>NC_082684.1:57296363-58730935 GCF_949987515.2 Delphinus delphis | reverse complement strand
CATTATTTTGGGACATTTGGGTAAAGCACATCATCTTAATGTTTGTTACAAATTTGGGCAATAGGAGTCCCATTTCTTTTTGATGTACTCCTATTCTTTGAACAATTTCTTACTTTCTAGCAAAACATACTGTTCCAGGTTTCTTCATATTTTCCCTTCCTGAGACCTGGAATCAGCTATTTCTCTAAGGAATCTTAATTCCTTTAAGTAGGGAATAATATTTAGATACTGATTCTAGACACTAGATATGCTCATTCCTAATGAGTAGCATTATGTAGCATACTTCAGAGAACATACCTGGGAAAATATTTTTTATAAAATATTGCAAGTTTATACTGATACTGTACATTTAATCCAGCACCACATGATTTTTCCCTTTTCTTTCTGCATTTCATATTTTCATCAGTCTTCTCCCACAATGAAAACGCTGTGTCCCAAACATAATACATTTACTCAGTTGCCCTATGTAAAAGGAAATTTCTGATATAGGTCACTTCTTGCATCACACAAATTCACATTTGCTCTCCCATTACATTTAGCTCCCATATTAGAGTAGGATGCCTCTATACTAATGGAAACAAGATGCCCATTTCCTACCCAAGAGGGAGGTAAGAGTGTAAGTAATTACCTTCAAAGAGTTAGTCTCAATTTATTTTAAAAAATTTAAGACAGTAGATTTGGTAGCCATAGCTTATCCTCCACTCCATATCTTCTTTGCTATGAGTTAGCATCATGTGGTATTCCATGCTGATAGATCAATCATTTTGTAAGTAATGAGAAGATAATGCTGTAGGAGGCCTCTGGACAAGAAAGATAAACACATATCCAGAGTAGGTATCTAGTCTGGTGAGGATGAATCAATGTCCCTCAAAGACCTTCTTGATAATCTCCATGCCACCTAATGGCTGACTAGCCTCCTTGAGCAGGTTTGCCGTATAAAAGACTCAGCATGCTCTCTGCTACCAGCAGATTGAGCATTCATACTGACAGTAGTTAGATAATTATTGAAGATAACTATTTCTCATTTTTAGTTCCACAGAGTCTCATCATTAACTCATTTTGCTCATTAACACAGGGAGGCTAAGGAGAGAAGTTTCTTAACATCCAAAGGATGAAAGACATCTACCTAATCTTTGAGAATTTGCATTAAGTTCCTATGGCTGCTGTAATAAATTACCACAAACTTAGAAGCTTAAAACAATGTGCATTTATTCTCTCACAGTTCTGGAGGCCAGTGTAGGCTAGAAGCCTTCCTTGCCTCTTCCAGCTTCTGGCGGCTGTTTGTGTTCTTTGGCTTCCTCGCATTGTGGTCATATCACTCAAATCTTCATATTGTCTCCTCCTCTTCCTCTATGTGTCTTCCATAGTGACAGCTGCCATTGGATTCAGGGCTGACCTGGATAATCCAGAATGATCTCATCATCTCAACAGCCTTAATTTATTGCCATCTGCGAGTATGTCTTTTCCAAATACAGTTACATTCACAGGTTCCAGGAATTTGGCATGGACCTATTTTGGAGGCTACCGTTTAAATCACTACATGTGACAAATGCAAAACCTTCCTGGATGAAAGTGTTGATTTCACTCACATGTCATCCATCTTTTATCAAATCTAAATTAATTGCATACTGACAACATGATTTCAGTGAGGACATTTTTTAAAAATCAACAACGAAAAAACCCAGATAATGCTATAGTCCCTATTCTGCATCCTCACTATTACACATTCTATGATATTTTATTCTGAGATTTGCCATATTTGATATATAGCACAAAATTAAAGCCTTAAAGTTCTTAGTGGCGCTTCCTTTCTAGGCTCTGCATCAGAACTGCTGTGAGCAGAACTGCTGGAAATAGGAAGATGGTCTGGTGGGCAGGGGTGGTCCCTGTCCACGCGGGCCTAAAGGGCCTGGATGCATGACAGGTGTGTGGGAGGGAACTGTACATGCACGTGCCCCAGTCCAGGGCATCCAGGAACCCTGGGATGGGTCCCCGTGTCTGTGCCTAGTAGGGATAGGACCCTGAGCCACAGACAGGGACTTCTAGGGAACACACCATGCTGCCCAGGTCCAGCCTGCTGCAAAACAGGAATGCCAAAATATATTTTAAACTCACTAAGAAATTTTTCTCTTACTTGAAAATAGTACTATTTTACCAACAAAAATTAGTAATGGCAAACTTCAGTGTAATTTATAATCCACTACAAGATTTATAAGGAAATATTGTGACAATATCACAAATATTTCATGTTTTAATATAAATGTCTAAATATAATTTATTTATAAGGGGTCATCTAATTTTCATCAAGCATATTTATGTCCTAGTTCTCAATTGTCATTATTATTAGATGCAGTTCCCCACCAACTTTAAATCATAATATAATTTTGTAACCTGCCTCAGACTGGAACACATTGTATTTTGTCCATCCATTAATAGATACTTGGTCATGTTCCTAACATATTGATGGAAAATTTGCATTTTAAAGTGATTACTGTGAAATAAGCCTGGGGATAAATATCAACGTTACAACGTTTCTGGCTTAAACTTCCTCAATCAGTGACCGATTGGGTCCTCACAGTCCAGAAAAGGGAAAAAAAAAAGATTTTACAACTTTCAAATTGAGTCATTCAGAATGTGTGGATCGATTTTTGGAGAAGGATAAATAGTCTCATTTTACAACCTTGGCTCTTCCCCCAAACAGTCACAGGTGCAAAGAACATGATAATGAGAACTGGAAAGAAGGCAAATATTCAAAGCCTTTCAGAAGTTGTTTGTTTGTTTGTTTTTATGAGTACTGTGGTGCCTCATAAAGAATAAAGCCAGAGAAATTTCAAGGCAGAGCTGAGGACATTTCTCAAAGAGAGAATGGTACATCCACTGGAAATACGTAAAAACTGCATTTTCCCCTGAGTTTTCAACCTAGACTTTCATGCATGAGATTTTGAGGAAGTTTTATGAAGTTTAAGTCTTATTCACTTATAGAAGTGCACTATAGTTGTTAGGGACAAAGACTTCCGGTCCAATAATCTTAGATTTAAATTCCAACCTGACAACAGACTAGCTCTGTGGCCTAGGGCAAATTAATTAACTTTTTTAACCTAATTTGTAAAAATGAGGTTTGTATAAAGATTAACTAAGGGACTGCGGGTAACTTGCATAGCACAACACCAGGTACATGAAAACCATTCAGTAAACTGCTAAAAAATAGCTAAAGGTATTATTACTATTATTAGTGTTATTATTGGCTAGATATTTCACCTCTTCCAGGTCTTTTCTCCATTGCCACTTCTGTGAGAATATTCTGGTGTGTTTATTTGTATGTATAAGCCCTTTTCAACTTTTTCCCTTGTCTATTTTACCTCATATCATTTAACATCATTGGAGAAACTCTATTTTATTATTTAATAATTCATTATTTAATCATTTAATTTTCTATATATGCCTCCCCTCATCCCCATTAAAATTTAATTAAGTTCCTTGAGAAAGGAATTTTATCTGCTTTGTCAAGGACACTTTTTCCAGTGACTAGATTCTAGCCCCTAGAACAATGCCTGGCTTAGAGTATATACATAATAGTTTTGAATTAATTAATCAATATTATTAAACTGTTGTGAACTTCAGCCTATAAGAAGTGTTTTAGAGCCCAAGGGAACACTCATTTCATAGATAAAATTTAAATCTTAATTCCCATCTGAATAAGTGTCTTATCCAAAATCAAAATGCAATTTAGTAGTAGACTATAGCCTGTTCCTCTGATTCCCAGCAATCTTTTGCTCACTTAATGATCATAATCCTTTACAGTTATGGTTTGTTGAGATATGACGACTACTGTAATTGATGTATTATGTATTGTAGATAATCGTAATTCTCACAGTGAAGTTAAAACATAGGTATCATTTTCCTCATTTTTAATATGATTTTGGAGGCTTACATTCTATGTGGTGCCTCTCTCCTTGCCTCTCATTTTTTCCCTTGTAACTATCATAGTGGGACAATTCTTCAGTTTTCTTGGCTACCAGACTTCATTGTTTGAAGAGCTATCGCTAATCACAGAATCTGCTTTGATGTCTTCCCTCAGATTCCCATAGCTGACAACAAATAACCTGATTTTAAAGATTGCCAAAGAAGACAGTGCTTCCTCTTGTGTGACAGCATCTTTTACCTTTGAAATACTCTCCAAAATAAACTCTAGTAGATGGAAATTTTAACTTTTTATTACTGCTGTACAGGATCATAGGTAAACATGAACATACTGATCCTTGAGTGACAGTGGCTCTTTGAGGACTTAGGAAAACTTACTCCCCTCTGTTAAATAAAACTCTGCTTTAAACTGGACTGGTAGTTTCTAAGTTGGCCAATGAAGCTGTTCAAATTGTGCCAAATTTGCTCCTTTGGCTTTACCTAACTTTTATGTCCTGTCAATTGCATTTCTCCTGACAAGATATTTAAAGAAATTTTCATCTCAAAAACAAATGAAAATAGAGAAATATTAATTTGAAAAAAATGACTGTTTACTGAGTATGTGCCAAGACTCTCTTAGTCACCTTACATGCACTATTTCTGAAAGGTTGTCCCATTCCATTTCTTCATTGGAGAAAATAATACTCACAATGTATACGTAACTTGGAAAAGGTTTCAAGTGGTGAACTTTCATATCTTCTTACATGCAAAAATCAAACCAATGTTATTTCAATCATGCTATACTGTCACTTCATCAGGGCAGAAAATAGTAGAAGTAATAATATACAGAGCATTACTGCTATTATAACTCCACCTTCCCTCTCACCCCCCCCCCTTTACTGGATAAGGGAAAAAATAAAGGACGCTTGATGGATTATTTGTTTTACCTTTTGTGTTTGCTGGTATTATGAGACTAGGACATACTGTATCTCCAGCACAGCTTAAATCAATAAATTTCTACAAGATTTTATGGAAGTTGCAACATATTGAACAGTTTTCCCCTCTATTTATCTCTCTCCAGTGATCATAGAAATCCACATTCCAGTGTGAATGCTATGGAAGCGTTATCACGGGAGTTAAATGTAGTGAAGTGCAAGGTAGTTCAGAGCCATTTTTCCTTGACAGTTGTTCAATAATCCTAATTTGTCCTTACACATATTGGATATCTTCTACTAAATTATACCCACTACATTATATTCATTACACTCTAATGCATTGTATCTTAAATTAATATATCAATAAATTCAGCATAAGATGTACCCCCAAGAACTGAAGAAATATAAAATAGTTTTTCCCCAAATTTTGATCCACGAATATTGCTTAGATCAATGTGTACCCATGCCAGCACCTATAAATATGTTAAACACCAAAATTATATAAAAATTTAAAAATTATAAACAAGAAAATTCTCAGTCCCACTGTTTCTGGCATTCTGAGATATAAGCAAAGGCAGATGATCAATTATCTGATGTTTGAGTTCTTGGACATGAAACTATGGGATATTACAGAATTCTGGGAATAGTGTATCCCTCAGAAATACTAGGGAAAAGGCCAAGGAGGACTGAATGCAGGTATATGCTCTTTAATTGCAGTAAACATATTTCAATGCATTTTATTTCTATAATACAGGGAATTGACTTATGTGACTATGAAGGCTGCATAAGCAATTCTGAAATGTGTAGGCTGGAACCTCTCAATCAGAAGCTGACACTGCACTGCACAGGGGGAATTTCTTCTTCCTTTTTCCTCAGGAAAAGCTTAGCTCTGCTCTTAAGACCTTTCAACTAGTTTGATCAGATCCACACCAATTAATCTCCTTTACATAAAATCAATTAATTGTAGATGTGGCTCACATCTACAAAGTACTTTCACAGAAACTTCTAGATTAGTGTTTGATTGAGTAACTGGGGACTATAGCCTAGCCATGTTGACGTAAAAAATTGATGATTGCAGTTCACCTCTTGTCCGTTCAGGACCCATGCACATCTCCTTAATTCACACCTAATCTACAAAGAGAGACAACAACAAATCCATACTTCCACCGAACATGATACAACTGCTCTACAGATAGCCAAAAACATGCTACTAAACTCTTCCCCAGAATGTAATTCAAAATACTTATTCTTAAGTGACTCTTCTTGATAGCACATACGTAAGTACTGAGACATAAACTATTATTAATATATCTTATGGTACACTATAAAGGGATAAGGAAAGAAAGATATAAATATATATATTATAAATATACACACACTCACACAAACATTTATAACAATAATAAAGAAGAAATGTTCATGACAGTTAACAGTCCTTGTTTTTTCAACTAGTCACATGGTTATAGTTGTTATTTATAACTACCTTCTTCCACTACCCATTCCATATACCTTTGTCCTTGGCAAGCACCTCAGCTGGTTGTGGTTCATTGCCTGGTGAGGTGATGTGAACTTTCATTCCTAAAGGGTTTTGGCCATTAATAATACTTTCTGAGCTGAGTTGTTATAGTTTTCCATTGACTTTAATCGTAGGACATCGTAGTACTAAGAGATGCCCTGGAGGATCTCCTGTGTTCCAGACAGACACTTTGTAGTAGCAGTACAGTTGTCCTTGGTAAGCAGGATTAATCACCGCATTCAGGACAGTAGCTCCCTTCTTTGTCTTTTCATTCAGAAGCATGAGGGATCCAAAATGCTACCGAGCAGTCATAACTTCCAGTTCAATGGAAATATTGTGTCTCTCTTTGAAAGTATTTCTCCCTTTGGAACTAAGACCTCTATATCAGTACAACTTAAGGTTGATGGGTACAGGAAGCAAATATTTTGCTCATGGCTCAATCACTAGAGGTAATACTTAGTGGTGCTACTTCTTAGTTCCTGGACTTGTGAATCCTAATTACATGGTGATGAGCCCTATACAGTAGAGGTTGGTTTAGAGCATACACAGCCTCCTTGAGCATATTATTCCTGCCCTCAAGGTATTGAGACATAGCTGGCATTGTAAATGAGTCTTCAAGAGGCCATTTTGCCATTCATTCAAGCCACCTGTTTAAGGATAATGGGAAACCTGGTAAAACCAGTGAATTCCAAGAGCATGAGCATATTGCCACATTTCATTTACTGTGAATTGAGTTCCCTGATCAGAAACAATGCTGTGCGGAATACCATGGCAATGACCAAGACTGTAAGTCCACAGATGGTAGTTAGCCTAAGCATTATTTGCAGGGAAACAAATCCATATCCAGAATGCCAATTCAGTAAGAAAAAAAAAAAAAAACACTGCCCTTTTTAAGATAGAAGCAGTCCTAAGTAGTCAACCTTCCAACATGTAACTGGCTGATCACCCTAAGGAATGGTGCCTTATCAGAAACTCAGTGTTCTGTACTGATGGCAGATTAGACACTCAGTAGTGTCTGTAGTCAGGTAGGCCTTGGTGAGAGGAAGTCTAAATTGCTAAACCTAGGCATAATCTCTATCCTTGCCACCATGGTCACTTTGTTCATGAGCTCACTGGATGATGACAGGACTGGCTGGGGAAAGGGACTAATAGATTGGCATCCATATAATAGATTATCATATACGCTTGAGGATTAGAATTCTCAAGTTAGCATTCATGTGGGGCACAAATAACTTTATATTCACTGCCCATTCTAAAACTTCTATTACCATAGCCCTTCCCCAGACTTCCTTGTCACCAATTTTTTGATAGTATTCTTTCCAATTCCCTAATGATCCAGCTAAATCATTGGGCATTGTACATAAATCAATATTGACTTGTACCTCTGACCATTTCTCCTTTCAATGCAAACCAAACAATTGAGTCCAATACTCAAAGTTCTGCCCACAGGATTTTCCTTCTCCACTTTCCTTCAGGAATGCCCCCCAAAGAGGCTGTGGTGTTAGAGCTATCTACTTTTGGGTGTTGCCAGCATATCATCCTGAATTAACTATAAACCAGACCAAGTTTTCTCTATTAGTCAGCTGTTCATAGGGAACTCTCCATGAGGCCACAGTGTCACTGAGAGAAAGAAGGTAGTGTAGCAAGAGTAGGGGTCACAGGCATTTGGGCCACTTGCCTCATGTAACTTACTTGTACCTTCGGGGCCTCTTAAACCCATTATCATTTGGTAATAGAGTGCTGGTGTTCACAGCAAACTTTATGACTTGGTGGGATATAAATGATGGGCAACTCAGGTGACATGGTATCTTAGTGGCCCATGGTTCAGTCTCCACTAAGGTCCAGTAGCTAGCTAAAAGTTGTTTCTCAAAAGAAGAGTAGCTATTCTCAAAAGATGGTAAAACTTTGATCCAAAACTCTAAGAGACTGGGGCCTATGGGGGGGCCTGCCAAAGGCAACACAGTCTCTCATTCTGCCACTGCCACTTCAAGCACCATTAGATCTGCTAGATTATATGGTCCAAGTGGCAGAGCAGTGTGCATGGGAGTCTAGATCTGTTGCAGAGCCGTCTTTTGTTCTGAGCCCCACTCAAAACTAGGAGCTCTTTGGGTCACTTGGCAAATGGGATGGGATTGCACACCCAAGTGAGGAATATGTTGCCTCCAAAATCCGAATAGGCCCACTCTGTGTTATGCCTCATTTTTTATTATGAGGAGTCAGATATTTCTCTTCCACCTTAAATCTCTATGTGTGTTACACCACTGACCTCCCAGAAATTTCACTGAGGCTAGAGGCTGTTTTATCAGATATGTTTCCTGCCCTCTGATATGCAAATGTCTTACCAATATGTCTAGAGTAATTGCTACTTCTTGCTCACTAGTTGCAATCTGCATAGTATTATCAACAAAATGGACCAACAACATGTCATATGAGATTGAAAGGTGAGCAAGATTCCTGCAGACTACGTTACTAAATAAGGCTAGAGAGTTTATATGCCTAAGGTAGTAAGTGAAGGTTTATTGTTGGTCTTAACAGCTGAAAATAAACTGCTTCTGATGATTTTTACTAATACATATCCAGAAAAAAATATTTTCCAGATCCATTGCTGCTTACCACATACAAGCACATATATTAATTTGTTTAAGCAAATTAAGATCATTTTACATTTTGATTCAGCAGGAATCTTTACTGTTAATCCAAATAAGGCACTTTGAAGAGAGATATATCTCTGTATCACAGTTTGGAGGTTTGTGGTTCTTTTTAGAAAACTAATCAATCTCTAGTAGCACTGAGGTTGTACTTACATGTTAAGTTGAATGGGTTGCTCTTTTTAAAAAAAAGAACTAGTTTATTAACTGTCAGAATTGTTGGAATTATTTTTTTTTACTTTAAGACTTAACACATTTTATTAATGTATAAAATAAATACATTGTAGTAGTAGGATTATATACTCCTTGGCTGAGAATCCCAAGTACTGTATTTCTGTTTAGTGGAAAACTCTGGAAGTTAAAATATAAAATATGAGAAAAGGCTTTTTATAGTGAGCATAGTTGTGTGGGAAATGACCCATGTGAATAAAAATACTTCATAGTTCCAAAGATTTTGGTTATATCTGGCATTGGATATTCTGAATCTAGGTTGATACAAGATTCCTGCTGAATCAAAATGTAAAATAATCTTAATTTACATACAGTTTTTCAGGGTACAACTTAGGAAAGTTTAAATTAGCATAGAGCAATTTTTCAGTAACTATTAGTTTGCTTTCCCTTAGGCTGACCTTAAAGCACACCAAGAATTTTTTTTTAAAGTAAAGAAGAAAACTTTACAAGCTGAAAAAACTGTTATTCAATTATAGATTCATAAAACACATTGCATGAAGAGACTAAGTTTTTGAAACAATTATTTCATCCTTGCAATACAGATGTTTTTATAAGACTCAAATTGGGATATTAGCCTAGGAAAATGGCATTTCCACTAGGAAATGGCAACTTATACATGACTGAGTATAATGGGATTCCATTAAAGTCTGTCATTATTATTATCCTTTTCCATTCACTGATAAATTTGATAAGGTATCATGTTAGTAACTTGAAATTAAAAATAGGAAGCATTTTCTCTTCCTTAATGTAATTGTTTTATGATAGCTGTCCTTGGCAATTTTTTTAGCTATTGAAAAATGTCTTTTAAAAAAATAATCCATCAAGTGGACACTCAGTTCTCTTAGACTAAATGTCTGAGAAAGCAACTTATTGTATTGTTGACCTTAAAGAAGTAGGCTTCCAGTTATTTCTCCAGCAAAAATGGGTTTACTAGGGATCAGCCAAGAATAACAATTTGGGATTTGCAACCATAGTGAGCGATGTGCAAGTAACAAGGAGAGAACTCTTTTATAGAGAGGAAAAGGAAATTGGGAGGGCTATTGTAAATAAAGAGTCCAATGGAGGAACTGAGAGTTCTAAGTACAGTGGCTTTTCATTGGCTGAGTTGTGATAGTCTTTCATTGCCTGAACTCTTGCCAGGCAAAAAGAGGAAGCCTTCCTTCTTCCTGTTGGGCTCTGCTATTGTTTTAGGGCATGAGAGCGCCCCCTTCTGGCCACCTGACTGTATTTTAATTGAGGTTTCTGTTTATTAATTTTTATAATATCCAGAGATTCAACAGATATACACCATTTATTTCCAACATTATAATCTAGTATTTTCTGTAGTAATATTGTTTTTAAAAGTTAGAGTGAGATTTTAATTACAAAATTATTTCACTTTATTGACAAAATAATTTGGTGATGTTTGACAGAATATCCAAGCAGTTGATTTCATCCCTTAACTCCCACTTGTATCAAAGAATTAGGAGGTTGCATGTGGTTAAGCTCAACTCAAACAGGCTGAGAATTTAATCTGAGCTCAAATTCTCCAGTGAAATTTGAAACAACAAAGTCCACTATATCTCTTATTATAGTTAAAGTCTTCTATGGCAGCAGCTACTTTATCATATGGAAACTTAGTTTCTATAGAATTTTTATTACTGTTATTAATTTAGAACTCTTTTTTTTATTGCATGCTATGCATTTACTAGTGTCCTCCTTACTCCTAGCAACATCTTTTTACAGTAGACTTTAAAGGATAATGTATGTGATTGTCATTTACAGATAAATAAGTAGGGCTTGGAACTCCCTGGTGAGGTGGAATAAAGGCCTGGGTAAGCATGTACTTGTCCTTTAAGATTAATATATACCCTGTATGGTATATATTAAATATTAAATATAATCAGTTTTTTATTAGTTTATTAAATTTATTTTATTTTTATTAGTTTATTAAATCAGTTTTTATTAAATATAATCAGTTTTGAGAACCAATTGCAGATTCCCATTCTTAATGCTCTGCTTTAATGATTGACCCCTGACTGATGCTTGAATTGGTATCTGAATTGGATCCAGGAGAACATTCTGTGGTTCTATAGCCAAGCATCTCATATAAGCATTTGGGCCACAGGTTGTAGTGCAGCGGTTGAGAAAAACTCGGCATAGTAGAGGTGAGTGAAGTCAATCTGGAATTTACCCAGTATCTCTACATCTTTCTGACTCCATAGAAACCATAGTGAGTCAGAAAGTGAGGACCACTGGTTTACTTCTCTTTCCCAAATCTCATTTGGGTCTCTCCTTTGGCCAACTCTAACTTGAAACAATTACAAGAATAACAAAGTTGACAATGGAATTGTATAGCACTTTAAATTTTTACCTTAGAAAAAAGGTGAATATAGCTTGATGGAAATCGTGTAAGGAAGTGTTGAGGCTGCTAACTAAAGGAAATATTAAAAATGTAAAAAACAACAAAAAAGTTATAAAAACAGGTAATAAGCAATACTATAAAGAATAGGCATGTATCAATACTCAGGGTTTTTTTGTAGCTTTCTCTATTCAGCTGTGTTAGTGCCTTTTGGGTTCAACTGTCATTACCTGATGGCATAACATATAAGTGCGCTGGAAACAATCCAACTTCTGCCATATACTGATGTCATTTACCTATATTTTTCAGTCATCCATGAGCTAATTCATGTTATAAACTTGCTCATTGCAGCAGACTAAGATTTACTTTCCAAGTATGTGGACACTTCATTCCTAAAATACAGGTTAAGATTAGCTTTCATCATTGGGTATGACGTTAGTTGTGGGTTTTCCATATATGCCCTTTATCAGGCTTAGGAAGTTCCATTTTATTTCTAGTTAGATATTTTCTTAAATTGGAGTTACATTTTGTCAATTTTTTTCTGCATCTCAATATGATACTATATTCTAATAACATTATTTTTAATATGCTCTAACATTGAGTGATTTTCAAGTGATAAATCATCATTTCATTCCTGTGATAAATCTTACTTTTTCAAGATTATCACTTTTATATATTGGAGTCTATACACTAATATTTTGTGAATAATTCAGATCTATGTTTATGAGGAAAAAAATTTTTCCTATTTCTTATAGGGATTTGACAGTGCAATCCTGGTCCTCACAAAATGAGTTTGGAAACACTTCATCTACCTCTTTTCTGAGATAGTCTGTGTAGATTTAATAGTATTTCTTTTAAAGATGACTTACAGTATAACTTCACAACTCAAATGATTTGTGATTATTCAAAGATTATTCAAAGAATAGGTAAAACGTGATGATGTGGGCTCACAGCAATTTATCTTTTTTAAAAAGAGACTTATTTGAGAAGGAAAATTATCATACACCTATGTAAAGGGAAGTCATCAAAAATTTACATAGGTTAAAAACTGCTATAATGATATATATGGTTAAGTTATGACTTCTATTTTAAGGACATTTTTCAACTTGTGAAATAAATGTTTAATGAAAATATGTTAAACCATATTACTACAAATTCATGATAGCAAATACACACATACACATATAAAATTTGTTGCTGTTGTTTGAATAAGAAATATATTCAGTTAAATATACCAGGTATACTATTTATGTTATTTTATACTTGTTATCTCATAGTTTTTCTATGATAATTTGTGATTTTACATTAATACAATTTAAATCTCTTTCAAAATAATAATAATGTTAAGTTTCTTATGTTATAGCCACTCACATTAAAGCCATATCCTAAATATATCACAATTACTCTGGAGAAAAATTAAATTGACTTTTTATGATAATTCCATTACATCTTAGAAAATCATCTATTTTGTGATTCAGATCAACAACAAAGTAAATCAATATTTAGTCCTTCTCTTCACAGTGAGTTACATATCATTTTGACCTAGTTGAATTTATTATAAAATTCATGCTGGAAGATATTTTTTTTCCTCATTCTGCTTCGCTACTGAAATATTTTTTTCTACCACAGTAAGATCCATTTGAAATTATCTGGAACCAAATATATTTTTGTAATTTTATATTTTTAATTATAAATTCTTAGATAGTTAAGGAACTTTTCATGATGCAGTGTTTCAAATAAAAGTAACAAGCCAATTCAATGAAAAGCCTGACTTCGTATTATTTTCCATACCTCAAAAATGTAAATGCATCCTTTGTAATGAGAATGCTGAAAATATACTGTCATTTGCTGAGACAGACACTGAAGTAACAAATTTACAAAAGAAGGCATAAATCAGAAATCAATATTTTTTAGTTAAAAGTTGTTTCTGATAAGCATATCTATGGTTTAAAACAAGGACACATATTATTTAATCTCCATGAATAGTTAAAACCACTTGTCAATATTAAAATTTCAAGCACTACCCAGATTCTAAACATTGTAGTGATCATAGACAATCTGATATCCTATTTGATCCTCTCATATGTCATATATGGTCAGTTACACACACATACACACAAATCATTTCTTATTCCTTTTATCAACAACATGGAAAGAAATAGGGAGGAAATAAATAAATATTTTTGTAGCTTCCGAAACTATAAATATAGATGGTTCCCAATATATCATGGTACTGTGTTCCTAAAATTGTATTTAATTGTATGAAATAAATAATTTTTATTGCTCTATAAACAAATTTTATTTAATCCCCTGGAATTTTGTTAGTTCATCAACAATCCAGCTTCTTTAAAAAAAAACTCTTTTGTTGATTTTTATGATGTTAAAAATCTCCTGTTTGTTCTCCCTCTTGATCTCCAGTATTAGCCCAGTTTTTTCTGTTAGACAGCTAAATCTTAGCTCTATTTTAGAATCTCTTCTGATTCTGCACCTTTACATTAGAAGCTCTTATTAGGTCATACGGCTTTGCATAACATCTCTAAATGACAATGCCCAAAGTGCTGTCTTCAATTCTAGAGCTCTTCTGTGAGCACAGATTAATATATCTAACTGTGTATTTGAAGTTGCAACACTGTTTCCCAAGTCAGGACTCTGGGAGTCATCTTTGAGTCAGCTACCCTTCTCTCTTACGAATTCTTGCAGAGTTTGACTTCTACATATTTTTCTAATCAAGTCACTTCATCTCCACTGCTGCTATTCTGGTTCAAGCCACCAGTATGTCTGAAACTTATTGTTACAATTTCTAGTTCCACTTTTAATAATGCCTTCTGCCAGTGCATTCTCTATACAATATAGTGTTGCGTCTGTAAAAATATTACACTATGTCCCTCCCCTGATTCAATTTATGCTTTCACTTCCAATTACTCTAAGGACAAAATTCAAACTTCCATATTACTCATTTATTTATCCACCTAACATTAGATAATTATCCTAGTAGAAGACTATACATAGATAATTGTGCTCTCTAGTACTATATATATATATATATATATATATATATATATATATAAAATGAATAAATTGACAAATTATAAAGCTAAACTATAATATTAGGAATAGTAACCAAAATATGGGACTAAAAAAAAAGGGATCATAAGAGGGAAGGTACAAGAGGAAGCAAGAATTAAAGTAGAGTGCCGTATAATTTTCTGGGACCAGAGACACTTCAAGGACAAGGATACATCTGTATTTCAGAAAGGAACTGGAAAACCATTTACATTAACTCTCTATAGACACTGCTTTTGTGTGTGTGTGTGTGTGTGTGTGTGTGTGTGTGTGTATGTGTGTATGTGTGTGTGTGTGTGTGTGTCCCCATGTCATTTATGCCCTCTCTGAAAAGATTTCTCTTCTTATTAAATATTGAGGGATAGATAAAATTCATAAAGTGATCTATGAAGACATGTTTCCACAACCTTTTTCATTCTTCTCCTGAGGCCTGCCACTGGGAAATATGATTTACTTCATCCATAATACATAAATATATGCCATGCTTCTTAATTATCTGCCTTCCAATTAAATCCCCTATTCCCCATAGAAATTTGTCTCAGCTAGTTTTTAAGGAGAAAGCTAATGTGCTAAATAATAAGATCTGAATAGAATTAAATGTTTTCATGACATAGAAGTTGATGTTGATTAGGTAAATAGAGATGAATAGAATCAAATACATGTTTTTATACTACAAAGTGAGGTTTTGAGAATTTCAAGAGCAGTAAGTTTTAGTTCACTCTAAGCTTCTAAAAAGAGTTTGTTAGCTTAGACTGTATCATTCGAAGTATAAACTCCAAAACAATATTCCCCAAAAGATTAATTTCTTATTACTATGCTTTAAGAGGAAATGACAAACTGCTATATGTCTAGTAGCATGAATTTGTTGATGAAAGGACTTGAAATCATGTGATAAAATGATTGCAGGCATTAAAGATATTTGAATTTGACACTTGGTTTTTTAGGGCCTACAGTGTTTGTAACAGATATTTTTACATATTTAAGGGTGCTAAGGAAGAATAATTTGAAACCTCGCCTCTTGATTGAGAGGCATATCGTTAGAGTCATCAAGAAGTTATTTAAGGAACAAAGGTGAAAATGCTAATCATCATTATAACATTAAATTTTCTATGTAGGTAGAAATCCAGATATCACATATTCAGATTCTTAAAATAAGAATTTTAAAATCTGTTTGCTTTCAATGTCAATGAATAAACTGAAATCACAGATAATTGAAAATACCTCACTGACCTTACTAGAAAAGGAATCAGAGTATACATTTATTTAACACTCATTAGAACCATTCCCATTTCTTCTTGTACTTTTGAGAGCAAACCTAATTGTTCCTGCTGCCTTGACATTTTGACTACTTTATATACCTCATCAATTTAAAACATTTACTTCTGTGACTGCTGAATCATTGAGCAAATTGGTTCTTCAGATCAATATTCTTGCTCCAAAAAGGAAAAAGTGATACACAGGTGTCTGGCAATGTTTATTTACTGAAAGCAGTTCATCTTCTACTGTTGATAGTTGGCAAAGTGACACTCCATTTTAGGTCTTTAATCACTTAAAACATTTCCCAAGAAAACTACAACCTGAAAAAGAAAAGAGAGAAAGCTCGATGTACTATTAAATAAAAATGGCCAATCAGTCAACACAGACACCCTCTCTTCACAGCAATCAGCAACAGCTGTATCCCAATTAAGGCTATGATTTTGCAGGTGCTCACAGAAGCCTATGTCAAAATAAATCCACTTATGTAAAATGTGTTGAAGCATTATAAAGTCTTTATAGCTAAGTTCAGGCAAAAAATATTTGTAGGGATATTCAGACAACTTATTTATGAATATCAAGATTCTTGGATAAAAGAAGAGATCAAAACAAGGAGATGTCTTTGGAAAAATATCATTCTCTTATTAGCTGTAAAGATAGAAAAGGAGTGTTTGAATAGCACTACATATAATTTGTAGAAACAGATGCTACCCTGTTCAATATACTTCTCAACTGCTAATAGGAAAATATTCATTTGCAATTACCCAGTTCAATCTATGTGTGTATGTCATATACACCTAAGATCAAGCTTCTTGATTCACTTTAAGTAGATTTTAATAAATATTATTTAATACATATAAACTCTAAAACAATTGTCTTAAAATTTACATAAAAATTATAAGATGATGTTATAAATTCCAATTCCCTCAGTCTACTTCTAGGGATTCTGATTTTGTAGGTGTATAGTTAATTTTGTCCAAGGCATCTATATTTTTATCAAATACACCTAGTAATTATGATATTGATATCCCACTCAGACAGCATTTTGAGAAAACCTGCTCTAAATTTTTGCAAATAAAGAGTCACAGTTTTAAATTTTCTTTTAAATATTTGTATTTGAATAACGCTGACTTCCAAAGAAACACATTCTTTTCCTTACATACAACAAGTAGTTTCTGAGAATAGATAGCTTTTTCTCTCTCTGAGTCCGCTCACCAGTATAATGATACAGCTTTTTAAAAAATAAACAAACAGCATCATGAATCTTTACTTATCTACAGCACTAGGAAGTGGTAAAGTTTAGTTATGTAATGTTTGTATGGTGCTTCGAAGATGAGATATTCTGTTAAGAGCTAAATATTGTTGTAACTATTAAACATCTGTCGTATTCTAGAGTTGATGACATTTGACAGCAGCATATGAAATTATTCCTGTAGGAATTCATAAGTTGTCTGAGTTGAACATACCACACAAGGCGACAAGATTTATTGATTTATTTTAAGAGAAGAGTTTTAATTGCCCTTACCACTTTTTAAAGGTATTGAGAAAATTATCAGATAAATTCAATTAGAAATCAGAGGAGTAGCACCTTGACATACACCTCACGTCTCAACAGAAATGATGGAAGACAGAAGGCAATAGAATTATTCCAATTAAAGTGCTGAGAAGAAATAACTCTCAATCTAGAATTCTTTATGTAGAGAAAAAATTCAAAAATATTTTTAAAAGTATTCCATAGTTTTCTCAGGTGGAAAATTAAATTACTATAACTATTTATCTTACATTTTAACTGAATTATATAATTTTTATTGAAGTATAAAGTACACCAATTGTAAGTATAAAGCCTGATGACTTTACAGTGTTAACATAGCCATTAAGGAAGACCCAGATCAAAGTGTCGAGTATGTTTAGTACTTCAGAAACCTCCCTCCTGCCCTGTCCAAATCATTGCCGTCCTTGAAGATATTCAGTAACTGTTTTTATGACTTTTAACACTTTGATGTTGGACTAGTTTTTCTTGATCTTGAAATTTGTATGAATGGAATCATACATTATTTTTTAAGGTTCATCCATGTTTTGCATATAGTGTACAATTCACTATTTTTATTGTTTTGCAGTATTCCATTTTACCAATATCCTACAACTTATTGTACAATTCTATTACTGTTGATAACTAGTTTGGTTGTTTCCAGATTAGAATTATGAATAATGATGCTGAGATGCTATATTATATGACATTTCTCTGGATGAATACGTAGAAGTGGACTTCTTAGGTAATAGCTTATGTATTTTATTATGACGTTTTATTATTAATCAGTTTAAATATTTTCTAATATCCATTTTGACTTATATTTTGAATTTTATTTCTCTTAAAATAACTCAAATTATTTAAAAGTGTATTGTTTCATTTCAAATCATTTGGGGATACTCTAATTTTCTATCATTAATTTTCATTTTGTTCAGAACATATCACATGTTCTTTAACTTTGTTGAGACTTTCTGCATAACCCATAATATGTTTTCTTTTGGTAAGAATCATATGTGTACTAGAAAAGAATGTGTGTTTTTACAGTTGATGGAGCTATATGAGTGCATGCATGTGTTCTATGTGTGTCTATCTCTGTGTGTGTCTCCATACATATAATTCATAGATGATATGTATTTCAAATCTATAATTTATATATGGGGAAATACACACACATAACCCCATCAACTGTAATAATATACATTCTTTGCATATGTAATTTTTAATTGGCACTTATTTTCCTTCCACATTTTATGTATCTTCATCCACAGTTTTCTGGATTATATATGCTTAGAAGTCAGCTGTAAGTCTTCGTTTTCCTTCTCCAAAGGGAAGGTGTCTATTTTCCTCTGGCTGGTTTTAAAATAGTCATTTTGTCTTTAGTTTTCAGCAATTTTACTACATTTTTGAGTGTGAGTTTTTTTCTTGTGTTTTTATCCCTCTTCTTTGGCAAAAATCTAAAATCTATAGTTTAATGTCTGTTCTTTTAAACAACAACAACAAAAATTCTTGGCCAGATTTCCTTTATTTCTTTCTCCTTCAATTCATACTTTTTTTCCTTCCCACTTGGGACTATGATTGCATATATGTTAAATCATCCCACCACGTTCTATACAATGCTAGCACTGTTTTCCTTCCTCTCTTTTTCAAAACCTCCTTGTTTCAATGTGGTTAATTTATACTGACATATATTCAAATTCACTAATCTCAATTCTGCTATTTATAATTTTCTTTCAAATGTATTTCTTGAATTATTAGTTTCAGATGTTAAGAATGTCTCAGTTCAAATATTATTTTGATTCCTCTTAATAGATTTTTTGATTTCATGAGAAATTTTTAATATTTCCATGTATTTTCTTTAAACATTAGAGTTATTTAATATCCTTGTTGATAATTTCAAAATCTGTACCACCTATGGATATATTTCCTTTGTCCCTTTTAGCTCATGAATTTAAGTCATTGGGATTTGTTTTTATTATGTCTTTTAATTTTTAACTACATTTCAGATATTTGTATTTTAAAAATACTGGGCGGAGGGGAGCAGTCTCTGGGCTGATGATATCTTCCTTCAAAGAAGTTAAACTTTTAGCATGTAGATGGAGTAAAGGCAGATCATCTTGAGAGTGACTTTTTTAAAACTTTTATTGGAGTAGAGTTGATTTACAATGTTGTGTTAGTTTCAGGTGGACAGCAAAGTGAATCAATTATACATATATAAATATCCACTCTTTTTTAGATTCTTTTCCCATATAGGCCATTACAGAGTATTGAGTAGAGTTCCCTGTGCTATACTGTAGGTCCTTATTAGTTACCTATTGTATATATAGCAGTGTGTATATGTCAATCCCAATCTCCTAATTTATTCCTCCCCACCATACCCACTGGTAGCTATAAAGTTGTTTTCTACATCTGTGACTCTATTTCTGTTTTGTGAATAAGTCCATTTGTACCCTTCTTTTAGATTCCATATATAAGTGGTATCGTATGATATTTGTCTTTCTCTGACTTACCTCCCTCAGTATGACAACCTCTAGGTTCACCCATGTTGCTGCAAATGGCATTATTTTGTTCTTTTTTATGGCTGAGTAATATTCCATTGTATATATCTACCACATCTTCTTTATCCATTCCTCTGTTGATGGACATTTAGGTTTCTTCTATGTCCTGGCTATTGTACATAGTGCTGCAATGAACATTGGGGTGCATATATCTTTTCAAATTATGGTTTTCTTAAGAGTGATTTAATTCCATTTTGCTCTCCTTCATAGGTAAAACCTTTCAAGAGTCTCAGGTGAGGGTCTGTAGTGCCTGTTGTGTCCCTTTACCTCTGTGGCTCTGACTCCAGTTTTTGTGTTTACATTTTATGTGACTGCCAACATTTATCTTTAGCATTTTTAGTCTCATAACATCTGTTTTCTGCTTGGTTTCTGGGAGTCTTGCTTCACACATATGGAGTCACCAAATACCTTGAATGGTAGTTACATACAGTATGGCTTCATTTTTAGTGCTTCCTTTTGCTTCTATATTTCAGAAGATGTGTCTTTCTTTCCAGTTTCAGTAAATTTTGGCCATCTTTCCTTCAATACTGCTTCTTGTCCATACTTTTTCTTCCCATCTGGAATTACAAGTGTGTGTGTTTGTTTGTATGTGTGTTTTGTGTGTGTGTGTGCATGCACAAGCACACTTTTCACCTGTATTAGAATTGTAGTTTCTGTAATAGATAACTGCAAGTTTTCAGTAGCTTAACAAAACATGTGCTTGTTTTATAATTATTTAACAATATAATACATGTCTTCCTGGTTAATGAGAAATTTTCCTTCACGTGGCCAAAATAAAAGCTCTAAAAGATTTAAGATAAAAGTAATGTTTGTGCATCCTTTTAACTCATGTTAAGACTTAATTCAAATGCCATTTCCTTTCCTATACATCTATTCTGAAACTTATAAGGCAGTGTATATGGATATGTCTGACACCCTATATTTTTTGTAATGCCTTTAGGAAAGGTGTATGTAATTTGATATTTACACCCCCTTTGCATTTTGTCATTTTGTAGATAGTGAATGAAAATATTGAAACTTTTGTTGTAACTTTCAACACTTGATAGGAATAATGATTATGTCTCTGTAAATTTTATGCTATCACTCAAAATGCACTATATACAAATACATGTAATTTTGCCCTTTGACAAATAAGAATGACATATAATATTTTCTTTTGCTGTTTATGAAGGACAGTCAAGCTTACTATTCTGCTTTTTTTAAAAAACAAATCTTTAGTTTACAAACAAAACCTTATATTTACACAATGGTTTTTAGATTTGCACAATGATTTTTAGATTATACTCAAGAAGTCTATTTTTGGAAATAATTCTGCATCTGTAGTAGATCTCCTCTCAACACTGAAGTTCTTTAATAACTCTCAATAATAAATGTTTGTCCTAGAGAAATTGCAATGGATGGCAATTGTTAATAATAAAATAAACTACTGGTTGTCAGGTTACTATTAGTGAAATATAGCCCATACAACTTGAAATTTGGCAGTAATTCGACAATATAAATGACTTCTGGCAAAGCTTGATATTTTGGGATTTTATTATAAACTTTCTATTTTCTCCTGTAAATCTCATTGAAATATAAAAAGCTAAATACAGGAGCAATTGCCATGACATTATTTTAATAATACTTATTGAAAAATAAATGTTTTATATCTCTCCACTGATGTCTTTGGGAAAGATCAAATTTAGATACGTGTATCTTTACGGCAAAATCTGTAGTATATTATTGTTTTCAAGAGAAAGGAAAATCAATAGGAATATCAGTAACAAGAAATAACATACTTCAATGTAGAAAAAGACCTACCAATAGGTCAGGAGCATTTATGAACTTCAAGGGGAAAATAATCAGGGTTGACTCACACAAGTGGATAAAGTTTTTAAAAACTGAGTCAAATATTTATAGAGTCATGACTTACCTATCCAATATAAATATCTGTCCTTATTTTTTCAGACACTGAAAGGTTACAGATTTCCAATATTTTCCTAATATTTTGGTCTCAGTAACAGGATTATACCTAAACCATTTTATTTTATAAAAATAATTTTAAAATCATATCATATTGCCTAAGTTTAGCACATTTTACTCTGTTTTCTGAAAAAATAGATATAAAACCACCAATCCATTTAAAACAACATTATGAGTTTGATCAACATTATTTCAAAGGAAATATTATTTTTCTATTCCAAACATTTGGATTATCTGATAGTTAATTAAAATTATTTTTCAAAGTACATGAAAAACAATTTTAAGTTGTTGGTATATTTCTAAATTGCTTTCCCAAGGAATCATGTTAACATTCTATTCCACCTATAGTGTACAAGATCATTTATTTCATTGAATTTTAATGTACTTTAGTATTTTTGTTACCTCTAATTTTTCTTCACTGATGACCAAAATAAATAAATAAATAAACACACACAACATATTTTTAGTGTAATTAATAGGGAAGTTAAAAATATGCCCATGAAGTTTTGATATTTTTACCTTTATTTTTATAAAAATTATCTGTGTAAGACATGTTCATTTTTGATGAATGAACTCCCACCACCACCAATACACATCTATGAGTCTATTCACTCTACAAGTACTGATTAACATCTATTGCATGTATAAGGCACTATTCTAGGAGGTATAAATAAAGCAGTGAACAAAAGAGGTGAAAATGTCCATCCATATAGGACTTACCAATAATAAACAAACTAAATAAGCCAGTGTTAATTATGTTAGATGTTAGTAAGTGCTACGGAATAAAAAGGTTTCTTAAGGAAAGCCAGTCTCAGAAGGTGATTTTAAGTATGAGGGAGTGAGCCCTGTGGATTTCTAGGGAAAGAAAGTTCTAAACAGAGTGGAGAGCATTCTGTGCAAAAAAACTTAGGAACAATTACCTAGTGTAACATATGGGGAGAAAAGATTCCAGTGAATTGGAGTGAATTGAATGAAGTATGAGATATTAAGGAATGAGATCAGAAAAGTCATGTATGACCAGATGTTGTGGTTACCCCATGTAAGTGGAATAAACTCCCTACCCAAAATTTGCTTCAGTTGTTGAACTGATGATGACATACACACAGGCCAACTAAGATGAACTTATTACTCACTAGTGTAGCTTTCTGGGGAGAGCAGGGCATGCTCCGAAGTGGGTCTGAAAATGGCTTGAGAGATCAAGAAGGAGCAGCTGGCTTGGGTATTATATTGGTTAAGGAGCAGGGCTGAGGCAAGAGTTTCTGTGCACGAAGGTGGGGCTTGTATGGTTTGAACCTCCTTCCTCTGCTGGGGAGAGAGCATGCCCGCTTTCTTATCAGTTTGCACATAAGTATATGGAGCAATTAGGTAAAAAGGAGAGTAGAAATTTAAATTTGTCAACAAACATCAAAAATGAGTTACACCAAACCCTACTGGTTTTAACTCACAGAAGGGAAGCCATTTGAACGTATTGAGCAATCAGAGTCATGACATAAATCTGATTTAGTTCTACATGGAACACTGTGAGTGCTGTATTGAGAATGGAAAGGTGAGTAAAGGAAGATTCATGGAAGCCAGATGTAAGAATTTGCCTTAATTTAGTGAAAGATGGTAGTGGCTCAGAACAAGAAATTAGCAATGGGTTTGATGGGAACTGATTGGGTTAAGAAATAGCAGGAATTGTTCATGAAATGGTTATGCTGAGAGAAAAAAGTTTAACCCTGAAAAATTGGGAAGATGATATTGATGACAATTGATAGAGGGAAACTCTGATACAAACAGTTTTGAGGGAAAACAAATAAGAAGCAACATTTGCCTCCGAAATTAATAAGGGCTTGGATATATAAACCTGGGGGTTAGAGCAAAGGTAAGAGAGTGATATACAACTGAAAGATATTAGCAGAGATAATATTCAAAGCCATGGAATTGGATGAGAACCTAGGTAAATGACTGCATATTGAAAAAAAAAATAATGCAGTACAAGGGCTGATCCATACAACACTGTAAAGTTCAGAGATCAGGTACATGTTGATGAAATAGCAATGTAAGCTGAGAAGCTGACAGGGTTGGGAGTAAAGGAGGTATCCATGATATTGAGAAGATAAAGTATGTCGAGGATGGAATAATAAACTGTAGGCCCAGTTTCCAGAGGAGTCATGAGAATGAAATTTGCTTGAAGTTCATGAGAAAGTGGGAAGAGAAAACTTAAAGACAAGTAAATACAACTTATTTTGAGGAAGAACTTTGCGCTAAAAGAAGGAATACATGGATGGCAATTTTTAAAGTTTTTTTTTTTAAGTCAGTGGGAGAAATAACAGCATGCTTGTATGCCAATATGAAATATTCAGTAAAGTGGGAAAGTGTCTGTTGCATGAGAGAGCAGGATTAGTTGGATGGGATCGAGACACAAATGACAGTTTGGCCTTTACTAAAAACACAGGGATTAAAACCATCTTAATAACAAAATAAATCAAAGAATATTAACACAAATTCAGGAAATGGGGGTCATAGATTTTGTGGGAACTTGTGAAAGTTTTCCTCTGAATTTTTTCTATTCTCTGTGAAATAAGCATCAAAAACACTAACTAAATGATGATGGGGAAGAATTGTTAGAAGTTTGAGAAGAGCGAGAATGATACAGTGTAGTCTTGAAATTCTAACACTGTGCACCAAAGAACATCCAGGCACTGCAATGAACTTACATTGAGAACAATCTTTTTTTAAGGCATCTCAGTGATACCTGATAACCAATGGATGCTATACTAACTACTGGGTTGACGTGTTAACAATTCCAATATTAGATTGTGCTGCATTCCTTTAGATAATGTCATTCTTTTGCAAAGTTGGTTTTGGTTGTTACTTTGGTTGTTGCCTTGTGATGAAAAACAAGCAGTGCATGAAAATCAGTGTGGAGCTGGAAATGAAGGTGGTGGCATCCAATATAATTCTAAGGGTTGAGAAATTGTACCACACCCAACAAGGTGCCCATATCTCCTTAGTAAGTGATTGTGGTCATTTAAAATTGAAATTACAATGTTTTATTACAATTTATATGTATATATTTTGTCATTTTGACATAAATTTTTATACATTTCCTAACCTAATAACCTAATAAATAAAACTGTTCAGTATTTCTTTTTATCTAAGGGTGCCATATGAAAATTAGCAAGACACTAAGGTTCCATGAACTGAGAAAGCTTGGATAATTATCATGTCTCCAGCACAGTAGAAGGATATGTGGACAAGGTGAATCACGATATGGTGGCTAGGTGGCATTATAAGTGCACTTCATGTTCACAGCCAGAATGTTAAAGTGAGATGAGACGTCATGATTTTGTGTTTTTCTTCAGCCCGATTCAGCTACACAAATGCAGTGTGTAATTCAAGGGGATTTAGCTTAACAAGGTTTGTGATTTTTTTCAACCGGTTCAATGTAAATCATGGAGAAATGACAGGAAGTTGAAAATATATTAAAGGGAGTGATTGCAATTATTAATAGTGTTATTTAAGATGGATTGGAGGAAAATAAAAATGTGAGGTAGGTGGAGTCCAGTAAATAATATGTCATAGGATCCGAAGGGTTTAAGGTTCCACTGAGGTCAAGGAGTTGTATTCCGTGCACGAGAAGCAATGGAAATGTGAATAAGAAGAGCCTGAAATTATCAGTTATAAACAATTTTAAGGTCTGTGTATGAAAATAAATATCTTAGGCAGAGTGAAGAACAAAAATAGATTTATTGGATGTCAAACTTGACTGAAGTTGGTTCAATAAAAAATGGGAGTAGAAAATTGAAAACAGCAAGTATAAACAACTGTTTTGAAGAAAAGATTCATTCTAATAGGAAAGAAAGACAAGATCATAGAGATAGAAAGTTAAGAATATAAAAAATCTTTTTACTATGACTTTTGCAAAGTACTTGCATTTGGAATATGAGCACTTATCACAGTTATAAAAACACATGTAATAGATTAAAAGATATATAATAGGGTTCTTTTGATAATCATATTTGTGGCTAGAAAGGACAATTATTTAAGGTTAGTACATTCTGGCATATTATTATTAAAAATTTTTCATTATGTGTATAATTTAATACTATTAAATAATCTATATTTATATATCAGATGATGGACAAATATGTCTGCCTCATTTATGTAGACGATTTTCTGTCTATATGTCTACCATTTTTACTTAAGTTCTTCATTTAAAGGAAAATATGTCTCTGTCTAAAACAGTCTATTAGAATCAATATTTTAAAAGACTAGTAAAAATAAGAAAAGGGAAGAAAAAGAAACTCTGCTGTTTTTCTTTTGTATTTAGCATCCTCTTTAATATATTTTAATTACAGTCTTAATTTTACTTGAAGATTATGATAAAACTTGCCAAATAGAAAATATTACATGTTTCAATATTCTTTGGACTTAGAAACACATACAGAAATATTGGTAGAGTAACAAATTTAATTTTAGAGAAAAGGTATACTGATTTCACAGAGATTATTTTATCTTTAAATGTTTGAAGAATTTTCAATTTCAGAGTTATCAAAATCCTTTGCAAAATTATTAATTGCCCATGAATAAAATTAGTATACTAAACAATTGGTTTATATGTTAGAAAATATAGCATTATTTCCATACATCTTGTACATTAATAAAAATTAGGTGAACATACACACACATATAAATAAATAACCTGCTATGCAATTTTAAAAGAATACATACATCCAGTGATTTTTCTTTTCCAAAGTTCACCTTTTAATTGAAATCTAAAACAACTTCAAAATTTTTCTTCCTTTGGACATAAAATCTTTCAGAGTTGTAAACTATTACTCATTTTCCCATCTTTCTATTTGACGTTTGTATACTTTCATTTACAAAAAAGGTTTATTTTGATTCACTATATTTAGGTTTTTCTTTTCCAAACTAGTAGAGTAGGTTTATTTACATTGTTTTAGTGTTCTTTCCAGATAAAAATATAGCTTCTGAAATATCAAAAAATGTTTGCACTTCTCATCAAGGAAAATAATTAAGTAAAATAAATTTCATCCTCAACTGGTAATTGCACTACAAAAATTCTAATTAACTGAATCCATAGCATGAACAGAAGGAACTATGAAGTAAAGCATTGCAACATCATAATTTGGCTCTTTGATATATGTTTTAAGATCTATAAAATAGAAACTGCTATAATGAATGAGGTGAATGAAATTAAATGAATTCATAATATAAATACAAGAAGACAATACAAGAGTTAAAGTTATTCTGGAGAAGTGTTAAATTAGCACAGGAAAAAAACTTCATTTTTAATAGTTTACTTAGTGTATAAATTGAACAGAAAATTATATATAATAAATATTTTTAAAGCTCTTCTGCTAAAATCATAGACTGCAAGACCTATTATCTTACCACTTTATCTCTGATTACAGGCATTTCTGAATGATATTTAATATAAGAATCATCTGAAAATATATTTGGTCCCAAATATTTTCCCATTAGGAGAATTTGTGAATTCTTCTTTTAGAGAGTTAAAATCTGATTTTTGTAAAGTTTCGATGAAAAACACACAGAATTGAGAAGTACATTGAATATGGTCTGAGAGATAATTTGAGCAGCTGGGAAAGCATCTAGGGTGGGTCAGAGTTTCCAGGGTTTAATGTGTGGCAAGAAAGAGTAATTTAAGATGATAATTATTGAAATTGGACAGATATAGTTTGTGAAATAAAAACATATGGACACTAGGCCCAGGACAGAGTGGTAATTAAGAAGAATACAGAAAGAGAGGAAAGATCAAGTTAAAAATAAATTGCTGTGCTTCATAATTTTGCCTGAGCATGCAGCAATACTAATCTCTTGCAAGATAACTTTTTTAAAATAAACCACTGATCAGGGTGTGTCTATTTTAGGAACTTTCTCATTTGATCAGGACTCTGGATCTAGAAATAATTTTAAATGGTCAAAATAATAATATCATGTAACTTGAAAAAGCGGACCATAAATTCCAAGATTGTGTTAGTGATTACATAAGGATTAAGGATTTAAATTTTACATTGAGAAGATATATAAGCGGCTGACTAAATGCAAACAAATTTTAGAAGATTTGTGTACAGAGAAGGTATCAATAATATCAGAAATATTGAAAATAAAATGTTCAGATTGGTAGTGAGTAGAAGTAATTGCTATTATAATGAAGACAAAGTCAGGTAATTTCTATTGTAGTACTCTATTTCACATGTATTATAGAATTCAATTCCAGGAAGAATCTAATTATTCTCTTGACTCTCCATGCTTTAGGAAAAGAAATGAAAACAAATTGTATTTTGTTGCTTAGGGAAGCCAATATGCATAATATTTATTTAAAATTTTGCAAAGATTTTTAATATGTGTATAATATTTTACTCACCCATAGATATAATAATGAATGTGTTTAAGTAGCCTTTTTTAAAACCACTTTTTCAATTAAGCTGTCATTTAGCAACTTACAAAATTTCATCTAATAATAGAATATTAGAGTAGAAAAAGGTAGATAATTTTATAATGTTATATTCTTGAAGAATTTTAATGCTAAGACAGGCATCTAAAATTTATTAAAGCAAGTTCCCACTGATAAAAGAGGAAGGATAGGAAGACTTCATTGAAGCTTATGTCATTATCTGTTTAGCATTTTAATGCATATGGCCCCAAAGATGGAAAGTACATAATCATTTTTTCTTAATGCATTTTACCATGGAATTCACTGTCTGAGAGATTTCTGGGGAACCTATGAGTTCTTTTAAATCCTTCCCAAAATCTGAATTTCTTTTATGTCCTATTTTTTTTGAAAATTACTTTCTATATATCCTTACCACAGCCTTGAGATTTTCAATTTTAGCAAGTGAGACAATTAAGAAAATATTTCCTCACTGTATAATTTGTAAAGTAAGAGAACAGAATTAGCTAGAGAAAAAAAGATATAAAATAGAAATATTGGTAGGGCTAGAAATTTCTGCAGTGAAGCTCCGGAAAGGTAAAGGAAATTGAGGGAAATTAAGATTGAATTTTGGGATTGCATTCTTTTATCTTTTGATCTGGATAGCTGTGCTGTTGGGACAAGAGGCTGTTCCAGGGTGCAGCCATATTCTGAGGTTTTCTTAAAAAAAATTATTAAATATACCGTTGCCATAGAAACAAGTAGTTTGTTAAAACATGTACACTTGCACGTGTGAATTTCCCTCAGGTTGATTAATAATTAAAATAAATTACACTTTCACAGTATTTACAGAATACAACTATTTTTATAGTCTTGGGACTATGTGAATAAATAAATAAGCACTGTAATGGATATGGAGCGCCCCCCGCCCAGTACTGCTCAGTGCAGGGTCTGCACAAACAAGTGGTAGCTCTGAATGTAGAACATTTATATGAAAGGAAAATCAATGGATAAATTAGTAAGAAAGCAGAAGGCGTATTTAAAAACTTATCTTTAAAATTACATTTGCTAACCATGTGACAACATTAGGGAAACCAAAATAGAGGGACAGCCTACAAAAAGACTAACTAGTACTCTTTAAAAGTATCAAAGTCCTGGTGAACAAAGAAAGCCTGAGAACT
The DNA here is from genome assembly GCF_949987515.2 of Delphinus delphis. Classification (NCBI taxonomy): domain Eukaryota; kingdom Metazoa; phylum Chordata; class Mammalia; order Artiodactyla; family Delphinidae; genus Delphinus; species Delphinus delphis. The sequence goes on along the minus strand of NC_082684.1, from coordinate 58,701,421 downwards.
GTCAGAGATTAGAGATCAAAGAGACATGATTGAAAGCAACATGACACCACGGATTGTGTCCTGGAACAGAAAAAGGACATTTAGTTGGAAAATCAAATCAAAATCTGTAGTTTAGTTAGTATTATATCAAATTAATGTCTTTGTTTTGATAAATATACCATGGTTCTGTAAGATTTTTTTTTTTTTTTTTTTTTTGCAATATGCAGGCCTCTCACTGTTGTGGCCTCTCCTGTTGTGGAGCACAGGCTCTGGAAGCGCAGGCTCAGCGGCCATGGCTCACGGGCCCAGCCGCTCCGCGGCATGTGGGATCTCCCTGGACTGGGGCACGAACCCGTGTCCCCTTCATTGGCAGGCGGACTCTCAATCACTGCGCCACCAGGGAAGCCCTATGTAAGATTTTAAGATTAGGAGAAGCTGATTGAAGGGTATATGGGAATACTTAGTATTATATATGAGAGTTTCTGTAAATCTAAAATTATTTCCAAATAAATTTTTAAAAATACACCAGAATAAGACATTAAAATATTTCTAGGAAAGAAGCAATGTTACCTTCTTAAGGTCACATAAAATCACAGTTTACTCTCCTTTTTTCTCCTAAGGTATATGTTGCTCAATTATGACTTATTTTATCATGTCTTTGATTAATGGGTTATATAGATACATTTGAAAGAATATTGATTGAGAGAGTATTGACTATAAAGAAGATATAGAGGGCTTCCCTAGTGGCGCAGTGGTTGAGAGTCCGCCTGCCGATGCAGGGGACACGGGTTCGTGCTCCGGTCCGGGAAGATCCCACATGCCGCGGAGCGGCTGGACCTGTGATCCATGGCCGCTGAGCCTGCGCGTCCGGAGCCTGTGCTCTGCAACGGGAGAGGCCACGACAATGAGAAGCCCATGTACAGCAAAAAAAAAAAGATATAGAAATATTATCTCAAATCTTAATACTGTTTCTCCTACATTTTTTCTACATTTTTAACATTGAAACCTTTAGCATATTAATCATAATCACTTACAACTTTGTCTGATATTTCATACACCTGTGATTCTGAAAATTGCTTTGTCCTTTTGATCTGCTTTGTTACTTTTTAGTATGCATCATAACTTTTGTTGAAATTCAGCAGTATTGCACTGCTATACATTACTCAACTCTCCGTAGCCTGGTGGGGAGAGGCTGGGCAGTGGTGAAGGGGAGGTAGGGGGAGGAGGAAGGTGGAAATCTTTTCTGTTTTGATCAAACCTCACTGTCAAGCAGTCACCATAATCCTGGGTTTCATGCTGTGGCCTCCTGGTTCTCCTGTCACTTTCCCAGCTATGACTCTGCACCCAACATGTATTCCTGCCCCTCCTCCTTTTCCATTACAGCGATCAAAAGTGCTACTCAGACTCACAGATAAATCTTCCACATCCACAACTGCCCCTAAGAAAGAGCAGCTCCAAACACCAACCACACCTCTCTCAACTTCTGTTTTCCCACAGACGTTAGCCAGAAAAGGCCTATATAAGGTACGTATAGAAAGTTCTTCAGTTAGAATTATTCTTCCAGGTATTTTATTTTTCTTCTGTCCTCCATTACTGGAAGTGAAAGTCTTTGTAAATAGATAAATGAACAGATAGGTACCAAAAACAAATATATATATATATATATATATATATAGAGAGAGAGAGAGAGAGAGAGAGAGAGATGTTAGACCCAGAGGATATGGTTTACAATGTTGAAGATGACAAAAGCAAACAAACAAACAATACAATCATGTATTTATTGCTATAGTGGAGTTCACCTCACCAAAATGAGATTAAATATACTTTAACAGTAGTACATAAACCAAAGGAGATGGTATTCCTACTCAATATGTCTATATTCACGTGCTTACATGTGTGCATGTGCTTTTTTACACCTGACAAAAGTTGCGTGTGGTTCTGTGGTCAATTTTGGATTGGTTATACTAACAAGGACTAAGTAAACTTGCTTTTGAATATATTTGTTGATGAATAATAGAAAGAGACTGGAATGACTGAATGGAAATACTAATGGGAAATGCATGACCAAATGTAACAGGTAGGTTTCATAACTCTTGAAGGTTATTTGTAAGCTAGATATTTTGGCTGAGGAAATCACACTTACCAAGCTTTCACTGAATGGAATATGGCCTTTAGACACATTAATTCTGCAAATTCAAGTTAATTTACATAATGTTGAAAGTTGAGCAGGAGGACAAAGAAATACAGGTTTGGTGGATTCCATAAGAAAGCTACACAAAAGGAAAGAATTTTTCTTTCAAAGATTAATTAAATAATTAAATTAAGTTTTAATATTTTAATTAATGAATACATATTTTTAATTTCTTACTCATATAAATTATAATTAGAACACAGGTAGATCATATAGTCATTTACTATTATTATTATTTTGATATCTTTATTGGAATATAATTGCTTTACAATGGTGTTTTAGTTTCTGCTGTATAATGAAGTGAATCAGCTATACATATACATATATCCCCATATCTCCTCCCTCTTGCATCTCCTTCCCACCCTCCCTATCCCACCCCTCTAGGTGGTCACAAAGCACCGAGATGATCTCCCTGTGCTATGCGGCTGCTTCCCACTAGCTATCTATTTTACGTTTGGTAGTGTATATACGTCCATGCCACTCTCTCACTTTGTCCCAGCTCACCCTTCCCCCTCCCAATGTACTCAAGTCCATTCTCTATGTCTGCATCTTTATTCCTGTCCTGCCCCTAGGTTCTTCAGAACCATTTTTTTAAATTCCATATATATGTGTTAGCATATGGTATTTGTTTTTCTCTTTCTGACTTATTTCTCTCTGTAAGTCTCTAGGTCCATCCACCTCACTACAAATAACTCAATTTCATTTCTTTTTATGGCTGAGTAATATTCCATTGTATATATGTTCCACATCTTTTTTATCCATTCATCTGTCAGTGGACACTTAGATTGCTTTCATGTCCTGGCTATTGTAAATAGAGCTGCAATGAACATTGTGGTACATGACTCTTTGAATTATGGTTTTCTCAGGGTATATGCCCAGGAGTGGGATTGCTGGGTCATATGGTAGTTCTATTTGTAGTTTTCTGAGGAACCTCCATACTGTTCTCCATAGTGACTGTATCAATTTACATTCCCACCAACAGTGCAGGCGGGTTCCCTTTTTTCCACACCCTCTCCAGCATTTATTGTTTGTAGATTTTTTGATGATGGCCATTCTGACTGGTGTGAGGTGATACCTCATTGTAGTTTTGATTTGCATTTCTGTAATGATTAGTGATGTTGAGCATCCTTTCATGTGTTTGTTGGCAATCTGTATATCATCTTTGGACAATGTCTGTTTAGGTCTTCTGCCCATTTTTGGATTAGGTTGTTTGTTTTTTTGACATTGAGCTGCATGAGCTGCTTGTATATTTTGGAGATTAATCCTTTGTCAGTTGCTTCATTTGCAAATATTTTCTCCCATTCTGAGGGTTGTCTTTTCTTCTTGTTTATGGTTTCCTTTGATGTGCAAAACTTTATTATTTTTAATGAAAGATCTTTTTTAGTCCTCATTTAAATAGTATAGGCAGAGTGAAAGGATTTTTATAACCAGTTATCTTATTAGCTTATACATCTTTAATATAAGCTAAAATAAAACAAAAATGATTTATGGACTTTATTGACACCTATTATGATTATATACTTTTAAATGTCTCATTAGTCTCTCTAAGTACTGACTTTGGAGCTTATAAACATAGAGCCTTGTCTTGTAGGTATCAAAATACAGTACAAGGTGACAGTCCCATACACTGTCCTAGCATCATGGTAGGTCCAGTTGTATAGGTATGAAGGAAATGCTATAGGAGCAAGATAAGGGAGTCCCATAATTTATTTCATGCAGTTACTTGAGGATTTATTTGAGGAAGGTAAATTTTGAGCTGGATCTTTTTTTTTTTTTTTGTGGTACACGGGCCTCTTATTGTTGTGGCCTCTCCCGTTGTGGAGCACAGGCTCCAGACGCCCAGGCTCAGTGGCCATGGCTCACGGGCCCAGCTGCTCCGCGGCATGTGGGATCTTCCCACACCGGGGCACGAACTTGTGTCCCCTGCATCGGACTCTCAACCACTGCACCACCAGGGAAGCCCCTGAGCTGGATCTTTAAGAACTCAATAAAAATTTTGCCAAATAAGTATAGAGAAGAGACTCCAGGCAATGGTAAGAGTAGTAGCTTTTAGACACTAAATTGCATGATCCACTTGTGAGGTGATAAGGGGTTTATCAAGTTTAAGCGATGGTAACTGAAGAGAGAGCGATAAACCATATTTTTCTGGGACATATATATTATGTTAAGGGATAAAACTGAGCTTCATGAAGTATATGGGTGGCTTCATGTATTTGGGAGCAGATTTTTATTTTCAAAAGGTAGTCCTAACAGCAGTGTGAAGCATATTGTGATGTAGGAAGAGAATCATGGTGTCCATATAACTGCCTCCAAAAGTAAAGTATTTCTCCAGAGAGAAATATCAGCTCCAATCCTTAGAGCCACAGGAGGATATATCTGGAATTTTCAAGTATCACTTTGTCCACATTAGTGGATTAGAAATATAAATGTCTAGCTTCAGAATACCCATTTACTAATATATCATCATCAAACTTGTATGAAACCTTACATGAATATTCCCTTAGCCATCCTAGATTGACTTTCTCTTTGAGGTAATCAAATGGTTTATGTCTGAAATATCCCTCTAATTCCCTTTGCCCATAAGGAATTAAGCCATTTAATTTATAAAATTATGTAACATCAACAAGTTTTAGAAAATTCACTTTTGTTACACTGGTACTGATGGTACAGTCAATTGTTTATTCAATTTATTTTAAAAAAGTACTTGTGCTTCTAACATAGTCTGGGCACTGTGTTATTTCAAATAAGTGTTTGGTTTACAAATAAAGCTTTTTTTAACTTAAGGAATTTAGAAAGTAATAGATGAGGTACATGAATAAACAGGAAATTACAATACTGTGAAAAATGCCTCATCAGGAATAAGAATCACATGTCTTTCTAATAGTAATTTATGACACTTTCAAACTATCTTTTTAATTTTGATTTCTCTTTAAACCAGTCTATTACTAAAACCAGGTACACAATTAAAAATACTTTATATTCCCTTAACATATGTACCTTGATCTATTGAAATGTGACTTTCTTTAGCATTCAAAATATGTCATTGATTTAGAAATAGCAAGAATAATGAACTTTTACTTAATGATACTATGGAAAGAATAGGATTTATTAAAACATTAGGGGACAAGTAATTATCGATGAGCAAAGGTGGACATGCACATAAAATGCTGATTCTCTGACTGAGAAAAATAATATACGGATATAAAATATGTAAGATATTTATTGAACTCTGACCATTGGGTACATTTAAATTCTTTTGAGTAGGATATGAATGAGACTTATAGTAATGAATATATCAGTTTCTGCTTTTTAACTGAAGTATAAACTTCTTAAATTTTCTCTAGTTAGGCAAGAAACTGTTAATAAAATCAAGTTCTGAAATAGTTTGCTACAAAAATATCTTCAGACAACGAATAGTCAAGAGAATATCCTACTGGGAATATCGAAGCCTGATGCTGTTTTGTACAATGGCTATATTTTACAAAAGTAGTTTTGACCAACAATAAACAATGCTTGTGAAATGATTGCTTACATTTTAATTTGCTAGCTAGCACTTTGTTTACAGTCTTCGAAATGGTAGGTTCCAAAGCCCCTTTTCAAAATGTGCTTAATGATCTGAGAGAACACAGATTTGGCTATTGTAACAAGCTGTGTAGCTCTGTGATAATTAGAGGCAAGAGTGATCTTGTGATAATCTGCTATTTACTGTAGACCAAAATATGTCTTTGAGGAAAACTGCCATTATTGCCTTTACTTACTTCACAGATTAAGTCCAGTATCCTTGAAGCAAAAGTTATATCTGAAGAAGCTATATATGGACCCCATTCAAAGCAAGTAGACAAATAAGATGCCAGAAATCAAACACTGGCATTACGAGAAAAATTACTTAGTTTTCTAACATTTTTCTTGTGGCTTATGAATTTACAAATAGATTGAGGCAGTCAATCTATGTCATCTAATTGAAAATAAAGATATGTGCCTTAGGTAATAACACGGCTTATTTCAGAAAAACACTTTCAAACAGGGTTGAATAGAACTGAAGCAAAATACCTTATAGGGAAGAAAGAAAGAACATGGGCTAAAAGAAAAAAAAAAAAACAAATAAAACCAAAATCAAAACAAACAAACCTACCAAAGGAAACTAAGACAAAGAAAAGATAAAGCAATCCTAGGAATAGTAAATTTACTAGAACATGATAGATTAGGAAAATTAGATTACAGAGATTAAGCAGAAACAAATACACAAAATAACAAAAGCAGGATTAAACATGAACTTCTTATGGATCTTGGGAGCCCAGTCATTTCTGCTACTCTATACCATAATGGCATTGATGGGTGTGCTGGGATGTGGTAGGGAACTGAGATGTTCCCACCACTATATTAAAAAGATGATTAATTTTCATCACCAAAACATTGAACTAAAGACCCACATGATTGAAGAGGAAACAAATGAGGAAAAAAACTGGCTTTTAATTCTTTACATGTATGAGTGGAACAAAGGTAGACTAATACCCTAATTTAGTCTATCTAAAGTGAGAGTTCTGCCCAGGGGTGGCCTTTCCTGTGTTCCAGTTTCTGGCCAGGAGAGCAACTGAAGGAGGAGTCTTTCCTCAGTGTGGGCAGCAGTCTGCCTCTAGTAAGTAAAGCTTTTATCCTGACCTTCCAAACAGATTTTTTTCCCTAAGGAAACAACTGGAAATAAAAAATACAGTGTCAATTTTAAGAAATTATTTCAGTCTTTAATTTGCTATATTAACGTATTCAGTAAATTTTGAAAATGAGTAATAATGTATACTAAACGTATCTTTTCATTTGAATAATTCTACTTGCTTGGTTGTTATTTATAAAAGTACAAGAAACTGTATAATGCACTTGATTAAAAAAAAAAAAGTACAGTAAAAATCGCAATAAATGAGCTCCCTAAGCCTAAAACAATGTTTCAACACAAGAATATTCAGCATGGAAATATTGCTTCTGGCAGATGTGATGGAGCAAAAGTATGTTTTAAACTATATTTAATAATCTGCTTACTAAATTTGTTACATGGTACACACAGCATTTTCCCATTTTGTTTAATAACCTGGATATTTTGAATAAAAGCTTCTAATTTTATTCCCTGTTTTCAAAATATTTCTTTTTTGCTGTTAAGAAGTTTCACATTGAACTGTGTTTATCTTCTAGCATTTTTCTCAATAATGTAGTTTTAGATACATTTACTGAAATGACTTGGTATACTTTATAATATTGCTTGTATTGAAAAAATTATTTTCACTATTCTTTTTCTTCAGTTACATCATAAGACTGTATTATAATACATGAAACTTGGTGGTAAAAACTTTATTTTTTTCTTGAAAAACAATCATTGTGTATTTTATTTTTTCAATGCATGGGCTTTTAATTTGATCATTATCACATATTACTTTTTTTACTTGAATTTTAATTAATTAATTTTTTTATACAGCAGGTTCTTATTAGTCATCAATTTTATACACATCAGTGTATACATGTCAATCGCAATCGCTCAACTCATCACACCCTACCCCCACCCCCTGCCACTTTCCCCACCTTGGTGTCCATACGTTTGTTCTCTACATCTGTCTCTCAATTTCTGCCCAGCAAACCGGTTCATCTGTACCATTTTCTAGGTTCCACATATATGCGTTAATATACGAGATTTGTTTATCTCTTCCTGATTTACTTCACTCTGTATGACAGTCTCTAGATCCATCCACGTCTCAACAAATGACCCAATTTTGTTCCTTTTTATGGCTGAGTAATATTCCATTGTATATATATACCATATCTTCTTTATCCATTCGTCTGTCAAAGGGCATTTAGATTGCTTCCATGACCTGGCTATTGTAAATAGTGCTGCAATGAACATTGGGGTGCATGTCTCTTTTTGAATTATGGTTTTCTCTGGGTATATAGCCAGTAGTGGTATTGCTGGATCATACGGTAATTCTATTTTTAGTTTTCTGAGGAACCGCCATACTGTTCTCCATAGTCGCTGTATCAATTTACATTCCAACCAACAGTGCAAGAGGGTTCCCTTTTCTCCACACCCTCTCCAGCATTTGTTGTTTGTAGATTTTCTGATGATGCCCATTCTAACTGGTGTGAGATGATACCTCATAGTGGTTTTGATTTGCATTTCTCTAATAATTAGTGATGTTGTGCAGCTTTTAATGTGCTTCTCGGCCATCTGTCTATCTTCTTTGGAGAAATTTCTATTTAGGTGTTCTGCCCATTTTTGGATTGTGTTGTTTATTTTTTTAATTTTGAGCTGCATGAGCTGTTTATATATTTTGAAGATTAATCCTTTGTCCATTGATTCGTTTGCAAATATTTTCTCCCATTCTGAGGATTGTCTTTTTGTCTGGTTTATGGTTTCCTTTGCTGTGCAAAAGCTTTGAAGTTTCATTAGGTCCCATTTGTTTATTTTTGTTTTTACTTCCATTACTCTAGGAGGTGGATCAAAAAAGATCTTGCTGTGATATATGTCAAAGAGCATTCTTCCTATATTTTCCTCTAAGAGTTTTATAGTGTCCGGTCTTACATTTAGGTCTCTAATCCATTCTGAGTTTATTTTTGTGTATGGTGTAAAGGACTGTTCTAATTTCATTCTTTTACATATAAGTGTCTAGTTTTCCCAGCACCACTTATTAAAGATACTGTCTTTTCTCCACTGTATATCCTTGCCTCCTTTGTCATAGATTAGTTGACCATAGGTGCGTGGGTTTATCTCTGGGCTTTCTATCTTGTTCCACTGATCTATGTTTCTGTTTTTGTGCCAGTACCATATTGTCTAGATTACTGTAGCTTTGTAGTATAGTCTGAAGTCAGGGAGTCTGATTCCTCCAGCTCTGTTTTTTCCCTCAAGACTGCTTTGGCTATTCAGGGTCTTTTCTTTCTCCATACAAATTTTAAGATTTTTTGTTCTAGTTCTGTAAAAAGTGCCATTGGCAATTTGATAGGGATTGCATTAAATCTGTAGATTGCTTTGGGTAGTATAGTCATTTTCACAATGTTGATTCTTCCAATCCAAGAACATGGTATACCTCTCCATCTGTTGGTATCATCTTTAATTTCTTTCATCAGTGTCTTATAGTTTTCTGCATGCAGGTCTTTTGTCTCCCTAGGTAGGTTTATTCCTAGGTATTTTATTCTTTTTTTTGCAATGGTAAATGGGAGTGTTTCCTTAATTTCTCTTTCTGATTTTCATCATTAGTGTATAAGAATGCAAGAGATTTCTGTGCATTAATTTTCTATCAGGCAACTTTACCAAATTCATTGATTATCTCTAGTAGTTTTCTGGTGGCATCTTTTGGATTCTCTATGTATAATAGCATGTCATCTGCAAACAGTGACAGTTTTACTTCTTCTTTTCCAATTTGTATTCCTTTTATTTCTTTTTCTTCTCTGATTGCCATGGCAAGGACTTCCAAAACTGTGTTGAATAATAGTGGCGAGAGTGGACATCCTTGTCTTGTTCCTGATCTTAGAGGAAATGCTTTCAATTTTTCACCATTGAGAACGATGTTTGCTGTGGGTTTGTCATATATGGCCTTTATTATGTTGAGGTAGGTTGCCTCTATGCCCAGTTTCTGAAGAGATTTTATCACAAATGGATGTTGAATTTTGTCAAAAGCTTTTTCTGTAGCTATTGAGATGATCATATGGTTTTTATTCTTCACTTTGTTAATATGCTGTATCACATTGATTAATTTGAGTATATTGAAGAATCCGTGCATCCCCGGGATAAATCCCTCTTGATCTTGGTGTATGATCCTTTTAATGTGTTGTTGGATTCTGTTTGCTAGTATTTTGTTGAGAATTTTTGCATCTATATTCATCAGTTATATTGGTCTATAATTTTCTGTTTTTGTAGTATCTTTGTTTGGTTTTGGTATCAGGGTGAAGGTGGCCTCATAGAATGAGTTAAGGTGTGTTCCTTCTGCTGCAATTTTTTGGCAGAGCTTGAGAAGGATGGGTGTTAGCTCTTCTCTAAGTATTTGATAGAATTCACCTATGAAGCCATCTGGTCCTGGACTTTTGTTTGTTGGAAGATTTTTAATCACAATTTCAATTTCAATACTTGCGATTAGTATGTTCGTATTTTCTATTTCTTCCTGGTTCTGTCTTGGAAGGTTATACCTTTCTAAGAATTTGTCCATTTCTTCCAGGTTGTCCATTTTATTGGCATAGAGTTGCTTGTAGTATTCTCTTAGGGTGCTTTGTATTTCTGCAGTGTCTGTTGTAACTTCTCCTTTTCCATTTCTAATTTTATTGATTTGAGTCCTCTCCCTCTTTTCCTTGATGAGTCTGGCTAATGGTTTATCAATCTTGTTTATCTTCTCAAAGAACCAGCTTTTAGTTTTATTGATCTTTGCTATTGTTTTCTTTGTTTCTATTTCATTTATTTCCGCTCTGATCTTTATGATTTCTTTCCTTCTGCTAACTTTGGGTTTTCTTTGTGCTTCTTTCTCTAGTTCCTTTAGGTGTAAGGTTAGATTGTTTATTTGAGATTTTTCTTGTTTCTTGAGGTAGGCTTGTATAGCTATAAACTCCCCTCTTAGAACTGCTTTTTCTGCATCCCATAGGGTTTGGATCATCGTCTTCATTGTCATTTGTCTCTAGGTATTTTTTGACTTCCTCTTTGATTTCTTCAGTGATCTCTTGGTTATTTAGTACCGTATTGTTTAGCCTCCATGTGTTTGTGTATTTTACGTTTTTTTCCCTGTAATTCATTTCTACTCTCATAGCGTTGTGGTCAGAAAAGATGCTTGATATGATTTCAGTTTTCTTAAATTTACTGAAACTTGATTTGTGACCCAAGATGTGATCTATCCTGGAGAATGTTCCGTGCCCACTTGAGAAGAAAGTGTAATCTGCTGTTTTTCGATGGAATGTCCTATAAATATAAATAAAATCTATCTGGTCTATTGTGTCATTTAAAGCTTGTCTTTCCTTATTTATTTTCATTTTGGATGATCTGTCCATTGGTGTAAGTGAGGTGTTAAAGTCCCCACTATTACTGTTTTACTGTCGATTTCCTCTTTTATAGCTGTTAGTAGTTGCCTTATGTATTGAGGTGCTCCTATGTTGGGTGCATATATATTTATAATTGTTATATCTTCTTCTTGGATTGATCCCTTGATCATTATGTAGTGGCCTTCCTTGTCTCCTGTAACATTCTTTAATTTAAAGTCTATTTTGTCTGATATGAGCATTGTTACTCCAGCTTTCTTTTGATTTCCATTTGCATATACTATCTTTTTCCATCCTCTCACTTTCAGTCTGTATGTGTCCCTAGGTCTGAATTGTGTCTCTTGTAGACAGCATATATATGGGTCTTGTTTTTGTATCCATTCAGCAAGCCTGTGTCTTTTGGTTGGAGCATTTAATCTATTCATGTTTAAGTAATTATTGATATGTATGTTCCTATGACCATTTTCTTAATTGTTTTGGGTTTGTTTTTGTAGGTCCTTTTCTTCTCTTGTGTTTCCCACTGAGAGAAGTTCCTTTAGCATTTGTTGTAGAGCTGGTTTGGTGGTGCTGAATTCTCTTAGCTTTTGCTTGTCTGTAAAGCTTTTGATTTCTCCATTGAATCTGAATGAGATCCTTGCCGGATAGAGTAATCTTGATTGTAGGTTCTACCCTTTCCTCACTTTAAGTATATGATGCCACTCCCTTCTGTCTTGTAGAGTTTCTGCTGAGAAATCAGCTGTTAACCTTATGGGAGTTCCCTTGTATGTTATTTGTGATTTTTCCCTTGCTGCTTTCAATAATTTTTCTTTGTCTTTAATTTTTGCCAATTTGATTACTATGTGTCTCGATGTGTTTCTCCTTGGATTTATCCTGTGTGGGACTCTCTGTGCTTCTTGGACTTGGGTGGCTATTGCCTTTCCCATGTTAGAGAAGTTTTCGACTATAATCTCTTCAAATATTTTCTTGGGTCCTTTCTTTCTCTCTTCTCCTTCTGGGACCCCTATAATGCAAATGTTGTTGCGTTTAATGTTATCCCAGAGGTCTCTTAGGCTGTCTTCATTTCTTTTCATCCTTTTTTCTTTATTCTGTTCTGCAGCAGTGAATTCCACCATTCTGTCTTCCAGGTCAATTATCCGTTCTTCTGCCTTAGTTATTCTGCTATTGATTCCTTCTAGTGTAGTTTTCATTTCAGTTAATGTATTCTTCATCTCTGTTTGTTTGTTCTTTAATTATTCTAGGTCTTTGTTAAACATTTCTTGCATCTTCTTGATCTTTGCCTCCATTCTTTTTCCGAGGTCCTGAATCATCTTCACTATCATTAATCTGAATTCTTTTTCTGGAAGGTTGCCTATCTCCACTTCATTTAGGTGTTTTTCTGGGGTTTTATCTTGTTCCTTCATCTGGTGCATAGCCCTTTGCCTTTTCGTCTTGTCTATCTTTCTGTGAATGTGGTTTTTGTTCCACAGGCTGCAGGATTGTAGTTCTTGCTTCTCCTGTCTGCCCTCTGGTGGATGAGGCTATCTTAGGGGCTTGTGCAAGTTTCCTGATGGGAAGGACTGGTGGTGGGTAGAGCTGACTGTAGTTCTGGTGGGCATAGCTCAGTAAAGCTTTAACCCACTTGACTGCTGATGGGTGGGGCTGGGTTCCCTCCCTGTTGTTTCTTTGGCCTGAGGCAACCCGACACTGGAGACTACCTGGGCTCTTTGGTGGGGCTAATAGCAGACTCTGGGAGGGCTCACACCAAAGAATACTTCCCAGAACTTCTGCTGCCAGTGTCCTTGTCCCTACAGTGAGCCAGAGCCACCCCCTGCCTCTGCAGGAGACCCTCCAACACTAGCAGGTAGGCCTGGTTCAGTCTCTTATGCGGTCACTGCTCCTTCCCCCGGGTCCTGATGCACACACTACTTTGTGTGTGCCCTCCAAGAGTGGAGTCTCTGTTTCCCCCAGTCCTGTCAAAGTCCTGCAATCAAATCCCACCAGCCTTCAAAGTCTGATTCTCTAGGAATTCCTCCTCCTGTTTGCAGACCCCCCAGTTGGGAAGCCTGACGTGGGGCTCAGAACCTTCACTCCAGTGGGTGGACTTCTGTGGTATAAGTGTTCTCCAGTCTGTGAGTCACCCACCCAGCAGTTATGGGATTTGATTTTACTGTGATTGCGCCCCTCCTACCGTCTCACTGTGGCTTCTCCTTTGTCTTTGGATGTGGGGTATCTTTTTTGGTGAGTTCCACTGTCTTCCTGTTGATGACTGTCCAGCAGCTAGTTGTGATTCTGGTGTTCTCACATGAGGGAGTGAGAGCATGTCCTTCTACTCCTCCATCTTGGTTCAGGGCCTGGTCCACATGTTTGGTGGTAAAAACTTTTCACTCACACTTTGTCATGTCCTAATAGCTGAAGAGACTGTAATCTTACAGTTTTTAAGTTACATTTCAGCAGTGAATGGAGGTATATATGTGGGACATTGAGAATTACTGAGTGTGATGAGAGGGGCAAATCAAAGATTCTGGAACACATAAAGCCTCTAATGAATGTCAAGATGGATAAAGAGTCTCATGGCTGTCCTCAATATCTTCTAGAAAGTTTATAGCTCGACATCAATTACCTTTGAGATGATTTGGACTTGTGTACACATGACTTAACTCCATGCAAATTTTGCTTCTGAACCATACCCCCTAGGAAAAGTATTGAACCCATATAATCTTAAAGGGGCAAAGTAAAACATGGAGAAAAATAATTCCACTCGTTCTCTTTTCCCATTTACAAATGTTACAACAGCTTTTCATGTGCAATACACATGGATAAGAGACCCCACCCACACCCTCAATATATGTTTTGATTTATCCGAGATACTGACTCATTCAGCCTATCCTCTCAAAGCTTTCCCTGACTCCTAGCTCCCTGATATGCACCCTGCTTCAAGTTAACCTGTCCTAGGGTAGGGTTATGCAAAAGTGCAGGAAATCTCAGTTCTTATAGGCTAACAGTCTTTTATATTCCATGTTTAACCTGTTGGTGAGGAATAACTTTTATGAACAAGCTGTGTTCTTCCTGGTAAGGAAACAATTTTTCCTGTTTTGACCATCACAATCAATGGGTGTAAATCTTCAGGGCTGCACCCTACAGGCCTGTAAGCCTTATAATTGCCCAGCCCCGAAGGGCCCAGAGGCAGCAACAGAGACATCAGTGATTTACTGGGTAGGGGATCTTACAAGTTTGAAAAAAAGGTCCTGAAGAGACACCTCACTGTGGACAGCAGACAGCAGGCAGGACACTGCAGCAATCTTCACTACTCAGGGAGAAGGAGACTACCATTTACAGGGGGAATTCATGTCAGGTTGGCTTTTCAGTTACCAGGAAAACCAGAGACTGGGGCAGGGGGCAAGCATGTAGACAGTTACTAATTAAGCCTTATAATTAAGAGGATTGGATAGTCATGTGAGTGAAGCAGGGACTGGTCAAGCAGGAGATGTACAGAGAGCAGAAGAGCAGCCATCTTGAATATTCTGACCATACAGTAACAAATGGACATCCAAATCCCGGTATTTCTTTATCTCTTACTCCAGGCTTTAAACAATCTCAAAGTGCCATATAACTTTAGTTCTTTATGGAAACTGTTGTGTAGATTTCTTTGGAGCTAAATAATCTCTCTAAATCTAGCTTCTCCACTGACTTTCCTTGTGTAAATTTGGTGAATTGCATCATTGAATTTGTAAAATTTATTCCATCTGGGGGCAAGCTCTCTAGGGCCCATAGTTGCATAGAGCTCTCAATTTGTTTCTGAATTGAACCACCAAGCTCTGTGCTAGGAATCTTGGCTTCAGGAGAGCTCAAAGCAGAAATTCCCAGCAGGGGTTTTATGCCCTTCTAATCTCATAGGCAAGTCAGGCTATCTAAACTCTTATGCTAGATAAAAATCATTAATAAATAAAGTGACCTTGGGGGTTGCCATGGGAATTTCTGATTTCAAAAAGAACAACTTAAATCCCACCATCCTTATGCTGGCCAAGAGTCAAAACCAGACATCCAGCCCTTCCCAGTGAAGACAGAGCTTTTTTTCAATTCAGCTGTCAATCACCTCTATGCTATACAAGTGTTTGTTAGTTTATAAGTTAAGATTTCACCAAATACATTTTATACTTTCTAAAGAAATCTTAGTGTTCTGTCCTACATTATCAATTTGACAGGGTTACAATTATTTCTATGAGGTTATAACATACAGTCATACTCTGAGAACACAAAATTTTATATATATATATATATATATATTCAATAATATAGTAATATCCTAACCATAGAACTTAGTTTAGGTTTAAAACGTTTCAGTCGGCTCTTATTTTTCTCTAAATTTTATGAGTTATTAATATAAAGTTAATAATTTAATAATAGAAATAAAATTGGGTCTGTGCTTATTGAAAAAGTGCCAAATGTACAGTAATTTTGCTTTGAAGAGTTTAAATGCCTCATTCAATTTTTTTTTCCTAATTTTTCTGATGGAAAGATGCCAGACTAGATCTGAGCATGGTCAAAACGATTTAACTGCACTGAAATTCTCAGTTTTTTCTTACTATATTATTTTTGCCTTTCTCTCTGAACAAACCACCCACCATCACAGAATGTCATTGGTAAGCTCAAAAATACATGAAGTGAGGTAAATGCACCCCATATGCAATGCCAAATACTCATTAAACTCAAAATCCATTAAACTCAACTGTGGTGGGAAGCTGTGGAAGTAAAGGTGAAATGTTAGCTATTTCAGTGGAATAAAGCTGAAATGCTGAAAACACAGGAGTCCTTTTATCACAGATGAACTGCCACAAGGATAATTGGACCTACTCTTATTTAATTGAAAGGCTTTGGAGGTGAGTTTCTTTAAATGTAAACTGATGACACTGAAAACTTTGCAGTCTGTGGAGTTGATTGAAGTTTATCAGAAAGAATGCAGTTGGCCCATTTATTAAGTTACACTGGATCACCTTCCAGAGTTTTGTGTGTGTGTGATAGATGATTTTTATGAAAGAAATCTTACTATTTGAATTAATATGTTTGAAAATTCACATATGTCTGCTTAAAGTGATAAATAAGAATGAAAAAACTGAATTTTAAATTGAACATCTTTACAAAAATAATGTAGCTAAATTCCATCAATATGAGATGTTAGATACCAACATGCAATGTTTTATATCTTCCTATAAAGAGAATAAAATTTTGTATAAATTAAAAAAATACTTTACTTTCAATGATGACATTTTATTGCTCAGTCTCCAAAGAATGCTTTGAAATGCATAATTATTTTTAAAACCGAGCTTAATGTCAACCATTTTATTTCCTTTCCATGGAAAGTGAAAGGTCCAAATCTCAAAAGAGTTTTGGAACATTCGAAATAGTTTTGTCCATTTATAGTTCTGTTGCTATTATGTCTATGGAAATGTATTTCAAGTTTAAATAACAAGCCACATGAATGAGTCAGATGCTAAGTGAGGATTACTGCTTGCTCTGACTGTATTTTAACCTAAGAAGAAAAAGTGTCTCTAGAGGAGACTGATGTGGGAAAGCAGGAGTAGGGGTTTTAAATTTATTATTCTACCAATTTGTTTACTGATATTCAACACATGTTAATCTGCTTTATGACATTTTCATGTGGGAAAATTTTAACAGTTAAGATACTAATTGGTTCAATGAGCATTGAAGTGTAGAAATTACAGTTGTGTTCCTTTATTTTTTTTAAAGTAAATATATCTTTTTATTCTACAATTATAAGAGGAAGTAAGTGACTCTCCCAAGAGAGAGGCCAAAGTATATATCAAACTACAGTTTTTGTATTTGCTACTTGATTTTACAATTATTTGTGTAATTGCATGTTTTTCAAGCTAATATGTACTTGATTTGGCTTAAGAAACTCGTCATTTGTTCAGTCTTCTCCTATGAATGATTTTTTCATAAACAGATTACATTTCTTAATGTTTATGTACTTTTTTAGCATGATAAGACAATGTAATAATACAAAAACTTAAAGGTTGATATTTGTTTTGACAAGGAAATGAATCATGTAAAGGTGTTTCTTATATGGGCAATTGCTGCTTTTTTTTTTTTTTTTTTTTTGCGGTACGCGGGCCTCTCACTGTTGTGGCCTCTCTCGTTGCGGAGCACAGGCTCCAGACGCGCAGGCTCAGCGGCCATGGCTCACGGGCCCAGCCGCTCCGCGGCATGTGGGATCTTCCCAGACTGGGGCACGAACCCGCGTCCCCTGCATCGGCAGGCGGACTCTCAACCACTGTGCCACTAGGGAAGCCCAATGTAAATTTTACATGAAAGCTTCCCTCGTCTTCACAAACTCTGCCCTGCCATGTAATCAAATCAGTCCTCGGTACGTGATTGCAGACACTGGCGGCTTTGCATATAAACGTAGCAGGGTCCTGATGCGGGGGTTCTGAGCCTGGGATCCTCTCTTCCTCTGTGGTCCTGGCTTTTGTGCCTTATGTGGTCACTGGGCCTTGCTCCATCTACTTTAGAAGCAATAAAAAAATGGGCAAGATTTGCAGATGCTTCCAAGTTTCCAAGGACCAGCAAAGATAGCAGTCTGTTTAGAAATTTGAATTTTATTCATATGTCTATCGTAGGACTATAGTTATCATTTTCTGGGTTTTTTGTTTTGTTTTCGTTTTGTTTTTTATTGGAGTATAGTTGCTTTACAGTTGTGTTCCTTTAAACAGATCTTCCTTTGCTTTTTTTGAAATTGAGTTTTATTATTCCTCCCAAGAGACATAAATGAAGAATATTTTTAAAAAGTGAACTAAATTGAGAGAAAGAGACTCGCTTTTTTACCCTAAGTATCCTCACAAACTCTATTATTTTTATTACACCCATAAGAAGGAACCCCAGAACTGTGAAGACAACAGCCAAATGCAGTGAATAAAAGAGTTGTAGTCATATGTGATAATAATAACATGTGCACTGTGCTCAAAACATTACCTCAGTCTTCACAACAACCCTGTTTAAAAACGCAAAACAAAACAATGCAGAACAGTTGCTTTTTTATCCCCACTTCAAATGTCAACAAACTGACATTTAGAGAAGTCTTGATATTTTGTCCTATGAGGCATCTCCAGTAAATGATGTTGCATTAGTATTCTGACAACTATTTCAGTGATTTTTAAGTTTCATAATCGCTAAATTAAAAAAATACTTATATAAAAATATAAATTAAATTTTTAAATTATAAAAATATTAAAAATTATAAATTATATATAGGGAGAGGAAGGCTGGGGTTAAGACTTTGTTATATACACTTTCAATAGAATGGTTTAACTTTAAAATGAATTTTTAAGAGTGAAAAATTAGGAAGTAGCTAATCACTAAATTAAAATTCATCTCTCAAGCCAGAACTCTCCCCTGAATTCAGGGTTTCGAGGTTATATATCTCCCTGAAAATTTAGCACATATAAAATGATTTGTTATAAATGTTGCACAGAGAATAAAACTAGATAATGTGAAAAAGAGTTACCGGAATGGTTTGCGATTTGAGGTAGGATGTTCAGGAAAAACCTTTCTATGATGTGATTTGAGCCAACACCTGAAGGTGGTGATGGAGCAACCTCTAACAAAAATCTAAAAGAGCATTCCAGAAAGAGTACTTAGCAGGTTCTGAAGCCTGGGGTCAAGAATATGCTCAGCATTATTTAGAAAAAGCAGAGCAGCCAGTGTGGCTGGACAAAGCAAATGAGAATTTGTAAGAGTTAGAACTGAAACCTCATGGGAACAGTGTTGTGGTAAGAACCACACGTATGTTGCGGTTAAAAATTTGGGTAATATTCTCAGTGTAATGAAATATTTGGAGGGGGGGTTGTTGTGCTGAGAAGAAAAATAATGACTTGATTATTCCAACTGATTGTGAAGAATAAGATATAGAGAAACCAAGAGTGGAAGCAGGAAGGGGAAGTTTGGAGGCTCCTGTAGTGCTCGCATTGAGAGATGATGGTGACAAGGTGATTAGCAGTGAATGTGGTGATACATGATCCAGGATATATTTTGGGATTAAAGCCAAAGGATAATTCTTGATGATGGTTAAGATGTGACAAAAAGAAAGCATTTAAGGATGATTATAAGATTTTTAGTTCAAGCAACTGGTACAGTTTACTTACATGACGAAGCCGGCAGAGCAGCAGATAGAAGTGGAGTTCAAAAATAAAGACATTGATTTTGGAAATGTTGGGTGTTCATTTGACATACAAATAGAGATGTTCACTAGTCAGTTGGAGGTATGCTTCTAGAATTAAAGAAATATAACTTTGAATTCCTGATTATAGATGGCAGTGAGGCCATGGGTATAGATGAAAGCAAGGGAATTATTATAAATAGGGAAGAGAAGAGGTCATAGCACTGACCTCTGGGATGTTTCAATAATTTGGATAAATCGAGCAAAAGACAGTGAAAAGCAGGAGACCAATGAGGTAGCAAGAAAACCAGAGTGTGTGAACTCTGAAGCCAAGTGAAGAAAGGTTTCAAGAAACAGGGGGTAATACACTATGTCAAATGATGCCGCTAACTCAGGTGAGATAATGACTTAGTGACCACTGGATTTAGGGTTTTAGTTTGTTTTCAGAGTTGCCAAGAGGATTACATAAAATGCAAAGATAATTAACAAATAAATAAGATATTTAATTTTACTCTTTTCAATGTGAGAATAAAATCTAAGATACATGGGGAAGCCATCATTCCTAAGATACTTATGGGAGCCATCATATAAAATTTAATGTTTGAGAGAGTATTTGAAACAGCCCTCAAGAGACAAGTAAGATTTTAACAGATAGAGTTAGTGTGGAACAAAAGCAAAGGGACAGGGAATAATGAACTGTTTGTGTGGAATAGAGTATAGGAGATAGTGGTTGTGATAGATTGTCTACAAAGACAGCCACCAATAATTCCTTCCTTCTCTAGATCCACTGTAGAGAGATAATTCTATTACCTTCTCCCCTGACTTGCTTTGCTCGTCTTGTGACTTGCTTTAAGCTTTAAGTAATAGAACGTCTGTGTCCCCTGGGAACCCCGAGCCACTATGGAAAAAAGTCTCACACCCCACTCCCCGCCACATACCTACTGGAGAGAGAAGACACATGGACATGTCTTAGAAGATGTGAGATTACAAAGAAATAGAGGACTAGTCAGTGTCCAGAATTTTTGTCACCTCTTACCAACCACCATGCATGTGAGGAAGGCCATCTTGGATTCCTAGTCCCAGTTAAGCTGCCCTAGCTAACATCACAAGGAGAGACGAGGCAACCCAGAGGAAGCCTGCTTCGCTCCTGACCCACAGAGTCATGAGCAATAAAATGGTTGATTTAAGCTACTAACTTTTGAGCAGTTTGTTTTGCAGAAGGAGATAATTGATCCAGTAGTTGATTCTAAATTAGATTAAAATATTAATTGTATCATATTTTGTGAGTGTATGAATGAGGCCTAAACTCAAGGTGTATTTCTTATCAAGATGAGCTTTGAAGATAGTTTTAATGAAAAATGAGAAAATTAGTCAAGGGAATCAGCTTATACTATATATCTCTGCTTATAAAATAGTGAGTTAAAAAATATCCTGAAAGTTTTTGAAGACAGAAAAGAGGAAAAATCACAATAAAAATCAACATAACTGGGGATGCCCAATTATTTTAAATTTGTGTTAAGTACAATCAGACTTAATTAGGACAACAACATTAAAAAATAGTCCACAAAATTTTGGAAATTGAGGGTGAAGTGTAATCCCTATTTAGCTTGTGACAATAAAACTAATTGAAATTTTTAGTATCTGTAAAGTGTTTTAGGTTTCCCATATAAAATAAACTCATTTTATTATGGTCAAATACAGTTATTGCTTTTTGAAAAGCAGAAAATCTATTGAAGATGATTACCTATACAAAAAATGCAAAAATGAGACTTTTATGAAAATTTTAGTGTAAATAAATCAGACTTTTAATTTAAGCAGATTTTATTGAACTACATTTGTTGAATGTCACCCTATGAGTAAATTTCACAGAGGATTTCTCTTATTTTCACTTTTCTTCATACAAAATGGCTCTTCTCCAAAACTGAAAAAAATATTTTTTCCTACACAGCATGTTGGACTGATATGCAGCCTTTGCTTCCTGAAAGTATATTATTTCCTACAATTGTACTGCTCTAAAATCTGCAATTTTTATGTGTTATTAAGTCATGCATCTTATAGAACAGCAAGATTAAGCATAATCACAACTTAGGCTTTCATTATTTTTGTAAAGAATCCCAATATGCTATCTCAGAAAAAAAGCTTTTATAAAAATAATGTGAAAACTTACACTGAAGTGATCATCTAACCAGAGGGAAGAAATCAATGAGATATGATGAAAACATCATGTTTCATTTTCCCCCCAGACTCAATGCTCCTAACATGTTCTGACAATTGGATTTTTATTTTGAACAAATAATTCAGTCTTCATAAAGAAAACAACTCAACTGAATAAGAATAAAAGTTAACTTTAGTGCAATTTTTAAGAATCGATATGATCCTTCTGGCAAAGAGGGAACAACCCACTCACTCTAGCAAGGTGCATCAAACTAGGACACTTTTAAATAAATTGCCCTTGTCGCTAAGGAAATGACAACAAAATGATGTCGGGATCTATGGAATCATGGCATTGGCAAGGAGAACATAATTAGGAGGGTAATTTTTCTTTGCTTATCTGTAAATGGGCTTAGAGCTGGGTAAAATTGGAGTATTTGGGGGTAAGGGAAAGAGCAGAGGTGTTCTGCCCCGTAAATCATGGCTTTCATTTTCCACAACAAGAATGATGTCTTCTATGAATGTCCTCCATAGCATCTTCTTCAAAGAGAAAGTTTTTTTGTCTACGTTGAAAAATGTGTTGTTTAGTTTAGCCACCCTCATTAATGATCTTAGCTAGATGTTCTGGACAACTTGCTGCAGCTCCCATATCAGCAGTTGCTGCTTCACCATGCATTTCTATGTTATGGAGATGCTTCTTTCCATAAACTTTATGAACCAGCATCTGCTATCTTCACACTTTTCATCATCTGCAGCTTCCTTACCTCTTTAAGCCTTCATAAAATTGAAAGAGAATTAGGGTTTTGCTCTGCTTTAGGCTTTGGCTTAAGGGAATGTTATGATTGCTTTGATCTTCTATCCAGACCACTAAAACTTTCTCCACATCAGCAGTAAGAATGTTTTTCTTTCTTATCATTTCTCTATTCACTCACACCCTCATGTGTCATTTGAATCTTGAGCAAAGTGTGTTCTCTTTTCTTATACTTTCAAATGACATAACCTATTCATTGTGAATTATAAATGACAAAGTGATTATATAAAATTATCAACTCACAAAATGAAATCATTTAATGATTTGTAATTGTACCATTTGGATATTTCCCTTTGGTGCATAGCTCATCTACTTTTAAAAATGCCAATCATAGCTTTTTATATATTATCTAAAATCCTCCATGGGTTGATGTAGAATTTGGATTAAGTCCAAACTGCCAGCTCCCAGGCACTACAAGTCATAATGGCTGCCTCATTCTTCACCCTCAAGCCACTGTCCATTTGCTTACTATGGTCCAACTATACCAGACTTTATGTTTCTTCAATATACTATGTGTATTTCTAATTAGGACCTTTTGCTCCATAGATCTTTCTGTGGTGAATGCCTCAATTAAAATATTATTTCCTCAGAGTTGAATTCCTACAGAGAGGATTTCCTACAAATTAATGTGCCTCCTCAGACACTTCATTACCATCTTTTGTTTTCTTCTTATAACTTATTCCTAACTGAAATTACCTTCATCACTTATTTGATTATATATTTACTATATGTTTCTCTTACAATAAATTGCAGTCTTCACTGGAGCATGGATCTTGTCTGTCTTATTTCCCTTGCAGTATCAGCAAACTTAATGTTTCCAGACATACAGTTAATGCTAAAAATATGAGTTAAGTGAATTATGCAGAAAGTCAAAATAAGATGATCATTAAGACACAGAGGAGTTAAGAAGTGAAACTGAAACACTGAAAGGTAGCAAAAGAAATCTCCCAGTATTTATAATTTTTGTTTTTGTTTCTTTCGGTACGCAGGCCTCTCACTGTTGTGGCCTCTCCCGTTGCGGAGCACAGGCTCCGGACGTGCAGGCTCAGTGGCCATGGCTCACGGGCACAGCCGCTCTGCGGCATGTGGGATCTTCCCGGACCGGGGAACGAACCCGTGTCCCCTGCATCGGCAGGCGGACTCTCAACCACTGCACCACCAGGGAAGCCCTATAATTTTTGATGAGCCACTCTATGCTACTGGATTTATTTTCTGAGCTTTATATGATGTTATAAGAAATTACGTGCTTTCAGATGCTAACAGTGAGTACCACTGAGAGATAAGGATTAATTGTGTATAATAATATCTTATAAGTTGAATTATGGTCAAGTTCTGAGGCTCAAAACTAGAATGAGTTCTATCAAAATAATTGACAATTTAGGACATTGGTCCACTAAGCCTATTGCCCCAAGGATCTCTTGGACTAAACTCATGGGTGACAGATATGATACATCATAATTATTCAGAATAGATATTCACTCATGTGTTTATAATTTTAAGAGTATCTGAGTAGACTACCCTAGCAATATTTGGCCCTACATGAACTGACAGAGGTCTACTATTAGATATTAACCCCTTATATTTAAAATATTTTCATCTTTAGCAGTAATATTTGAAAACTGTCAGTATTTGTGGATATAGAAACACATTACATTTAGATCTAATATTAATATCATAAGATATGATGAAGAGCACCAGGTTAGCTGAGAGAAGAGCTCCAAGAGAATGAGAACTTGGCAAGGGGAACTGAAAGTAATTTGAGAGTATTGATATTTGGCTTCCTTGTATGGGTGGTTCCAAAAATAAGGTGGTAGCATAAAGGTTCCTGAAAGGTGAGCACACATCTGCTCAAAGATGAGTAGGTTATCAGCAGGAGGAGATGAATATTAAAATATTCAAAATAAGTGATTGCAATAATTCTAATAGGAACAAAACAGGATACATTTAGGGCCAAAAGAGAGAGCATATAATTTATCTTTTGATTTTAGAAGTGAATACATTAAATATATTTATGGAAACTCATAGTTCACAAAATAGTCTATTGTGATTTATAATTATTTCATTGCAGACTCACAATATTCTGTCAAATAATATTATATCCCTGTTATAGAGTTAAAAATATTTAGATTCCTAGATATTAAACACTTGGCCCAATTTACACCATTAATGTCTCTAAACCATATGTTCTATACTACTCTATTTTTTTAGTTTTGGAAAACTATATCTGATGTAACTACAGAAGGAAGAGAAGGAAGCTTTTAGTTCAATTGAGGGAGATAAGGATAATTCCGAATTGTGACTTTTGTCTTTGTATTGGTGCTTACTATCTCTACTTACTACTTTGAAGAATAATATTCAAAGTAGTTACACTGTAAAAATAAAGATAAGAAATCAATACATATAAGTTTTAAAAAATGAAAGGCTGTGAAAGGAAATTCCATGAAAATGGTTCATTTATTGAGTAACTCCTAGTCCTGTAGGCACACAGAGACAAACTTCATCAGAGAGGCTTCTCTTTTCTTATAAAATAATAAAGGCATCTTAGTGGCGCTTTGGGGCTTACCCTCTCATTTGGGATATAGTGATCAAACTAATCATTGTTTTAAAATTATAATATTAAATGATTTCTAGGTGAATTACCTTAATTTATTATTTAAGAGATACATTTCAATTATGTAAATGTATTTTTAATATGCTATGTTTGATTATATGTTCTTATTTAGGATATATTAATTTTATATAAAGAAAAATACATAAGGGTATGGAAACAGGAGATAAATCAGCTTGAAAACAGTAAATTAGGACAATTTAATACCTTTTTAACAAAAAAGATCCAAATGTAAAACAGATTATGCTTAAGAGTTGGTCATTTATTTTCTTCATTTCTTTAGGGAAGAGGGAAAACTATAAGGAATTACACACTAACTGTAAAATTAAGATACAACAAAGAAAAAACCACAATTAAACAAATTAAAACAAGGTAAGACACTGGTAAGGATGATTGGTTTATAAACCTTACAGTGTCATAAATAGTGAAAGAGTTGTCACCATATTAAAAGCCTGTTTGAACAGGTGTGTGTTGTGAGGAGTATTCATTTGACAATGTATTTTGCAAATACACATTTATGGTAATGTCCTGTAACCATCCCGGGATGGATTTAATTATTGAGCCATTAAGGCTTACTGTTAATACTATGTGTTGATATTATTAACAAAAGTCTGGTTGTATCATTACAAGATATTTTTTAACAATTTGAAATGTTTCCTAAACAGTGTATGGTAAATTAAGTTAAAGCTGCAGTCTTGGGCGCTCTTTAACATAAATCATAGCAATATTCTTTTGGATCTGTCTACTAGGCAAAGGAAATGGAAGCAAAAGTAAACAAATGGGACCTTCTTAAACTTAAAAGCTTTTGCACAGCAAAGAAACCATCTTCAAAAAGACAACCTACAGAATGGGAGAAAAATTTTGCAAATTATATGACTGATAAGGGATTAATATCCAAAATGTATTAATAGTTCATACAACCCAATATCAAAAAAAAAAACCTAAATGAGAAATGGATGGAAGACCTGAATAGACATTTTTCTAAAGAAGACATACAGATGGCTAACAGACTCACAAAAAGATGCTCAACGTCACTAATCATCAGAGAAATGCGAATAAAAACCACAATAGGATATCACCTCACACCTGTCAGAATGGCTATCATCAAAAAGACCACAAATAACAAATGTTGGCGAGGATGTGGAGAAAATGTACCCCTTGTACGCTCTTGGTGGGAATGTAAATATGTTCAGCTGCTGTGAAAAACGGTATGGAGATTCCTCAAAAACCTAGAAATAAAACTACCATATTACCCAGCAATTCTACGGCTGGGTATATATCTTAAGAAAATGAGGGCTTCCCTGGTGGCTCAGTGGTTGAGAGTCCGCCTGCTGATGCAGGGTACACGGGTTCGTTCCCCGGTCCGGGAAGATCCCACATGCCGAGGAGCAGCTGGGCCCGTGAGCCATGGCCGCTGAGCCTGCGCGTCCGGAGCCTATGCTCTGCAATGGGAGAGGCCACAACAGTGAGATGCCTGCGTACCGCAAAAAACAAACAGACAAACAAACTGCAGTCTTTTTTCTGCTTTAAGTCAAAGTTTATAATAAGGAGAGTTGCCTAATATTTTGTAATATTGCTTAACAGAAAAATCATACTACATGACCTAGAAACCTCTAAGAAAACACCTGTAAATTTAGCTGCAATATATTAGTCTCAATAAGAAATAAAAGCATGACAAGAGTTACTATGTGTCTCCTTATTTTTAAAACTTTAAGATGAAAAAAAAAAAAAAACTTTAAGATGGTGTGTGTACATTATGTGTTAGTCCTACAATATGTTGGCTACTAGGTGAAAGAAATCTAAACTTACTTTTGGATAATTAAGGTGTTAACAACTTTAATCAACATATAAATTCACAATAGTAAAAGGGAATGAGGGAATTATTATGTTCAGAAATAAAATTCTATATAAATAAATCCCAATTAATCATTTTGCACATATCTCTTTTTTGCTAAGGTATTAAAATTGTATTTAAATTTAACAATTTAACTTTTATATTAAATATATAATACTTATATGTCCCTTGATGTATCCCCAATACACCCCAACTGTCGTTATTATCATTATTCAATGGCAAATCATTTTTAGAATATATTAGTGTTAAATCACTTTTGATTATGTGGATTTTTTTTCTTATTGAATCTGCATCTCCAGTATGATATTACTCTATGCCAAGATTTTGTAAAATGACTAAGCTAGACTTATTGGGTCAAACTTATCAATAGAAACATTTAGTAAATAACTCAATATCAGAAAAAAGAAGCCCCTTATTGGCCTGTTAAGGCTGAAGGATTTTTCATCTTTTTCTATATTTGTATTTGATTAAGTGTTGATGCTGCTAAATCTGACTCTATCTGATTTTAGCTCTTTTTTTCAGTCTCATTCTGTACTGAGACACAACTCTTCATCTGTGGGGCTTTATAACCCATGGTTTCACAACTGTCTAATTCATAAAAAAAACTCCATGTATAGTTTTCTTCCAAAAGAAGTCTTGCATTAAATACTAAGTGGTCATGTTAATATAATCCTACCACACCCTTTCATCACTTATTGAAATCCTTAAATGCTTTTTTAGAGTTAAAGTGGTACCTCCTCTGAATTGTCCATGACTCTTGTCTGTCCATGATGCAAAATTCACTTTCGTGCTTCTACTTGGGTTTTCTTGAAAATACTTTCGTAGATATAATCTGAGAGGAGCTCACTTTCTAGCCTAATCTAGCCACCAATCCACCCTAGTGATGGGCTGCACAGATACTCACCAGGCAGAAGGAGGACATTGGCTGCTGGTTTACTGCCAGCTACTCCTCTCAGGACATTTATTCTTCCATCCTCTTCTGCCTACGCACTCGACTAAGGCAAAAAACAACACACAGCCCCCTGTTACCTTGCAGCAAACCATTGCTCTCACATAGGCTTGCCAGGAATATTAAACAGCAAAACATATGATGGTTATTATGATCTTACCAGTGTAAACATGGATTAATCTTAACCAAAAATGATAAATATGAACAGGTAACAACATTATCCTAGGCACAGAAAGAGAGATAACAGGTTGAAATGTGTGAACTGTATTAAATAACTATTTCCTACATATGTAATTTGGGACGTGTAGAGTAAGTTTAAAATATATGGTTAATACTATCAGTTATATGTAAGAAGATGCAATATCCATAAAAGACATGACTTTAATTATAAAAACTTAGGAAAACATATACCAAAATATCAATAGTAATTATCTCTGAAAGTGATGACAAATGAAAAATATCCTTTTCAATTTTTACTAGATACATTTCAATATACATTTGTTTTTGTTTTAGTATGCTTTAGGTTTATGATAAAATTAAGGATATCTTAAAAAATAAGAACATCTGTTCATCATAAAAGAAACACATCAGAGGTCTGGAGATATATTTTCAATACTT
The DNA here is from genome assembly GCF_949987515.2 of Delphinus delphis. NCBI lineage: Eukaryota > Metazoa > Chordata > Mammalia > Artiodactyla > Delphinidae > Delphinus > Delphinus delphis. Next base: position 58,673,119 of record NC_082684.1, on the reverse strand, counting down.
GTGACTGAAATATGTTGGCATGCTAAATATAGAAAAAATTCCTGTAATCGAAAGCAACAACAAAAATAAAATGACAATTCAATGAGCATGCATATCATTGAAGAGGAAATTAATTGCCACTTACTGTGTAAATGCATGTCTTAATATACGATATAATATAATATATATGTATATACACATTTACTGACAGTTATTTTTCACATATAATTATTCATATTATGTTATATAAATGAATCAATATATATTATTTATATTATATGTATAACATATATATGTAATAGAGTGTGTATATATATTGTACACTATTATATATGTAATATGTTATATATAATTGTGAATATATACTGTACACAATATACTATATATTATATATATTATTATTATATATATTATATATTATAGAGCCCGTGCTGCACAACAAGAGAAGCCACCACAATGAGAAGCACCAAGCACTGCAATGAAGAGTAGCCCCCACTCACTGCAACTAGAGAAAGCCCGCGTGCAGCAAGGACCCAAAGCAGCCAAAAATAAATAAATTAAAAATAAAAGAAGAGATGAGTGGTAGGTACATTTATCCTTAATTTATATAACTCATAAATTCTATCTATTACATTATACTTCAAAAATAAGAAAATACATTTTAATAAGTACATCAAACATAAATAAACATAATTAATTATTATTGACTAAGAGGGTTATAGTTTTCTCAGTAACTTATTAAAGACATTTTAAGTTGGTTGTAATCCATTGTATGCCAGTTATTCACCAGAGATATCTGATGTTGGAAACTAGTAATTATGCTATTATTCCTGTATTACTTTCCATCTTTGCATAAATATATTTAATGATTTAAAAAATACTTTCTGTTCATTTGGATGCAAAGGTGAACAAATTATTGGAATAATATCACTTGACAAGAATTTCTACATGTTCCCAAACCAGCATTATGAAAACGTGCCATTATCTCACATAGTATGCTTTCTGTAAATGTCAGAGAGAGAAAATAAACTTGAGGTCATATTCAGCTTATATTTTCCTAATTATTCATTATTTTCATAAATATTTTTGAACCTTTTCAAGTTGCAGTTTTATAAACTATGTAAAACTAAATTATGCATCCATATCCTCTACCAGGAAGCAGGAAGATATATAGGATGTTCCATATCACCCTACAATCTGGTACACCCTATGCTATTGGAGGTTTTAGTCTTAGGGAAAGATACAGTAATCTATTTATGGCAAGCCCCAATGGGAGGAAAAATATGTAAGATCTGAGATTGTGGAGTAAGTTTATACTATCTTCAGTAGATACTTGTATGTCCTTTTAAAACTCTTGGCATGTCAAGGCCTTGGCAGAAAGAGAACATTTGATCATGGAACACCAAGTGGCCATACACCTAAAACTTCTGATATGGGTTCTGTGGGTCTCACCAAGTCATAAAAATGGACATATCTAGCAGTAGTCCATCACAAGATGAAACTGGTATACCCAGGATTGAGTCTGATCATGACCAAAAGGCATGTGTAAAATATAAGAGCAGATGAGTAGATCAGACCCCCATGTCACCCACCAAAGTTGTACCAGTTCCCCTTACTGTTTGTTCCTGTCCAGTGGGGAGGTTCCATATGGCCAATTGAAGGAGGAAGAAAAAGCCCAAGGTTGATTTTCAGACTTTTTTTTTTATCAAAGGGTAGTTGATTTACAATATTTTATTAGTTTCAGGTGTACAACATAATGATTTGAAAATTTTGTAGATTATTTAAAGTTATTATAAAACATTGCCTATATTCTCTGTGCTGTACAGTATATCCTTGTAGGTTATTTATTTTATATATAGTAGTTTGTACCTCTTAATCCCCTATTCCTATCTTGGCCCTCCCAATTTCCCTCTCCCCAGTGGTGACCACTAGTCTGTTCTCTGTATCTGTGAGTCTGTATCTGTTTTGTTATATGTATTCATTTGTTTCAATTTTTAAATTCCACATATAAGTGATATAATAGAGTATTTGTCTTTCTCTGTCTTAACTAATTTCACCAAGAATAACAAGGTCCATCCATGTTGTTGAAAATGGCAAAATTTCATTCTTCTTTATGTCTGAGTGTATACATATGTACACACATACACACAAACCACATACACACACACACACACACACACACACACCACATCTTCTTTATTTATTCATGTGTTGATGGATACTTAGGTTGCTTCCATATCTTGGAATACACAATAGTGTAAATCATATTTCTATGAACATTGGGGTGCGTGTATATTTTTTAATTAGTTATTTCATTTTCTTTTTTTTTTTTTCTTTTTTTTTTTTTTGCGGTACACGGGCCTCTCACTGTTGTGGCCTTTCCCGTTGCAGAGCACAGGCTCCAGACGCGCAGGCTCAGCGGCCATGGCTCACGGGCCTAGCTGCTCTGCGGCATGTGGGATCTTCCCGGACCGCGGAACGAACCCGTGTACCCTGCATCGGCAGGCGGACTCTCAGCCACTGCGCCACCAGGAAAGCCCTCATTTTCTTAAGATATATACCCAGCTGTGGAATTGCTGGGTAATATGGTAGTTTTATTTCTAGGTTTTTGAGGAATCTCCATACTGTTTTTCACAGCAGCTGAACATATTTATAGTCCCACCAACAGCATACAAGTGTTACCTTTTCTCCACATCCTCGCCAACATTTGTTATTTGTGGTCTTTTTAATGATAGCCATTCTGACAGGTGTGAGGTGATATCCCATTGTGGTTTTTATTCGCATTTCTCTGATGATTAGTGATGTTGAGCATCTTTTTGTGAGTCTGTTAGCCATCTGTATGTCTTCTTTAGAAAAATGTCTATTCAGGTCTTCCATCCATTTTTCATTTAGGTTTTTTTTTTTGATATTGGGTTGTATGAACTATTAATATATTTTGGATATTAATCCCTTATCAGCCATATAATTTGCAAAAATGTTCTCCCATTCTGTAGGTTGTCTTTTTGAAGAAGGTATCTTTGCTGTGCAAAAGCTTTTAAGTTTAAGAAGGTCCCATTTGTTTACTTTTGCTTCCATTTCCTTTGCCTAGTAGACAGATCCAAAAGAATATTGCTATGATTTATGTTAAAGAGTGTTCTGCCTATGTTTTCTTCTAGGAGTTTTTTGGTTTCCAGTCTTACATTTAGGTCTCTAATCTATTTTGAGTTTATTTTTTTATATGGTGTGAGAAAATGTTGTAATTTCATTATTTTACATGTAGCTGTCCAATTTTCCCAGCACCACTTTAGAAGAAGCTGTCTTTTCCTCATTATGTATATTCTTGCCTCCTTTGTCCTAGATTAATTGACCATAAGTGCATAGGCTTATTTCTAGGCTTTCCATTCGTTTCCATTGATAAAGATATACATTTTTTAATAAATTTATTTATTTTTGGCTGCGTTGGGTCTTCGTTGCTGCATGCAGGCTTTCTCTAGTTGCAGCAAGTGGGCTTCTCATTGCCGTGGCCTCTCCTGCTGTGGAGCACTAGCTCTAGGCGCGCAGGCTTCAGCAGTTGTGGCACATGGGCTCAGTAGTTGTGGCGCACAGGCCTAGCCGCTCTGCAGCATGTGGGATCTTCCCAGACCAGGGCTGGAACCCATGTCCCCTGCATTGGCAGGCAGATTCCCAGCCACTGTGCCACCAGGGAAGCCCAAGATATACATTTTTAAAACATATTTTCTATTTTTTCTCAAAGCCTTGATGAAACTGCTAAGTGGTGTTTCAGAGGGCTCTGAGGAGCTCTGGTTCTTTATGTCTCAGCACAGAAAGAATTCGGTGAGAGGCAAAGTGATAGATAAGAAGTGATTTATTAGAATAGGACGCTTGTGAGGCTTACAAGTGGGCAGGCTAGAGGGTGCCACACCCGGAGAACTTAGTGGGCTACAGTTTTATAATCAGAGGAAAAGTGGGGAGGGGGAGAAAACCACTTTCTTCCTCATTCTTGAGGAGACGTCAAGCTTCCATCATCAGCTCCTCCTCCATGTCAGGCGGGGAAGTTTTCTTGTCCCTACATGGTCAAGCTGGGACTGTCACTGTGCAATGGAAATGAGTAAAAAGACAGTGACATATGTTAAAAATGGTAAATCATCTCAGGTTACAGTATAATGTCACCCTTTCCTTGTATTTTTGTTTTTAGTGTGCACAAAGGAGCATGTCCTAGGAATCATTAACTTACCGTGCTCACTGGCCAGGATGTGGTTCTCATGCTACCATTGTTTATGGTTTTGGGGCAAGTCTCATGCTTCTGTTGCATGATTTTGTTGCTAAGCATGCCTGCTTGGTTTTGTGGTTAAGCAAACCTGCTTTCTTGAGTGATCATTAACTTATAGGGGTCTCCCATACTTTTTTCTTTACCTACAATCCCTTAGTAAGATTAACTATTTAATTACCTACTTTGTCTCTTTACTCTGTCCCTATCATTACTTATTATTAAAATAAATTCAATAGTAGTAATAGCCTCAGATTATCATCCAGAAAAAAATTAGTATAGGGTAAGCCAGACGTTAAGAACAAAAATATTAGCTATTATTATGTCAAATTTTTATTCTTAATATTTCCATATATTTTGTCTATAATTCAATTTCTCTGGTTTTAATTATTTTAGTGGAAATATCCTCATGCCCTTTTAAAAACACAAATAATAGGAAGAGTCCAAGTTACTGAACTGGATTTTCTGGACTAAGTAAACCAACTTTGTGAGCCTGTTATACATAACATTTTTTTTTGCAAGTCACATTTAAAAAAATGTTTCTAACATGTACGTTGCCATTTTATTTTCTTAGCAGTTTCTTTTTGTGAGCAACATTTTTTTTAAAAACCTGACATTGTATAAATTATCATTGAAACTCTCAATTCTTTTGCCACTTTGTTGAAAATCAATTGATCATATACATATTTCCTTCTAGATTCCATGATCAATTTTCCTATTCTTCCACAAATACCACACTCTTTTGTGTGTGTGTGTGTGTGTGTGTGTGTGTGTGTGTGTGTGTGTTTTGCGGTACGCGGGCCTCTCACTGCTGTGGCCTCTCCCGTTGCGGAGCACAGGCTCCAGACGCGCAGGCTCAGTGGCCATGGCTCATGGGCCTAGCCGCTCCCGGCATGTGGGATCTTCCCGGACCGGGGCATGAACCCTCATCCGCTGCATCGGCAGGTGGACTCTCAACAACTGCGCCACCAGGGAAGCCCCCACACTCTATTTTTATTGTTAATTCTTAGTCCCCTCCTCCCCAAGCCCTCACTTACTTTTTACTTCCCCTCCCCCTCCTCCTCTTTTTCCTTCTTTTATTCCTATAACTTCTAACTTTTCTTTTGGAGAGAACTAAACAAGGTAACATAGCAATTCATCATAAGATATTTTCCTACAAATATCTTAATGGGATAAACATTATCAATTCCTCTACATGAGAAATAATATAAAATATAAATTATAAGTTTGTGCTGGAATTAAATTGCCTGGATTTGAATTCCAGCTTCAACATGTGCTAGTTGTAAATTATGCCTTACTGCCTTTTTCTGTATTTTTTTATATTATTTATAAAGTGGGAATTATTATAGTAACCACCTTATAGGGTTGCTTTGAGATTAAATAATGTACTTAAAGACAGAGTACAATTCCCGACACAGAAAAAGTTCTCAGTGAATGCTAGCTATTTTTGTTTAATACTCTTAGAGTCTTCTGTTTCTTTGGCGTTAATAAGCATATGTAGAAATAAAAAAGGCCTGCTTGTCAAAGCCCATTGGTTATTGGTGGATTATTTACTGTGGTACTGAAAATAAGCAGCAGTTAATTTTTAGATGGAAATTCTCTTTTCCTGCTTCTTTCCTGAACTCCCATGATATTGTGTCAGACTTCTTTCTGTGCTTTCTAAAGCAATTGGGGAGTTTATTTAAAGAACAACACACGAAAATAAGGCAACCAGATCATGGATATTTGATTTTTTTCCCACAGGATGCCAGGACCAAAACAAATACCATTGTTTTCCTAAGCAAATGGACTCTAGGACAGCTGCTAACAATGGAAAGAAACACTGAAGTTATTCAAATTACTGAAGTTCTCTGGTGATCAGATTCTCTTGCTTTTCAGAAACAGCAGAGGATTTTTTAAATTTCTATCTAATGCTGTGAAATGTCTGCTTTTTCTGTTTTTCTTGCAGACTTTCAACTTGTTTCTACAAAATAGCTTAAGAGACCCATTGCATCATATCCAAACACTCCACGTCACAGTATCATATTATCATATTTGTTCAACTGTAATGACTTATCTTCTATGTTCAGAGCTTTCCCCTCAGAGACTGCTGGCTTGTTTATAGTTTAGCTGCAATTGGGTCAGGTGATGACTCTTAAAACAATGACAGCACAGCCATGTGGTACCAGCATGATGCCTTACAGATGGGACTGTAGTCAGGATGCTTGTCAATTTTTATGGAAAGTATCAAGGCCAACCTTATAGTCCAATAATTTTAGAAACAATATAGTATAAAGTTTAAGGAGGTATGTAGTTTGACTGGGTTAGAATCTTAACTCTGCCATCTTCTAGTTGCTGAAATTCTCTATCATTGATTTTTCTCATCATTATAAATAGACATACTGACAGTACTTATAACAATAAATGTACTTTTAAAAACAGTTCTCAGTAAGCATTAGCTATTATTACTATCTGTCTTATGCCTACTGTTAGATGCAAATGCTAAGTTCTGATGCCTGATTTTCCTACCAGGTGGAGAAATACCCATAGAGTAAAACTCTTGACCCTTCTAAACCTATTCACACACTCCTCCAGAGAAGAGGAGTGAGTTGATTGGTGAGTTTAAGAGCAGGAGCTAGTCATGAAAAACAAAACTCCTTCCTTGTTTTCTCACATGGAATCTGGATGCCTTCAAGAAACAGGTATCATACTCTGTTACTCTATTCTGCAAATTTTTTTGAGAGAAGGCCACTCTAAGCGAAGCCTGCACTTTTTCAGAACTGCCTAATGACTAGTCAAATTAGTCAGTATTTATTAGATCAGTGAGTCTGTGGAATTTTTTGAATCATTCCTAAAATCTCAGTTTTGCCAGTGTATCACCTAAGTCACTTGTTCCAATATCAGCTAATCTCTTCATTTTGAAATTGGCTAGAGGGAAAAAAGAAGAGTGAATTTTAGACTCCTCAAAGCTCAATATCTCCTACTCTACAGTATACTTTTAGAGGACCAGGTTTTTTTTTTTTTTTTTTTGCGGTACGCGGGCCTCTCACCGTTGTGGCCTCTCCCATTGCAGAGCACAGGCTCCGGACGTGCAGGCTCAGCGGCCATGGCCTACAGGCCCAGCGGCTCTGCAGCATGTGGGATCCTCCCGGACCGGGGCACGAACCCGCGTCCCCTGCATCAGCAGGCAGATTCCCAACCACTGCGCCACCAGAGAAGCCCAGGACCAAGTTTTGATTATCTTTGATTCCCAGTTATCTTTGAATGACAGCTAAGTTTCCTGGTATATAATATATTTTGTAGTTTATATATAATATTTTGCATAATAAGATCCTATATCCAGGTAGGATACAACCATTTAGCTTCAATTAGCACTCTCTTTTTTTCATATGACCTAACTGTATTGTGATCTGTCACTTCGTACTTGTCATCAGAAAATAGCACCACCTAGATACATTGAACTAAATATCTGCTCTGTCTTCAGCTCATTCTTAGAGACACTGCTCAGAATTCAATTTCTCTTTGAAGTTTCCCTGAGCAGTGGAGTCGGCAAATATTTATTGAGCATTATATGTCTCCTGCACTGTACTAAACACTGGGTAAAAAAAAAAAAGTTGATAAATATGACAATGTATTTCCAGCATAATGGGGTAGACAAGCCCATTATAAACATACTTATGATCTAAACCAATACGTATTTGTAATATGCTGATGTAAGTTGAAGGAGAAAATGATAAATCCTTAGTGGTTCAAGTACAACTGATGGAGGTTGGAAAATATTCAGAATAAATATAATTGGCTTTGAAAGATGTTTTAGAGACAAGAGAGATGTATGGTTGTGAAGCATTTCAAGATGTCCAAGTGATTGTTAATGGCAGAATATAAACAAGATTAAGTCTGAAGAGACTTCCTGAGATCTGGAGTTTTAAAGGTTCACTGAAAACAATATTGGAGGGATAGGGTAATGACAGGAAAGGAACAGAGAAAGAACAGAGAGCTCTGAGAAGTGAGTGGCAGATGAATAAGAGGAAACTTGAAGAATTTTGAATAAAAAAGCGAAGACAGATTTGTTAGAGGGAGATGTTGGAAAAAATATTTTTGGGATGGGCAAATTTGAACGTATTTATTGACTGAGAGAAAAATTAAAAATTAGAAAAGTGTGTAGTAAATAATTTAATCGTATCCAAAGAGAAAAATGGCTTTTGCCCTAAGCTTCTGAGAGTTACACTCTAAGCTCTTGAAATCTCCTGTCTTACAGGATTGTCTTTGTTGGCCTGGGGCATTGTTATAGTCTAACAATGTGATTTAGGATAGGGCCTTGAGTCACACATCATCACTTTGACCTCCAGAGGTATTGTAGAGTGAGGTTGCCATATAGGTAGTTGACCCGGAAGCCTCAATAAAAATCTTTGAACATCAAAGCTCAGATAGACTTCCCTGGTTGACAATGTTCCATGTGTTTTGTCACACATAGATGTCAGGAAAGGAATACTCTTCCACAGACAGAGGACAATGGAAGCTCCGTGTTTGACACTTTCCTGGATTCTGCCATTTATGCTTCCTCCCTTGGCTGATTTTGATTGTATCCTTTCCCAGTAATAATTCATAACTTTGAATATAACAGCTCTCAGTAAGTTCTATGAGTCCTTCTAGTGAATTATGAAACCTGAGGGTGGTTTTGGGAACCCTCCATCCCTGAACTTACAGTTGTTGTCAGAAGTGAGGATAGTCTTATAGACTGTGTGTGCTCCTTCTATCTTTGTAAAAAAGATGTTGAAAGCTAATAAGAATGAGGATATAGCAGATCAAGGTGGTGAAAAGAATGCAATAAGGATAAGAATTACAGGGCTTATATTTGTCCAGATGAGGGACACCACATCTTGACACCTTGAGGGTAAGGGAACATGGTATGGGTGTAGATGTGTGTGGGTGCAGAAGTAAAGGAATGGAAAGCTCTGATTCATTCATACTAGAGGGACCCATTGTTCTTCATGAATGGAAGAGAATTTGTCTAATAAGTGGTTTTAAATAAAGGTTTAAATAAGTGTGACTTTTTCAAAAACCTGCAAAAGGAACTAAGAAGTGTTGTGGTCAGCCAGAAGAGCTCAGAAACAACCAAAAAACTGTAAATCAAGCAAATCTAGAAAATGTGAATATTTACCCACAATATAGCTTTATTCCTCCTTTTCCATTTCTGCATAGTCAGCTGTGAGCTTTATCAAGGTCTTCTGCCAGAGCAGGAAATCATGGCAGCAGTGGGAAGGAAGAAGGCACTCTGTGAGCAGAGTGCTCTTTGAGAGACACTTCTTCAGAGGGGTAGAGAGGCATTTAGATAAGAAGCACTTGGGCCTTGTTTTCAGATAGTTACAGTTACTATGCTGATACCACTGAAAGGGAAAAAACTAGATAATTGATTCTAACTAGTTACGGGCAATAATATGGCTACTACACAATGGACAGGGAAGAGGATGTCTGGACTTAGTGGATTTTCTGGACTTCATCCAAAATTAGAAGTAAAAAGAAAACTATAACAAGCCAAAATAAGAATAACCATTAATGACACAGCCTTCTTAGGAGTGCATGTTTAGGTCTGTCTGCCAAATAAATATGTCCAGCTAAGGTGCTGGATGAGGGCAAAGCAAACATTGAGTAGGAATTGGAGAAAGGAAGTTATGACTCCTAACTCCAGCCACATAACCAGTTGCAGGCAGGAGGACTATAGTAACTATACGTATTTTTCTTCCTTGCCTTGATATTTAACTGTATGAAATATTTTCTTTTTCCATTCCCCACTATCTGATAACAGATATAAGTTGTGTAAATAACATTCAGCTCTATAATTCAGCATTTAAGTTCTAGTACATAAACTATTGTGACTAGGCAAAGAAAGAAAGAGGTTACCCCTTTTAGGAAGAATGTAAGCATGTGTGTGGTTGTACAAAGAACAAATACATCACATCAGGCAGGCATGGTGCTGTTATCCTCTTCATTCAGAAGTGAACTGCGTGTCAATGGGTCGCATATAAATACAGAGTTGAGATGGTGTAGACTATGCTGGGTTGTCTGTCATCAATTTATTCCCTTCTCAGGTCTCCTCTGTCTCACAGAAAATAGCACAGAGCTTAATTTTGCAAAGTTCCCTTCCACATATGGTTTCAGGCTAGAATTTGACATTGCACAACATTCACGAGTGATTTACAAGGTGAAAGACAAAACTACTCCCCAAGGACAGTTGAATTGAAGTGGCTTCCTGGCAGGCTTTTGAGAAGACACAGCTGCCACAGACTGAGGTAGATGGTGAGAACTTAGCAAAGATTCTTAAAAATTGCAGTAACTTTGTTTATTTATTGTTTTAAGAAGATGTTGGGGGTAGGAGTTTATTAATTAATTTATTTATTTTTGCTGTGTTGGGTCTTCGTTTCTGTGCTAGGGCTTTCTCTAGTTGTGGCAAGCGGGGGCCACTCTTCATCGCGGTGTGCGGGCCTGTCACTATCGTGGCCTCTCGTTGCGGAGCACAGGCTCCAGATGCGCAGGCTCAGTAGTTGTGGCTCACGGGCCTAGTTGCTCCGTGGCATATGTGATCTTCCCAGACCAGGGCTCGAACCCGTGTCCCCTGCATTAGCAGGCAGATTCTCAACCACTGCACCACCAGGGAAGCCCTGCAGTAACTTTATTTTGAGCTCTTGAGAACCACACTCTTCAGGACTTGAGGTGGAGATATTTATTAGAAGCTTTTATGTTCATCATTCCTCAGCTATTCCCAGTTGTGTGAGCTCGTAATTCCCATATTAAACTCTTTATTTCTGGAATACATGTCCTTGCTTTTATTTTCCTAACCAAATCCTGACAGAAACAGCAGATAATCTCATTATGTAGATGTGGAAATGTGCTAGAATCTTCTTTAGTGGGTTTTTGTATGAATTGAACCATGTGAAATTTGTCCCAGTGTTTAAGAAAATTAAGTTTATTTGAGATTACTTAAAAATATTTATGTTGGTCATTCACTTGGCTTAATATTGAATTCTCCTGTGATGGCACAGAATTATTGGCAAGCTGACTGCCTTTATGAGTGTTAAAAAAAAGCAAATTTCAAGAGAAATCCAGAAAAAAATAGGTAGTGTTTATATAATATATATGCATATATGACATATATATTTAGCATATGAAATCCTTTCAAAGTGTAAAAATAATGACTTCTGGGAGAATGGATTCTTAAAAGCTGGAAAGCTGCTATGGTTGTTTTTAAAGTGGGTGAAATTACTGTGCCTTAAAGATCAGCACTTCTTACTTATACATATGTCCTGCCTGAAATACAGGTGGGGCCGGCAATTCTCAGGGATGCTCAACCAGTACCTCTTTCTCTACCAACTCCTCTGCAGCTCCCACAGGTTGAAGAAGCAAAGTGGGCACTTGCTCTGCAAACCTAGACTTGTTCCCCCTCCTCCCATGCATGCTGGAATGTTCTGATGCTAAGTGTTTTGTTAGATTTGGAGTGAGTAGTATAAAGACCTTCAAATTGTTAATATTAGCTGTGTGCTTCATCTCAATATTTACTTGAAAATCCTGCACTGAGGTGTGTCTGCTACTAGCCTAGTTATTAAGAAAGTAAGGCATTTTAAGAAATTGAATAGCAGGTTAACTTTTAAGTGGAAAAAAAATAGAATCTATAGCATGGATAAACTTTTTGATTGTCTATACCATTAGAAAAAAAAAATACTGGAGCAGTCTTAACTGTCATCAATAGCAATGTGGTTAAACAGAATAAAGAAGATGCATGATATAAAATCCTACTCAGAGGCCAACCATAAGGAAAGATTCATTTGAACCAATATGACAAAAGCATAAAAAAACACTGCTAAATTGAAGAAGTTTATTATGATTCATTAAGCACAATATCATACAATTTTAATAAAATCATACAGCACAATGATTTATGAATATGTATGTTTGTGTGTCTATGTACAGAAAAATAATGGACGCATACAGAGCATAATGTTAATAGTTGTATTCTCTGAAGCTATCGAATGAGTCATGTATTTGGGGAGGTGTTGTTGCATTACCTGTAATGTAGATGTTTTTGAAACAGAAAATATGTATATGATATAGTTGTGCAAATAAGTGTAGTTTCTGATTAAAAGAAAGAGACAACAGCATGAAATTATGTAAACTTTTAACAATCATCATCTCCAGCTACTGAGATTATGGATAATTTATCATTCCTCTTTGTATTCTCTGATTCTACACCCAACCAGGGGGAGGGGAGTTCCCACAAGTAATTTTTGACACCATCTGGGTGTCCTAAAATTTAATGCAATTTTGGTATTATTTACCTGGAGGTAGCATCAGATCCCACAGGTTAAGAACTCAGTCCTAGGGTTTCCCTGGTGGCGCAGTGGTTGAGAGTCCGCCTGCCGATGCAGGGGACGCGGGTTCGTGCCCTGGTCCGGGAAGATCCCACATGCCGCGGAGCGGCTAGGCCCGTGAGCCATGGCTGCTGAGCCTGCGTGTCCGGAGCCTGTGCTCTGCAACGGGAGAGGCCACAACAGTGAGAGGCCCGCGTACCGGAAAAAAAAAAAAAAAAAAACTCAGTCCTAAAAGAATGCCCCCCACCCCCCTTCAGCCAGCCAGTTGCAAGTCCAGGTTATCACCTGTGCTTCTGACTAACTGGCTATAAATAGGGGTTTCCAATGACCCTCGCTAGAGCAATTCACAGAACTCAGAGAAATATTCTACTTACCAGATTACTGGTGTATTATAAAAGGATATAACTCAGATACAGCCAGACTGAAGAGACGCATAGACGAGACATGTGGGAAGGAGCTCAGAGTGTCCACGCCCTCTCCCAGTGCGCCACTCTCCCTGAATCTCCACATGTTCACCCACCCAGAAGTTCTCTGAACCCTCTCCTTTGGGGATTTTATGAGGCTTCATTACATAAGCACTATTGTTTAAATCATAGGCCATAGGTGACTGATCTCAATTTCTTCTGCCTCTCTGCACTCAGTAGGTGGATTGGAGGGCTGGGGAATGAAAGTTCCAAGGCTCTAGTCATGTGGTTGTCTCCTCTGGTGACTAGCCTCCATGCTTAGGTGATGTAGGGGCTTTCTAAACTAAATCTCATCAACAGAAGAAAAGACACCTTCATTGCTCTCCTCACAAGAAATTACAAGGGTTTTAGGAGCTCTGTGCCAGAAACAGGATGAAAACAAAATATATATTTCTTATTATAAATCACAATATAACATATCCTTTTAGAGATTACCTGGAAGTTTTCTTTGTCAGTGCATAACACACACAAACACACACACACAAACACATTTCCTATTCTTTATCATTTATATATTTACCATTCACGTTTTGAGTTGAAAATATTTAATCACTAAATTTGACGTGTCTATTTACTCTTTCAAATGATTAATTTTATGTTTTCTTTGTTCAGAAAGCAAAATTCTTATCTATTTCAAGGCTTGAATAGATCGGGTACCTTTCTGATACAAACCAATGTTCTTAAAAAAGTACTTTTATCTACTCTTAAATGTACTTAAGAATTCTGGTTTCATCTCTGACATGTCAAGAGCTTGGAAGTGGTCATTCCAGTCAGTAATATTTTTCTTCCTTACAATAAGAAAAACCTGAACAAACTCAAAGGTAATGACTTTTATTGTACCCATCAAACCATTGAGAACATAGAGCAAACTGTCACCTTGAAATCTGGGGAGATAGGTACATCCAGGGAGTCACGGCCGAGATCAGTTTACCTGGAACAGAAGCTGCTGGAGTCATAAGCTGGTAGAACACTTAAGTGATAATGACAAATTGCTGGAGGCTGAATGTGGACTGTCTTAATCTTGAGAAACTCCTAGGGGAGTGTGGTCTTAGGGGTCCCTAACACATTTTTGGGTTCTCCCAGTGAATAGTGAAAATACCCTATTGTTTCTGGCAGGAGAGGGTGGGGGAAGTAACTATTTTCAAGATATGATCTATTGTCTATAAGAACCACTTTATATATAAAGACACAGGTTAAAAGCAAAGGAATACAGAAAGATGAGCATGCTAACATTTTTTTTAAGGCAATAAATAGTAAAACAAAAATGTAGTTGCAGGGATAAATTAGACAAAAGTCAAACAAGACAAAATAACTACATCCCAAGATTTTCTCCAGTCAGAACTTTCTTATAAGGCCTTAATAGTTTTATTTAAATCTGCAGAGTATAAAATGATATGTTTAAACTACTATGTGATCATATCCTATATTTTCTTACACCATAATTACTTGGCTTTAATGGACTATTAATTCCTATAAGTTTTCAGAAAATGTAATTACTTGAAGATCATAATATAAATAAATATTCAAATTTACCAAGTCTCAAATGAATTAATGCTTTCCTATGCACTAAATATTTAAAATACATCTAAATAAACAATGTGATGGTAACATAATTGTGTCATAGCATGATAATAATATGAGGTATGGCTTGTAAAATAATTTATTGTACCCATGTACATGACAACCAGTAAGACATCCCACTTTTTCCTGTCTTCAGGCACATCGGATTTTTTTTTAATTTTTATTTATTTATTTATTTATTTATTTATTTATTTATTTATTTATTTATTTTTGGCTGTGTTGGGTCTTCGTTTCTGTGCTTGGGCTTTCTCTAGTTGCGGCGAGCAGGGGCCACTCTTCATCACGGTGCGCGACCCTCTCACTGTCGCGGCCTCTCTTGTTGCGGAGCACAAGCTCCAGAAGTTCAGGCTCAGTAGTTGTGGCTCACGGGGCTAGCTGCTCCGTGGCATGTGGGATCTTCCCAGACCAGGGCTCGAACCCGTGTCACCTGCATTGGCAGGCAGATTCTCAACCACTGCGCCACTAGGGAAGCCCCAGCACATCGGATTTTGATTATGACCCCTAAAGTCACAAAAAATAATTTTCTATCTCATAACGTGTAATTCATTTGTAAAATGTTAATATATTCTATTGGGTTTTGCCACTGTTGCTAAGTTTATTCAAAAGAGTTATCAAATTATAATTAAATGAACAGGGATCTGCGTGGCCTGTGTAAATATTGTAATTGGTTCATACATATGTAATGCCATTAATTAATGTGCAGTACCAGGTAATTTTGAAATAAGTATTGTCGTCTCTAATGGCCATTTTATACATAAAATATTTTATCTCCCAAGAATATATTCTGAAAAGAAATCCAAAGTTTATTTGAATAGAACTTTCCTTGAAAAGTAAATACTAGGAAAATACTAGAAATTATATTTCATAATGTGGATGAAAATTGCCAACGACTTTGATGCATCACTCTTAATAGAACTGTTCTCCTTTACCACCATAGTTGATGAGGAGGTGCTGCCAGACTTTCCACTCCTGTGAAATGGCTACAACCGTACCCCATTAGAAATACCCATGGGAAAAAAAAAAATGCCCACGGAATGTGACAAGTTGTACCCACTCTCTGTCAATTACATTTCTTTACGTCAAGTTAAAAAATTTCTCTTCACGAAGAGAGTTGATTGGTCTTCATTTAGAAACACATAATACACATTTTTCAACTTAGAAATAGACTACATAAAATAAGACCTCACATTAACTATAAACTTGTAATTCACATTTACCCCTTCTCCTTTTTTCATCTTGATTTTTATCCAGTTTACTGCTAAAATGTTACATTATCATCATTTACCTTTTCATTTCTATATGTTCTAAAAGTTCTTTATGAGCAAATTAACTTTCAATTTAAAAAGATTTAAGAATAGGATGTTTTATTAATTGACATCTATTGTCTGTTCTCTTGGTACAGATGTTAAGAGAGCAAAGTGACAGATGGATGCATATTTTCTTCTTTCATGGAATCACTAAAGATTTTATCATAAAATGTAACCCCTTCATACACTGTTAAAGCCATTTGACTTTCAGCAAGCCTGCTCATTCATGACTCTTCATCTGTTTTTATCCAATATTTCAATTAGCCCAACAGAATAATAATTCATTGATTTCAAAAATAATGAATTGTGTCCTCATTAAATTGTTTGACTAAGAGTATAAAGTGAAAAGGGGGTGAACAAATAAATATGTTAAATTCAATCATTAAATAGATGAGGTAACAGAAACTTTGGGGATTGAAGATTAATTTTCCTTTAGGATCATATCTTGGCAATTTAGAATAAGCAAATCTAACCAGGAAACTTCTGACATTAATATAGTACCTATAAATTATTCATTCATTTGCAGATTTCATTTATGTCAAATCTTGTTAGAACAGTTAATTTTACATGAAAGTTTTTCTCAGAGGAAGCTCTTAACAGTTGGACATTAGCATTTTTGAATGAGTCAGCATTTTTCATGTAACAAGATTCCTGTCTTGTTATATTTGCATAATTTAATCATTGCACAGTATAGCATAGATCTAAGAATGTCATTTTTCTTGGATTAAATATTAAAATTATGTGCATAGTAGGGTGGTCACTTATAAGAGAATGAAGAACAGGACATCAGTAAGCATATATAATCAATTTGTTTTATTAGAAAATTAACAGGACTGAAATATGGCCTTAATTAAGCCACTGGTTTGTAATCAAAATGTTAAATCAGTCATAGGAAGTGAGAATTCTATCATCTAAACATACAGGTGAATAGCATATATTATTTAAAATACTTTCTTGACTATAGTGACATTTTATAGTTAGTATTGTAAATTAGTATAATAATTTACCTTGCAAGATTACTCTTCCATTAAATTTAGATCTATGTCCTCTGGTAATACAAATGTTTGTCTTAGTTCAAGAATCTTTTATATTTAGCACCTAATAAAAATCTAAAGATTTCCTTTGGTTTCTTAAAAAAAAAAAAAAGATAATGAGGGTTAATGCTCAAAGAGTTTTAGCAAATGGTTCTGTGAGTCTGTCTTCCACCTCTTCTTTTACTAACTCCAAACGTTATCCTCTTCTCAGATGCTTGTTTGATATTAGATGGGAATTCAGTCCTGATAAAGACAGCCTTAACACCCACAGCTTGACTGAACTTTAGACAGGCTTCTTCTTGCCTCTAGACCCCTGACCTTCCGCTAGCCAGGGCTTTACAAAATTCAGATGGCTAACCACAGAGGCCCCTCCCCTCCCTTTTCTTAGAGTATTTACTTAGAAAACTTGTAAATTTTCTCTCTCTCTCTCTCTCTAAATATATATATATATTATATTATTATATTATATATATTTAAATATATAAATCATTTTAAAAAGCTTCTTGTTGTTTTATAACCCAGGACCTGGGACTTTCTCAAGGACCTGAGAACCATCCCTTTGAAATGTAATCATCGAAGAAGAAAGTGTCCGTATCTCCTATTCTCAGTAGAAAGGTAAGAACCTCTTTTAGGTGGGCACCTCCCTCAAACTTGTAAAACTACATCCTGTCATGAAGAGATGAGAAAGTTTACTTTTCCTTTGGGTAAAGCCAATGAGAAAACAGATGGCTTAGTATCTCCACCCCAGCTCTTACAAACTCCCCTACCTTTTGTTTAGGGAAGTTGAGTTCATCCTGTGTTCGTTTCTCGTCCTTATTTCAGTAGCCTTGAATAAGGTCTTCCTGATAATATCTGGTATGATTTTTGTTCTGACCAACACAAATAGCTGTCTTTGTTCCCCTTGGAACCACACATGACAAGACTTGCAGATTGGATGTGCTAAATCACTCTTGTACCTCAGTGTTGGAAAGCACAGTGATTAGAGAAGAATGAATTTTACTGCAAGAGACTTCAGCCAGACTTGAGACCTTTTTACTCTACACAGTCGGCTCACGGTGGGGAGAGACTGATTTCCTTTCTCCACTTGCGGGACTGAAGATACCTAGAGTGATCCATAATAAAGACCCGAGCCTTAATGTATAAATAAATACATGAATAATTAAACAAACATACAAATAAATAACTGCCCTCTCACAGGGCCTTGCAGCACAATAAAGGGATATCAGATGGACAAAAACAAGCCACAAAAATCCATAAAGTAGAGCTACAGTACAGAAGCAGATGGTAACATGATTTCTCAGGAAAACAATTTAATGAGTAAATTGATGCTACCTTTAAGTAGTACTTAATAGTAGTAATATTTAGTACATTAAATACTGTACTACAGTTAATGATCTGAAGTAGTAGACTAGAATATCAAATGGGAGAATTTTGCTGAAATAAGAAAAAAATTGAAAGAGAAAGAATATATGTGAGAAAATCTTAGCAACTTATTTGAAAAATACAAGAGAACTAACATGGAAATGAAAAAATTTTTTAAATGAAAATGTAATATATGAGAAAAGGAATTTAGTTAATAGAAAAATATTGTTTTCATCTGGAGAAAGATTCATGTCTAAGCTTGAAAGTTTCGTGGAGTTCCTGGAAAAATAGCAATTCTAAGGTAAAAAGAAAACATCATGTTTCCAAAATTGAAATAGGTAAATAAGAAGGAAGAAGATATTAAAGTATCACCACCAGACATTCTGAAACACTTGAAGCAAAAGACATTAGAATATTATCTACACTCTATTAAGAGAAATTTGATGAGTAGAACTCAACAATCCTACACCCAACCAAGACATCTTTTCATTGTTAGTGTGCAAGATAGATATTTCTGAATATGCAAGAATTTAGAGTACACCACAAGTTTTCCAAGACAGAATGCTCATCAAACAATGACTCCAAACAAGAACAGAAAGGAATTGAAATATAAATCCATCAAAGTGAGAAAAATTTAGAAGGAGAATTGTGTTGAAATATATTGGGTTGGCCGAAAAGTTCTTTTAGGTTTTTCAGTAAGCTCTTACAGAAAAACCCGAATGAACTTTTCGGGCAACCCAAATAAAATTTTCACATTACTGGAAGAAATGTGAAGTGTTACATCCTCCTTGAAAGCAGCCTTGTGACAGAAGAAGTGATGGGATACTATATACAACTCTACACACATGAATTTGGCAACTTAGATAAAATGAACTATTTTCTTTTAAATAGGAAAATATCACAACCCATCCAATATGAAAAGATGATTTAAGTAAATTGATTCTAAAAGACTTTACTTTTTTAGAGTGGTTTTAGGTTTACAACAAAATTGAGAGGAAGTTACAAAGATTTCCAATATACCTCCTGCCCCCACACATGCATAGCCTCCTCCATTATCAACATCACTTATCAGAGTGGTACATTTTTTAACAAGGATGAACCTACACTGACACATCATAATCACCCAAAGTCTATAGTTTACCTAACAATTCACTCTTGGTGTTGTACATTTTATAGATTTGGACAAATGAATAATAACATATACATCATTAGACTACCACAGAGAGTATTTTGAATTCCCTAAAAATCAGTTGTGTTCTGCCTGTTCATCTCTCTCCCACTACAACCCTGGCAACAACTGATCTTTTATTGTGTCCATAGTTTTGTCTTTTAATCATGTCAAAACAGTTGGAATCATACAATATATAGTCTTTTCACACTGGTGTCTATCACTTAGTAATATGCATCTAAGGTTCTACCATGTCTTTTCATGGCTTGATAGCTCATTTCTTTTTAGCACTGAAAAATATGCCATTTTCTGGACATACCATAGTTTCTCCATTCACCTACTGAAGGACATCTTGGTGTTTTCAGTTTTGGCAATTTTGAATAAGGCCGCTGTAAATATCTTTGTGCAGGTTTTTGTGTGGACATATGTTTCCAGCTCCTTTGGGTAAATACCAAGAAGGGTGATTGCTGGACAGTATGGTAAAAGTATGTTTAGTTTTGTAAGAAACTGCCAAATGGTCTTCCAAAGTTGCTATGTTGTTCAGCACTCCTACCAGCAATGAATGAGAGTTTTTGTTGCTTCATATTCTTAACAGCATTTGTTGTTTTCAGTGCTTTGGATTTCAGCCATTCTAATAGATCTGTAGTGGTATCCAATAAGTGTGTAGTGGTAGTTGGTTTAATTTTTATTTCCCTGATACGTATAATGTGGAGCATCTTTGCATATGCTTATTTGCCTTCTATATATCTTCTTTGGTGAGGTGTTTGTGAAGGTCTTTGGCCCAATTTTCATCTAGGCATTTGTTTTCTTATTCTTCAGTTTTAAGAGTTTTTTTGGTATATTTTGGGTAAGAGTCCTTTATCAGATGTGTCTTTTTCAAATATTTTCTTCCAGTCTATGGCTTATCTTCTCCTTCTTTTGACATTACCTTTCACATAGCAGAGGTTTTCAATTTTGATTAAGTCTAGATTATCAATTATTTCTTTCATGGATCATACCATTGATGTTGTATCTAAAAAGGCATCACCATATCCAAGGTCATATAGTTTTTCTTCTGTGCTATCTTCTAGGATTTTTATAGTTTTGCATTTTACATTTAGAGCTTTGATCCTTTTGGAGTTACTTTTGAGGAAGCGTGTGTCTACATTCATTTTTTTGCATGTGGATGTCTAGTTGTTCTAGCACCATTTGTTGAAAGGACTATCTTTGCTCTATTGTATTGCCTTTGATCCTTTGTAAAAGATAGTTGACTGGTATTTATAGGGGAGTATTTATGGGTTCTTTATTCTATTACACTGATCTATTTATCTATTCTTTTGCCAATACTACACTGTTTAGATTACTGTAGCTTTGTAGTGAGCCTAGAAATTGGGCAAAGTCAGACCTCCAGCTTTGTTCTTCTCTTTCAATATTGTATTGGCTATTCTGCGTCTTCTGTCCCACCATATAAGCGTTAGAATCACTTTCCTGATACCCGTAGAGTAATTACTGGGATTTTGATTAGGATTGCATATAATTTACAGATTTGGGAAGAACTGACATCTTAACAATATTGAATCTTCCTATCCATGAATATAGAATATCACTATATTTATTAATTCTTTAATTTCATTCATCAGAGTTCTATAGTTTTCTTCATAAAGATTTTGTGTATATTTTGTTAGATTTATGCATAAGTATTTCTTTTTTGGAGTGCTAAAGCAAATGATTTTGTGCTTTTAATTTCAAATACCTCATTCATTTTTGGTTTTGTGTTTTTAATTTCAAATACCTCATTATAGAAAAGCAATTGACTTTTGTATATTAATTTTTTATTCTGAAACCTTGCCTTAATCTCTTATTGGTTCCAGGATTATTTTTGTTTCTCATATTTTCTGCATATATGATCATGTTATCTGTAAAAGAAGACAGTTTTATCTCTTCCTTTCCAATCTGTGTATCTTTTATTGCTTTTTCTTGTCATATAGCATTAGCTAGGAATTTCAGCATGATATTGACAAGATGAGAACTTGGCCTGGCTGAAACCTTGAATTTCACCTTGTAAGATCCTCAGCACAGAATCCAGCTCAGTCAACTCAAACTGCTGATCAACAGAATAATAAATAATGAATACATAATGCAATAATAATTAGGTATGGTTTTAAGTTGATTAGTTTGTGGTAATTTGTTATGCAGCAAATAAAACTAATACACTGATAATAAATCAGCTTTTACTTACAGAAATGGCAGTTTCATATGGTTAATCAAATAGATTTGCCTGTTAATCCCAATATTGACCAAGGCAATAAAATATTTCATGTATTATCCCAGGATATTCCTTATGAATATCCTTAATTCATTAAACTGAATTATGCTGTTGCTCTTTTGACTCTTAACTACTAATTTAAAATTATTTCCAAAATGTCATGATAGACTTTTTAACAATTTCTTAATGTAAGGTGGCTACAGTATTGCAGAATATATATATAATATATATATTTTACATCTTTATTGGAGTATAATTGCTTTACAATGGTGTGTTAGTTTCTACTTTAAAACAAAGTGAATCAGTTATACATATACATATGTTCCCATATCTCCTCCCTCTTGCGTCTCCCTCCCTCCCACTATCCCTATCCCACCAATACAGGTGGTCAAAAAGCACTGAGCTGATCTCCCTGTGCTATGTGGCTGCTTCCCACTAGCTATGTATTTTATGTTTGGTAGTGTATATATGTCCAGGCCAATCTCTCACTTTGTCACAGCTTACCCTTCCCCCTCCCCATATCCTCAAGTCCATTCTCTAGTAGGTCTGCGTCTTTATTCCCGTCTTAACCCTAGGTTCTTCATGACATTTTTTTTTCTTAGATTCCATATATATGTGTTAGCATACAGTATTTGTCTTTCTCTTTCTGACTTACTTCACTCTGTATGACAGACTCTAGGTCCATCCACCTCACTACAAATAACTCAATTTCGTTTCTTTTTATGGCTGAGTAATATTCCACTGTATATATGTGCCACATCTTCTTTATCCATTCATCTGATGATGGACACTTAGGTTCTTTCCATCTCCGGGCTATTGTAAATAGAGCTGCAATGAACATTTTGGTACATGACTGTTTTGAATTATGGTTTTCTCAGGGTATATGCCCAGTAGTGGGATTGCTGGGTCATATGGTAGTTCTATTTGTAGTTTTTTAAGGAACCTCCATACTGTTCTCCATAGTAGCTGTACCAATTCACATTCCCACCAGCAGTGCTAAAGTGTTCCCTTTTCTCCACACCCTCTCCAGCATTTATTGTTTCTAGGTTTTTTGATGATGGCCATTCTGACTGGTGTGAGATGATATCTCATTGTAGTTTGGATTTGCATTTCTCTAATGATTAATGATGTTGAGCATTCTTTCATGTGTTTGTTGGCAATCTGTATATCTTCTTTGGAGAAATGTCTGTTTAGGTCTTCTGCCCATTTTCAGATTGGGTTGTTTGTTTTTTTGTTATTGAGCTGCATGAGCTGGTTGTAAATTTTGGAGATTAATCCTTTGTCAGTTGCTTCACTTGCAAATATTTTCTCCCATTCTGAGGGTTGTCTTTTGGTCTTGTTTATGGTTTCCTTTGCTATGCAAAAGCTTTTAACTTTCATTAGGTCCCATTTTTTTATTTTTGTTTTTATTTCCACTTCTCTAGGAGGTGGGTGAAAAAGGATCTTGCTGTGATTTATGTCATAGAGTGTCGTGCCTATGTTTTCCTCTAAGAGTTTGATAGTTTCTGGCCTTATATTTAGGTCTTTAGTCCATTTTGAGCTTATTTTTGTGTATGGTGTTAAGGAATGTTTTTAATCTCATACTTTTACATGTACCTGTCCAGTTTTCCCAGCACCACTTTTTAAAGAGGCTGTCCTTTCTCCACTGTACATTCCTGCCTCCTTTATCAAAGATACAGTGACCATATGTGTGTGGGTTGATCTCTGGGTTTTCTATCCTGTTCCACTGATCTATATTTCTGTTTTTGTGCCAGTACCATACTATCTTGATTACTGTAGCTCTGTAGTATAGTCAGAAGTCAGGGAGCCTGATTCCTCCAACTCCGTTTTTAGTTCTCAAAATTACTTTGGCTATTCGGGATCTTTTGTGTTTCCATACAAATTGTGAAATTTTTTGTTCTAGTTCTGTGAAAAATGCCAGTGGTAGTTTGATAAGGATTGCATTGAATCTGTAGATTGCTTTGGGTAGTAGAGTCATTTTCACAATGTTGATTCTTCCAATCCAAGAACATGGTATATCTCTCCATCTACTTGTATCATCTTTAATTTCTTTCTTCAGTGTCTTATAATTTTCTGCATACAGATCTTTTGTCTCCTTAGGTAGGTTTATTCCTAGATATTTTATTCTTTTTGTTGCAATGGTAAATGGGACTGTTTTCTTGATTTCACTTTCAGATTTTTCATCATTAGTGTATAGGAATGCCAGAGATTTCTGTGCATTAATTTCGTATCCTGCTACTTTACCAAATTCATTGATTAGCTCTAGGAGTTTTCTGGTAGCATCTTTAGGATTCTCTATGTATAGTATCATGTCATCTGCAAACAGTGACAGCTTTACTCCTTCTTATCTGATTTGGATTCCTTTTATTTCTTTTTCTTCTCTGATTACTGTGGCTAAAACTTCCAAAACTATGTTGAATAAGAGTGGTGGGAGTGGGCAGCCTTGTCTTGTTCCTGATCTTGTCTTGTTCCTGAAAGCATCTGGAAATGATTTCAGTTTTTCACCATTGAGGACTATGTTGGATGTGGGTTTGTCATATATGGCCTTTATTATGTTGAGGAAAGTTCCCTCTATGACTACTTTCTGCAGGGTTTTTTTCATGAATGGGTGTTGAATTTTGTTGAAAGCTTTCTCTGCATCTATTGAGATGATCATATGGTTTTTCTCCTTCAATTTGTTAATATGGTGTATCACGTTGATTGATTTGCATATATTGAAGAATCCTTGCATTCCTGGAATAAACCCCACTTGATCATTGTGTATGATCCTTTTAATGTGCTGTTGGATTCTGTTTGCTAGTATTTTGTTGAGGATTTTTGCATCTATGTTCATCAGTGATATTGGTCTGTAGTTTTCTTTCTTTGTGACATCCTTGTGTGGTTTTGGTATCAGGGTGATGGTGGCCTCGTAGAATGAGTTTGGGAGTGTTCCTCCCTCTGCTATATTTTGGAAGAGTTTGAGAAGGATAGGTGTTAGCTCTTCTCTAAATGTTTGATAGAATTCGCCTGTGAAGCCATCTGGTCCTGGGCTTTTCTTTGTTGGAAGATTTTTAATCACAGTTTCAATTTCAGTGCTTGTGATTGGTCTGTTCATATTTTCTATTTCTTCCTGATTCAGTCTTGGCAGGTTGTGCAATTCTAAGAATTTGTCCATTTCTTCCAGGTTGTCCATTTTATTGGCATAGAGTTGCTTGTAGTAATCTCTCATGATCTTTTGTATTTCTGCAGTCAGTTGTTAATTCTCCTTTTTCATTTCTAATTCTATTGATTTGAGTCTTCTCCTTTTTTTTCTTGATGAGTCTGGCTAATGGTTTATCAATTTTGTTTATCTTCTCAAAGAAACAGCTTTTAGTTTTATTGATCTCTTCTATCATTTCCTTCATTTCTTTTTCATTTTTTTCTGATATGATCTTTATGATTTCTTTCCTTCTGCTAACTTTGGGGTTTTTTTGTTCTTCTTTCTCTAATTGCTTTAGGTGCAAAGTTAGGTTGTTTATTCAAGATGTTTCCTGTTTCTTAAGGTAGGATTGTATTGCTATAAACTTCCCTCTTAGAACTGCTTTTGCTGCATCCCATAAGTTTTGGGTCATTGTGTCTCCATTATCATTTGTTTCTAGGTATTTTTTGATATCCCCTTTGATTTCTTCAGTGATCACTCCATTATTAAGTAGTGTATTGTTTAGCCTCCATGTGTTTGTATTTTTTACAGGTCTTTTCCTGTAATTGATATCTTGTCTCATAGCGTTGTGGTTGGAAAAGATACTTGATACAATTTCAATTTTCTTAAATTTACCAAGGATTGATTCATGACCCAAGATATGATCTATTCTGGAGAGTGTTCCATGAGCACTAGAGAAAAATGTGTATTCTGTTGTTTTTGGATGGAATGTCCTATAAATATCAATTAAGTCCATCTTGTTTAATATGTCATTTAAAGCCTATGTTTCCTTATTTATTTTCATTTTGGATGATCTGTCCATTGTTGAAAGTGGGGTGTTAAAGTCCCCTACTATGAATGTGTTACTGTTGATTTCGCCTTTTATGTCTGTTAGTATTTGCCTTATGTATTGAGGTTCTCCTATGTTGGGTGCATAAATATTTACAATTGTTATATCTTCTTCTTGGATCGATCCCTTGATCATTATGTAGTGTCCATCTTTGTCTCTTCTAATAGTCTTTATTTTAAAGTCTATTTTGTCTGATATGAGTATTGCTACTCCAGCTTTCTTTTGGTTTCCATTTGCATGGAATATCTTTTTCCATCTTCTTACTTTCAGTCTGTATGTGTCTCTAGGTCTGAAGTGTGTCTCTTGTAGACAGCATATATATGGGTCTTGTTTTTGTATCCATTCAGCCTGTTTGTGTCTTTTGGTGGGAGCATTTAATCCATTTACATTTAATGTAATTATTGATATGTATTTCCTATTCCCATTTTCTTAATTGTTTTGTGTTTGTTATTGTAGGTCTTTTCCTTCTCTTGTGCTTCTTGCCTAGAGAAGTTCCTTTAGCATTTGTTGTAAAGCTGTTTTGGTGGTGCTGAACTCTCTCAGCTTTTGCTTGTCTGTAAAGGTTTTAATTTCTCCATCAAATCTGAATGAGATCCTTGCTGGGTAGAGTAATCTTGGTTGCAGGTTTTTCTCCTTCATCACTTTAAATATGTTCTGCCAGTCCCTTCTGCTTGCAGAATTTCTGCTGAAAGCTCAGCTGTTAACCTTATGGGGATTCCCTTGTGTGTTATTTGTTGTTTTTCCCTTGCTGCTTTTAATATGCTTTCTTTGTATTTAATTTTTGACACTTTGATGAATATGTGTCTTGGCATGTTTGTCCTTGGATTTATCCTGTATGGGACTCTCTGTGCTTCCTGGACTTGATTAACTATTTCCTTTCCCATATTAGGGAAGTTTTCAACTATAATCTCTTCAAATATTTTCTCAGTCCCTCTCTTTTTCTCTTCTTCTTCTGGAACCCCTATAATTCAAATGTTGGTGCGTTTAATGTTGTCCCAGAAGTCTCTGAGACTGTCCTCAGTTCTTTTCATACTTTTTTCTTTATTCTGCTCTGCAGTAGTTATTTCCACTATTTTATCTTCCAGGTCACTTATCCGTTCTTCTGCCTCAGTTATTCTGCTATTGATCCCATCTAGAGTATTTTTAATTTCATTTATTGTGTTGTTCATCATTGCTTATTTCATGTTTAGTTCTTCTAGGTCCTTGTTAAATGTTTCTTGCATTTTGTCTATTCTGTTTCCAAGATTTTGGATCATGTTTACTATCATTATTCTGAATTCTTTTTCAGGTAGACTGCCTATTTCCTCTTCATTTGTTACATCTGGTGGGTTTTTATCTTGCTCCTTCATTTGCTATGTGTTTTTGTGTCTTTTCATTTTGCTTATCTTACTGTGTTTGGGGTCTCCTTTTTGCAGGCTGAATGTTCGTAGTTCCCATTGTTTTTGGTGACTGTCCCAGTGGCTAAAGTTGGTTCAGTGTGTTGTGTAGGCTTCCTGGTGGAGGGGACGAGTGCCTGTGTTCTGGTGGATGAGGCTGGATCTTGTCTTTCTGGTGGGCAGGTCCACGTCTGGTGGTGTGTTTTGGGCTGTCTGTGGACTTATTATGATTTTAGGCAGCTTCTCTGCTAATGGGTGGGGTTGTGTTCCTGTGTTGCTAGTTGTTTGGCATAGGGTGTCCAGCACTGTAGCTTGCTGATCGTTGAGTGAAGCTGGATGCTGGTGTTGAGAAAATATCTGGCAGATTTTCGCCGTTTGATATTATGTGGAGCTGGGAGGTCTCTTGTGGACCAGTGTCCTGAAGTTGGCTCTCCCACCTCAGAGGCACAGCAGTGACTCCTGGCTGCAGCGCCAAGAGCCTTTCATCCACACAGCTCAGAATAAAAGGGAGAAAAACTAGGAAGAAAGACAGGAAGGAAGGAAAAAAGAAAGAAGGAAAGAAAAGAGGTTAAAATAAAATAAGGTAAGATAAAATAAAATCAAGTTATTAAAATAATTATTAAAAAAAAAAACGGACGGATAGAACCCTAGGACTAATGGTGGAAGCAAAGCTATACAGACAAAATCTCACACAGAAGCATACATATACTCACTCAAAAAAAGAGGAAAAGGGGAAAAAATAATAAATATTGCTCTCAAAGTCCACCTCCTCCATTTGGGATGATTCGTTGTCTATTCATGTGTTCCACAGATGCAGGGTACATCAAGTTGATGGTGGAGCTTTAATCCGCTGCTTCTGAGGCTTCTGGGAGAGATTTCCCTTTCTCTTCTTTGTTTGCACAGCTTCCAGGGGCTCAGCTTTGGATTTGGCCCCGCCTCTGCGTGTAGGTCGCTGGCCGGCGTCTGTTCTTCGCTCAGACAGGACGGGGTTAAAGGAACCGTTGATTCTGGGCCTCTGGCTCACTCAGGCCCGGGGGAGGGTGGGGCGCAGAGTGCGGGAAGAGCCTGCGGCGGCAGAGGCCCGCGTGACGTTGCATCAGCCTGAGGCGCGCCGTGCGTTCTTCCGGGGGAGTTGTCCCTGGATCCCGGGACCCTGGCACTGGCGGGCTGCACAGGCTCCCCGGAAGGTGGGTGTGGATAGTGACCTGTGCTCGCACACAGGCTTCTTGGTGGCGGCAGCAGCAGCCTTAGTGTCTCATGCCCGTCTCTGGG
Source organism: Delphinus delphis (assembly GCF_949987515.2). Taxonomy (NCBI): domain Eukaryota; kingdom Metazoa; phylum Chordata; class Mammalia; order Artiodactyla; family Delphinidae; genus Delphinus; species Delphinus delphis. The sequence goes on along the minus strand of NC_082684.1, from coordinate 58,644,736 downwards.
GTCCGCGCTTTTAGCCGCGGCTCGCGCCCGTCTCTGGAGCTCCTTTAAGCAGTGCTCTTAACCTCCTCTCCTCGCACACCAGGAAACAAAGAGGGAAGAAAAAGTTTCTTGCCTGTTTGGCAGGTCCGGACTTTTCCCCAGACTCCCTGCCGGCTAGCCGTGGTGCACTAACCCCTGCAGGGTGTGTTCACACCGCCAACCCCAGTCCTCCCCCTGCGCTCTGACCGAAGCCCGAGCCTCAGCTCCCAGCGCCGCCCGCCCCGGCGGGTGAGCAGAGAAGCCTCTCGGCCTGGTGAGTACCGGTCGGCACCGATCCTCTGTGCGGAAATCTCTCCTCTTTGCCCTCCACACCCCTGTTGTTGCGCTCTCCTCCGCGGCTTCGAAGCTTCCCCCTCCACCACCCGGCGTGTCCGCCCGCGAAGGGGCTTCCTAGTGTGTGGAAACCTTTCCTCCTTCACAGCTCCCTCCCACTGGTGCAGCTCCCATCCCTATTCTTTTGTCTCTGTTTATTCTTTTTTCTTTTTCCCTACCCAGCTACGTGGGGGAGTTTCTTGCCTTTTGGGAGGTCTGAGGTCTTATGCCAGCGTTCAGTGGGTGTTCTGTAGGAGTTGCTCCATGTGTAGATGTATTTCTGGTGTATCTGTGTGGAGGTAGGTGATCTCCACGTCTTACCCTTCTGCCATTTTCCCCCTCCCAGAATATTTTTTAATGTAGGAAAAATTCTTATAAGCAATGAGGTAAATAAAATGTCAGTTACGTTATTGCTCAGCCTACGTATTCATCATAAGTTTTGTCTTGAAAAGTAGGATAAAACTGCTCAGTTAAAACTGGGTAAAAAGGGGGAATGACTAAAGAGATATGAAAAGTGTGACATTTTCTACACTTTTTTGTTCAATTTACTTATAACCCTCTAGCAGTATAGTCGCTAAGACTATCTAATGGTAAGATAAACTAAAGGGAAAGCTGAACCTGTGCCTTATGATGAAACTTGGTTTTGCCTGGTAAAAGCAAAAGGAAAACCTCCTGCACTCTGGGCAGTTAGGTCCCACAGGTTCACATTTCTAGGGAATTTTTTAAAAGTAGCTCTTCAAAATTTATTCTTCATTGGTTCAGCACCGATTATAAAAATGTGTTTCTTTGATAGTCTTAATATTCACTCTGATAACTGGTATTTGTCAGTTTAATAACTTTCATTATCCTAGTGTTTCCATAAGTATAAACAGAATGAGTGGATACAATTGTATTGTAAAACAGGTGGTTAAAACATAGTCTTGATACAATGAAAGACTTCATATGCACAAGAACTAGCCCTTTAAGGAAAGAATTTTAAGTAATAAAAATATTACTTCCCATAGAAATTATTTGATTTGAAAATAAATAGTGAAAACTAAGGCACTTATACACACTTTATGACTTTGCCACTCTTACTTGGCAATATGGCTGAATTTTCAATCCCAAGTGTTATTCTCTTTTGCTGAGAGGATAGATGGAGAAAACCTCTTTTAAAAGATCAGTTTTCTTTGCTTCTTCAATAGCATTTGTTGATTACATTTTCCATCAATCATTCACTGCTCTATGGAATGTTTTATCGTCCAATAAGTAAAACATCTTTGTCTCTAAAATGTAATTTCTGGAAAATGCTCTCAAGATTTGGCTTCCCCATAGCTTACAAAAACTGAGGAGATAGAACACAAGTGTAGTCTCTTTTTCCCAAGTGGATTTCAATACAATTTATTTTAATCATCCCCTGTAGGCTTGCTCATTTATCTTGTTGATTAGTGCAGTTGACACTTCTATTCTGGAATATCTTTTATGGTTTACTATACCTTCAGGCTTCACTCCAATTTGTAGGATATCTATTTTGTCAAGACAATGGATTATAAATAAAACAAATAGTGCTATATGAATTTTAAAATAGTCTCAGTCTAGTGTCAGTTCAAAGCAAAATGATTACATTCCCCAAACCATAAAATATATTTTAGAAGTTCTCAATAACTATTTGTTAAGATAGTTTTAAGCTATTTTACTGTAGACTTTTAAATAAGATTCTAGCTGCCGACATAAATGAGAGAATACAAAAAAAAGAGGTAATTGATTTTTTTGCAAAGCATGGGCATATTTTCCATCCATAGGGAACACACAGACAACTCCCAGAGATACCAGTTCAAGAACAGAACCAGCAGCAGGTAGTGAGGATGTCAGCCAACAATGCTGAAACTAAAATTGACATGTCTAAAAAACCCCAAATATCAAGTAGAATCAAAAATGATATTATACATTGCATTTTACCCTCTGAAGTAAAAATATTTTTCTGACCTGAGCAATTTGCTGATAGAGCAAAGTATGTTTGAAGGAATTTTTTTGTTGGTATATATTTTTCATTACTTTTTTGATTAAGAGTTAGCTGCACGAACAGTTACTGAATACCCAGCATCTAAAGAGGGAAGCAGGGAACAGATGTTTAAAAATTTATTCTTATAATTCTCTATCATGAAAGATTTTGGTTACTTTTCTAGCATTAAAAAAAAAAAAGAAAGAATGTACCAAATGCCACTGAATGGCATTTTTAAATTGGTTAAAATGGTGAATTTTCACTCTAATGGTGAATATGTGTTTTGCCACAGTAAAAATAAGTTAGTTCATATGCCTTTAGTGAACACACGTTTTTCCCAAGTTCAATAAGGAAAAACTCACAAGTTATACCTATAGGCCTCTCTTAGGACTGAAATCTGCACTGTCGAAAACATTTCCACCAGTGGCCACATGTGAATATTAAGCAATTAATATGTGGCTACTGCAACTAGGCAAGTGAATTTTTAAATATTATTTATTTGTTTATTTATTCATTTATTGTTATTATTGTTTGTTAATTGTCTGCTCTGGTACATATCTACCCTCTTAACTATGCAACTGGAATATGTAGTGGGTTGGTTAATGGAAAAAATCAGTTAGGGGCCTCCCTGGTGGTGCAGTGGTTGGGGGTCCACCTGCCGATGCAGGGGACACGGGTTCGTGCCCCGGTTTGGGAGGATCCCACATGCCGCGGAGCGGCTGGGCCCGTGAGCCATGGCCCCTGAGCCTGCGTGTCCGGAGCCTGTGTTCCGCAACGGGACAGACCACAGCAGTGAGAGGCTCGCGTACCGCGAAAAAAAAAAAATCAGTTAAAGAAGAGAATTATAAAAAATGAAGTATACAAGCACAATTTAATAATTTATTTAAACTTAAAACATAAACATATACTCGTCTATTTGTTGGTTGTTGGTTGTAGGAACTAGGCCTTTTCACCATAATGCACTTTCTACCACTACTAATTTCAGTTTCTTTAAAGTGAAGTGACAGGTTTTTGAACAAATCCAAGAGCAGGATCTTTAGAGATTTTTATGTTTTCCTCAGTTCTTCACTGTTTTCTCATCCATACCTAATTCCATTTTTAAAACTCAAGTGTTTCCAAAGCATTTCGCCTTTTTTCTCCTCTTGAACTATCAGTTAACCTAATTTTTAATGAATCACACAGCTACAATTAAAAGTGGCATGAACATTTTGGTGACACACCTGATTAACTCTTGGTGTGCCCACAACCCAGTGAGGAGATAAATGTGAGTCCAGCGACAGCACTAAATAGGAATAGGCCAGGTCCATAGGCATCAGTACTCTTCCGAGTGCTGGCAAAGAGATGGTTAAGTGGAGGCTGGCTAAGATAATTTCTATGTCCTAACAAGGAATGACAGGCATTGGCATTTGGACTCCAGAAGGTAGGAGGGAAGATTCTGAAGCAGGAATGCCTGGATGAGGCACTGCCATGGCCAGTAAAAGGGTACCATGATCAGAGAGTTTGTCCCAGCAAGGAGTGAAGGGGCACAGAAAACTTGTTTATTAAGCACTTCTCTTGTGCCCACCCCCTTACAGGCATTATTTCATAGAATCGTCACAGTGTCCCTCATTTTCAGATGAAGTCATTGAGCATATTCCCAAAACATGTAGATCTGGAATTAGGAAACTATTCTGTCAAATATCAAAACCAGTCTGTTCAACCAGTATTTGTTGAATGTGGCTATGCTCACCAAGTGATTCTGATGCAGAAGGTTCATGAAAACACAATGTCACCTTCACAAGGAACTACCGAGTTGGCCAGCCAGAAAGGGAGGAAGCACTGCTGAGTAGGGAATGGCGTGGTTTGAGAGGGCTGGAGTGATTTGCTGGAGCCAGCTCATACCACCTTGCAAGAGCCAATTGTTAAATCAAAGAAATTTTATGAGTTGCTTCTTAAATACAGTCATTATTTACAAAAAAACTTATATAAACCTGCAATTAAATACATTATACAATGAACAAAGGCAATAAACACTCAAAATTCATCACTTCTTAATTATGTTAATTTTTCCACATAATTATCTTCTATGTTCTTAAGGTTATTTGTGTCTATTGCATCTGTATGCGGGAGATGCTATATGCATTAGTTATCTGGTGTTGCAAAACAAATTACAGTGGCAGCTCAATTATGAAACCTGTCTGATGGTTTCAGGTATAAATCGATTATTTCTTTTCATCAGAGTTTTTCACTAGTCAGCTTTTCCTCCCTACTAACTGCACCACAGATTGTAGTTCTTAAGGATTTGTTGCAATTGGCTTTTCTAGTTAGAGCACTGGAATTAGTAACAGAGTATTAAAAATGCATTAAACAGGACAGTAATTTTCATTTACCCTTTGCATATTTCCATCTTGCACAGTATGCAACAGTTGTGTTTCATAACAGAATTCTTACTGAGCAGATACAATAGCTACCAGGGAAGCAGGACTAAGAATTCACAGTTGAAATGACACTGTTGTAATAATGTTTACTGAGTTTTGTTGAAATAGGGAATAATTTGTCTTAGAACATGCAATGCATATTTTCCTTTGGGGGGAAGAAATTGAGGAGTGATTTTTATAGTATTTTTTTATTAGCATAGTTAGTAATCATTGAAATGGCTATGATTGTCAAAGTAGGCAAAGAAAAAAGTTAAATCAATTATCTGACTCCTTTCTACATAATGAGATCAAGACTGTATTCACATTGATTTACTCTCCAGGATTAACTAAAAGCCCCAAAGCAGGTCTCTATGTATACCTGGATCGGAAAGCCACTTTCTCTTATAAGTGCAAGATAATTTCCTCATTAAAACTTCAAAAGAACAAGTTGTAGAATTATGTCTGGTCGAGAGATGTTTTTTCTCCTTGTGCACAAAATAATTTTCCATGTACTGTCAGAGGTTCAGTGATACTACAGTAACATGGAAATGATCAGGATTATTCCAGGGCTTTTCATTTTAGTCTTTCTTAAAAGAAAAAGTCTGCCAAATGTCAAGTACTGTTTCTGCTGCTAGGATGGCTTTGTAAAATTTTAACAAAATTATTTTCTCATAAATATAAACCCTGGACACACACAAACAAAAACTACCAGAGGGATTTGGAGAACAAAACAAAGTAGACACATTTTGGATGGCAGTTGAATCTTGGGGGAAAGGTTTGGTGAGTGACTAATGGTGGCTAATGACCCAAGAGAGAAAAAGTCCATCATCTTTCTGGCCTGAAAAGAGTGAGAGAAAATTTTGGGGACTCCTTGGCCCATGCAGAGTGAGAGGGGTTACTGATCAAAAACAAACAACAAACAAAAACCCTAAACTATGGTAGTCCCAAATTCTGTATATTAACTTTACCTGTCTCTGGCTGACCACAAGCCAAGCATGTGCAGACAGACTCAAAACACTGAGTATAAAAGGATTAATGAGTTGCCCCTCCACCATCACCACCAACGTAAAACAGATTTTGCCTTGAAAACAGTTTGAATATAACCAGGTTAATGGCTTGCTTAAATAAAAATGTGACAATCTTCACAAGAATATATCAGAATGCTGATTCTCCATTACATAATATTGACAATGTCAGTGTTACAACATAAAATCAATAGGCATACAAGAAAAAAAAATGACCCATTCTGAAGGAAAAATAATATCAACAGAGGCCAATGCAAGATGACTTGATGTTGAAATTATCAGAAAGCAGCTACTAAACTTACGCTTAATGAGGTAAAAAAAAAAAACACAATAAGGAATGAAAAGACAAATTTCAGTAGAGGAACACAAAAAACAAAAGAGAACTGAGTGCACATTTTAGAACTGAAAGTTATAATATTTAAATTTAAAAATATCTGGCTGGAAAAATGGAGATATACATGCTGAACAACCACTATGGTGACCACCACAAAATAACTGCAAAGTGACTTCTAAATTTAAAAAAAAATTCTAGAAAACTCAAAACATAGAAAGAGAAGAACAACAACAACAAAAAAAAAAAAACAAAGGGGGAGAATGCAGAAACCAAAAATGTCATTTCACACCATCCAACATACATTCTACAGTTTTTACTTTACATTTTATCACTATTCTCATCCTCCACTGGAATGTAACTTATGTGAAAGCAGGGATCTTTTTCTGTTTTAATGTATTTATTTATACATTTTTAAACTAATTTCAATTTTAGATTCTCTGAATACCTGACACATATTAGCTTCTTAACAACTATTGGTTGGATAAATGAATAAGTTCCAGATTTAATGTAATTTTTATCTATTAAGGTAGAACTAATAATCTAATGTGAGCCAAATATACCCATTTAAGATAATAAAGGAAAATCATTTATATTCTTCACCTGAGTGCTAAATTCAATTGCATGTTTTCTGAAGCTTCCTATTATTATAATCACATATTCTTAATTTTTGAATTGTAATATGATTTCTGGATAGTTGGCAGCTCAAGTTATCATTTTAAATCTTATTAAGAAAAGCCTGAGTAGAGATGAGTGACCCTCAGTGGAGTCTGGTAGAACTCAGATTAGCAAGGGTTCCAGATGCTTTATGCTGATACAAATGCTGTATGAATTTCCTAAGCTTGTTCAGTTGAGCTACACAGTTCTTGAGGGACCCTTGTTATAATATTTTGACATTCTAACATGTGGTCCCAGAAGCAAAAATTCAATTGCAGGAGTATCTTAAGAAGTTGAGTAGGAGGGTTACTTGAAGTTGGTGATTTTGTGTGTATTCATAATTACTGGTTTTATTATTCTGACATTTAGAATTGATGCATATGTTTTACATTAAATAGTATAAGTATATAAAGTACTTTTCAAGGTATCTGTCACATTATTTGTCTTAAAATATAAGTAAATAGATAAATAGCACTAGATGAAGTTAAAACAGTGCTTTAATTACTTCAGACTAGCTTTATCTGTTTATGTGGACAAGCAAGCCTTAAGATTACCTCTGGGTTTGCTAAGGGTCTTGATTGGAGAGAGAGAGAGAAGACAGAGAGAGACAGACAGAGAGACACAGAGACAGAGACAGAGAGTTTGAGAGAGACAGAGACAGAGAGTTTGAGTGAAAATAGTTTCCAATATTTATTTCTACGTTCCAACAGATTACCACAGTGCAAGAACACATATGACTAAACTATTACAAGGTGTGCAGTCAAGCCACCAGCTGTAGCTTCTGTGTATCTGGAAAAATTAGAATAGATAGAGAATGAGAATGACCCAAGAGAAATGGATTATTCCTACAACCAATCATATATTAAGCAGTTCCCTGAAATGACTAGTTTTCACTTTTTAAAATAATTAATTTATTTATTTTGGGCTGTGTTGGGTCTTCGTTGCTGTGGGTGGGCTTTCTCTAGTTGCAGTGAGTGGGGGCTATTCTTCATTGTGGTGCGCAGGCTTCTCCTTGCGGTGGCCTCTCTTGCTGCGGAGCATGGGCTATAGGCGCGCGGGCTTCAGTAGTTGTGGCACATGGGCTTCAGTAGTTGTGGATCACGGGCTCTAGAGCTCAGGCTCAGTAGTTGTGGTGCACAGGCTTAACTGCTCCACGGCATGTGGGATCTCCCCAGACCAGGGCTCGAGCCCATGTCCCCTGCACTGGCAGTCAGATTCTCTACCACTGTGCCACCAGGGAAGCCCTAGTTTTCACTTTTATGTAAGACAAATTTTAATAAGTTAAGAAATGGAGGAAACATCATGGGAGTTCAACCATCTCACTGGATCTTTACCAAAACCTTTGTGGGGGACCAGGGGACAAAAACAAAACAATAAAAGTCTATCACACATGGCCTACATCTTAAGAAACTCAAATGAAAATTTTTACATTAAAAAATAAGAGACAACCATTCATTTAGTAAAGAAACATTAACAAGGCCACTTGGGAAGTTTCATTACACAAGTCAGAAATCTTCCTTAAAAAAATAAACTACTTTAGTAAGTTAGTTCTGAAAAACTTATTCATTAATTTAAACATGGGTCTGGTGGAAACTGCTCATCTCTCTCAAAAGTTCAACTGTATGCCTCACTTGGGTACCAAAGAACTCACTTTCAGGATTGATCATTGGCATGGCCACCATGTGCTGCCTGCTATGGGCACGATGCTCAGAGGCAAGGCACTTCCACTGTTCTCCAAGGTGTCTCTGCAGGCTACTTGGGTTTCTGCAAAATCGGGTAGCTTGGTTACAATCACAGGAAGGCAGAAGGATATATCTTTTTTGTGACATTGCTTCAGAATCACATGGAATCATTTCTGCTGTACTTTCTTGGTTGAACTAGTTAGAAAATTCTGCCCAGTTTCAAGGGAAGAAGATATTATCAACCCCTAATGACTCAGTAGCAAATGGGACTGTTAAAATTAAAGTAATTGATTCATATTTAACCCATTTATAGAAAAATATCCTAGAAAACAATTTCAATATATGTTTTCACCAGTTGATTTTACAAGGTATTTTATACTGACTATTGAAAAATTAGAATATTTAGTTCTCTTGATTTTCTATATTTAATTCAAATGTTAAAAGTAATTTTATCTTTGAGAATAGCTCTCAATTTTCTTCTCTATTTCATAGTGTACTATGAAACCCTAATTCAATAACAATTTCTGTCAGCATTTTATGCTAAAACTAAATCCAGATTATTCAAGTATCCATTTGGTATGGTAAGTATTTAAAATTATACCAGATTCTTCTACCAGATAACATGCCTTGAGGCTTTCTTAACAGATTATAAATTCTGGAGCCAGCCTACTTGGGTTTAAATCCTTGCTCTACAATTTCCTGTCACCTTAGAAGCAACATTTTACCAGTCTCCTTCAGCTACTATCTATAAAATGGTGAGAGTGAAAATGGTACATCACTTATGATATTGGTCTGAGAATTAAATATTTTATCTAAATGTTTAGCATATGATCTGTCTTTTAAAAAGTATATATGTTACTTTTTTAATGATTTTTCTGCCCAGGACCATTAGGACCATTTGTTCAGGTGATGCAAATGATTTTAGAGTTGGTCTTATCAAAAATAATTGTTAGCGATGTAAATACTAATTTTCTACAAAAATTAATTCTCTCAAAAGCAAATAAAAATGACATTTAAATTTTCCTTTTCTTAATGTTTTTTCTGTAACTTTCCTATATTAACTTGAAAGAGGAAAAGCATCACTTTATCCCATTGTTTCTGCCTCAAGAGCACTGACTTTCAGAGTACAGAAAAAAGATAACTGATTGCAGATTTTCTAGCGATTCATTTTACTGATTCAGCACACTTATTTGATAATAAGCACATATTTATTTTCTGTTTGCAAATTTTATAGTGCAGTTCTCTAAGTACTCTACATGAGACATCTCAATATAATAAATGGCTTTTAAGCAAGCACATCAAAGCACAACTGACTTTTTTCCTTGTATTTATTCATTTACTTATCCACTAGAGGGAAATAAAGCACCCGATACCTGTCCATGGTGCATTTCAATGGTTGGGTTACTAGACCTTATCAAGGCTCTTTACTATCGCATTATTCTAGTAGCTATGTTCTTCTCTCAGACTCAGAGTAAAGCCAAGAGATAATATTCCTTCAATTACATGGTTTTCAGTATGCTGATAACTTCTAATCTCAGCTAGATTGTTGATAACTAAAAAAAGAAAAATTAAATCCAGGGCATAGATTCACTTTACAAATGTCCATTTTGGATAATGAGGGAGACATCTCATATACTGTACTTTGAAATAGTCTCAATTATTTTAAACTAAACTAGTTTTATATGATTACTGATTTATATAAATTAGTCTAAAAAATATGAGAATAATAATTTCCAAGTATTTATAATTCTTTGTTAATTTATGTATTCTACACATCGTATTGTGTATTATGTTCAGATGACTCTGCTACCCGAATGCTGTGAGATAGGAGAAAAATAATATTAGCAAAATAATAACATAGTTTAGATAAAGGACCAAATTAGTAATAGCTTTTTTTCCTTACTTTTTTGTTTCTTAAAAGGAAAGATTGAAAAGGATTTAAATGATTCAGTGCATACCAGATAAGTCAGGCCTTAAGAAATTACTGTGCTGTCTTCAGTAAAACAAGGTTGAAAAATGTCATGACAATGGGAATGATTAAATCTCTTTTTCAGTTTTAGATGTGTAAGTTTAGAGTAGCACACAATCAAACAAATGAAAATAATTGGCAAATAAATATACCACGCTGGAGTGTATTTTGTAAAATCTATATTCCTTTTATAATATATGTTTATTATTGAAATTTTGAATGACATTATCACTTTTCAAATGACAATATCACTTCCACTTTACCAAATAACTTGACTTTTTGAATGTTGTAAGAATAATAATTCCTAAATCAATTAGAGGTACTCAAACATGTTGCTATGCTAATAGCAAATGTACATTTTCCTTTAATAAGTACACATACACTTAGATTTGAAATGTATTAATTCACTGTGCTGCTTCTCTTATCTAATCCACCAGCCCACTAATTTCAGCTCAAATATATGTGCCCCAAATGGTTTATCATTTGTATTTGGAGATATATGTTGTTGTCACTTTTGTGTTACAAATGATGTCTTTTATACGAAATTCTACCATCACATAATATTACAAATATGACTTAAAACTGTTAGCAAGGATTTAATTTTAATCGCTTTGTCCATATTGCTATTATCTCCCTGCAGAATTATTGTTACTACAGTTAACAGTATAAGAATATTATTTCCAGAATGCTTCTGCTCATAAGTGTCACTTTGTGTGCTGATTAAAATAATTGTTTTTATCAGATTTCTAATATTTTAATTTTTCATTGTGATGTTTCAAACATAGAAAAAACAGCAGAAACAAATATTACATATACCTATCAGTTCATTATTATGATTAAACACACATATTACCTGTAGATGATTTTATTTCTCTTTTAGAAAAAAAACTTGCAGACATAGACTCTAAGTCCACATACTATTCTTTTCCTCTTTCTCATTCCCCAGAGTTAATCAAATTCCTGAAACTGGTGAATATCATTTCCATATTTCTTACTATTCTTTTATTGTGTATGTTTAATATATAATATACACATGACATACAGAATTGCTTTACTTTGCTTTGCTTCTTGAAATGTTACAAAGAAATGGACCCAAGAAGCTATCTTATGTAGGATTTTACATATCAGTGTTGAAGAAGTGAAATTGGTCAGTACTATTCTGTCCATGTATTTCCCTTTTTGGTGTTAGTAAAATAAAACTACACTAAAAATATATATTTGAGGTTCAGGTTCTGGATAAGATGTATATACACACTACCTGTGTGTCCTAATGAATACTGAGAACGCTCATAAGCAAATAGAACAGGCAGAATAGAACAGAAGATTAGAATCCAAAATACCATCAAAGCTGCAGTGAATCTAGTATTTTTTTCTCTTCTGATACCTCATGGTTTGAAACTTAAGCACCAGAATATGCCACTGGGGCACAAACAGAGAGAGCTCAAAGAGAAAGCCTCTAGTCTGGCTCAAGGAGTGTGAAAAGGAACCCATAACACTCAGAGAGAGTATATAATTTTATATCTTTTGTTTTCTTTCTTCCATTCCCCTTCGCTCTAGCCCTTAAGCAATCCCATTGTGACAGCAGCAGCTGGCAGCAATAAGCTCCTGCAGGAGCCAAAATTCTAATGGAGAGGAGCCTTCTTTTTCCTTCTATAGAACTGTATTTCCAAAAGAATGGGTGGAAATCCATTTTTTTTCTTTGTTTGGTTGGTTGGTTGGTTTTTTTCTCTGTCCTTGTTTTGCTTGGCTCTGCATGCAGGAGCAGTTTTGGGAGTGCCCAGCAAGGCAGAGTATATAAAACACCAGATTTCTGAATAGAGTTCCAGAGAGGAGCCCAAAGAAACCAGGAAGTACAAGGGACATTGTGGAGAGGAAAGTGCTGAGGAAGGAGATACACTAAGCTCTTTATGACTTTCTGGGCTCATCCTCAAACTCCACATGTGTGCATCTGATCCCATTCAGTACACCAAATACTTTGAGAATTGAACAGAGAGACCATCACCCAGGTCTGGATATTGACTGGTGCACACATGGAACAGTTCCGAATAGTGCAAAAAGGGTTGGAATCAGAATTAACTTTAAAACAGTAACCCATGGAAGGCTATCAACGTTCGCCACAGGATTTAATCAAGACCCAGAGTCTCATTGTATAACATTTAATATGTCTAAAGTAAAATTCAGAAATCCTTGGAATTTGAAGAACCAGGAAAATCTCATTTCATATGGAAAAAAAAAATCAAGACACACCCATGATGAGATGACACATATATTTGAATTATTTGGCAAAGACTTGAAAGAAACTATTAATTTCACAAAGCTCCAGAAAACAATTTAAAAGGTATTTGAAACCAAAAGGAAAATTTGTTTCAGCAAGGAAATATAAGGTACACATTACTTGGGGAAAAAAACACCTCACTATATACAGGGACTAATTGGCAGAATAGAGATAACAGAGGAAATAGTCGGTGAAATTGAAGATAAAGATACATTATCCAATCTGAACAACAGAGGGGAAAAAAAATAATGACAAGAATCTTATGTCATGTAACAAAATATTTATATTATTTGTGTCTTTGGAGTATCAGGAGAGGAGATAGAGCAAAGTGTGGAAAAAATTTTGAAAAAAATCACAGAAACTTCCCAAACTTGGTGCCAAGATATAAACTTACCAGTTGAAGAGCTTAGTGAATCCCAAATAGGGTAAATACAAAGGACTCCATGACCAGATACTACTGAAAATGAATGATAAAGAAAAAAGTCTTTAAAAAATTCTTAGAGAAAACAAACAGAAAACAAAAAAAAAACCACTGTCTATAGGGAACAATAATTTCAATGACTGCAGATTTCTCACTAGATACCATGGACTCCAGAAAGTAAGGGTACCACAGTGCTAAGTGCTGAAAGAAAAAAGCTTTAAAACCAAGTTTCAGTATTCAGGGCAAATATTATTTAAGGATAAATGTAAAATAAGAGCTTTCTCAGATGAAGCAAAACTAAAATAACTCATTGCAGCAGAACTGCTCTAAAAAAATTACTTAAAGGAATTTCTTCAAAAAGAGGATGTTATGGGTTGATGTGTCCCCCCCTCCCAAAAAAAGGTATATAGAAGCCCCCAGATTTCTTACAGAGAGAATCAAGTGAAAATGTGGTCATTGGGGTGGGCTGTAATCCAATGTGACTGCTGTCCTTACACAAAGAAGAATTTTGGACACAAAGAAAAGGATAGAGGGAAGACAATGTGAAGACCCAGAGAGGCATGGAACAGATGTTTCCTTACAGACCTCAGAAGGAACAAACCCTACCAACAACTTGATCTTGGACATCTAGCAACTAGAACTGTGAAACAGTAAATTTCTGTTTTTGTAGGCCAACCACCAAGTTTATGGTACTTTGTTATGGCAGTCCTAGGAAACTAATACAAAGGGGAAATGATAACAGAAATTTGGAACATCGGAAATGAAGAAAAAAAGCAATTCCTTAAAAATGTTAGGAGTGACAGGGAGTATAATGACATTCTGAAATGATGGAAAATAGAGAATTTGTTGCCAGCACACCTGCCCTAAATGAATAGCTAAAGGAAGTTCTCTAAAAGAAGGAAACTTGGAACATCAGGAAGGAAGAAAGAACATGGAAATGGCAAATATGTGGGCAAATTCAGTTTCCTTCTCAAGTTTTATATTTGATGGCTGAAGTAAAAATTGGAACACTGATACATGTAAAGGGAGTAATTAAGATAATTATAGAGTGTGAGCAGGCAGCAGGCAGCAGGAGAGCAAGTGGGAGGAAGGAACTGAGGGTGGGACTCAGCAAGCTGTGTGTGAGCCAAGCGAGCGCAGCCACCTCCAGGGAGCACTGAGATTCCTCTAGTCCCTCTGACGCTACCCACCATTCAAAGGTTGATTCTTTCAGAGAGCAGATCACAATTGAGGCAGAAGACTTGGTGGAAAACATTTTCTCAAAGAAGTTGTTAGAACTTGACAGTTTTTTGAAAGGACCAATCCTAAACATATATAACCTAACTCAGATCCACTCAGACATGAGTCTGCTGGTCCCTGACTATTCTTCTCACCAATAGCCACAATGGACTGGAAGATCCCACTTCCAAGAAGCGAAGATTGGGTGAGTGTGGAGGCCTTCCAAGGAACCATGGTATTTGTGATGCCCAATGTGATGCTAAAAAGCAACCAGGAGTTAGTGGAGAGTTTTGAGACAGTGAAACATGAGATCTGGCCGCTGATCCTGAAATGAAGCACCATAAAAATGTGGGTACAACTCCTAATTCCTGTGTTAGAAGATGGGAACAACTTCGGGGTGTCCATTTAGGAGAAGACAATTGCAGAGCTAAGAATGTTGAGAGCTGCATCTCATCTGGATCAGATTTCTAGATATTATGTTACAAGAGCCAAATCGGTTTCCAAAATAGCTAAATATCCCCATGTGGAGGACTTTCTTGCACCCTGACAGGTATTGATGAGAAAGAACATAACAGCTTTTAGCTCATCATATCAGAGCTAAAGAATCAATATGTCATTCTACATGACATGATCCTGAAAAATATCAAAAAGATCAAATGCAGAGACACTGTACAGAGGCCAAGGCCAGGGGACTCTGTGAGTCTGGCTCAAGACCCACATCACCTTAGTTTGTTACATGACTATGGTGATGGGGAAACTGGCTGGAAATAGTAATCACACTTCTCTGTGTTTTTAGTTAGAGTTTAATGAAACTGTCATGTAGTTCTGTGACAGACTTACCTCTTTTTTACAGGCCTTCTATTTCCTTCCCCAATACCTCATAATAAAATAAAATCAATAAACCTGTCCTAATTTCTGGAGAACTCCAGGTTTGTGTGCCCAATATGTTAGCACAAGAATACATATGCTTTCTCTCTTCCACTTTTCCTTCCTTTAGGGGAGACAAGCTAATATCTTGGGCTTCGTGTTTTCTTCCTTTTGATGGTTAGTTGGTTAGGAACTGAGGGAACTAGAAGAAAATGCTAGGTATTTTTTAAAAATTGGAGTCAAGTGGATCAGCTCTTCTCTTCCTGAGGAAAGATTAGTGTCTCTTGCCACTGTGGGACATTGGATCCTGCCTGCCGCAGTTGCCCTGATGATGACTTAGGGTTTCCCATCTACATACATTCCACTTTGAACCTGAACCTGAGCATGACAAAAAACACCTTGGACCTTCAGCCAAATCCCTAGCTCCTTCAGATGTTTTTATAACTAAGATTTTTACATGCACATATATCCATAATACACCTACACATAGTCATGCACGCACATGCCTTCCTACTCTGTTAGCTGTCACCTCCTCCCCCCTGCCCTGGTAATTTGGAGTGGGGGGTGTCTGCAGCTGTGAAGGTCAGCTGCTGCCATTGTTGCTGCTCCTTGTGGGCTTTCTTTTTGGAATTTTACTTCTAGGGAAAGCAGGCACTTGTGTGCATATGTGTAAATGCCCACACGGGCATGTACATATTCTGTGTATATAGAAATCTGTCAGGCAAGTCAAAACCATAGAAAAGTTGCCTCTATATCTCAAATCTTCCAGAGATATCACTTGTTACAGCTTTTGTACTAACCCATAACACCCCCAGTTTTTTATTCTACCACTACTGGAGAGTCAATATCTGCTGTCAATCTGCTGGTGACTCTCTCAGTGTCTATTTCTGACTTTTATTCTTTCTTTGTCTCTGTCTTCCAACCCCCAATCATATTTCCACCTGAATGCATCTTTTTTTTACTCCCAGTATGGTGTAGAGAAGGAGTCAGGATGCTGTTTTCCCATGAAGAGTATTCAGTAACAAAGCAATTGCATTTTAGTTGTGCCCCTACCCACTCTCCAGACCCCTTCCAGCTAAAAGCCTTCCCTCCTCCTACCATGTGTCTCTCAATTTCTTTTTTGTTTGTTGGATTGTTCCACTGCCCCTCCTCCTCACCCTACCACCTTTGGATTGTAATGTAAAATTATTTTACCATGTCAAGAAATTATCAAAATTACAGGTACTTTTACTTCTTTCTTAACAAAAAAAGATAATTATAAAGCAAAATAAACCAAAACAAGCAGCAAAATGGTAATAAAAAGGTAAGTGCAGAAATAAATGAAACAGAAAACAGAAAAGCAAAAAGGAAAATTAAAAACCTACTTTTTGAAATGATCAATAAAATTAATAAACCTCAAATATTGACAAAGAGAAAAGACACAAATTACCAGTGTCAGGAATAGAACCAAATGGGATATCACTAAAGACCTTGTAGATGTCAAAAGGATAATAAGGGAACACTAGAAACAACTTGATGCTCATAACTTTAGCTTTTGGTGTAGTAGACCAATTCCTTGGAAAGCACAATCTTCCACAACTCATCTAATATGAAATAATAATTTTGGTAGCTTCATAACTATTAAGGAAATTGAATTCACTCATTAAAACTCCCCCCCAATAAATCTCTAGGCCCATGTGTTTTCACTGAAGAATTCTACCAAATTTATAAAGAAGAATGAATATTGAATCTAGACAATTTCTTCCACAAAATATGAGGGAAACATTTCAACTCATTTTATGAGGCCATCATTACCCTGATACCAAAATCAGAGATATTACAAAGGGAACTATAGACCAATATCCCTCATGAATATAGATGCAAAAATTAACAAAATATTTGCAAATATAATTCAGCAATATATAAAAAGAAATATATACCATTACCAAATTTATTTATTCCATGGATACTAGGCTAGTTCATTATTTGAAGATCAATCACTAATCTCCACCATATTAATAGGCTAAAAAAGAAAAGCCACAGAGCATATTTTATTGAGAAAATTCAATACCCATTCATGATAATAACTGAGCAGACTTGGAGGATTCTGATTTGATAAAGGGCTTATACAAGTAAACCTCATTTTATTGTGCTTCACGATATTGCATTTTTTACAAATTGAAGGTTTGTGGCAACCTTGCATCCAGAAAGTTATTGGTGCCATTTTCCCAACATTTTCATGTCTCTGTGTCACATTTTGGTAATTCTTGAAGAATTAGACATGGAGCCTGAAGTTGTGACTGAATTGCTGCAATCTCATGATAGAACTTTAATGGATAAGGAGTTTCTTCTTAGGGATGAACAAAGAAAGTGGTTTCTTGATCAGGAATCTACTCATGGTGAAGATGCTGTGAAGATTGTTGAAATGACAACAAAGGATTTAGAATATTACTTAAACTTAGTTGATAAAGCAACAGCAGAGTTTGAGAGGATTGACTCTGATTTTGAAAGAAGTTCGACTGTGGGTAAAATGTTATCAAATATTTCCAAGCTATGCCTGTATTAAAACAGTACAGCAAGTATCACACCTAAAAATTAGTAATTTTCCCCTTGAGGTTGGGAACATGGCAAGAATTTCTGTTCTTCACATTCCTTTTTACCATAGTACTGCAATTTCTAGCCAATGGAATAAGGCAAAAAGGAATGACTGAGTGAATGAAATAAAAGGTAAGCAGACTAGAAAGGAAGAAAAGAAACTTATTTACAGACAACATAGTTTTCCATGGAGAAAATACCAAGGAAACTAAGAAACAAGAATAACAACAACAACAGCAAAAAGAACTTCTAGTACTAAGTGAGTTTAGCATGGTCACAAGATACAAAGTAAACAAACAAAATCTATTGTATTTCTACATAGGAGCAGTGAACTCTTGGACAAAAAAATAAAAAGGTTACCACACCATTTACAGTTGTTCTAAAAATGAAATACTTAGATGTAAATCTAACAAAACATGTAAAGGACTAGTATGCTTAAAACTACAAAATCATAACTAAAGAAATAAAAGATTTAAGTAAATTATGCTGTATTTAAATAGAACATACACTGTTCATGGATTGAAAGATTCAACAAAGTAAAGATACAATTCTATCCAAATTGATATATAGATTTAATTCAATTCCTATAAAAATCCTAGAAGATTCATTATAGAGATAGGCATATGTCCTAAAATTTATGGGGAAAGGCAAAGGAAATGGAAACTTAAAATAGCTGAAACAATTTTTAAAAAGAAGAAAATGAATGGATCAGCATACCTAGAATTAAGGTTTACTATATAACTGTGGTTATCAGTTGCCATTGGCTGAATATTGCCAGAATTGATCAATGGAACAGAATAGAGACTCTAGAAATAATCCCTCACAAATATCTGCAAATGAATAGAGAAGGAGCAAAATCAACTGAATGATGGAAGGATAGACTTCAACAAATTGTGCTGGAGCAATAAGACTCCCATAGTCCCCCCTGCCCTCCAAAAGTCTTAACCTAAATGTCACATTTGATACAAAAACTAGCTCATAACACAATACTATGCAAAATACAATACTATAAAAACAAAAACTATAAAGCTTTTAGGAAAAAAATAGGTGATAATCGTCAGCACCTAAGAAGGGTACATTAAGCATTCTTAGACTTAACAATAGAACAGGATCCATAAAGAAAAAATATATATATAAATCATACTTAATAAAAATTAAAATTTTGCCCTGTGAAAGGTTTAGTTAAGAGGATGAAAAGACAAGTTCTGACTGGGAAATAACATTTGCAAGCCACTTATCAGACAAAGTAATAGTACCCCAAATATATAAAAGAACTCTCAATCTTATAAGAAAAAGGACAAAAGACATAAACTGACATTTCACTGAAAAGGCTAGTTAGGTAGGAAAATCTAATCTAATAGGAAAATAAGCATACGAAAAACCATTCAACATCTTCAGCCATTAGGGAAATGCAAATTAAACTGTAATGAATTATAAATACATGTTTATTAGAATATCTATAATCAGAAGTAATGACAACACTAAAGGCTGGCAAGGATGTGGAGAAACTGGGTTGCTCACACGTTGCTGGAAGGAATATAAAATGGTTCAGTTGCTCTGTAAAGCAGATTGACAATTTCTTAAAAACCTAAACAAGCAATTACCATCTGAACCAGCTATTGCACTCCTGGGCATTTATCCCAGAGAAATGAAAATTTATGTTCACACTAAAACCTGGGAATGGAAGTTTGTTCAAAGCAGCTTTGTTTGTAATAGCCAAACCAGGAAACAACCCAAATGTCACTTACGGGTGAATGGTTAAACAAACTGTGGTATATACCTATCATGGAATACTACTCAATGATAAAAAGGAGTAACAATGATAGCAACACCTTGAATGAATCTCCAGAATATCATGTTGTGTGAAAAAAAACCCAATCCCCAAATGTTACATGCTATATGATTCCTTTTATGTTGCATTATCACAATTTTATTATTATGTAACGGAGAAGATTAGTGGTTGTCAGGGGACAAGAACAAGGATACAAGCAGTAGGTGTAGTTATAAAAGGACATGAGAGATTCTTGCAGTAATTGAATTGTTCTATATCTTGACTATATCAATGCACATATTCTGGTTGTGATATACTATAATTTTGCAAGATATTACCATAAGGATATTAGGTAAAGTGTACATATGGTGTCTCTCTACTACTTCTCGCAATTTCTTGTGAATCTATAATTATCTCAAATAAAAATTGTTAAAAATAATACTTTTGCTCACTATACTCAACAAAATAAAAGTCTAAGATTTAGAATTTCAGTGGAGAAATGGAAACTGAAACATTACAGGTTTAAAAAATAGAAATTGTAGACCTGAAAAAAAAAACAATAAGTAATATTAACCAGTAAGTTGATAGGTTTAACAACATAACAGACAGAGATGATGAGAGAATTAGTAAGAGCTTGAGTAAAATAGCCAAAGTGACACTTGGAGAAATCACAGGATAGAAGAGACAGATGTGCAAATAGGAAGTAAAGAAGATAGAGTAAGAAATCCTCACATATATTTAACTGGAACCCTAGAGGAACTAGTAAGGAATAATGGAGCAGAAGTAATATTAGAAATGATGATGAATAAAAAAATCTCCAAATCTGATAAAATATATCAAGCTACAGATTTAAAACTCTTTAAATTGAAAGATGGAATTATAAAAAGTCATCTACATTATAGGAGATCATAGTTTAACAAAAAGACAGAGAAAAAATCTCAAAACAACTACAAGAAAAAACAAAGTTTACATTCAAAAAAGTAATGAGTAGAACTGATCATTTTGTTTCTCAACAGAAACAATTCAAATAACTATAAAAAATGAAACAAAACCTATCAATAGTAAGTAAATATATTAAGAATGAAATTTAAATTGTCATTTTCAGACATTAAAAATAAAGGAATTGCTACCAGCACACCTGCAGCAAAAAGAAATTCTGTCTATATGCCAGACAGAAGAAGAATAATTTAAACTAGAGGGTCAGAGATACAGGAAGTATTGATATTTAAAAGCAAGAACAATTTCATGTATGTGAGTAAATCCCTACATTAATTTAAATTTAAATGTGTAACAATGATTTTATGTAACAACATAGTAATGTTTATAATTATAAAATCATTATTTTGGTAGATATACAAATACATGCTACTACTTATATAGTTGAATTATGTCCTCTCAAAATTCATGCATTGAAGTCCTAACCCCAAGTTCCTCAGGAGTGACCCTATTTGGAAATAGGATTGCTGTGTATGCAATTAATAAAGATGAGGTTATACTGGAGTTAGATGGGCCCATAATCTAATATGACTAGTGTCCTTGTAATTAGCATGTCATGTGAAGATGAAGGCACAGATTGGGGTGATGCAGCAGAAACCAAGGAGCACCAAAGATTGCCAGCAAACCACTAGAAGCTATGAGAGAGACATGTTTGAGCTGACAACATCTCACTTCAACTACTCTTATTTTTTTCCCTTGTGACACTTCTGCATCTCTCAGAGTTCCTCAGGATGCACACAGATGCAACTCAGAAGTGTGAGGATTTAACACCCCAGAGAAAACCCTCAAGTTTGGGGAGGAGTGGTGGACTGAACAGCTGAGTAAAATGCTCCCACCTCCTATCCTTTAGGTTGAGAATGATGGCAGGCATTTGGACTCTTGTCCAGTATTCCTAATGGAATCAAGCACTGTTGCCCAAAGCAACAATTTTGGTAATGTAAACCTAAATTGGCTTTTCCTCTTCTGCATCTTCAAATAAACTACAACTCTATAAGTCCTTGGCACAGGTTTTACATTTGTAGAAACCTAAGATAAGTCAGTACTAGAATCTGTAGATCTTTCTTTTGTTCTTGAAGAAATGCTGCAAAATACACAGCATACCCTTAACTTCAGGAAGTGCTAGTTCAACAAAGACCCTCTCTGCACACAAGTGGAAAATACTTAATACTGCTAGCTTTGATATAGCAACCTTTTTTGAAATTGAACTACTTTTAAAGCTACCTTTTGAAGAACAGATTTTTCTTATGAGGTAACAAACGTGATTATAATGAAATGCGTGCACCAAAAAGAATATTGCGGCTACATGTATATGGATAACACAATATGATTTACAAATCTTTAAAACTAGAATCCTAAGATCATCAGTAAAGTGTCCACCTAACTTGGTAATTTTATACCAGAAAAAAAATCCATGTTTAAATTCATATCAATAAGCCAACATATAGAATATTGTGTAGGTGATTTTCCCCAACCTTTGTTGCAACACTCCCAAATAGGTATTATTCCCATCTTATAGGTGATATAATGGCCTCAAAGGCATTAAGTAATTTTTCTGGCAAGTGGCAAAGCCATTAGTTTGTCACTGTTTTCACAGTCTCAAACTGTACACTCTTTCAGCTATGCATGGTCTTACAAATAAATCTCTGTATCTGTATTGCAAACTTGGCTTCCATTCCCTGTGGTCCAGGTCTCTTTCAGGACTGAAGATTTCTCTGAGCTCATTTACTGGTAGTAGTGTTTTCCTCCATTTACTTAGGGATTTATTTAGGTTTTATTTTATCTCCTATAACCAATAACTCCAGCTGTGAATCTCCACTCTTCTGTATTTTCCATATCTGTGCACTACATAGTAGGTTTAAAACCTCAGTGTTGACAAATTAAATATCATTGTTTTTGCAGCTCAGGAGAGTCTTTGGTGTTCAGCTCCTTAAAGCAGTTTAGTGCATCCACCCACTGCCTCTCCGCATGAGATGTTTGTTGTAATGGGCTGATTCTGTTCTCTTCACCAGCTTAGTTCACTGAGAGAAGATCATATAAAGCTGTAATTATGAGAATACATGCAAATGGGTTTGTTGATAAATCTTTTTTTTTTTTTTTTTTTTCCTGTACGCGGGCCTCTCACTGTTGTGGCCTCTCCCGTTGCGGAGCACAGGCTCCGGACGCGCAGGCTCAGCGGCCATGGCTCACGGGCCTAGCCGCTCCGCGGCATGTGGAATCTTCCCGGACCGGGGCACGAACCCGTGTCCCCTGCTTCGGCAGGTTGACTCTCAACCAGTGCACCACCAGGGAAGCCCTGTTGATAAATCTTTGAGGAGAAAAACTGAAATGAACCTTAAAAAAGAACAAAAAAAATCTGCCAGAAACTTAGAAAATGGATTTAAAACAACTAAAAATTGAGGTTTTTTTTTTTTTTTTTCTTAAAACCCTCTTTATTCAAGAACCTAAAAAGAAATAAAAACCTGTCAACAGACATCCTGGACACCCCAAAAAATGGCAGGTCCCTCTGATCTCAATGGGAAATGACCTAATGATTAATTAGGTGTAATCTTATAATTTGTATCTAAACATAACTACTGTAATTCAAATGTAAGTGGTAAGAAACTGGCTTGGATTATTTAAGTGACTAACAGATTTCTAAAAAACATCTGATTGACATTTGAAAATAAGTTATGTTTGGGAGTCCAAAGATGGTAAGGAAGACTTCATTCAAGAAGGGACTACCCCAATGAGGCTTTGCAGTAGAGGAGAGGCATTTGGGCTCCACTCTGACCACAGCAAAAAAGAAGTAGGGATTTAGAGCCAAAAGCAAGGGGGCGTTGAGTGGATGGACACTAACTAATGGGAAACATGAAGATGTTTCTAGCTGGATTCTGGCTAAACAGACCTAACAGATTTCTTGCTGAAGGCAGGTCAGGATTTTCAGATGTTACCTGGGGTTGGCGAGGTGAGGAATTTGATCAGGTATGGAGAGTAGTCAGATGTCAAAGATGAGGGTTCTAGCTATACCGACTTAGTAGGAATCTTGAGAATGCAAAGATTAACAAGGAAGTTCAAATGCAGAAGCCTAGTTGAGAACATGGCTTAGAGGAGACTGACTAAAGTTCGGTCAGAAAGAAAGTCTTTGTGATATTTTACAATATACTTCCTGCTAACCTCCGTTAGCTACAATATTATCATTACATTTGTGATTTGTAATAACATTATACCATCTTTTATGTGTTTAGAAATACAAAATGCTAGAGTAGGAAGGAAACAAAGTATGAATAAACACAATCTTTTAATTATATATAATAAAAATTATAGTGCAGGAATATGATAGAGGAAAAGTCAGACTATAGGTTTTTGGCATAACTAAGTTTCTTGGTTTTAGTTTTATACTCCTTTTATTATGTAATAATGAGATATGAACCTACATTTTTAATGTTCAAGAGCTTTTTCCCTTTTAGCAAAAGAATATTACATATTCTTAAATGAAATTGCTCAATAACTGCATCCAAATGGAATAACATTGACTTCATTTATAATTTATCAGTTTCTCAAGAAATAAATGTGGAAGCCTATTAACAATGTTTTATAACTAGGTAGTTCTACTTTCATAATTTCTTTGTTTGATTCTAGTTATGTGAATCATTTCCTTTTCATGAAGTTTTTAGGTATATATGACTAATATTAGCTGATATTTGACAAAGTCATACTGCACTTTCATAAAAAGATTCCACCAACATCAGATGTGTGAACCTTGTTCCTCTGAAGTGTGGATGGTAAATCAACTATGATGGCAGTGGCCATTTTGAAATAAAATTGTGGAGGTTCTTTTTGAATAACAACCACCATTGACTTACATCTTCTACTTACGGCCAAGAAAATATAATGATATAATTGTGAATTTACGCTTATATAGATTTTCCAGGTTCATTTGAATGCAAAACAGTACATATTAAGAATATTCATATTCTTGTTCAGGAAGAAAGGAGGGAGGGAGGGAGGAAGGGGAAAGAAAGGATGGGAAGTAAATATTATATTTTTGAAAAGTGATAGCTAATTCCCTTACACTGTATATTTCTTGCATGCAGTAATGCTGTAGTTATTATAAAGAAGTCTCAGAAGATACTGATTTCTCCTCCTCAAAGCCAAGTGAAATGAAATGAGTTAGGATTAAAGAAAAGTGGAAAATATGATGATTTGGGGATTATGTATAGGTTTTTACGATGCTGTTGAAAGGTATTACCCTTTATCAAATGCTTGATATGTTTAAGGTACATCACATACATTGCTTATTACATTAAAACACATCCTCTTCCTATGTTTTCCCTTTCCAATCACTTTATATTGAGGTAATTAGTGTCTTTTTCCTTGTCTGTCATTCATATTTCTTCTTTTGAGGAAAGACAAAGAGATTAATGAAAAAGAAGAAAAATCTTCTAGTTTCACTTCTACTATTAGATAATGTATGCTTGTTAGTGAAGGAAAGGTTCTATACTTAAATTTTTATTTCTTTTTTTTTAATTAATTAATTTCTTATTTTTGGCCTCATTAGGTCTTTGTTGCTGTGAGCAGGCTTTCTCTAGTTGCAGTGAGCGGTAGATACTCTTCGATGTGGTGTGCAGGCTTCTCGTTGCAGTGGCTTCTCTTGTTGCAGAGCACAGGCTCTAGGTGTGTGACCTTCAGTACTTGTGGCACACAGGCTCAGTAGTTGTGGTGCATGGGCTTAATTGCTCCGCAGCATGTGGCATCTTCCTGGACCAGGGATCGAACCCGTGTCCCCTGCATTGGCAGGCGGATTCTTAACCACTGTGCCTCCAGGGAAGTCCCTAAATTTTTATTTCTTACCTTCATGTTTAATGTCTTTTTCTATTTACAGGTTTCTTTAATGTATTCATCCCCTTGTCCCTGGCAGTCTCAACTTGATCTCATCTCCTTTGCTCTATGAGTGGAGTCGTGTCAGGTGCAAGTCATCAAGACTCTTGGTCCTTGTCACCTTTTCTTTCAATGTCATAAGAATTGACAGCATGTCCCTGATGCCACCTCCCTGTGCATGTTCACAATACAGGTGTCACCTTCCTAAGTGACACCTCTGAAAATTGCTTATTTTGAAAAACAAGAAAGGTTTGATTTATGGAAAGTACAGTGATTTTTTTTTTTTTACTTGCTGTATGAGCCAACTAAATGTCCTACAAATATCTGCAGAACTCAACTTCCTGGTAGTTATAAATGGGTTTAAGTAACCTAAACAGAATCTGTATGGTTAATTATCAGCTGGAGAAGAGTTCAAGTGATTAACTGAATCTAGTTAGTATGTTACAAATGCTTAAGTTAACAAAGTTCAGTTCATGTTTTAAACACTTTACTAGCATTCCTTTATTTAACCATTAGAAATGCACTATGAGATAAGTAAAATTGTTACACCTGTTTGTTTCATGGGAGAAGAAACTGAGGCACAGAGAAATTAAATTCTCTAAGCTTATACAGCTAACCAGTTGTGGATGCATTCTAAGGCAGGTCTTTCTGACTCAAAAATTTATATTCCTAACACCATGCTTTCTACTCCCTTTTGGGAAAAATACATTACCTTTTTTCTTTCCTCTGGCAGATGAATCTATGTGGTTAATGATAATCAGTCTCTCTCTATAAGACAACAGCGTAATTAGTTTGTGTTTTGTAAGATTTTTCACTGTGACCTCTTAGTTTTGTCTTTAAAAGGAGAGCAGGAGAAAATGTCACATAAAATCTTGGCGATTATTTTCAAAGCTATTGTAAAACAAAGACTAGAAAACAAAGGCTGAAAATATACTCATAATAAGGCTGAAAAAGAGAATTTAGTGAAAATTAATTAGTTTCTAGGTCACTTCAGTATTCCTGACAACATGGGAACCTATGATTTTACAGATCTTAGGCTTTATTTTATAATTCATAACTGATCTAAACATTTACATAATTATTTTGACTTTTTTTCTGACTTATTTAAGGACTGAAGGAGTCTTCTCACTGTGTATGGCAAGTTAATATTTTGAAATGTTTCAAAATGTTTCAAAATAAGACTGATGGAGCATAAGAGCCCTTAAAACACCTGCCTGTGTTAAGACAACAGATTTGTGAATTCTATTAACAGTCATAATAATTAAAACAGAAGTTTATATAAAATCATTCATTTGCTTAAAAAGTCTCTAGGTGGCAGTTACTATTATTAGCCTGACCTTAGGAACAAGTATACTGAGGTTTAGACTGATGTGACTTGTGTTTTAGTTAGATAAAAATAAGCAGCAACTTGGGATGCACAAAAGCTGAAGGCAGAACCTATGTTCCTAGCAATTTACTTACCTTATGCATCTTTTACTGATGTGAGGACAAAAATATCTTATCCATTGGTATGATTAGTGTTTGAGGACAGAGTCCATGAACTATAGTCACTATTACTGTGGTATGGACTAAATATCAAACAGTTATTAAATATATCTATTTAAATTGTGAATATATGAATGAATAAATAAATGTACTTAGATATTTTTGCTCAATCTCAGAATATCTGTTGGAGTTTGTCTCATTCTGGTATATCAATGTATCCAGTATAGTGAAGATTTGTTTTTTCATTTATTTTTAACACTTGTCCTAGTTGAGTAATTAACAGCTTTAAAGTAATATTTGCTTTGATCTTGAGAAGATATTAGAAATGATTAATTTTTCTCCCTATTTAATCAACTCATTAAGATGATTGTATATTAACCAACAATATAAATCAACAAAAGCAAAAGGTAAGCTAGGAGTAGAATAATGCCAGATATAATACTTTTGAGAAAAGGTGAGGAAAGTAGACAGTTTTTTCTACTAACAGTTTGACAAAATATTAAAAGAGTGATAGCTAATATCAATACTTTTATAAACTTGTCTGCTAATATCTATCGATAGATATGGCTAATACCCTTCAATTCTTTCTGTGGGAGTCAAACAACTTTAGAAGGCTGTCCCTTAGTATGACAGCTCATTAGTTTGACGGAGCTGCTGAGACAAATGAATGCTCTGCACCACCAGATTTTATGTAAATTAATTTAGACATATTTTCTCTCCTTATTCTCTATCTGGAAGGAGTATCCATAGAAAAGCTCTTAAACTATGAGCTTTCTTATATAGCAAAATAAAAATTAAATATATTAATTACAGTTTGTGATTTCAGCATATGTCAATGACTTTATTTCAGTGCTGTCTCCATTTTTTATAAATAAAATTTCCATTTAAAATTCATTCTTAAAACCTAGAAGTCAGTTAACAGAACAACAATCTCTATGATTATTCTGTAACAAATAATGTGTCACTGATCACAGTCTAATCTAACTGTGGTAAGAAATGAAGACATATTCTTGTTACATTTTAATTGAAAGTCCCCTCCTTTCTTCTTTAGCCTATATCCTATATATTAGTTAATCTGAGCAAATTGAAGAACAATTTTGCATTTTGTTAGATTAGATCAAAGAGCACTACTTGAAGATGATCAAAAATGTACTGTATGGAATTGAAATTGCAAGTTATTACTCAAAGGAAGTCCTGAGTATCAAGTTTCAATGATTTATTCTATACGTATTTGTAGTTTCAAACCAGACTTAGTGTTCTCTTAGAATAGCATTCTAAATAAAACAGTTAATCTCAAAGGCAATTTGTGATAATGAATAAATATTCAAGCTTAATTTATTTTGATAGATTTGGTAGAGCTCAAATAGGGGATTTAATCTCTTGTTACACTAGAGGGCTAAATTATTTGACATGCAAATACATACTTTGAATTAAAATTTAAAGTGTTTATACAGCATTGAGTTTTTTGAAAAGTAAAGTGGAAATTCTGGATTAGAAGTCTAAGGCTTTATTTTTCATTTTTTCTATGACATAAATTAAAAATGGCTTTCAAATAATACATCTTTGAAATATTTTTCAAAGTTTTCTAGAGAACAAAAGTAGCAAATAGTTCCAGCTTGTTTATGATTCCAGCTACCAAAAAAAGAAAGGAATTGGTATCAAGAAAGACAGAATACATAATGAGAAGGCAACTAGAAGTGCATTTTTCTCATAGATCTAGATGTGACCATTTTAAAGCAAATATTGCCAATTCAAATGCAGCATTTACTGAACAATGTACTACACCATGACAAAGTGTTTTTATTGAAGACTGCCTGAATATTAGAAAATATGTAAATATAAATTACCATAATACCAGAAAAATGATGTCATACAATCATTTCTCTAAGATGTGAATTCACCACTAACTCTTCTATACAGTCAATGTAATTCCAATAAAAATTCCAACGAAGTTTTACATGAAAATTGTTAGGTTGATTTTCAAATTTACATGGAAGATTAAAGGGCTAAAGAAGTTCACATACTATTTTCAGAAAAAGAAGAATATGAAGGGTGGAATTATCCTACCCGTTATGAAACATTATTATAAAGACATTATAAGTAAGATGTTGTAATACTTTTTTTCCTTTTAGTGGGGGTTCAGTCCATTGAAATGCAAAATAAAAAACCAAAAGTAGAGCTGAGATATATATGGACCTTTGTTTTGCTATCTGCTGGATTTCACACAGAGCTTTGGGTCAAGGAAGAATAAGCCAACTTTACTAAGGTATACTTAATGTACAAAAAGTTACACATATTTAATATATACATTTTTATGAGGTTGTACATATGTATACACCTGTGATACCATCACAACAAAAAAGATAATAAACATATACATCACCTCCAAAAGATCCCCTTTGTTATTTTGTCTTTTCTTTCTTTTTTTTTTTCTTTTCTTGTGTGTGCGTCTGTGTGTGTGTGGCGGGCGGGAGATGAGGGGCAGGTAAGAACATTGAGTATGAGAGCTATCCCCTTAAGTTTTTAAGGGCACAACACCATATTGTTAACTGCAGGAACTGAAACTCAGTAGCAAAAAAAGAACCTGATTAAAAAATGGGCAAACGACTTGATGAGACATTTTGCTAAAGAAGATATACAAACAGCCAACAGGTACATGAAAGGTGTTCAGCATCTCTAATCAGAGAAATGCAAATCAAAACCACAATATGATAGATGTATTTGTTTTTATAGAGCAAAAATTTCAGGCTCAGTGAGGTTCATGATTTTCAACATGACACACGTGACAGAGCGATGGCTAAGATCTAAGACTCCCAAGAGGGTAAAGGGAAATGGTGAGGAAATAGTGTTTTTTGAGCTCCTTAAAGTTGCAGCTGCCTCAAGAGTGCGGTGTTTAATCTTTCCTTGATACCCATAGTAGTGGAAGGAGGCAATGATTTCTAGAACAAAAGTGCTGGTGTGTGAAGAATCATTCTCATTCTTTCTTTTCTAATTTTTTGTCACTAACTCCCAGTGGCTTAACTGACTCATAAAACAATTAGAAAGGAAGCCTGAGCAATGCCACATTGTAGAAGTAAACCTTTCAGGATGCAGAGTAAAGCAGGGGTTGGACCTAAAAGAGTGGTAGAAAAATGGGAAAAGCAACACATCTATTTTAACTACACAATCCCAGGAAATCATGACTCCAAGCATCCCACTTACCCTGTCTTTCCTTTAAGTTAGCTCATTAAAGTTTTCATTGCTGTCTTTATTTTTATATCCCCCCAGAGGAAAAAGGATCTTGACTGATGTATCCCAAGTGCCTAGAGTATTGCCTGGCAGGTAGTGGGCATTCAGTAAATATTTGTTAAATAAATAAACAACATAAAATATTTCTCCATTTAAATTGCTCATTATTTATAAAACATTCTGCAAGTTATAAAAAAATTAATTTCCAGCAGGCTCAATCCTTGATATAATGAACTATATCCTAATTGATATACTATTATGAGAAAATAGAAATTTAACTCATTTTTTTTTGCAAATCTATGATATGTGCTCAACCCAGTTATAATTTCCAAAGTACCTCATTTAGCCCTTCCATAGCTTTGTGAAGTATGCTTTATTATTTCCATTTATCTAGAGAATGTTGTATCTAAGAACTCATAATGATTAAATAACCAGTCCAAAACACACAGCTGATATAACAGAGACTGGATTTAAAATTGTTAATTTTTTTCCTCTTTTTATTTTTCCAAACCCAGGTTAGATATCACCTCCTGCTAGAATCCATTTCTGACCAATATTCAATTATGGTAATCAACTCCTTGGTACTATCTCTAACCATCTCTACCATTACTATTTAATATATGGTAGACCCAGGCAGAAATAATTCTTGTTTAAGCAATAGTTTCTAAAGGGTACTTCTTTAATGGTTGTGGCCAAAGTAGGCCCTAGAAACTTAGCTGTTTTGCGGGGGCAGGGAATGGTGATTACAGATAACCTAACTGTAATAATGTCTGTCTAGATTTTTACAAATACTAATGAGCAAACCATGTATACATTTGTAAATGTATGATTTGCTGCCAATTGTGTGTAAATATTTGCAATAAATTATAAAGAAATAATATATAGGTTTGATATAGATTTCTACTCTCTTCATCATGTATCTGATGAAAATTCTTGGGCAAAGACATAAATAGAATGTTGTTTTCCTTGTACAGTTCAGAGTTCCTCTTTTTGTTGCATTATTCACATTTTCCTATCTTTTTCTTTTAGATAAATATGTTTCTAATTTCACAATGGTCTTCTCTAATAAAAAATGCTCTTTTATTTAGGCCTTTTAAACTCTTGGCATAATATCTTTATTCTCTACTCATACAATTGGATTAAGTTCACCGGAGATTTTCAATACTGTTATCAGAATAGTTTGCTTATACTCCAGGATCCCATGTTGTGCAAACATGCATTATTTACATTTTACTGTAACAGAACACAAGGCAATGCAATGGTGTTTCATACAGGTGGGCAAGGTGGAGGTAATAATTCCAATGCACCAGAAGGTCAATGTAACTAACTAATCTGTTCTATAGAGATGATATATGGATCCACTTGTTTTTCTTTTTAAAGATTATTCTTTCAGAGAGTTTTTATGTTTACAACAGAATTGAGAGGGAGGTACAGAGATTTCCCTTATACCCCTTGCCCCCACACATGCAGAGCCTCCTTCATTATCAACATCCCTCACCAGAATGGTACATTTTTTTTTTAAACCAGGTTGGAATCCATACTGACACACCATAATCACCCAAAGTTCACAGTTTACCTAGATTTCACCTTGGTGTTGCACATTCTGTGAGTTTAGACAAATGTATAATGACATATATCTGTAATTAAAATTTCATACAGAGTATTTTCACTGCCCTAAAAATCCTCTGTGCTCTGCTTGTTAATCTCTCCCCCATCAACAACCACTGATCTTTTTTTATTATCTCCATAGATTTGACTTTTCCAGGACATCATATAATTGGAATCATACAGTATGTTGCCTTTTCAGATTCGTTTCTTTCACTTAGTAATATGCACTTAAGTTTCCTCATGTCTTTTCATGTCTTGACAGTTCATGTTTTAGCTCTGAATATTACATTGTCTGGATGTTTGTTCATGCACAAAAATAAATAGAACCACAGTTTATTTGTCTGTTCACCTTCTGAAAAACATCTTGGTTGCTTCCAAGGTTTGGAAATTATGAATAAAATGTTGTAAAATCTATATGCAAGTTTTTGTTTATACATAAGTTTTCAAGTCCTTTGGGTTAATACCATAGAGTGCAGTTGCTGATCACATGTTAAGAGCATATTTGGTGTTGTAAGAAACCACCAAACTCTCTTCCAAAGTTGTTGTACCATTTCACGTTACCACCAGGAATGTATGAGAGTTCCTGTTGCTCCATATCTTTTTTTTTTTAACATCTTTATTGGAGTATAATTGCTTTACAATGGTGTGTTAGTTTCTGCTTTACAACAAAAAGAATCCGTTATATATATACAAATGTTCCCATATCTCTTCCCTCTTGCATCTCCCTCCCTCCCATTCTCCCTATCCCACCCCTCCAGGTGATCACAAATCACCGAGCTGATCTCCCTGTGCTATGCGGCTGCTTTCCACTAGCTATCGACCTTACGTTTGGTACTGTATGTATGTCCATGCTACTCTCTCGCTTTGTCACAGCTTACCCTTCCCCCTCCCCATATCCTCAAGTCCATTCTTTAGTAGGTCTGTGTCTTTATTCCTGTCTTACCCCTAGGTTCTTCATGACATATTGTTTTCTTAAATTCCAAATATATGTGTTAGCATACGGTATTTGTCTCTCTCTTTCTGACTTACTTCACTCTGTATGACAGACTCTAGGTCCATCCACCTCACTACAAATAGCTCAATTTCGTTTCTTTTTATGGCTGAGTAATATTCCATTGTATATATGTGCCACATCTTCTTTATCCATTCATTTGATGATGGACACTTAGGTTGTTTCCATCTCCAGGCTAATGTAAATAGAGCTGCAATGAACATTTTGGTACATGACTCTTTTTGAATTATGGTTTTCTCAGGGTATGTGCCCAGTAGTGGGATTGCTGGGTCATATGGTAGTTCTATTTGTAGTTTTTTAAGGAATCTCCATACTGTTCTCCACAGTGGCTGTATCAATATACATTCCCACCAACAGTGCAAGAGGGTACCCTTTTCTCCACACTCTCTCCAGCATTTATTGTTTCTAGATTTTTTGATAATGGCCGTTCTGACTGGTGTGAGATGATATCTCATTGTAGTTTGGATTTGCATTTCTCTAATGATTAGTGATGTTGAGCATTCTTTCATATGTTTGTTGGCAGTCTGTATATCTTCTTTGGAGAAATGTCTATTTAGGTCTTCTGCCCATTTTTGGATTGGGTTGTTTGTTTTTTCGTTATTAAGCTGCATGAGCTGCTTATAAATTTTGGAGATTAATCCTTTGTCAGTTGCTTCATTTGCAAATATTTTCTTCCATTCTGAGGTTTGTCTTTTGGTCTTGCTTATGGTTTCCGTTGCTGTGCAAAAGATTTGAAGTTTCATTGAGTCCCATTTGTTTATTTTTGTTTTTATTTCCATTTCTCTAGGAGGTGGGTCAAAAAGGATCTTGCTGTGATTTATGTAATAGAGTGTCCTGCCTATGTTTTCCTCTAAGAGTTTGATAGGTTCTGACCTTACATTGAGGTCTTTAATCCATTTTGAGCTTATTTTTGTGTATGGTGTTAGGAGTGATCTAATCTCATACTTTTACATGTACCTGTCCAGTTTTCCCAGCACCACTTATTGAAGAGGCTGTCCTTTCTCCACTGTACATTTCTGCCTCCTTTATCAAAGATAAGGTGACCATATGTGCGTGGGTTTATCTCTGGGCTTTCTATCCTGTTCCATTGATTTATATTTCTGTTTTTGTGCCAGTACCATACTCTCTTGATTACTGTAGCTTTGTAGTATAGTCTGAAATCAGGGAGCCTGATTCCTCCAGCTCCGTTTTTCATTCTGAAGATTGCTTTTTCTATTTGGGGTCTATTCTGTTTCCATACAAATTGTGAAATTTTTTGTTCTAGTTCTGTGAAAAATACCAGTGGTAGTTTGATAAGGATTGCATTGAATCTGTAGATTGCTTTGGGTAGTAGAGTCATTTTCACAATGTTGATTCTTCCAATCCAAGAACACGGTATATCTCTCCATCTATTTGTATCATCTTTAATTTCTTTCATCAGTGTCTTATAATTTTCTGCATACAGGTCTTTTGTCTCCTTAGGTAGGTTTATTCCTAGATATTTTATTCTTTTTGTTGCAATGGTAAATGGGAGTGTTTTCTTGATTTCACTTTCAGATTTTTCATCATTAGTGTATAGGAATGCCAGAGATTTCTGTGCATTAATTTTGTATCCTGCTACTTTACCAGATTCATTGATCAGCTCTAGTAGTTTGCTGGTAGCATCTTTAGGATTCTCTATGTATAGTATCATGTCATCTGCAAACAGTGACAGCTTTACTTCTTCTTTTCCGATTTGGATTCCTTCTTTTTCTTTTTCTTCTCTGATTGCTGTGGCTAAAACTTCCAAAACTATGTTGAATAAGAGTGGTGAGAGTGGGCAACCTTGTCTTGTTCCTGATCTTAGTGGAAATGATTTGTTTTTCACCATTGAGGATGATGTTGGCTGTGGGTTTGTCATATATGGCCTTTATTATGTTGAGGAAAGTTCCCTCTATTCCTACTTTCTGCAGGGTTTTTATCATAAATGGGTGTTGAATTTTGTCAAAAGCTTTCTCTGCATCTATTGAGATGATCGTAAGGTTTTTCTCCTTCAATTTGTTAATATGGTGTATCACGTTGATTGATTTGCGTATATTGAAGAATCCTTGCATTCCTGGAATAAACCCCACTTGATCATGGTGTATGATCCGTTTAATGTGCTGTTGGATTCTGTTTGCTAGTATTTTGTTGAGTATTTTTGCATCGATGTTCATCAGTGACATTGGCCTGTAGTTTGCTTTCTTTGTGACATCTTTGTCTGGTTTTCATATCAGGGTGATGGTGTCCTCATAGAATGAGTTTGGGAGTGTTCCTCCCTCTGCTGTATTGTGCAAGAGTTTGAGAAGGATAGGTGTTAGCTCTTCTCTAAATATTTGATAGAATTCGCCAGTGAAGCCCTCTGGTCCTGGGCTTTTGTTTGTTGGAAGATTTTTAATCACAATTTCAATTTCAGGGCTTGTGATTGGTCTGTTCATATTTTCTATTTCTTCCTGATTCAGTCTTGGCAAGTTGTGCATTTTTAAGAATTTGTCCATTTGTTCCAGGTTGTCCATTTTATTGGCATAGAGTTGCTTGTAGTAATCTCTCATGATCTTTTGTATTTCTGTAGTGTCAGTTGTTACTTCTCCTTTTTCATTTCTAATTCTATTGATTTGAGTCTTCTCCCTTTTTTTCTTGATGAGTCTGGCTAATGCTTTATCAATTTTGTTTATCTTCTCAAAGAACCAGCTTTTAGTTTTATTGATCTTTGCTATTATTTCCTTCATTTCTTTTTCATTTATTTCTGATCTGATTTTTATGATTTCTTTCCTTCTGCTAACTTTGGGGATTTTTTGTTCTCCTTTCTCTAATTGCTTTAGGTGCAAGGTTAGATTGTTTATTCGAGATGTTTCCTGTTCCTTAAGGTAGGATTGTATTGCTATAAACTTCCCTCTTAGAACTGCTTTTGCTGCATCCCATAGATTTTGGGTCATCATGTCTCCACTGTCATTTGTTTCTAGGTATTCTTTAATTTCTTCTTTGATTTCTTCAGTGATCACTTCGTTATATAGTAGTGTATGTTTAGGCTCCATGTGTTTGTATTTTTTACAGATCTTTTCCTGTAATTGATATCTAGTCTCATAGCGTTGTGGTTGGAAAAGATACTTGATACAATTTCAATTTTCTTAAATTTACCAAGGATTGATTCATGACCCAAGATATGATCTATTCTGGAGAGTGTTCCATGAGCACTAGAGAAAAATGTGTATTCTGTTGTTTTTGGATGGAATGTTCTATAAATATCAATTAAGTCCATCTTGTTTAATGTATCGTTTAAAGCTTGTGTTTCCTTATTTATTTTCATTTTGGATGATCTGTCCATTGTTGAAAGTGGGGTGTTAAAGTCCCCTACTATGAATGTGTTACCTTCGATTTCCCCTTTTATGGCTGTTAGTATTTGCCTTATGTATTGAGGTGCTCCTATGTTGGGTGCATAAATATTTACAATTGTTATATCTTCTTCTTGGATCGATCCCTTGATCATTATGTAGTGTCCTTCTTTGTCTCTTCTAATAGTCTTTATTTTAAAGTCTATTTTGTCTGATATGAGTATTGCTACTCCAGCTTTCTTTTGGTTTCCATTTGCATGGAATATCTTTTTCCATCTTCTTACTTTCAGTCTGTATGTGTCTCTAGGTCTGAAGTGTGTCTCTTGTAGACAGCAAATATATGGGTCTTGTTTTTGCATCCATTCAGCCAATCTGTGTCTTTTGGTGGGAGCATTTAGTCCATTTCCATTTAAGGTAATTATAGATATGTATGTTCCTATTCCCATTTTCTTAATTGTTTTGGGTTCGTTATCATAGGTCTTTTCCTTCTCTTGTGTTTCTTTCCTAGAGAAGTTCCTTTAGCAGTTGTTGTAGAGCTGGTTTAGTGGTGCTGAAGTTTCTCAGCTGTCGCTTGTCTGTAAAGGTTTTAATTTATCCATCAAATCTGAATGAGATCCTTGCTGGGTAGAGTAATCTTGGTTGCAGGTTTTTCTCCTTCATCACTTTAAATATGTCCTGCCAGTTCCTTCTGGCTTGCAGAGATTCTGCTGAAAGCTCAGCTGTTAACCTTATGGGGATTCCCTTGTGTGTTATTTGTTGCTTTTCCCTTGCTGCTTTTAATATGTTTTCTTTGTATTTAATTTTGGACAGGTTGATTAATATGTGTCTTGGCATGTTTCTCCTTGGATTTATCCTGTATGGGACTCTCTGTGCTTCCTGGACTTGAATAACTATTTCCTTTCCCATATTAGGGATGTTTTCGACTATAATCTCTTCAAATATTTTCTCAGTCCCTTTCTTTTTCTCTTCTTCTTCTGGAACCCCTATAATTCGAATGTTGGTGCGTTTAATGTTGTCCCAGAGGTCTCTGAGACTGTCCTTAGTTCTTTTCATTCTTTTTTCTTTATTCTGCTCTGCAGTAGTTATTTCCACTATTTTACCTTCCAGGTCACTTATCTGTTCTGCCTCAGTTATTCTGCTATTGATCCCATCTAGAGTATTTTTCATTTCACTTATTGTGTTGTTCATCATTGTTTGTTTCATCTTTAGTTCTTCTAGGACCTTGTTAAATGTTTCTTGCGTTTTGTGTCTTCTATTTCCAAGATTTTGGATCATCTTTACTATCATTATTCTGAATTCTTTTTCAGGTAGACTTCCTATTTCCTGTTCATTTGTTA
Source organism: Delphinus delphis (assembly GCF_949987515.2). NCBI lineage: Eukaryota > Metazoa > Chordata > Mammalia > Artiodactyla > Delphinidae > Delphinus > Delphinus delphis. The sequence continues at coordinate 58,607,366 of NC_082684.1, read as the reverse complement.
GGTCTGGTGGGTTTTTATTTGCTCCTTCATCTGCTGTGTGTTTTTCTATCTTCTCATTTTGCTTATCTTACTGTGTTTGGGGTCTCCTTTTTGCAGCCTGCAGGTTCGTAGTTCCCATTGTTTTTGGTGACTGTCCCAGTGGCTAAAGTTGGTTCAGTGTGTTGTGTAGGCTTCCTGGTGGAGGGGACGAGTGCCTGTGTTCTGGTGGATGAGGCTGGATCTTGTCTTTCTGGTGGGCAGGTCCACGTCTAGTGGTGTGTTTTGGGGTGTCTGTGGACTTATTATGATTTTAGGCAGCCTCTCTGCTAATGGGTGGGGTTGTGTTCCTGTCTTGCTAGTTGTTTCGCATAGGATGTTCAGCACTGTAGCTTGCTGGTCGTTGAGTGAAACTGGGTGCTGGTGTTGAGATGGATATCTCTGGGAGATTTTCGCTGTTTGATATTATGTGGAGCTGGGAGGTTTCTTGTGGACCAGTGTCCTGAAGTTGGCTCTCCCACCTCAGAGGCACAGCACTGATTCCTGGCTGCAGCACCAAGAGCCTTTCATCCACACGGCTCAGAATAAAAGTGAGAAAAAGTAGAAAGAAAGAATAAGTAGAAGTAGAAAGAAAGAAAGAAAGAAAGAAAGGGAGTGAGGGAGGGAGGAAGGAAGGAGGGAAGGAAGGGAAAAAAGAAAGAAGATAAAGTAAAATAAAGATAAAATATTATAAAGTTATGAAAAAAAATAATTATTAAGAGAAAAAAAAAACAACAAACGGACGTATAGAGCCCTAGGACAAATGGTGGAAGCAAAGCTATGCAGACAAAATCTCATACAGAAGCATACACATACACACTCACAAAAAGAGGAAAAGGGGAAAAAATCATAAATCTTGTTGTCAAAGTCCACCTCCTTAATTTGGTATGATTCGTTGTCCATTCATGTATTCCACAGATGCAGGGTACATCTAATTGATTTTGGAGCTTTAATCCGCTGCTTCTGAGGCTGCTAGGAGAGATTTCCCTTTCTCTTCTTCGTTCTCACAGCTCCCAGGGGCTCAGCTTTGGATTTGGCCCCGCCTCTGCGTGTAGGTCGCCGGACGGCGTCTGTTCTTCGCTCAGACAGGATGGGGTTAAAGGAGCAGCTGTTTTGGGCTCTCTGGCTCACTCAGGCCGCGGGGAGGGAGGGGCACGGAATGCGGGAAGAGCCTGCGGCGTCAGAGGCCGGCGTGACGTTGCACCAGCGTGAGGCACGGTGTGCGTTTTCCCGGGGAGGTTGTCCCTGGGTTCCGGGAACCTCGCAGCGGCGGGCTGCACAGCCTCCCCGGAAGGGGGTGTGGATAGTGACCTGTGCTCGCACACAGGCTTCTTGGTGGCGGCGGCAGCAGCCTTAGCGTCTCATGCCCGCCTCTGGGGTCCGCGCTTTTAGCCGTGGCTCGCGCCCATCTCTGGAGCTCCTTTAAGCAGCGCTCTTAATCCCCTCTCCTCGAGCACCAGGAAACAAAGAGGTAAGAAAAAGTCTCTTGCCTCTTTGGCAGGTCCAGACTTTTCCCCGGACTCCCTCCTGGCTAGCCGTGGCGCACTAACCCCTGCAGGCTGTTTACACGCAGCCAACCCCAGTCCTCTCCCTGCACTCCGCCCGAATTCCGAGCCTCAGCTCCCAGTCCCGCCCGCCCCGGCGGGGGAGCCGACAAGCCTCTCGGCCTGGTGAGTGCCGGTCGGCACCGATCCTTTGTGCGGGAATCTCTCCGCTTTGCCCCCCCGCACCCCTGTTGCTGTGCTCTCCTCCGTGGCTCCGAAGCTTTCCCCCTGTGCCACCCGCAGTCTCCGCCCGCGAAGGGGATTCCTAGTGTGTAGGAACCTTTCTTCCTTCGCAGCTCCCTCCCACTGGTGCAGGTCCCGTCCGTATCCTTTTGTCTCTGTTTATTCTTTTTTCTTTTGCCCTACCCAGGTACGTGGGGGGTTTCTTGCCTTTTGGGAGGTCTGAGGTCTTCTGCCAGCGTTCAGTAGGTGTTCTGTCGCTCCACATCTTTACAGACATTGATGTTGTCAGTGTCTGAGATTTTGTCCATTCTAATAGGTGTCTAGTATTATCTTATGGTTGTTTTAAGTTACATTACCCTGCTGACATGTGATGTGGAGCATATATTCATATGTTTATTTCTCATCTGTATATCTTCTTTAGTGAGGTGTCAGCTAAGGTCCTTTTCTACTTACTTTTACGTCCTTATTCTCCTTTTATCAAACTTTTATTTTTTTCTATGTTATTTCTGCATTTTATGAGTCACCAGGGAAAATCATCTTTAGAGATAGGAACCAGATGACTTACATGTGTGACAGAGGAGATTACAGTTTTTTTAATCACCTTGACTAAGGGCTTAAATTGAGGTTTAGTTGGAAAAAGTAGAAAAGAAATATAAAAGTAATAATTATAATAAAATAACAGACATTTATTGAATGCTTTCTAGGTTTATTTAGTCCTCAAAATAAACATATGGTAGGTGATATTATTAATTACAATTTGTAGAGGTGTCACTAAAGTATTAAGATGGAAATAACTTGCCCCAGAGCATGCAGATAGCATATGATGGAGCTGCAGCACTTCGATTGAACACAATGTCATAATTCTATGGTATCAGCCCTAAAGAATTTTTATGCCACTTGTTTTGTCTGAAAATTATTTGCTCATATGCCTTGAGAGTAGGTATATGCTTTATTCATATCTGTATCCTCAACTTCTGATAGAGTGTCTGACCCATAGTTAAACACTCAACAAATTTGTTCATTCATGTATTAAACAAATATTTAGTTTCTAGACACAGAGATTCATGTCCTCATGGAACTAATGTCTTAATGGGAGAAATAGCCAATAGAAAACAACAAAAAGTCTAGCATGTTAAGGCTCCTGGGTGGCATAGGCTCCTTTGATTGAAGAACAGCATAGGGGTTGAAGTGGCTGGAGGGAAGTCAGAATGGTTAGAGAAGTGGTCATCGAGATTGAGTGAGGACATATAATCCTTATCTTTGAAAACCATGCTAGGAATTTGGATTTTATTCACACTTTTTTAAGCCACTAAAGGAATTTAACAAGTGAATGACAGGATGACTTATGTTTTTGAAAGGATGTCTTTGACTGCTAGGTGGAGAATTAACTATATAAGATTAAAGTAAATTCACTTCAATGCTCATTGAATTACATATGTCTTTAAAATTAGGATGTAATGTTCATAAAAACTTTCCAAAAAGTGACAGATGCCTACTATATAATAAAAGCAAATGTAAACAAAAAAAGCATATTTTAGATTATTTTTAGATTCACAAAGGGAGGAAATGTTAGCTCTAATATTTTAAGAATGCACATTAAGGGCTTCCCTGGTGACGCAGTGGTTGAGAGTCCGCCTGCTGATGCAGGGGACACGGGTTTGTGCCCCGGGTCCGGGAAGATCCCACATGCCGCGGAGCGGCTAGGCCCGTGAGCCATGGCCGCTGAGCCTGCGCATCCGGAGCCTATGCTCCGAAACGGAAGAGGCCACAACAGCGAGAGGCCTGTGTACCGCAAAAAAAAAAAAAAAAAAAAGCACATTAACAATTAAGACTATTAACAGGGATTAGTAAAACAAAGAATATTGATTAAGAGATACATTTGTAACAATAGAGAAGAATATTTATGAAATAACCAATTATATTCAGTAGATATATTGAGATTTTGGTAATTTTAATTTAAAATGAATATTTCACAGTCTGGAAAATGAACCCTGTTGTATTATTATTTTTAACTTAACCCAATATGCAATTTTTCTGTCAATGGTTACTGAACAAATGAAATGATAACTTTCAATATCTGTCAGTGTCACTTTGTCAATGTCTATGAAAACATAGAAGTGTTTAAACAAGACATTTATATTTCAGAAAATATTTTCATACTGAATGTGAAAAGAGATGAATAAATTCACAAATTTGACTCACATTTATATGACCAGGAAATGAGCATAACATTTTTCTTTCCTTCAGGCAAAAAGTTGATACTCCTCATGGCACTGTTCTCTGGTCTTATAAATCTTGTGCATAACAAGAAATTTTCCTACCATGACTTTGCAGAGTTTAATTAAACTATAGGTATACAAGTGCATTCGTGAATTTCATTTCCATCTGTTATTTTAGACTTGAAATATATATGTAATTGAATTAATGTGAAAAAATTAATGTGAAAACACATTAATTTTGTTTTATATTATTCATTAATATGATTTATATGATATAGAGGCAATCTTAAATACTTTATAGTCACCAGGAAATATAAGAATTCAACCTATTTTTTAATGATGAGTTTCTGAGGAAACATTAGCTACAATTGAAACTTAATTAGATAAAGTCCACAAATTATTTTAAAAATCTATAAAGTTATTACAGATTATTATTTCAAGTTATGAGTATCTAAGGGATTTAATGCAAATGGAATGCCCGCAGGAAATCTTCTTGAGAATACAGATGTATTGTGTAATGGATAGACTAGGTTTGTGGAGTTTGACAAAGTTGGCTGTGTTGCTGTGCTTCTTCACTTACTAATTGTGTGGACTTGGGCACGTAATTTAACTTCTCATTCTCAGTATCTTTGTGGAAAACAAACAATACAAAAAAATTTAAAAGAAAGAAAGAACACAACAACAATAACAAAAGTATTTAAAGATTTGTAGGTGTATTAGCCTGGGTTTTCCAGAAAAACAGAGCCAAGAGGATATGTATACACGCACATATATAAAGAGATTAATATAAGAAATTGGCTTATGTTATGGAGGCTGACAGGTACCAAAATATGCAGTTGGCAAACTGGAGACCCCAGAGAGGTGATGGTGTAGGTCCAGTCTGAAGGCTGGCTGCCTGAGACCCAGGAAAAGCCAATTTTTCAGTGTGAGTCAGAAGGCAGAAAAAAAGAAAAAAATGATGCCCCAGCCAGAAGGCAGTCAGACGGGAGGAATTCCTTCTTAACTCATAGGAGGGTCAACCTATTTGCTCTATTCAGGTATTCAGCTGATTGCAGGAGGCCCACACATTGTGGAGCCTAATCAGCTTTAGAGTTTAAATGTTAATTTCATCCAGACATTTCACAGTAACATCTGGAATAATGTTTGACCAAATATCTGGACATCTCATGGCCCAGTCAAGTTGACACATAAAATTAACCATCACAGTAGAGTTAATAAGAAATAGTGTAGCTGTAAGGCCTTGAACAGTATCTGGCACATAGTAAATACTAAATAAATGGCATTTATTAATATTAGCAGTCATTAACTATAAAATAACAATTTATTAAACAATTATTTATTAAATATTCCTTGCAATAAGCATAGGGGTGGTGAACATTGTATGCATTTTTTAGAAGGGCTATGATTGAAATTGATATGATAGTCTCAACTCTGCTTATATAATACTGATCAAGGGCCAAGGTCATCCTACTTAATTCTCTGGAGTTTTCATTTCCAAATATATTGAACAGAGCCACTCTTAGTCTTGGGATATAATGCTTCAACTTTTACATAGTTTTTTCTTTTTTAACATCTTTATTGGAATATAACTGCTTTACAATGGTGTGTTAGTTTCTGCTTTATAACAAAGTGAGACAGCTATACATATACATATATCCCCATATCTCCTCCCTCTTGCATACATAGTTGAAACATATTCCTGGACATGTGCTGGGGACCCAACTATTACATTTAGTCTCCAAATAACCAGTAAAGCCTGAACTATTGAGTAATAATTTATGGTGTGACCTGAATTGAAGAGCTCACAGAAAGAAGCTAGAATGGTCCTTCCAAAAAAAATATCTTTGCCAAGGCAGAGTGACCAGTGTAAATTGATGCTGGTTGTATATTGCTGGAGGAGAATGAAAGTCCAAGATTGCCTTTGCGTATTCTCATGGAGGAATATGTTTTCGTTTTTCTCATCCTGATTTGGCCTTATTGGAGTATGGCGGGAGATAACCATTAACTTGGCTACTATGACATCCAGCTGGAGTTTTTATACGTAAGATACAGTTTTATTTTCTTTAATTTACTTCAAAAATTCAAATAGCCATAGCCAATTTCTAGGGAGTAGAATAAGGTGTGCTGAATGGATGGCAGCTCACGAAATTATAACAAGGCCAGTGATTGTATCATGATGGGTGTTTTATTGTGCCTGGCAAAAAACAAAAAAACAAAATACAAAAATAACAAAAAAACAAAAAACCCCAATGTGCATACAAAATCAGTATTTAGTATATAGAAAATTCTTTTAATTATCATGCATGTGAAATTTGAGGATTTAGCCCTTTGCTACTACTGAAAGAAATACCCTCACTCATGTAGTATGCAATATATATTTTTGATGGGTATCATACAAAAATAGAATTATCAAATTGCCTGTGCTTATGGGACACAACTGTGCAACAGTCTTATAAATAACCTTGGCTTAAGTCAAGATGATTTTAAATCTCAAAATATCAGATCATTCCTAGAATATCTGAGGTAGGGTGTTGGTGAAGCTTGAAAATTACAGAAAAATCTCTGTCATTATTTGTAATTCATTCTACTCCTCACCATAATCATCATCTAACTCTTACAAACTTCCTACACGTAAGCAGATGGATTTACATAGTACACTCCAAAGGGATTCCCCTGTTCTCAGTTTGGATTTTTAAATGCTGACATAAATTAATCTGAGGTATTCAGTCTCTTCATCTACATGAAATCTCCTTCTATGAGCTCCAGGCCAAAGGTTGGCCTCCTGAAACAACTGTATGAGGAATACTTAGTTGTTAATATTGCAAAGGATAATCTGGGGGAAAGTGCTTCCAGAGTAAGCTGACAGCAAAATGAAACAGACAACTGAAAGACCTAGGATGTCTTGAGATAGTTTAGTTATAAACCTATGACTTGAGAAAGATTGCTTTGCTTGCCCTAGGCCAGTAGAGCAAAACTTACAATTTTTCCATCACATCTTATGGAAAAACCCAAACGAACTTTTTGGCCAGCCCAATACATTGGACTGGGTGAAACCCTAAAGGAAATTTGATTTGTATTTGTGTATCTGAGAATATTCTTATTACTATTTTCAGTGTTCTATTTTCTAATGCTTAATAAAACTCATACTCTTTTGTTCCCTGTTTACCTATCTTTAACCCTCCTTTTTTGAGGTATACTTAAATAACCTAGAATGAACACTCTTTCTTAAAAAACATGGTTTAAGGAGTCATTAACTTAAATACTTCAGCTGTGGGGTTTTTCTTTTTTTTTCTTTTTTTGGCCATGCCATGCGTCATGCGGCAGGCAGGATCTTAGTTCCCAGACCAGGGATAGAATCCACACCCCCTGCATTGGAAACATGGAGTCTTTACCACTGGACTGCCAGGGAAGTCTCTGCTGTTGGCTTTTTATAATTTATTTTTTCATTGTTTTATTGTTGTAGCAGGTACCTCAGAATCCACTTTAAAAATATCTGGGGCTTCCCTGGTGGCGCAGTGGTTGAGAGTCCGCCTGCCGATGCAGGGGACGCGGGTTCGTGCCCCAGTCCGGGAAGATCCCACGAGCCGCGGAGCGGCTAGGCCCGTGAGCCATGGCCGCTGAGCCTGCGCGTCCGGAGCCTGTGCTCCGCAACGGGAGAGGCCACAACAGTGAGAGGCCCGCGTACCCCAAAACATATATATATATATATATATATATATATATATATATATATATATATATATATATATATATATCTGGGTCTTAACCCATCAGAATCAAAGAAATACATAGGTTTCCTTAGATGGGATCATTAAAAAGGAAATTATCATGTAACAAGCTTTAAAGTGAAAAATTGCTAACACAAGCAAATGTCTCAGGAGAACTGAAGCACAATGCAGGTAATAATTGGAATTCATAGGGGTGTTTTACTCCTCAGATCAAGCTTAAAAAAATCACAGCCAGCTTGAAAAAAAGACATTGTGTTAAATTTCACTATTTTTAACCACTCCACATTTGAAAACAATTAAACATATTTTTAGGTTGTGTCTTTGTCAGGGTCTAAAATTATTGTGTAAAACCTATGGCTTTGTTATATACATAAATAGAGCAAATATTTGACATCTCTTTACTGGTTCATTTCATTCCTCATTGAAATATAGTTGTGTTCATAGCTTCAATAAGAGTGAGTCTCCCGTCATACCTATAGTTTTTTTTTTAAGTGTGTGGAGGAACTCCACAATTACAGATAAATTCCATTTTATTAGATATGTCAAGCTGCTACTATGGAACAAGATCAACCCTTTATAGGTACCTAAAATATCCTATCAGGACCAGGATATTTATCCAGTATTTACTCTGTGATTTAGTTCACTCCTAGTTCTAGTGATGTGACTTCACATTAAGAAACATATGGGAAAACCTTGAGAAGAAACACTGGATTTTAATCTCTGTCTTTTAAATATAGGAGGTCGTAATAGGGCAGTAAAATAATATTATTATAATTTCTAAGAAAATTGAAGTAATCAGAAATATATCTCTGTATTCTTATTTTTAGGAATTGTCTTGACAGAAGATAATTCTCTTACCTTAGTTTGTATGAATCACCTATGTTAAAACCAAACCAGACCAGGATGTTTATGTGTGTTAATGCTTCTCATTGCCCTTACAAAAGAGACAGAAGGAGGAAAGGGGAGTAAAGAAGAAGGCAAATAAATTCAAACGTATAAAATATAAAATTCCATGTCCAAATGTCTACCTGAACTAAAATCTTTACGGCTCATGCAATATGACGACCTATTTCAACCTTTTGTGTGTTTTATTGATCCATTCATCATCAAAATTTCCACACATAAAAGTGCTGCTATTCTCATTTTACAAGTAAGGATTCTGAAATACGATGAGATTAAGAAATGTGATCAGGTCCTCACAAAGGTAAGAATTACCTGATATGTTGTTTTATATATTTGATTAATTTCAAGCAAGCACAGAAATAATAAATTACTAGTGATAATAATCATAGCCATTAAGTCATACCATTTCAAAATTGACAATTTGTTTAATCACCAAAGACAAATAATAATTTCTTATCTGTGGAATCTCCTTTAATAAAAAGATTTTAATGTGATAAGACATACAGAAGCACTTTAGAGAAAAAAATCTCTCTTCAGGGAGTATAGTAAAGCAATTTATTCAGCTCTTCCAAATATTATACATTGGTTAAAATGTTTCAGGGATCTGACATTACTGAGCTGTGTTTCAAAATTTTAATTTTAATGACTTACATATCTCAATTATGAAAATATAAAGTTATTTGTATAGTTGGGTTTCATATAAACTTCCATATTAATATATTTATTTTTTTCTTCAAAATAGTAAGAATTCTAGGAATGTACATTGGTGCAGCCACTGTGGAAAAGTGTGAAAAAAACTAAAAATAGAACTATCATATGATCTAGCAATTCCACTCCTGGGTATATATACAAAGAAAATGAAAGCACTAATTTGAAGAGATACATACACCTCAATGTTCATAGCAGCATTACTTACAATAGCCAAGATATTGTGGCAACCTAAGTGTCCATAAACAGATGAATGGATAAAGATGTTGCATATATATATATATATATATATATATATATATATACACCATGTTTTTAATATATATATATATATATATAAAAAACACGCAATGGCATTTTAGCCATAAAAGGGAATGAAATTCTGCCATTTGCAATAACATGGGATGGACCTAGAGAGTATTATGCTTAGTGAAATAAGTCAGGCAAAGACAAATACTCTGTGTTAACATTTATATGTGGAATCTAAAAAATAAAAAAAACAAATGTATGTAACAAGACAAAAACACACACAGATAAAGAGAACAAACTAGTTGTTACCAGTGGGGAGAGGGGAGTGGGAGGGACAAAATAGGGATATGGGATTAAGGGATACAAACTACTATGTATAAAATATAATAGATAAGCAAGCAACAGGGATAAATTACAGCACAAGGAAATATGGCCATTAATAACTTTAAATGGAATATAATCTGTAAATATATTGAATCAGTATGTTGTACACTTGAAACTAATATTATCATAAATCAACTATATTTCAATTATAAAAAAGAAAAAAAATAACCCAAATAGTATGAACTACAGAAATACTTAGGACCCATGAGAAAGCTTACTCATGCAGTATATGTATTTAAATATTGGTGAAATGTATGTTACAAAAAAACGCAACAAACATGATTGATAAAATGGTATTTATTTCACTAGGAGATCTCTCCAAATATTTTAAATATCTTTACACTAGTTCATAGAATACTAATCCAGTCATTAAAATAAAACATTGTTGAGCTCTCAGCTTCGTAATTGTAGTTCCTAGGAACAGAGCAGAACACAAAAATAAAACATCTGTGCCTTCATGGATTTCATATTCTAGTGGTAGAGGGCCAAAAACAGAAAAGTAAATAAATAAACTATTTATTAGGTTATATCAGAGTTTATCAACCTTGGCACAACTGACATTTATGATCAGTAATTATTTTTGTTGTGGGATGCTGTTTATTGTACAGTGTTTATTAGCATCCTTGTCATCTACACACTAGATGCCAGGACCTCTGCTTCAATAGTCATGACAATCGAAAATGTTTCCAGTTATTTCTAAATGTCCTTGAGGTTGGAGTGGGGAAGGTGTGGGCAGGAGAGAATTGCCCTTGGATTGTGTGCTGGTGGGCCGAATGAGATTTTAAATAATCCCTCCCTTATCCTCACTAATTGCTATTTTCATGGACAGTACAGGAACGCACACATGTCTTTGGAAGGAAATGCCTCCCACCTGAAGGTCTTTAGAGAGCTGAGTTCACCTGTATCAAATATCACCCAGCACAATCCTTCTCTTGTTGCTGAGGTGATGACAGATATTTCCTGGGCAATTTAAACGTCCAGGTTATGGTCCAATACATCATAGGAATATGTCTTGATGCCTGAAGTTTACAGTTCCACAGAAATCTGCTCATAGCACCCATCATGCATGAAGCTGTATGTGTCCCAGCAATCAATGTGCGCTGTCTCCTTAAGGTGCAGGGTTTCTTTACATCACAAATATACTTAACTATGGGCGCTTGATGAGTAAGTGTTATTTTAATCAGTCTACATGGATTATCTCTTTTAAATTCTCAATAATGTTATGCTCTTATTTACTATGCTACTCTTCCCCCGTATCAGTATTCTGGGGCAGCCATAATGAATTACCACACATTTGCTGGGGTCAAACAAGGGAAATCTATTCTCTAAGAGTTCTGGGGTCCCAAAATCTGAAATCAAGGTTTCAGCAGGGCTGGGCTCCCTCTGAAGGTTCTAGGGGAGAATCTGTTCCTTGCATTTTCTAGCTTTCGGTGGGTCAAGACATTCCTGGTTTTTCCTTAGCTTGTGGCCACATGACTTTAATTAATTTGCCTGATCTTCACATCACATTTTCCTCTATGTGTCTCATCTCCCTTTTCCTTTCTCTCAAGGACACTTTTGATAACATTTTCTTTATTCATAATAATCCAAAACTGGAAACGACCCAGGTGCCCAGCAATGAATGACAAACCTGGGGTACAGCTGTAGAATGGGATACTAATCAGCAAAAAAAGGGAAGAAATTACGATTCCTGAATTGAAATAAATGGATCTCAGAAACAACTGCCAGCTAAAAGCCAGATATAAAAGAATGCGTACTATGCCATTCTACTTGTATTAAGTTCAAGAACAGGTAAATCTAATCTATGGTAATAGAGGTGACAGTATTTTTTCCTTGGAAATATTTTTCAGTGGGGGAGCAGGGTTTACTTATTTTCTTTTTTTTTAACATCTTTATTAGAGTATAATTGCTTTACAGTGTTGTGTTAGTTTCTGCTGTATAACAAAGTGAATCAGCTATACGTATATATATATATATAACCATATCACCTCCCTCTTGCGTCTCCCTCCCACCCTCCCTACCCCACCCCTCTAGGTGGTCACAAAGCAACCAGCTGTTCTCCCTGTGCTATTCAGCTGCTTCCCACTAGCTATCTGTTTTACATTTGGTAGTGTATATATGTCCATGCCATTCTCACTTTATCCCAGCTTACCCTTTTCCCTCCCCATGTCCTCAAGTCCATTTACTACATCTGCATCTTTATTCCTGTCCTGAACCTAGGTTCTTCAGAATCATTTTTTTTACTTAAATTCCATATATATGTGTTAGCATATGGTATTTGTTTTCCTCTTTCTGACTTACTTCACTCTGTATGATAGTCTTCTAGATCCATACACCTACAAGTAACTCACTTTCTTTTCTTTTTATGACTGAATAATATTCCATTGTATATATGTTCCACATCTTCTTTATCCATTCATCTTTTGATGGACACTTAGGTTGCTTCCATGTCCTGGCTATTGTAAATAGAGCTGCAATGAACATTGTGGTACATGACTCTTTTTGAATTATGGTTTTCTCAGTGTATATGCCCAGCAGTTGGATTGCTGGGTCATATGATAGTGCTATTTTTAGTTTTTTAAGGAACCTCCATACTGTTCTCAATAGTGGCTGTATCAATTTACATTCCCACCAACAGTGCAAGAGGGTTCCCTTTTCTCCATACCCTCTCCAGCATTTATAGTTTGTAGATATTTTGATGATGGCCATTCTGACTGGTGTGAGGTGATACCTCATTGTAGATATGATTTGCATTTCTCTAATGATTAGTGATGTTGAGCATCCTTTCATGTGTTTGTGGGCAATCTGTATATCTTCTTTGGAGAAATGTCTATTTAGGTCTTCTGCCCATTTTTGGATTGGGTTGTTTGCTTTTTGACATTGAGTTGCATGAGCTGCTTGTATATTTTGGAGATTAATCCTTTGTCAGTTGTTTCATTTGCAAATATTATCTCCCATTCTGAGGGTTGTCTTTTCGTCTTGTTTATGGTTTCCTTTGCTGTGCAAAAGCTTTTAAGTTTCATTGAGTCCCATTTGTTTATTTTTGTTTTTATTTCCATTTCTCTAGGAGGTATGTCAAAAAGGATCTTTTTGTGATTTATGTCATAGAGTGTTCTGCATATGTTTTCCTCTAAGAGTTTTATAGTGTCTGGCCTTATATTTAGGTCTTTGATTCATTCAGAGTTTATTTTTGTGTATGGTGTTAGGGAGTGTTCTAATTTCATTCTTTTACAGGTAGCTGTCCAGTTTTCCCAGCACCACTTACTGAAGAGGTTGCGTTTTCTCCATTGTATATTCTTGCCTCCTTTATCAAAAATAAGGTGACCATATGTGTGTGGGTTTATTTCTGGGCTCTCTATCCTGTTCCATGGATCTATATTTCTGTTTTTTTTGCCAGTACCATACGGTCTTGATTACTGTAGCTTTGTAGTATAGTTTGAAGTCCAGGAGCCTGACTCCTCCAGCTCTGTTTTTCTTTCTCAAGATTGCTTTGGCTGTTCAGGGTCTTTTGTGTTTCCATACAAATTGTGAAATTTTTTGTTCTAGTTCTGTGAAAAATGTAATTGGTAGTTTGATAAGGATTGTATTGAATCTGTAGAATGCTTTGGATTGTATAGTCATTTTCACAGTGTTGAGTCTTCCTATCCAAGAACTTGGTACATCTCTCCATCAGTTTGTATCATCTTTAATTTCTTCCAATGGTGTCTTACAGTTTTCTGCATACAAGTTTTTTGTCTCCTTAGGTAGGTTTATTCCTCAGTATTTAATTCTTTTTGTTGCAGCAGTAAATGGAAGTGTTTTCTTAATTTCTCTTTCAGATTTTTCATCATTAGTGTATAGGCATGCAAGCTATTTCTGTGCATTAATTTTGTACCCTGCTACTTTACCAAATTCATTGATTAGCTCTAGTAGTTTTGTGGTAGCATCTTTAGGATTCTATATATGTAGTACCATGTCATCTGCAAACAGTGACAGCTTTACTTCTTCTTATCAGATTTGGATTCCTTTATTTCTTTTTTTTCTCTGATTGCTGTGGCTAAAACTTCCAAAACTATGTTGAATACTAGTGGTGAGAGTGGACAACTTTGTCTTGTTCCTGATCTTAGAGGAAATGGTTTCATTTTTTCACAATTGAGAACAATGTTGGCTGTGGGTTTGTCATATAGGGCCTTTATTATGTTGAGGTAAGTTCCCTCTCTGCCTACTTTCTGGAGGGTTTTTATTATAAATGGGTGTTGAATTTTGTTGAAAGCTTTTTCTGCATCTACTGAAATGATCATATGGATTTTCTCCTTCAATTTGTTAATATGTTTTATCACATTGATTGATTTCCATATATTGAAGAACCCTTGCATTCCTGGGATAAACACCACTTGATCATCGTGTATGATACTTTTAATGTGCTGTTAGATTCTGTTTGCTACTATTTTGTTGAGGATTTTTGCATCTATGTTCTTCAGTGATATTGGCCTGTAGTTTACTTTCTTTGTGACATTTTTGTCTGGTTTTGGTATCAGGGTGATGGTGGCCTTGTAGAATGAGTTTGGGAGTGTTCCTTCCTCTGCTGTATTTTGAAAGAGTTTGAGAAGTGTAGGTGTTAGCTCTTCTCTAAATGTTTGGTAGAATTTGCTTGTGAAGCCACCTGGTCCTGGCATTTTTATTGTTGGAAGATTTTTAATCACAGTCCCAATTTCAGTGCTTGTGATTGGTCTGTTTATATTTTCTATTTCTTCCTGGTTCAGTCTTGGAAGGTTGTGCTTTTCTAAGAATTTATACATTTCTTCCAGGTTGTACATTTTATTGAAATATAGTTGCTTGTAGTAATCTCTCATGATCCTTTGTTCTCCTGCAGTGTCAGTTGTTATTTCTCCTTTTTGATTTCTAATTCTATTGAACTGAGTCTTCTCCCCTTTTTTCTTGATGAGTCAGGCTAATGGTTTATCAATTCTGTTTATCTTCTCAAGAAACCAGCTTTTAGTTTTATTGATCTTTGCTACTATTTTCTTCATTTCTTTTTTTTCCTGATCTGATCTGTATGATTTCTTTCCTTCTGCTAACTTTGGGGTTTTTTTGTTCTTCTTTCTCTAATTCCTTTAAGTGTAAGTGTAGGCTGTTTATTTGAGATGTTTCTTGTTTCTTGAGGTAGGATTTTATAGCTATAAACTTCCCTCTTTGAACTGCTTTTGCTGTATCCCATAGGTTTTGTGTCATCGTATTTTCATTGTCGTTTGTTTATAGGTATTTTTTGATTTCCTCTTTGATTTCTTCAGTGATCTCTTGGGTATTAAGCAGTGTATTGTTTAGCCTCCATGCATTTGTAGTTTTACAGATTTTTTTCCTGTAATTGATACCTAGTCTCATAGCTTTGTGGTCAGAAAAGATACTTGATACGATTTCAATTTTCTTAAATTTACTAAGGCTTGATTTGTGACCCAGGATATGATCTATCCTGGAGAATGTTCCATGAGCACTTGAGAAGAAATTGTATTGTGTTTTTTTGGATGGAATGTCCTATAAATATCAATTAAGTCCCTCTTGTTTAATATATCATTTAAAGCTTGTGTTTCCTTATTTATTTTCAATTTGGATGATCAGTCCATTGGTGTAAGTGGGTTATTAAAGTCCCCTACTATGATTGTGTTACTGTTGGTTTCCCCTGTTATGTCTTTAGCATTTGCCTTATGTATTGAAGTGCTCTTATGTTGGGTGCATACATATTTACAATTGTTATATCTTCTTGGATTGATCCCTTGATCATTACGTAGTGTCCTTCTCTGTCTCTTGTAGTCGTCTTTATTTTATAGTCTATTTTGTCTGATATGAGAATTGCTACTCCAGCTTTCTTTTGATTTCCATTTGCGTGGACTATCTTATTCTATCCCCTCACTTCTTCTGTCTGTATGTGTCCCTAGATCTGAAGTTGAGCTCTTGTAGAAAGCATATATATGAGTCTTGTTTTTGTATCCATTCAGCCAGTCTATTTCTTTTGGGTGGAGCATTTAATCTATTTACATTTAAGGTAGTTATAGATATGTATGTTCCTTTTACCATTTCCTTAATTGGTTTGAGTTTGTTTTTGTAGGTCTTTTCCTTCTCTTGTGTTCCCTGCCTAGAGATGTTCCATTAGCATTTGTTGTAAAGCTGGTTTGGTGGTGCTGAATTCTCTTAGCTTTTGCTTGTCTGTAAAGGTTTTAATTTCTCTGTCGATTCTGAATGATATCCTTCCTGGGTAGAGTAATCTTCGTTGTAGTTTTTTACCTTTCATCACTTTAAATATATCCTGCCACCTCCTTCTGGCTTGCAGAGTTTCTGTTGAAAGCTCAACTGTTAAACTTATGGGGATTCCCTTGTATGTTATTTGTTGTTTTTCTCTTGTTGCTTTTAAAATATTTTCTTTGTATTTAATTTTTGATAGTTTGATTAATATGTGTCTTGGAGTGTTTCTACTTGGATTTATCCTGTATGGAATTCTCTGCTCTTCCTGGACTTGATTGACTATTTCCTTTGCCATATTAGGGAAGTTTTCAACTATAATCTCTTCAAATATTTTCTCAGACGCTTTCCTTTTCTCTTCTTCTTCGGAGACCCCTATAATTTGAATATTGGTGTGTTTAATGTTTTTCTAGAGGCCTCTGAGGCTGTCCTCAGTTCTTTTCATTCTTTTCTCTTTATTCTTCTCTGCAGTAGTTATTTCCACTATTTTATCTTCCAGGTCACATATCTGTTTTTCTGCCTCCCTTATTCTGTTATTGATTCCTTCTAGAGAATTTTTAATTTCATTTATTGTGTTGTTCATCATTGTTTGACCTTTAGTTCTTCTAGGTCCTTGTTAAACATTCTTGTATTTTCTCCATTCTTTTTCCAAGATATTGGATCATCTTTACTATCATTACTTTGAATTCTTTTTCAGGTAGACTGCCTATTTTCTCTTCATTTGATTGGTCTGGTGGGTTTTTGCCTTGCTTCTTCATCTGCTGTGTGTTTCTCTGTCTTCTCATTTTTTTTAAGTTACTGTGTTTGGGGTCTCCTTTTCTCAGGCTGCAGGTTTGTAGTTCCCATTGTTTTTGGTGTCTGCCCACAGTGGCTAAGGTTGCTTTAGTGGGTTGTGTAGGCTTCCTGGTGGAGGGGACTGGTGCCTGTGTTTTGGTGAATGAGGCTGGATCTTGTCTTTCTGGTGGGTTGGACTGTGTCCAGTGGTGTGTTTTGTGGTGTCTGTGACCTTATTATGATTTTAGGCAGCCTCTCTGCTAATGGGTGGGATTGTGTTTCTGTCTTGCTAGTTGTTTGGCATAGGGTGTCCAGCACTGTAGCTTGCTGGTTGTTGAGTGGAGCTGAGTCTTAGCGTTGAGATGGAAATCTCTGGGAGAGCTTTCACTGTTTGATATGACATGGGGCCAGGAGGGCTCTGGTGGATCAATGTCCTGAACTCGGCTCTCCTACCTCAGAGGCACAGGCCTGACACCCAGTCAGAGCACGAAGACCCTGTCTACCACACAGCTCAGAAGAAAAGGGAGAAAAAAGGAAAGAAAAAAGAAAATAATTTTATTAAAATAAAAAATTATTAAAGATGAAAAATTAAAAAGTAATAAAAAAAGAAAAAATAACGAAAGAAAGAAGAGAATAACCAAACCAAAAAACAAATCCACCAATGGTATCAAGTGCTAAAAACTATACTAAATAAAAACAAAAAAAACGACTGACCGAACCCTAGGACAAACAGTAAAAGCAAAGCTACACAGACAAAATCACACAAATAAGCATACACATACACACTCACAAAAAGAGAAAAAGGAAAAAAAAAAAAAAATATATATATATATATATAAATAAAGGAAGAGAGCAACCAAATCAATAAAGAAATCTACCAGTGATAATGAACTCTAAATACTAAACTCTAAATACTAAACTAAGGTAAACATAATACCAGAAACAAATTAGATGCAGAAAGCAAGCCCCAAGTCTACAGTTGCTCCCAAAGTCCACCGCAATTCGTTGTCTAGTCAGGTATTCTAGAGGTGATGAGTTCATGAAGTTGATTGTGGAGATTTAATCCACTGCTCCTGAGGCTGCTGGGAGAAATTTCCCTTTCTCTGTTCACACAGCTCCTGGGATTCAGCTTTGGATTTGGCCCTGCCTCTGCATGTAGGTCACCTGAGGGTGTCTGTTCTTCGCTCAGACAGAACAGGGTTAAAATAGCAGCTGATTAGGGGGCTCTTGCTCACTCAGGCTTGGGGGAGGAAGGGTTACAGAATGCGGCCTGAGCCTGTGGTGGCAGAGGCTGGTGTGACATTGCAGCAGTCTGGGATGTGCCGTGTTTTCTCCCCGGGGAAGTTTTCCCTGGATCACGGGACCCTGGCAGTGGCGGGCTGCACAGGCTTCCAGGAGGGGAGTTGTGGACAGTGACCTGTGCTTGCACACAGGTTTTCTGGTGGCTGCAGCAGCAGCCTTAGCATCTCATGCCCATCTCTGGTGTCCGTGCTGATAGCCATGGCTTGTGCCCATCTCTGGAGCTCATTTAGTCAGTACTCTGAATCCCCTCTCCTCACACACCCTGAAACAATGGTCTCTTGCCTCTTAAGCACGTCCAGAATTTTTCATGGACTCCCTCCCAGCTAGCTAGCTGTGGCACACTAGCCTCCTTCAGGCAGTGTTCACACAGCCAACCCCAGTCCTCTCCGTGGGATCTGACCTCCGAAACCCGAGCCTCAGCCCCCAGCCCACACCTGGCCCGACGGGTGAGCAGACAAGCCTCTCAGGCTGGTGAGTGCTGACCAGCACCGATCCTCTGTGCGGGAATCTCTCCACTTTGTCCTCTGAACCCCTATTGCTGTGTTCTCCTGCGTGGCTCTGAAGCTTCCCCCACTGCCACCCCCTGTCTCTGCCAGTGAAGGCACTTCCTAGTGTGTGGAAACTTTTCCTCCTTCACAGCTCCCTCCAAGATATGCAGGCCCTATCCCTATTCTTTTGTCTCTGTTTTTTCTTTTTTCTTTTGCCCTACCCAGCTATGTGGAGAGTTTCTTGCCTTTCACGAAGTCTGAGGTCATCTGCCAGCGTTCACTAGGTGTTCTGTAGGAGTTGTTCCACATGTAGTTGTATTTCTGATGTATTTGTGGGGAGGAAGGTGATCTACATGCCTTACTCCTCAGCCATCTTGAAGGTCCTCTCTGTGATAGCATTTAAGGCCCACGTGGATAATCCCAGACAGTTTCCTCATCTAAGATTCTTAATTTAATCACACCTGTTAATTTATCAAATAATATTCACTCTTTGTCTAAATAATGTAACAAGTTCCAGTGATTAGAACTTGGTATCTTCGGATGGCCATTATTATTATTTTTTTATTTTTATTTTTATTTGCGGTACGCGGGCCTCTCACCGCCGTGGCCTCTGCTGCTGCGGAGCACCGGCTCTGGACGCGCAGGCTCAGAGGCCATGGCTCACGGGCCCAGCCGCCCCGTGGCATGTGGGATCCTCCCAGACCGGGGCACGAACCCACGTCCCCCGCATTGGCAGGCGGACCCTCAACCACTGTGCCACCAGGGAAGCCCTGGATGGCCATTATTTAATGTACTAATCCCCCCACACCCTCCTTCTAACTTTTACCATGCTTAATACTGCTGACTGGCTCTTAGAATGTTTTTACCATATCAGCTTCCCTGAGGCAGAAATTTGCCAGCTTTATTGGGTTCTATTAACAGCCATCTTCAAGAAAAGTACTGAATCCCACTAACACATTTCAGAAGTAAGGTATGCAGACAAATACGATTTGTGAACTTAAGTAGAATAATCCTTAGCAAAATATTGGAGAAATACATTGCAAATATCTTGAAAAAGACAGTAAATTGTCACTAAATGTAGTTTATCACAAGAAGGTGGACTCTTTTCAAAACTCTGATATCAACCAATTTAATTCATCATAGAAAAGACATATAATTTCAAAAGATGTAGAAAATACTTTGAAAATATTCCATACCAGTTTTTGAAACAACAATCTAAGAGTGATATTTCTCAGTGCTCTATATATGCTTTCTTCATTTATATACAACATTTAGTGGAGCTCCTAGTCAAGAACAAAAATGCAAAAAAATGAAATAAGATAAATTAATATTTCAAAGGAGAAAGAAAAATTGTCCATATAGAACCATTGTTTATAAAGAAAACACAAAGGCACCTATAACAAAATTGCAAGGCTTATTAAGGGAATTATCATGGCCACATAATATATACCAAAATCAATTTTATCTCTACTCATTTTTCACAAACGTATGAAAAGATAATCTAAAGAAGATTTAAATGATTGAAAAGTTATACCATGTTCATTGATTGAGGTACACAATATGTTTTAGGTGTTAATTTTCTCCAAATTGAGCCATGTAGTCAATGCAATCCCAATTAACAATATCAACTGTCTCTCTCTTTTTTTTTTTGATAACCTGTTCTAAAACTTGTATGGCAATGCAAAGACCAAAAATAATTAATTAATTAATTAATTAAAATAGTATAACTTGAAGGGCATACAATAAAAATCATTAACAGTAAAATAAAATAAATTATATATTTGAGTTCAGTAAAATTTTAAAAAGTGTTAATGAATCTATGTAGGGGAATGTCTTTGCCATGGTGGCCTGATGACTTTGCATATCTCCACACAAGCCATGTGGGCAAGGTTTAACTGCAGCTGACTTAAGTCTGGTCAGAATGCCCTGTTCTCCTCCAGAATAAGGAAAGCATGGAGATCTGTGATGAGATTCTACAAGGCCATTTCCTACTACCTTTCTATTTTCATGTAAGACTGGCATGAGAATTTCTTTCATTGCCTCTGGGTTCTAGTGAGGCATGAGGCTTTCTGCCTCACCTCCCTTTGGGTGTAACTGCAGATTATAGAACTGTTTAGCTGTCCACAGACTCACCCCTCAGCAGCCGGTTGCCCCACATTAATGTTTTAGTCATCCAGACCATTTTGTTTTGGTGTTGTCTTGTGGGAGAAGGGACCTGGGGTGGTGGCACTTTTGATTTCCTTGATTATGCTGTCTATGTAAGTAATATATTGTCTGAAATCTCTTTTCTTTACTGGCTGAACCAGTTGAGTCTTGCCTTTACTTATCAACCTCAAGAAAATGAAAAGTCAAGCCACAGATTGGGAAAAAACATTTGCAATAAATCCATCTGAAAAAGTGACCATATCCAGAATATGTAAAGAACTACCACAAATTGATAATAATGTGTAAAACAAACCAATTCTTAAAACATGGGCAAAAAACTTGACTTGAATTTCACATAAGAAGATAATAATGGCCATTTACTCCCTGAAAAGATGATCAACATCATTTGTCATCCTGGAAATACAAATTAAAGCAATGAGATAATACCTTTGGATCTGTTTGACAGTTTCTTATAAAGGTCAACATACACCACCCCTCTGACTCAACTATTTTCATGTCTTTGTGAGCTTATCCAAGATAAATGAAAAAATATGTATTAACATAGATTTGTACAATGATAGAAGCTTTACTTTAATAGCAATAACTAGAAACGATGTAAATATTATCAAGGAATTGCATAAAATTGTGGTAAATCCAACAATGAAATACCACTCAGTTAAGAAAAAAAAAAATGAACTAGTATTACATACAGCATCATGGATAAATCTCAAAAACATTTTGTTGGGGACTTCCCTGGTGGTCCAGTTGTTAAGACTAGGCTTCCAATGTGGGGTCACAGTTCGATTCCTGGCTGGGGAACTAGGATCCCATAGGCCACATAGCATGGCCAAAAAATTTTTTAAAAATACAAGATTTTATTGAATAAAAGAAAGTAGGCACAAAAGTTTACAAACTGACAATTCAATTTGTATGAAGTTTAAGAACAGATTAAACTAATATATAAAATAAATAAGCTACAAGGATATATTGCACAGTGCTGGGAATATAGCTAATATTTTATAATAACTTTATTATTTTATTTTTATTTATTTATTTTGTTTATTTTTGGCTGCGTCACGTCATCATTGCTGTGTGCAGGCTTCTCTAGTTACGGCGAGCGGGGGCTACTCTTCATTGTGGTGCACGGGCTTCTCATTGTGGTGGTTTCTTCTTGTTGCAGAACACCGGCTGTAGGCTCGCGGGCTTCAGTAGTTGTGGCACGCAGGCTCTAGAGCGCAGGCTCAGTAGTTGTGGTGCCCGGGCTTCGTTGCTCTGCAGCATGTGGGATCTTCCCGGTGCAGGGCTCGAACCCATGTCCCCTGCATTGGCAGGTGGATTCTTAACCACTGTGCCACCAGGGAAGCACTATAATAACTTTAAATGGAATATAATCTATAAAAATATTGAATCATTATGTTGTATACCTGAAACTAATATAATATTGTAAATCAACTATACTTCAAAAAAAAAAAAGAGAACAGGTAAGTCTAATCAACCATGGTGCAAATAATAAATGATGTATACTAGGCATGTGGGAACTTATTGAGGTGATAGAAGTGGCTATATCATTTTGGGAATTTTGTCTACAAGGATGTGAATATTTGTCACAATTTGTTGAGTAGAACATTTAAGATATCTGAACATTTTACTCTATGTGATTTTTCTTTAAAAAATACTAACAATAGTACTTGTGGAAGGAACAAGGTTTTGTATGTTTTCTTCCTTTGAAGTATTAATACTATACCTTAATGAAATGCAGTTTTAGGAGAAAGATTACTTAGTTTTCATTCTTGGATCAACCCTTTTCACTGTGGAAGTCAGTCTTTAAAACTTATTTCCCTGTCTTGCAAAGTAGGAATATTTATAGTACCGATAATAGTTGTTGTGAGAATTAAATGCAATAATATGTTTAAAGCACTTAGTTGACTGCAATCATTGCTTACATTCTTATTTTATGTATTCTCTTATACACATATTCTTGTGTATCCCTATGAATCTGATGCTACTTTGAAATATTCCTCTGTTTTCTTCTATCAAAACCTCTTACTTCATTGATTTAAAGTGGAAAAGGGTAGTTGATCTGACAACTTCAATTTTTACTTTCTTACTTTGAGAAGAGACTGCCACTAATGGAAGGGAGATGGGGACAGTAAACAGAGGTAAAATAATGATTGCTAATTGCAATAGCCAAAACTATGCCAATTTTGTAATGATGAGCTCGTCTTTCTCTTAACTGTAATCACACACAAAGAGGACTTGTGGGGAAAAAGTTACTTTCATAGTATAATATATAATGAGTCAGTTTAGTTGAGCATATTCTCAAGTGCCATGAGGTGCACCTACTCTTCATCTTCAGTGTAAGCCCTGTTGTGTTTTCCTGTCATATCTTTGCTCAACTTTCACTGTGCCCATCATCAGCACTGCAAGGAAATTTTTTTCTGTTCTCCCTTTTATCTATCCACAGTCTTCTGTTTTTTCCAAGGCCATGAGCAAACTCCATCTGCTTCATAAGTTTCCCTCTGGGTATTCTAGATAACTTCAATGTTTCCTTTTTAAACTTTATTTGAAATTACTGCATAATGTCTTACTATATTTTTTATTTATTTCAAGAGTTATCTCTCCCCACCTTAAAAAAATAAGCACCTTAAGAGTGGAGAAACCAAAAAGTAACAACTTCTTTAGAAATAAGCACAAAGATACACTTTTAGAATATGAAATGGACCTGAAAGATATCTAGCTAAGCTACTTGGTTTTTTTAAGACAAAGGAGGTAAAGTCTTGGAAAACCTAAAGGACCTGACTGTACAAGGCTCTTAGTGAAACAATATATTATCTGCTTGAATGAAAAGAACTTGGCATACTGGTTGCAAGCCTTAATCTGCCACATTTTTAGCCTGCACGTTGGGCACGTTTATTCAAATAATTTATTCGTCTATAAAATGTCCTCAACATTTTCTCTGAATAAACTGAACCTGATCTTATAAAATGAATATTTTGAAAGGACACATTTTAAAGGAGCATTCAGTACTTTAATATTTAACATTCTATTTATTTATTAAATCAAGAAAGTTATGCATGTTTTTATAAATATGTTATATTTAGTTATATTTAATTTATGATAATTTTTCTCCATTGACACATATCAGTCTATTTATTCTGACATTTTTCTATAAAGAATATCATTATCTGAGACAGAAATGATAGCAAAAATTTATCCACTGTCATGACATCTAATTAAAACATATGTGTGCAATCTTAATTTAAAATTGCATATATGTAAATATACATGTATTTTTAAAGCAAATGGAGGCCTAGGGACTATTTAAAAATAATTAGGCTATACAAGTTATGCCCTTATTACTAAATTATAATAAATCAATTCTGTCAGTGAAGGAGATTAAATAATCGTTGCATTAGGTGTTAGCATTATTGCATAGAGATTGAGGACATTAGGTGCATATTTAAATCTGCAACAGAGAACAATTTTTGTATTGCTAATTACTTGATATTTTGCCTTTTAAGATAAAACCCTTGTTTCTCATCTACACAAAAGCATTTCAGAAGATTAATTAAGACTTCATTAATAAATAATTAATCATTTTGTCTTTATATTGCCTGAAAGCAAGTATAAATTACATCTTGCCCATGTTGCTAATTTGATGTCCAGCAAACAGCCTTGCCTGTGAAAGTTTTATAAATCAAACTTATGATATATTATACATTGTTTTCTTGGCTTCCAATTCCTCTTAGTTGTTGGTAATGCAAATCAAGCCACATGAATGATAACCTGTCAGAAGACACTGCTTTGGAAAGCCATACTCACATTAATACTAACTGTTCAGAGTTGTTATACAGAACATTTCTCTCTATAATTAAGAAGTCAAACATGGCAAAGAATATGCTGCTTCATCACGTTTTGCATGTGAATCATTCCCAAAGTGAACTTTTAAAAAGGGCCCCATGAATTCTGTCAGGAAAGAATAAAATATAAAACATCATGGTACTTTAACATAGCTAAATCAGCAAATAGACATCAAATATGAAAAATAAATTTGATGTTTAATTATGTATACTATAAAGTTTTAAACCAAGCTCTACTTAGAAGTATAGAAGTGCATATGATTTTATCAAGACAATATTTGAGTCTATTATATGACTCTACAATATTGAATTCTAGACACAGTTTTCTTAAAGATAAGTTTCACTATGAGGTAAATCAACTCACTGAGACTGTGTATCATTCTTCATTGAACTACTAACCACTAGACCAGATCTTCACACATAGAAAGCACTCAGTAAAAATTGTATTTAAGTAAAATCACTATAGGAAAATAAGAAAATAATTGGATCTTACAAGTGAGCTTATTAAGCTTTATCATTTATTCTAAGTCACTCACTTCTGTTTGGAAAAGCTAGCTGTGTCCTGGAGAGGTCATTAAGTAAAAAAAAGGAACATGAAGGAATGTCCAAATAAGCAAGACTCTACCTCGGGAAGAACTGATGGTGGAAAAGGAAGATGGAAAGTGTGATAGTTTAATCTGATAAAGACTACTGACTTCCGAATGGACAGCACAGAGAAACTATATATGCCATTCTTTGGTTGAAGCCACCTGGCTACTAAAACTAAGTGCAGATCTTACTTTGGATCTGTATGTAGAAAGTGAGTTTCCTACTCAGCGTTGTCAACTACTACCTGCGTCCTGAGTATATTGTATAAGGCAGATTCTGAATAAACTTTCGTTTCATTAACTTAGTTGAAGAAAGGAAGCTTAAAGAAGGGTAGAAATCCTTGCCACTGGAGTAATGGAAATTTTTTTTCTTTTTCTTCCAATTTAATTGAGATATAATTGACATACAACACTCTATACATTTAAGGTATACAGCAAAATGATTTGATTTATATACATCATGAAGTGATTATCACAAGTTTAGTGAACATCTATCATCTCATATAGGCAGAAAATTAAAGAATAGAGAAACAATTTTCTTGTGATGAGAACTCTTACAATTTACTCTCTTAACAGCTTTCATATATAACGTACAGTGGTAATCATATTTATCATGTTGTACATTACATCCCTAGTACTTATTTATCTTATAAGTGGAAGTTTGGAAATTTTTCACATACATAATTTTCCAGAAAAATTACCTTTGTATAGAGGTCATAGTACATAATAACACCTTATGACTCAAAATAGAAATTATATTTAAGGCTATACTTTTGCCATACAGTAAAGTCAACTACTGGTTTATATTGCTCTGTACTACTGTTCTAGAATCGTTTTGCACCTGTCTCTTATATTCACAAAAGTAAATCAAGTAATACACTATAAACTGATCAATATTTTATTCTTTTCTTTAAAGCCTTTTATTTTACCATGAGGGGTTTCAGTACATTAAGGCAGTGCTTTACAGTGTGAGATGAATTTAATAACATGCAAATAAGACACTATTAAAAACAAATCACATGTTTTTGGCAAAGCATTTGCTTGTTTATTTTTATATAACTGAAAATATTCAACATTCATGCACTGAATGAGTTTGAATTTAATAATGGCTATGAAGTTGAAATGTAGACTCTAACTTCTTAAAGGTAGGAACAAAAGTTATGTTCTGAAGAGGGCAATTTCAAAAGACAAAGCTTAATACTTATATTATTAAAAGTTTGAATAGATATGTTGTACATACTTAGCCACTTGCATAAGTATGGGTGTCTGGGACAAAAATTGAATGTCCCAGGCAGAAGTAAGTCAATCTCAGGAGAATGACAACAGGTAAAGTAGCATAGTGATGGGCACTCGATGCAGTCTCCACCGCTGTTCTTCCGCTTACGACACAGAAGGCAGCATGGGACAGAGGAAAAGACTGACAAACTGACTGGTTCTGCCATTTCCTTAATATTACGGGCCATGTCACTTTTTGAGGTTCTTAGATAAGATCCAATTGCTCCTTAGTCCATTTTAATTGCCTATCAGGATTCCTTTGTTAGAGGATTTGTTACCATGAATCCAAGAGACCTTGTCTTGTCACTCTGACAGAAAGGATTGGACTATTTAACCAGAACTAATGAATATCTTCTATTTCCTTCATGAAAAAAAGTAATAAAAGTTATGCTGTTTCCTGGATTGCATATGTAATTGACAGCAAGTAACACGCTTGGAATAATAATAATAAAATCTCTTTGTTAACTCCAAAGCATAACAGCAGAAATGTGTGGAAATATAATCTGAATTTCTCCCATTTTTCTTTCTCAAACAAAATATGCTGAGAAAGTACTTATGAATATTGTGACATTCTAATTTTATAATGAAAAATTATCTATTCATTTTTCAGTTTTAATCACAATTGACCAAGTGGTTCAGGTTTTACATCAGCCAATGCTTATCACATGACATGTAACATGATAATAAAGAAAATGTTGTTAATAACTAACCAAAAATGATTGTTTATATTCTCTAGCCACTAATGACACATTTCAGAGTATGAGGGTGTTGTTAAATAATTTTTATTTGTTGCTTTCTGTTTTCCTGGTTATGTGATTTGTCCTTGCCATGTTTATGGTTCTTTTCTGTGCAATAAATACACCCCAAACCAAAAAGTGCAAACAGTCTAATAGTAATGCAACAGCCAGATTGAAATTTCCATCTTTTGATCACTGATAAGAGATTAATTTCTGTAATAGATTACTTTGTGCCAATATATGCTAAAATTGATATTATCTATCAATATATTGTTCCAATTTATAACATATTGATATACAAAAATCAATTATATTTAAATGAACAGTTCTGAAATTCAGTCATATATTTCTTCACTTGAATATAATTATCAAATTTCAAGATTAAAATAATTTTATAAAATTTCCTCTTTGTAAACAAGAATTTTAGCCTACTTTATTAAATATGGAAACAAACCTTCCATATTTTCTTATATGTGCTAAAATAGCTGGGGTTTTAGATTCAGAATATTATTATTCAATTAATATATTTTACATAATATATCTTCTGTGCCTAACTGGTTTAAATGATTCCAATCAATTATCTTACATCCCATCTTTTGCATTCCCATATTCTAATCTTCTTTTCCTTTTTGAGTCAGAAAGGTGGTATAGTTTCTGACCTTATGCATATTTTAAAACATCTTATTTTTTGCTTTTTCTTATGTAAATGTTAAAATTATTTGGTCCTACATTTTAGAATAGGAAACACAGCACAGCACAATAGTCCTGTTATAAAGCCTGAGGTCCCAGTTGTAATTCCTATGTCAATCACTTTATAAGATCTATCCTTAGATAAGAATTTTAATCCATCATTTCCTCACTTCTTAAGGAGAGATAACACTAGTTCTTACCTGATAGGGCTTTTGCTGTGGATAAACTGTGCCAGACACATAGTAAACCCCCAATAAATAGTTATCATTGCTAACCCCGGTACTTGACCATGCTGACTTCTGGAATTTATTGCTGAATAGAAAACAGAAATCCAAGGCAAGTCTGAATTTCATTACATAATAGGTAATATTTTCCCTATTACATATTTTCCCTAATACATATTTTTATGTATGCAACATTTACTTTATCTTATAATGTTAAAAGACAATTATTTCTTACCTTTTGGATCTTGTTTCATTGATTTTTTTTTTCTGGAATATATGTTGAATTCTTTTGAACTACTTTCTTAGATTATCCTTCAGCTGAGAAGATAGCTTGAACCTGTGTTCATAGTAGGCTGAGAGGTACACGACACTTATTTCTCGTCTTTCTTTACTTGGTTATTAATCAAATCTCCCCTCAGGGCCACAGTCACAGCAAGTAGTCAGTTGTATGTGGAAGATCCTAGTCAATTCCCTGTGATGAATGCAGTTCTGCTGTCTTGAGATAACATTATTCCTCACCCAATTTCCTGGTCCTCTGACACAGAATAGAGTAGAAACGTCTTTATTCTGTTATCATATGCTGCTACTGAAGTGTTTTTTGAAAAGTTTCACCCTCTCAATTGTCTAACCCCAGTCCAACCCTGCTCCCACTTTCTCCAACTAGTTCCAGGAATGTGTAGCCTGCAAAACAACATGTAATAAAAGAGAGTGGATTCCTCAGAAAACAGTATCTACACAGAAGAGGAATAGCTCAGGTTTCTCACTGGTACAAGACTTACATTTGTGAGCCAGGTGCTCAGAAAATGATTCCAGAATCATACTCTTTTTGTAAATGTGGTAAAAAAACTTAATAAGAGATGGACCCCCTTAACAGAGTTTTAAGTGTACAATACCCTACCACTATTTGTAGTTACAATACTGTACAGCAGATCTCTAGAATTTATTCATCTTGCATAACTGAAATTTTATACACTAATTAGAAATTCCCCATTTCTCCCTCCCCCCAGCTCCTGAGAACCACCATCTTATTCTCTGCTTCTGTGAATTTCACTGTTTTATATACCTCATATAAGTGGTATCATGCAGTATTTGTCTTTCTTAGATTGGCATATTCCACTTAGCATAATGTCCTAAAGTTTCATCCACACTGTCACAAATGACATGATTTCCTTCTTTTCTTTCTTTTTCTTTGAGGCTAATAATATTCCATTGCATGTACAGTTGACCCTTGAACAACATGGGTTTGAACTGCATGGGTCCACTTATACCCGATTTTTTTTTCAATAAATATATACCACACTATCTGTGGTTTGTTGAATCTGAGGATGCAAAACCGTGGATATGGACCACTGACTCTAAAGTTATATGGGATTTTACATTGCTAGCTGGGTCAGCACCTTAACTCCCACATTGTTTAAGGGTCAACTGTGTATATCCCATTTTCTCTATTCATTCATACATTGTAGGACATTTAGGTTGTTTCTGCATCTTGGCTATTGTGAATAGCACTGCAATGAATAGTGCTAATATCTTTTTGAGATCCTGATTTCAATTTTTTTGGATAGATACCCAGAAGTGGGATTGCTGGATCATATGATAGTTCTATTTTTTTGATTAGCATTTTCTGATGCTTAGTGAGATTGAGCCATTTGTATATCTTCTTTGGAGAAATGTCTATGCAGGTCTTTAGCCCATTTTTAATTGGGTTATTAGTTTTTTTTCTACTGAGTAGGAGGAGTTACTTAGGCATTTTGAAAATAAACTCTTTATCAGATATAAGGTTTGCAAATATTTTCTCCAATTCCATAGGATGCCTTTTCACTCTGTTATTTCCTTTGCTGTGCAGAAGATTTTTAATGTGATGAAATCCCACTTATTTATTTTTGATTTTGTTGCATGTATTTTGATGTCATTTCCAAAACCAATGTCATTAAGCTTTCCCCCTGTTTTCTTCTAGAGGTTTTAGAGTTTCAAGGTTATGTTGAAGTCTTTAATAGATATTGAGTTTATTTTTGTGTATTGTATAAGATAGGGGTTCAATTCATTCTCTTACATGTGGATTTTCAGTTTTCCCAATACCATTTGTTGAAGACATTATCCTTTCCCATTGTTTTCTTGGCACCCTTGTCAAAGATCAACTGACAATTTATGTTTGGATTTATTTTTAAGATGCACACTCTTAAAAGCTCTACCTTAACTTAGCTTGGGGTGTTCTAGGTTGAAGAGGTATCTTAGCTGAAATGTTACTCAGAGCATCTAGTAAACTTTTGTTTACTAGATGACAAACTCAACAAAGGATCAGACAATATGCTAGAAGAGAGAGATGGGGAAGAGACTGTCGAAAGTCAATAGGACTATTAATATGCTTAGTCCAATGTAATTAGAATTAGTCCAAGGAAGATGTTCAGGGATATTGGCCCCAGGACCGCAAGGTATAAATCCTGGGAAAATCATGGTTCCCTTAATCTGTGGCACCTCCCACATGATTAATGCAATTTATGAGTATATACTCTTGCAGCCAAAGAATTTCATTTATATATAAATAAGATATATCAAATTGTACAGTTGGTGATTTTAAGAAATTTATTGAATTTGACTTAGAGTGTTTTCCATGGAGGAAGGTGAAAAATAGTTGGAGAAGAATATCTTTGGGAATGTATACAGTAAAGCATTTATGTGAAGGAAGTATTCTGGCAATGCCCACCAAAGACCTGGAATTTGGAACTTACTGAAACTTGGTTCTTGATATATACTTCACTTTATGTTAATATTTGGTATATGGGTAAAGGACAGTTTTTCTAGGAAGGAATAGATATTCCTACTGTAAGTTAACATATTCATTTTGTTAATAACATTAACACAATCCACAAGTAATTGTTTTGTTAATATTTGTAATAAGATTAATTTGATTGTTCAATAAAACAAGATAATGATGAAAAACAAACCAGTTTCCATATGACTCAGCAAATGCCACTTCTAGGTATAAACCCTAGATAATCAAAAGCATATGTGAACATAAAAAGGTGTACATGAAAAGAGAAAAAGCGACCAAGGGAGAATCCTGGATAAGTATAAGGAGGTAAGGTTTGGAGTATATATAGATGGAGGACTAAATCTACAGCAGGAGAAGGGTGTTATTTTTTCAAAGAAATATTGTAGTTGATAAAAAGATGTTTAAGAAGTACAGAAACATGACATAGACGGAGTACTCTAATGGAACATGTCAGTAATCAATGTCTTATTCCAGTGCCCATAATACTGTGGTTTACAAAATGGCTGGGGGGAGGGATGGTGTTTATAGAAATAAGAGCTGCCTAAATCATTAAGTTCAGAAGAGAAATATATACAGGCATATGAACCCAAATTGATATTGATTGGCCTATTAATCTCTTTAAGCACAATCACATGCCCACATACACATAATTACATAAATGTATTACAGTTATTTTATGAGAACTAAATTATATGAGAAAAACTGATTTAAATTTAGCTAGCCCTCCATCTCCACAGGTTTTGCATCTGCAGATTCAACAAACTGCTGATTGAAAATATTCGAACAAAATGTTCCAGAAAATTCCAAAAAGCAAAACTTGAACTTGCCATATGCCAGCAACTATATATGTAGCATTTACATTTTATAAATTATTATGAGTAATCTAGAGATGATTTAAAGTATACAGGAAAATGTGCTGAGGTTATATTCAAATACTATACCATTGTATACAAGGTACTTGAGCATCTGAGGATTTTGGTACCCACGGGGGAGTCCTGGAACCAATCCCTGTTGGATACGGAGAGATGACTGTATACTTTGTGCATTCTTACAAAAGGAGTTGCTAAAATATGTTATTAATCCCAGTCTATTTGTTAAAGTCATTCTTTTGAGTGTAAATATTCACTATTTTTATAGCTAAATTAATGAGCACATAGTAATATTCCAGATAAATATTAAATACAGGTGTAAAAAATATCACAAAATATGGATCTATCATATACATCACTAGACCCTAATTTTTCCAGTATGCATACGTGTATTTTTTTCAAAACAAATCTATAGTTCCTAACAGAATAAATTTTAATATTTGAAATAAGTGAGGTTTAAGCTTATCTCATATATGTTTATTTTATAAGATTGGAATTAAAATACTCTCAATTCCTTTAGGCCACCAGTGATTAGGTTGGGTAAATTATTGAGATCTGCTTTTTATTAGTACTCTATGATTGATTCAGGCATTGAATCTCTAGCAATAGAAGACAAGCTTAGTACAAAATGTGCAAGAAATAAAATTTATAGGGGAAATTGAAAATAATGGCTATTTTGAAATGGTCCAAATTATAATGGTATAAAATAATATCTATAAACACAAACTAGTTTGAATATTTTGAACAGTTAATCAAAATTGTCAAACTACGTGATTTGAAGCATGTGTGGGGATAGTGGGCTTTTTTTCTCAGTATTAAGATATCCTGCTTTTCCAGTGTAACAATGCATTTTATATCCCAAGGAGTTTAGAATCTTAGTGTTAATAGTATTCCCTTTATAATAAGTTAGAGGGAAATTTTAAAAAACACGAATTATTAATAAATGGAAATCCAAACCTATTTGCATTTGAGTCTTGTGAGACCACATTATATATTGAAGTTTTTCATATTACATAGATTCCAAAAAAATTATGAATAAGAGCTCTTGTTATATGCTAGGCAGTA
Organism: Delphinus delphis; assembly: GCF_949987515.2. Classification (NCBI taxonomy): domain Eukaryota; kingdom Metazoa; phylum Chordata; class Mammalia; order Artiodactyla; family Delphinidae; genus Delphinus; species Delphinus delphis. The sequence continues at coordinate 58,574,431 of NC_082684.1, read as the reverse complement.
TGTTTAATGCTGGATTATCAGTGAGGAATACTTCAGACAGATGTTCCAAATATTGTGGATATATATATATATATCTTTTTTTTTTCATTCTCGGTTAAGGATAGTTTGTATATAATATTGTAAATAAAAAAGAGGAAACATGATAGACACTTTTATTTTTTAATTTCCTCAAATTTATAACAAAACTTCATTACTACATATGTATATTACAATTCTAAAATTTAATATAAATTAAAATTGTATAACATGAGTTATTAATCGGCATGTATTTTATTTTAGCCTCAGCAATAAAAACATAATAGTTTTTTTTTACAATTTATGCTATAAAAATTGTAAGTGGGCACAAAATTCAAACCACAGTTTAGCTGTACCTAAATCTAGTATCATCATAATTTAAAAAAAGCAAAGTTCCAAGTAAAAAGCTCAAAGCAAAAGTGCTACTGAAACAATAGCCATATTGAGAAAAAGCTTGAATTAGTCCACAGTTTTATTTCACTATATTAAATAATTCTCTCAACAATCATTGATTCAATTACATTAATCATTTTTTCCTGGTTACTACTCTAATCTACTAACAAGAAGTGTAACAATACTTTCATTTGGCAAATTATATTTAATCAAGATCAATTTGGTATGAATAAAATAAGTAACTTCTATATCAAAGTTGCTCAAATCCTGTGTTATCTTAAGAGACATTACTCCTTTTGTTTGAGAAAAAATATTACTCGTTGTATACTCTCCATGCAAAGTTATTTCAGGCTATTATGCTATCAAATGAGCCTTAATATACAATTAGTTTCAATGGGTATACATTAATAAAACTGGCTAATCTGGAGTTCATAGCAATTCTTTGAAATTTCCAGGTGGATTTTTATCTTTGTTATGTATTTTTTCCTGGACCAAAAAAACCCCTCTTCTCCTCTTATAATTAGTATAGTATTATTCATAAGAACTCATTCACAAATCTAGCCAATTCCAAACAGGAAAAAATCAGCAAGCAGGTGTAATGTACACACAACTTATTCTAAAGAATAAAAATATATTTTAAATTTTTTCCCAATTTGTGTTTCTGTCAATCTGAAGAAATTACTAAGGGACCAAAGTTTTGGCTAAATACATATTAAGAACAGGAAAACTCAGCAAGTACACATCACCTAATTTCAGGTCATAATTTATGAAAAGTAGCAACTAGTTATTTAAACTTTCATTTTGCAAAATTGTACTGTTTCTACTGAGTTACTAGAAATATTTCAAGCATTTTGCATTATTTTCACATATAAATGTACCTTGAGTTAAGCAAAATTTAATGTAAGTGGAGTCTTCATTTTTACCACATGATATTCTAAAAACTCATACAGATAGTCTGACCAGATTAAATGGAGATACTGAATTTTAAAAATGTGATCAACTTTTCTATATAAACATTTCTGTGATCACTTCTTGAACATATATAAAGACAGAATCTCCTGATTATGCTGTTTGCAGTACATTCTTATAATGTTTTTCAGAGCAATATTGGAACACATTTCTGAAATAATTTAATTTGCTCAACACAAACAAACCATATATATTAATATATATCGTTTATTTATATGAATATATATGGTTTATTATATAATATATATGGTTTATTAATATATATGGTTTATTTATAATATATATGGTTTATTTATAATTAATAATATATTAATAGAAACTCAAAAAATAATATTAAATGCACCATTATGTTTTAAAGTAATTAGGAAAAATGAAACTTTTTTTTTTTTTTTTTTGCGGTACGCGGGCGTCTCACTGTTGTGGTCCCTCCCGTTGTGGAGCACAGGCTCTGGACGCTCAGGCTCAGTGGCCATAGCTCATGGACCCAGCCGCTCCGCAGCACGTGGGATCTTCCCGGACCGGGGCACGAACCCGTGTCCCCTGCATCGGCAGGTGGACTCTCAACCACTGCGCCACCAGGGAAGCCCTGAAACACCTTTTATTTTGTATTTTTCCTATTTAGCACAGTATATGTGGATATTGTAGAGAACTTCTGAGATTTATGATTTTTAAATGTTTTCACAATGTAATATGTGAAATGACTAGTTACCACAACACAACATAAATTTAAATGCTTGAATCTACATGTTCTAAAGATGTTAAAGGTGAGTCTTGAATTGGGAAGAAATTAAAAAGGCAATTTTAATTTAATAAGATAAGAATAGTACTTTTTTTTCTTTACCAGTATCTAAAATATGGTCAGGTGTATGTAATATATGTTTAGGAGATTCTTGTACCTGTAAATGAGGCTAATTTGGAAGAAGAGAGTTTTTAGTTTGCAATCAAGACAACTAGATTTTAATTTTACTTAATCTTTTTTCTAATATATACCATTGGGTGAGTCACTTAATCCAGCTTTTCAAAAACTTATTTAAAAATATATATACATACAAAATACTTAATTCTTCTGGTAATTTTTTGATTCAGTTATATTGCATATATGAAATCATTTTTTAGAATATAAGGTTATTATGGTTATTACATATTTCATGGGCTTTGAATAAATGGGAATCCTCCAGAACCCAGGTTCTAAGAGATTGAAATTTATTTCATTTTCCCTACTGTTTGTGAAGGCACTGTTCTGCTTTTGGCATATAAAGAATGGAATATATTTTTAATGTCTTTATATTCATTCTAATTGTGGCTTGGATGCAAGCAGGAGGGGTCACATTAATGACCCTGAATTAAATTCAATAAATACTTTCAAAATACACATTTCTATTAGGTATTTCACTGCGTTCTGTGTAGAATATTAATATACAATTGAGTAAAACATAGATCTTACACCTGAGATTTTGCAATTTAGAATAAAAAGCATATACATATGTAACTGTATTCAGGTTGAAATATAATCATTTATGTTTATTTATAAACAATATGCTGTGTTAGAAAGAAAAGATACTTTGGGAATTTCAGAATTAAAAAAAATTTTTTTTGTCTTAAATGTCTTTAGTATTTAGTATACAGAGATTAGCAGGTCAAAAATTTTTTTAGACAGAGGGATCAGTTGACAAGGGCACAAAAGTGTGAAAGAGCATGCCCATGTTCAGGGTCAGTGGGTAGTTTGGTTTGGTTCAGTACTCCATCCGAGAAGAGGAGGACTGACCAACAATAGAGCTGGAAATATAGATTGAAGGCACATTGCATTATCTTGAGTGCCTTATTCTTAACATAAAAGTAGACTACTGAAAATTTTAGAAAAATATGTAACATGATCAAATATATGACATAGAAAAATAATTTATCAGTATGTATGATGGATAGAAAAGGAAAAAGAAAATAATAATGGTTGAAGGTTATTCCTATTGTTTAGTTCAATGTTTTTTGTTTTTGTTTTACTAAGATGCTGTTATGAGTGAAACCAAGTCCCCCTAAAACCAAGTTCCTCTGCCGAGTTTATGATTAACCTCTCTACTCAAAATTTTATTCCCTTTCTTGTCCCCAAACTTGTTCCCCTCAAGATCAAGGAGTATCAAAGAAAAGGGGGATTGAAACCACATTCAAGCCCCTGGGTCCCTGTTTTTTGAAGTAAAAGCCTTTTGCTTTAGTCTCCCAGGCCTCCTTTGAGTCTCAAATTGCTAGCTCAAGAGCTAATGATTAAGAAATGTGAAGATGTAGAAATAAAGAATAGCTGTTGGGCTGGGAAACTGGTAACAGTTTAGACTATCAACTATCCACAAAGAGTCACTGAACTCCCGGTTCCCTGGAAGATATAGAAAAAGGTCTAACACACATTCCTAAGTTGTTTGTACACGAAGCAGACCTCCACCAGATGAAAACTGCTGACTGCAAGCACATAGACCCCAGACTGGCTGAAACCAGAAGACTGGTGATGCTTGAAACTTCACTTTGATGCCAACCAATCTGAGAATTGTGCACAAGCCACTCGTGCACTTTGCAGCCCTCTCCCTTAAAGCCCTTTGCCTATGGAGAGATGTTAAGATGGTTTTTAAGGACACTTTGCTTTCCTTGCTGAAACACCTTGTCATTCAACTTATTGGCCTGTCGTATGGCGAGTAGCCAAACCTGAGTTCAGTAACATGAGGGATATTTTGTGTTCTGTGATACTTGACAACATATATTTGAGAAACACTATAACCTCTCAGAGATTGTCAAGGGTTGTTAGTAAGGAGGAAAACTCTAGGAAAGCCTGAAATAGATCTATGCAATTTGAGTCCTGAGAATTTTATTATGGCACGTCTACTGATGTACTTGAGATCATTAGTTTATAACATACTTGCCCAGTTGGAGACAGAGAAAGAAACTAGGACAGCATAGTAGAAAGAGAGAGAAGACATGAATTCAGGCAATATCGTGAAAGTAAAATAGACAGGACTTAGCTATTGACTCAAGGTGGCAGATAGTGGAAAGAAGGAATCAAAGGCAATTTTATGTCCCTGTAGCAGCACCTATTTCAGAGTTATCTGAGTCCTGTCAATTTTCCTAGTTTGCTGCACAATCCCTGAAATTTGTTCAGGCTTTTTAGAGGTGGGGTAAGAGATATATTCTGTATTTTCTTCCTGATGCATAATACAGAACAGCCATTTCCTTAGAATATTTTAAGGTGTGATTAGACACCTATGATAACTCTTAAATATAATAAGGCCAATTATGTTCAACTGCAAGAGAAATTACATATTGAATTAATATTATTCAGTCTACCCACTATTTATAGTACTATGTATATGAAAAATGCATATCTGCATTCTGTAATATTTGATAGTTATTGTATGTTCCCTACCCATATTTATTTCCTCCTTTTTCCTCATTAACATAAACCAAATTTTGTTCCCAAATAAAACTGCTTTTCTTTATTCTACTATTGATGCAATATATGACACAGTACTTGCCAATTAAATATTTGCAGAAGTCCCTGGTGATATATGTGCATACATAATTAATATTATATAATATGTTTATGTATATACATATGTGTATATAGGTATGTATGTATGCATGTATATATCTATCATCTATATCTATCTATCTATATTTATATCTATTACCTATCTCTATCCTGTGAGAGAAGAACTATTACATTTAGTTCTTTACCTTTCTCCCTTTATATCTTTTCTAACTTGAGACTTGGCTGCAATGACTGGAATTGAAATAGCAATCTTGAGACCATGAGGAAAAATGCTACAGGCTAAGAAAGATTCAAGAGGAACACAGATATTTTTTGATTCTTTGAGCATTTGCCACAACTCTATTTGCTTAAGTCACATTTTTTTTTTTGAATATTGGGCATCTCACAGGTAACTATTATCCTATTTGATCCTAATACATTAGTCTAAAAACTGAAAATTTTAAATACTTACATGCCATAAACAACCCGCCTATTATAGATTTTATATAATACTTATAATAACGGCTCATTTATGTCTATAATTTGAAATCCTTTTTCAGAATTTACTGCTATGGCCTCTAATAACAGACAGCATGGTGTAATAGAACGAACTCTAGCCTAAGAGTCATAAGCTCTAGTATCTTGTACCAGTTTAAGTTCTGTTGCCTCACTCATGCAGTATATATAAAATGGAGAAATAACCTTATAAGATGATTCAGCTAAAAGATTATAGTCAGTTATAATTAGGCTCAATCAGTAAATCACACCAAGAATTAAAGGAAAAGCATCAGCATTTCAAATTTGGCTGACCAGATGTAGATGTTTTATTATACATTGCTTTAATGTAGTAACATAAATGTATATGGGAGATTTAGCAGATATCGTAAGAAAAAAAGTTGAAACTCTGTAAAAATTATTAAATCTTGTCATGGGAAAATACAGATTTTAAAAGCCAAAACTTAATGCATAAGTCAGCAACTTGGTGGTTAACTAATTTTTAAAACACTTATTGACGTATAATTGACATACAAAGAACAGCACATATTTAGTGTATACAATTTGATGAGTATGGCCTTATGCAAACACCTGTGATACCATCACCACAGTCAAGGTAATAGACATATCCAACACCTCCCAAAGTTTTCTTGTATCCCTTCATTTTTATTTTTGTGTGTGTTGTAAGAACATTTAACATGAATGCTACCTTCTTAACAAATGTTAACTACAGGCACCATATTGTACAGCAGATCTTTAGAATTTATTCATATAGCATAATTGAAACTTTCTTTCTTCCTTCCTTCCTTTCTTCCTTCCTTCCTTCCTTTCTTTCTTTCATCTCTCTTTCTTTCTCTCTCTTTCTTTCTTTCTTTATATATCTTTGGCTGCATTGGGTCTTCGTTGCTGCATGCGGGCTTTCTTTAGTTGCAGCGAGTGGGCTTCTCATTGCGGTGACTTCTCCTATCGCAGAGCACAGACTCTAGGCACGCGGGCTTCAGTAGTTGCAGCACATGGGCTCAGTAGTTGTGGCACGCGGGCTCTAGGGGGCACAGGCTTCAGTAGTTGTGACGCACATGCTCAGTAGTTGTGGCACATAGGCTTAATTGCTCCATGGCTTGTGGGATCTTCCCAGACCAGGGCTCTTAACCACTGGACCACCAGGGAAGTCCCTAAACTTTATATTTGTTGAACTACAAGTCTCCATATCCCCCAACGTCCAGCCCCTGATGGTCACTATTATATTCTCTGCTTTAATAATCAAGGGAACTTATTTATGAGGCTTGTCTTGGAGTAGATCTCTGCACTCACCTGCAAAATCTTATAGCTTTATGTAGAGGTCTTAACTGTGTTCAGTCATGTATACCATCCAGATGGGCTCAACATCTCACTCTCTCAAGGATGTGTCCTTGAAACAGTTCCTAGTGTGGGAATGGTGGGGTGGGAGTGAGGAGCATTTGATCACCTGGGTCCAGCTTGTGGGTAAACCAGTGGTCATGTCCTCTCAATTCCTCCCTCCAACATTCCACCCCTCAAGACCAGCTCTTACAATCTTATACCACCTCCTCTTCCCCAGTGTGCCCTGAGAGGTCAGCAAGAGGTTTCACTAGCATGGAGGTGGCTTGTCTGGCAGCTATCCACTTGCATTGAAGGCAGATACCATAGTATTAATAGAGGCACATGCAAGAGAAGCACAGATAAAGATAACGATTACCAAAATAAGTGACAACTTTTTCTACCAAGAGCCCCATGATTGGAACCACTGATTTTTTTAAGTTCCTTAGGTTGGGTTGTATCATTCAGGGCATTTATTTGTGCCTCCATGTGATGTAATAAAGATGATACATTAGCCGACTCATCAAATATGAACACAGAACATTTTGTTTGGATAATAGCACAAGTGCCTCCTTGCAAGGCAGCAATAATGTCCAAGGTCATCGTATTTTGGAGGACATGTTTTCTCATTAGAGACATTTCTGTGTTTGGTAAGGACAGGCATTGTCAGCTATCATTTAAGGCTTGCTGGGTGAACATAGTAAGGGCTTTCTATTTAATATCCTCCAGGGCAGTGGAGGGAACAAAGATGGTGGCCAAATGATCATACCAGTGGAAAACAGAACATGCCCACTTGGCCTTCAAGAGTGGAAGGCTGGCAGCTTTAGGAACTTGACCTGGTCATGCACACCATCCATGCTGGCCAGAGATAGCACCATCAGGCATAAGGAGATGGACTGGGCAGGATATGCCAAACCAGGACCCCTCTTTTCTCCTTTCTTTCAATGGTGTGTGTTCCATTACAGGTATAGTACCTTTCAACAGGTCCAGCTTACAGCAGGACAACAGAATCCCAGTAGATATTGAGAGTACTCCCTCACTCAGGGGTGCAAAGTTACTCACCCATCTTGACAGTATATCTCATTGCAAATTCACATAGATAATTTCTTTCCCAGGCATGATGGAATTTTATGTTCACAGCAGCATAGCACATTGATACATGGTGAGTGTTGGTATTTATGGTATTAGGTGCCTTGATAGGGGCCCCCAATCTCCTATATGGGGCAGCAGGCTCTACTTGTTGATCACTCAAGTGTATTAACTCCTGGACAGTACTTTAGTCCACCCAGCCAAGATGGTTTTACCTTTTAGTAATTTAATTTGCTGCTTTAATTTTCCATTTTTCCTTCCTATTAACCCTGCTGATTGTGGGTTATATGACACATGGAACCTCCATTCAATGTCATGTTCTTTTGCTCAGTCTTGCATATCCTGACCTTTGAAATGTGACCCCTGATCACTGTCTACTTGACAAGGGTATCTGTACATGGTATTCAGCTTCTCTAATCCCCTAATGGTGGCAGCCTGGTTTGCTTGGTGACAGGGAAAAACTTGGGTTAAGCCAGACACAGTGTTCACACAAATCAAAGCATATTTAATATTTAAAATCCTCACTCAGAGGGAGGAGGCCGATGTAATCAATTTGTCAATCTATTACTGGTTGGAGTTTAAGCCATGGGAGAGGGAATTTGATAGAACATATTCTTAATTTACCCCTTGATGGGAAGGGGAGTTCTTACCATAATATGCTCTTCTTCTGTGGGAGGCACTAGCTGGAGGAGTGCTGTTTACACTGCTAGGGACTGTTGCTCTATGGGGATATATTGGGTTTTTGTCCCTTCCAGAATCCTAGGGGTACTCTGTGAGCCCAAAATCCTAGGGGGTACTCTTTCCTTTTGTTGTCTCTGCCATACTGCCCAACTCATACCTTCCAGAGACATGGATGCATTTAACTCAAGTGGTAGCCCTGCTTGGTAGAAGCCCAGAGCTTTAATATGTTTCACTAGTATTTTTGCCTTCTCAAAGGTTGTTGATATTTTGACCTCCAGGCTCATACATGCCCTTTCTTTACCAGGCAGTATAAGGAATGGAGACACTGTGGAAGGCAGGGAATACAATTTGTTCAAAACTTTAAAATCCCTAAGGAGGCTTGCATTTCTTTTACATTCTTAGGAGTTGGATAGGTTTGCATTTTATCAGTCATAGCTTCTGGGACAGTATGCATCTTACCGGACCAAAAGACTTCCAAACACTTCATGGAGGTCCTTAGGCCTTGAATTTTCTGTGAGTTCACTATTTATCCTTTCCCTCACAGATGTTTCAGCAAAATCTGCAGGCTGTCCTGCAGCAGAGGCAAGTCTTCACATGTTAACTTTATATCATCAGTGTAATAGGTCCATTTTACTGATGTGGGGAAGGAGAATAGGGACAAATCTTGGGTTACCATCCCATAACATACTTTCTTTACTTTCCTAGGGATTCTACCTCTTAGCATCCTAATCAGGCTTTGTCACCAGCCCCTCAATCTTAATCTGCAGCAGTTTATGCCCTCCTGGCTTTGCAAAATGGCATGCTAAGTTCTCTAATTTATAATCTTGTTCTTCCAGCTTCTCTGCCATCCCCAGGGTTAGTAGAGTAGTGGTCAACTGCATGTCTGTCTCTAATCTTACCTCTTCTTCCAACTCTCTGACTTGAGCTTGAGCCTCTAGCTGGGCATCAGTGTCCAGCCCAACCGCCCACAGTAGAGACCAGCCCACTGCAGCAGCCATTTGCTTCTCTTCTTTGCTATGGTGCATGATGCACAATATCTCAAATGAATTAAAGAAACTTGTGTTTTCAAGGCATCCTTGAACTCATGCAGCAGTCCACAAGCATCTAACAAACAAGTTACCCTTCCATGGCATATTTGGGATTTCCTCCAGGAAGCCTCTTTCCTAAAGCCCATTCCTTTTCTTCTTTTTTTTTTTTTTAACATATTTATTGGAGTATAATTGCTTTACAATGTTGTGTTACTTTCTGCTGTATAACAAAGTGAATCAGCTATACGTACACATATATCCCTATATCCCTTCCCTCTTGCATATCCCTCCCACCCTCTCTATCCCACACTTCTAGGTGGTCACAAAGCAACGAGATGATCACCCTGTGCTTTGTGTCTGCTTCCCACTAGCTATCTATTTTACGTTTGGCAGTGTATATATGTCCATGCCACTCTCTCACTTCATCCCAGCTTACCCTTCCCCCTCCCCGGGTCCTCAAGTCCATTCTCTATGTGTGAGTCTTTATTCCTGTCCTGCCCTTAGGTTCTTCAGAAACTTTTTTTTTTTTTTTTAGATTCCATTTTTTGTGTTAGCATACAGTATTTGTTTTTCTCTTGCTGACTTCACTCTGTTTGACAGACTCTAGGTCCATCTACCTCACTACAAATAACTCAATTTCATTTCTTTTTATGGCTGAGTAATATTCCATTGTATATATGTACCACATCTTCTTTATCCATTCATCTGTCGATGGACACTTAGGTTGTTTCCATGTCCTGGCTATTGTAAATAGAGCTGCAATAAACATTGCGGTACATGTCTCTTTTTGAATTATGGTTTTCTCAGGGTATATGCCCAGTAATGGGATTGCTGGGTCATATGCTAATTCTATTTTTAGTTATTTAAGGAACCTCCATACTGTTCTCCATAGTGGCTGTATCAATTTACATTCTAACCAACAGTGCAAAAGGGTTCCCTTTTCTACACACCGTCTCCAGCATTTACTGTTCGTAGATTTGTTGATGATGGCCATTCTGAATGGTGTGAGGTAATAACTCATTGTAGTTATGATTTGCATTTCTCTAATGATTAGTGATGTTGAGCATCCTTCCATGTGTTTGTTGGCAATCTGTATATGTTCTTTGGAGAAATGTCTGTTTAGGTCTTCTGCCCATTTTTGGATTGGGTTGTTTGTTCTTTTGACATTGAGCTGCATGAGCTGCTTGTATATTTTGGAGATTAATCCTTTGTCAGTTGCTTCATTTGCAAATTTTTTTTTTTTACATCTTTATTGGAGTATAATTGCTCTACAATGGTGTGTTAGTTTCTGCTTTATAACAAAGTGAATCAGTTATACATATACATATGTTCCCATATCTCTTCCCTCTTGCGTCTCCCTCCTGAGGGGTTGTCTTTTTGTCTTGTTTATGGTTTCCTTTGCTGTGCAAAAGCTTTTAAGTTTCATTAGGTCCCATTTATTTATTTTTGTTTTTATTTCCATTTCTCTAGGAGGGGGGTCAAAAAGGATCTTGCTGTGATTTATGTCATAGAGTGTTCTGCCTATGTTTTCCTCTAAGAGTTTTATAGTGTCTGGCCTTACTTTTAGGTCTTTAATCCATTTAGAGTTTATTTTTGTGTATGGTATCAGAGAGTGTTCTACTTTCATTCTTTTACAGGTAGCTGTCCAGTTTTCCCAGCACCACTTACTAATTTTTAATATTTTACATTTATCTCATCATTCTCTGTCACTTTACCAATGTAGAAATATCTAGCTATCTACAGGTATATATGGATATATACATATAAAATATTTTTCTGAAACACTTATGTTGCAGGCACAATGCCAAATTACTGCTTATCATTTTATCATGTATTTCTTACAGACAGCAATGTTTCCTTTTATCACAACAGTACAACTGTCAAAATTGGGATGTATTCACTGGTAAAATTCTCTCATCTATTCCAGGGATGTTAAAATGTTGCTGATGATTCTAATATTTTATTTTATAGGTTCAGGTCCAATTTAGGATCATACATTGCATTTAGTTGACATATCTCTTTAGTCTCCCTCAGTCTGAAACACTTCTTAAATTTTCATGTGTCTTTCATTACTTTGGTATTTTTGACCCAAACAGGCACTTATTTTGTAGAATGTACCTCAACTCAAAGGTTTTTCTGATCATTTAAAAAAATTTGATTCAGTACTTGCATTATATTTTTTTAATGACCATGTCATATATAATTATATTCTCTACAAAAATCATCAGATTGCTTGAAAGATATACCAAATGAAGGAAATAGCTAAAAGAGACATTTACAGGAGAGTAACATTTGTTTCATATAATAATTATAAACTATTTGCAATTATTTATGAAACACTTATAGATCTGTTGAAGTCAAACAACTAACCCAGTAACAACGTAATTCATTTCATCTTACGTGGAGATAACGTCTTTTTCTTCTTCCAAATTTTCATATACATCAGGAGAACAGGACCAGTTTATTCCCTGGAACTGTGAGAATAAAGTACAAATTCCTACCATGTAATTTTGGATAGAAGGTTTTGTTCCTTTCATTCCTGCCTGGATGATGTCTTTTTCCTGGCATATAGTTTTCTTAATTACCCTGAATGTAAGCTGGCTATATTTGGTAATCGTTCAAAAGAAGCTCTTCAATCAAACTGCTCTTTATTTATGGGAAGATTGTAATCGTTGATTTGCTGTTGGGAACTTAAAGATCTTTAGATTTCTTGTCGTCACTATGTCAATTTTTTGGTGTAAAGATAATGGAACTTTGATAATGACTTTGCCACCTGTGATACTCAAGATAATAGGTTGGTAGAAAAAAATATCAGTAGTTATGTAACATTATTCTGAATGGTAATCAATATAATGGTGGCCTGCTGATATGAATATAGCAGCTGTCTACTTCTTCACGTATGTGTGGACCCTAATCCATGCCAGCTGTGCTGGGTAGAGATACTGAACATTAGGCTGACTCAAGTATAAAATCACTTCAAAAACAGCTCAAGTTATATATGACATAAGAGTTCAGACTGAGAAAGTATTAGGTAAATACACAGTAAATCAACTAATTTTTTCGTTGTCTACAAGTACAATCCAATTTGTTGCAGTAAAAATTAAGGGTAACATATCATTCTGATAATAGGAATAACTTTTGCATTGTAGTTTGGTTTTATTTTTCATATTCATGAGTCAATGGAATTTCCAAAAAATATTGTACATATTCTGAAGTATCAATTACTTATCAGAGGCTACTGTTGAATTTTAATTTAACAAAGCTATAATCCCAATAGTATTTATGCATGTAACTTGGAAAATCTACAAGAATGGTTAAGAATGAGTGTAGGAAGCTAGGTATTAATAAATGTTAAGAAAGTTTTCAGTGAGGTACAATTTAGAACCAGGAATCAGTGATTTGGGAGATAATTTATTCCATTTTATATTTCAACTTGTATATATCATTTCATGTGAACCACCACTTTGACATAGGTCATGTCTATGCTTTCCTTTACATCCATGTATTCTTGCAAAGAAAGGCATTATTTTTTAATTATCTCCTATTCTCAAATAAAAAAGGCATGTTCTTTTATAATCCAATTGAAAATATCATTCATCAATGAATTTCCCACTTCTAGATTAGATATACTGTTCCTTTATCCCTGGTTTCTATGGGATACTATCTTTTTTCTGAAGCATATTCTCAAGTATCTTTTGCAACTCTTTTTTTTGGTAACTGTAAAAATATAGAAGGACTAATAAACATCTATTTATCTTCTACCATTTGTAGCACACTAACTCTCATTTTGCAGGTTTCTCCTATACTGTTCTTCATGTCTATTCATTATTCCTTAACTTCTTGGCTTCTCTCATCTGTACTTTGATGATATTAAGGCTGAAAACATTAACATTCTGTTCTAAGATCATGAAAAATACACTAATCTTTGTCTAAAAGTTGGTTCTAAAAGCCAAAAAGGAATATACAGCATTTACCTTATACTGATGTGAGTATAATGTTTACTGCTCAGTGAGACAACTATGATATATGACAAGCAACCACAAACCCTCAGTGGGATACACCAATAAGCATTTACTCCTTGCTCACTCATTTACATATTAGTTGGAGTTCAAGGGAACATGGGTGGGTTGTTTTCTCCAGGTCTTAAGTTCAGATTGGATTGGTTCCACATATCTCTCCTTCTGGAACAAGGCTACCTAAGGAAGGCTTTTCTCATAGAGGTGCAGGAAGTGTAAGAGGAAAACTTCTTGGTTGTTGGAGCGTCTGTATCTCATCATGCCTGAAGTAAGGCCACCCTGAGTGTTGCTTAATCCTGTTTAGTTGGTTTTTCTGTCATTTTCTAACAAAGTGCTAAGTGTTGGTATAGTAACTCAGCTGCTTTGTGAAGGAAAGCAGTAAGGATCTCTAACACTCCAATGGGAAAATCTTTGTATTTCTATGAGAATAAGATATATTTGAAGTATAGATTATATGAGTCAGAAAAAAAATCTTGGTTGCTTTCAAATTTTGGCAATAATGAATAAAGCTACTGTAAGCATCCATATGCAGGCTTTTGTGTGGATATGCGTTTTCCGCTCCTTTGGATCAAAACTAAGGTGCATACTTGCTGGATCATATGGTAAGAGTATGTTTAGAATTGTAAGAAACTTTCAAACTGTCTTCCAAAGTAACTACACTTTGCCTTCACACCAGCAGTGAATGAGAATTTCTGTTGCTCCCCACCTTTGCCAGCATTTGGTGTTGTCAGTGCTTTGGATTATGGCCATTCTAATAGGTGTGTAGTGGTATCCCAAATTTGTTTTAATTTGCATCTCACTAATGACATATGATGTGGAGTATCTTTTCATATGCTTACTTGCCATCTGTGTATCTTCTTTGGTGAAAGGTCTTAGTCAGTTTGGGCTGCTATAACAATTGCTGTAGACTGGGTGGCATATGAACAGTCTCAGTGTTCTGGAGACTGGAAGTCTGAGATCATGGTGTAAGTTCAGTCTCTATAAAGCAGAATTCAACTAAAGAAAGTGGATAAGACCAAAAAGAGTATTTTATTAGTTTATTAGATGAATCTGGGTATTTTATTAAACGGGCAATTGAGGAAGGGGAGAATATGATCTATAATGACCTGGGGAAAGAGTTTTCCCACATTATACATGTAATGTCTTATGGTAATTCGTTTTATCACAGCAAGTAATGTGAGTTCAAAACTCATTCAGGTGTCGAGCTGGGCCAAGGCAGGAGGAAAGCAAACTATTTAAAGATAAAAGAGAATAATCCTTAAAGTTACAACCTAAGAGAGAGGGAGAATAAGTTCACTTTGAACTAGCAAGATAATTAAAAGAGCTCAAAATCATCTAAGACAGACTGACAACAAATAAGAGAAATGCATTTTGTTGTTTGATATGTTCATATTAAATACCATGGAAATTTAAAGTAGCAATAGCTTTAAGGTGAAGCTGGGTCAGAAAAACTTCATTGAAAACATATGTGGGTTTATTAACCACTGTCCATTTTATAATATTTCTGTTTCTAACTCTTCATAAAGATTAAAAATGATATACTTGCATACCATTTGCATTTAGTTTTGATTAAGAACAACTTCATTGGTCATCCTTTAAATACACAGATACACATATACAGTAATTGTTTATAAAATCATAAAATGTAACTTGAGGTTAATTCCTTAGTTTAAACTAAGTAAATTTGAATTGAAATTTATCTCATCTGTGTTTTAATTCTTTTTTAAAAATCTCTCATGAATTTTATTATTTAGGTTAACTTGTTCATCCATGAGCATTTATAATTTATTTCCAGAGAACTAATGGAAATACTAAAATTTAATTTTAAAATTTCTAAAAATGTGAAGCAGTAAAATCTAAAATAATAGAGTGATATGAAATTTAACCCAGGGAAATGTGGGTAAATCCTTTCTATTGCATATATCCAGAGGCAGTTATCACAGAGTATCATTGAATTACATATACAGAATTTGAACTAGGGTTTGTCAGCCAAAGCACACACAATTAACAGTCAAATAAGAAAACGGGATTTGTATAGTCCCAAAATCTGTCCCAAGATATTTGTTAAGTACAGAGAAAAGACATTAATGTTAGAGTGGATAATCTTGACAGAAACCTTCTTGACTGATTTATCAAAATCAACATCAGTAGTGAACTGGTGATAAAACATAACATGATGGACCAAGGAGGACACATAATTTTTCTGGTTCCCTAGACAAATACATAACTTCAGTCCAATACTGTGAAAACTCCAGGCAAACCTAAGCTGAGGGACATTCAGCAAAATGACTAGTGGACTTTGAAAATGTTAAGGTGGTGAAGCAAGGACATACTCAAGAACAATTACAGATTGCAGAAGCCTTTGGAGAATAAAAGCAAAACAATTACAGGGTCAGATTTTGAATGGGCTCCTGGAGGGGAAAAAAAGACAGTCGTGGAAAAACTGGTAAATTTTAATAAGGTCTTTAGTTTTCATACTGGTTCTGATAATTGTGTAAATTGTGAAAATTATGTAAGACGTTAACTTCAGTGTAAGCTGGGTAAGGAATAATTGGAAACTTTCGGTACTACTATCATAACTTTTCTTTAAGTCTAAATATAGTTTAAAATAAGAAAGGTATTTAGGGAGGAGGTATTTAGGGAGGAGCAACATTAAGAATGGAAAACAGATTAGATTTTGTCAGGAGTTGGCATAAGTGGTGGGATTCATTACCAAATGGTAGCAGGAGGAAATTCTTTTTGATTGCAGAACTATCTTGATTGTGAGGGTGGTTAGATGACTCTCCGCATTTGCCAAAATGCATAGAAAGGTAAACAAAAACAACTGCATTCTATCGCATGTAATATTTAGTAAACAAACACAAAAATAAAAACAGCGAATAACCTGGGAAAATATTTGCAACAAATATGTAATAAATAATGAAAAATAAGAGATATTAATAAAAAATCCCATTAAATAAATAGCAATGCATTTCAAAATTGCAAATAACAGCTAGAAAAATAATTGTGGCAATTGTTCAATATCTTAATTATTAATTATATAGAATTAGAGTGAAATATCATAAAATAATTTAAATATAAATAATATTCAATTTTTTCAAGATTTGATAAGGAATTGTTGATAAATCATTGTATTAAAATATTTAAATACATATATTATATCTTGAGGCTGTAAAATTAATTTATGCCAATCTATTAATTCAGTTTTTTGAGTCTCTCAATTTTATTTAACCAATTTTGGGATAAATACAAGGTGAACTCCAACTGTGTACCAGGTACTATAATATTCCATGGACCTACAATGATGTCAGAGACAGAGGTGGTGAAAAGTTAAAACAATAAATAGCACACTAGGTTGATGCAAAGACTACCTGCTGCAAACAAGGAGTTATTCAAAAAGATGTGAGATGCACACATGCACACACACATACACACCTGAGTTCATCCCAGTTGACAGAAAAGGTACCTCAAAGTCAGAATTGAAAGTTTAAGCCTGGTATCAAATTAGTTAATGGTGTTTGGACCTGGATACTAGCCCCTGCAATTGAGAAATAGCCTTCCACACTGCGGCAGGACCTAGAACTGAGACTCCTGATTAAATGTGTAACTCTAAGTGGTCTGATCTTTCTACATAAAGGACATCACAGACACTTCAGCCAATTGCCTTGTAGAAACAGTGTGAAATAGTACTGATACTTTAAGATCTAGATGGGTTAGAGAGTATCCTGTGAGAAAGCCCAAATTAAAGTATGCTGAATGTATTCTGCTTGCTCCTTGTAATACACTGTCCCACAGTCTCCTTCTTGCTCTCTGCCTGAGGCTGACCTGGGTGGACTACAGTAATGGAACCCTCCTCACTACAGCTTCTTGTAGTTTGAATCAAATAGAAAATTGACTGAAGAACAAAAAGAGTGAGGAAAGTGAATTTAGGTTATTTAATCCCATGCCTCATCTTTCAGAGTAGGATTGCTAAATTTAGAGAATAAGAAGGGTATTCAGATCAACAATGAACAATTTTTTTTTTTTTTGGTACGCGGGCCTCTCACTGTTGTGGCCTCTCCCGTTGCGGAGCACAGGCTTCGGACGCGCAGGCTCAGCGGCCATGGCTCACGGGCCCAGCCGCTCCACGGCATGTGGGATCTTCCCGGACTGGGGCACAAACCCGTGTCCCCTGCATCGGCAGGTGGACTCTCAACCACTGCACCACCAGGGAAGCCCAACAATGAACAATTTTTTAAAGTAAAAGTATATTCATGTAACATTTGGGACATACTAAAAAAAGTTGTTTCTAAAATTCTAAAAAGTTGTATCTAAAATTCAGTGTTAACTGGGTATCCTGTATTTTATCTGGCAACCCTACTTCAATATTTTTGGCTTTGCACAATCCCTCAAAGATTATGTGATTTGGTGGAGATGTTAGCTAAATCTAGGGTGGTAATCATTTTGCAGTATATAAGTGTATCAAATCAACACATTGTACACCTTAAGCTTACACAATATGTCAATTGTATCTCAACAGCGCTGGAAAAAAAGGATCATGACTATTTTCAAGGCAGCTCCTACAATTCCCTCATCCAGGATTCTGGTGTTTTCCAACTGTCTTTATGGAGTTTGAAAACTCCATAAAGAGAGTTTGGAACCTTTATGGAACCCCTCTCTCTGATGAGAAGTGTACTCAGTTTTTCTTAAAAAAAAAAATCCATTGTCCACATCACCCTCAAATTCAGGAAAAGTAGAAAAGTAGAAACAACAAATGGAATTTTTAAACTTAAATTAATCAAGAATTTATAAATCCTTTATTTCTTTGATCTAATGAATTGCCTTTAGCTTTCATTACAATGGGATCACTTTTGAGATCCCATTGACATTCTCCGTATGAACAGATAACTGGACATCCTATGAATCTGGAAATATTGCTCACAAACCTGGATTCTGTTTATTACATGCTAGTAAGGCTGTGAGATCTTGGATTGAGTAATCTTAAGAATTCCCTAGAAATAGATGATCTTGGGCAGGTAAACCAACACCTTCAAATCAAGACAATATTGGCATAAAATAGAAAGCTTCCATCTACAATAACAGAAAAAAGAATCTTGCTTGGAGATCTGTGTAATTCTTTTCTTCTCCTTTGTTATAAATTTTCCTATTTTATTTAAATAAACTCTAGCTATTGCCTAAAAGGGTTTTTTCAAAGTATTTTATACTTCTGTATCGTTATCTTGCTCTTAAATCCTCTTAGCTTTTCTCTAGCATGTGAAGAGGTTACTCATCTGTGCATTTCTCCTTATCTTTATGATTGGTGAACCTATTTTCTCTCACTTAAGCCCCTGATAAACATCTAATTAACGTTCTTTTAATACCACAGAAGGCAGATTCCTTTCAACAGGTCCTTTTTTGGGCAGGAATTATTCTCACACATTAACGCCCACTCTCAATCTTGTAGTTATTGTACCCTCCCCACAAATCACCAGAATGCTTTTGTATAAAGCACTTCATTCACCCTGTGGGCATAACTGAGCTCACCAGGGGGAACACCTTTGCAGGAGCTATTCTCACCACAGTCCTCAGTCTGCTCTTTTCAGAGATTCTCCAGCCTGCTTCTCAGGAATTATTCATTTCCACTAAGAGAAACTACTAATCTCAAGGATGGGTAATTGGCTTATCCCTGATGTGATAAATTGTACCATATGTTCCTCATCAGGGTATTAATTCTTAAGTGGAAAGCAGACTTTCAATTGTCTACTGCATGCAACTTGCCTTGTGTTCATGCTACAGTTACTAAAGATTTCCATATATTAAAAATCCTTACTCCTCCAAGAGACCATATTCCCCGAGAATTATACCTGGAAATCTCCAAACTAAGGCAGGCACATACTACTTAGGATTACTACCTAGAGGGATAATAAACCTTCATGTGCACTATTTGGGCTGCTGTTCCAACAGCAAGAATACAAGCGTGAAGAAAAATTGAACCAGAAGTTATCATTGAACCTGGTAGAAGTAAAAAATAAAATGTACTAATTTTGCTCTAGACAACAACCTTACATTCATTAACCAGGTTCTAGCACTGTTCTGGATTTAGTTTTGCTGAGACAAGAGAGTCAAGAGTTAATATTCTATGTTGTATCAATACAAATAGCACTGGTCAGGTGAAACTGTATGCAACTAAACTTAAGGAAAAGACCATCTGTCTTTCTAAGATTACACTCAATTTAACATTAAGTCGTGTTATTATGGCCTAGGCTTAGCATTTAGATAAGTGTACTCATTATTTTTAGAGGGGCTAATAATCAATTTGCTTCTAATTATTTCTATTTCAGTTGGTCTTTACATCCTTTCAGAGTCTTAAATGTTAGCAATCAGTCATTTCTGATCAGATGATTTAAGAGCTCCTGCTATAATAAAAACAACAACAAAACATACTAAGGAATTAATTAGTTTAGTCCAAGTAAAGATAATGTTTCTTATAAACTTCTGACAATCAGACCCATATTTTGCATTGATATATAGTTAAATAGATGATAGTCAATATTTCAAGTAAAAATTAGTGTTTTTTAGTGTATTCACAAAGGTACACATCTATCCCCACTATCTAATTCCAGAATGCTTTAAATTTGTATATCATTTTTATATTTACTCTTTGGAGAAATAGCTATTCAAATCCTTTATTTAAAAATTTGGTTATTGGTCTTTATATTGTAGAATTGTAGCTGTTCTTTCTATATTCTGGATACTAGAGTTTTATCAACTGTGTGATTACAGATATTTTCCCTATATTATGGGACAACTTTTCATTTTCTTCATAGTGTCCTTTGAAGTACATTTTTAATTTTTATGAAATCAATTTATATATATATATTTTTTCACCTGTGGTTTTGGAGTCATAGTTAAGAAGCCTTAATCTAACTCAAAATCTTGTAGTTTTACTTATATATTTTCTTCTATGAGTTTCATACATTTATCTCTTACATTTGGGTGTATGATTCATTTTTTTGTTACTTTTTGTATATGGTGGGAGGTAAAAAACTAGCTCCATGATTTTGCATATAGGTATCCATTTGTCCCAGAGCCATTAGTCAGAAAAACTGTTTTTACCCATTAAATTACCCTGGCACCCTAGTTGAAAATCAACTGGCACTAACAATAGACTGTCAAACTATGTGAGGCCAAAACTAACAGAACTGCAGAGAGAAATAGAGGAATTCATTGTCATAGTTGGAGATGTCAAAACCTCTATATCAGAAATGGTCAGATCCAGCAGGCAGAAAATCAATAAGGACATAGGTGAACTCAACAATACCATCAATAAACAGTATAATTGACATCTGTAGACTACTTCAACAGCAGAATATGCATTATTCTCAAGTTCACATGGAGCATTTATCAAGATAGACCACATTCTGGGCCATAAATGCAACTTAAGAAATTTAAAAGAATAGAAGTCATGCAATGTCTGCTCTCAGATCATAATGGAATTAAACTAGAAATTAATATCAGAAAGATAACTGGAGAATCCCAAAATACATGGAGATTGAACAACAGACTTCTAAGTGAAACATGGGTAAAAGAGGAATCTCAAGAGAAAATAAAAATATTTTGAGCAAAATGAAAGTGAGAACATAACTTATTAAATTTGGGAGATGCTGTAAATGCAGTGCTTAGAGGGAAATTTATGTCACTGAATGCATATATTAGAAAAAAAAGAAAGATACAGAATCAATCATCTAAGTTTCTACAACAGGAAACTAGGAAAAAAAGAGAAAATTAGGTCTAGAATAAGCAGAACGAAATAAATAAGAATTAAAGCAAAAATCAATGAAATTTAAATCAGGAAATCAATGGACAAAAATCAATAAAATCAAAACTTGTGTCTTGAAAAGATCAATAAAACTGTTATGCCTTTTTCCAGGCTAAGAAATAAAGAGAGAAGACACAAATTACTAATATCATAAATGAAAGAGTGAACATTACTCCAGATCCTATGGATGTTAAAAGTACAATAAAGGAATACTCTAAAAAACTCTATGCCCTCAAATTTGATGAGCTAAATGACATGCACCAATTCCTTGAAAAACAAAATTTTCCAAAACACATAAAAGAACAAATAGACAATCTGAATACATCTATATCTATTAAAGAAATTGAATCAATAATTAATAACCTTCCATAACAGAAAACATCAGACCTACATGGGTTGACTAGTGAATTCTACCACAAATTTATCAGAGAGATTATACTAGTTCTCTATAATCTCTTTCAGAGTATAGAAACAGAAAGAATATGTCCTAACTCATTCTTTGAGGCCAGCATTACCCTAGTATAAAAACCAGGCAAAGCCATTACAAGCAAAGAAAACTACAGACCAATAACATTCATGAACATAGATGTAAAATTCCTCAACAAAAATTAGCAAACTAAATTCGACAATGCATAAAAAAAATTTAACACCATGACCAAGTGGGATTTCTCCCAAGTATGCAAGGCTGGATCAACACTGGAAATGAATTAATCTATCTCATCAACAGGCTAAAAAAGGAAAGTCACATGATCATATCAATAGATGCAGAAAAAACATATGAGAAAATCCATGACCCATTCATGATGAAAACCCTCAGTAAACTAGGAATAGAGGGAAACTTCCTCAATGTGATAAAGGATATCTACAAGAAACCTTCAGATAACATACTTAATGGTGATAAACCGAAAGCTTTCCTTCTAAGATCAAGAACAAGGCAAGGATGTCCCCTCTCATCACTCCTTTTCAATATCACATTGGAAGTACTAGCTAATAGAGTAAGGTAAGAAAAGAAAATTAAAGTTGCTCAGATGGGGAAGGAAGAAATTAAACTGTCTTTGTTCCATTGATATTTTGTTCTGTTGACACTTCATCTTCCATCTATGTAGAAAATCTGGAAGAATCAGCCAATATTTCCTGGAACTAATAAGCAATTATAGCAAGAATTCAGGATACAAGATGAAAATGAAAACAAAGCTTGATATACAAAAGTCAATCTCTTTCCTATATTTAGAAATTTAAATTAAAAACAGTATCATTTATATTAGCACACCAAAATGAAATACTTAGGTATAAATTTAACAACATATGTATGAGATATATATGAGGAAAACTACAAAACTCTGATGAACAAAATCAAAGAAGAACTAAGTAAATAGAGAGATCTTACATGTTCATGACTAAGAAGATTCAATATTGTCAAATTGTAAGTTCTCAATCCCAATCAAAATCATAGCAAATTTTTTTGGGTATTGTTTATGAATATTTTTTATACCTTTTGATAAATTTAACCTGTTATCATTATAAATTTTCCTTTTATCTCTTATAACAATTTTTGTCTTAAAGTCTAATATTTTTCTAATACTACTATAGCCACTGCAGCTCTCTTTTGGCTTATTTTTCCCCATTCATTTACTTTCAAAGTATTTGTGTTCTTAGTCTAATATGTGACTCTTGAGAAAGCGTATAGTTGGATCATGCTGTATTAAAAAAAATCCATTCCACCAAAATTTTCCTTTTTGTTTAATGCATTACTTAAAAGATAAGAATTACTTTGGTTATTTTGGAATATTTGATGTCTTTTTTGCTCCTCAAAACTACAAGAGTAGATCCATGTCTTTCATCAGATTGAAAAGGCTTTAACCCCCATTTCTTTCTTTTTTTTTTGCAGTACGTGGGCCTCTCACTGTTGTGGCCTCTCCTGTTGTGGAGCACAGGCTCCGGACGCGCAGGCTCAGTGGCCATGGCTCACGGGCCTAGCCGCTTCGCGGCATGTGGGATCTTCCCAGACCACGGCACGAACCCATGTCCCCCGCATCGGCAGGCAGACTCTCAACCACTGCACCACCAGGGAAGCCCTTAACCCCCATTTCTTCAACCTTTCTTTTTGCCCACCCCCACTCTCTTTATGATTCTTCCATTATGTTTAATGCAGATGTTGGTGTCCCAACAGACCCTGTCTGAGGGTCTGTTCATTTCCTCAATTCTTTCTTCTCTTCCCTAAGAGAGTATAATCTCAACTGACCTATCTTCAAGTTTGCTAATTCTTTTGCATGCTAAAATTTTCTTTTGAGCCCCTTTAGTAAATTTTTCATTTCAGTTATTGTAATCTTCAACTCCGGAAATTCCATTTGGTTGTTTTTGCAAAATAATTTGTCTCTCTTTATTAATATTCTCTATATGGTGAGGCATCATTCTTATGTCTTTTGTTTCTTTATAAATGGTTTCTTTAGCTCTGTGACTATATTTAAACAGTTGATTTAAAACTTCCGTTGAGTGGCTTTCTTGGGGACAGTTTCTAGTGACTGTTCCCCCCACCCCACCCTGCATATGGGTCATACTTTCTTTTTTCTTTGATCTCTTTCTCTCTTTTATTTTTTTTGCAAAAACCTGAACATTTATAATAATATGTGTCAATCTGGAAATCAGATGTTCCCCACCCAATTATTGTTTTGGCAGTTTTGTTTTTTTATTTTGTTTTGTTTTGTTTCATTTATTTGTTTGTTTTGTGACTTTTCTGAACTAATTGTATAGTAATACCATTTTAAACATAGAAACTCTATGAAAAAAACCCACATTGGAACTAATTAGAGATTTTAGAAAGGAAGCTGATAAAGAAAACACAAAAATAATTCCACTTGTCAGCAATATGCTATATATATGAAGAATTAAAACTTACGCCTTTGTCAGTTGTGGCCACTGAAGTCTGTGACTGATTAGCTTACTGCTCAGTTGATAAATGGAGATTTCCTTAAATATCTGGACTCAGTAAGCCACACTAAAAAAAAAAGAAACAAAGAAAGAAAACAAACATAAATTTAGTGACTCCTGGGAAGAACCAAATAAAAACTCTAAATCAATAAAGTACTAAACTTATTATTATAATTATTAATTATTGAAATATAAATTTTGTTGCTGTGCTTAAATAATATTATCACTGCTCTGAGCTAATTAATTCTTTTTATCAGTAATCCATTAGTCAGTTCATTTGATGGAATTATTGATGAAAGTGGAACATGAAAGAGAGTAACTGATGTATGCACTCAATCATTTAATCTATTTATATTTAAACCGTTTGAGTTATACAACCAGTCTATTCAGATAACATAGTGCCTATTGTTTTCTGATACAACTGCTAATCACTCAACTGTTTATCATTATTAGTGTTAATTTCAATTCTATGCATCATGCTTTTTTTTTTTTTTTTCTGTGTGACATTTACAGACGAGAGTCCTTTCTTTGGGATGAATTTTATTTTGTGATCGTCTGTGATAAAACAATGAGAAAAGGATTATAAAGCATAAATCTTGTATTGCTTATTTTCTTAATGAAAGTAAACATTGAAGTTGAAAATAAAGGTACATTGTACATAAAGTTAGAATTAAATAAAATACATTATAAATCATGAAAATATATGGAATAATATCTATGTTGAAAATGTTTTTCCCTCATAATTTTCACATAAATTTTCATTGAGCAAGTCATAGCCAGGAAAATCTTATTGTAACAGTAGTAAAATACCACTCAAACATGAAAATATTTGAAATGCTTACTTTACAAAAATAAGACTAAACAGTAAAATTAGGAAGAACAAGGAAAAAGTGATGCTTTCTAGTATCTTGATAATTCTTGCTCCAAAGAAAGTAGCCCTCTGACCCCCGACAGAATTTTATTATCTTCAGGTTTTATTCAGTTGTGGCTACATTTATGGCAAGAATATGAATCCATACACACAGGGCATAATTACTTCACCAGCCTTAATTTTTAAATCTTGTAGCTCTGCAGTGTTCCTCATTAAGGAATTATATATGTAAACACACACAGGACTCTTTCCATCATTATCTTACTAGTTACTTTTGAATGCTGAAGTGGATCTTGAGGTCTCTGTAACATTCTTTCCTCTTTTCACCTATTATGTAGCATATGGTTGGAAGAGGCATGACTATTCCCTCTGCTTTATGATTTAAAGCATTTGGGATGATTTTATGCCTCTTACCACCATCGACTAGTTCGTAAATCCCAGGCATAGAACAATGGTGTGTGTGTGTGCGTGTGTGTGTGTGTGTGTGACATTGGTCTCAGCACAAGAAATGATTCGGGTTTTGTTCAATGTACTTGAATTTCAGAAAATTTGCTGAGAACGTTGAAACAAAGATTTTTTTCTTCATGATGTGATATGTAACTTGAAGCCTGGCTCTACTGAAGCCATTTGCTTCTTTGAGGGAAACCAGTTTGAGGATGAAGCTGACACAAAAAGGAAAGAATTGTTGATATGAACAGAAAGTAATGGAACAAGAATCTTGATTAAAGGAATAAAAAAAGAGTCTATCTTTTACTCTTTCAGCTAGTTTTAGTTGGGTTATTATTTAACCAACTTTTATTTTAAAGGCAGCAGATACATAAATCACACACTATTATTATTTTCTATATGAGCAAACACATGTTTATTTAAAAACACCTTATATATCCATTGTCTACATAAAACCTCTGTCTCGATTGACAAATTTTAGCTAGGTTAAGAACAGGACTTTTATATCATGCTTACAGTTGACTTTCACATGTTTTTAATTTCTAGTAAAGATCAAGTTTCCACCAATAAAATTAAATACACCTGGTGGTATTTATGACTGGTATTAGTCAGTCATTAATACTGTAGCCAATTCAAAGTTGTATGACATTTATCTAACTCCAAGGACTATTAAATCCAGTTGAAGAAATACCTGATAGTTTTTGTTCAAGAGCAAGTACTTCTAATATAACTGTGACCAAGCTCCAACCCACAAATTCTTTGTTGTTTTTCGTTCATGTATTAATGTGTATTTACACCCATATATAGATATTTTATAGTCTGTTTACATAAGAATACCAATTATTCTTATGAAATCATATTAAAAGAGATATATGTTATAATTTGCCTTTAAAATATGTAATCACTTATCCATTGGTTTCTTCTGTTCTTTAAAACTAAGCTAAAAGAAATGTAATTATAATCCATCATTTAAACAGAACATACTTCTTTTATTAATGCTGTCAGTGAAGCTTCTCTAAATCAATATCTCTCAAGCTAGAGAGACAAGAAAAAATATGAAATGTTTCAAGATAAAATTTCTAAAAAGACTACATAAAAAATGAGTTTGTGTTTTTTACCTAAAATAACTTGAAGATTTTGGTAGGATTACGGGTGATTGGCTGTGTTTGGAGGATTTATATTGTATGGTTCCTTTCTTTGCTTGAGCTATAAAATTGTTCAACGTAATTTATTTATTCATTAAAAAATTATATCACATTTACTCTGTAAAGGTCACTGACATAGAAGCTGGAAGTGCAAAGTGAAATGGACACAGTCCCTGCTTTCAAAGGACTTACATTCTCCCCTTGCTGGGATGCTGTGAGCTTTCACAAGTACATGATCATCAATCACCAAGATACTGCTTTAGTCCTACATGCTAAAAAATACCTCTGGCTCTTTGGTCTGTAGTCAAATTGTCTACCATCTGTCTCTGAATACAATTCTTTTGCATTAAAAAATTACAACCATGTCAGTGGAAGTTAAAATGTATTAAACTTTACAACATAATAAGATTGCATGTAACATGGCTTTATATACGTGGAAGGAATGACATTACATCTCACTAATTTTGGAGATTTAGCTAAACTTTTGATAATGGTTTAATTAATATTTTTATTGATATAATTAATAGGTATTGTACATCTACTGTATGATAGCATTGTACTAGCTGTAGCCAGGTCCATTCACAGTTGATGATTTTCTTTAAAATTTAGTCAAAGAGGGAAATACATACTTTTGTAAATGAAATAGTGCAGAGATAATGACTTCCCCTAGGGAGGAGTCTGTTTGCATTATACAAACATTTCACACTGGATTAGAAAGTCTTATCTTGGTAGAACCACATGCATTGTGCATTTCGTCTCTGACTTAAGTGTACTCTTTGATATTTTATGAATTAGTTAAAAGGCCATTGAAATGACTCATTGTAGAAAACATATTTTCCCTCTATTGTTGCTCAAGATTTTGTTTTTTATAGTTAAAAAGATATTTTCTAAACACACTAAGGAAATTCTGTTCATTGTTCTATTTTGTATATGAATAGCATCAGCATAAATATCTTGATTACAATAAATATCCAGTATATAATGCTTCATACACAATTCATATTATTCTAATAGTTATATTATTACTGGAAACATTTCTAACAAACAGATCTAGTTAAATTATAATTATGATCTGGCCTGTGGAAGCCAATGTATACTTCTAACTGATATTAAATTTTAATCCCCTAAAATAGCAAAAAATTTTAATGAAACTTTTTGGATCACATTAATTTATAAGAAATATGTTCACTACATAAATGTATAAAATGCATATATGCATAATCTCACCAGCTGGTACTGATGCTTAAAATTTTCATAGACCTCCTCTCTTCCTTCCTGTAAAAAATGAAAAATGTAATACATAGTGATGTATCTTGTTTATTTATTTATTATATTTTGATGACTTAAAAGTTATTCTTCAGTACTCCAAGACATGTTTTCATGGCTACAGAATATTATTTTATATGAATGCATTATCATTTTGATATTATTCCAAAGTTTGGGCAATTATGTTGTTTCCAATGTATTCTTCAAGGTAAACAGCAATGTTATGAACAAACTATATGTAAGTCCTTAGAGAAGAAACAGTATTTTGCCTTAGTTAAAAGATATTAAAAGTGGTCATACCTTTGTAAAGATCCTGAAATATTGTCAAATTACCTACCAGACAGTCATACTGATTTACAAATGATATAATGTCAATGTATTAATTAAGATAAACTAAAATTTTATAAAAAAATAACCTAATACAAAAACATAAACATTTATTTATGGATATTCATTTCAATGAGGCCACTGTCATTCAATCAGTTGTTAAAGACTGAGTTACTTCCTCTTTGGCATCTGCATCAAGGAGGCTAGGACCTAAGAGAAATAATGACTGCTTTAAAAACCTTGGCCTGAAATATATCATCTCCATTCATATTCCTTTTGCATGAACTAAGCATATGGCTGCAAGGAGTCTGGGATGCTTTGTTCTGAGCTGCTTCCAACACACAACTGTGTGCTATGGAAGGGGACAGCCGTTAGTTTTGCTCTGATCCACGTCTGCTCACCATTTGACCCACTGAGGACATACCTACATCCTCTCCACCTCCTTCCCAAGGAAGACAACTTAAATTTACATTCTCTTATTCATTCAGCTCAAAATCCAGGTTTACTGGCTGATGTAGAGCCCTCCACACAGGTATCAATGTGATTCCTTTTGGTCTGGAAGTTGTTCAGGTTGAGGTCACTCCTCAAGTGATCATTGAGTTTCTCATTCTGGCGCTCAACAAGCTGTGCATTCTCTGCTACAAAAAGAGTGCTTTTTTTTTTTTTTTTAACATTAACCATGCTAACACTGGGTAAAATTACTAAATTTAATCTATTAATGTGTTAGTTTATCAAAAATAATTCCTGCATATTTCAATTTACGGTTATTTGCCTTTAAGTGAATATATTAGGTGTATTTGTCATTTATAATTCTCAATTATTATTAACTTTTTTCCTATGAATTACTCTTAAGCCTGGTCTCCACATCAGAATTATTTTGTTACAAACAAAAACTATCATAATCCTTCTTATAATAACTTGTCTCCTAGATTTCCACCCATTGTTTTTTTAAAAAAATATATTTTTAATTTTTCCTTGTTTTGTATAAAAATAAACTCAGCAGAAACAACTAATTGGCTCTATGCTATGATATCAGAATCCTTACTTTCATTCCTCAGCCCTTTCATACAATCGACTACCCAAATGGATGTTGTAATATTTTAACTTGCCCCTGCAGTCTAGTGCTTTTATACTTTGTGACAGCTTCAATGAATCCACATAATATTGATACGTTTCTAAACATGTCTGAAATATTTACCAGGTTCTCACAATATCATCTCCTTTCTGTTTCATATTTCAACATCTATTTGTGTAATGTAACATTCATAAAATTGCACTGTACTAGAGATAATGAAAGTGTTATGCTTCATCTTCAAAGACAAATTTATTGCCATCCTATGTAGCATATTGTTGGTTAAAACAGAAAAAAATCCTGGAAGCATTGCTTTTAGAGGTCTTACTATTTGGACATGGACACATACCTCTCACATTTATACACTAAATCTCATAGTCAGAAAAAACTGCCAATTAGGATGGGAGAAGATGCCCTCCTTAAAACCCAATAGCTTACCTAACGTTGCACAAGCTATGTATTAGGTATAAATGGGACACTCTGCCTCATATTGCAATCCCTTTTGTATTAGTTCTTGTGGGCTGCCATGACAGCATACCACAGATGAGGTGGCATATAAACAACAGAAATTTATTTCTCACAATTTGGGAAGCTGGGAGTCTAAAATTAGGTTGCCAGCATGGTTGGGTTCTGGTGAAGACCCTCTTCAGGTGCAGACTTCTGCCTTTTGGCAGTGTCCTCACATGGTGGAAGTGGTGAGAAAGCTCTCTGGGGTCTCTTTGATAAGGGCACTAATCCCATTCATGAGGGTTCTACCCTTCATGACCCAATCACCTTCCAAAGGCCCCACATCCTAATGTCATCACACTGGGGATTAAGATTTCAATATAAGAATTTTGCAGGGACAGTAACATTTAGGCCATAGGGCCACTCATATGTAACTATATGACTTTCCTGTACTTCCTCAAATATATCAAGCTTTTTATTTATTAGTGACCCTGTATACACACTTCCCTTTGCCTGGAACACTCCTTCTGCTCACTGTTGCTCAAAGAGTCCTTTTGTGAATCCACTGAACACAATTAGGTCTCCCTGGTATACTGTTATAGAACTTTGTCATTTTTCTTCATTTCACTTACAAAAGTATATATTAATTAGTTTTGTCAACTACAAACTGGGAGACTTAAAATAACAGAAATGTCACAGTTCTGGAGCCTAGAGGTCTTAAGTCAGTGTATCTGCAGGATCATGCTTTCTCTGAAATCTCTAGGGGAGAAAGAGAATCTTTCCTCGTCTCTTCTAGTTTCTAGGGCCTGCCGGCAATCCTAGGTTTTCCATAGTCTGTAGAGGTATCACTCCATCTCTCTCACTTGTCATCGTCTCCTTGTATATCTCTGTCTTTGTCTTTTCTCTTACAAGGGCACAAATTTTTTTGGATTATGACCCACTATAATTCAATATGACTTCATCTCAACTTGATTCCATCTGCAATGGTCCTATTTTTAAACAATGTCACATTCACAGGTACTGGAGATTAGAACTTCAACTATCTTTTAGGGAGACAATTTAACCCAAAACACTATGTAATTATATTTTTTGAGGGTGACAGTTTTTCTAGTTCCTGGCTCCTGCAGGAGCAGGAACATCTATTCTGTCCCCTTGGCATGTCCCATGCCTAGAACAGTTCCTATGCTTAGCACAAGGTCTTGCATGTAAGATATATTCAATAGACCTTGTTAAATAAGTGAATGTATGATTCAGAACCTACGGTCAGGTTTTATTTTCACTTCTTACCAACTTGGAAAATTTCTCTAGAATTTCAATTGCTTCAGCTTATGTCCATAGTGTGCCTCCTCTCACCTTCACCAGGATTCTCTTCCTGCAACTATTTTTTTTTCCTATATAACTGATTTCTTCTCCTCTGTTAAGTACTTTTCACTGGAATACAAATATATTCTGAAAAGTATTATTATTTAAAAACGTAATTCATGATTACCCTGGATCAGTTTTATTCTGATGTGTGAAGGTCTTTTTTGTTGTAACTCAGCAAATACAACAAAACTCTGTCTACTCATAGATATTTTCCTTTCTTACATAATATAGACCACTTGGCTATAGTTCTGGAAAAAAATAGGAAATTTTCATCACTTCTCCAATGGTAACAATTTGCTTCAATTTGATCAAATTTATATCTGTGTGCTTGAATTCTATACATATACATTTATACAATAAATTTCTGTTGCTATTCTGAATGTAAACTGATCTGTTTTACAGATTATATTGCAATTAAACCTAACATTTTAATATCAGCAATGCACTTAAGTGAACTGAAGAGACAAAATTATGACAAATATCAATTTTTGCACACCCATGAGCAATGGCAACTGTGTTGTGACAACTATTCAAGCAGCAGTAGTTTTAAGATGTAACTTGAAGACAAAACTTTTAGTTTTAAGTTAGTTTAAAGAAAAAACTTTAAGTAACTTTAAGACAAAACTCAGTTTCAGAGGCATTAAAATGTGGAAAACATGGCTCTTAGAATTGATGAAATGTAGTCAGATACAAATAGATGTAATATAATAGATTTCTAGAGAGAAAGATAGAAAAATAGGGAAGAAGTACTTTTGAAATTCATGATTTAAAAAATTGGCTTACTTTAGAAAAGATAAGTACTTTAATATCCTCCAGTTAGTTATTTGGCTGTGGTGAAATTCAGAATTCAGTGATAAAGAGGAGACCAAAACATATTTGAAATGATGCATACAGTACATTGAAATTGAGGCACAATAAATAGACCAAAATTTCATGTTACAACTTGAAAGCTTAAATATTGAAAAAAAAATTAAAAATAATGAGGAAAATGTAATATGCAGTAGGTTAAATTCTAGTAGCTCTCAAGTTGTAAATGTCAAGATTTCAGGGCAACTGAGCACTTGACTGTCTGTCATTATGACCTAAAAAGTAGGTTATGTAATTCATCTTTGGTCAGCAGGAATTCATAAAAGGAGGATTATAGTAAGTACTAGCAAATTTCTTTTAGGAGCAGCAATACAAAATTGACAGAGGGTGGCTCTTGATATAATTTTATGACCTTTAAAAAGGCTTTTGTTACTCTGTTTTACAAAGGACTATAATATAATGGAAGTATGGCCTTGAAGACAAGTCTATGAAAAGATGCTTTCACTATCCAAGGAAACTGACACTGATTGAAATGGCTTGGAACCGAATAAAATATTTGAGAACTGAAAATAATCTAAATTTTAATTATTTCCTTTACTTAGCTGAGCAACAATTGAAATGAAATATCAAAGGTAGAACATGTGTACCCTTTACAAGCCTTGTACATTGGGGCAAATGAAGTTCAGTCATTCATAAAATGTCATTAAATTATTAAAATTTAAATTAAATTAAATGCATTAAAATAAAAAATCAAATAATACTGAGATTACCTATATGAACATTCCATATTGGAAATGTATATTGTAGTTTCATTACATACACTCTTGCCATGCATGATACATCATTGCAAGAATGAGACTTAAGCTGTTTGCTATTTCATGACAAATAATCAAGCTTATGGAAAAGTTGCCTAAACAAATATACATGCATATATATTTATACATAAAAATAACTTGCAGCTGCACTTATAGGAAAACAACAAAACAAAAAATAAAAATTGCCAGAGTAAAAAAGAAAAAGACATTTTTAGCTTAAGACCCACCTCAGTTAAAGCAGCAAGAGGTCCAGA
The DNA here is from genome assembly GCF_949987515.2 of Delphinus delphis. Classification (NCBI taxonomy): domain Eukaryota; kingdom Metazoa; phylum Chordata; class Mammalia; order Artiodactyla; family Delphinidae; genus Delphinus; species Delphinus delphis. Next base: position 58,541,363 of record NC_082684.1, on the reverse strand, counting down.
TGTTGTGTTTAGTGTCCTCCCAGATTGTTTTTATTTTTTTAATTAATTGATTTTATTGTTGTATAATTTACATATGGGAAAAGCACAGATCTGAAATGGACAGTTCTATGAGCTTGGTAGCTTGGGGAAATGGCTGCGAATTATCCCTTTCTTTATAACCAAGTTCTTTGCCAGTATGGTCCCACACTGACTCTGGGGTGGCCTTGTGACTTGCTGTGGCCAATGGGATATTTGAGCATAAGACACAAGCAGAGCTGTGAAAAGTGCTTTCACATGGGACTTGCTAGCTTGCTGCTTTTGGAAACCCTCTAACCACAATTGTGTGAGTGTTGTGACTTTTGTTACATTAACGTTTGTTAAGTAGAGCCCTGGAGTGTCAGGTGATGAGCCCTGGTTCAACAAAGACAACAAGGTCCAGGAGGAAGTACACAGCAGCTTGGAGGTACCACTCAGAAGGTCAAGGCAGGGTGCAGGCAGAGGGTGAGCAGCAGCGTCCGGGGCATGTGCTTTTATGATCAACAGAGAGTGGAGTGTTTTTAGCTTTCATGGGCTAAGGCCAGAGATTGTCAATTCAAACCCAAAAGGTGGGATTTTGGTAAGCTCCATGGGCGTCTTATCTAAGGAGTGTACAAGGAGAAGGAGCTGGAAGGCAGGAGAGAGTGCTTATCATTCAGGAATTAGGGAAGTCATATCAGGAACTTACTTGTGACTCTGCAGGCTGTTATTTAGGTCATGTATTCTCAGGAGGGCCTAGTGTCCTAAGGCCCCCTGTAGGCTGCTTAGCCACACAAAATGGATCCAGGGCAGCAATATAATGCTGTAGTTTAAATAAACACCCAACAATAAGAAGGCAAATCTAACCTGCTGGATGATGATCAACATGTGGTCAAGCCATCTTGTCACTTGATACTATGAGCAGTGCATCCATAGTATGGGGAGAATGGTGTCCTTGCCCTTGGTACGAACATGGTCTTTTTCTCTGGCATCTGGCAGGAGAAGATATCCTGCAGCCAAAGAGCCACACGCATGTGCCATATAATGGGATATGGCTCCTAGAACCTATGAGTTTCATACTTGCCAATGAGTATTCACTGTCCAAAGAAGAATGACAATTACATTTTTAAAAAATTTAAAAACCACCACGACAAGTCATGACAGAGAGCTCACAGGAAGAAAGAAAACAGTTTTACATTTAGGACCTTTAACAACAGTTTTGTCCCCAGGTTTTGAAGAAGAAACTCCACATTTTCCTTTTGCACCAAGCCCTGTAAATGATGTAGTCAGCTCTGCCCACAGAATCGTGAGAAATAATAAAAGATTTGTGCTTTAAGCCACTAAATTTAGATATGGGGTGTTAAGTAGTAAAAGTGCCATACTAATTTTAACAAATATATAAATGTCATGTAATTAACACCTGATATAGAATATTTCCATCATCACAAAAAAATGTCCACATACCCATTTCCAGTTTATGTATTGTCATAAATATATGTGTCAGTTGATGACTTTCTTTAGCAGAAGGTATTTTTAAGATTCACCTACACTTTTGAGTGTGACAAATTGTATTTTCCCAAGATGGATTTAACAGTATTTCCCATCCTACATGTGTATTTGCACTATAATTTTCCACTACCGTATCAAGAATGGAGTTTATTTCTACATCCTCTTGAATCCAGGCTGTCTTTGTGACTGCTTTGACCAACAGAATAAGATTGGACTGACAATGTAACATTTCCAGGTGTAACTCTTAACTGGCCTGAAACTTTCTGCTTTTTGCCATCTAGAAAGTTGGATATCTGCTGGCAAATGGAGAGAAGTATGAGATACAACAAATTATTTTATCGTAATCTATTGATCATATATTTGTGAAAAAAATCTCTATTTCTTTCATTTCTTGACTGTATCTGGGATCTTTATTCTTTCTCAATGTTTATTTATCTATCCTTGTAACAATAACACACTGTCTCAATTACTGTCTCATTTTAATTATGGAAACCAATTTGAGCATGTTCTTTTATTTTCAGAATTGTTTATATATTACAGTATATGTTTTATATACTTCTTGTTTCCACTTTAATTTTAGAATTAGATTGTTAATATATAAAAAGAAAACATCTTTGAAGACTGATTGGAATGTGTTCAAATGTGTAGATCACTTAGGTAAGAACTGACACCCTAAAATAGTATCTTCTAATCAGTGAATATGATACACTTCACTACTTGTTTAGATCATTTTAATTTCTCTTAATATTTGTAATTTTCATAGTACACATGTCCTCACATTAGAAAAAAAATATCTATATCCCTAGATATTTTAGGTCTTTCATTTTTTGGTAAATAGTTTATTTTTGTTTCAGTTTTCAATTGTCTGTTGCAATATATAGAAATTTGACCTATTTAATATATTGTCCTGTGTCTGTGACTTGACTTTATTAATCTGTAAATTCTAATTTATCAATTCCTCAGGGATTTCTACATACAGAATTATAGCATCTTAAAATGCATATATTTATTTACTTTTTTACTCTAAACATTAAGCCCTTTATGGAACTAGGATCAGAACACTAAGAATTTAAAATATTAACACTAATAAATAGGTATCATAAAAATTATGCTTTGTGTTAAAAACTAATAGAATGAGAAAATGAAGGAGCAGAATAAGCCCAACAAAATTAATTGAAAAACTATCAAATAAAAATTTAACAAAGAAAAACATCAGGTCATTAAAATTAAAAACTAAATGATGGGTGAAATACAGGATAGAACTGAATAAAGTACTGAGAAAACAGCACAGAGAAAACACTGAACGTGAGAGTTTAAAAAACATGGGGATTTAATGGAAACAAAGGTGATTTCTCTAAGAGAAGGTCCAGTAGAAGAAAAAAATAAAAAGAGAGATCACGGAGAAGCAATACTTGTCAATGTTTTAATGGGAAATTCAAGTACACATAAAAGTTCAAAAATTTATACAGCAAACACCCTTATACTAATGTATGGTTTCAACAATTACTGACACATTCCATAAATTAATTTCTGTTTCCATCTCTCTCTCTCTCTCTCTCTCCCTCTACCTTTCTACAGCTGAAAAATTTCAAAGTAACTTGAAGATATGTTATTTCATAATTCAGCATTAATCTTCTAAAGTTTACTCATCACAAATTAGAAAATTTAAAATCATTCCTAGATATTTAAAATCCTTTCCATACTTCAATTTCTCTAGCCCCTAGCCCCCCCCCAATGTCTTCTATAGTTGCTCCTTTGTTGAAATATCAAGTTTCAAGGATTATATTTGGATTTTATAATAACTTGGTCTTTTCTTTTAAATTGAACTATAGTTGATTTACAATATTGTGTTAGTTTCAGGTGTACAGCACAGTGATTCAGATATATGTATATATAATATCTATATTTCTTTTTCAGATTCTTTTCCATTATAGGTTATTACAAGATATTGAATATAGTTCCCTGTGCTATATAGTAAATCCTGTTGTTTGTCTATTTTATATATATATAGTAGTGTGTATCTTTTTCTCTTTTAATTTAGAATAGTTTCATCATCTTCATTCACCTACCAGTTGAGTTTTTGAGGGGAAGAGGCAATGGAATTTTATGGTATACATGTTTCACAATCCGAATTTGTCTTTTTATATTTTTATTTGTGGTTTAACTTTGTTATTATTATTTCCTATATACTGGTCATTTTTAAGGCTTGATTAGATATGGGTTAAGCAGTTTTGGCAAGAAGTATTTATAGGTAATAATATGTATTTTATAATGCATAACATAATGGACATATAATGTTAGTTTTTCTGCTAATAATGAGGCAGTCTGAGCCTCTGGTGAGGGTATATCTGCTTAACCTCATAAATAATGAGAGAAATATAAATTAAAATCATAATAACATATAACAATGCACATTTATGAGAATGATTAATTGAAAAATACTGGAAAAACAAGGGTTGGCAAGGATATGGAAAAAGAAGAACTCTTACATAGTACTGTTAAGCATATAAATCAGTTCAAACATTTAGCCAAATTGTTTAGTAAAATTCAGTAATATTAAACACTTTTCCAATTGCTATTATTAGGCAGTTTCACTTCCAAACGACATGTGTGCATATGGACACAAAAACAGAACTACTCAAAGTGTGGTCTGAACATCACTGTCTGTCTGAAAACTCTGTAACTGTTAATTTGAGTAGCAATGCACTAAATGGCATGCATAAACCTGTTCATATCAGCATTGTTCATAACCCAATTAGGAAGAAATTCAAACATCCATCAGCAGTAGAAGTTGAAAAATAACATGTTATGGAATGTTATGCAGCAATGAATATTGTCCTACATGACTTCATATAACATCAGAACTGCTATATGTGAAGCAATATAGATACATTTCACAAACAATGTGGAATAAAGGAAACCAGCCATAAAACAATGTGTACTCTGTGGTTTTGTTATTACATAAAAACCGTTTGATCTATGGAATTAGAAGTAAGGTCAGGTTTGGGGAAGAGTGATGAGGAACGCATGATGGGGCCTTTTTTGTTGTTTAAATCAGAATTTTTTCTATTATTTAATTTTCTCATTTTATTTTTGTTCAATATGAAGCATAATTTTTATGATACCTATCTATTAGTTGCAATATCTTAAATTCTCGGTGCTCTAATCCTTGTATTATAAAGAGCTTAAAGGTTAGAATGATAATGTTATATGTCTTAACTTGGTTGGTGGATGCATTGATGTTTTCCCTTTGAGAGAATTCATTATGCTGAACACCTACGATTATAAAACATTTTAAAAATTAAATAAACCTCTAAACCTACAACTTTGAAAACATAGATGGAGTATCCAATTTCCCAGGGGAAAAATATTACATGCCAAAACTTACTGTAGAAAACACAGAAAATCTTAACAGCTAGCTGGAAATTGATGTAATAAATTTAACTGTTAAAAATCCATCCACCATTAACACCAGCTCCAGATCATTTCACAGAATTCTTATCACTCAAGGATGCAATAATTCTAACTACATTTAAACTAATTCTGGGAAAGACAGGTGAAGAGGAGGTTTTACAGGGGATTTCAACTGTAACTATAATGTTTTATGTCATTAAAAAAAGCTCTAAAGATAATATGACAACATGTTCAGATTTAACATAGCTCAATTTGAATACAAATGAATATGTGAAAGTATACTGAAGTAAGCCATAACAGCAACTGTGTGCAATAAATAATAGCTTAAGACATAAATAGATTTTAAATATTTAAATAGGTTTTGTATTTGTTTATCAAGATTATACTAATATTATGTATCACTGTTATAATTTTGCAAGTATATTTTTAGATTTATTTAAAATAGAAAACAATGTTACTAGGCATCTCCATTTTCACAAAGTTATGATGCGCAATGGACAATTTTCAGTTCACATCTGCTACTTTTAAAAATTGGGCTGGCCTATCATCTATGGCTCTGAAGAGACCACATTGATCCAGATAAAAGAGGTCAAGAAAAATTCTAAGTTTTCTGACATTCAGTGATTGAGATCTCTAAAATGATGTAGTAGGGCTACATGCTTCCTAAGAGTTTTCTACCACTAATTATTTCTGAATTTATTATTTACTGAACCAGCTATTATTTTACATGTTTTTATTACATAAGTAATTGTGACAATTGTAGAAATGTTAGAAATACGGAATTTTTTCTTCACAAATTTTTATACAATGTATCATAGAGGTTAAAAATGCACTTTGAAAACAAACTCTATAACTTTATTACTAGCTACCTGATATTAAAGTACATAATATCTGTTTGCCTCAATTTCCACATCTGTAAAATTGAGATAATAATACCATTTACCTTACATAATGGTTCAGAGAATTAAATATGAACAGAAAATGCAGGTAAAAGTGCTTAGATGTTGTTGCATAGTAGTAGCTGATCAATAAATAAAATTCAAATAGTTATCCTCTCTAAGTGTATATAACACTAATATTTATATATTATACTATTTAATACATATATAATGTATATTTATGGGAATTAGTATCATATATTTTAATATTATATATATGTAATGTTAACCCAAGTACTTCATAAAAAATAAAGCATAAAGCTTAGGCTCTTTGGGGGAGTGAAAGCCTACAGAAGTAAGAGGGAGAGAAAAGGGGTAAAGTGGTATAAAACAGGGACCTAGGGAAAAGAGCATAACCAGGCATAAAAGAGCATAACCAGGCTTTTCAATACTTCACAAAAAATCTTACCCAATTGTTTTGTGTCACATAATGTGCTCAGAAAGCCTGTTTGTAAACTAGTTTCTCCGAACAGTATGAGGGGACAGGGGCACAGATGAAGAGAAGAAGAGAGGTCTCCATGTCATCCTCCATCTTCCAGGAGATCACGGTTAATACCCATGAGAGGTTAACTCTCCCAGACAAATTTGTTGGGTTACCTGAGCTGTCCAGCCAGTACAAAGCTAGGGTCTCCACAGGTTTAGTCCAAAGAGTGCAGTTATATAAGCTTGGTGCTCACACAAATCATGTGATCCACCTCTAGGCAAGCTCGTGCTAGAAAGCAAAGTGAGCATGGAGGGCCACAGTATTTGTCAGGGGAAGAGACGTTGGCCAGAATAAGTGAATATGGATCAATATGTAAACTGAATCTATTATATAACATTAGTCTACATGTTGTTTGGAAACCATTCAAATTTACTCTATGCAACTTTTTTTTTTCACACTGAAGAAAATTCCACTATAACAATCTGTCTTGTATATTTTAATCATTGGACTACTGGTGGGGGCATTTCTAAAAAATTATTTTTTTCTATTATAAATATTTCCAGTAAATATTCTTGCCACCAAATCTTTGCAGTCAGTTTTTGGATGTGGATTAGCTGTGTCAAATGTTCTATACACATTTTAAATGCTAAGTATGTTGTTAGTTTGTTTTCCTTCTAGAATGATTGTGCCAATTTATAGTTCCTAAGTTGTTTGAGGCTACTTGCCTATCTACACTCTCATCAATCTGAGTTCTTAAATAATTTTTAACGCTGACAATTTAACTTGGGGAAAATGTGTAAAATGTTTGTTTTCCATTGTATTTTGTTTAGTTTGAAGTAACTTTGAATTATTTTCAAATTTTTATTATCTACTTATATTTTCTCAATGATGTATACATTTTACTCTCAAAGTGTTTATTTCCTGTTGCTAATTAAACATATTTTTATATTTAAGAATATAAATCCTTTGCAGCAAATTCTTCCCTTCAGTCATTTGCCTTTTCCTTTTTATTCAGTGGTGATTATGCCATAAAGATCTATTGTTTTCCTGTTATTTTTAAAAGAAGTAGATCTAACATTTTTTTCTTATGTCTGCTCTTAAATGTCATTTTAAAAAGACTTACAGTCTTATGGAATTATACATTTTCAGTTTACTTTTTTAAATTATTACAATTTTACTTGTAGGTAAGTGTTTAATAAAAGATTTTGTATTGGCATATGTAGCATAGTGATTATAAATTATACATTACTATTGGTAACATTATTTATAAAATAAATGTGTCTTCTACCTGCAGATTTTTATGTCATTTTTATCCTATTATGTTTTCTAGCATATATTTGCCTCTCTTTCTGGATTTTCTCTTATGTTCAATTTATCTGTCTAATCCTGTGTCAGTATAAAGACAGTTTAATGCATGGTAAACTTTATTAATCTTCTTTTTAATTTTTTTATTCCAAATGGTATTTAAGTCTTTTCAAAGTAGATCAAAAGCTCACTGACTTTGTAGACAAAGACAAATATCATATATCATTTATATGTGAAATCTGAAAAAATGATACAAATGAATTTATTTACAAAACAGAAATAGAATCACAGACATAGAAAAAAAAAAAAACAAAAACCTAGGGTTACCAAAGGGGAAAAGGGTAGAGAGGGATAAATTAGGCGTTTGGGATTAACATATACACACTACTGTATGTAAAATAAACAACAAGGACCTACTGCCTAGCACAGGGTACTATATTCAATATCATATAATAATCTATAATGGAAAAGAATCTGAAAAAAGCATATATGTATATATAACTGAATCACTTTCCTGTACACCTGAAACTAACACAACATTTGTAAATCAACTATACTTCAATTAAAAAAAATCTCACTGTCTTTGGTTAGGATTAATATTATAAATTAAATGAGGATAACTGACTTTCTTATAATATGCAGTTTTTCTATTTAAAAATAAATGTATTCTCTTAGGTAACATGTAATATATTCTGATGAGAGAATATTTAGCCTTGGTCTTTCCTTGTTTTGCTTTCTTTTTAATATTTTAAGATATTTTATATTATATTCTTTGTTTTGTGATATATTTTATTAAGATTTGTGCTGGGTATTATTAATCTATAAGGGGATTTTAAATAGGTATATTTATTTAGCAAAAGGTCATCATTCTGAAATTTGTTGACTCATCTGATTATATTTGGTTATCTATATGTCTCATTTCCAATAGCATGCTTCTTTCCTAATTATTTGTAAATTCTATAAGATCCTTGTTAAACCTTATGTTGTCCACAGACCTATAGCATTAGTATCACCTAAGAGCCTGTAAGAAATGTAAAAACCCAGGTCATATCCCATATCTACTGACTATGAATATGTATTTTAACCAGACCCCAAGATGATATATATAACCATTAAAATTTGAGAAGACTGTATTAGATAGAACCTCCAGAAAAAAACTTTAATTATTCTTTCTGCATGTAATCCTCAGATTTTCATGTCTTATCAGTGTCTGCCACTAGTGGAAGCCGGCACTAAACTGGCTTTCTTTTCTGCCACTCATTCTCAGATAAATCCTCATGCTGTATTTCTGATATTCATGTCCGCACACCACAAGTGTGTGCTTTTTCATTATAGATAAGGCATACAAATGGATTATTTGCTTTTGTTTTCTTTATGGTCTTCTATACTTACCCAGGTATACTCTCTTTCAAAAAAGAGAGAAGGGCAACCTGGCTTTTTGCCTCATTCATTTTGTTCCTTTTTTAAACTTAAAGTAATAGAAATGACTCTAAATTTTTGATACAATTACATCATTCTTAATAATATTCTACTCCAATACATATTTCATCCTTTTTGTGTGATTTGTTGGTCAACTGTATGGGATTCTGGGCATATATACATCATATTGGTTATTCATTGTCCAATAAATAAATAATTTATTGCTAATTATTATCTGGCAGTTACCAAAATCCTGTATTATGAGTCAACCAAGTAGCCATATACATTTTTGTTTTACTCTGTTTTATAATTGGGATATTTATCTTTTTGGCTTGGTCATGTCAATTCAACCATTATGAATGATGTGAAATAAGATTAATATGAGAATGAAACCTTAAAATTATGTGTAAAGCTTGGGAAATAAAGATCTGAAAGATGATAAACCATCAAAAAAAAAAGTCACTCACAATGGACAATGAAGGTATGCTGGTAAAGAAGTTCATGGAAGATTCTTACTCCTTTGTCTGGTGGTAGGTCTAAAGTTGCTATAGGTCAGCCCTGCAGGCAGTCTGGAAAAAAATATGGACATGGAATTAGAGAATTCAAGAGAACACTGGAACTTATGAGAAAAGAGTCCAACCTGTGAGGACAACTGACAACTACTCCTGTTTCTCTTGCTTTTTACTCTCAATCTTCTTAATGCTGTGTGGAATACTGTGAAAATCTGCTCTACACTCACACATGCATATTCCTGGAAACAGACAAAAGTAATTACCTGTTGGTCAAGCCTTGACAAGTGGAAGATGGAAGCCAATAAATACAAGTTTCTAATAAATAAACCTTGTATAAAAACAAGTAAACTTTGGGTTTCCTAAGGTCACCACTTCTCAGTTGATTGTACATCTCTACTTGGATGCTTTAGCTACTAATAAAAAGTGACAAAATTTTAATTTAACTTTACACAATCACCTTAGGGCTCCTGCAACTTGTCAAGTATAGGCACTATGTGGTGGGTTTTGTAGTTGTCATCATGGTACTTGTTAACATATCCTAGTGATATCTATACTTTTGCCTTTATCAGTCAATCTAGAGGCTAGCTCAAATAATTTCTTATCGTTGTTGTTTTTAATCTGCCTATACTGCTATAATGGATAAATGTCCTGTTTCACTGATATTTTACTTTAGTATGAGGCTCTGGCAGTGTTGGGGAGGTAGAAGTACCACATCCCATTTGATCTGGTTCACAATTATGACAGTAGCAATCATGTTTAATGATCTCAAATCTGTTCATAATTCTTATGGATTTTTTCCTTTTCTACTATGCTTTAGCCCTACTCTTTCTAGAACTTTTCTACCTGCTTTTCATCTATATCTTATCTTCTCAGGAATGTATTTATTTCCCTAGTATGAAATATGTCCCACAGGTGATCCCACAGGTGATCAATTTATATTAAAGCAATTCATACATACAGAATGGATATTGGAGCTGGTATGATGTAAATGAATAATGAAGGCAGATTTTTTTTTACTTATTCTTATAACTTTCTTACCTAAGGAACATGCTTTAGAATTCTGTATTTTTTCCAATATACAAAAATTACATTGGAACCTCATCTCTTGGGAGATAATATTACCAAGTTCAGATTAAGAATAGAGCTAAGTAGTGTCTAGGGGTATTGATGCCAGATGGCAAATGACATTCTGAGATCAAGATATAGTTGACATAACTATAAGTCATTATCTGCCCATGTGAGTCAATGCCAGTTTGAAGGATTGGGAAGGATCTTGAGCAGTATTTAATATCCAAAAAGTCAGTATCATCACAGTATATTTCTTAAGTCATGCATAATAAGATGTCTATTTAACAAGATAAATACAGTGGTGAAAGTAATTTTCTTTAATAGTTACTATATGCAATTTAAAAATAAGTACTTATATTTATTTTATTAGGTATTAAACCACGTGCAAACTTAGGCATCATTTTATTTTGCACTGCTCTATAGGAACACTTTGTACACACATCAAAAAATAAAAACAGGAAGTATATAAAAAAACTCTAAAAATTCTTACCAGAGGCTTTTTTATGCATAACAGCTGTTCAGGTGACTTGGCTAATATTGCTCTGTCGAACACTAAACTATTTGAGCATCTTTTCACATGCTTCTGGATGATCATACAGCTTCTTTTATAAAGTACCTGTTCAAGTGTTGCCTTATTGCTTTTATTTGCTTGTTTTGGTTTAGTTTTGGCCAGGACTTGTTTTACATATTACTGAATATAAGAGTTCTTTATATATTCTGGACATATATTCTGATATTTTTCAGAAATGCATTTTTCTGATATTTTCTCCTACTCTGTGCTTTGCCTCTTTATTTTTGAGGGTGACTTTTGAAGTGTAAAGTTTTAATTTTGATGGATTTCAAGTCAACATTCTTTTAATGTTTCATACTTCCTCAGTACTAAGAAATCTTTGTCTTCCCCAAGGTCAAAAAGAATTTGTTTTATATTAAACATTTATAGTTTTATACATTATGTTGATTTCTAAAAATCTACCTTGAATTATTTCTGTGTGGTGTCAATGCTGATTTTTTCCCATCCCAATATAATGTATAATAAATGCAGCACAATATGTCAGAAAGATGATTATTTCATTCATTGAATTACGTTAGCCTCTTGATAAGAAAAATAAGATTGTTATATAAGTTGATCTATTTAGGAAATACCTATTCTGTTATCCAATACTGTATAGGTTGATAATAAACCTTGAAATAAGTTAGTGGAAATCTTACAATTTTGTTCGCTTTCCAAATTGCTCTGGATGTTCTATGACCTTTCATTTTCCGTAAAATTGTATGTTCACAGTTAACATCTACCTCTGGGATTACGACTGGCAGTAGTTAAGTCTAGATTTTAATTCAGGAAAAGTGTATGTCTCTACATTTATTAGGCTTCTCTTAATTTACCTCAAGGATATTTATAGATTTTAGTATAGAGTTAGATAATCTCTACTTTTAACATAGTGTTAATTCTATTTTCATATATGCCCTTGTTGATATTACCAGATTTAGATCTACCAATTTTTGTCTGTTTTCTATTTCTCCCATCTATTTTTGTTCTGTGTTTCTCATCATCCTCCCTCATTGTAGGTGGATGAAATATGGTTTTAGGACTTCACTGTATTTCCACTGTTAACTTTTTAGGTATACCTCTATGAATTATTTTTATTTGCTATTCCAGGGAGTACTATATGCCCCTTAAATGTATTACTAATTATAGTATTATACCAAATCATTTAGCGTATCAGAACTTTGCAATACGTATTTCCATTAAATTTTTACTCAGGTGTTATGTATACTTAAATTGATGGTAAGTGGAATTATAATTTTAAATTCATTTTTTTCTATTGTTGCAGCTAGTTAGTATTTAAAAATGAAATTGATTTTTGTAAATAAGTTTCATATCCTGAAACCTTTAAAAATTCACTAACTAGTTCTAAGTTTTTAAAGTTCCTTATGATTTTCTATGTAAATAAAAATGTTATTGACAAATAATGTTTTACTTATTTTTTAATCTTTATACCTTTTACTTATATTTCTTCCCTTATTGTATTAGCTAGAACCTTCAAAATAATGTTCAATAGAAGTGGTTAGAATGGGCATCCTTCTTCTGTTCCTAATCATGCTTTCCCCAAACATCACCATTACTGCAACAACAGCTGTAAACACATAGTGGATGCTCTCCAGTAAATTGAAGAAGTTTCCCTCTACTGCTAGTTTGCTAAGAGCTCTTATTATAAATGGATTTTGAGAATTTGTCAATTGTTTTCTCTACATATATAAAGATGATTAAATTATACACTCCCTTATTTTCCTGATATGGAGAAATGATATGCATTAGTTGATATTCAAATATCAAGACATTCCTTTTATGGTCATGTTCATGAGTGAGATTGATCTATCGTTTTTCTTGCCATGTTGTTTTCAAGATTTGCCATCAGAATATTATTGGCACAATAAAAAGGACCTACGTAGTTCTCCATCATCCTCTTTCTATCCTAAATATTTTGTGTAAACTGTGTATTACATCTTCCTCATATATTTGATAAAATTTACCAGTGAAATTATCTACATCTTGAGTTTTCTTAGTGTTAGTTTTATATTACCAATTCAGTTACAATGTGTGTAGCTATTTAGGTTTTCAATTCTTTCATGTTAAGTTGGTTATGTTTTTCAAGGAATTTGTCTATTTTATCTATATTGTCAAATTTATTGACAAAATTATTCATACTACTTCCTTAGTATCATTTAAGTAAATGTAGCAAGTGTAATAATAAGCTGTCTTTCAGTCTTGGCATTGGTAAATTGTATTTTCTCTTTAGTTTTTCACTGGGGTTTTGTCACTTTTATTTATTATTTCAATGAACACATTTTTGTCTATAATTTTTGCTTGTTTTCTGTTTCATTGATAGGTGGTATTCTTTAATATTTCATTCTTTCTAATAACTTTGGAATTAAATTTATTATCTTTTTAAAACTTCTACAGTAGAAAATTAGATAATTGTAGTTAAAATTATCCTCTTTTACTGATTGTCTTACTAAATATTACAAATTTTCTTCTGAGTACACTTCAGCTGTATTCCACAAATTTTAATATGTTGTGTTTTCAGAAGTACTTTTAATGTACTTTATGACATTTTTCTTTGACTTATAGGTTATTTAGAAGTATACTGCTTTATTTCCAAACATACAGTTTTTTAAAAATATCTTATTTTTATTACTATATAATTTCATTTAAGAGGTGTAAAATAATATTCTTGGTAGGATTCAATCTTCCTTTTGAATTGATTGAGTTGTACTTTTTAAAATTCCTGATCATGTGGACTAAGCTGATAACTATTCATATACACAACAATGAAAGTGTAGTCAGTCACTGATCTCGATGCTGTGAAATACCAACATGGTTAATTTGGTTCATAATGCTGTTCAAATTTTTATATTCTTACTTAAATTTTTGTCTATATGTTTAAACAATTACTAAAGGAGGGGTGATAAAACCTTCCACTATTTTTTAAATTTTAGTTTTTAAGTTTTTGCTCCAGATATTCTGAAGCTCTCTTTTTGATGCATACATATTATGACTGTTATGTCTTCCTGATGAGTTTTGTTATTTTCAACTTTCCCACTATACTGTATGCTTACCTTTTGCTTAAAGACTCCTTGACTTGGTATTAACATAGCCTCATGATTTTCCATGTGTTTATTTTTTGACATGGTGTATATTTTCTTATTGTTTTACTTTCAATATAACTATTTTTACTTTAAGTTCATCACTTGTGAAACCATGTAGCTTTTTTTCTGTCTTATCTATAGTAAGGATTAGCATATGCATCTTCAAACTATCACAAAGTAGTTAGAGTTACTATTGTACCAGATCACATAAAATATATGTAGTCTGTAACATTATATCTCCATTATATTCACTCCCTTCCTAGTTTTTTTTTCACCTTATTTAAAAGTACTTTATTGCTAAAAAATCCTAACTTCATCTAAGTCTTCAGCAAGCTGTAGTAATAACATCAAAAATCACAGATCAACATAAGAAATACAATAATAATAAGTTTGAAATATTTCTAGTGAAGCCCAATAAAAGGAAATACGCCTGTAGTTAAAATTCCTAAAAAAGAAGCAAAAGCGGAAGTGTACATTTGCCATATATTTTTTCACAGAGTGAGATACAACTTTGACAAACATGTTTGACTTCTGCAACATGTACATAGTGTCTTTAAAAATTTGCTAATATATTAGAAAACCTCATTAAATTCCCTAAGACCCTCTCTTCTCTTTGATATTCAAATTATTTTCTGAAACATCTACACTGAAATCTTTTTTTCCCTTCAAATTGCTATATTTGCCATTCTTCAAAATCCCAATCATTATTTTTCAAATTATTCGTTTAATATTTTTTATTGGAGTATAGTTACTTTACATTGCTGTGTCAGTTTCTGCTGTACAACAAAGTGAATCAGCCATACGTATACATATATCCCCTCTTTTTGGATTTCCTTCTCATTTAGGTCACCACAGAGCACCGAGTAGGGTTCCCTGTGCTATACAGTAGCTTCTCATTAGTTATCTATTTTATACATAGTAGTGTATATATGTCAATCCCAATCACCCAGTTCATCCCACCACCCCCCCTTAGTATCCATATGTTTGTTCTCTACATCTGTGTCTCTATTTCTGCTTTGCAAATAAGATCATCTATACCATTTTTCTAGATTCCACATATATGCATTAATATGCAATATTTGTTTTTCTCTTTCTGACTTAACTTCACTCTGTATGACAGTCTCTAGGTCCATCCACATTCTCTGCAAATGACACGATTTTGTTCTTTTTATGTCTGAGTAATATTCCATTGTATATATGTACCATATTTTCTTTATCCATTCCTCTGTTGATCGACATTTAGATTGCTTCCATGTCCTGGCTATTGTAAATAGTGCTGCGATGAATATTGGGTTGCATGTTTCTTTTTAAAAATTTTTCTTACTTTATTTTTTTAATAGACCTTTATTGGAGTATAATTGCTTTGCAATACTGTGTTAATTTCTGTTATACAACAAAGTGAATCAGCCATATGCATACATATATTTCCATACCCCCTCCCTCTTGCGCCTCCCTCCCACCGTCTGTATCCCGCCCCTCTAAGTCAATGTAAAGCACTGAGCTGATCTCCCTGTGCTATGCTGCTGCTTCCCACTAGCTATTTTACATTTCGTAGTGTATACATGTATCTTTTTGAATTGTGGTTTTCTCTGGGTATATGCCCAGTAGTGGGATTGCTTAGTCATATGGTAGTTCTAGTTTTAGTTTTTTAAGGAACGTCCATACTGTCTTCCATAGTGTTTGTACCAATTTATGTTTCCACTGACAGTGTAAGAGGGTTCCCTTTTTTCCACACCCTCTCCAGCATTTATTGTTTATAGATTTTTTGATGATGGTCATTCTTACTGTTGTGAGGTGATATCTCATTGTAGCTTTGATTTGCATTTCTCTAATAATTAGTGACATTGAGCATCTTTTCATGTGTTTGTTGGCCATCTGTATGTCTTCTTTGGAGAAATGTCTATTTAGGTCTTCTGCCCATTTTTCGATTGGATTATTTGGTTTTTTGATATTGAGCTGCATGAGCTCTTTGTATATTTTGGAGGTTAATCTTTTATTAGTTGTTTCCTTTGCAAATATTTTCTCCGATTCTGAGGGTGGTCTTTTCATCTTGTTTATGGTTTCCTTTACTGTGCAAAAGCTTTTAAGTTTAATTAGGTCTCATTTATTTTTGTTTTTATTTTCATTACTCTAGAGGTGGGTCAAAGAAGATCTTACTGCAATTCATGTCAAAGTGTTCTGCCTAAGTTTTCCTCTAATTGTTTTATAGAGTCTGGCCTTACATTTAGGTCTTTAATCCATTTTGAGTTTATTTTTGTGTACTATGTTAGAGAGTGTTCTAATATTCTTTTAAATGTAGCTATCCAGTTTTCCCAGCACCACTTATTGAAGAGACTGTCTTTTCTCCATTGAATATTCTTGCCTCCTTTGTCATAGATTAGGTGATCATAGGTGCGTGGGTTTTCTATCCTGTTTCATTGATCTATATTTCTGTTTTTGTGTCAGTACCATACTATAATTTTGTAGTATAGTCTGAAGTCTGGGAGCCCGATTCCTCCAGCTCCGTTTTTCTTTCTCAAGATTGCTTTGGGTATTTGGGGTCTTTTGTTTCCATACAAATTGTAAAATTTTTTGTTCTAATGCTGTGAAAAATGCCACTGGTAATTTGATATGGATTGCACTGAATCTGTAAATTGCTTTGGAGAGTATAGTCATTTTCACAATATTGATTCTTCCAATCCAAGGACATAGTATCTCTCCATCTGTTTGTGTCATCTTTGATTTGTTTCATCAGTATCTTTTAGTTTTCTATGTGCAGGTTTTTTGCCTCCTTAGGTAAGTTTATTCCTAGGTATTTTACTCTTTTTGTTGCAGTGGTGAATGGGATTTTTTTCCTTAATTTCTCTTTCTGATCTTTCATTCTTAGTGTACAGGAATGTAAGAGATTTCTGTGTATTAATTTTGTATCCTGCAACTTTACTAAATTCACTGATTAGCACCAGTAGTTTTCTGGTGGAATCTTTAGGATTTCCTATGTATAGTATCATCTTATCTGCAAAAAGTGACAGTTTTACTTCTTCTTTTCCAACTTGGATTCCTTTCATTTGTTTTCTTTCTCTGATTGCCATGGCAAGGACTTCCAAAACTCTTTTGAATACTGCTGGCAAGAGTGGCCACCCTTGTCTTGTTCCTGATCTTAGTAGAAATGCTTTCAGTTTTTCCACCATTGAGAATGATGTTTGCTGTGGCTTTGTCATATATGGCCTTTATTATGTTGAGGTATGTTCCCTCTATGACCACTTTCTGGAGAGTTTTATCATAAATTGGTGTCAAATTTTGTCAAAAGCTTTTTTTGTATTTATTGAGATGATCATATGGGTTTTATTCTTCACTTTGTTAATATGGTGTATCACATTGATTGATTTGCATATACTGAAGAATCCTTGCAGCCCTGGAATAAATCCCACTTGGTCATGGTGTATGATCCTTTTAATGTGTTGTTGGAATCTGTTTGCTAGTATTTTGTTCAGGATTTTTGCATCTATGTTCATCTGCGATACTGTCTATAATTTTCTTTTCTTGTGACATCTTTGTCTGGTTTTGGTATCAGGGTGATGGTGGCCTTGTAGAATGAGCTTGGGAGTGTTCCTCCCTCTGCAGTTTTTTGGAAGAGTTTGAGAAGAAGAGGTATTAGCTCTTCTATGTTTGATAGAATTTGCCTCTGAAGCCATCTGGTCCTTGACTTTTGTTTGTTGGAAGATTTTTAATCACAGTTTCAATTTCACTGCTGTGATTGGTCTGTTTATATTTTCTGTTTCTTCCTGGTTCAGTCTTGGAAGGTTGTACTTTTCTAAGAATGTGTGCATTTCTTCCAGGTTGTCCACTGTATTTGCATATAGTATCTTGTAGCAGTCTCTTATAATCCTTTGTATTTCTTCAGTGTCAGTTGTAACTTCTCCTTTTCCATTTCTAATTTTATTGATTTGAGTCCTCTCCCTTTTTCTCTTGATGAGTCTGGCTAAAGGTTTATCAATTTTGTTTATCTTCTCAAATAACCAGATTTTAGTTTCATTTACCTTTGCTTTTGTTTCTATTTCATTTATTTCCGCTCATTATGATTTCTTTCCTTCTACTAACTTTAGGTTTTTTTGTTCTTCTTTCTTTAGTTAGTTTAGGAGTATGGTCAGGTTGTTTATTTGAGATTTTTCTTTTTTCTTGAGGTAGGATTGTATTGGTACAAACTTCCCTCTTAGAAATGCTTTTGTTCTATCCCATAGGTTTAGGGTCATCATGTTTTCATTGTTGTTTGTCGCTAGATATTTTTTGATGTCCTCTTTGATCTCTTCAGTGATCTCTTAGTCATTTAGTAGCATATTGTTTAGCCTCCATGTGTTTGTGATTTTTACAGTTTTCCTTTACCTGTAATTGATTTCCAATCTCATAGCATTATGGTCAGAAAAAATGCTTGATACAATTTTAATTTTCTTAAATTTACCAAGGCTTAATTTGAGATCCAAGATGTGACTATCCTGGAGAATGTTCTGTGTGCACTTCAGAAGAAAGAGTATTCTTCTACTTTTGAATGGAATGTCCTATAAATATCAATTAAGTCTATTTGGTCTCATGTATCATTTAAGTCTTGTGTTTCCTTATTAATTTTCTGTCTGGATGATCTATCCATTGGTGTAAGTGGAGTGTTAAATCCCCCACTATTATTGTGTTACTGTCGATTTCCCCTTTTAGAGTTGTTAGCATTTGCCTTATATGTTGAGTTGCGCCTATGTTGGGTGCATAAATATTTACACTTGTTATATCCTCTTGGATTGACCCCTTGATCATTATGTAGTGTCCTTCCTTTTCTCTTTTAATAGTCTTTATTTTAAAGTCTATTTTGCCTGGTATGAGTATTGTTACTCCAGCTTTCTTTTGATTTCCATTTGCGTGGAATATCTTTTACCATCCCTTCACTTCCAGTTTGTATGTATCCCTAGGTCTGAAGTGAGTCTCTTGTAGATAGCATATATATGGGTCTTGTTTTTGTATCCATTCAGCCAGTCTGTGTCTTTTGCTTGGAGCATTTAATCCATTTACATTTAAGGCAATTATCGATGTGTATGTTCCTATTACCATTTTCTTAATTGTTTTCAGTTTGTTTTTGTAGGTGTTTTTCTTCTCTTGTGTTTCCCACCAACAGAAGTTCCTTTAGCATTTGCTGTAAAGCTGATTTGGTGGTGCTGAATTCTCTTAGCTTTTGCTTATCTGTAAAAATTTTGATTTCTCCATCAAATCTGAATGAGATTCTCATTGGGGCAAGTAATCTTGATTGTAGGTTTTTCCCTTTCATCACTTTAAACATATCCTGCCACTCCCTTCTTGCCTGCAGAGTTTCTGCTGAAAAGTCAGCTGATAATGTTATGGGCATTCCTTTGTATGTAATTTTTTGCTTTTCCCTTGTTGCTTTTAATACTTTTTCTTGGGCAGAAGACCTAAATAGACATTTCTCCAAAGAAGATATACAGATTGCCAACAAACACATGAAAGAATGCTCAACATTATTAATCATTAGAGAAATGCAAATCAAAACTACAATGAGATATCATCTCACACCAGTCAGAATGGCCATCATCAAAAAATCTACAAACATCAAATGCTGGAGAGAGTGTGGAGAAAAGGGGACCCACTTGCACTGTGGGTGGGAATACAAATTGATACAGCCACTCTGGAGAACAGTATGGAGATTCCTTAAAAACCTAAAAATAGAACTACCATACGACCCAGCAATCCCACTACTGGGCATATACCCTGAGCAAACCATAATTCAAAAAGAGTCATGTACCAATATGTTCATTGCAGCTCTATTTACAATAGCCAGGACATGGAAGCAACCTAAGTGTCCATCGACAGATGAATGGATAAAGAAGATGTGGCACATATATACAATGGAATATTACTCAGCCATAAAAAGAAACGAAATTGAGTTATTTGTAGTGAGGTGGATGGACCTAGAGTCTGTCTAACAGAGTGAAGTAAGTCAGAAAGAGAAAAACAAATACCGTATGCTAACACATATATATGGAATCTAAAAAAAAAAAAAAAAAGGTCATGAAGAACCTAGGGGCAAGATGGGAATAAAGACACAGACCTACTAGAGAATGGACTTGAGGATATGGGGAGGGGGAAGGGTAAGCTGTGACAAAGTGAGAGAGTGGCATGGACATATATACACTACCAAACGTAAAATAGATAGCTAGTGGGAAGCAGCCACATGACACAGGGAGATCAGCTCAGTGCTTTGTGACCACCTAGAGGGGTGGGATAGGGATGGTGGGAGGGAGGGAGACATGAGAGGGAAGAGATATGGGGACATATGTATATGTATAACTAATTCACTTTGTTATAAAGCAGGAACTAACACACCATTGTAAAGCAACTATACCCCAATAAAGATGTTAAAAAATAAAATAAAATAAAATGAAAAAAACCCCTTTTTCTTTAATGTAATTTTTGTTAGTTTGATTAATATGTTTCTTGTGTCTTGGTGTGTTTCTCCTTGAGTTTATCCTGTATGGGACTCTCTGCACTTTGTGGTCTTTGGTTGACTATTTCCTTTCCCATGTTAGGGAAGTTTTTGACTATAATCTCTTGAAATATTTTCTCAGACACTTTCCCTTTCTCTTCTTCTTCTTCGACCCCTATAATTTGAATGTTGATGCATTTAATATTGTAACAGAAGTCTCTGAGACTGTCTTCATTTCTTCTCATTCTTTTTTCTTTATTCTGCTCTGCAGCAGTTATTTTCACCGTTCTATCTCCCAGCTCTCTTATCTGTTCTTCTGCCTCAATTATTCTGCTATTGATTCCTTCTAGTGTATTTTTCATTTCAGTTATTGTGTTGTTCATCACTAATTGTTCTTTAGTTCTTCTAGGTCCTTGTTAAACATTTCTTGTGTCTTCTTGATCCATGCCTCCATTCTGTTTCTGAGATATTGAATCATATTTACTATCATTACTCTGAATTCTTTTTCAGGTAGATTGCCTATTTCCTCTTCATTTATTTGGTCTTGTGAGTTTTTACCTTCCTCCTTTTTCTGCAACATGTTCTCCTTCATCTCATTTTGTCTAACTTACTGTGTTTATGGTCTCCTTTCTGCAGGGTGCAGGGTTATAGTTCCTCTTGCTTCTGTTGTCCACCCCCTTGTGGGTGAGTTTGGTCCAGGGGCTTGTGTAGGCTTTCTTTTGGGAGGCTCCGGTGCCTGCTCTCTGGTGGGTAGAGTTGAGTCTTTTCCCTCTGATGGGCAGGGCTGTGTCATGTGGTGTGTGTTGCAGTGTCTGTGAGCTTAGTACAACTTTAGGCAGCCTGTCTGCTGATGGGGGGTGCTGTGTTCCTGTCTTGCTGGTTGTTTGGCATGAGGTGTGCAGCACTGGAAGCTGCAGGCAGTTGGGTGGAGTGGGCAGTAGGGTGGTTAACTCAAGGAAAGCGCACATCAATTAATATTTCCTGGGCCCGGGAATTCTCTGGTTGTCCAGCATCCTGGACTTTGTGCTCCCACCCCCAAGGCCCAGGCCTGACCCCTGACTGGGGAACCAAGAGCCTGCAAGCTGTGCAGTCCAACCAGAGAAAAAAGAAGAAAAAAAGGAATAGAAAACAGATAAACCAAACCCAAGACAAATAGCAAAAACAAAACCAAACAAACAGCAACAACAGCACACACACAAAAATAAATAAATAAAAAATGAAAAAGAAGAAAGAAAACAGAGAAACCAAACTCAAGACAAATGATAAAAACAAAACCAAATAGAAACAAAGAAAAAGACAGAAAAGAACGAAAAGAAAAAACAAGAGAATGAACAAACAAATGAACTGAAAAATGAAAATAATCAATAAGGACTAAACTAACAAAAAAAGAAAAAGAAAAACAAAACAAAAAGAAAAAGCAACTAAACAAAAAGCAAAGAAAATATAAAACAAACATTAAAAAGAATTAAAAGAAAAACAAGAAAAAACACAAAACAACAAAGTGAAGTAAATATAAAAAAATAAAAAATACATTAAAAAATTTTTTAATAAAATAAAAATAATAATACCAACAACTGAACAAAATGAAACAAAAAGAATAATAGTGATAAGAATATTTTCCTGGGGCCTCCTCTGTCAGTGTCCTTGCTCCAACAGTGAGCCACAGGCAACCCCCACCTCCCAGAATGTCCTCCAGTACCTCTAGGTAGGTCTCTGGACCTGCTGTGGGCACGGTGGGGCCAGCTCATACTCTGACCTGTCCCAACTCCCATGTGTACTTGCCCCCAGATTCTACTGCTGCTAAAGCTAGACTAGTGTCAGCTGTGGAAACACTCGTTGTCTATTCAGATATTCCACAGAGGCAGGGTTTACCAAGCAGATTGTGGGTATTTAATCCACAGCTTGTGCAGCTGCTCAGAGAGATTTCTGTTCCTCTTCCTTAATCACACTGCCCCTGGGGCTCAGCTTTGGTTTTGGCCCCACCTCTCTGTGTGTGCCACCCTCATGTGTCTGTTCCCAGCCCAGGTGAGAGGGAGTAAAAGCAGCAGCTGTTTGGGTCACACTTACTCAGGCCGGGGAGCAGCATGGCGGCCACAACTAGGGTGTGCACAAAGTACCTATGGGGCAGAGACCAGCAGGCAGTTGCAACAGACTGGGGTGCGCTAAGTCTGGTGGGAGTCCCTCCCAGTGCCCACAGAGTCAGGGGCTGGCTTGTGGGGGCGGTGGTGGCCCCACTTCTTGCTTGCCAGTCCGCAATGGTGCCTCGTTTCCTAGGCAGACCACACTTCCTCTAGGGGCATTCACAGCTGCGGAGACCCTCACTCCAGTCCCCTCTGTTGTATACATGAAGCCAACAGCGGTCCTCTCCCCTGATCCTCTCTTAACCCTACACTTGAGCACTCAGTCCCCACCAGCATTAGCGGATTCCAGTCTCAGGCAGGGGGGCCCAGGGCTGATTCCTGAGGAGGCATTGGGATGGGCGGCGCTCAGTACCCCAGAGCCTACACGGGTAGAGGAGACCTTGGCTTAAGGAGCGGGTGTGTCTGCTCAGAGGGGGGCCCTTCCCAGTGCCCACGGAGGCTGAAACCAGCAGGTGGGGAAGGGGGTTACAATGGCAGCCCTGCCTTTTCATACTACTCAACAATGACGCATTGCTTCTATAGTGTCCTGAGTTTTTTCCACAAACTTTCCTGGTTGTGGTGCTCCTTACTCCTGTCCCTTCAGGCTGTCTTTTCACAGCCAACAGTTGTCCCCTCCTTGGGTCTGCACTCCAAACCCAACTTTCCAGCACCTAGCCCCCCCTCTGCAATAGGAGACACATGACTCAGGCTGAGGTGTGCAGGGCTGTGGCACAGACCATGAGTGCAATTCTTTCTTTGTCCTGATTTCCACAGACTGTCTGCTGCATTCTCCTTCAATCCCCTGAGGGTTCCTTTCTGTCCCAGTTGATTTCCCCACTGTGAGGGGGTGTTTTTCTGAGTGCGGGAACCTCTTCGTACCTTCCCGCCTGTGTTGCTGGTCCTTTTTTGATTCCTCTTTTCTTTTTTTTCTTTCATCCTATGTGGTTTTGAGGGGATTTTTCTTGTCGTTTTAGGTGTCCAAAGTCTTCTGCTAATGTTCAGCACGTGCTCTGTGAGAACTGTTCCATTTGTAGTTGTATTCTTGATGTACTTGTGAGGAGAGAAGAATTCTGTGTCCTCCTATTCTGCCATCTTGACTCCTCCCTCCTCCCTTCCTAGTTTTAATACTATAACTGTCATGTACTTCACATCTACTGAATACCATAATGCAGTGTTTTTGAAGCTGGAATTAGTTACTTGTGTTTCAAATAAGTTAATTGAATTAAAAAAGAGATAGTGTCATATTTGCTGTATTTCAGATTTTTCTTCAGTTTTTCCTCTGTACCCAAAACTTTCCTGCTGTCATTTACCCTCAGTCTGAAAAAGTTGTTATTAATTCTTCTGCTAACAAATTATAACAGCTTTTGTCTATTTAAGTATCTTCACTTCCCTCTTTAAAGTGTTATTCCATTATCTTCTGATCCCCATTATTTCTAAGAAAAAATCAGATTTAATTTGTATAGTTGATTTTCTTTATGTAATGCATTAATATTTTTCTCTAGCTACTTTCAAGATTTTACTTTTTTTAGGTTTCAACAGTTTGTCAACATTGTAGGTGTGGTTTTTCTGTGTAATTATCATGTTATGCATTCATTGAGCCTCTTGGAATTTTAAATTTAGATTTTTCATCAATGGTGAGAAATTTTAAACCATTAATTGTTTCTATTGATTTTGCTTACTTCTCTCTTTCTTTCCTCCTATAGCTTCAATTACACATTTGGTATTTTCCTAGAGGTAACTAAAGACATTATCACTTTACTGCAATCTGTTTTTCTCTGCTTGTCATAGCAAATAATTTCTATTAATTTATCTTCTAAGTTACCAACACTTTCTTTAACTTTTTCCAATTTGATATAAAGCTCATACAATGAATTTCTTATTTTAGATATTGTAGTTTTCACTTCAAGAATTTGTATTTTTTTATAGTTTCTTTTTTTGTGTAGAGCTTCTCCATCTGTTTACTCATTATGACTATATTTTATTTTAGGTCATTGAACATATTTATAATCCTGCTTAAAAGCCATCTTCTGCTAATTCTAGTATCCACATATATTTTTTGTAATTCATTTCTGCTTACTTATTTTGCTCTTGTCTATTTGTCTACATTTTCCTGTTTCTTCATATATCTGGTGTTTTTAATTGCATACTATATATTGTGGATGATGCATTGTAGAATCCTTAATTTGGTTTTCTTTCACTGAATAATTTTTATTATATTTGAGTAGGTTTTTACCTTAGCTACATTTAAATTACAAGCTCAATCTCCCTTGAAACGTGGGGGGAAAGCAGCTAAAATTCCTGCTCAGCCTTTTTAATGCCTCCAGCTGATGTTTTCTGCTCAAACCCTTAGAGATCCTGAATATGTTCAGTTCAGGTGTCTTTCAAGGAATTAAACCTAGTTTGTATGAACATTTTCTAAATCCCCATACATCTTCCTATCTGCCGCTCTCCTGCTGAATTTTCAGGAGCTATGATAGCTCCAAACTTATTCCTCTAATTCCTGAATCCAATAAGTTTTATTTGAATTTTAGCCATACCAGATTTTTTTTTGCTTGAATTATAGCTACACTATGCTCCATCGTTTGGAGAATGCCCTCAGGTAAAAACCATATGAATGTGAATCTCACCCAGTATAGTTTTCATCTTTTGTGGGTATATTCTCCAATTTCTGCCTACTTTTGGTCAATCTCCAGTGCCTTCAAAATTTTTTTTTTTAATCTGAAGTTTACAAAATTACTTTGCTATTGAAATATGAACTTTTGTTTGTCTGATTTTACTTGCAGACTTCGTTGGGTTTCATTCTCAGGAAGGTATTGCATGCTCATCTATAAATTGATAAATTAGTGTGAACAAGACTACTAAGAGGGTCTGTAACAAATCAAGTTTGGCTCCTCATTTTGAATTGGGGCTCAGCTTTCTGTGTAGTATATCAATGCTAGGAGAAGGCAGAAACAAAAGCTGAGTCTTCAGGCAGATTAAAAAACTTTTGTTCTGATAACTCAGAGTTTGGCACAAACTTAAAACTGAGAAATGAGCATACACAACCAAGGTTTTTCCTTTTCAAACTGGATTTGAGTACATTTCAGGAAATGTGTATGGTTAAGTTAGGAGATTCAGAATGCCTACTATAAATCTGACATAAATATCTGGAAGATCAATTGTACTTGGTATTATACAATGATAAAATATTATTTTGATATTAACTTTTGGAGTAGAATGAATACTGAATTATAGTACATGCTTTAAAATTAATTTTTATAGAGTAATTATTCTAGCTAAAGCACTGAAGCACATTCATCCTTGCTAGATATGTGTGAGTCAAGATATGATTAATTATGCCATACAAAATCATAAACTATAATTATAAACATTTGTATTTCTTCAGAGTTAAACTGAATTGATTGATTTCAGCATAAAGCAAATGTTTTCTTAATAGCCTGGTCTCCATTAAAAGATTTAAACTATTTTATAATTCATTAAAATACTTTTCTTTAAGCTTTTATTTTTTCCTCTTTTCATATGAACGGCCTTCATTGATTTAAGATAGTTCTCTATTTATTCTACTTCCCCTTTCCTTTTCACCCTGTCTGCTCCTAGTGTTCTTTAATGATGCACATTATTAATACTGACAGGAACATAGACAAATATAAATCTGATGTTCATGTAGAAGACAAATTTGTATAGTCAAATTTTCATTATTTCACAATTTATCACCTGTGTAAAAAGCTGCCACATGACATCTGGTTGATTCTTTGTAACACAGTAATAATCATCAGATATTAGTTACATAATTGACTTCTTTGAATATTGGTGAGCTATATTGTTGATGTGGAAACTTTAAAAAGCAGAAACAGCTTTTAGGTAGCAAATTTGGGGGATATAGGAAAGTAAGACAATTAATGATACCTTTTGCTGATTCATTAACTTGTTTGGTCAAAGACCAAAGTGTTATAATTTATTACAGGGATGTACCAGAGGAAAAATACTTCCATTTTTTTTCTCTTGACAAACATCAAGTGTTGATAGCTAGCTGAAGTCACATTTATCAAGTTCTACTCTGCTGTGGGAGAATTCTATTGAATTAGAAAATATCACAGAGTCACTAAAACTACTAGAGTCATGGATGCAGGCTTTGAGTAAAGTGTACATTTGTCAGTCTTTGTTTACTTTTCTTTAGTACCATTCTCCCAACAGCTGGAATTACTTAATGCCAACAGTAGCTTTGCCTCCCTTCACCTCAAAGTATGAATCTTTATAAGAAGCAAGAACAATTCAACAATGTTTAGCTCAATTACCTGAAACTGTGGTATGCATTTATAGTAGTCTCTTATCAATTCTAACTACAGAGTTCTTTGTTTTTGGTATTTCACCACCTTCCTATTTCACCTCCCAAAACTCAAGCCAAGTCCTCACCCATTTCACCAGTTTTGTCAAAAGAAATTTAATTGTGTGCCCTAATCTTGAAATCTGTATTATCCAGGTTTGTGGAAGTTTTAAGTCTCTGCTTCTTCACTGTGTACCCAATTAGTTAAACCTTGATATATATTCAAATCACCCACCTGGTATTCTTTCATGATTAGTTTTTTGGGGGTGTGTTTTTTCACATTTTATAAAATATATATAACATAAATTTACCATATTAACTATTTTTAGATGTACAATGCAGTGGCTATATACATTCACATTGTTGTGCATCCTCCACCACTGTCCATCTCCAGAACTTTTTCATCATCTCAAACTGAAACGCCATACACATCAAAAAATAATTTCCTATTTCTCTCTCCTTTCATTCTCTTAACAACTATTCCACTTTTTGTTTCTATGATTTGACTATTCCAGGCACCTTACATATGTGGAATCATACAGTATTTGTCTTTTTTTACTGGTTTATTTCACTTAGCATAATGTTTTCAAGCTTCATGCATGTTGTAGCATGTATCAGAATTTCATTTATTTTTAAGGCTGAATAATATTATGTGCAATATATTTACCACATTTTGTTTGTCCATTCATCTGTCAATGGACATTTGAATTATTTCCATCTTTTGGCTATTGTGAATAATGTTTCAAGAAGGTTTAATTTGTGGTTGCACAGTTTTGCTCAGCTCTCATGATTCTTCCATTTGTTATGAGAACCTTATACCCCAGGTATCTATCTACTAGTACTGACATTCACATGGAGCTGACCTGATCCTAACCCACTGCCTGGAGTCAAGCCTACCTTGAAACAAAGCTGTGGAGCCAAGCACAGCCTACATCAGTCAAACTGCACTCAACTTGGAGACCTGTGTGAGACCAGTTTTTCAATTTGTAAACCACTGAGCTTTGAGAGTATTACAGCATAAAGGGCATTATTATAAATGTAGGTAACAGATACCATTGTTAATTTTTCTCCCATGTACCACTTTGACAGTCTAATTAAGCTGCTAATATTTGCAAAAGACATATCTGATAAAGTACTATTATCCAAAATATACAAAGAACATTTAAAACATGACAATAAGAAAATGAACAACCCAATTAAAAAATGGGCCAAAGACCTTAACAGGCACCTCATCAAAGAAGATATACAAAACACAAATAAGCATATGAAAAGATGTTCCATATTGTAGGTTTTTAGGGAAATGAAAATTAAAACAGCAATGAGATACCTCTACACATCTATTAGAATGGACAAAATGTAGAACACTGACACCACCAAATGCTTGTGAGAATGTGGAACATTAGGAACTTTTTCATTGCTGCTGGGAATGCAAAATGGTACAGTCATTTTTGAAGACAGTCTGGACGTTTCTTACAAAGTAAACATGTCCTTACCATACTATCTAGTAATTGCATTCCTTGGTATTCACCCAAAAGAGTTGAAAACCTATGTCTACACAAAACCCTGCACACAGATGTTTACAGCAGCCTTATTCATAATCACAACTAAGGTGTCCTTCAGTAGATAAATGAATAAACTATGGTACACCCAGACAATGGAATATAATTCAGCACTAAAAATAGATGAGTATCAAGCCATGAAAAGACATGAAGGAACCTTAAATACATATTACTAAGTTAAAAAAGCCAATCTGAAAAGACTATATATTGTATGATTTCAACTATATGACATTCCAGGAAAGGTAAAACTATGGAGACAGTAAAAAAGATCAGTGGTTGCCAGGGGTTAGCAGGAAGGGAGGGACAAAATAAGTGGAGTACAGAGAAGTTTTAGGACAGTGAAAATACTCTCATTATACATTTGTCCAAACCCACAGAGTATACAATATCAAGAGTGAACCATAATGTAAACTATGGACTCTGAGTGATAATGATATGTCAATATAGATTTGTCAATTGTAACAAATGTACCACTCTGGTGGAAGTTGTTGGTAATGGGAGAGACTATACATATGTAGGGGCCCATATGGAAAATCTGTGCCTTCCTCTCAATTTTTCTGTGAACTTAAAACTGCTCTGATAAATAAAGTCTATTTTTAAAAAAGGAATTTGCAAGAGAGTATTATAGGATCTTTTTTATTAACATGTTAAATAATAGAATCTATTAAGTACCATAATTTTGAGGATGTGATGAAGGTAAACAATGTTTAAATATATATATCTGTAACGTGTTATGAAAATATATATGATTTCTCTTGATAAGAAATACTGAAAGTGTTAATACTAAGATAATGTATAGTTTACATTTATAATTGAAGGATATATTAAATTGACATAAAGAGTTCAGTGACAATAAAGAGCAAGCTCTTTAACTTCTTTGCATGCCAATTTCTCCATTTACTACCTGAGGTTTTTGATTATTAAATAAGACATTGTATAAGCAGTGTTTAGCAAAATGCTTAGCTTTAGAAGATATTCAGTAATGATTCATGTATGTAAATTAGTCATGGTCACTACCAAAAAAAGTTTACATATGTATTTTTTAAAATGTGACCAAGTGTGAGAACAACTATAATGGTAGAACCCATCACCACCACAAAAGGACAAATAACATAGTGCCTTGGAAGTCTAGGCATTATGGAAAATTCCAGGGAGAATTTAGTTCTAACAGGAGATTAATAAATTCTTCTTGTCTATAGTGCTTAATAAACTGAAGAGACAGCTTGAGCATAAACAAGGAGGGAGGTCAGTAGAGTGTATGCATAGGAAAAAGTAAGTAGAAGTTTATGTTTATAGTGTAGACCTCTCGGTGTATTGAGGAGATGAAACTAGGAAGGAAAGTTGTCTTAGTGACAAATTATGGTGAGTATTAAGCTAGAATATTTTGGTTTATTTTGTAAGTGATGAGAAATCATGGGCCAAACAATTATTTGTGTCTTTGGACAATTCTTATTGGAGTTTGGATTCAAGTTTGAAGAGGATTAGATATTTTTAGGAAAAGTACTTAAGATACTGCAAAAATCAAAAAGAAAGTAATAAGGACGTGAAAAAAGCAGTAAAAATGTCAAAGAAGTCACAAATGCAAGACATGTTTAAACCCAACTCTTAATTTATTACAATAGCTAGATTCTACCTCATCTTGCAAAATTATTCACGTTTTTTGCCTCTGTGTGAGACTCTATGTATTTATCAGTATATAAACACACACACACACAGGCCAAAATTTGCATCTAAAAGTGTTTTGAAATTTTCCTATTTTCCCTATACATTAAATGTATATTATGTGTCACTCATAATGGTACATAGTATCATGACAAGTTTTCTTTTTCAGCATTTCATTATTTATAAGAGAAAAATATGAATAGAACTTTGATTTAAACCCACCGTCACATGGAGACTGAGATTAAATAATATTTTCTTGAGATTATTCAAATATCAAATAGAATTTAAGTACATTCTAAAACACCAACTCAGCACAACTCCAGTTAAAATAACTTTTTCAATTTGAACTTCAAGTGCTCAAGGTTTCTGTTCCTAGCAGGGTACTGTAGCATTGAATTTTACCTGAGATGGACGCTAGTGAGAAGGCTAAAAATTAAACAAGTCACCATATAATCTGAGTGGGAATACAGAAGAAGGAAATGAGTAGTGGTTTAGGAAATTTGAAGACCTGAATTAATTTTTTTTCTTAACAATGTTGTGAAATCATCTTATCTCTAAAACCAAAGTGGGTACTTAAAACCACATGGAGTTGTATTAAGAACTGAAAACTTAATGTTGTCAAAATTTATTAATATATATAGATCATAGAAGACTTTCAAAGGTTTAACTGGGAAACTGAGTCCTGTCAAACACTCATGCACAGCACCACCCAATCCATGCAAGTCAACAACCACCACATTTCCACTGCATGTCTTCACAGAGAGAAATTGAAATCCAAAGAAAACTGCAAAGAAAAGAGAAAAAGCATAATAAACAAGACAAAGATTGATCAAAAACTCTCCCAAGGATAAGAAAGTCCACTCTATGCTTTAAAATACTGAAAAAGTCTATTGGTAGATCAAAACACTAACTCCAGAGAAGAGAATTGAAGGTACACAGGGGACATAAGACTATTGCCTTAGATTGATAATGCCCTAAGGCTAGAAGAAAAATAGAAGCAAGTGTGAGGGGCCTTAGGAAAATGGGCAGTGAAGAGAACATCAACAACAATGCATAAGAGTAATTTAGTTCAGAACAAGAGAAAAGAAAAGTAAAAATGGAAAGAAACACGAAACTCTCCCAAATTTTATCTGAAACAATTTGTTCCAACAAAGAAATAAAGCAAAGTGTACTTTGCTACACTAAAAAAAAAGGAATGTTCTTGAATTAGAAACCTGATAAACTAAATTGTCATCCCTGTCCACAGAAATGCAAAAGAGCAATCTGTCTTCCTCTATATAAACTGTATTTAGCTATATAAAACATTTAAAAATAAAACAGAAAATGAGAATCCCAATAACTCTTCAAACAATCCTCCCACACACATACACATACACACACAATGGCAAAGTAGAAGAGATGTATAATGCAGTGCCCCATACTGAACTAAACATTCTCTCTATCCTCTGCATCTGGCCAGGAGACATGGAAAGAGAACATGAAACAGAAAAGCTTTTAGGAATCATGTCTGAAGATGGTATGCAGCACTTCCACCCATATCTCTCACTGGCCAGAGCTAATTTCATGGCATCAACTAATTATAAGAGGGCTGACAAATGTGCTGTAGCCAAACCCAGAAAATAAACATGCCACAGATATTAGTGAGAGCTAGCAGTCTTTATCATGGCATATTTAATGGGCCAGTATGGCTTGATCAGGGTGACGAGGATGACTGTAATGAATGAAAGAAAAAGGAAAGGTTCAGACCAGGATCAAACAGGGAGGGATCCCATTTAGATATTTTTCCTAATTGCAAAGCCAATAAGATCACTTAGGGAGAGAACTCAAATGAACAGATAAAAGGACAAGGTGCTGGGCTTCCCTAGTGGCGCAGTGGTTGAGAGTCCGCCTGCCGATGCAGGGGACACAGGTTCGTGCCCCGGTCTGGGAAGATCCCACATGCCGCGGAATGGCTGGGTCTGTGAGCCATGGCCGCTGAGCCTGCGCGTCCAGAGCCTGTGCTCCGCAACGGGAGAGGCCACAACAGTGAGAGGCCCGCGTTCCACAAAAAAAAAAAAAAAAAAAAAAAAAGGACAAGGTGCTGGGATGTTTCAAAAACTTGGAGATGAGAGTGAGGCACAGATCCCAACAAAGGAAACTGTAATGGAGACTGGAGAAAAATAGGTACAGTCAAGGAATCTTTAGAAATAGTAACCCTAGAAAGAATAATAAACTATTGCAAAGCAAAATGTGGGAGGCTTCTGGGAGGCAAAATAAAATGTGGTCTTACAAATAACAATTGGATTATGATAAGATGATGCCATTTGGTGACATTTTTATTAGAGTCATTGGGGATAAAAGGCAACTAAAATGAGTAGAAGAAAATGGGTGACTAAGAAGAATGACAGTGATTCAGACTGGTCCTTTAGGCTTTCCTTAATAAGCCATTACTGCACTAAAGGAAGTACTAGAATAAATAAATAAAACATAACTTCAACTCTCGAGAAACCCACAATTTATTGGGTAGCCAGTTCACTAAATCCCATTTAATGTTTTAGGCTTTATACTAGCTGTAGAGAACATGGCTCACTGGGGACAGAAAGAAGGGCACTATAAGCTTAATCTAATTAAGTATTCTATTGTCTCTGAAGACAAGTGGTGAATAGAACATATCTATCTGTTGTTAAAGTTAAAATGTTACTGGACTAACTTTTATTGGTAGCTGTCATTCATTTATGCATTTAAATTTCTTTTAAATAAATTTTCACCACTTGCCTTTTTAACTTTTAATATTAAGGAATTATTGGACTGTATTTACTATATACTATTGCTTTTTATTCTCCTTAACCTCTGTATTCTCTTCCATTTCTCTTATTTTGTCAATGAATTATGCATATCAGTCTGATCAAATCTTTTGTCCCAGATCATGATAGTTAGTGATTGATCATTATGCTTTTAGATGTAGTTTTAAAAGTAAGACTATATAAATACCTTTTGAAATATGATTCTTAAATAAAATTAGCAAAGTGATTTTTGTGACGTGCTTGTGTGTAATAGTATCAGACAATTAAATATTTATCTTTTTCCTCTAATATGAGGTAACTAAAGAGGAATATTTTAATAAATAGCATTGTGTTTCTTGTTAAGTCATTAGATAATTCTATATTGAATTCCTGCCCAAATAATTAAGCTCCAAATGAAATGTACTTAACAAACACATCTGATATTTTGGTTCCTTTTTCAAAGAACAATCTCAGTAATAGGATACTAACATGAATTGATAAGAATAAATGTTTCATGGTCTTTAAAAGTTACATTACAGTCCATTTACCTCATGTGGAAAACTCATTAAAACTCATAAATAATTAAAACTCAATTATACTTGTACAAATAAATTAGAAAAATATGCAACTTTATAAACATATTTTATTGTGCTTATTTACCTAATAGCTTTTCACCAAAATCATTCTTAAATTATGTGCATAACATTTTTATTGTTATCCTGTTATTGCTTTCCTTCCTAAAAATCGTTTTTGTAAGATGTCAAAATTTTTTCAATACGTTTACAAAAATCCAAACTTATCTTAACGTTTAATTCATTGTCCTTGGACTCTATTTCTTTCACACTTGTATAAAGGGAGTTGTTACTTCTTTTGAAAATAAATGTTCTTTCTTCATCTGAAAAATGAGGCTTTTAAAAATTGAGTGAAATCAACTTCTAGTTAAAAAGGAGAAGTTGGAAATAGCCTATCTAACACTTGGACTAGTTTTAATGTGATGGTTTTGTCAAGAGACTTTTCCTCATAAACATGGTTTAAATACCTTTCAGTTTAGGACTTAATTGTATGATAATTACCCTAACCCTTAAGAAGCTCAACATAGAACTACAGTCAAATCTCTAGATATTATTTAACACAGTCCCTTTCATTTGTGATCCCAGTGAGTTAACAACACATGCAGCACACATTGCTCTGAGTATTTCCTAATTTTGATATGAACCAGACATTTCCCTTTTAGTTCCACTGTAAATACAATTTTTTATCATTAGTAGAACATCTAAATTGCAGAACATAAAATGTAGCTCTATTTATGTTATACCTCTGTCAAGTTCCTGTAAGGCTACCCCTTCTCACTGTGAAGGTCAATGCACTTACCATGACCTAAAAGGCCTTCATAATCTGCCTCTTGGTTTCGGATTTGTCTTCATCTGTGACTCATACCCCATTTTTTTCTCTCTCTTCTAGCCACACTCTTGTCCTTCCTGTTCCCTGAACACATCACAGGCACATTATCTGCTCTGGTCTTTGTTCTTATTCTTACTTTTTGATTGCTCTTCCCCTAGAGGTCCACGCAGCTAAATCCCCAGAATCCTTCTAATTCTTAATTGAAAATTGCCTTCTCCATGAGAACTTGACTAGAATCCTTACCAAAAATGTCAACAACCTGCCACTGACATTTTTTATCCTCTTTCCTTAACTCATGTTTTTCCTTAACAGTTACACTAGATAATGTACTCTTTGGTTTATGTTATTTATTTTCTTTCTCTCCCTCCAGAATGTAAACTTCATGAAATCAGGGAATTTTACTTGTTTCATTTATTACTGACTATGCCCCCAGCATCTAATAGACTGCCTGATACATAGTACCTTCTTTACAACAGTATTGAAAAAATTAAACTCTTATTTAACTGTGTATTTGAAATATGTCTTTTAAGAATATACTAAAAAACTTTCAAGAGTAGGTGAATGCAGTGTAAGATGACTCCTTAATTCTTTATTCCTCTTTTGTCCCATTTAAATTTACATCACACCCCACAACTTATAAGTGCTCTTTTTTTAGGTAGTAACAAAATATCTTTGCTCTTTTAATATATGTTGTAAAACACTAAGTATGACTCTATTCATTTTTACTAATGTTATGGTCAACACTTTTCAATAGCTTTTTCTTAGGTAACTTTCCTCCAAGGATTTCAAGCTTTTGCAAAGCTTATTAGAAATGCAGGCAATTATCTGTACCAAATCTTTTTAGAAATTGACATAATTTTCATAATTAATGTGCCTGGTTGAAAAATTTAAGCAAAAGTACAAAGAACTATTTCTATCTCCCTGCTTTGATCTCCCTCCTCTCACCTAGTCCACAAATTTCATCAGAGAAAACCAGTATCTGAAAAAATAGCATCCCATATCACTTCTGCAATCAAAAGGAGCACACATAAACAAATGGTGTTTTTATTGTCCTTTACACAAGAATTCTAGTATTTTATGAACATTTTTAGTGGACATGGTGTTCCTGATATTTCATAAATTTCCTGTTACTAGGAGTGAAATGATATATTTTGAATCATTTTGACCTCAATCTGCTGTGATGAGAGAGATGAGCATTTTACAATAAATGTCTTCTATTAGAAAAATATTTAGACTATGTCTCATAACAAACCAAGTTATTTACATTGTACCTAGAAATCATATATGCCATGATGATAATTAGTGTAAATTTAATGGAATTGAAGAAAGTATAGGTTCAGCAAGAACCATTCTGAAAGAATAGTTGGAATTCAAGCGAATATATTTTTTTAAAGTAGTTAGTTATTTAGCTTTACTCTCTAAATAAGATGTATTCAATTATCAAGGGAAAATATTGAATTGAAATATAAAAATTATCCAAATTTCTTTTTCAAAAACCAAGCAATGAAATGGCTATGTGTTCTAAACTTTAAAACTCTTCCAAATCAGGAAAATAATGTCCATTTTTCAATGAGCAACAGTAACACTGTTCACTGAGTCTTCAGAAGAAATTTCCTTTAATATATTGTGTGCATTAAAAAATAAATATTATATACATATACATATATTATACATATATATAATCCTCATTTAAAATGATTAAAAAATTGGATTGTTAATGATCACAAAGTTTGATAGCAAACTGTGTTGAGTGTCTGAAAAAAAATTCACTCACACATTGATGGTACTGTATAAATTCATTCTACAATCCCAATGAACAGTAAGATGAATATTACTAAAAAAAATTAAGTGCACATGGAGCAAATTGAACATGCAGTTAGTTGTTTAACGTTAGTAAGTGAACACAGAGAAATTATTATGTGCGGGAGTGGAAAGCCTTACAGTGGAAATTTTAAAAGGAAGACGTCAGCTATGCTCTGGTTGTAAGCTGTTGACATGAGGAAGCTGTAGGTGAGCCATCTAGAAGTGGGGCATCCTATGTGATTGGTCAGGAGTGTATGTTTGGATTTCTCTGGTTGGTTGTAAGTGGAAGTGGGAACAAAGCTCAAGGGAACTATCAGTTACTAATCAAGTCCTGATGTTTGGGGCTGATTGTTATAGGGGTCATGTTTGGTTTCCTGGACCCATTGCTAGAGATAGGGATCTTACTTCCCATGAGTCTGACTTAGATAGCAGGCTGGGGCTTCCCTGGTGGCGCAGTGGTTGAGAATCCGCCTGCCAATGCAGGGGACACGGGTTCGTGCCCCGGTCCGGGACGATCCCACATGCTGCGGAGCGGCTGGGCCCGTGAGCCATGGCCGCTGAGCCTGCGCGTCCGGAGCCTGTGCTCCGCAACGGGAGAGGCCACAACAGTGAGAGGCCCGCGTACTGCAAAAAAAAAAAAAAAGCAGGCTGGTCTCCTGGGCTGGTTACTGGAGATAATGGATTGGTTACCTCAGCTGGTTGCTTCAGATTGTGGGTCAGAGATCTCTTTTCTTTTGCAGTCTAGACATTGTTCATTTGTATAGTCAGTCTCTCACCACATAATGAAAGACATGAGAAACAGATCTGATCCCAGTCTGGAGATTAAAAGCCCAGATCAACTTCTAACAAAAACTCCACTGTTTATTAGACAGTTACTTAATCTCTCTAAGACTCAGTTTCCTGCAATATGTGCATAATGACTCACATGGTTGTATAAATTATGTAAAGTGTTTATAATAGTGCCTGGCACATACTATGCCTTCAGTCAATGAGATGATGATGATGATGATGATGGAAACTCCATTAAAAGTGTGGCCAAATCCAGTCCATGGAATTGAATCAGTGCAAGTCAGTTTTTTCTTTTCTTCCTTAAGTAAGAATGTAGAAGGGTGAAGAGAAGAAGCCTCAACCTCTTACTGGCTCCATAGAATCAGTTGGGATACTGCTATAATAGTCCAGGTAAAAAAGTAGAGAGCAATGTCAAAGGGGATGGGGGCTATGAATAAATTTAGCACTGTCTGGAAGTTAAATCAACACAACTTAATATCTTATTAGTTGCAAATGAAGTAAACGGGGTAAAGATAAAGGATTAATAAAACTACCAAAATATTACTTCCACAGCATGTAGGGATTATGATGATATTCAGTGATATGGTGAATATAAAAGAGCATTGGGGGAAGAAAGTTAATGACTTCTAAGCATTTTATTTGAGGTTCCTATTTATATTCAGGCAGAGATGCCCAATAGGCACTTGAGTACTGATCTGGAGTTAAAAAAAGAAATTTTGCATTGAGACAGTAATTGTGGGACCAATTGCATATAAAATGATATTGGATGTGTAAAATAATAGAATAAATATAAATATATAGAATAATCCCTGCTCCCAGTTCCTGGCACAGAGCTCCTAAAACTCTTGAAATTACGTAGGTGATAGGAATGTCTTTTTTATTCTAATAAGGCACCCTCTGATGGACTACTGGATAGCTTCAGAAAGGGGGCTGGTCACCAGAAAGAACAAGTCATGAGTAGAAGCTTAGAAATTTCAGCCCTACTATATTACCCCCTCCCCATTCTCCAGGAGGGAGAGAAGTGCTGGAGATTGAGTTAATGATGGGTCATGCCTACATGATGAAGCCTCCATAAATATCCTAAAATTATGAGGTTGGATATCTTCTGGATCGGTGAATTCATCCACAGGCTGGGAGGGTGGTGCACCCCAACTC
Organism: Delphinus delphis; assembly: GCF_949987515.2. Lineage (NCBI taxonomy): Eukaryota > Metazoa > Chordata > Mammalia > Artiodactyla > Delphinidae > Delphinus > Delphinus delphis. The sequence goes on along the minus strand of NC_082684.1, from coordinate 58,503,100 downwards.
CATGGGGACAGAAGCTCCTATGTTTGGGAGCTTCCAGACCTCACTCTACATATCTATTCATCTAGCTGTTTATCTGAATCCTTTATCAGACCTTTCTTATATAGTAAAATGATAAGGGTAAGTAAGTGTTTCCTTGATTTCTACAAGCCAGTCTAGTAAATTATCAAACCCAAGAAAGGCGTCATGGTTAAAAAGATTTAACATGAGATCTACCCTCTTAAATTTTGAAGTGCAGAATACCTGTTAAGTATAGGCAGATGTACAGCAGATCTCTATAACTTACTCATCTAGCATACATTTGGCTTTTCAAAAGGAATATTGCAATTTGAAAAAGTGATTAGCTTCTTATTGAGAATTAGCTAGCCATTTTTTCATAATCAGGTAGATATAAGACTAATGATATTTGGTAACTTCATTATATAATATAGATGAAAAGGCCAACTCAAGGAAAATCAGAGAAAGACAAAAGATTTTCTGATTCCTGGTCATAGCTGAGTATGCAAAAAAGTGAAAAAGAAATCTATTAAGATGACAGTGGTCTAATTAAGTACTGAATTGATGTCCATTGGATTTTTAACATTGAACTAAACTTTGTTATGAATGAAGTAAACTCGTAAACTTCATTCTTCTAATTTACTTAAACAGAAACTAAGGATCTCAGGACTTAAACTCTGAACTACATGTGGGTTGGATAAATCAAAATAACTAGTCAGATTTCTGTCAATGTGGCAACAAAAAAGCAACTTAAGTTAAACATCTATTATGTTAATGTTCACATTTTACAATTGAAGAAATAAAGCTTCATTGAAATTCTTCTATTTTGTACCTACAAAATACATCACTTAAATGCCTTGTTCATGTCGTTAAAGAACTTTAGTTCAAGGAGGTGGACTGAGCTTGGCACTTTTTGTCCACTAAAAACATACACAAAACTTTAAATTGTATAAGCTGAACACATCAAGTGCTGTACACAAAAACGGGAAAAAAATCCAGGTTGACACTTCATTATGAGATTTTTACGGACTAAAAAGAAAGAAAATGCTAAGCCTCCAAGATGGAAATATGTCTTTCTTTTTTTTTGAAGTATATTTGACTTATAATAGTACATTAGTTTCAAATGTACAATATAGTGATTTGATATTTTTATAGATTATAATTCATATAAAGTTATAAAACATTGGCTACATTCCCTATGATGTACATTACATCTTTGTATCTTATTTATTTTATATCTAGTTATTTGTACCTCTTTATCCCCTTTCCCTATTTTACCCCTCCCCCGACTCCTCTCCCCACTGGTAACCACTGGTTTGTTCTCTGTATCTGTGCATCTGTTGCCGTTTTGTTATATTCGTTGATATATTTTATTTTTTAGATTTCACATATATGTGAATACATACAGTATTTGTCTTTCTCTGTCTGACTTATTTCACTAAGCATAATAACCCTCCAGGTCCATCCATATTGCTGTGAATGGCAAAATTTCATTTTGTTTGGCTGAGTAATATTCAGTTATATATATGAGTAATATTCAGTTATATATATAACTTAATATGTATAAATAAATATATATATATATATATGGTACATATACATACCACATCTTTATCCATTCATCTGTTGATGTATACTTAGGTTGCCTCCATTTTGGCTGTTGTAAATAATGCTGCTGTGAACATTGGGTGCATATATCTTTTTGAATTACTGTTTTGTTTTCTTTGGTTATATAACAAGGAGTGGAATTGCTGGATCATATGGCGGTTCTATTTTTAATATTTTGAGGATCCTCCACTGTTCAATAGTGGTTGTACCAATTTATATTTCCACTAACAGTGTAGTAGGGCTCCCTTTCAGAATGACTATCATCAAAAAGACAGGAAATAACAAGTTTTGGCAAGGATATAGAGAAAAAATAAATAAGTATTTTACAAAGGAGTGATACAAGGCTGTCTTGATAACTCTAATCAGAAACATTGAATACAGGAAAACATTGGAGCAAAATCTTTCAAAATTTGGAATCAATATTGTTATGGACCAAGCATTACATACTCCATTAAACTATCAGGTAAATGTAAGGCTCAGTCCCCCTAACAACAAAAAATGGCATTTTCAAGTACAAAGTATTTAAAAAATTTACCACTCATTGCACATTGAGAAAAAGTTAGCAAAACAAAAATAAAAATCAAATAAATGAATAACATGGGATGAAATAAATTATATCTAAAAATGATTTTCCAGTAAAGTAAACCCCTATTAAAATCATGTAACACCCCTAAAAATCAGTTGGTAAAAGTTAGAATAGAGAGTTCCTGGACTTCAGTGGAAATGTCTGCAAAAACAAAATATGTTAAATACAATAAATTAAATAACCACTTGGCTATATGTCACAAATATAGCATTTGCTTCTTTTGTTCAATAGAAAAAACAACAACAAAAAAATAAAGTCAGAAAGTTAAATTAGAATATAAGGAAAAGCCAGATTAATATATTTGGAAAATCATATGTTTTAATATTCTATGATTTTTGAAAAATTGATGACTCTATAACAAATACAATTTAATTTTACCTGTATACTAACAATAATTGTCTGATTGGAACATAGATTGTGACATTTTACCAATAAAGAAGGAAAAATAATCCTACTGTACTGTGTGGACCTTCAGTAAAAAATTAAATTTACTACAAAAATATAATGCAAGTATTGTTTGTCTATTCAACTTTTTGAATCAACCTATAAAACATTTATAGAAGAACTGAATATTTTTACAGAATATAATTTAAATATTATCAACTTTGACAGGTATTACTTAAAATGAGAAGTAGGCAGATGAAAAGAGTGAGGAGAGAAGAGAGATATAACGGTGACACGTGTTATTCTAATATATTGAGTACATAAAAGACAAAACTTTGGAAATATCAAGACTTTGAATGTCAGAATAGTGACAGCTTTTGGAAAACCAAAACAATAGAAATGAAAGCTTATCCTTCAGAAGCCCCAATATTAAGAAAACTCTGAGAATTCTTCTGAAGACAGCCCCAAATTAAAAGTCTTTTTTAAGCTAAATCATTTTTTTTCTGAAATAATGGAAATAGTTGTTGCTGTGAAGAAATAAGTGAATCCTGGAAGTTTATTCACATGCTGAACTTTCTGACGGACATAAACTATCTAGAACTACAGTTTGAGAAAAGGGTGTGGTCTGAAGCTAAAGAATATTCCTGTAAGGGAATGAAATTCACATTTCAAACAGTTGTGTAAATATTGACAGAGAAATGAGAGCTGTGAGTACAACATAAATAATTAAGATGTGTACCAACCTCCACCCCCATTCTCTCAGTCTGTGGTAAATATGGATAGAACTTAACTCTGAAATTGAAAATCTTGGTGCAAAGGGAAGCAGGTATTTCTTAGGAAAGGAAGTCAATAAGTCATCCTCACAGTTCAAAGCAAATAGAATATCTGGACAGAGTATTATAAGCATGAGAAAAATTTAAATAAACAATCTGACAAGTACCTGGATATGTTAAAAATAAAGACAGTTTTAAAATAATTTAAAAGAAAGGAATAGAGAAAGAACCCAGCCTACATAAAAACGTAATCAACTAGAAGGAATTTTCTTAATAGTGCCTTAACCTATAAATTACACAATAAAAATATTGTAATAAATAAAATAAGCACACAAAAATAAGTTCATAAGTCAACATAATGAAATAAGAAAGAAGACAAAGACATGAGACACTAAAAAAAGAACAAAGCAGCTTTTAAAAATTAATAAATTATCAGCAGCACAGAATAAAATAGACATGGTTGAAAATAAACTAACACATAGAAAAATTTAAAAATAATCACAGTGAATACAGTTATAAACAATGAGAAATAAAATCCAAGGTACTTCACATGGTGAGCAAAGATGATCCAATGTCATTTAATCAACTACTCTAGAGAACTCAATAAAATGAACCTGGAAATCCTCCAAATATTTGATGTGATGTCATTGATTCTAAGGAGGAAAGAAGAGATATTCCAGTTGAAAAGGCAAAGTGAATGTCAAGGAAATTTGATAAAGACAGAACAACCCTGAGGCTTTTTAACGTTATAGGATGTCAGAGATAAATTTTAAATATATTCAACATCTTGGGAGAAAAGTGCAAATTATTCCCACAGTGAAAAATTAGAGTAGCTTGAAGCCTTCTCCATAAGAATAGTTAAAGTCAAAGGCTGATGTAACAATGTTTGTAGGAGGTTGTGGCCAGGATGGCAGAGTAAGAAAAACCTGAGCTCACATCCTCCCAAGGGCGCAACAAAATCAAAACTGTTTACAGAGCAACTATCTACCAGAACAACCCAAAGACTAGCAAAAAAGATTTTCCACAACTAAAGATATAAAGAAGGAATCACAGCGAGATGGGTAGGAGGTATAAACACATGGTATAGTCAAGAACCACACCCCCAGATAGGCAACCCCCAAATGGGAGAATAATCACAATTGCAGAGGCTCTCTCCAAGGAGTGAAGAACCTGAGCCCCACATCAGGCTCCCCATCCCAGGGGTCATGCTCCAGTAAGATTAGTCCCAGAATGTCTGACTTTGAAAGCCAGCAGGGCTTTCTTACTGGACAACTGGAGGGCTGTAGGAAACAGAGACTCTGCTCTTAAAGAGATCACACAAATCTCACATGCTCTAAGTCCCAGTACAGTAATTTAAAGGAAGCCTGGGTCAGACCCACTTGCTGCTCTTGGAGAGGCCCCTGGAGAGGTAAGAGGCCACTGCAACTTCCCATGTGGACAGAGAGGCTGGCAGCAGATATTTTGGGAACTTCCTTCTACAACAAGGGCACTGGTGCCACCATGCACCATTTTCAAGTCCTCCCTCTAACTTATTGGTGTTGGGGGGTTACCCTCCTATCAGTGGGCTGGCACCAGCTCCAAAGTCCTGCCTACCAGGGCACACATAGTAGTCAGCCCTGCTACAACAGAAGGGTCCACACAGACCACATATGGGACATCGGTAGAGTATATAATTCTGATGACCAGAAGGGAGTGTGCTGTTGGGCCTCATAGGACAATTTCTACATAAGGCCACTTCTCACATATCACAAAAGATCATAAGACATTACTATGAACAATTATATGCCAATAAAATGGATGAAAGAAGAAATGGACAAATTCTTAGAAATGTACAATCTTCCAAGACTGAACCAGGAAGAAATAGAAGATATGAACAGGCAACTTATAGACAGATATGAAATTGAATCAGCAAGTTAAAACTCTCAAAACCCAAAAGTCCATGACCAGATGGCTTGACAGGTGAATTCCAACAAATATTTAAAGAGTTAACACCTATCCTTCTCAAACTATTCAAAAAATTGAAGAGGAAGGAATGCTTTCAAACTCATTCTACTAGGCCCTGATACCAAAACCAGGCAAAGACACCACAAAAAAAGAAAATTACAGGCCAATGTCACTGCTGAACATAGATACAAATATCCTTAACAAAATATTAGCAAACCAAATTCAACAGTAGGTTAAAAGAATCATACACCATGATCAAGGGGCATTTATCCGAGGGATGCAATATCTAAATAATTTAATATTTAAAAAATCAATCAATATGATACACCACATTAACAAATTGAAGAACAAAAATCATATGATGATCTCAATAGATGCAGAAATATCACTTGATGAGGTGCAACAAAAATCTGTGATAAAAACTCTCAGCAAAGTGGGTAGAGAGGGAACACACATCAACATAATAAAGGCCATATATGACAAACTCACAGCTAACATTATACTCAGTAGTGAGAGGCTGAAAGCATTTCCTCTAAGATCAGGAACAAGACAAGGATGCCCACTTTTGCCATTTTTATTCCACAGAGTATCGAAAGTCCTACCCTCAGAAATCTGATAAGAAAAAGAAATAAAAGGAATCCTCATTGGAAAGGAAGAAGTAAAACTGTCAGTGTTTGCAGATGACATGATACTATATATAGAAAATCCTAAAGACATCACCAAAAATTATTTGAATAAATGAATTCAGTAAAGTTGCAGGATACAAAATTAATATACAGAAGTCTGTTGCATTTCTGTACACTAAAAATGAACTACTGGAAAGAGAAATTAACAATCCTATTTACAATAGCATCAAAAAAAAAATACAATACTTAGGAATAAATATAAGGAGGTAAAAGACCTGTGCTTGAAAAACTACATGACACTGATGAAAAAAATTGAAGACAACATAAACAAATGGAAAGATAGCCTGTGCCCATGGATTGGGAGAATTACTATTGTTAAAATGACCATACTTTTCAAGACAATCTACAGATTCAATGCAATTCCTATTAAAATGCCCATGACATTTCTCACAGAACTAGAACAAATAATCCTAAAATTCATGTGGAACCACAAAAGACCCTAAATTGCCTGACCAATCTTGAGAAAAAAGAAGAGATGGAGGTATTATGCTCCCTGACTTCAGATTGTACTATAAACATACAGAAATCAAAACAGTATCGCAGTGGCAAAAAACAAACACATAGATCAATGGAAGAGAGCCCAGAAATAAACCCACACACTTATTGTCAATTAATCTACAACAAAGGAGACAAGAATATATAATGGGGGAAAGACAGCTTCTTTAATAAATGAACATCTACCATCAAAACAATCAAACTGGACTACTTTCTCACACCACATACAAGAACAAACTCAAAATGGAGTAAAGACTTAAATATGAGACCTGAAAGAAGAAATCAGGCAGTACAGGCTTACCAACTGGTCTTACCAATATCTTTTGGATATGTCTCCTCAGGTGAGGGAAACAAAAAGGGATTACATCAAATTAAAAAGCTTATTGCAGGACTTCCCTGGTGGTCCAGTGGTAAAGAATCTGTCTTCCAATGCAGGGGACGTGGGTTCTATCCCTGGTCGGGGAACTAAGATCCCACATGCCATGGGGCAACTAAGCCCGTGCGCCACAGCTACTGAGCCCTCACACCTCAACTAGAGAGCCTGTATGCTGCAAACTACAGAGCCTACGTGCTCTGGAGCCCATGTGCCACAACTACAGAGAGAAAGACCCGCATGCCACAACGAGAGAGAAGCCCTCATGCTGAACCAAAGAGCCCATGTAACCCAATGAAGAGCCCTCACACTGCAATGAAAGATCCCACATACTGCAACTAAGATGCGCCAAATAAAAAATTTAAAAATAAATAAATAAATGCAAAGGAAGCTATCAACAAAATGAAGAGGCAGTCTACTGCATGGGAGAAAATATTTGCGAACAATATATCTGATAAGGACCTAATACCCAAAATATACAAGTAACTCATACAATTCATTAAAATAACCACCTGATTAAAAAATAGGCAGAAGACCTGAAGAGACATTTTTCCAATAAAGACATACAGATGGCCAACAGACATACGAAAAGATGTTCAAAATCAGTAACCAGGGAAATGCAAATCAAAACCACAATGAGATACTACCTCATACCTATCAGAACACCTATCCTCAAAAGACAACAAATAACAAGTGTTCACATGGATGTGGATAAAAATGAACCATTGTACATTGTTGATGGAATTGCAAATTGGTGTAGCCCCTATGCAAAAGCATTATGACAGTTACTCAAAAAATTAAAAATAGAACTGCCATATGATCCAGAAATTTCATTTCTGAGTATTTACCCAAAGAAAATAAAAACACTAATTTGAAAGACAGATGCACTGCAGTGTTCATTGCAGCATTATTTACATTAGCCATGCAATGTTCATTGCAGCGTGATTTACATTAGCCACGGTATGGAAGCAACCTAAGTGTCCATCAATAGACAAATAGATAAAGATGTGGTGTGTGCATACATACATACATATATACATACATATAGATACATACAATGGAATATTACTCAGCCCAAAGAAATGAAATCTTACAATTTGTGACAACATTATGGATCTAGAGTGTATTATCCAAGTAAAATAAGTCAGAGAAAAACAAATACTCCATGATCTAATTTTTATGAGGAATCTAAAAATCAAAAGAAACAAAACAAAATAAAAACTGACTCACAGGTATAGAGAACAAACAGGTGTTTGCCAGAGGGAGGGGGCTTGGGGAGCAGAAAAAATAGGTCAAGGGGATTAAGTGGTGTAAACCTCCACTTATATAATAAATAAGTTGCTAGGGTGTAATATACAGCGTAAGGAATATTGTCAATGATATTGTAATAACTTTGTATGGGGACAGATGGCTACTAGACTTATCGTGGTGATTATTGCATAATGTATACAAGTGTCAAATCATTATGTAGTACACCTGAACCTAACATAATATTATATATAAACCATATTTCAATTAAAATAATATTTATATTATTATTCAATAAGAGAGTTCTTAAAGAAGAAAAAAACCAGTGTGGTCTTCAGAACATTTTACTCAGCCAAGTTTTCATTCAAATATAAAAACAATACAGACATTCACAAACATGAACATACATATAACCTGTTTTTAAGGATAAGATAAACTTCATTTAGCAATTAAATTGAGACAGAATAAAAAAAGACGAAAACTAGAAAATGTAAAGAAAAAATGAGATAAGATGACTGCTAATGAGCACAGATTAACATGATAAAAATACGAAGAAATTAAACATTTTTGTCACTCATGATTATGTAAAAGTATAAAATGCCATGAGAAATGTCATCATAAAATGATGACTAACGAATAAATCTGAGATGTGTGTGGAGCAGAGATAAAAGTGTGAGAGTGCCAGTGCCCTCAAGACACATAGCTGGCTATCAGCAAATATTTTAGAAATAAAAGAATATGTTTTAGAAACAAAAAATTCCATAACCTTTCACTGTATTTCATAGTCTTTTTAAAACTTTATAAGGAGAGTTTAGAAATATTTAGTAGTAAAGAAATACTTGAAGGTAAGAATTTCCCTTAGTTTTATTTCTGTCAAAAAGAAAAAAAAAATTAGGATGCTAGAAAGGAGAAATCTCCTGAACTTTAGCTATGAGCCCAGTTAAAGTTTTAGTATGTAATGAATAGAGTTGAACATTCCAGTCTGATAAAGGAATATCAGTGCATATATGTATGTTTGTGTGTTTTCATCTATGCATCACCAAGCAGCAATTATGCTTAAGGATGAAAATCTAGTCATATTCTCATTAATGTGAAAACATACACTTACTGATTATTAGCACTACACTGCTTAAAACCTTTTTTGAAAATTGTGATGACTGTAATCGGATAAGAAAAATGAAATTAGCTACATAGATTTTTAAAATAGGAAGTAAAATATAAGTATCTGTGGCTGATTTGTCTACCTAGATTTAAGAAATTTAGCTCTGTAAAGTTTAAAAAAAGTAATTTAAAACGTTCAGAGTGTGGTTAATGACAAAATTTGCACACCATATCAGTTATTTACTTACAGATTTTAATGTTGCTAGTTTGTTCTCCATGGATTTATTGCACATCTGCACGTCTCACATCTAGTAGCATCTAGTATCTTGACTATATTTTCAAGGATGTTTATATAACAAACAGCTTTGGAAGACTGAAATAGTGTCTCCCTTTGGAGAACAGGTCATATTTGTTTACTGTCCAGTATAATAAAGAAAATGTTTTCTTTGGGTCATTTATAAAAGATTCATAATTCCCTAGCTTGGAGTTTCTCAGCTCCAAGAATGATGCAAACCCACTTTATGCACAGCATCTATCTGGGCTCTCCTCCACTCTCCCTTATGACTTGCTGTCAAGGAGACCTGACACAAACATGGAGCTCAGGCTGCTTGCAGCATCATGAGCAATAGTCTCCATCCCAGGATACTTGTGTCTTACACCATCATGGGGCAAGCTAATTTGTCACCCATAAGTAGGGTAAGTTCTCAGAATTTTCACAATTCTTGCCATAAAATAACCATTTAAAAGATGTAGTTAATGTGACATTTAAATAGAGATAAACTCTAGCATATATGGAGGTATGTAGTGATTCTGAGAATAATAAATTGTTTTGTAAATGATGTTAGGTTACGATAACTAGCTGGGATGGTGCTACTGAGGAGTAGAAAACAGTATCAATCCTTATTCCAAAATAAATGTCATAAATTATACATGATCAATGTGATGAGAGAAAACTATAATAAATTTTATAGCAAAGCAAACACAATCAAGACAAAACAAAAAGTCCAAGTATAAACAAGTTTAGAATACAAAGAACAACATGAGAAAGGAAAAAAATAGGTCAATAAAGATAAATATTCAGGTTAAAAAAAAAAAACCAAGGGCCAAGAATATTATAGACAGAAATCAATACCTAGAAATAATCAAGGAATATATATGTATATATGAGCACACAGCTGGACTTCAAAAAGAATTCAATAAAGGACTGTATTCTTAGGTATCTTCACAGAAAAACAACCGAGAACTATTAACTCTAGACCAGCAAGAGTAGGAGGCTCTCACCAATCCTGAGTCTGACAGGGTAAAGGAATAAATTGGTGCTACAAGAGCCAGCTAAGAGCTCAACCCCTGGAAGTGTCAGTAGCAGGTCAAAACTCATGCCAAAATTTCAAACAGCTGGCATGTTGAGGTTAGAAGGACAGAGGAGGGTCGTGAAAAAATTTGCAGAGATAAAAGCATTCAAATTAAGCAAGATATTACTTACTATGCATTAGTAATCCTATATTTCCAAATCTGTATGGAATTAGAAACATTTATGGAAGCAAAAGTTGATACAAGCTTTCTAGAGGACATTCTGATCATTTGTAAAAAAATGTATGGTACACTTGTTATTTAGCTTTAAAAGTTAGGTATAATGACTGTAAGAATATAAATTGTATAATAATATTTATATGCAAATTGGTGATTTATGGTCATTTTTAACATTCTTATATATATAGATAGATTTATGTATATATATATATCAGTATAAGCTAATAATCGGAATTTTTACACCAATATGTTGCTTTTATTTGTATTAAGAGAAATAAATGTATAAAAAAATATTTTTAAATGCTTGAGATCTCAAATACAATATTAGAATATCTAATATTAATACTAGGTGTAACTCTAGAACATCCCCAAATGTGCCCTTGCTTTATATATATTTTAAAAGATTTATATTGGGGTTCCCTGGTGGCGCAGTGGTTGAGAGTCCGCCTGCCGCTGCAGGGAACACGGGTTCGTGCCCCGGTCCAGGAAGATCCCACATGCCGCGGAGTGGCTGGGCCCGTGAGCCATGGCCGCTGGGCCTGCACGTCCGGAGCCTGTGCTCCGCAACGGGAGAGGCCACAAAAGTGAGAGGCCCGTGTACCGCAAAAAAAAAAAAAAAAAAGGTTTATATCTATGTAAATAGATTTTGATACATGCCTATAAAAATTAAAGCGTTTTGCTTTTATTTCCAAGAAATTTTCTTCTTGTCACTGTCCTCACATCTTGCTCATGGCATCCAATAGTTACAGTACATTTACAGTTTACTATTGGGTTGGCCAAAATGTTCATTCGGCGTTCAGGTTTTTTCGGTAACATCTTACGGATAAAGGGATAAAGTTTTTGTTTTATTTTTTTAACTCCACAATTCTTGAATTTCTCTGTTGTAAATGTTTGTTTAATGTTAATTTAAATTTTTTAAATGTTCATTTTTTTGCCAGGCAAAGTATTATTATATTTGTAGATAAAGGATGAGATTCTGAAGAGACTATTTTAGGCATAACTTTCTCTTTAAAACAGGGAATCTAGCTATTTGTGTAGTGGCCAACGTTTTTCTTTAGAATTTTCTCCTCTTCATTAATATTAATGTTAGAAGAATAATTTCTGCTTAGAAATTCCAAGTGTGGCATGAAACATAGTATCTTCACAGTGCAGAGTGAAGCAGGGCTCTAGGCAACTTATCTAATCCGGAGCATGCCATAATTCATTTTACATGGAAGGCAGAAGAGTTTTGAAATATGTAATCTTTGTTTCTAAGAAGATACCATTCATTATTTAATCTGTCTTGTATTTTATTTTTCTTGGCTTAGGTGTAAGGAATTTTGTTACATATAAGGAAATTTTATATATTACAAATATAAGGAATGTTATAATTGAGGTTTAATCCACTGGCAAGTACCATCCAAGTGTTGATGCTGCCTCTTCCCTTTTCTTAACACCTCTGCCCCTCTGAGTGTCAAGGTCTCTGACCTCGGTTGTGTTACATTAGGGTTAGCTCAGAGTCGGGTGGTATTTGGTTTTATGGATGAGAATTCTGAAAACCTTGAGGCGTAGTGGAAATTCTTGTATCTCCAGCAAAAGAACAAGAAGGAATGTCTTCTTCACCCAAGAAATGTGTTGTTCAGCCTTCCCCATTGTTGGCTCAGCTCCACTGGCTTCTTGATCCTGGCCAGGTAAGTCATCCAGCAGCCCTCTTTGGGCTATTCCTGCTTTGACTAGTCTTTTTGGCTAAAGGTCAAAATGCCATCTGTCATCCAACGAATCTATGTTTAGATCACATCCACAGATAGTTTTTCCCCTAATCTCCTTCTAGTTCTATTGTTGTGATATAAACTATGTCCTGCTTTTTACAGGCCTTCTTTTATTTTCACAATATCACTTTAATGTAAAATTAATTAATTGATTAATCAATTAATATACCTTACTCCTTACTTATTCACTTCATCTTGGTTGCCAATTCTTATTCTCCTGGCACCAGGGAATTTTGCTTGTTTGCAAACATGAATGTTTTTATTACAAATTTTTTATTTTATAAAAAACAAGGATATCCAAAGCCATATTTAAGTTATCCCTCAGCATCACTGTTGAAAAAGACTTGTTCCGCTTTGATAACTTAGCAAATGACATCACGCTAGTTGATACTATAAGATGATTATGATTTTTTTCTTAACACTTGCCTTTTTACTCTCATTAACCTAGACTTTTACATTTAAACTTTGATCATTGTTTCAGTCAGTCTAAATTTGTAAATAAAGCAAGGCTTTTATAGAGCTGAAAATCCAGTACATGCTTTCTCCTGTAATTGGAATTGCTTCGTTACACATAAAATCTATCTCTACAATGAGCAGTCCTTGAAAATGAGTTCAATTAGCTTCGCATATAGATTTCCTGGATAAGAGTGTAAGTGAGAAGCTGAGTTAATGCTTCAAAAACTTTTCCAACCCACTGTCTTCAGGAAAGAAGGGGCCTCTTTGACAATAACATCAGACTGTTTTAGGTCATGTTTTATACCTAAAATGTTGGTCTTACCTTAGTCTGAGAATTTTTTTTTTCTGTTATTTTTTTCTGCTAGATTTGTTCTCACCTTCTTCACTTGGAGCATTTCAGTCCTCTCACAGATTTGGTTTTCAGAAAATAACATAGAATAATTACTGTAACATGAGATAATTTAAAACTAATAACATAAGTTTAGCAAAAGAGTAAAATACATCAAGCTGAGAAAATCTTTGGGGGGCTGAATGCATACATACTTTAATTAAAGAAATACTGAGCAATAATTATAGTTCAAAATGGTATCTAAGTTCCTGTGAGACATTATTCAATATTGTTTTATTGAAAGGGTCTCATAATTATTAATTGTGAGCATTATTTACTTATTTAGCTGATGTCTCCTGAAAGAGGTACATGACTCATAACTAACTGAGAGCTGAATTAAAATATTTCTTCAGTGGACAGAATTATATTTAATTTATAAATTCCATTTCCATACAAGAGCCACCCTTGAGGAGTTACCCGAACTTTGTAATATTATGCATCAGAGCCCATGAACCAGTAATGTTGTAGAAGTAGTTGATCTACAATGAAAAATACATTTTGGAGGTTTCAAATTAGTTTCACTGATTAAAATTGATAATTTAGAAGAATATTTCGTGGTTATCCTGGATTTTCCTGCACTCTTGACCCATAGTTGTGCATCCCCACCTTTACTTGTTTGCAAAGTTTAGTCACCCAATAACTGAATATTTATTTCTTTTTTAAGTTCCCTTTTACTAACATAATAATAATAATTTAAAGAGTCTGAATATATAATATGTGTTGTATTTTCACTCTGAATTCTGTTCTGATGGGCAGAGATGGAGGCAAACAACCAGGAGTTTTTAGCTCCCCTTCCTATGGTAAAGAAACCACAGACAGAACTGAAGTATCATTCCATATCCAGATTAAGAACTAAACACTGGCTTCCCTGGTGGCACAGTGGTTGAGAGTCCACCTGCCAATGCAGGGCACACGAGTTCGTGCCCCGGTCCGGGAAGATCCCACGTGCCGCGGAGCGGCTGGGCCCGTGAGCCATGGCCGCTGAGCCTGCGTGTTCGGAGCCTGTGCTCTGCAGCGGGAGAGGCCACAACAGAGAGAGGCCCGCGTACCGCAAAAAAAAGAACTAAACAATTTTGAATTCATTCCCAGTTTAGAGAACCAAATCCAAATTAATCATCTTATTATAGGGATCCTGTATACTCTTTACACAATTTACTCTAATGGTAACATCCTGCAAAACTGTAATAAAAAATCACAACCAGAATATTGAGTTAGATGTAATAAACATACAGAAAAGCAACATCACCAGGAAGTTTCCTGTGTTATAATAACATCAAACTCCCCTTCCTTTCTCTTAGTCTTCCTTCTTCTGAAAATGTCTTTATTCCCCAGTCATTCCTGAAGGATTGTTCTACTTAATATAAAATTCACTATTGATAGTTCTTGATTTCAGTGCTTAAAAAATATTCGGCCTCTTCCTTCTGGCCTCCATCATGTCACTCGCAAGAAATCCACTGCTGTTTTAATTGGTGTTTCCCTATAAGTAATATTTTAGTTTCTCTGTGACTGCTTTGTCTTCAATATTCAGAAATTCAATATGATAAGTCTCATCATGGATTATTTTGATTTATCCACTCAACTTCTTAAATCTTTAAGTTTATATGTTTAACAAAATTTAGGAATTAGTCATTGCATCTTTAATACTTTTCCAGTCCCACTTGCTCTGTCTTCTCCTTCTGGGACTCTGGTTATAGGGATATAGCTTTTTTGTTAGTGTCTTACAAGTCCTCAAGACTGTCTTTTTTTCATATTGTGTAAATTTTATTGATGTGTCTTCAAGCTCATTAACTCATCTTCACTCTACTATCCAGGGCATCCATTGAGTTTTTTTATTTCTGCTGTTGTAGTTTTTAGCTCCATAATTTTCGCTTACTTCTTTTTATGACCTCTATTTCTTTGATACTTATTGATTTTCTTTTGTTTCAAAATATTTCATAGTTAATTGTTTAATCAATTTTATAATGGTTGCTTTAAAACTCTTGTCAGATAATTCCAAAATCTGCATCATCTTGGTGTTGTCATTTGTTGATTGTCTTTTCTCATTTATGTTGTGATTTCCTGATTCTTTGTGTGACCAGTGACTTTTGACTGTAGTTTGGATATTTAGGATATTATTTTTATGAGACACTGGATCCATATTAAAAATATTTTGATTTCAATAGTCAATCCTTCTTTTAAGTTGTAGCATGAGTGCATGGTAAGTATATATATTTAGCTTTCCACTGGGCCCTGGGCCCCAGCAGAAGTGGAATGAAGATTCATACTGCCTCCTTGCAGACAGATGGAGCGAAAGTTCAGCTACCTCTCCATCATGCTGACAACTTTCCAGTGAAAGTGGGCCACAAATTTGTACTATCTCATTTCCTCTAAGAGCTCCCTTGTGGACCCAGTGCCCAATAGGGAGAGGGAAAGTGGAGAGCTACTCATACCACTCTATTGGTGCATGGTTGGTGCAGAAAGTTAGTTCCCTGCCGGGCCCTAATGACATGGAGGGGAAGCAGAGTGCCAATTACTCCACTTCCTACCATTTCATTCTTCCTCCTTGATGGAGTGGAGGTGAGGAGCTTAGTTCTCCATGTGGCTCTGCTGACACCAGGAGTGGGGGAAAACAGTGTCTACTACCCTGACTCACTTCACTTCATTCCACTTTGTTGATGACAGATAGAGGTAGAGGCTCAACTCTCCACTTAGCCCAACTAACACCTAAATGGGGGTGTGAAGGTTAGTGGGGACTAGCCCCACCTAACACCACTTCATTAAGTGTTGTGGTTGCTGGGTGGCCGGGGGGTGGAGGTTTTGTTTGGGCTTACCACTAGAAGTGCTTTGTCAGAGTGCTTGGTCAGATCACTTTCTCAAAATGTTACGTTCCCAATTTAAATATACTTGAGTTCATGTTGAAATTACACAGAATATTGATTTATAATCTCTGAGCTAAGAAAACCAAGGGAAGGCTTTAAACATGTATTGGCAATAAATTAACAAAAGAATTCTCCTTAGAATCATAGAGCTATTGAATTCTACCATATCTTAAACATTATTGCTCTCTACCAATTTCTTCCTATTATATGCTTATATTACAGTTTGCTGCTTTGTTTTCTTTGATGGTAACTTTAAGTTTCCCTCTTATTCTGAAGTCTGTCTTATCTCTTCACATAAAACTTTATTTAATCAAATTCTACATATACTTGTGACAAAGAGAGCTTATTGTCCCTAATCATCCATTCTTCCTTTCAGCTACACGGTAATATAACCTAAATGCTGAGCAAACACATGGCTGCTAAGAATAAGCCTGTATTACTCAGCCTCCTCTGAAGTGAGGCCCACAATGTTACTAATTACTAGTCAATGTAAGCAGAAGCAGGAGGGATGTATGAAAGGTCTAGTTCATATATTTATAATAGAGGGTACGATTACCCAAGTTCTTCTTCTTCCTTTATCATGGATTACACTGTGGATATGTGATGAGCAATCTTGGACTATGTGGATAAAGAGCACCATAAGGATAGAGGAGAAAAAACAAACAAAAAAATAGTAGTAGCCTTGTTCTATTTGGAGAACAGAGCTGCCCTATTAGCCTAGGTTTTCATAGGAGATAGAAATGAACTTCTTAATTAAGTCACTGTGGTTTTGGAATTCTCAGAGCAGCCACAATTATATGCTAACTAATGCAATTCCTAACCTCTTTATGGAATGTAACTTCTCTGTTCTAAATAAAACCTGATTTCAGGAAGATAGAGTGTGATTCAGTCCAGTTGAAACAAAGATCAATTTTATAAAGGTGAAAATACAATTTAGAATGAAAAATAAGAGGAATTTGAGAGATGAAAGAAAGTAAAGAAATATAGAGAACTCATATTTACATTTTAAACTTGGGCTAATTTCTAGAATTAGGGCAATGCTTTAAGAAAAATAATTAATGCAAATTCAGTCTGTAGTTTGTCATTTAATTAAGAAAGATTCACTCCTAATCTCTTATGTTATATATCCCATGCCATAACTAAAAGTCATTATATTAAAAAGAGGTAATAGACATTAGCTGCTTTCCTGGACTACCAGAGCTGAAAGAGGTCTAGTGGATCACCAAGGGTCATATGCCAATTTAAAGAATAAAAATCTAAGCTGGTAGAAGTCCAGCTCCTTCTACCTCTGCTTTACATCTACTTATAAAGTGCTTACATTTTTGTAAAATATAAACATAGTTTTGCTATATTGACAAACCATAATACTATAATACTATAATAAAATAAACCTCATTTCAAGTGAATATATTGCTATCTGTAATTTAATTAACTTTTAAATTTCAATGTATTGAAAGCCAAGTACTCTCTTAGGTAATGGAAATAGAAAGCTGGATATGACTTAGTCTTTTTTCTCATTGAGCTCATGAAGCAATTAAAAATGCATAAATATTAATGTAACTAATCTATTGTGTTAGTTATCTTTACTAATAAACATAAAAATCAAGTCTATTTTAAAAGCCTGAATTTTTAAATTTAAGGAATTATTTCAAAGATTATTTTAATAGCAAAAATGTATTATAAACTTCCAAGTTGAAGCTTGGAATATATTATTTTTATAATAATTTAATGAAACAATGACTAGTTGTCTAGGGTTTTACAAATTATGTAACTCAGATGCATTATACCACTGACTTTCAAATAATTCCCTGTGAAGTTTCCTAGGGGTTATGAAGGGACCTCCCTGACAAAAGAGGAAGAAGCCAAATAGGAGGAATATTAGGACAACCTCCCCCACCAAAACTCAGTCTTATTGCCTAATTTGTATGATCTGCATGTTTAAAATGTTTTATTACATAACTATAATTTGATAATTGTCAAAAACTAATATTCCATGACAAAGGAAATCTCTATGGTATTCAAATTTCAGTGCCCATAAATAAATTTTATTGGAATACAGCCACAGTCATTCTTTCATTGATTGTCTATGGCTGCTTTCATTCTACAATTGTAGACCAGAGTAGCTGCAGAAGACATGTGATCTGCAAAGCCTAAAATATTACTCTTTGCCCCTTTATAGAAAACCTTTGTTTACTCCTGAAATGGATCATCTCTGCAAAATATTTACTTATGTTCTGGGAATTTATATTATATTTATATTTTTATATATTATATATATATTTTTATATATTTTATATATATAATTTTTATATATTATATAAATATATAATTATATTTATATTATACAATAATTTGTTAAAGACAATGTTCTGCAGCTAATTGTTTTCAAGAAATTTTGAAAAACACTGCAGTGTATTCAGAAGAATCTTGTGATATCGGTATAATTTCTACTTTATCTATAAGGAAACATGTTGACTGACCTACCAAATATTTGTAGCTAGTGTTAGAGGAGACATAGCACCTAGTTACCCTGACAGCCCTAGTTAGAATCCTACCCCAAATCCTTCAGTGTATGTGAAAATAAAACACCTACCATAGTATTTTCTGATTAGTATCTTATTTTGCCTACCATAATGTAAAAGAATAGGTATATAGCATCCAAATATTATTATACAAATTAACTTCTGTTTAAATAAGAGGATTTACAAAACAGTAGAAAAATTTCTCCCAAACCTTCACCAGAGCTTGAAGTAACACAAATTGGAGACTTTTATTTATGTAAGCAGCCATTCAGTTTTAAATTATAGATGTCCCTGAACAGCTATTATTCTCATATACTTACATCCGAGAGTAAATGTGTCTAATAAGATTGTTTTTATTCTAACAACTGAAAGAAAAAACAAAACAAAAACTGTAAAACTTGTAAGAAGAATAAGAGGACAAACCAATCTGAAAATCTCAACAATGTACAGCATTTTATGTCCATTGAAGGCCAGTTATCATTGTTTTCTTCTGATTGGAAAAAAAGGGGTTAGAAGCAAGTCTCTTTTCATGGCAAATGATACCTTTCAATTATTCATTTTGAGATAGATGAAACTATTTCTTTTATTAACACTTCAAGGAGTATCTGTACCAGATGCCATTATAAAACAATGCAATTAGAAAAAGCAGTAATTCACTATGCCAAAATTCAGTTATCATTGTGATACAATTTAGTATTTAATAAACTGTTAATCTGAAACAAGAAAAATATATATCTATTTTTAGAGTGCCTCCAGGCTTAAGATGTAAATTATATTTCCATTCTAAAGTTACATTACATAATAATTGTTTTTAAAACAATATTCTTAGAAGTCAAGCATCTGGGTTAAGTATTGAACAAATTTATGTTAATCTCCAAAGCTATAAAAAAATTTATTATTTTGATGAAAATTTTCCAGATTGAAAAAATTCTCTTCTAGGCTTAAATTAGTATACAATTAATATGCCATTTTTCCCTTTCCCTGATTTTTTAATTTTGAACTTTTCTAATATTTTAAGGGCAAACAAAGATGAAGAAAACTGTTTTGATTAATCATTTTATGAGAATACTCATTAAGCTGTTCAGCTTTGATAGATTTGAATGCTGAAGAAATATTACTCTTTGTTTCCTAAAAAATGTTTATTTTCAGGCTTTTAGAAAATCAGAGTATGTTAGACAATTCAGTTTCAGCTTACATGCAAAAAGAAAGACTCATAATGAAAATTTTTTAAACATTTACATTTAAACATACTACAGTAGAGGTGAAACTGACAAGTTGTTCTGATTGACTCTTCGGTTATTCTCATGTTTTAGGAAAATAGAGTTTGAAAAAGGGTCAAGGAATGACATATTTCTAGAGACAAGGGTATAGACAAATAATTCTATAGATAGATATCACTAAAAGATTAAATATAAAAATAGGGACATAGAGTGCTATAATATCACCACATAATCTACAAAGAATTCATTGGAAAATAATTCAGGCTTCATTGAATACTATGTATTGTCTATAGAATACCATCCCATATTATATAATTCTTATTTTACAGAAACCATTTCACAATTCTGTAAATTACAGATATCTGGTAGTGAAGCAAAACTACTATTTCTTCTAGACAAATTCTTTTCTATATAAACTCTGTCCTTTCTGATGGAGTTTCATTTGGCTTATTTCCCTGACTATGAAACAATCTAGTTCTGTGACCATTTTTACATTTATTTATGTATTCCTGTTCTATAAGTGTGTCTCGTTGAATTCTCCTTTGAACCTGTTAAAATATTTCCTTGACTCCCTCACTATAGTTAAATAAAAACTTTAACAGGTATTCATCTGTATATTTGTGTAAGAATCATGATTTTACGTTTTCATTAAACTTATCTTTAACAGTTTTGGATGTCTTCCAATGGCTCCCCATTGGATTCACCTAGCAGAACTAAGTAAATTTGTTACCAGAGAAGTGTATGTCATAAAACAGTTTAAATCCAGTTGAGGCTTTTTTCTGGGTCCTAGAGGAGAATCCAAAGGGTCCACAGAACTTTTCTGACTTTGTTTTCCTCATTTCATTTTTCCTTTCTGCTACTTTTATATTTTATATCTTGTCTTTCTTCTTTTTTGAATTTTTTAAAATTTATTTTTAAACATTTTTATTGGAGTATAGTTGATTTGCAACGTTGTGTTAGTTTCAGGTGTATAGCAAAGTGAATCAGTTATACATATACATATATCCACTCTTTTTTAGACTCTTTTCCCATATAAGCCATTAGAGTATAGAGTAGAGTTCCCTGTGCTATACAGTAGGTCCTTATTAGTTGGCACAAAAACAGAAATATAGATCAATGGAATAGGATAGAAAGCCCAGCGATAAACCCACGCACCTATGGTCACCTAATCTATGACAAAGGAGACAAGAATATACAATGGAGAAAAGACAGTCTCATTCAATAAGTGGTGCTGGGAAAACTGGACAGCTACATGTAAAAGAATGATATTAGAATACTCCCTAAAACTATACACAAAAATAAACTAAAAATGGATTAAAGACCTAAATGTAAGGTCGGATATTTTAAAACACAGGAAAACAGACACAGAACACTCTTTGACATAAATTGCAGCAGGATCTTTTTCGATCCACCTCCTAGAGTAATGAAAATAAAAACAAAAATAAACAAATGGGACCTAATTAAACTTAAAAGCTTTTGCACAGCAAAGGAAACCATAAACAAGACTAAAAGGCAACCCTCAGAATGGGGGAAAATATTTGCAAATGTAACAACCAACAAGGGATTAATCTCCAACATATACAAGCAGCTTATGTAGTTCAATATCAAAAAAAATAAATAAATAAATAACCCAATCAAAAAGCGAGAAGATCTAAATAGACATCTCTCCAAAGAAGACATACAGATGGCCAAAAAAGCACATGAAAAGATGCTCAACATGACTAATTATTAGAGAAACGCAAATCAAAACTATAATGAGGTATCACCACACATGCTGGTCAGATTGGCCATCATCAAAAAGTCTAAAAGCAAATGCTGGAGAGGGTGTGGAGAAAAGGAAACCCCCCTACACTGTTGGTGGGAATGTAAATTGGCACAGCCACTATGGAGGACAGTATGGAAGCAACCTAAATGCCCATCAGCAGGGGAATGGATAAAGACGTTGTACCTATATACAAATGAATATTACTCAGCCATAAAAAAGAACAAAATAATGCCATTTGCAGCAACATGGGTGGACCTAGAGGTTGTCATACTGAGCAAAGTCAGAGAAAGACACATATCATATGATATTGTTTATATGTGGAATCTAAAAAAAGGGTACAAATGAACTTATCTACAAAGAGAAACAGAGTTACAAATGTAGAAAAAATACTTTGGTTACCAGTGTGTAAGTGGAGAGGGGTGAGGGACAAATTTGGAGATTGGGATTGACATATACATACTACTATATATAAAATTATCTTTCATTTTTTATTTGGCTTGTTTAATGCAGCCAATAAGCAATGCAGGTAGCAATTAATTGATCTTTTGTTGATCACTGAAATCGATTAATAGTTCATATGTATCTATTCTCTGTTGGTTGGATGAGAGATAAGAGAGAATCTGGCCCAAACAATGTACTGTGAAAGTGTAAGTTTGAAAATAAATGCATATGATGATGTTGGGTAGCCAAAATGTTAAACTAGATCATATTATGTACTTTTATTCAGCTTTCTGGCACCTATGAACCCTTGCTACTTTTAGAGGTGTCTTCATGTAAGAAATCTAATAGGAGACAAAATATAACTTCTAGTTTTGAGGCTAAAAAGTGTCCTCTCATTTTTTCTTAGCCTGTTCATACATGTACTCTTTCAATATCATATCTGAACTGCATTCTCATGTCCTTTTCTTGGAATTATAATAATTGTCTACTGACAAGTTCCTGTACTACTAGTCCAAAGCTTAGTTAATTTTAAATCCCAGAATCAAGGACGTGTCTTTATAGGATCCAAAAATGGTAGTTGGGCCCAGCATTTGTTTTGGACTGATTCAAGAAGTTTGGACATGCACAAGAATTCAAGGAGCCAAAGGAGTAAAATTTATTTTTAAAAAATTATTATGTAAATATTGAGTGAAAACTAATTTCCAGTTTAATAGATACTGAAAAGTTTATTAGAAGTTTCCAAAAGAGTAAAAAACAAAAGTGTTAAATCATTTTGATTAGTTAGTTCGCACAGTTCCCAAAAGTGCAGTGTGTCATAATAGAAAAATCACATGCTATTTCTACAATGTCTCTTTGGTTTTATGGTGGTATTTCAGGAAATGTCAAGGTTTACATTTGATTGATCCCTTTACTTTGTGCTATTACTCCAGAGTCTGAATATCATTGTTAAAAACAATTTTAAAAGCCTCTTATCAGGTACAGAGTGCTGATGTAAATATAGGATGCACCTGAGCCTACACCTGAGATACTAGGATCTAAAAGAATTTTATCGTAAACATAGCATATCTGAATGATAAAACTATGTATTTCAAACCAAAAGAAAAGTTACACTGAGGTAGAACATATCAGCTGTTGAAAAGATAACTTAAAAGCATCTTGTTATATCAATTTTCCCAATTGGAAACTATAACTAAAATCATTATCTTTGTATTTATCATTCTTGGGGTTGTTGTGCTTCTTGAATGTATAGATTTGTGGGATTTTTAAAATCAAATTTGGGAAGTTTTCAGCCCTTATTTTTTCATATATTCTACCCATCACTCTTTCCTCTTCTTTTGGGATTCTCATTAGGTGTATGTTGGCATTCTTCATGTGTCCCACAGCTTTCTTAGGTGCTGCTCATTTTCCTTCGTTCTTTTTTCATTCTGCTTTTCAGAACGGATAATTTCAATTGACCTATCCTCAGTCTTACTAATTATTTCTCCCTTCTGTTCAAAACTGCTATTGAAATTCTTAGTGGGTTTTTCATTTCATTTTCATAACTTTCAGCTCCAGAATTCTCTATGTGCACATACATCATTCTCCTGGTTTTGCTATTGAAATTCTTAGTGGGTTTTTCATTTCATTGAAATGAAATTCTTAGTGGGTTTTTCATTTCATTTTCATAACTTTCAGCTCCAGAATTCTCTATGTGCACATACATCATTCTCCTGGTTTCCTTTAGAGATTGGTTTATGCTTTTCTTTAGCTATTTGAGCATATTTTAATCAGTTGATTTAAAATTTTTCTATTTTAAATCCAAAGATTGTTCTTCCTGGGTGAAAGTTTCTGTTCATTTTTTCTGTAAATGGGCCATACTTCCTTTGTTTCTTCACATTCATTGTGCTTTGTGGACATTTTGAATAACATAATGTGGTAACCGGTAACTCTGAAAATCAGATTATTGCCTCTCCTCAGCTTTTTTTTTTTTTTTACTTGCTGTAGTTTGGTTGTTCAATTAGTGGCATTTCTAAGCTACTTTTTAAAAATGTGTATTATT
This sequence comes from Delphinus delphis, assembly GCF_949987515.2. Taxonomy (NCBI): domain Eukaryota; kingdom Metazoa; phylum Chordata; class Mammalia; order Artiodactyla; family Delphinidae; genus Delphinus; species Delphinus delphis. The sequence goes on along the minus strand of NC_082684.1, from coordinate 58,478,942 downwards.
TTTCAAGTGGGTTTTTTTGAAGTCTCAGTTTCTTTAGTTTGTGTTTTATAGTGTTTTGAATGATATTTCCTTGAATGGAGAGAGATTGAGAGACAGAGACAGAGAGAGACAGAGAGAGAAAGGGAAAGAGAAAGAGAAAGAGAAAAGCAAACGAAAAACCTCTCCCAGTCTTTGTAGGGTGGCTTGGCCTGGAGCACTTCTTCAGCACATAAAACTCAACCTTAGCCTTCACTTCCTTCTCACAATGAGACTTACATAATTCTGGAGGCTGGCAAATCCACAATCTGAAGGGCTGGCCAGCAGGCTGGAGACCTAGGGAAGAGCTGAGAGTTGATGTTGCTGTTCAACATGCAAGGCTGTCAGCTGGCAGAATTCCTTCTTGTTCAGGAAAGGCTAGTTTTTGTTCTATTCAGGCAATCACCTGATTGAATGAAGTCTACCAACATTATGGAGCACAGTCTACTTTACTTAAATCCCACGGATTAAAATGCTAATCTCATCCAAAAACATGCTCACAGAAGCCTCCAGAATAATGTTTGACTAAATATCTGGGAATGGCTCAGCAAAGTTGACACATAAAATTAACCATAATACATTTGTAGTGGCTGAAACTGAGGGTGGCTTCAATGGTGTCTGTAGTCAGATCTTACACCCTGGATAATTTAGAGATGGCTAGGTGAGTTCTCTGAGCAGTCAGATAGATAGTGCTAATTTGACTTTCTTCACATCTTCAATAACAGTCCTGTGAATACTGCTTATTGAGGATATAGAAAAGTCATTGACGTTTTCTAAGTCCTTCATTTTCAGTTTTCCCAAGCAAAGGAATTTGTTTTTCAAGCATGGAAGAATAATCTAAATTGCTTCTCATTATTATCTCTCCCTTTATAGTAAGACCTCTAATATAATATTTTGAAAAATAACTTACACTTAATGCCCTTATCCATCATGTCTTTTGCAAAAATTTGTACCTACCCTTTGAATACCAAAACAATATTTTATTTTTGTATAAAGTCATACTTGCTATATCACATTGACAGATGGAATATAGTAAAGACACTGGATCAGAGTCTCCATAAGAAAGAACATAGCTCTCAGATGCACCTTCTTTTTCCTTCTAGGGTTCCAGAAGTGCTCATGGTTTTTCCTTTGTAACTGGCATAAGTTATTAAATAAGTTATTAAATTCTCTCAGAAGACAGTGGTGCCAATCTTCAGGCCTTATTGCTTCATTGCTTCTACTGCTGCCAATGGACCCTGCTGCCTAATAATTGAGAAAAATCCTTTTTTTTTTTGCAGCCACTCTCTTATCTCAATTAGTTCTAGCTGAACCTTCTCTCTTATGCCATCAGGTGGATGTGGGGAAAAGGGCATGTCTCCAAGAAACTTTCAACCTTATTTCATTAAATTCCCAAACAAAGAAGACAGGACTTATTCTCAGTATATTTCAAAACTTCTAGTTTATCAACTATTTTACCTAAAACTTCTAGTTTATCTAGTTTATCAATCTTACTCTTTTAGATTTTTAACATTGCTTTTATTATGAACTTGGCCAGAGTGTCTTCAGAGACTGAACCTCAGGGTTGTGAATGACATAGCATGATGCTGATATAAAAAATCATTCTCTTCAGACATAGTGCCAATATTTAGGTGATGTTCTTTAATCTCACTATAAACAGGTAACTTCTTAATCCAGAAGGTAAACATAGCATCGTATCTTTTTACTACCTCTGTCACCTCCAAATCAGAAATCTTAGTCCTGAGAGATAAAAGCTAAGTTGGTTTGGTTGCTTTCGCATGTGGTACAATAAGCCAATTTTTTGAGTATCTATAAATTCTAAAAGTGAACACATGGACACAACTCATGACTGAAATCTTGTGGTGGATGTCCATAACATGTCATCTCTGTGGACTCTTGCTCTAGCTAAGAGTTAAATATAACCAGAATATATATGTAAACAGGAAATCCCTCTTACTCGCCCTTTAAATTTATGTGCTCGCTAGATATTATGATTCATAAACATCTGTTTCCAGATAATGCCCCATGAAATTAATACAACTCTGATGTCTAACCCCATACTACCCAGTATTCATTGTGACCTTCCTCATATTATCTAGTGTCACTTAGGAGCTAGATTTATTTATGCCTGAAAAACTGAGGCAGTTTCTCTAACTTTAGTAAGACATCATCATAGAAGATAATCTCATTGTATTATCTTTTGAAAATAAATGGCTCTGCCAAGCCTAGGAGTCCTGATCACTGTCTGTTGAGCAGCCCTGCTAGATGCACCACCAGCTCCTGCCTTTCTGAGGTTGAGATTATCATTCTCAGAATGTTCCCAAGGAGTGGGGACTAAATTCTTACTACTTGTGGGACTGTCAATATCCATCTCCATTCCATGTTAGAGGAAATATCCGTTTTCTTTTTTCTGTCATCCCCCTTCCCATTTCCCTCCCCTCAAAATTCACTCTAGATCTCAGACTTTTGCAAAATAAAATCAAGGAAAGATAATGTCTGCATTTTTAAGATTTTTTTTTCTTCAAAATACAAACATTCCTGCCCAAAACAAGACAAACAAAGAGCACTAGATGCCTTTGTGGAACAGGGAAAAGAAAATATCATGAGAACAAATTAGAATTAATTTCTAAAAATACTGCTGTAGTGCAGCTCTTCCTAGCAAATCTTTTGTTCACTCAAAGTAAATTTAGTCTAGATCTCAGTGTCCATCACAGGAGGAAAGCATATTCATGTCTATCTCAGGTATCAAATTCTGTTTAGAATTTGCACCCCCATGACATTTATTTCCTGAAATAAAGCAGCACTTGGATATACATGTGAAGTTCTTTTGAGTAGTCACAAAAAATTTCTTTGAATTTTCTTGTAAAGGCAAAATATCCTTGAAAAGGCAGAATTTTCTCAAGGTTATATAAAAACTCTGTTCTATCTATTACCAACACGAGTCTTAGGTTTAAAGAATATTTTATTAGGATTTAATTTTGACTATATTATGCTGTTTTCCTTCAAGAGAAATCTCCAGGCTTGTTCCTTGTCAACTGGGACAGTAGCATCATATTTGTACTAATACTAAAAGTAGGAAATGTGAAAGATGAGATTGACAAATATAGTATTTGTAAATCATGTACACTGTGGCTCTAGCACAGTACTTATATCAACTCATGATATCATAACACTACAATAACACAGGATTGTTACTTCTACTTAGAGATGAGGAAACTAAACTCAGAGAAGTGTTGTGACATGGATGAAGCAGCAAAACCAGTAACTGGCAGAACTGGAATTTGAACCTGTATTAATTATATAATCCATAGTTCCCACTACATGTAGTGTCTATATTTCTATATATTAGCATAGGCTTGTGAGCTAGATAAAGTGGGAACCACATGTTTGTATTCTCATATGATGTCTTCCTCCTATTACTTTTATAAGATATATGAACTTGTACTTGGAAAACTATGGGGAAATGAATTCAAATGATTTGTATATAAAGATATATCTAAAAGTGAAAAAAAAAAAACAATTGGAGAAATACTATTTCCTATTCTCTAGTTCTTTTCTCTTTTGAAAGAATTCCAAAGCAGGCTGCTACCATTAAGCTTATTATGTATAAAAGATGATTTAAATAAAGAGAAAAATGTCATACTAAAACAATATTACCAGAAGCATCTTTGGTGATTCACTATGATTTTTACATAGTCTTTTCTTTTTCAAAATTGACCATAAAATTTTATATTATTTTATATAGCTTAACTGGTAATTGAGATTAAGTCAATATTTAGTGAAAGTATTTTTGTAAAGAAAGAATCTAAATATTTTGTATTCAAAATTGGATTTGCCATTTAACTATGTTTGAGAGGAATAAAAAGAATAGGCCCATTTTTCCTGGGGTTTTTTTGCCTTAGGATATTTAGTAGTGGACTAATATAAACACTTTAAAGTCTTGTGTTTTAAGTAACAAGAGTAACACTTTATCATTGTCTCAGGTAGAGGATAAAAAAGCAAAATGAATAACCTTTTCATGATCAATACCTTTGCAAAATACTAATTTTCCTTCAAATGCCATAAATCATGTGAACAGAATGCATTATACTGTTGCTTGTATCATTCATCTGCTTAATTCTATAGTCTTTTTTTCATGAGTGAATTATTTTAGTTTATCCATGATTTATCTCTCACATATATTCAAATAGGACCAAAAAGAAGTTTCTATCATGTAGAACATATTAATTACTTCCATTTAGCAACAAATTTAGACCATACTGGCAGTCAAAACAAAAATGGGAAAGCACTGAGTTATTGATATATAATATCGGAAGCATTCAGAAAGAATTGTTTGTAGAGACATTCATGTATACTGCCATTATAACCTGAGACAAATTAATAATGCAAATTTTTAAATAAGATCTACATCATTTTAATTATAGCAATGTTCTGTAAGGAATTATTTCATGATATAACTCTTTATAATTGTTGAACCAGAACTTCAGTAATAATGAAATTTATGTGAAAATATACATATAATAAAACACAGAGATAACTTAAAGTATATAGAATAAAAGACAGTAAGTCTCTCAGTGAAATAATTTTCTAGGAGACTTTAACATGTCTTGAAATTCATGTAAATCAATAGTGAAGATTCTGACAAGAGACTAAATTACAAGTTTTGGAATTTTGTTTATACAGAGAAAATACACCTTTGAAAGTAGACCTAGAGAGAGAAAGCTGATATGAACAATATGTCAAACAATTCTACACATTCAAAAGTAGTAACTAAATATACACAGAAGTAAGTTGCCAAGTTGCCAACAGATAATCTCAATATATATATTTTTTTCTCATGAAAGAACTTAAAATGGCCCACAGTGCAACAAAGAGTCTGGAACAACTTGGTAGTAATTTTGCTTTGAGAGACTTTAATATGTGAAAATTTGTGTCTGAAAATGAATGTTGATTAAAACCTGTACATCTCTAAGTAGGTGCTATCATGTGCTAATGAAAATGATGAAAGAAACCACTATCCATTTGATTGTTGCAGTGTCTCAGGTATGTGTATGGAGCTAGATAATCTAATTTGTAACATTAATCCTATGACCTTCCAGAAATCTATATTTTGTTTTTTCCCTTTAAAAGCTATGCTGAAAAGAAACATCTAAAAACCAAACTTAGTTTTACTGCATACTGCATTCTATCTGGCTCTTCTCCTTTGTAGAGGTAGTCTGACCACAATTTTAGTTTAGCATGGGGGCACAATCACCACCCAAAGGGATGTAAAATAAACAATGGTAACTGTTCAAAGAGCTATGAAGATCAATGAAGCAAAAATATTTCTTTTAGCTTTAAAGTGATTTACCCTGCCAATCAATTCCTCTTTGGCTACTGATTATTAGTAATTTTGTTTATGTACTATTACATTAATTTGCCACTTTTTTACATAAGTGCCGCAAGTGCCAGGACTTGACTTTCTGAAAAGCTATTATTTTGTTTTTAAAGGTTTTGCAAAAAACTTTAAAAATTGTATTATTCACAACAACAAAAAAGGTAATCATTTATAATTACTATTAAAATCTAAATTGCAAGATTTATGGAAGCCATTTATTAAGTACTGGCTTAAAATGAATTAGAGTGAATAATTTAGATTTAACTCTGCTTTGGTTAAAAAGAGATTAAATAGGAAAATATCAGAAATGGATGGCTTAGAATTGAACAGAGCATTCACTGACCATCTGCTTATATTCCAACTTAAACAGCTGACTATCTTAATTCCTGAACCAAAAAAAACCTCAAGTGTAAAGATGTTTAATTTTAGATGACTTTATCCACCACTGAAGAAATAAAAACAATTTTTAATATCAACCAACAAATTTACAACTTATAGGCTCTTCAAAATTTCTTGATTATGAGACAAATAAAAGTAGTGGTATTATTTAAGTTGGAGGGAAATATTTTTTCCCTACATTCGTCACAACTAAGTAATCAAGGAAACTATATATACTTACAAAAATGAGATGACGATGATGTAATGATATTTTCATTTTGAAATTAAGCAGATATTTCTTAAATAAAATATTGTTGAAGATTCCTCTTAAGTTAATCAGTGAGATAATACCATATTATTCCGTGCCGATGTTATCAGGCATCTCCTTTTGATTTTCATTTGTGTGTGTTTTGCTCCACCACACATATTTGTACTAGTAATGTACTCTGCCAGAGACAGATTTACAGGAGCCCCTTATATGACTTGACCTATTCTACTTTCAGTTGACAATGAAATTTGGTAACAGTGAATCAGGATGGAGCAGAGGTTCTATGACCTCAGGTAGTGACTGGGGTCACTACTTCCTCTGGCAGGCAGAAAAGAATCTTTAGGAATAAACTATACTACAAATATGTTTGTATTTCTAAATGTAAAAATTTAAAACATTCAAAACACTTACAAAAATGATTTATAAAATAAATATTTTGGGAAAATTAGTTTTCCAGTAAGAAAACATGAAGAGCTTTCCAATATCACCAGCCATTAGAGGAATACAAATTAAAACTATAGTTGGTATATTACTATAAACCTATCAGAATCACTAAAATGAAAAAAAAAAATAATATCAACACCAAATGTTAGTGAGAATGTGGAGAAACCAAGTCACTCATATATTGATGGTGGGGGTATAAAATGGTCACTTACTCTGAAAATGTTTGGCAGTTGCTTAAAAAATTATACACACAATTTTCATACAACCCAACAATTGCACTCTAGAGCATATATCTCAAAGAAATAAAAAATTATAACTACACAAAAACCTATACACAAATATTTGCAAAGGCATAATTTGTAATAGCCCAGATTGCACTCAGTCCTGATTTCCTTCAACAGGCAAATGGTAAACTGTGGTACATACATACCATGGAATACTACTCAGCAGTAAAAAAAAAAGGAATTGTTAATACACTCAACTACTTGGATGGATCTCAAGGAGATACTGCTGAATGGATAAAAAAAACCAATCACAAAAGGTTTAATACTGTTTAATATATTTATATTTGTATAACATTTTTGAAGTGACAAAATTTAGAAATGAAAGATTGTTGATTGCCAAAGTTATGTATTGGGAGGTGATGGGAAGGAAGTGGATGTGTTTATAAAAGGGATACTTGCTCAGAAGATTGGTCATGATAGTAGATACAAAAGCCTGTACAAGTGAAAAACTTATATGGAATTTAATACAGATACACACACATGAATATGGGTTAAAAAAAGGGAAATCTGAATAAGATTGGAGGATTGTATTGATATCAATATCCTGGTAGTGATATTATAATATATATAGTTTTGCCAAATATTACCATTGGAGGAAAATGTATAAAGTGCATAGCAGTTCTCACTATATTATTTCTTACAACTGCAAGCAAATCTACAATTATTTCAATACAAATTTCAATTAAAAATGGAAAATCAAAAGGCATTAAAATATAGGGAAATGAGTGAGATATAGCTGTTGCTTCCCAGATGGAAAAAGTTAAAATGATCGCCAATATTCTTTACAGGGACATGTATGATGATATGAACATTTTCGAAATGTATTCTTGTCTATCAGTTTGAAAATAGTTTAAAGGCTGAGGAAGATGCAGAACAATTGTGTCTTACACACCATTTGTGGGAGTAGAAAATAGTCATGAATTTATCTTTATAAGTATGTTACTATCTGAAAGATTAAAATGTGTTGACTGTTTCCTCCACCATGACCAGTTTTAGAAATCTATATAAAGGATATGCATATAAGCACATGCTCATGTAATTGTGTGTTAAAATGTTTATTGCAGTCTTTCTCTAATGGTACCGCATGGAGCTATATGAAAATGTCATTTGGGTAGATTAAGTATGGTTAAATATTAGAATTTTCATATGGTTGGTCATATATAATATTGCAATAATAAAAAATTGAAAAACACAAATTAAATACTTGTCAATAAGGTGTGTATACATACATAAGAAATGTATTATGTAATGCTGTATAGCTACTTAAAGAATGACTTAGATGAGTTAGACATTTCTGAATGGAAATGTCCATATTAATGGAAATACCACCAAGATACATTAAGTAAATAAATGAAATTACAAACAGTGCATAGATAATGATCACAAGTATACAAGTAAAGGGCTGGAGAGATATGTACCAAACTGAGTAGTTACCTGTTGGGGATGAATGAGAATTGTGAGGTATGGATAAAGGAGAATTTTACATTTCATTCTCTCTCTCCCCCTCTCTTTATTGATTAAATGTTTGTGATCAATGTGAACAATGCTACTTTCATACTATTACCTATTAATACATAAAATTCCCCTTTTACCCAGAAATCCATGTATCTGAACTTAAATAAAAAAGATTTAAAATTTTTTATAATGTTATCATAGTTTTAGAGCAAAACAAAGAAAACTCAATGGGGTTCATTAGTTAATCTTATCCGAATCACTAACATGAATTATTCTGTAGCTGTAAAAGCCATGTATAAGAGAATATACCTGGAGAAAATAATTTTGAGCAGTCAAATAAAAGATCTATAAAATTTTAGGCGCATGACTGAATTTTTTGAAAACATACTCATTGTATGTGTATACGGGCCTGTGTGCCTCTGTGTATATTTTGTTTACAAACATTGAATATTGTTATGTTTTTGCCACCCAACCTAAATCCTAAAATTAGGAAGACGCTGACGCCTTTCTCTAAGTCTTTAACTATCTTTCTCTTTTTTGATGTCCTAGTCTGTGATACTGACGTTTGGTTCAATAACACAAAGATGAAAATATGAACGTATATTATCCAGAGAGTTTATTGCAATGAGAAGGCCCAGTAAAGGAGACACCCCATGATCAGGAACTATGGTGCTTGTTGGTGCGAAAGCAACAATTTTTTTGTGTCATTTTCTAAACTAGATCGTGTGCTATGTTCTTTGTGATATAATCTAGCTCGGTCCCTGACCAATTTCCAATCCTGAATTATCAACGTTTATGTTGGATTTGTAATCTATTCAATATCTTTCCAATACAATCCTTTCTGCTTAAGTTATTCAGAATCTATTCCAACTGTTTAAAATCAGCCCCACTAGAAAGCAAACATAGATGTCCATTAAGAAAATGACTGGAAGAACATATTACCAAAATTCTTACAAGAATCTCTCTTGAAGATTTGAGTATGAACTATTTTAGAGTTGAGGTGTTTCATGTAACTTTTATTCCTTTTTAAGAGTTTCATATTGAATCTACATTATTTTTTAATTCATAAAATAATAATGTTGTTCAAAGTATCTGTGACACTTCCTTTTAGGAAATATTTTCACACATGTCTTTAAATATTGTTTTGCTCTTCAATAACTCAGAATCTCTTGCTGTCTCTCTGTCTTCTCTCTCCATCTCTTTCTCTCTCCATCTCTTTCCCTCCTCTTATTTTCTGAGAATACTAATTGTATATTTGGGGATAGGCTAGCTTATGCTGATGAAAAAAAACAACCCCAACATCTCTGTGGTTTAAAACAAGAGTTTACTTTTTGTTTATCTTATGACCTCTAGGTCAATTAGGTGGTACCTTTGATGAATATAGCTCCATGTGGTACTTGTGTATATGGATATTTCATCTCAACAGGGCTACCACAGCAGGGAAAGACCAGCATGGACAATTAAACTTTCACTCATTTTTCATTGGATGAATGAAGTTACATGGCCAAAGCTAATTCACAGAGGCAAGAGAAGGGTAAGTATCCTATGTGAGAAAGCTAGGCATTTTCAGAAATAATGCTAATGTATGCCATATTAGACAATTAGAGAATTAACTGCTACATTTCTTGCTAACAGGTCATGATTATACTCAAAAATCTTTAAATCATTATTTTGCTTCAATCTAAGAAAAAGGCTACTAATATCATTCTCTTTAATTTTAATAGGATGGAGAGAAAAGATGTGAACTATTTGGTGGCATAGTTCTAACATTTTTGCTATAAAGAATACTGGTTTTTTTTTTCCATATACAAAAATAAAACTCAAAATGGATTAAAAGCCTAAATGTAAGACCAGATACTATAAAACTCCTGGAGGAAAACATAGGCAGACCAATCTTTGACATAAATTGCAGCAATATCTTTTTGTATCTGTCTCCTAGAGTAATGGAAACAAAAACAAAAATAAGCAAATGGAACCTAACTAAACTTAAAAGCTTTTGCACAGCAAAGGAAACCATAAGGATGAAAAGACAACCTACAGAATATGAGAAAATGTTTGCAAATGATGCAACTGACAATGGCTTAATTTCAAAAATATACAAACAGCTTATAGAGTTCAATACCATAAAAATACAACAAGCCAATCAAAAAAACATGGGCAGAAGACCTAAAAAGACATTTCTCCAAAGAAGACATGCAGATGGCCAACAGGTACATGAAAAGATGTGCAATATCATTAATTGTTAGAGAAATGCAAATCAAAGCTACAGTGAAGTATTACTTCACCCTGGTCAGAATGGCCATTATCAGAAAGGCTATAAATAATAAATGCTGGAGAGGGTGTGGAGAAAAGAGAACCCTCCTACACTGTTAGTGGGAATATAAATTGGTATAGCCGCTATGGAGAACAGTATAGAGGTTCCTTAAAAAACTAAAAATAAAGTTACCATATGATCCAGCAATCCATACAAGAGTCCACCAGATTGCATCTCTAACTACCTCTAGGCCTATATCTACTTCTCTTTTCCTCAATCACTCTAATCCAATCCATTACTATTCCTTAAGGATGCCAAACCTGTCCCCACATTAGAAGATTAGGATCTTTACAACTGCTCTTACCGCTTCTCAGAATGTGTTTCCTTAGGTATTCCCATGTGGCTCACTCCCTTATCTTATTCCATTCTCTGCTCAAATAGTTAAGAGGGGTCTTCCCCACCACCTGAACTTCTCCACCTGAAATAGGTATTCTACCTATTCCATCTTGTGTCATTCTCTTTCCCCTTGAGAATTAGCATTTGTCTACAAAAATTAATATTTACAACTCAGAAAACACAGATTTTTTTTTAAATGACATACGTAGATCCTAACTCACAAAACAACCTCAACCACTTGCTTTCCTAATCCACAAAAGCAGAGTGGTTCAAGGAAAGTACACAATACTGAGCATCGGCTTTATATCTGATCTGGACCTCGTAGCTCTATCTCATTTCTTAAGGCTTAAGTTTCAATATTTTATGGTTTCAAAAATATTTAAGTTATGTAATGATTTCAAATTCAAACATTTTAAGATAATATTTATTGAATAGTCATTGAGGTAACTGATGTTGCTGGTTTCTTGTGTATATTTCCAGAAACTGTCCATATATATAAAGTATATACATGTACGTAATAAATATTTTATTTAGAAAACAATTTTATTCTTAAATTATTTGTAATAATACATATATATCTTTTATCATTAACATTTTAAAATATATGTAATATATTGTTTTCAAGTGGCATAATTAATGGGTTATACAGTAGAAAGTGTCACCTTCACACCTGTTCTTCCAAAGGAAAAACTCTCTTCACTGAAGGCGATCAGTATTGTAAGATTAAAAAAAAATTATTCCAGAAATATTTAATGATAATCAGGCACATATATTATATAATCTTTTATACATATATTGCGGGTTAATAAACACAGGTTTTCATTTTGATTTTTCAAAAATGGATGTATTTCTGTGCCATTACAAAAAGAGGTCCAACATTATTTCTATGGCTATATGGTCTCCTAGTTTATGATAGCACAATATTTTATTTAACCTTGCTTTTTTGAGGGATAGTTAGGATTTTTCTGCTTATAATTCTGCAAAGGATAAAATTGTATATACTTTATTTCACACATATGCCAATACATCTGCAGGTTCAATACCTAAGAGAAGAATTGCTGGATTGAATAGTACGCACATTTATCATTTTAATAGATTTGGACAGAATGTGTTTCCTAAAAACTGTACACATTTACATCACAGTGTGTCACTAAGACCTTGAAATTAATTCAGTATGATAGGTAAACAACTGCTATTTCTGTGTAGTTTTCATATTTTTCTTTTATTGTATGTGAGATAGAGTACCATTTCAAATTCTCAAGGATTACTGTATTTCTTTTTTCTGTGATATGTCTTATAAATATACTCATTTGTTAAATTGGGCTATAATTGGCTTTGCCTAATGACAACAGTGAGCTATTTTCATATGAAGTAAATTAGAATATAAGTTGGAATATAAGTTGCTTTATAAGCACTTTGCGGAATATGAGTTTCTTTTGTGCATATTTTTTCTCTAGCTTATCTTCTAGTTGAATCCAAATCTGGGTTCAAAAGAATAATACTCACTATTTAGTACATGTTCAAAACTCTTATATGTTACTTATTTCTAAGATGTCAGTTTTGAGTTGTACAAATTATTTGTGCCAAATATATTACCTTTGAAAATTGTGGAGATTTTGTTCTACGTTTTTCTCCTCTTGAAGGAAGCTGGAACACTCATAAAATTTTATCTCAACCATGTCCTCACTTGTGATGCTTCCTTTGACTCTCAGTCTTAAATGTTTTTCTTTGTGTTAAAAGATGATGTCATACATCTTTCCTGCAGTACATATCTGTCTATTTTCATTTCTGTGATCTTATAAAGGGTCAGTTAAATAAATGATACTCAATAAATTTGGAATAAATTAATGAATTTATCCTATTTTGGATGCACAACACATTTAGAGTTGCCAAATAATAAGTATCCAGAAACTAAATATTATATGTTATTTTTAGTTGGTCACTATTTTTCTGCTACACATATTGAATGACCACTGTGATTTTCAGAACCACTCTGGCTTCACTTTTATGAATAGAGGTGCTTTGATCAAATTGAAAATGAATTATTAACTTTTTGCCTTATTAGCTTCCTTAAAACCTTAACGAAACTAAGACATTTATCTATCCAGAAAAGTGTACATTCATATTAAATTTCACAAATATCAGGGGTTTATAGACCCTGAAAGCTGTCCTTAGCATCACAATGTCCTTAGCATTTGAAACCACAATATAGAAGGAGAAGGATGTAATGATACCAAAAAGATTATGTTCTTATGTTCAATATCAGACTTTTACCAACTATGATTTTGATAAGTATAGGAACAAATGAAGACTCATTTGCTGTCTCCATATTTATCTAATAGTGAGAGGCACTGTTGAGCATAGTACCCAGTGCCTAAGACATAATAAAGTTTCAATCTGTGTTAAGTATTATCATCATACTCATTAGTATACTAGCATTTTGTATGCATATTGAATTATTTGTAATATTAAAAATTTTAGTAAATTAGTATAAAACTTAATTTGTGAATGTTTCCAAGGATATGAACAATCTTTTCACCACAATAAACTCAGTTCAAACATACAGGTTTCAGATAATATCTGAAATATTTGCCTATTTATTTCTTAGTGAAGGCTCATATTTAATGATTTTTTTGTTTGCTTATAGGCCTTGGTCAGTGTAATAATGTATTAAGCTTTAAAAAATATTTTTATAGATATTTTCAAGAGACATAGGCACTTATGTATTTATTTACTGCTGCTATATTTGTGGAAAAAAATTCTGCCTGTGTTGACCTATGTTGTTTTAAATCTAACCAGACTCTACAAATATCTTTCATTACACCTCCATTTATTTATGATTCAACATGATTTTCTGGCGATTCTAATCCAAAGATTATTTTTATACATATTACTTAAGCCAGAAAGCCCCCAATTTTTTAAACTAGTATACATTACACATTATTTAATGTACCTGAAAGTGCATGTATTTGGTAAACTAATATGCAATTTTATATTTCTCTAATTGATATATTATATAATGTGTGATTTAGTGAGGTAAATGTGTGAATTATATGAGAATCACTCCTAAATAGATAACTTGGAAACAAGGTATGCAAAAGTAAGTACGCAACTGAGTATTTAATTTCATAAATAAGAAAACAAAACAAAAATACTCTAAGAGAAAAAAATACTTGAACTCAACCTCATTGAACTTAATTTAAGAACTCAATGTCAATCAGAATCTTCCCCAGTACTGGAAAAAAAACCTAAAGTAAATACAGTGCTGATCTCATCTACCTAACTAAAATTATAATCAAACCCCCAAACAAGCATATGGCATTCAAATTACATAATCACATTTCAGAATAAAATTCAAGAGTATTTATAGAAAAATAAAATTATCCAGTTTCCAATATAGTAGAATTCACAATGTCTGGCATCCAAAAAAAATTTAGCAGGCATGAAAACAAACAGGAATTTCTCATTATGGGTCATTAAATATGAGACTAAAGAGAGAAAAATTAAATATGAGACTAAAGAGAGAAAAAGGTCAACTAATTGAAACAGACCTGGAAGTCAAATAGATGTTAAAATTAGCAGACAAGGATGTTGAAATAGTTATTATAACACCATTCATAATCTCAAAAAATAGTGCAAAGACATGGAAGATGTAAGAAATTGAAAGTATAGAGGAGAAAAAATTATAATGTATAATATTAAATACGTAATGGATGGTATTAACATCAGATTTAACATTGAGAAGAAATGATTACTGAACACGAGCCTTCATATCGGAAAAAAATTCAAAATAAAAAACAGGAAAAATGAAGAAGAAAATAAATACACAAGACAGCATCACTGAGCTGTGGAAAAATTTTAAGCTACTTCACATATGTGTAATTGGGATGCCTGAAAAAGAGGGAAGGAATGGAGTAAAGAAAAATATATTTAAAGAAATAATGTATGAAAACTTTCTAAGTTTGGTGAAAACTAATAAACCTACAGTTCCAAAGCAAAACATACACAAAGACACTTTAGCATTTGTTGTAGAGCTGGTTTGGTGATGCTGAATTCTCTTAGCTTTTGCTTGTCTGTAAAGCTTTTGATTTCCCCATCAAATCTAAATGAGAGCCTTGCTCGATAGAGTATTCCTGGTTGTAGGTTTTTCCCTTTCATCACTTTAAATATATCATGGCACTCCCGTCTGGCCTGAAGAGGTGGAGAAAAGGGAACCACTTTTCCCTCTTTTCCCAATGTAGGGAACCCTCCTACACTGTTGATGAGACTGTAAATTGGTACAGTCGCTATGGAGAAGAGTGGAGGTTCCTTAAAAACTAAAAGCACTACGGAGGTTCCTTAAAAAACTAAAAATAGGGCTTCCCTGGTGGCGCAGTGGTTGAGAGTCCACCTGCCGATGCAGGGGACACAGGTTCGTGCCCTGGTCCGGGAAGATCCCATATGCCGCAGAGCGGCTGGGCCTGTGAGCCATGGCTGCTGAGCCTGCGCGTCCGGAGCCTGTGCTCCACAACAGGAGAGGTCACAGCAGTGAGAGGCCCGCGTACCGCAAAAAACAAAAAAAACTAAAAATAGAGCTATCATATGATCCAGCAATCCCACTCCTAGGAATATATCCAGAAAATAAAATAATTCGAAAAGATACTTGCACCCCAATGTTCACTGCAGTACTATTTACAATATCCAAGACATGGAACCAACCTAAATGTCCATCAACAGAGGAATGCATATGGTACATATGTACAATGGAATATTACTCAGCCATAAAAAGAAATAATGCCATTTGCAACAACATGGATGGACCTAGAGACTGTCATACTGAGTGATGTAAGTCAGACAGAGAGAGACATATCATATGATATTGCTTATATGTGGAATCTAAAAAAAAGGGTACAAGTGAACTTATCTAGAAAACAGAAATAGAGTTACAGATGTAGAAAACAAACATTGTTTCCAGGGGGTAAGGGGGGTAGGATAAATTGGGTGACTGGGATTGACATATATGCACTATTATATATAAAATAGATAACTAATAAGTACCTACTGTAGAGCACAGGAAACTACTCAATTCTCTCTAATGGCCTATATGGGAAAAGAATCTTAAAAAGAGTGGATATATGTATATGTATAACTGATTCGCTTTGCTGTACACCTGAACACAACATTGTAAATCAACTACACTCCAATAAAAATTATAAAGAAATAAATAAAATTCCTCCAATCTTTAAAAAAAAATCAAGACCTAATTTCATATTGTCTCCAAGTGAAAAACTTAAAACATAAATACACAAATAAGTTAAAAGTAAAATGGTAAAAACATATGTATTATGCTAACCCTTATCAAAGAAAACAATTAAATCAGACAACATGAAAATAGTGATATCAGAACATAGAAAATTAAGAGGAATAAAGAATGTTACTATATAATGATAAAGGTGATAATTCATCAAGAAGAAACAACACATAGCCTGGGAGAACATATTTTCAAATCACATATGTGGCAAAGAATGTCGAGTAGAACATAGAACTCTCTCAACTCAATAATAAGAAAACAAACAATACAAATGGGCTAAAGATTTTAACAGTCTCTTCATCACAGAAGATATGTGAAAGCAAAAAGGATATGAAAGGTTTCTAAATATCATCAGTCATGAGGAAATGAAATTAAAAACACGAGTTTCCACTGTACACCTATTGGCATGGACAAAAGTAAAAATAGGGCTTCCCTGGTGGCGCAGTGGTTGAGAGTCTGCCTGCCGATGCAGGGGACGCGGGTTCGTGCCCCAGTCTGGGAAGATCCCACATGCCGCGTAGCGGCTGGGTCCGTGAGCCATGGCCGCTGAGCCTGCGCGTCTGGAGCCTGTGCTCCGTGGCGGGAGAGGCCACAGTAGTGAGAGGCCCGCGTACCGCAAAAAAAAAAAAAAAAGTAAAAATAATGACCATATCAAGGGTAGGTGAGGATGTGGAGGAACTGGAATTCTCATACATTGTTGGTGTGGATGTAAAATAATGCAACTCTTTATAAAAGTGCAGTTTCTTGAAAAGTTTAACATATACATAAAATCACCCAGTTATTTCATGCCAAGGAAAGCATATATCCACACTTGCATATAAATGTCTATCTGCTTTAACCATAATAGCTCCAAACTGGAAACAACTATCCATGAACAGGTGAACAGATAAAAAAGTTATTGTACGCCCATAAAATGGAATATTACTCAGAAATAAAAAGTAATGAACTATTGATATATACATGTGTATAAATCTCAAAATAATTATATTGAATGAGTAGAGACAGACAAAAAATAATACCATAGGATTATATTTATGCAACTTCTGAAAAAAATACAGCTATTCTATAAAGGTAAAAAATAAATAATTGGTTGCCTCTGGACAGAGTGGGAGCAGCAGAGTGGAAAGGCCTGGCAGAAGGATTATAAAGAGGCAGGAAGAAACTTTTGGAAATGATGGATACACTCATTTTCTCAGTTGTGGTAATGGTTTTACGAGTGTACCATATGGCAAAATTTATCATGTTGTGTATTGAATCATATATGGCTTTTTGTATGCTATTTAAACATCAAGAAGAGTATTACTCTGAGATGGTCCCTAAAATAAGTCATGGGGGAAAAAATAAATCAGGTCTTGTGTGAGAGTAAATAAAATCCTGTCCCCTCTTGGGATCTTTCAGAGGTGTGGTAAATTTAGGCAGGATTTAGTAAACTTAAAAGTTACCACAGGTTTGTTGCTTAAGACCTAATTTTTGCATAATATCATAATATATTTGAAACTCAAACTAGAGCTACCAACCTGACCAAAAACCGTGGCAAAAAAGTCTCTGTGTTTATTTTGAGAAATGTCATCATCTGAGAAATTAAATCTGGATAACTGTGATATGCTATTTTTGTGTGTGTGATTTTCTGTAATTTTTAATGTTTTAAAAAACATAAAAATACTATAAATTAGAATATTCTTTGAAAACAAAGCAAGTTTTGTCACTATGGCTATGTTACTGCAAAACCTCTGATAATTTTTAAAAGAAATCCTCTTTGATGGAGGCCCAAGTGTTCTAGTGCTATTTTGACTTCCACTTGATATTAATGTAGCTTTACAGAGTACATTTGCTATAATTTAAACACACAAGCACATACACAGGTGAAGAAATCTACATATAGGATTCCTATATAAAAGTTCCTACAAGCAACTGTATGCCAATAAAATGGACAATGTGGAAGAAATAGACAAATTCTTAGAAAGGTACAGTCTCCCAAGACTGAACCAGGAAGAAATAGAAAATATGAACAGATCAATCACAAGCCCTGAAATTGAAACAGTGATTAAAAACTCCCAACAAACAACAGTCCAAGACCTGATGGCTTCACAGGTGAATTTTATCAAATGTTAAGAGAAGATCTAACACCTATCCTTCTGAAATTGTTCCAAAAAATTGCAGGGGAGGGAAAACTCCCAAAATCATTCTATGAGGCCACCGTCACCCTGATACCAAAACCAGACAAAGATATCACAAAAGAAAGAAAATTACAGGCCAATATCACTGATGAACACAGACGCAAAAATCCTCAACAAAATACTAGCAATCCAAATGCAACAATATATTAAAAGGATCACACACCATGATCAAGTGGGATTTATCCCAGGGATAAAAGGATTTTTCCAATATCCACAAATCAAACAGTGTGATACACCACATCAACAAACTGAAGAAAAAAAACCATATTATTATCTCAATAGATGCAGAAAAAGCTTTTGACAAAATCCAGCACCCATTTATGATAAAAACTCTCCAGAAAGTGGGCATAGAGGCAACCTACCTCAACATAATAAAGGTCATATATGACAAACCTACAGCTAACATCACACTCAATGGTGAAAAGCTGAAAACATTTCCTCTAAGATCAGGAACAAGACAAGGATGTCCACTCTTGCCACTTTTATTCAACATAGTTTTGGAAGCCCTAGCTATGGCAATTAGAGAAGAAAGAGAAATAAAAGGAATACAAATTGGAAAAGAAGTAAAACTGTCACTGTTTGCAGATGACATGATAGTATACATAGAAAATCCTAAAGATGCTACCAGAAAACTACTAGAGCTCATCAATGAATTTGGTAAAGTTTCAGGTTACAAAACTAATACTCAGAAATACGTTGCCTTTCTATACACTAACAATGAAAGATCAGAAAGAAAAATTCAACAAACAATCCCATTTACCATCACATCAAAAAGAATAAAATATCTAGGAATAAACCTACCTAAGCAGACAAAAGACCTGTACTCTGAAATCTATAAGACGCTGATGAAAGAAATTGAAGAAGACACAAACAGATGGAAAGATATACCATATTCGTGGATTGGAAAAATCAATATTGTCAAAAAGACTATAGTACGCAAGGCAATCTACAGATTCAATGCAATCCCTATAAATTACCAATGGCATTTTTCACAAAACCAGAACAAAAAGTCGTAAAACTTGTATGGAGACATAAAAGACCCCGAATAGCCAAAGCAAACTTGAGAAAGAAAAACAGAGCTGGAGGAATCAGGCTCCCTGACTTCAGAGTATACTACAAGCTGTAGGCATCAAAACAGTAAAGTACTGGCTTAAAAATAGAAATATAGATCAATGGAACAGGATAGAAAGCTCAGAAATAAACCCACGCACCTATGTTCAATTAATCTATGACAAAGGATGCAAGACTACACAATAGTGGAAAGACAGTCTCTTCAACAATGGTGCTGGAGCTACAGTAATCAAGACAGTATGGTACTGGCACAAAAACAAACATATAGATCAATGGAACAGGATAGAAAGCCCAGAGATAAACCCACGCACATATGGTCACCTTATCTTTGATAAAGTAGGCGAAAATATACAGTGGAGAAAAGACAGTCTCTTCAATAAGTGGTGCTGGGAAAACTGGACAGGTACATGTAAAAGTATGAAATTAGAACACTCCCTAACACCATACACAAAAATAAGCTCAAAATGGATTAAAGACCTAAATATAAGGCCAGAAACTATCAAACTCATAGAGGAAAACATAGGCAGAACACTCTATGACATAAATCACAGCAAGATCCTTTTTGATCCACCTCCAAGAGAAATGGAAATAAAAACAAAAATAAACAAATGGGACCTAATGAAACTTCAAAGCTTTTGCACAGCAAAGGAAACCATAAACAAGACCAAAAGACAACCCTCAGAATGGGAGAAAATATTTGCAAATGAAGCAAGTGACAAAGGATTGATCTCCAAAATTTACAAGCAGCTCATGCAGCTCAATATCAAAAAAACAAACAACCCTATCCAAAAATGGGCAGAAGACCTAAATAGACATTTCTCCAAAGCAGATATACAGATTGCCAACAAACACATGAAAGAATGCTCAACATCATTAATCATTAGAGAAATGCAAATCCAAACTACAATGAGATATCATCTCACACCAGTCAGAATGGCCATCATCAAAAAATGTAGAAACAATAAATGCTGGAGAGAGTGTGGAGAAAAGGAAACACTCTTACACTGTTGGTGGGAATGTAAATTGATACAGCCACTATGGAGAACAGTATGGTTCTTTAGAAAACTACAGGTAGAACTACCATGCGATCCAGCAATCCCACTACTGGGCATATACCCTGAGAAAACCATAATTCAAAAAGAATCATGTACCAATATGTTCATTGCAGCTCTATTTACAATACCCAGGACATGGAAGCAACCTAAGTGTCCATCAACAGATGAATGGATAAAGAAGATGTGGCACATATATACAATGGAATATTACTCAGCCATAAAAAGAAACGAAATTGAGTTATTTGTAGTGAGGTGGATGGACCTAGAGTCTGTCATACAGAATGAAGTAAGTCAGAAAGAGAAAAACAAATAACGTATGCTAACACATATATATGGAATATAAGAAAATAAAAAAAAGGTCATGAAGAACCTAGGGGTAAGACAGGAATAAAGACACAAACCTACTAGAGAGTGGACTTGAGGATATGGGGAGGGGGAAGGGTAAGCTGTGACAAAGCGAGAGAGTGGCTTGGACATATATACACTACCAAACATAAAATAGATAGTTAGTGGGAAGCAGCCACATAGCACAGGGAGATCAGCTCGGTGCTTTGTGACCACCTACAGGGGTGGGATAGGGAGAGTGGGAGGGAGGGAGATGCAAGAGGGAAGACGTATGGGAACATATGTATATGTATAACTGATTCACTTTGTTATAAAGCAGAAACTAACACACCATTGTAAAGCAATTATACTCCAATAAATATGTTAAAAAAAAAACAATGGTTCTGGGAAAATTGGACAGCTACATGTAAAATAATGAAATTAGATCATTCTTTAAAACCATACACAAAAATAAGCTCAAAATGGATTAAAGGCCTAAATGTGAGACTGGACACTATAAAACTCCTAGAGGAAAGCATAGGCAGAACACTTTCTTACATAAATCGCAGCAATATCTTTTTTGATCTGTTTCCCAGAATAATGGAAATAAAAACAAAAATAAACAAATGGGACCTAATTAAGCTCAAAAGCTTTTGTACAGCAAAGGAAACCAAAATGAAAAATCAATTCACAGATTGGGAGACAGAAAATATTTGCAAATGAAGTGACTGAGAAGGGATTAGTCTCCAAAATTTACAAATAGCTCATGAGGCTTAATATCATCAAAACAAACAATCCAATCAAAAAATGGGCAGAGGACCTATATAGACATTGCTCCAACCAAGAAATACAGATAGCCAAAAAGCACATGAAAAGGTATTCAACATCGCTATTAGAGAAATGCAAATCAAAAATACAATGAGATATTACTTCACACCAGTAAAAATGGCTATCATCAACAAATCCACAAGCAATAAATGCTGAAGAGGGTGTGGAGAGAAGGGATCCCTCCTATACTGTTGGTGGGAATGTAAATTGGTATAGCCACTATGGAGGTTCCTTAAAAATCTAAAAATAGAGCTACCATATGGTCCAGCAATCTCACTCCTGGGCATATATCCAGAGAAAAAAGCATGGTCTGAAAGGATACATGCACCCCAATGTTCATTGCAGCACTGTTTAAAATAGCCATGACATGGAAGCAACCTAAACGTCCATCGACAGAGGAATGGATAAAGAAAATGTGGTATGTACATTCAATAGAATATTACTCAGCCATTAAAAATAATGAAATAATGCCACTTGCAGCAACATGGATGAACTTAGAGATTGTAATACTGAGTGAAGTAAGTCAGACAGAGAAAGAGAAATATTATATGATATCCCTTATATACAGAATCTTAAAAAAATGATGCAAATGTACTTATTTACAAAACAGAAACAGACTCGCAGACTTACAGAACAAACTTATGGTTACCGGGGGGAAGGATGGGGGGAAGGGATAGTTAGGGAGTTTGGGATTGACAGGTACACACTGCTATATTTAAAATGGATAACCAACAAGGACCTACTGTATAGTGCAGGGAACTCTGCTCAATGTTATGTGGCAGCCTGGATGGGAGGGGAGCCTGGGGGAGAATAGATATATGTTTATGCATGGCTGAGTCATTTTGCTGTGCACCTGAAACTATCACAACATTGTTAATTGACCATGCTCCAATATAAAATGAAAAGTTTAAGAAAAAATGTTCCTAAGATATTTTTTTATAACTTTCCACTGAAATTCCCATGAAGAAACACCATAAAATGAAAATTCAAAACTAAAAATGCCAGTTGAGCTTACTATCTGAACTATTTCCCTATTTTTGCCACTCTATTGTAAATAGTGAAGAATTACCAAGATGAAAAGCAGTGAAAAGTTGCTATCTCATAGTCTCTAACATGGTTCAAAACACAAAGAATACACGAGTAAGAAAATCATTTCCTTTTTGGCAGGGCTTGGATTATTATTATTTTTTTTTAAAGCAAAGATTATTTTCCTAACTCCTATGAAGACTGCCCTTTTTCTCTTTTTCAAACAGATATATAAACAGAAAAATGGTACAATTTGTATTCTGGAGAAAATACATTGAAATTGGGGAAGCTCGCCTTCTAGAAGTAAAGTATTATTAGGTAAAAGCAAATTAAAAATATGAGATCACAGATTCCCAATCAAACCAGTGTCAGAAGGCCAGAGAATATGAAGAGAAGAAAATCTTATCTGCTAGTGAAGCCACATGAGACTGGTTACAACTCTGCATTGTTAGGAAACAATTGTCCATGGAACTCTCACATTTCTGTCTATCTTGTCAGCAGAGGTACTGATGTTCCTTAGCTACAGACTACTTTTCCAAGAATGTTCATAAAGCAAATAGCTTTGGGAGGGAGAGTTTTCATTGCTACAGAGGGTGGGTTTGTTTACTGTTCGGTACAATACAGATAATATTTTCTTGCAGAGCAAGGTTGGGCAGGTTTGCTTGCATCCCATTTTAAAGGCTGGAATTTCCTAATTTGGGCATGCAACTGCTATGTCACAAATCAATTGTGTGTACCTGATTCATCCAGGCCCACCAGACTTGGGAGCCATGGGACACTGGCATTAACGTTAGTGTCCTTCTGCTGCTGTATGTGAATATATTTTGTCTCTGACCCAGGAGTGTTCTGTCTCTTGTCAGTTTGCATGAAATTATTCATTAGTTT
Organism: Delphinus delphis; assembly: GCF_949987515.2. Taxonomy (NCBI): domain Eukaryota; kingdom Metazoa; phylum Chordata; class Mammalia; order Artiodactyla; family Delphinidae; genus Delphinus; species Delphinus delphis. The sequence continues at coordinate 58,455,415 of NC_082684.1, read as the reverse complement.
TAATAAACCATTGGTTTGTTAGCTTGCAAATAGGGTAAAATTCAGACCCTTTGCAGTTTTGACATGGCTAAGATGGGGAAAATAACATTAGACTCTCTTCCATATTGAAGTGGATATGAAAAGGGATCTAATCTACTTTGATAAAAAGAGCAAACCTAGGGCAAAAGGCAATGGCTATGTTCTAGGGTTTATAGTCATTGGTCCTTATTCCAAGAAAAAAAAACAGAAAAGATATATACATGCATATGTAATATACAGAGCTTATAAAATACCTCAGAACAAAGTTAAGGAAACATCTTAAAAGATTAAAATAACATTTCTGAAAAATATTACTTCCAGAAAATTCTAAAAAATTATTTTCATATTCTTTTTTTGTCTCAGATAGTATAAAGATATCTTGTATATATAAATACTTTAAATATTTTACACACATGCATTTATTAAATGAATTAATAACAACTAATTGAAGATATGTTCCAAAAATAGAGACTTCATTGTATAAGGCAGGACAGAGTAGAGGTACTGATGCAGTTGTACCTGAAAATCTCAGTCAATTTTCTAGACACACTAATAAATTTATTAGAGCTTAGTATTGTAATACTGGAACAAACAGCTTTATAATTCAAAAAAAACAAACTAGTAAGACAATGGAGAGGTGAGACATTGGAATTAGATCACCTATTTTGAATATCAGAACTTAACAAAATGTGAGACCATGACAAGTTATGTAATCTTCCTGACACTTATTAACTTCAAATATAAAGGCTTGTCTGGGAAACAAATTGGCTATGAACATTACCACAGTTTTTGTTCACTGGAACCATAACTTGAGACAGATTTTAGAATGCATTTTATTTACTAGGAAATAAAACTCTGAAGGGAGTGGGTTTTCCCTTGACAGAGAAAGAAGTCAAACTGTGGTTCCAGAAAGATTCATATAATCATATAGGAAGTTCTGAAATGTTAAAATAATCTTGCATTCCTGGGATAAACCCCAGTTAGTAATGACATATTTTTCTTTTTATATTTTTGGATCAATATGCTAAATTTGGTTAAGAATTTTTGTATCTATATTTATGAGGGATATTTGCCTGTAGTATTCTTTCTTTTATTTCCTTTACTAGTTCTGCTGTAAGGATAATGCTGGCCTTATAGAATATATTACAGATTATTCCCTCTCCTATTTTCTGAAAGAATTTATGTGGAATTGGTATGATTTCTTTCTTTTTTTTATTGGAGTATAGTTGCTTTACAATGTTGTGTTAGTTTCTGCTGTACAGCAAAGTGAATCAGCCTCACGTATACATCTATCCCCTCTTCCTTGGATTTCCTTTCCACTCAGTCACCAAAGAGCATTGTGTAGAGTTCCCTGTGCTATACAGTAGGTTCTCATTAATTATCTATCTCATACATAGTAGTGTATATATGTCAATCCCAATCTGCCAATTTATCCCACCCTCCCCTTTCCCCCTTGGTATCCATATGTTTGGTCTCTATGTCTGTGTCTCTATTTCTGCTTTGCAAATAAGATCATCTATACCACTTTTCGAGATTCTGCATATACGCGTTAATTGAACTCTTTATAGAGATTGGTCTTATGGTCCAGAATGTGGTATTTCTTTGTAAATGATCAAATTGCCCGTTGAATGAGTGTGCATTCTGCTGTTGTTGGGTACAGTGTCCTATAAATTTTAAGAAAAGTTGGTTGTTGGTGTTGCTCAAGTTTACTATATTCTTCATGATTTTCTGTCTGTCTGAACTATCAGTTTTTGAAGGCAAGTATTGAGATCTCTGTTGAAAATTCCAGATTTGCCTAGTTTATCTTTTATGTTGTTTTTTATAACTTTTTACTTCTGTTAGCTCTGTTGGTAGGTGTATAAACAATTTGGTTTTGGTTTTGGTTTACATCCTTTTCAGATTGCATCCTTAATCATTATTATTACAATTATCTCTTTATCCCTAGTAATATTCTTTCTGTGGCTGAAATCCACCTTTCCTGATATTAATATAACCACTCTTCTTTCCTTATTGAGTATTAGCATGGCAGGTATTGTCAGTCTCTTTTCACTGTAAGCTATTGATATCTTTTGTATCTAGTATGGGTTTCTTATGGATGACTTATAGCTGCTTCTTGCTTTATTATTATCCAACCTGGCAATCTTTGATTTTAGTTGGGATTTAGTTTACTTTTAATGTGAATATTGATATGGTTGTGTTTAAATGTACCACATTTCTACTTCTTTTCCCTTCTTTTCCTTTTTTTCTGACTTCCTTTAGATTAAGGGAATATTATTTATGATTCATTTTTATCTTTGTTAGCTTATTATCTTTACCTGCTTTTATTACTTGCTTTAGGGTTTACATGATACATTTTCAACTTATAAAAAACTACATTCAAAGGATATTATAGAATTTTGATATAATATAAAAACCTTACAACTCTGTACTCTTATCCCTCCCCTCCTGGCCTTAGTGCTATTGTTGGCATAATTTTCCTCTAGGTATTTTTTTTCTAGATGAAATTCAGGTAATAAGAAAAGATATTCAACACGTGCCATGTTTTAGACATTTTGTATTCTAGGCATGTACTCTTAGTCCTCACAGTTTTATGAGATAACAATCATTGCCTTCATTTTTCAGATGTGAAACCTGAAGCTCAAAGAGATTATATAACCTACCTTAGTCAGATAACTACTAAGTAAGGGAGTTGAAAATCAAACACAGATCTTTATAATCTGAAACCTATGCTTATTTTTATATACCACCATTTTCAATAAGTATTTATTGAATGAATAAATGAACTTCTAAATTAATGTATTTGAGGGACAAAAAAGGTACTCTGAATTCCAAACTTTTTACATTTGCTTTGCTTTGATAACATCTAAAATGTTCATAAGTGGAATATATCCCCTTAGCTTAAAATGATAAACAGCAAATGTGGCACCCACAATGTTCACTGAGAGTATATCAGTGAACATGGAAGCAGTTAATTAATAAACAAAGAAACTTTGCTGCTCAGAAAATGTTTAGCAGTATTGCACAAAATATGGCATAGCACTATATGATTGAAGTGGCTATTTTCTCTTAAGTTCTAATGAGAAAACTATACTTCCAACCTTAATACTTTAGCCATCCCCATAGGTAAGGCAGAATAATACAACAGGATGCTGAGATTAGATATTTCAGAGATTAACAAGTGAAGCTGAAGGCCGGTACTCCACAGAATAACGTTCAGGAAAGCACAACCTTTTGGAATCAACTGATAAAGACTGCTTATATAAACATATTTATAAGCAGAAACTTCATGTTTTCAAATGAGTTGTGTTCTCTCAATATCTCTCTTTTCAGTGAAATGCTGAAAAGGAGAGAAATGAAGACATGAATCTATATTGCCATATTCTCTTAAATACAGCATGAACTAAGATCATCTTCCTTCAAGGAAAAAAGTGTGAGGAATTCAGAGAAGAGAAGAACAGAAACAGCCACTAAAGAAATATAAACAAAAGGATTTAAGAACATTTTAAGATTATTTTGTGGGATTTGAATACTATTTCATAGGATATCAACTCCATGGCAGTAACCGTTAGCAAGTAAAGTGGCAGGTAAGGCAGGATTATTTGTCGCTGCTTGATGAGTATTGCGATGAAAGAGAAATTAGAGAGTTTCAGGGTAAGGTACAGGGGGTGCTGATTAGAATAATAGAAGGGAGTTGATGAACTGAATGAATTATGAGGGTTTGAATGATCTTGAAGAATTAGGAACTATGGAAATCAAGGGATGTGAAGGGATGAGAATGCCATGAGTATCACCTTGGAAGTAGAACAGTTTTCTACAATGTCAGAGTTTAAGGCTGTGCCCTGAAGATGGATAGTTGATATTTACTGGAAATGGAAGCCATTTAGATGAAGGATTCTGAAGTACAATGACATAAACTGATGGCTCTGGTTATTTGGATAGTGGGGTATCAACTTCAGAAAAAGGTGGTGCAGAACTACTGTCTGTTGTATTTATAACTGGAAACACTGTCTTGTGACTCATAGTATTAATCCCAATCAGAATACTCTATCAGGATAACAGAATTTTTTATGTTACTTTACCAGTTTTTCATAATAATTCATAATAATTCAGACCTAGGGTTCAGATTAGGTATTTCTTTCTACCTACCATATAATTTTGGGTACACAGACAAACAAAGTTCTGTTTATTTCTTATGAAGGTATTATATAATTTCTTCCTATTCTGGGTGTTTATTTGGTTGAAGATTTCAGATTTACTTTTAGGGCTTTTCTAAGTCTGACACTAAATTATTATACAGTTGTAATTTAACCAATATTTCCCTTGCCTCAGCTTAATGACACTTCCTCCAAAAAAATTTTATGACTTCATATAACTTGGTTAGTTCCATTCTATACACGCTTCTACCATACTGGAGCTGCTCATGTTAAAAATGTGTCACATCACATTACAGTTTTATGTTCATTTTGAAGTATACAATGACATACCTTGAAGTCAAAGAGCAAGTCTTATAAATATGCTGTTTATATACCTTGCTTTGCCAGAGACAGTTTTATTTTTTAACTGTCTCTTCAACATCCTGTATATTGCAGTCAAATTGTCCTGGTTTGGATGATAAATTATATGGTCACTCCACTTATAAACCCTATACCCCTAACAACCACCAGAAAGCTAGGTAAATGGTGATCACTCAAAGATTTATGGAATTAATAAATGAATAAACAATTAAGTCAATAAATGAACTGACTCCAGTTATCCTTAATTCTGTTTTTTTAAAGATATTTTAGAATGACCTCTTTTAAAAACTTGATCATTCACTTTGTATCCCCAACAGAAAAGGACAAAGTGAGTAACAGACTAAAATATACTGTGCCAAAACTTGCTAACATTTTAATATATTACTTGTGAGAAAATCATTTCTGCAATTTATGTGGACAGTTATCTGTTTTTCTCTTTACCTCTTTCTCTGCCTCTCTTTCTCTTTTTTGTTTCCCTTTCTGTCTCTCTTTGATTCTTTCTTAGTGGCTTGTTATTTTTCATAATTCTTCATGGTATCAGTGCAGACAAGACTTAAAAGATCTCTATGCAGTGCTTCTGTTAGGTATAAAAATATTTCATTTATAGCTTTCAGTACTTCTTATCTATTTCTTTTTGAAGAATTTAATCGTGAATTATACATACCAGTGCAGCATGAAATATTCAACTCATGTCTTTCACTCCAGTTCAGCCTATGAGACAAAGAAAGAGTGGTTTGAACATAGAAAAGAGAGGGTCTGTGTATAGCAATATCGACAGTACTATTTAATAGCATTTTTCCCATAGCAGGGCCCAGATGAAAAGTCCAGCATAACTAGATTTCATACACTCAGTGCAACTCATATAATTCATTCAATTAACTGAAACAGAGACATAGCTTTAAGCATTTAAAATACAATAGGTGTTTTCCAAAAGTCAGAGAGAAACGATATTACTTCAAAAGTGAATTATCATTATTCAAAGCCATAATCAGGCATATTTTATGAAACACGGAAAAAGTTAATATAGGTTTTTAAGCCAATAACTATTTTTGAATAGTAACAGAAGATGTTCCTATCAATTTTAATTGATAATTGATTGATTGTTCAGTTTGATTCTTTATCATTAGAAGTTTCCTACTTTATATCTTTCTAAATCTAGAAAAAGTAAAGTCCTCTCCATTTACTGAAGAATTCTGAGTCATAACCGTTTGAGAAGAGTGCATGGGCTGAGACCTGATAGTGGGTTCAGGTCACTGTTGGCAACCTCTTCCTTAGGGAAAATTCAAGGTAATAATGTATTTTATTGAGAAAACTTGCCCTTCAGAACGATTCTTCAGTTCTTCTTTTGTAAACCAGTGAATATAGGATTTGTCTTTTTAAATCCAACAGTTAGGGGCCAGTGAATCTTATTCACCAATGAAAAGGAATTTTCCTACCTACTTGATGTACAGAAATAATGGAAGACAATAAAAACAAAGAAATAAAACCAAAAACTTGGTGAGGTCTTCTTATCTACTGACTTCACAATATATAGAATATCAAATTACTCTAGAAAATGTCTAATGTTTGTGTGAAATTTCTAGATTGTTTGTACTAACAACTTTTCTATCAAAGCCTTTATGGTTTGGAAATTATTTGAATTTGAGTTGAGTGGCACAATATGAACGCAATTATCCTGTTCAATGGAAACTTTTTTTCTTTTTAAATATCTGTTTTTGTTTTCTTAAAGTCGTTTTCTCTTCAAGCTAAAGAGTTAATTTATGATTGGGAATCTATAACAACATAATGTTGAATTGTATGCTTAAACCTCAAAGCCATCTTTTAAAATTCCTGTTAAATATGATATACTAAACTCCAAATTTTAAACATCCTTACCTGTATTTCTATTTTTATTACAGTTCATTTAAAAGTCATCTGATTGAATATTAGTTTTGTATTGTGTAAATTGAAGTGTTTTACAAAAACTGTATTAAATATGTTATTCTATCCCTAAACCTCTTAGGTAATCTAATATAAATACAAAAATTAAAATTAGATTTTAAATAATTTACATTCAATTCTAATAAATATAAGAGCATTGATTCTATGCCAGGATTTGTGTTTAGCACTTTTATATAGATGTTTTATTAGTCAACGTTCCCCAGAGAAACATAACCAATAGGATATATACTTATTATAAGAATTGTTTCACAGGATTATGGAGGCATGGAAGTCTGTGCCACCTATAAACTGGAGAATGAGGAAAACCTGTGGTATAATTCAGTCTGCGTCTGAAGGTCTGAGAAACGGGTGAGCTCAAGGTGCAAGTCCAAGTCCAAAAGCCCTAGAATCGAGGGTTGGATTGTGTAAGCCCTGATCTGAGTCCAAAGGCCTGGAAACTAGGAACACTGATGTCTAAGGGCTGGAGGAGATGTATGTCTCAGCTTATGCAAAAAGAGCAAATTCGTCCTTCCTCTGCCTTTTTTGTTCTATTCAAGCCCTCAACAAATTGGGGTGATGTTCACCCCAATTGTTGGAGTGCATTGGTGAGGGTGACCTCCTTTACTCAGTCTACCAATTCAAATGTTAATCTCTTCTGGAAACACCCTCACAGACACAATCAGAAATAATAATCTACCAGCTATGTAGGCATCCCTTAGCCCAGCAAGACTGGCACATAAAATTAACCATCAAAAAATCTACCACATAATCATTATTATTATCTATGTTACAAATGGTGAAACCAAAGTATAGTTTGTTAAATGTCTTAAGACCAAACAGATGCAAAGTGGTGGACTTGGGATTCTATATGGGACATTTGATTCCATAGTTTGTTCTTTCAGTAGCTGACTACCAGTTCCATTCACAGAGACATTGTAAAACATGAACATCCTGCTCTAGTTAAAAAGAGTGGGGAAAAAACACAAAATAATAACGTTTCAGCATATACTGGTAAACTATATTTTCTGAACAAGGTAACACAGTAATCAGCACACAAATTAAAGGCAAACTACAATGAATACTTCAAGTACTTTAAGACTATAATTTACTATTTTTAAATTTTTAAAAATTGTTTACTTTCTATTTTACTTAACTTCTTTTAGATTAAGTATTAATTATTACTCAGTTTACCTTCTATTACCTAGTTAGCCATTCTTTTACAATAATTATAACATTTACTTCAGAAATTTGATATGCATTCTTGACAAACTACATTCTAATCTAGATCAGATCTCTTAGTACTTCCCAAATAATGGTCTTAAAACACTTTAGAGTCTCTTCCTATATTCCCAAATTGTGAAATTTTGCTATCACATATTTTAATTCTACATATATTTAAACTCAATTGTGATAACTCTAATAACTAGAATTAACTGTGAATCTGCTTAATTGAATTTTTCTCATAGCCCCATCTCCTGGCATGGCTGGTAAATTTTGAATACATACTAGACATTGTGTTTCAAAAAAATTACCAATTCTATAAGATGTTATCTTTCTATAAGAGTAGTTATTTTTGTTTCTGGTATGCAGTTAAAGAAGGAGCAAACATTTTACTCTCTCCTGGTATGGAGCTAAGCTGAGCTGGATTTTGTTCACTGTTAGAGACCGTTGTGCTCCCAGTGTATATTACACTTGAAGGCAGCTTTTCAAGAATCTCAACTGAATTTTTTCCTTTTTGGAGGGCCCTGAAATCCATTTATTCTCTCTATTGCACAATGAGAATAAAAATTCTTTGCAGTTTCTCAGCTCTGCGCGGCTTACCAATTAAGAAATGCAGATAAAAGATCTCTACACTGAACTACAAGACATTGGTAAAAGAACTGAAGAATACACAAATAAATGTAAAGATACCCTGAGTTCATGGATCAGAAGGATTAATATTGTTAAAATATCTATATTATCCAAAGCTATCTATAAATTCAATGTAAATCGCATCAAAATTCCAATGTCATTGTGTGCAGAAATAGAAAAAACAAACCTTAAATTTGTATGGGAACACAGAAAACCCCAAGTAGCCAAGGCAATCCTGAGAAAGAGCACAGAGCTGAAAGCATCACACTTCCTGACTTAAAATTATATTACAGGGCCGGTCGAGAAGATGGCGGAAGAGTAAGACGCGGAGATCACCTTCCTCCCCACAGATACACCAGAAATATATCTACACGTGAAACAACTCCTACAGAACACCTACTGAACGCTGGCAGAAGACTTCAGACCTCCCAAAAGGCAAGAAACTCCCCATGTACCTGGGTAGGGCAGAACAAACAGAGACAAAAGAATAGAGACGGGACCTGCACCAGTGGGAGGGAGCTGTGAAGGAGGCAACGTTTCCACACACTAGAAGCCCCTTCGCGGGCGGAGACTGTGGGTGGCGGAGGGGAAAAGCGTCGGGCCGCGGAGGAGAGCACAGCAACAGGGGTGCGGGGGGCAAAGCGGGGACATTCCTGCACAGAGGATCGGTGCCGACCGGAACTCACCAGCCCGAGAGGCTTGTCTGCTCACCCGCCGGGGCGGGCGGGGCTGGGAGCTGAGGCTCGGGCTTCGGTCGGAGCGCGGGGAGAGGACTGGGGTTGGCGGCGTGAACACAGCCTGCAGGGGATTAGTGCACCACGGCTAGCCGGGAGGGAGTCGGGGAAAAGTCTGGACACACCAAAGAGGCAAGAGACTTTTTCTTCCCTCTTCGTTTCCTGGTGCACGAGGAGAGGGGATTAAGAGCTCTGCTTAAAGGAGCTCCAGAGACGGGCGCGAGCCGCGGCTAAAAGCGCGGACCCCAGAGACGGGCATGAGACACTAAGGCTGCTGCTGCCGCCACCAAGAAGCCTGTGTGCGAGCACAGGTCACTATCCACACCTCCCTTCCGGGGAGCCTGTGCAGCCCGCCACTGCCAAGGTCCCGGGATCCAGGGACAACTTACCCGGGAGAACGCACGGCGCGCCTCAGGCTGCTGCAACGCCCCGCCGGCCTCTGCCGCCGCAGGTCCGCCCCGCACTCCTTACCCATCCCTCCCCGCGGCCTGAGTGAGCCAGAGCCCCCGAATCAGCGGCTCCTTTAACCCCATCCTGTCTGAGCGAAGAACAGACGCCGTCAGGCGACCTACACGCAGAGGCGGGGCCAAATCCAAAGCTGAGCCCCGGGGGCTGTGCGAACAAAGAAGAAAATCTCTCCCAGCAGCCTCAGGAGCAGCGGATTAAATCTCCACAATCAAGTTGATATACCCTGCATCTGTGGAATACCTGAATAGACAACGAATCATCCCAAATTGAGGCAATGGACTCTGAGAGCAAGATTTGTTATTCTTTCCCCTTTTCCTCTTTTTGTGAGTGTATGTATATGCTTCTCTGTGCGATTTTGTCTATATAGCTATGCTTTCACCATTTGACCTAGGGTTCTATCAGTCCTTTTTTTAAAAAATTTTTTTCTTAATAATTACTTTTGATTTTAATAACTCTTATTTTATCTTACTTTATTTTATTTTATTTTACCCTGTTTCTTTCTTTCTAATTTTTCTCCCTTTTATTCTGAGCCGTGTGGATGAAAGGCTCTTGGTGTTCAAGCCAGGAGTCAGTGCTGTGCCTCTGAGGTGGGAGACCAACTTCAGGACACTGGTCCACAAGAGACCTCCCAGCTCCACATAATATCAAACGGTGAAAATCTCCCAGAGATCTCCATCTCAACTCCAGCACCCAGCTTGACTCAATGACCAGCAAGCTACAGTGCTGGATACCCTATGCCAAACAACTAGCAAGACAGGAACAGAACCACACCCATTAGCAGAGAGGCTGCCTAAAATAATAATAAGTCCACAGACACCCCAAAACACACCACCAGACGTGGCCCTGCCCACCAGAAAGACAAGATCCAGCCTCATCCACCAGAACACAGGCACTAGTCCCCTCCACCAGGAAGCCTGCACAACCCACTGAACCAACTTTAGCCACTGGGGACAGACACCAAAAACAATGGGAACTACGAACCTGCTGCCTGCAAAAAGGAGACCCCAAACACAGTAAGATAAGCAAAATGAGAAGATAGAAAAACACACAGCAGTTGAAGGAGCAAGATAAAACCCACCAGACCTAACAAATGAAGAGGAAATAGGCAGTCTACCTGAAAAAGAATTCAGAATAATGATAGTAAAGATGATCCAAAATCTTGGAAATAGAATACACAAAATACAAGAAACATTTAAAAAGGGCCTAGAAGAACTAAAGATGAAACAAACAATGATGAACAACACAATAAGTGAAATGAAAAATACTCTAGATGGGATCAATAGCAGAATAACTGAGGCAGAAGGACGGATAAGTGACCTGGAAGATAAAATAGTGGAAATAACTACTGCAGAGCAGAATAAAGGAAAAAGAATGAAAAGAACTGAGGACAGTCTCAGAGACCTCTGGGACAACATTAAATGCACCAACATTCGAATTATAGGGGTTCCAGAAGAAGAAGAGAAAAAGAAAGGGACTGAGAAAATATTTGAAGAGATTATAGTTGAAAACTTCCCTAATATGGGAAAGGAAATAGTTAATCAAGTCCAGGAAGCACAGAGAGTCCCATACAGGATAACTCCAAGGAGAAATATGCCAAGACACATATTAATCAAACTGTCAAAAATTAAATACAAAGAAAACATATTAAAAGCAGCAAGGGAAAGACAACAAATAACACACAAAGTAATCCCCATAAGGTTAACAGTTGATCTTTCAGCAGAAACTCTGCAAGCCAGAAGGGACTGGCAGGAGATATTTAAAGTGATGAAGGAGAAAAACCTGCAACCAAGATTACTCTACCCAGCAAGGATCTCATTGAGATTTGATGGAGAAATTAAAACCTTTACAGACAAGCAAAAGCTGAGAGAGTTCAGAACCACCAAACCAGCTTCACAACAAATGCTAAAGGAACTTCTCTAGGCAAGAAACACAAGAGAAGGAAAAGACCTACAATAACAAACCCAAAACAATTAAGAAAATGGGAATAGGAACATACATATCGATAATTACTTTAAGTGTAAATGGATTAAATGCTCCCACCAAAAGACACAGATTGGCTGAATGGATACAAAAACAAGACCCATATATATGCTGTCTACAAGAGACCCACTTCAGACCTAGAGACATATACAGACTGAAAGTAAGGGGATGGAAAAAGATATTCCATGCAAATGGAAACCAAAAGAAAGCTGGAGTAGCAATTCTCGTGTCAGACAAAATAGACTTTAAAATAAAGACTATTAGAAGAGACAAAGAAGGACACTACATAATGATCAAGGGATCGATCCAAGAAGAAGATATAACAATTGTAAATATTTATGCACCCAACATAGGAACACTTCAATACATATCAACAGAGGACAACAGATAGTAGTAGCATAAACAAATAGTTATTATTTGCCAAACTGTTAAATGATCGTGACTTCTCTTTTAAGATGTCCTTTTTAAAAAAGTTTTCATTTTTATACAATTTTTAAAGGTTACTTTCCATTTACAGTTATTACCAAATACTGGCTATATTCCCTGTGTTATACAATACATCCTTGAGCCTATTTCACACCCAATAGTTTGTACCTTCCCCCACTCCCCAATGGTAACTACTAGTTTGTTCTTTATGAGTCTGTTTCTTTTTGTTATATTCACTAGCTTGTTGCACTTTTTAGATTCCACATATAAGTGGTATCATACAGTATTTATCTTTGTCTGGCTTGTTTCACTTACCATAACACCCTCCAAGTCCATCTATGTTGCTGCAAATGGCAAAATTTAATTCTGTTGGTGGGCACTTAGGTTGCTTCCATGTCTTAGCAATTGCAAATAATACTGCTATGGACATTGGGGTGCATGTATCTTTCTGAATTAGTGCATTTGCTTTTTTCAGACATATACCTAGGAGTGGAATTGCTAGGTCATATGGTAGTTCTACTTTCAGTTTTTTGAGAAACCTCCATACTTTTCAACAGTGGCTGCACCAATTTACATTTCTACCAACAGTGTATAAGGGTTCCCTTTTCTCCACATCCTCTCCAGCATTTGTTATTGTGGACTTTTTGATAATAGTCATTTTGACAGGTGTGAGGTGATATCTTATTGTGGTTTTGATTTGCATTTCCCTGATGATTAGCAATGTTGCACATCTTTTCATGTGCCTGTTGGCCATCTGCATTTCTTCTTTGGAAAAATATCTATTCAGTTCTTCTGCCGATTTTTTAATTAGGTTGTTTGTTTTCTTGATGTTGAGTTGTACATTCGCATCCTCTTGATGACCTCCTCTAACATGTCTGTTTAATATGTTAAACATGTTAAACATGTTTAAACATGTTTAACATGTTATGTTAAACATGTCTGTTTAACTCTGGTGAATTATTTTGTTGTTGTTGTTTATTTTTAATAGTGAACTCTTTTACTGCTGTACTTGTTTTCTATAGCTTACAATACCACAAACTTACAAACATAAAACAATAGGTATTATCTCACAGCTGTATAGGTCAGCAGTGTGAACAGGCTCTATTGCATTCTCTGCTTAGGGCTCTGAAGGCTCTGGAGAAAATTCTGTTTCCAACCTCATTCAAGTTTTTGGCAGAATTCAGTCTTTATGAAACTAAGGGCCCCAATTCCTTTATGATCATCAGCTGTGGGCCTTTCTCAGACTCTAGGGGCAGCTCACATTCCTCCTTTCATAATTCTCTACATATTCAACCACTGCGCCTGGTGCCATTGCACCACCAGGGAAGCCCGAAAATTATTGTAATCTTTGACTTTTAGTCACAATTTCACTAAAGATGTTATATTACTAGTAAAGTATCACTCTCAACAAAGAATATTTTAAAAGTATTTTCACCATTGCTGTTATGGACTGAATGTTTGTGTTTCCCAAAATTTATATTTTGAAGTCCAAATCCCCAGTGTGATGGTACTTGGAGGTGGGGCCTTTAGGAGGTTATTAGGTTTAGATAAGATCCCATGATGGGATTAGTGCCCATATAAAAAGAGGAAGAGACCAGAGATCTCTCTCCCACATGTGAGGACACAGCAAGATGGCAGCAATCTGAAAGCCAGGAAGAGAGCCAGGAACCTAACTAGCCTACACCTGACCTTGGACTTCTCATCCTCCAAAACTGGAGAAACAAATGTTTGTTATTTATGGCACCCAGTCCATGATATTTTCTTTTAGCAGCCTGAACAAAGACAATGGCTGAAGTGCTATAAGTTTCTAGTTATAAAAGTAACTTCAGGGCTTTCCTGGTGGCGCAGTGGTTGAGAGTCCGCCTGCTGATGCAGGGGACACGGGTCCGTGCCCCAGTCCGGGAAGATTCCACATGCCGCGGAGTGGCTAGGGCCGTAAGCCATGGCCGCTGAGCCTGCACGTCCGGAGCCTGTGCTCCGTAACGGGAGAGGCCACAACAGTGAGAGGCCCGCGTACCGCAATAACTTTAAATGATTTTCTGTGGATACAGTACTTCATAGATTAAAAACATAAGTTTAGCACAGATTTGCAAATAACCAAAATCTGACAGAAAATAAAAAGTTTTAGAAGCAGGATCTTTCTGATCTTCAAAGAAATGTTAAAGGCAGGGAGCCAGTAAACAAAAATAAACTTAACATCTTTGTGACAGAAAGTAAGATGTAAGGAAATATTGTTTATAAAGAGAAAACAAAAAGAAAACTGCCTTTTGTAATTTAGGGAACACTGTGGTGACATTTTATCTTTTATTCCTGCCTTTCTAACTCTCCTACACTTCTTTTTAGTTCTGAATTCTATTTACAAAACACAAATACATAAGAATATTAAAATGATGGCATAGCTATGTTAGTCAATCATATCCTACATTGTAATTATTGAGAATGTCATATCATATGCAGGATAGAGATCAAGTCTTGTTAACTTCCTCTTGTCTCAGAATTATTTGGACTATACTAACTTTATCATCTATTCTATAAATATGACATTTATAAACTGTCAGTGCATTTAAAATAGTGTATTTGGGCAAATATCTGTCAATATCCTATCAAATAATTGTGGATAACTATTGGTGAGACACTTTTGCTTTAGCAAACTGAATTTTAAACAAGTGTTACGTGATGTATCAATTAGAACAGGAATATCTTACACGAAGAAATCTGTGTCTCTCATCAATCCTTTATTTTGTATTAAATAATAGAAATGCCAGGGGTCCCCAGGAGGCATCTTCCCACTCCCCTTACCAGGCCTACAATTCCTTCAGGTGAGTTGTTCCCTGTGGCTATGTTCCACACAACTCAGAATAATTCATCTTCAGGTGTGCTGCAAACTGCTTGTTTTCAATAAATATACTGATTTTTCTTAAATTGTTTTAAAGCTGATTGACTCATCCCTTGATCAGTACTTTTTCATTTTTAACATAATTGCTATCCATCAACATGGAAGAAACTTTACTCTTAATCATTTGGGAAGAAAGTTGTAACAAGCGGCATAATTTTTCTGTGCTGAGCCACAGCAAATAAAATGATGCAAAGTTTAAAATATAACAATTCCAGAAGTTAGATTATGTCTTTAAGATTATTTTTCCCCTGAAAGATGTACTTCTATGGGACTCATAATTGTCTGGATGTAATTACATACAGTATTTCAGCTGTCCAAGTATAATTAGATAGTACTTTGAAAGAGGTTAATGTATCAGTCAGAACTGTCCTGGATTAAGCATCAATAGTAAACTTCCTCTATCGATGTTGACCTCTATTCAATACTTGTCAAACTGAAAATTTAAAAATACTTTTCTCTGACATGTACTTTATTCTACTCGTATAAATTTTCTTGGTCTGCTCTAACAAATTATTACAATCTGAATGGCTTAAACTCAGAAATTTATTGTTTCACAGTTCTGGAGGCTAGAAATCTGAGATCAAGTTGTCAGCAGGGACATACTCCCTCTGAAGGCATCAAGAAAGAATCTTTTCTTGTCTACCAGCAATGTTTCTTGGCTTGTGGCAGCATAATTCCAGTCTTCACCTGGTATCCCCCCTGCATGTCCAAATTCCCCCTTTCTGTAAGGACATCAGTTATATAGGATTAGGGCACCCCTTTACTCCACTATGACCTCATCTTGACTAATTACATCTGCATGACCCAATTTCCAAATAAGATCAGATTCTGAAGTAATGAGGGTTAGGACTTCAACATATGAATTGGGGATATAATTCACCCATGACACTAATACAAATACTTCTTTAAGCATCTGACAGTATATTTATTTTTAAAACAAATCTCCATTTTAAAATAAAAACAAAAAATTCCCACCATTGAATTTGAAAACATGTTTTTTTGTAATTTGTTTGTGAATTCTATGTTTTAAATTTTACCATATCAAACAGATACGATTGGATGTAGAGTGACTATTACTGTATTCGAGTTAAACAATATAGTAGGGAAAATGCAATCAGGATTTTTAAACTTAACTTTATATAAGATCCATAAATACTCCTTTAAAATGAAAACAAAGCTAAATGCTTCATATACAAGTACGATTTTGCAAAACTCCATCATCTATTTCAAAAAGAGAGCATTATATTTTTGATAACATAATGAATACATCTTCAATCGTGCATTCCTCACTTTGATGCCTGCCATTCTCAAGATGTATGTGTAACTGTATTTTTTTCTGCTAAAACCCACCTCACCAGGGGATTCCATCTGCCAAATGAAGAGCAAACTTTCACATACAGGGAAAATATTTTTACCCACAACAAAAAGTTAGATCCTGCTGAGTGTTTCCCCAGGCTTCTAAAAATTCACAGGTGAAGCTCTGCCATCTTAATAAGAAACCCAAAACAGCTTTGATCAGCTAAACAGAAATAGTTTTTATTCCAAGTACATTAAAATATACAAAGAAAGCACAGTACAGGCAGTGCTTTTGGCCTTTGTTTCCTTGTTTATGATAGTTTGTAACAGAACTTTGAAATACACTTAAAAGTATTTTCTAACTCTAAAAGCACCATTTGAAACAATTTCATGCTGGGGGTGATAATTAATTCAATTTCCTGCTATTTTACAACCCTGACTCCTATTTCTTAATTTATTTGAGAAATACTTGCATGCTTAATCAAAAAAGCATAGGTCAGTAACTTTAAAATACTTATTTATGTTTTTCATTATGTAAACAAGCTATTAAATAGTCCTGATTGGTTTGATAATCCTAAAAATATCTCTGTAAAAATATCTATGGCTGTTAATTTCCTTTTTTAAATTCAAATTGTAATTTTTTTGAAATATGTAAGATCTGAGTTTTTTTCTGATTAAAATGTAATACTTGCTCTGTTTATATTGAGAAAGATGGGAAGATTTTAAAATTACATATGTAAGCCCACAAATATAGAGGCCTGCAACTAATGTAGTTGATATAAAGCTGTTCCTATATGCATATATACTATATATGACAAAATTAAGATCTTATCTTGCAAATAATAAAATTCTATTGCTCTACTCATATGTTATTGTTTTCGATGTTTGTGTCATTTGTCTAACTGAAATGAAAATTACATGACTTCAGTGGCTATGTATTATTCTCTTGTATAGCTGCATCACAGTTGGTTAAAACATTCTTTTTTGTTATTTTTAAAAATTTTGTCTGTATTGCAAATAAATCTGTTATGAAAATTGCTGTTGTATCTTTAATGATATATAAATATTCACCAAAAATTGGTTCATAAAATTACAAAAACCTGATCAAATCTTATAAACCTTTAATGCTTTGAATATATATATTACAAAGTTTTTAAGGGGTCAACCAACAACTATTCCCCAAAATAATGTATAAGAATCATTCATAAGCGTAAGGACAAATTATTATCTTAAAACACATTAATAATTTATAAATGAATTTCATTTTTGTTTAATTTTGAGAATTTTCCAGAACTCTTGAGGTTACTAATAAAAATTACTTATTAGTTACATGTATTTCTGCTTATGTAAATTAACAGCATTTGTCCCTTTATTTTCTTTTTACAAATACCTATTTTTAATTTTTTGTAGAATATCAATGCCTATTTCTGATTTTTATGAATGTTTTCCAGGGGTGTCATTTTGGGGAGAGAATGAGGTACATGGGGACTAGTTGACATTATTAAATGTTATGTAATAAAATCTATCAACATTATCTCATTAATTTTTCAGTGTTCTATGTTAAAAATGATTCCCCTTTGAGGTAGTTTAAATAATGTCATATTTTCAAGTGTCACTTACTAACCTTGGAACTGGTATTCTGCAGAAATTGTTTTTGGAAATGTTTTGTGTTTTGTTATTGATTATGATGTTTTCTTTTGGAGGAAGAGTGACTATTACTAGCTTTTCAAGAGATTTTAGTTTTCCATCTCGATATGTGTGAGTATATGTATGTGTGTGTTTTTTTGTTAATGGTTAATGTCCTAGAAGATAAAATAGGAGAAAACGTAGATGATCTTGGGTATGGTGATGACTTTTTAGATACAACACCAAAGGCCTGATCCAGTAAAGAAATAACTGACCAGTTGGAATTCATTAAAATTAAAAACTTCTGCTCTGGGAAGACAACATTAAGAGAATGAGAAGACAAGCCACAGACTGAAGATAATATTTGCAAAAGACACACTTGATATAGAACTGTTATCCAAAATATACAAAGAACACTTAAAAGAAAATAAACCTTACTAAAAAAAAGGCTAAAGATCTTAACAGAGATCTCACTAAAGAAGACATACAGTTGACAAACAAGCAAATGAAAATTTGCTCCAAATCTTATGTCTCCAGAGAAATGCAAATTAAAACAATGAGATATCACTACACATCTATTAGGATGGCCAAAATCCAGAATACTGACAACACCAACTTAAATGTATATTACAAAGTTGAAAAAAGCCAATCAAAAAGACTACATCTTGTATGATTCCAATTATATGACATTCTGGAAAAGGCAAAAGTATGAAAACCATAAAAATGAATAGACAGAGCACAGAGGATTTTTAGGGCATTGAAGCTATTTTATATGATTATACAATGGTTGATACATGTCATTATACATTTGCCCAAATCCACAGAATGTGCAACACCAAAGAGTTACGTGTAATATAAACTATGGACTTTGGGTGATAATGGTGTTAATGTAGGTCACTAATTGTAACATATGTACTCCTCTGGTGGGGAATGTTGTTAAGAGGGAAGTCGTTGCATATGTAAGGGCAGGGAATGAAATCTTTATATCTTCCTTTTAAATTTTTTGTGAACCTAGAACTTCTCTAAAAAATTTTCTTAAATCTATAAAGAAAGAAAGAAGAGGTTGATTCATTTTACTAAATGTTTTTCACTGTCTATTGAGAAGACTCTACATTTTTCTTATTAGGTTTATGAAACATCTTATTAAAAGTATTCTTTTATAAAAGCATATATATATATATATATATATATTCCATTTATATACTGTTGCGGAACAAATTTGCTACAGAACATAGTGTTGTAAAACAACCCACATGGATTATGTGGTTCAGGAATTTGGACAAGACTCCAGGGATTTTTGTCCTTGCTCTACAATATCTAAGGCCTCAACTGGAAAACTCAAAGATTGACAGTGACTCAGTGGATTGAAGACTTGGGCTTGACACATGGCCTGAGCTTTCTTAAAACCCAGTAACTGAGTTGCAAATGTTAGCATCCCAAGATAGAGACAGTGTGGTGGAAGCCCATTGGACTATAGCTTCATAAATCAGTCACTTTGGCCACATTCTATTCATTAGAACCAAGTCACTAAGTCTAATCCATACCTAGGAGAGGGTAGTGAGACTCTTTCTTTGAACTGAAGGAATTTCAAACAATTTACGTACATCTTTTTAAAGTTCTGTAGCCATCAATGCACTTCATGTAGCCCATTAACAATTCCCAGGAAATAAAAATAAAATCTGGGTCATAAAATAAAATCTAACCTTTTCTCTTCCTTTGGACTTAGCCTAATTTCACTTGCTCACAGGGCCTCTTACTCGGCCTTCACACTAGAGTTCCTAGCACCAAAGTGTTGTCATACACGTCAACCCGGTGGGCTGTGTGCAGAGTGCATGACACTCAATTCAAGATGGCGGTGGTGGGCCGTGAGCAGAGATGCTGCACCCGGCACTGTGTGTGATCTGGAGTCTTGAGCAGCGCAACTGCACCCTCCCTGCGAGAACCCAGCCCCCTCTCTGCTGCCAACAACCCTATAGAGCAGCCTCGCTGGTGATTTTTGTTTTTCTGGGAGAGCATGCACTCTAGCCCCAGAGCTCTCACCTCTCCATTCTCTGATCAAAGAATAAAGCTTTCCTTTGCTTCTGAATTGAACTCAGTCTCCTTCTACTGACAAGAGCAACACCGGGCAGAAGGACCTTTGTTGGAGACCAACTCAGGAGGGCCAATACCAAAAGGATCATATTTTTTCTTTTCTCTTGTTTGTCAGGATTATCACCCATCTAAAGATTTTAATGAACTCCTCTAAGAGTGCTCATTCCCACGTCCAAAGTGTGAACTCTTGTTTTCTCCACTTACTAGGGAAGAAAATGAGGAAATTGGCTTGGATGTAGAAAAGTTCTCATCCTCTATCATAGTACTTTTTAAAACAACTTTAGAACCCATATCTCTTTAGAGTCAAAAATTCAATCGAGATACGGTCCCTTAAAGATTAAATGAGAAACAAAACAACAACTATCTAGACACAAACACAGAAGGTGACCTCTCCAAATGTCTTTTGCATTGAGGCTGTCAAAGCAAAAATTGCACCAGACAAACTTAAAGAGGCAAGGAAGATCCAAGGAAGATCCAAGGCCAGATTTCAGACTGTGCTCAACAATTGTGAAATAATTTTTTAAAAAGAAAAGAAAAAAAATGGCAGTGGGGTTTTTAAGAACGGGGTGAGGCAGAGACCTTACGTCATCTGTATTTTTTAATTTTCTTTATCCAAAGGAAAAGTAAATATTCTCCCATCTTCTTAACAGGAAGTAATTTACAACTTGGAGCAAGGTTGCAGACTGAAGTTTGGCTCCTATGTTCCTACAGAAACCGAGAGATAGGGCCTCTATCTTCCTTATGATTACCTTTCAGAGGAATGGTTCTCAGGTCCTGGCCAAAGACAGTCAGGGGTTTTAAAACTGTGAAGAGGCTTTCTAAAAGATTTATATCTCAATGTGGCAGAAAATGGATTTACAATGAAAACTTTTCTAAAGTAAATACACTAAGGATGTCAGTGGCCTAGAATAAGGAATAAACCTGTCTGAAGTTTGGTCTAGCAGAGGGGAACTTTAAGGCCACCTTGGTCAGGACTCTAGGAGAATTTTTTAACAATTGCCATAAGTAGAGTGCTTTCCTAATTTGTCAGTCACTTGTGGAATGCTTCTGAGGGATGCCAGTAATGACTCCTGGCATTTCCTGCATGCCTTGCCTGTGTGCAGAGCAGCCTGTGTCAGCCAGAAGAGCCCAAGGACAAGGGCATGCAGGTGGTGGCAGCTGGAAGTCAAGCAAACATGGTTAGAAATTATGAAGACCAAGACGATATGAGTGGGGCACCAACAGAATCTGCCAGAGGTGGCATCATTGTCTAGAGCACTATTCAGGGCTTTAAAGGTACTGAACAATTTTTAAAAGTCTAAGTAATCAGATAATTTATGCTCAGAGTATGCGTAAGTAACTGGTTCTATCTTATCAAGTCATCAGGTAAAGTGTACTGTGGCAATAACAAATTATAATTTTATGGTTCATTAAAATGCATTTTATATATAATAACACTGTCAATAAACTGTTGATTTTTATTGTTTTCACTCAAGATTGCTTACTGAATGAGAAAAGTTTATTTTTTGGTAAAATAAGGGTAAAAAAATGCCTTAATTCAGTGATTTACATAACGAGTACATTTACCGAATGAGTCCTGGGTAAAAATTTTTGTTATCTGGAAGTGTAATAGAATTTCAAGTGCAGTTAAATTCTTTCTCTAGAAGTTTTTCTCACCCTAGCTTTCTCATACTGAAAACAAACCACAGAGTAATGAATCAATAGCCCTTGATGTTCTGGTCACAAAGACACTAAAAGAAAATAAATCTCACTCATATTTGTTTAGATAAAATAAGCATCAGTCTTCAACTCAGGGGTGTTTTAGGAAACTTTTCAAACTTTCAGTTTCCTACTGAGTATTTAGCTAATAGCCTTTGATTTGATAGCTGTTCGGATGGCAATCTATTGGATTAAATGATGCCCTAAAGCTAACCCTTGGCAAAATTAAAATTCAGTATTTCTGTTGGCAAATTATGCTAGCTTTAATTAGAGATTTCAAGGTGTCTATTTTTTATAACTCCGACATCTATTGAGCTCTGCTCTCGCATGTTATTAATTGCAGGGTTGGAATTGAAAATGTTTTCTTGTGAAGGATATTGAATTCTAGTGATCAGAAGAGGAGAAAAACAGATTCCATACAATAATGTTTAATGAAAGAATTAGAAGTTTCAAGAGTGTATCATTCTAACAATAGCACACAGAAAATTTGCTGTTTTTATACAACATATCGCCTTTATCCATCCCAAGGGATGGACAAAGCTTTATTTTATTTTAAAAGGAGTTGTTTAAGTTGGACTAATAATGCAAAGCCTTCACATGCTAAAGGCACACAATCACATTTTCATCAGACAATGGATAAATTTTATGAATAAGTATTGGAAAGTTTAGAATGCTTATGGTGATGTTGAGAAATAGGAATTCAGTTTCTTGGTAATACAACTGAACAGAGAACATTTTAAGTACTCTATATTTCTTGGTCTTGAAACATTAATAAATTTGGAAATAATCACTGAACTCTTTAAAAAGAAAAGAAAAAAGCAAAACTATATCTAGGTATGTAGTTGCCTACATTAAAGAAAAAATAAAGACTTAAAAGCAAGAAAAAGTATAACACTGAGTTTGTGGTCACTGAGCTATGTACCCAAAAGAATTTTAATTAAAGTAACATTTAAGAGAAAAGGGAACCCTCTTGCACTGTTGGTGGGAATGTAAATTGATACAGCCACTATGGAGAACAGTATGGAAGTTCCTTAGAAAACTAAAAATAGAACTACCATATGACCCAGCAATCCCACTACTGGGCATATACCCTGAGAAAACCATAATTCAAGAAGCGTCATGTACCAAAATGTTCGTTGTAGCTCTATTTACAATAGCCAGGACATGGAAGCAACCTAAGTGTCCATTGACAAATGAATGGATAAAGAAGATGTGGCACATATATACAATGGAATATTACTCAGCCATAAAAAGAAATAAAATTGAGTTATTTGTAGTGAGGTGGACAGACCTAGAGTCTGTCATACAGAGTGAAGTAAGTCAGAAAGACAAAAACAAATACCATATGCTAACACATATATATGGAATCTAAGGGAAAAAAATATAATGAAGAAACTAGGGGCAAGACAGGAATAAAGACACAGACCTACTAGAGAATGGACTTGAGGATATGGGGAGGGGGAAGGGTAAGCTGTGACAAAGTGGGAGAGTGGCATGGACATATATACACTACCAAATATAAAATAGATAGTGGGAAGCAGCCGCATAGCACAGGGAGATCAGCTCGGTGCTTTGTGACCACATAAAGGGGTGGGATAGGGAGGGTGGAGGGAGGGAGACACAAGAGGGAAGAGATATGGGAACATAGGTATAACTGATTCACTTCGTTATAAAGCAGAAACTAGCACACAAATGTAAAGCAATTATACTCCAATAAAGATGTTAAAAAAGTAAAATAAATATTTAAATATGTAACATTTTTTTCAATGACAGTTGTTAATGGCAGTACTTTTTTATTATAGGAGGGAAGGAAATTATATTTATTACCATAAAAAGGAATCAGTATTTTGCACTGTTATAATAAAAATGTAGTAGAAGTCTTTTTGTTTGTTTGTTTTTTCTGTGTGTGGTACGCGGGCCTCTCAGTGTTGTGGCCTCTCCCCTTGCGGAGCACAGGCTCCGGACGCGCAGGCTCAGCGGCCATGGCTCACGGGCCTAGCCGCTCCGCGGCATGTGGGATCTTCCCGGACCGGGGCACGAACCCGTGTGCCCTGCATTGGCAGGCGGACTCTCAACCACTGTGCCACCAGGGAAGCCCTGTAGTAGAGTTTTAATACTGTGATATATTAATTTATTTTTAGTGGAATATCTCAGTAAGGATAACAATTCACTACAATACTAAAAATATTACATAAGGTAAAATAATTTGCCTAGAGTGGAATATAAATGAATTGAACAAAGATATTTAACTCTCACTCCACATAGCTTTTTCCAGGCTCCAGACATAGTTTAATTTGTGTCTTATACCTCTATATAAATGGCTATGACATTTTTTTTGGCACTTCGGCAAATCACTTAAACTCTTTGTGCATTAATTTTCTCACCTATGGAATAGATATAATAAGACTACCTCATACATAAGAAACACTTAGAATAGCACCTGGCACAGAGCAAAGGCTTGTCAAATAAAATACATAAATAAAGCATTAGTGTCTATGAAGATAACTAAATTCCCATGAATTCTCTATTATAAAAGGTCTGGGTATCAAAAGAAAATAAAAGTTAAT
The DNA here is from genome assembly GCF_949987515.2 of Delphinus delphis. NCBI lineage: Eukaryota > Metazoa > Chordata > Mammalia > Artiodactyla > Delphinidae > Delphinus > Delphinus delphis. The sequence continues at coordinate 58,431,330 of NC_082684.1, read as the reverse complement.
TAAAGCATTTTACGTCATGTAGAAAAATGTGTTTGGCTTTTCAGAAACTGTGTGTCTTTTTAATTTTGCCTGTAATCGCCAGTAATGACTTAAAGGTAGATGGATATTTTCAAATAAGTATACTTCATTCTTCATTAAGGCAGTAATTGTCAGCGAGATGGAAAACATATGGCACAGTGTAAAGAATATGAAGTATTCTTCAAGGAAAGTATATGCACTATCTGCAGCAAAGTTTGTTAGTCCCTTATAGAATGTCATTTACTTTATCCGGATGGCCAGTATGGGAAGTTGGATGTTGGTACCGAAAATAAAAGGGATAGGCTTTAATATAATAAGAAATAAAATATTGCCATTATCTTCATATATTTTCTTGACTAAAAACATTGCTTGCTTTTTCGTTTTATGGAGTACCTTAAGGAATATTTCTTATCAGATCATATTAACCATGCCTTTGGACAACAAAATAGAGAAAATATAAACTAGGTGGTCAGATTTCTTTGGTTTGTCATGTCTACTTCTTAGAATATGAGTTTTATATAAGTTATAGTGTCATTTTTAGTGTAGCATTGAAGGGGCAATATTTAACAGGAATATTTAACAGGAAAATAAAATGTAGAAATAGACCTCTCTAAAGACATAAGTAGACAATGTGACTTGGTTCCATAAATCTAGGAAATTTACTCTGCATTTCCAAATTTGTAACAGTGCATCCTTTTTATTGTAGGTTAAATTTATTTTCAAAATAGCACTGTTTACTCATACCAATGAATATTTAACTGATGAATGAAGTTTTAAAAGCTATTTATGTCTGAAATTATACCTGGCTGATAATTCATGCAGGTATTTTATCCAATGCAGGCATTGAATATTATGCCAGGCATTTTCTGAAGTGATTATTTGGCTTGTAGTGAAGTGTTTCTTATCTGGATATGTCCCTCAATGCACATGAGTGGACCTCCGCTGAGCGAGTTTGCACCCATGATTTCGCTTTCCCATGTCCATGGTTGATAGGTCAAGGGGAAAATAGATGTGTGATTCAAGTTTGGTCAATCATAGGCTCTGTCCCAGAATTTTAAAATAGGAAAAAGAGAAACATAACCCTAGAAGGCTTGAATCTCAATCTTATTATTGAGAGCCCTCTCAAGAGGAGGAGATCCATGGACATTCTTGTTTCTCAGGTCCCAGAATCTTCTCTGGTACTTGCCCTTCTGAAGGTTTAGCTTTCAACTGTTCCTTTGATTCTGTAAATTATGCTATTTTTACTCCAAAAGTTACATTTTTATACTTAAAATGTCCAGACTTAGTTTTGTTGTTTACAACTAAAATAACTTTGATTAATACACAAGTCTAAAAGAAATTGCTAGATGATGTCTACGAGTTAAAAGCTAATTAATGAGAAACTGGTATATGATATGAAGCAATATTAACTGGAATTTTTAAAAATGTGAATATTTTCAACCATAATACTTTAAAATTTTCCATTAAAGCATGGACTAATTCATAAGATTGGTTTGTTGAAATAACACATACAGAAATATCTGGTAGGAGTCAGAAATAAAAGAAGTAATTAACAGTTACTCATATACACACATATATCTATTCATGCCTCTGTGTATTATATTAACCTCCTTTGATTCTACTTTTGAATATTTTTTCAATTTCTTTTCTTGAATATGTTTGTTGTAGTCAACATAATGGCCTCCCAAAGATGTCCATGGAATCTGTGAATATGTTGCATTATATGGAATAATGGCATTTTAAATTATGATTATGAACATTGAGGCAGGGAGATTATCCTGTATTATCTGGATTGGTCCAACCTAACTTCATGCACTCTTAAACATGTGGAGAACTTTCTTAGGTTTGATAAAGAGTAGAGTTGAAGCATAAGTTCCCACACAGCAAGGGAAGGAGAACTCTTTTTTTTTTTGCGGTACGTGGGCCTCTCACTGTTGTGGCCTCTCCCGTTGCAGAGCACAGGCTCCGGACGTGCAGGGTCAGCGGCCATGGCTCACATGGCTCCGCGGCATGTGGGATCTTCCCGGACCGGGGCACGAACCCGCGTCCCCTGCATCGGCAGGCGGACTCTCAACCACTGTGCCACCAGGAAAGCCCCATACCTGCTTTTTAAAAATATTTTACAGCATGAGAATAGTAGGGAAGATGTCAGAGAAAACTTCACTTTCAAAAGTGATTTACCAGGACAGACCAAAGCAAACTTTAGAAAGTAACTATTTTGTTGTTTGCAAAATTACTTCATATTTTTATATCTGTGGTATTCTTTTATAATTGTATCTAAAAATATTCCTAGTCATGTTTGTTGCTCTCTGTTTTGTTGTATACATACAATACGTATTAGAGAATTTCTTTTGGACTAATTTTCAAAAATAAAACAAAAAGAATAAGTAGCTTGCTAAACAAGTAAAACACACATTTCTTTCACAATTATTTTATTTAATATTTCTTCTTCTATGGCCCTTTATCTTACATAATGTAATGAAAACTGGATAAAAAGTGAAGACTGAACACTGAATACAAACTAAACAGTCTAGAATACCTATACCTATAATCTGAAGAAATGACAAAGTGTTATGAGAAAAATAATGAGTCAAAACCAAAGAAATAATAAAGTGTTATGAGAAAAATAATAAGTCAAAAACAATGAAGAAAAACAGGATGAATGGCATCAGCAGAGTCAAATTTTGAGAAATTGTTCAAAAGTAGAAAGTATTGGGGGGTACTTCCCTGGTGGTGCAGTGGTTAAAAATCCTCCTGCCAATGCAGGGGACATGGGTTTGAGCCCTGGTCTGGGAAGACCCAACGTGCTGCAGAGCAACTAAGCCTGTGCACCACAACTACTGAGCCTGCACTCTAGAGACTGCAAGCCACAACTACTGAGCCTGCATACCACAACTAGTGAAGCCCGCGTGCCTAGAGCCTGTGTTCCACACCGAGAAGCCACCGCAATAGGAAGCCCGCGCATCACAACGAAGAGTAGCCCCCTCTCACCGCAGCTAGAGAAAGCCTGCCTGCAGCAATGAAGACCCAATGCAGCCAAAAATAAATAAATAAATTTATATATTAAAAAAGTATTGGGATAAATTTTACAAAGAAAAAAGCAAAACCAAAAAACTCCCTAATATATATGTGTATATATGTATACTTTATATATATACTGGAAAGAATATAATACAATGAAGTTCACAAAAATGAATCGCTGCAGGTCTTACATTTAAGGCTTTAATCCATTTTGAGTTGACTAGTCACAGAAGGACTAACATTCGAATTACACGTACTGCACCAACATTCGAATTACACGTACTGCACCAACATTCGAATTACACGTACTGCACGATTCCACTTATATGAGATATCTTAAATAAACACACTCATTAAAGCAGAGAATAGAACGGCTGTTTTCAGAGGCCGGGGGATAGTGGAAATAGGAAATTATTATTCTATGCGTATAACTTTTCAGTTGTGCAAGATGAAATAATTTCTAGAGATCTCTTGTATAACACAGCACCTAAAGTTAAAAATACGATTTTGTGCACTTAAACATTTGTTGATGATAGGTTTCATGTTAAATGTTCTCATCTCTCACACACAAAAAGGCAAAAGGAAACTTTTGGAGGTGATGAATATGTCTCTTACCTGATTGTGGTGACAGTTTCACAGGTGTATTCCTATGTCTAACTCATCAAATTTTATGCATTATATATGTGCAGTTTTTTAATAAATCAATTTTACTTCAATAAAGCTGTTAAAAATAAAATAAATGAATATCTGCTATATGTATCAACAAGTAGATATGTCAAAAACATAATCTTGACTAAAAAAAGAAAATGCAAAAAAATTAATTGTTGCAAAACTTCTCTATTCAAGGAAAGCCAAATGACTCCAAAAGAGTGATGGCTAGGGCGAATATTTGGAAAATGGCAAAAAAGAGTAACTCAGCTTATTATGTCACTTCTCTGTCAACACCCTGGCTCAACACCCAGGAGAGTTTTAAAATCATGTAAATACCTGTACCTCACTCCCCCTGAATTAACGATGTAATTGGTTTGGGAGCCCAAGTATCTACGTATCTTGGAAGTCCCTAGCTGATTTTAATATGACACAGGGTTGAGAACTATGTGTTAAAGCTGGGGTCAGCAAATTACAGCCCTGGTGCCAAATCTGGCTAGCCACCTATTTTTACTTGGCTCACAGTCTAAACTGGTTTGATATAATTAAAAGGTTGAAAAACAAAGTAAGGGCTTCCGGGAAGATGGCGGAAGAGTAAGATGCGGAGATCACCTCCCTCCCCACAGATACACCAGAAATACATCTACACGTGGAACAACTCCTACACAACACCTACCGAACGCTGGCAGAAGACCTCAGACCTCCCAAAAGGCAAGAAACTCCCCATGTACCTGGGTAGGGCAAAAGAAAAAAGAATAAACAGAGACAAAAGGATAGGTACGGTACCTGCACCAGCAGGAGGGAGCTGTGAAGGAGGAAAGGTTTCCACACACTAGGAAGCCCCTTCGTGGGCGGAGACTGCGGGTGGCGGAGGGGGAAAGCTTTGGGGCCGCGGAGGAGAGCAAAGCAACAGGGGTGCGGAGGGCAAAGCAGGGAGATTCCCACACAGAGAATCAGGGCCGACCGGCACTCACCAGCGCGAGAAGCTTGTCTGCTCACCCGCTGGGGCGGGCGGGGCTGGGAATTGAGGATTCGGCTTCTGTCGGACCGTTGGGAGAGGACTGCCGTTGATGGCGTGAACACAGCCTGCAGGGGGTTAGTGCACCATGGAGGGATTCCGGGGAAAAGTCTGGACCTGCCGAAGAGGAAAGAGACTTTTTCTGCCCTCTTTGTTTCCTGGTGCGCAAGGAGAGGGGAATAAGAGCGCTGCTTAAAAGACCTCCAGAGACGGGCGCGAGCCGCTGCTAAAAGCGCGGACCCCAGAGATGGGCATGAGACGCTAAGGCTGCTGCTGCCGCCACCAAGCCGCCTGTGTGCGAACACAGGTCACCATCCACACCCCTCTTCCGGGGAGCCTGTGCAGCCCGCCACTGCCAGGGTCCCAGGATCCAGGGACAACTCCCCCAGGAAAATGCATGGCGCGCCTCAGGCTGCTGCAACGTCATGCCGGCCTCTGCCGCCGCAGACTCGCCCCGCACTCCGTGCCCCTCCTTCCCCACGGCCTGAGTGAGCCAGAGACCCGAGTCAGCGGCTCCTTTAACCCCGTCCTGTCTGAGCGAAGCACAGACGCCATCCAGCGACCTACACGCAGAGGCAGGGCCAAATCCAAAGCTGAGCCCCTGGGAGCTGTGAGAACAAAGAAGAGAAAGGGAAATCTCTCCCAGCAGCCTCAGTAGCAGCGGATTAAAGCTCCACAATCAACTTGATGTACTGTGCATCTGTGGAATACACGAATAGACAACGAATCATCCCAAATGGAGGAGGTGGACGTTGATAGCAAGATTTATGATTTTTTTCCCCTTTTTCCTCTTTTTGTGAGTGTGTATGTGTATGCTTCTGTGTGAGATTTTGTCTGTATAGCTTTGCTTCCACCATTTGTCCTACGGTTGTATCCGTCCTTTTTTTTTCTTTTTTCTTTTCCTCTTAATAATTATCTTTTATTTTAATAAATTTATTATATTTTATCTTACTTTATTTTTTTACTTTATATCCTTTCTTTTTTTTCCTTCCATCCCTCCATCCTCCCTCCTTCCGTCCCTTCTTTCTTCCTTTCTTTCTTTCTACTTCTACTAATTCTTTCTTTCTACTCTTTCTCACTTTTATTCTGAGCCGTGTGGATGAAAGGCTCTTGGTGTTGCACCCAGGAGTCAGTGCTGTGCCTCTGAGATGGGAGAGCCAACTTCAGGACACTGGTCCACAAGAGACCTCCCAGCTCCACATAATATAAAATGGTGAAAATCTCCCAGAGATCTCCATCTTAACACCAGAACCCAGATTCACTCAACGACCAGCAAGCTACAGTGCTGGACATACTATGCCAAACAACCAGCAAGACAGGAACACAACCCCACCCATTAGCAGAGAGGCTGCCTAAAATCATAATAAGTCCACAGACACCCCAAAACACACCTCCAGACATGGACCTTCCCACCAAAAAGACAAGATCCAGCTTCATCCACCAGAACACAGGCACTCGTCCCCTCCACCAGGAAGCCTACACAACCCACTGAACAAACTTTAGCCACTGGGGACAGACACCAAAAACAATGGGAACTACAAACCTGCTGCCTGCAAGAAGGAGACCCCAAACTCAGTAAGATAAGCAAAATGAGAAGACAGAAAAAAACATAGCAGATGAAGGAGCAAGATAAAACCCACCAGACCTAACAAATGAAGAGGAAATAGGCAGTCTACCTGAAAAAGAATTCAGAATAATGATAGTAAAGATGATCCAAAATCTTGGAAATAGAATACACAAAATGCAAGAAACATTTAACAAGGACATAGAAGAACTAAAGATGAAACAAACAACAATGAACAACACAATAAATGAAATTAAAAATACTCTAGAAGGGATCAATAGCAGAATAACTGAGGCAGAAGGACGGATAAGTGACCCGGAAGATAAAATAGTGGAAATAACTACTGCAGAAGAGAATGAAGAAAAAAGAAAGAAAAGAACTGAGGACAGTCTCAGAGACCTCTGGGACAACATTAAACGCACCAACATTCGAATTACAGGGGTTCCAGAAGAAGAAGAGAAAAAGAAAGGGACTGAGAAAATATTTGAAGAGATTATAGTTGAAAACTTCCCTAATATGGGAAAGGAAATAGTTAATCAAGTCCAGGAAGCACAGAGTCCCATACAGGATAACTCCAAGGAGAAATATGCCAAGACACATATTAATCAAACTGTCAAAAATTAAATACAAAGAAAGCATATTAAAAGCAGCAAGGGAAAGACAACAAATAACACACAAAGTAATCCCCATAAGGTTAACAGCTGATCTTTCAGCAGAAACTCTGCAAGCCAGAAGGGACTGGCAGGAGATATTTAAAGTGATGAAGGAGAAAAACCTGCAACCAAGATTACTCTACCCAGCAAGGATCTCATTGAGATTTGATGGAGAAATTAAAACCTTTACAGACAAGCAAAAGCTGAGAGAGTTCAGCACCACCAAACCAGCTTTAAATAAATGCTAAAGGAACTTCTCTAGGCAAGAAACACAAGAGAAGGAAAAGACCTACAATAACAAACCCAAAACAATTAAGAAAATGGGAATAGGAACATACATATCGATAATTACCTTAAATGTAAATGGGCTAAATGCTCCCACCCAAAGACATAGATTGGCTGAATGGATACAAAAACAAGACCCATATATTTGCTGTCTACAACAGACCCACTTCAGACCTAGAGACACATACAGACTGAAAGTAAGGGGATGGAAAAAGATATTTCATGCAAATGGAAACCAAAAGAAAGCTGGAGTAGCACTTCTCATATCAGACAAAATAGACTTTAAAATAAAGACTATTAGAAGAGACAAAGAAGGACACTATATAATGATTAAGAGATTGATCCAAGAAGAAGATATAACAATTGTAAATATTTATGCACCCAACATAGGAGCACTTCAATACATAAGACAAATACTAACAGCCATAAAAGGGGAAATCGACAGTAACACATTCATAGTAGGGGACTTTAACACCCCACTGTCACCAATGGACAGATCATCCAAAATAAAAATAAATAAGGAAACACAAGCTTTAAATGATACATTAAACAAGATGGACTTAATTGATATTTATAGGACATTCCAGCCAAAAACAACAGAATACACATTTCTCTCAAGTGCTCATGGAACATTCTCCAGGATAGATCATATCTTGGGTCACAAATCAAGCCTTGCTAAATTTAAGAAAATTGAAATTGTATCACGTATCTTTTCCAACCACAATGCTATGAGACTAGGTATCAATTACAGGAAAAGATCTGTAAAAAATACAAACACATGGAGGCTAAACAATACACTACTTAATAACGAAGTAATCACTGAAGAAATCAAAGGGGAAATAAAAAAATACCTAGAAACAAATGACAATGGAGACATGATGACCCAAAATCTATGGGATGCAGCCAAAGCAGTTCTAAGAGGGAAGTTTATAGCAATACAATCCTACCTTAAGGAACAGGAAACATCTCGAATAAACAATCTAACCTTGCACCTAAAGCAATTAGAGAAAGAATAACAAAAAAACCCCAAAGGTAGCAGAAGGAAAGAAATCATAAAAATCAGATCAGAAATAAATGAAAAAGAAATGAAGGAAATGATAGCAAAGATCAATAAAACTAAAAGCTGGTTCTTTGAGAAGATAAACAAAATTGATAAACCATTAGCCAGACTCATCAAGAAAATAAGGGAGAAGACTCAAATCAATAGAATTAGAAATGAAAAAGGAGAAGTAACAACTGACACAGCAGAAGTACAAAAGATCATGAGAGATTACTACAAGCAACTCTATGCCAATAAAATGGACAACCTGGAACAAATGGACAAATTCTTAAAAATGCACAACCTGCCAAAACTGAATCAGGAAGAAATAGAAAATATGAACAGACCAATCACAAGCATTGAAATTGAAACTGTGATTAAAAATCTTCCGACAAACTAAAGCCCAGGACCAGATGGCTTCACAGGCGAATTCTATCTAACATTTAGAGAAGCGCTAACACCTATCCTTCTCAAACTCTTCCAAAGTATAGCAGAGGGAGGAACACTCCCAAACGCATTCCCGAGGCCACCATCACCCTGATACCAAAACCAGACAAGGATGTCAAAAAGAAAGAAAGCTACAGGCCAATATCACTGATGAACATAGATGCAAAAATCCTCAACAAAATACTAGCAAACAGAATCCAACAGCACATTAAAAGGATCATACACCATGATCAAGGGGGTTTATTCCAGGAATGCAAGGTTTCTTCAGTATACACAAATCAAACAACGTGATACACCATATTGACAAACTGAAGGAGAAAAACCATATGATCATCTCAACAGATGCAGAGAAAGCTTTTGACAAAATTCAACACCCATTTATGATAAAAACCCTGCAGAAAGTAGGCATAGAGGAAAATTTCCTCAACATAATAAAGGCCATATATGACAAACCCACAGCCAACATAGTCCTCAGTGGTGAAAAACTGAAAGCATTTCCACTAAGATCAGGAACAAGACAAGTTTGCCCTCTCTTACCACTCTTATTCAACATAGTTTTGGAAGTTTTAGCCACAGCAATCAGAGAAGAAAAGGAAATAAAAGGAATCCAAAACGGAAAAGAAGAAGTAAAGCTGTCACTGTTTGCAGATGACATGATACTATACATAGAGAATCCTAAAGATGCTACCAGAAAACTGCTAGAGCTAATCAATGAATTTGGTAAAGTAGCAGGATACGAAATTAATGCACAGAAATCTCTGGCATTCCTACATACTAATGATGAAAAATCTGAAAGTGAAATCAAGAAAACACTCCCATTTACCATTGCAAGAAAAAGAATAAAATATCTAGGAATAAACCTACCTAAGGATACAAAAGACCTGTATGCAGAATATTATAAGACACTGATGAAACAAATTAAAAATGATACAAATAGATGGAGAGATATACCATGTTCTTGGATTGGAAGAATCTACATTGTGAAAATGAGTCTACTACCCAAAGCAATCTACAGATTCAATGCAATCCCTATCAAACTACCACTGGCATTTTTCACAGAACTAGAACAAAAAATTTCACAATTTGTACGGAAACACAAAAGACCCGGAATAGCCAAAGCAATCTTGAGAATGAAAAATGGAGCTGGAGGAATCAGGCTCCCTGACTTTAGACTATACTACAAAGCTACAGTAATCAAGACAGTATGGTACTGGCACAAAAATAGAAATATAGATCCATGGAACAGGATAGAAAGCACAGAGATAAACCCACGCACATATGGTCACCTTATCTTTGATAAAGGAGGCAGGAATGTACAGTGGAGAAAGGACAGCCTCTTCAATAAGTGGTGCTGGGAAAACTGGACAGGTACATGTAAAAGTATGAGATTAGATCACTCCCTAACACCATACACAAAAATAAGCTCAAAATGGTTTAAAGACCTAAATGTAAGGCCAGAAACTATCAAACTAGTAGAGGAAAACATAGGCAGAACAGTCTATGATATAAATCACAGCAAGATCCTTTTTGACCCACCTCCTAGAGAAATGGAAATAAAAACAAAAATAAAAAAATGGGACCTAATGAAACTTCAAAGCTTTTGCAAAGGAAACCATAAACAAGACCAAAAGACAACCCTCAGAATGGGAGAAAATATTTGCCAATGAAGCAACTGACAAAGGATTAATCTCCAAAATTTACAAGTAGCTCATGCAGCTCAATAACAAAAAAACAAATAACCCTATCCAAAAATGGGCAGAAGACCTAAGTGGATATTTCTCCAAAGAAGATATACAGACTGCCAACAAACACATGAAAGAATGCTCAACATCATGAATCATTAGAGAAATGCAAATCCAAACTACAGTGAAATATCATCTCACACCAGTCAGAATGGCCATCATCAAAAAATCTAGAAACAATAAATGCTGGAGAGGGTGTGGAGAAAAGGGAACCCTCTTGCACTGTTGGTGGGAATGTCAATTGTTACAGCCACTGTGGAGAACAGTAGGGAGGTTCCTTAAAAAACTACAAATAGAACTACCGTATGACCCAGCAATCCCACTACTGGGCATATACCCTGAGAAAACCATAATTCAAAAAGAGTCATGTACCAAAATGTTCATTGCAGCTCTATTTACAATAGCCTGGAGATGGAAACAACCTAAGTGTCCATCATCGGATGAATGGATAAAGAAGATGTGGCACATATATACAATGGAATATTACTCACCCATAAAAAGAAACGAAATTTAGCTATTTGTAATGAGGTGGATAGACCTAGAGTCTGTCATACAGAGTGAAGTAAGTCAGAAAGAGAAAGATAAATACCGTATGCTAACACATATATATGGAATTTAAGGGGGGAAAAATGTCTTGGAGAACCTAGGGGTAAGACGGGAATAAAGACACAGACCTTCTAGAGAATGGACTTGAGGATATGGGGAGGGGGAAGGGTAAGCTGTGACAAAGCGCGAGAGAGGCATGGACATGTATACACTATCAAACGTAAGGTAGATAGCTAGTGGGAAGCAGCCACATAGCACAGGGATATCAGCTCGGTGATTTGTGAGCGCCTGGAGGGGTGGGATTGGGAGGGTGGAGGGAGGGAGATGCAAGAGGGAAGAGATATGGGAACATATGTATATGTATAACTGATTCACTTTGTTATAAAGCAGAAACTAACACACCATTGTAAATCAATTATACTCCAATAAAGATGTGAAAAAAAAACAAAGTAAGATTTTATGATGTGAAATTTAAATAATTTTCAAATATCAGGGACAGTATTTAAATTTCAATAAATAAATTCTTAATGGAATACAGCCATGAATAATCATTGACTTACTGTCAAAGGCTGCTTTTCACTACAATGCCAGACTCATATGGTTGTGGTAAAGATATAGATGCTAAACCAAAATATTTAATATCTGGCTCTTTAAAAATAAAAATTTCCAACTCTGGTAAGAGAGTAAAAATGGTTCCATGCTCACAGTTCTCTGGAGCTAGACTGAGATCTGGAATCCGTGGCTCTGATATGTGGCCCCATCCTTTGAAATGTGGGTAAAAGCAGCCATGCCTTCATAGTTTCGCTGGCTGCATTCCAAGTCTCGGCTTCTCTGGATCCCACCTGTGGGGCACCAGGTGGAGCCATCCTGGTCTACCTGAACTGGAGATGCACTCCCTCCTTTGAAACCACCCTGTCCCTCTAAGCCCTTGCACTCTAGACCTATACTTAGAGTGGCAATCTTGATGCTCCCTGAACTGCCTTCAGAGTCACTCTTCCATTGTCTTGGAAAATAGCTCCTGGCTTCTGTTGAGATGGCTGATCCACATTAATCTTTTTATCAAACAGTAGCTTGACCATACCCTTACTGTTCTCATTTTTTCAATATGGATAGGCTGAGAATTTTCCAAATCTTTAGGTTCTACTTCCCTTTTGCTCAGCAACTTCATCATTAAGTCATTTCTCTCTGCTCACTTTTTACTGTGAGCAGCCAGGGGGAGCCAAGTCACCCCTTCAACATTTTGCTTAGAGATCTCCTCAGCTAAATATACAATTTCATCACTTGCTCACAAGTTCTACCTTCCACAAACACTAGAATATGAACACAATTCAATCAAGTTCTTTGTCACTTTACAACAAGGGTAACGTGTTTTGCAGTTTCAAATAACGTGTTCCCTATTTCCATCTGAGACCTCATCAATGGGGACTTTATGACACACGTTTCTACTAACATTCTGTTTTTGATTACTTAGGTTTTTTCTAAGAAGATTGAGGCTTTCTCTAGAGCTCTGCTTTTTTATTCTTAACCTTTACCAGAATCACTTTTAACTGTCTGTTCAAAGTGCACAGCAATGTAGACTTTCCTAGCCTGCACCTCAAAACTTTTCTAACTTCTATCCATTACTCAGTTCCAAAGGCACTTCCACATTTTTAGTTGTTCGTTACAGCAGCACCTACTTCTGGCAGCAATTACTGTCCTGCCTATTTGGGCTGCTGTAACACAAATACCATAGGCTGGATGGCTTACAAGCCACAGAAATTTATTTCTCACAGTTCTAGGCAGTCTAAGATGAAGGTGCTGAGATTCACTGTCCGGTTAAGACCCACTTCCTAGTTCATAGATGGCCAACTTCTTGCTATGTCCTCACATGGAGGAATGAGTGAAGGAGCTCTCTGGGGTCTCTTTTATAAGACACTAATCTTATTAATCAGAGGCTCCACGTTATCTCCGCCCACCCCAACCCCCTCCAAATGCTATCAAATCAGGAGTTAGGTTTTTAACATATAAATTAGAAGGGGACACAAAAACTCAGTCTATAGTAACTACCATCTGCTAAGCAAACTTGTAGCAAAACTTTTTTTTTTTAATCTGTTATACTAATCTATCTTTCTGCCTGCCTGGGATGAGAACCCAATGCAGAATATTTATGCTCAAGTCTCTGTACTTAAGTTTTGAAAGTGGTGCATTGCTAACCAGAACTAGAAGCCATCTGTCCATGGAGGTTGTAAGAATTCTGATCTTTCTTAATGTAAAAATAACAAAAGGAAGATTTTTACCCTGTGGTCAAAACGCACATTGTTGTATCCTGTGAAGAGAACTTTTTCAAATAAATTTTCCAACTCTAGAATTTCTATATCTGTCTTTTAAAATTTTTAAAATATATATAAATGAATAACAGTGAAATAGAATATTTAAAAGAAACTTATCTGGCATTTAAGTTAAAAATCCTTACCTCTAGAGTACTTAAATCTTTCTAGATACTTATCACTTAACTTGGATTTTTTATGATTCCAAACCTTGTTATCTAGTATGTGCTGCAACTAACATTTTCATAAGAAGAAATTTTTAATACATAAAGACATATTCTATCTGCACAAAACTCCAAAAATATTCTGAGAACAGCAATTTACAGGGTTTTTTTTAATGTAAAGGCACACTATTATTTCAATACTTAAACAGATAAAAATGTTGGCTTTTTCAAAGACACTGAAAGTTTTATAAAAGAACATCATACCCAGTAATTGTTATTACCATTCCATAAACCTCAGAAAGGAATATTTCCATAAAAAAGGAAGCCATTATATTCAGTAAATTTTCTTGCAGCCAGAGATACATATCATAGAAATAGTCATTACTTTTTTTGCATTATGAAGACAAAAACACATAATAGTATGTGAAGGAAATCATTATGTTAATGAAAGGTTGATTATTAGATGTGTATTGTTTTAAGTACCTTAATGTTAGTTTAAAGTTATTTAAATAAATTAAGGTATTTATGTATGCATAAATATTTTAATATCTTATATATTCAAAATTAGTAGAAAATACATCTTCATGTTTTCTAAATTGTACAGTTTTTTATTCTTAGCTTACTTTATTGGGACCTATTTACTTCCATGCAATATATTAAAAATGATATTAAGTATTGTGTAAATTACTTTTTAAACATTATATGAGACCCAGATAATTAAAGAGGAAAATCAATTTTCTGGTTATTTACCAAGCATATAGCTCTTGGGTTGTCTTCCTCAATAAATTAGGTCCTGCCTGAGTCAAGCCCTGTCAAAGTCACCCTGAAAAAGCAGGGGACACTTCCACTAAAATTTGGTTCAGATGTGGAGAGTGATGATTGCTCCCAGGGCAGGGCTCTCAGGGAGGCCTTAAATGTCTCGAGAGAGCCAAGAAAGAAGACTAGCTCAGGAGTTTTTCTTGTGGTTGGGGTGGGACAGGGGTGAGGTGGGAGCTTGTGTGGTTTGAATTTCCTGCAGGTATCAAAAGACAGAGCACTGAGGATTTCTTATTAGCTTGCCCGGATATGGGCACAGGGAATAGGGGATGCTTAAAAGTTGTTAGCAGGTAAACATCAAAAAATAAAGTCAGACTCCTGCTTGGTCACTCATCTGCAACTAGTTGTGCCTGATAGTTTGAATAATCATCCAATGATTTTGTGAGGCATTATTAAAAATGAAATCATTTCAATAGTGTATCATTTCATTAATAAATTAGGAGGACATAGTGTACATAGTGTTTGAAGAATTCAAAATAGTAATAATACTTAACATTTTTATAATATTTTATGTTTTTCCCAAAGTACTTTTATATTAAAAATCATATTATACTCTTCAGATTTCTTAGGGTACATTATTACTGATATTTCAGAATACTAAATAAATTGTTTCAACAAAGTAGCTTTTTAATGTTGTACTAACTGAAATAGAAATACATTTCTTGTTTCTTGAAAAGTTCTTGATTTGTAACCCAATTTAGTCTCAATTCATATTTTGTTTTCCATCTCTTAAGATAATATGGTAGGGGGAAGAAATGGGTTATATTACGGAGACCTGGAAATATTATGAATTACGGTACCACAACACTAAAATAGTGGAGGACTTATTAAGTTACTTATATCCTAAATTTGATTAGCTCCACTCACAAAATAATCAAACACAACCCAAAAGAATTTTGATCCAGATAAACTTTTACATTGGCTCAGTAGTATTGAAATAATAATGATTACAACAACAACACCAATAAAAACACCAACTATTTCTTTTTCTGGAGCTAGACAAATTTATCCTAAAGCTCATATGGAAAACATACACATTCAATAATAACTGTGAAAATATTATTAAATATGGGGAACTAGAATAACATACTGTAAAGTCTTTACAATTAAAACATTATCATGCTGACCTGTGTAATGTTATATATTTAGAACAGAATAAAACATCAAATAAAAGTACATGGACCTTTACTGTACAATAGAGGTGGCATTTCAAATCACTGGGAAAAATCTTTTTACTAAAAGTTTCGGACAAACTATAGAGCCATTTTGACAATTGGATCAAAATATAACTGCTTACACTGCTAAGTGAAACAAACTTGATCAAAGATCTGAATGTTAAAATATATTTGAAAGTATAGACAAAACCCTGGATATATTTCTTTATATCTTGAATGTTGGGAAAGCTTTAAAGTTCTGGCTCAAAATCTAGGTGTGATTTTTATTGCAGTTTTAGTTTTTATGCCATAAAAAAATAAAACAGAAACTTCTGCATGACCAAAAGCAAAAACAAAAAACTAAAAGAGGCAAAGTTCAAAGAAAATGACTAATTGGGTGAAATTTTTACATTATATATAACAAATAAAGGGTTGATTTTCCCATATAAAAAGAAATCTAAGGGAGACCTCAGCATCTTGACGGCAAATGACACTTCCTTTGTCTCTCCTCTTTAATCTACAACCAGTAAAACATCTATAATTCAACAAACATTCGCCAAACACACCAGGATGCCAGAGAATTGCACACATCTGTGCATCCAAAGGTGTAGGCGGGGGTGGCTAGAACACACAGAGGAGGTAGAACTAGGGGAAAGTGGAGGCGGTGCCTGAAGTCCCAGCCACCCAGCTTCAGCAGCTGAGGGCACAGCCCCAGAGAACCAGGTAGCATCAGGCGAAGTGGTGCATATGACTCCATCCTCCTGGCCACAGGGGCACCCATGCCCACAGAGGACCAGGCAACAGTGAAAGTGGGGCCTGAGACCACATCCCTCCAGCCATGGAGGCACCCACAACACTGGGCCCCCTGCCCACAGCAATGGCACCTGCAAATCTGACAACCCCAGGCATGGCAGAGGCTCCTGTGACCTGGTTCCCTTACCACCCTCTCTTTCTCCCTGCAGCGGTGGAGCCTGAGACCCAGGAGACCCTAGACAGAAGGGAGGTGACCACCCTTCCAATACCCAAGGTGGTGACACTAGTAAAACCAGCAGCAGCAAGGAACCAATGACTGAGAGGCACAAGCAGCAACGGTGAGGGCATCAGGTGACAACTCTGGCAGAGGTAGTGGAGGATGGAAAATGCCCATTCTCAAATAAAACCAGAATTAGCACAAGTGTTGGGGAAACTGGATAGCCACATGCAAATAATGAAATTAGATCACTATCTTACACCATACACAAAAATCAACTCAAAATGAATTAAAGGCTTAGATGTAACACCTGAAACCATAAAACTCCTAGAAGAAAACATAGGCAGTATGCTCTTTGACATATGCTCTTTGTCTTTCTTAGCAGTATCTTTCTGGCAAGGGAAACAAAAGCAAAAATTAATGAACGGGACTACATCAAACTAAAAAGCTTCTGTACCGCAAAGGAAACTATCAACAAAACAAAAAGACAACCTATCAAATGGGAGAAGATAAATATCATATATTTATCATATATCAGATAAGGAGTTACTATACAAAATATATTAAAAACTCATACAATTAAACAACAACAAAAAGCAAACAACCCCATTTAAAAATGGGCAGTGGAGCTGAATAGACATTTTCCTAAAGGCATATAGATATCAACAGGCACAAGAAAATATTTTCAACATCACTAATTATTAGGGAAATGCAAATCAAAAACCATAATTAGATATTACCTCATGCTCATTAGAGCGACTATTATCAAAAAGGCAAGAATAGCAAGTGCTAGAGAGTAAGAAAATGGAATGTTCATAAATTGTAGATGGGAATGTAAATTGGTGCAGCCACCATGGAAAACAACATTAAAATTCCTCAAAAAATTAAAAATTGAACTACCACACTATCCAGCTATTCTACTCTGGGGTCATTCGAAGAATATGAAAACAATGATTTAAAAAGATAAGTGCACCCTCGAGTTCACTGCAGCATTATTTATAAGAGCCAAGATATGGAAACAACCTCAGTGCCCATCAGCATTGACAGATGAGTGGATAAAGGAAATGTGGTGTATGCATATAATGGAATACTTCTCAGTCATAAAAAAACAGATGAAATCTTCTCATTTGTGACAACATGGATAACACTTGAGGGTATTAGGCTAAGTTAAATAAATCAGACAGAGAATGACAAATACCGTAGGATTTAACTCATTTGTGGAATATGTTAAAACAAATAAACAAAAACATACATACAGAGTAGTGGTTACCAGAAGGTAAGAGGGGTGTGGGGAGGTGAAATGCGTAAATGAAGTCAACTGTATGGTAACCTTTGTAAACTAAACTTTTGATAGTGAGCATGCTGTAATGTTTGCAGAAGTTGAAATATAACGCACTTCACTACACTCTACCCTCTCTTATCCTTCCCAATCACAGAATCCAGCACTCACTACAACTAATCTGATTCCATACCTTAAGTCTACCTATGGAGACATATTTTTATATTTTGCTATATGTGACTAAACGCACTTTCTTTAAAGACTCCCAAAATCTCTCCTCATTCCCTTTCCTCCTTCTAGGTAGTCCATAAAATGCACTGTGGTCGGCCTTGATTCAAAAAATTTTAATTTGTATTCTTGAATATACTTTCCCCTTTTATCCACTTTTCTAATTTCTTCTCAGAGTTCAAGACCCAAGTAATTTCTACTTTTTCACAAATCTTTTTTCCAAATTCTAATGCCATGTGCTGAAACTTTCAAATGTTGTGACCTGTATTATTCACTTATCTGCTGATTTAAAGTATTATTTAAATGTGTCTTATTGGGTATGATTGTATATTAAATGGAAAAGTGACTTCAGGTGTGCAAAGGACTTTATATCTTTGTGTATACACAGCTATTTGTTGAACAGACAAATGCATAAGTAGAAAAACATGAATGGTTATAGTCATCGCCTTTGTCTAAAAATATACTTTTATCTTCCTTTGTATATCTCTCCTCCATTATTAATTTTAACAGAGGGATTAAGCCAAAATAATGGCACAGTTTTACCAAGATTTATATTCATTCTTTTAATTTCTGCTTTGCTATGACATAACTTGTTCAAGCTATGGACATCTTTATAGTTTAAAATGATGTATAAAGAAAACTATTTGGCACTTTATTAGCTAATCCTATTGCTAAAGAAAAACATTGTGCCACGCAAGGTAACAGAAGTTGATTTTATTTTAATATTGCCAGCAATGGGGAAGAAAGCATAAGCCAGTTGTGGAAATTCAGCTCCACTGAAATAAAGGGTGAGAGAGGATTAAGAGCTGTGGTGGAGGGATCATAGGCCACCTGTGTTTGCTAATTGTCTTTACCCACAATAAAAATAAACTGTCTCGGGCTTCCCTGGTGGCGCAGTGGTTGAGAGTCCGCCTGCCGATGCAGAGGACATGGGTTCATGCCCCGGTCCGGGAAGATCCCACATGCCGCGGAGCGGGTAGGCCCTGTGCTCCGCAACCGGAGAGGCCACAACAGTGAGAGGCCCGCGTACCGAAAAAATAAAAAAAAACTGTCTCATATTTTCATGATAATTATCTGAAGAAGGAGGTAGTTTTACAGTCTAGAGTGAGACACCCTCTGAAGTTAGGTTCCTATTCTTCCACAGAGACTGAAAGATAGGGCACTACTTCCCTTGAGGATTACTTTTCAAAGGGATGGCTCTAGGATCCTTGAAAAAAACAGTTCTGGGTTATAAAATTGGTAAGAAGTTTTAAAAAGAGTTAAATCACCTAAGGGCAGAGAAAGAACTTGCAACCGCAAGTTTTCTAAAGTAAGGATTTAGGAAAAGTAGGATCAGGGTCCTAGAGTCAGGAAGAAGCCTGTCTAAAGTTTGGTCAAGCTGAAGGGATTGTTAAGGTCTTTATGGTCATTATTCATTAAAAGACAAGATATGTCCTGTAGGCTCAATTCTTTTTCTACAAAAGAAATTCTAGTTTAAGGTCAGAAAACTTTCTATTATTTTACAAAATCATAGCACCTTTTTGGTTTCCAACCAGTCCATTATTTTCTACAATTCAAATGTCCCTATAATGTTTCATTCATTCCACAGGTCTTCATGTGTCACATTGTATAACCTGTCTCTCCCACTGCATAGTGAGTTATTTAGAGTTAGTGACTATATATATATATATATATGTATATATATACTAGAAATATGAATGATGTTTCCTGAAGCTGAGTCAGTAAGAATCTAGTGGACTGTAAAAAATGTCAGTTATAATCTTTCTTGAATAACTAAGAATTCCATATATGGATGGTTATATAATTTCAAATAAATTATTTTGATATATAAGTATTTCTTCTAAAAAGTTTGATATTTCTAAATTTTACTTTTGTTATACACCTTTCAAATGATAAATTATTAAAAATCATAGTTACTTCTTTTGGAATAACATTTCTAATTGAAAAACAAAAAAGAAGGGTGAACTTCATCCATAGCTGCTCTAATTGATTATCATTAATTATCTTAGTTTGTAAGGAATTGGTCTTTTCTTTCGAAAATTCTTAGTAATATCAAAGGTACAAAGTTCTGTTTGTGGCACATTGCTGGTATCAGTGCAGAAATTATTAAGAGACATTTCTTATGCTAGTGCCTGATTTTTCTGGCCAACTTTATTACATGCATTTGGTTTTATAAACAAAAGATCACAATATTTTTAATATTTCTGTTTAGAGTTTTATCAAATATATGTTATTTATTCTCCAAAATTTATGTGACAAATTCTTTGAATTTTAATTTTTTTGTATTCAAGTACCATTTATTTTTCAGAGAAAATCTGATAATTCATTGTAAATTGTCCTAAGTATTGAAAACAAAAATTATACAAACTATATGTAAAATATAGTTCAATATTATACAGGCAGCCTTCTGTATCTGCGGGTTCTGCATCTGCAGATTTAACCAGCCATGGATAAAAACAAGAAAAAAATTTTTATTTCAAAAAGTTCCAAAAAGCAATACAAGATGATTTAAAGTATATGGGAGAATATGTGAAGGTTATATGCAAATACTATGCCATTTTATATAAAAGAGTTGAGCTTCAGTGGTTTTTGGTACCTGTGGGAGGTTCTGGAACCAATCCCCTGCAGATACTGAGGGACAACTGTATAGTTTAATTTTACACAGTTTAATACTTCCATGGAAAGCAGCAGAATCTAAGAGAGAGAAAAAAAATACGCTGTTCAGTAGGATAAATTTTTAAAATATAAAATAAGTTTCTTTTAAAACTCAAATTCCCATGGCATTTATTTAAAAAGTGGATTATACATTCTGATATCAACTTTAGAACTAATTAAATTACATGAACCCCATTATATGTTTTCCTCAGAGACTTTAAGATCAATGTTCCATCCATAGTGCATTGAGGATAAACGTTTTACACATCTTTTTCAGTAACTGTGTTGGTAGCTGAAGCATGTAAAATTTTTACCACAGGGAGTTTTAAAAGAAAAGGAAAAAAACACATCTACAAAGAAATATTTAAAGGGAAAGTTCCTTCAGACTGGATCTTTCTACTAGCATAAGTTTATTTTTTCCCCAAAAGCTGTGGGTGCATATATTTAAAACTTGTTATAACTTAGGAGATATTAAAAATGTTAGAAGATAACCAAAATCGTTGAATTTAAAATTACTAATAATTGTGTTAAGCACTGTAAAGTGAAATTTACTTTTTGAAATCTTGAAAATGCCACGATTTTAAATGAAATTTATACTTCTGAGTATTTCTTACTATATTCTCTCTCTCCTTTTGTTCATTTGTATCAGAACTTTTCCCACGCTCATGTTTCGATTGTCTTCACTTTTAAGATGCGCTGGTCATGAGAATTTTTTGCTCGTTTGTTGAAGTATACCCTAGTAAATATCAGTAGGTGAATTTAATGGATAATATGTCTTTTATAAATACATTATAAATTATAGTACGTGTTTCTTGACAGTCTACAAATGAAGAGCTTTATTTCACAAATTGTTACTTATAATGTGCCTTTTTCCTAAAATGCTTTAAGTGCTTTATGGATATTTGTTCAGTACACAAATCAGGAAAGCAAAATCAAAAAGCAAAAGATGTCTTAGTGTTTTGAAAATTTATAATATAAATACTAAGTAATTATAATAAAATTAGAATATAAAATATTTGCATAAGGTTATGTAGCATACAATATTTTAAACTGAATAGTTGAGAGAAGAGTTTCCTGGAACTAGATATATACATTTGAGAGGACAGTCTCTAGAACAAATTGCATAAAATATTAATAATTGGCCAGTTACACTCAGTGCCTACAGAAAAAGATCTAGAAAAGATAATCAGAAGACTAGAAATGATAGAGTCAGAAAGAACACAAGTTTTTAGAAAGGGAGATAGATGATCTAAGTTCATTCTGAAATACAGGAAAGGCTTAGCTAGAATTAGCCAAAAACTTAATATAGTTTTGGAGTTACAGGTTAAGAAGATAATTAAAACATGGGTAATTTCTACCTCCATATTTTCCAAATTATATTCAAAGAACTAGTTCTTGAAACATTTATGGAGGTTCTGTAAGTGTTTGTATTCTGTTTAAACACAATGTTTAAAAAATGAACAGGATTTTTAACATAGATTCTCTGACCTTTCACATGCAAATATAATACATTGCAAATTTCTAATCGGGGGCTACTGCAGGCAGTATATCAAAGTTATTTGACCTTAATTCATCAGTGGGGCAGGAAATCCACAATACATAATTTGGGGAAAATGCTCCAAACTTAACTTAAAATATTTTTGTGTGTTTTCTATTGAAGCAGATAAAATAATTTACCGAAGAAATAGAGTTGATGGATATTTGTCAAATAGTTTCATTATAAGACCAAAAATCTTTTTTATCCTGTAATTGCATGCGAAGCCCCATTTATAGCATATGAGGCTCACAATGTAATAATACAACAATGAAAGCAGAACAAATTCTTAATTTATGACTAACATTGAAAAACTCTATTATTCTTTATATTATTTTTCACCTGTTTCAATTCATACCATTCTTCTACTCATTATGGGTCATAAGTACTTCTGTATGCAGAACATTATTCTTTAACCTTATTTATAATTATATATCTCATTAATTGTTGACAAATACCTTGTATATTTTTATTCTATTATGGTCTGATTTGGGGACACCTATTTTATTAGGCATTTTGTGGACACAGTTTAAAATCCTTCAAAAATATTATATTTTGTACTGAGTCTAGGTAATATTCATGTGTGTTTTTTGTCTCTGACAAGCAGTTTACTTCTAACCTAGAGATATTTATATGACTTTTAGAAATTAAAACTTATTCAACATCAGTGCATTGCAGCAGATGCATAAGAAAAATTTACTCCTGCATCTAGAGGTTCAGCTTCAACGCAATGAATATTATGCAAACAACCTAACGATGCTCTGCCAAAGACTGGTTTATTCAAGTCTCATACTGGATATCAGCCGAGAGACTTTTTGCCTTTTCAAGCTACTCCTTCTGCTTTATTTTTCTACATTGTTTTTAAGCCTCACCAACCATTTATTTTTCCTTCATTAAGAAAGGATACTGTATATTTTTCACTTAACAACTTTAGTTTACACTGAAAATTTTGAATAAGTGGATACTTAAATACAACAGATGAAATTAATATGAAATATATAGTTGTTTCAAATCTTTTTATAATACCATTTTCTTTTTATAAACAAATAGTTTTGTGATCTGTATTTTTCATGCTTTGTAGCAGCACTTCAAATTTTAAAAGGTACCATTCATTGAAACAAACCTCATAATTATAGAGCAAGTAGCTGTATATGCAAAAATCATTTGGGAAAATATTCTCAAGGCTCCAGAGAACATTCATGTTAATTAGAAAGCTGACTAATTTTTAGCCTTATATTCTATAAGACAAATATAGTCACAGAAATTTATATAATGTCTTGGATATAGTTACATTATATTTAAATCATGATAAGGCATTATTATTTTATTGATGCCATGGAATTATCATAAATATGTTAGCATAAAAACAAAGTTTTTAAGGTATTAAGTAAAATAATCAGAACATATTTCTAATACAATTGTACCTTAATCTAAACATGTTATACATATTTGCAAGGAACTATAGTTCTGGAATCAAATTTAGGAAGTAAACTAGTAATATATTTAACTGCAAATTTCTATGCAGCATTTATACTCTAAAAGGTACTTTTTAGTCATTGTGCATTTTATGTCTAGGTAACAAACTTCTAATTGTCTCAGCTACAACTTTACACTCCCTGTGAAACATAGGTAAAAAACTTTTTGTGTCATATTCCTTCTGTTTCATTTTGACTTTTTCCAATTATTATGATATATATTACCAAGTTTTCCATATGTGGGTAGGAACAGTTTGTTCTCCATATGAGACTCATGTAGAAACAAAAATAAAGTGAGAACTTTCCTTGTAAAATATGCTCTACAGCATCGTGGATTTTAAGTTCCTTAAATGACTACAAAGGGGATAAATCTCATTTGACAAGTAAATGCTCTATGTTCACATAAATAAGTACAATATAACTACAATATGATTTTCTGAATATTTCTTCCAAATGGATACAAACACGACTGATACCAAATGGCCACTTGACTTCTATAGACTAAAAATTATTTAAAAATTTATTGTACATTACATTCACACATTGATCGAAATATATTTCAGTCTAATACTTGCTTCCTTCTTTTGCCTTATTTGATTCTATGATACTTTGTTTTTCATTTCTTTCTCTTTTTATGTCTACTCCATGCTCTGAACTATTTTCATTGGCATTCTCTTTAATCTCTTGTATTGATCTCTCCCTTTATGTAAATAAAATGAATTTGTATGTCTCTAGGTCTGACTTTTCTCCAGTCTTATCTTTCATTTTCACAAACCATTAGACAATATGGCAGGTGTAATCACAAAACAAAATAGATTCAAAATTGAATGTTGAATGTATAATATTTTAATTTCAGTAAGTACTGTTTTATGCATTTCTCACTCATTTTCATGTCACCATAATTCTCTCAGTCATCCTGTTTTGCAAACTTGAAATTATGTTAGGCAATGTCTCTTTTTTACTATCCACATCTGATAAGTTTCCAAAACCATCTACTCTAACTTTGTGCCTCTTCATTTCTAGCCATCTCTACCCATTTCAAGTTTTTCATCTTTTCATCTAGACAAATCTAGTACCTTTCTAACTGACCTCCACATACTTAGACTTTGACTCTTCCATTTTTTTCCACACACAGTTGTCAGTTCTAAAGACCAATTTCAAGTATATTACTTCCTCAACCTTTCTATGAAGATATTTTCCAGATGAGTTATACATTTTTATAATACTATGCAGTATTCTTCACAATGTACTGCAGTGAAAAAAACAAGATGGAATGTGTAGTATGCTACACAATGTTATATTTAAAAAATAGAAAAATAAATGATAAATATGTTTAAATAATCTTTCTGGGGAAGCAAAAAATAGTAAAGGGTAATGGAAGCTAAACTTCTTATATGTGCCTTTTTTTTCTTATCACTGAAAGTTTGTATCCTTTTCCTAACTTCTATTTCCCTCACCCCTCAGTTCTTGTCAACCACTTTTCTACTCTGTTTCTATGAGTTCATCTTTTTAAAAAATACTACGTATAAGTGATACCGTAACTGTTTTGTCTTTATCTGCCTGGCTTATTTCACTTAGCACAATGCCCTCATGGTCCATCCATGTTGTACAAATATATGTAATGTGATACATAATGTTATCTCTTTTCTTTTTGATGACAGCCATTCTAACATCATCTTTATATCTATCTTTAAGAAGATATCTCATTTTGGGTTTGATTTGCATTTCCCTGATTATGAATGATGCTGAGCGCCCTTTCATGTACCTGTTATCCATTTGTATGTCTTATTTGGAAAAAAATGTCTTTTTTTTTTTGCCACTGAGTTGTATTAGTTCTTTATATATTTTGGATGTGAATCTCTTATCAGATATGTGGTTTGCAAAGATTTTCTCCCAGTTTTGTAAGTTGCCTTTAAATTTTGTTGATTGTTTCCTTTGCTCTTCATTTATTTGTCATTCTGATAGTTCAGAACATAAGGATAAATAAATTTTTGGTCAGTGAAAGTTTCTAATTATAGAAATATTACATAAGTAATCAAATAAGAATTAGAATATCTCTATTTTGCAATCCTTAATTAAGAGATCTAATAATTATCATTAGTGGTAATGTCACAAAAACAAAGGCAACCAGACATATGTATCCCTGGCGTCAGTCAGGATTCTCTGGAAAAACAGAATCAACATGATATATATATCAACAAAGATTTACTACAAGGAATTAGTTCACATGACTATGGAAGTTGAGAAGTTCCAAGACCTCAGGAGAGAGCTGATGGTTTAGTTCTAGTCTGAGTCCAAAGGTCCAAGAATGAGGAGAGCCAATGGTATAAGTTCCAATCTGAAATCCAGCAAGCTTGGAATATAAAAAAAGTTGATGTTTCAGTTCCAGTCTGAAGACAGAAAAAGATCAATATTCCTGCTCAATCAGTGAGACAAGAAGAATTCTCTCTTACTCATGGAAGGGTCAGCCTTTTTATTCTACTCAGGCTTTAACTGATTAGATAAGGCTCACTCACACTGGGGAGGACAATCCCTTTTACTTAGTCTACCATGATCTCATCCACAAATACTCTCACAGTTACACCCAGATTAATGTTTTATCAAATATCTGGTTACTTCGTGGCCCAGTCATGTTGATGTAAAGTTAACCATCACAATCCTGAATGGAAGTACATAGAATTTTATATGAGGCAGTCTTGTCAAAAATAATTAAATGTGGGCTTCCCTGGTGGCGCAGTGGTTGGGAGTCCGCCTGCCAATGCAGGGGACGTGGGTTCGTGCCCCGGTCTGGGAGGATCCCACGTGCCGCGGAGCATATGGGCCCATGAGCCGTGGCCGCTGAGCCTGCGCATCCAGAGCCTGTGCTCTGCAGCGGGAGAGTCCACAACAGTGAGGGGCCCGCGCACCGCAAAAAAAAAAAAATAATAATAATAATAATTAAATGTGAGTACTGTAAAAACTTTAATGCTAACTACAAAGTCATAAGAAATTACTTTGTGTCTACAATCATCCATGTATGACTATGATATGAGAATATGATTCTTATAAGATTTATGAACTGTTTTCTTCAATAAAATATTTCAAGAAAAAAAGAGATATATGGGAACTTGAAATATTAAACAACATTTGAGTCATTTTTCCAAGTCATAATATATGAAAATTGTTTGAATAATGATTCAAACAATTTTTAAAAACAGGTATTTGATGAAAAAGTTTCAGAGAATAATGATGGTAATGGTTGTAAAACAATATAAATCTACTTAATGCCACTGAACTATACATTTTAAAATGTTTAAAATGGTAAATTTTATTTTATGTATATTTTACCACAATTTTAAAAATAGTTAAAAATATAAAGAAATGTGGAAAGTTAATACTTGAAGACATTAAAAATTAGTGTTAATTTTAGATTTATAGTGATGTGTTTTTTAAGAGTGCATGTTATTTAGGGATACCTACTGAATATCTTCAGTTAAAGTGATGATTCACTGGATATGATTCAAAGTAATCTAGGAAGGGATGGGGAAAGTGGTATAGATTAAACAAACTGAAAAAAAGTACAATTACAGTCCCTGATGGTATGCATCAATGTTCCTCTTTCCCTTTCTTAGTTGACAAATCATTTCTAATCTCTGAGGATTCATTTATCCAGGGTTCTTCTTTTAGTTCCTGTTTTTATTTGTCATAAACACAAATCTTAATGCTCTGATCTTTTGTCTGGAACAACACTAGCACTTGTTCTGCCAAATCACATTTTTTAACAAAGCTGTAATAATAAGTCAGGAAAAAAGGGGGAGAAAAAAGAAATCATAAGGTATTTAGATTTGAGTCTTTGTGCATTTAATTAGATAGAAAAGAATTGGATCCCCTGCATTATTTCAAACACGGTGCAAAGTTTGGTGTAATCCTTAACCATCTCTATATCCAAAATGGCCCAGGCTCAGTGAACAGATATTCACCTATCCTGACATTATAAGTCATCAGGAGGACGGCAATTCCTGTAATAGAGAAGCAGGTCTCCTGTCCTTCCTTGGGACTCACAAACCTCATTCCTAAGATAAGAATGGTAAGGAATATATATTTTAGGGTAGATGAGAGAAAAATCAATCATTTATCATTAAAATCATCCTTATATTCAAAACTTTCATGGAGAAAAAAGAAAACAATAACTATCAACAAAGTGCAAGAAGTCAGCAAGATATTTTGGAGCAAAAATAATTACACAATTTAGAAAACGATTTCACACATCTCCAGCACTGTGGTTGTAAGATCTTTGTCTCTACCTTGTATGCTGACAGGCTCTGAAGACAAAGGACATGCTGGACGAGAAAGAGTAGATTAGGGAAGATAAAAGCGCCTGTGCTGCTACTGTGTCTGCAAGTAAGAATCAGGAGCACGAAATGGTTTTATTAATTCCACAAATACTTAGTGAGCAAACCAGTGTTGCTCTGAACTCAGAAAAGATGCAATCTTTAACAGTTTCATCTAACGAGAAAGACTTCAGGTCAGGTTAAGGGGTTAGTTACCAGAAGGGGTGCCAATATTAGTGCTGTGCTGGAAAGGAGATGTTACACCATGAAATGCAAAATGAAGAGTGAAGAGACAGAAAAAGTGATCACTTTGACAACAGCACTGAATGTCATTGGGAAGAAAGGAAATACACAAGCATTGACAGTCAGAATTATCTAGTACTTTGTATTAGTTATTTTCTGATTAAAAAAATCACCACTGGTATTACCACAGGTAAAACCTATACGTGTATAAAAACACAGAAGAGGGCTTCCCTGGTGGCGCAGTGGTTGGGAGTCCGCCTGACGATGCAGGGGACACGGGTTCGTGCCCCGGTCCAGGAGGATGCCACGTGCTGCGGAGCGGCTGGGCCCGTGAGCCATTGCCGCTGGGCCTGCGCATCCGGGGCCTGTGCTCAGCAACGGGAGGGGTCACGGCAGTGAGAGGCCCGCAGAGCAAATAATGTTAGTATATTTATTCCTGAATATTAATGAGGTACATTTGCAAAGATATTCCACTATAAAGACAACATTAATCATAAACGGTAAAATATTCAAAAATAATTGAAATAAACTCAGTAAGTCAGCTGGCAAAAGATGTTTCACACACATTGTCTTGAATGGTTTAAGTCTCTAAACTTTGTATGGTGAGCTTAGTTTTCTCTTTTCTGTTGTCTCAATAGATTATTCTAATATCTATATTATCTCACAGCTTTCCTACATTTAATGCTTACTGTCCTCTGAAATCATCCCATTCTTTAAACTTCAGAGAATTTTAAAAAGTCAATGAGACAAAAACTTGATTCACAGTCGCAATTACAATTTAATTATACTAATTCACATTATTAAAAAATAACTAAAAACAAAAAGTAAAATCATGACTATATAAGTTGCTCAGTATTGCTAGGAAGATTTTATAAATCATGGAATTTTTAGTGTGTGGATGATGCCTTATGAACTTCACTAATGATTTAGATAATATATTTAAGTTTTAATTCCACTATATTCTGCCTTAAAGATTTTTCTAATGACCTATTCAGGAATAAATTAAATCCATTTACTTTCTCTTGTTAAGGTTAATCAATTAGTATGTTTTTTATTTCCCCATAACTTTATATCTCTTCCTCATATTGAAAAATATGATATAATATTTCAGAGGTAATCATTTTATATTAATTATATTTTATTTCAGAAATGTTATATTATTCAATATTTGTTACCATATTTTAAGTGCTGTAACAATATAATTCTATAATTAGTTAATTTTAGTACTCAGCAAGTCCTTCAATAGAACACAATCCTTATGTACTAATTTTTAAAATGTATCTATCTTTTCTTCTAAGTGTTTTGTAAATCTTCTCTTAACTTTAAAGCTGAATATAATAAGTAAGGAATGCATCAGATCCGTGGTATTCCCACAAGAAGAATATAATTTATGAATTGCTTTAGCCTTCAGCAGTTTCTGCTCTATTTTTACAAAAGCCAGTATACCATATGGTCAATTGATTATGGCCTTCCTCCTTCCTGGTACAGGATAAATTTTTTTTCAACTACAAGTTAAAAAAGAAAATAAATCCTTTGAAAAATATCTCTCAGAATTGTACAATTCTCCTAAACTTTGTTGCTTACTGTAGGGTGTAGCCACATATGCCTGGGGTACCTAGTTCCAGTTTTGTTGGTTACCTTCTTAGTAAAACAGGAACAATCATGCCATATTAAGACATTTGCTTTGCAGTGCAGAAATAATTGATCTACCATATATTTTCTGTTCTTTTTGTCTACATGCACAGTAGCAATTGCAGTTTAACTATACCAATTCACATTATTAAAGAATAACTAAAAACAAAAGGTAAAATCATGACTATATAAGTTGCTCAGTATTGCTGCATATGTAACCAATTACCACAAATTTTGTGGCTTAAAATAACACACAGATTTACCATCTTATAGTTTCTGATCTGGAGTCTTGGCATAGTATGGCTGCATCCTCTGCTCAGTGTCTCGCAAGGATTCAATCAAGGTATTGGCCAAACTGAATTTTCATCTGGAGGCTAGAATGGGGAAGAATAACTTCTAAGCATCCAGATTATTGGGAGAAGTAATTGCTTTGTGTTTGCATGACTGGGTGCTTCAGCTTTTTGCTATCTGTCTGCTAGAGGCCACATTTAGGTCCTAGAGGCCACTCATAGTTCCTTGTGGCCCCACCCAGTTTTTTTGCCACAAAGACTTCCTCAACATAGCTGCTTATTTCCTCAAACGTGCAAGGATAATCTTTCACTGTAGTCTAAGATGAAGTCTTATATATCATGTAATGAAGGGAGTGACATCTCTATATCCCCACAGAAGTGCCACATTCTGTTGGGTAGAAGCAATTTATACATACTGCCTGCACTCAATGTGAGGGTATTACACAATGGTGTGGACCCTAGGAGCTGGGAAATTATGGGAGGGGGGTGCTTACCTTAGAGTCTGTTCATCATAATGATGTTCATACAAATAGGAATGGTTCAAGCATCAAAGATGTATTTAATTCATTAATATTTCAACTGTTTCAGAGGAGAATTCAAAGTACAGTACTTGTACAGTCAGATGAAGAATGCTGGAATGAATTTACAAATAGATGCAAAAATTCATGAAACTGGTCAATATCCACAGGGCATTTGATTAGATACAATTTTAATTTCTATGTAAAGAAATCATTTGCACTACTCTCAGTTTTCTCCAACTGGCAGTAGAATAGCTAATAAGACAACTGATAGTGGAATAGCTCAAAAGCAAAGTGCAGAGTCTCCGTGGAATCGGGTGACCCAGAAAAGAAAAAAGCAAGCCCAGAATTTTTTTCTCAGTTTCAAAATCTTAAAAAAAATTTTTCTTTACAGCACCAACTCTTCCCTGTGATTATGATAATTTCTAATAAATAATTTTTTAATCCAAAAATCAGCCTGTCTCATTTGATTTGGACTGATTTTTTACATAAGTTGCTGCAAGAGTGTTGATTAATTGTATAGACTTCCTTGAGACTATATTTTAAGTCTAGAGTTATACAGTATTGAATAATTGTCTGCAAAATTAACTTTTGTCTAGAAGTTTCCATAAAGAATCTAAGATTGAATTTATAAAGTTTATTTTGTTTGAGGCCAGAAAACAAGTCCAATAAACTCTACCAAATTTCACCTAATTTACTCTCAATTTGGGGTGAATCTTTCTATTCTAGGGGTTCGCAAAATATTCTAAATTTCCTGGTCCAAAAGGTGACCTTCCTTACTAACCATCAGGCTAGGACTCCTATAAGCAAGGCACCAGGACAATTTGCAAGGCACCAGGACAATTTTTCTAGGAGGGTTTTGTAGGCATTTACTCTGTAAGTACAGCCGAAGTTAGTTCCTTAAAGTGCTGGTCATAACTGTTTAAATGAACATCATTTAAAATATGATACTCCACTAAGACCTTAGCCACATGATCAATTTGTCCAATTATATCATGGAAAAAAAAAGATGCTTAGTGAACCTAAGCAAATAAATATATTGCCACGAAAAGTAATTAGATTTTATAAGTGTTTATGATTTCTGGGATGTCAGGGTGTGTCATTTCAGTTTACAA
This sequence comes from Delphinus delphis, assembly GCF_949987515.2. Lineage (NCBI taxonomy): Eukaryota > Metazoa > Chordata > Mammalia > Artiodactyla > Delphinidae > Delphinus > Delphinus delphis. Next base: position 58,399,660 of record NC_082684.1, on the reverse strand, counting down.
AAGCAAAGTCACTTCATTTAATGGGGTAGCTTTAAAAGAGCTTCCTTACATACATGAATAATAGAACATTAAGACAATATAAACAATATTGCAAGCAAATAACCACAATAAATTTTCTTCACCAGTTTAATCAATCCTATGTTTTTAGCTCTTGTTCCTCTCCATCTTGGTTTAGCATGAACCCAACATAAATGTTCTTGATTTAAAGGAATCATGAAAATTCTGATTCGGTCTACTGATATAGTCTAAATATCATCTAAACAATGTCAGCTCAGAAGCTATAAAGAAAAGTCCACATTTGAGTTTAAAGTACCTGCTATTGTTTTTTTCCTTGAGGCTTTGAAATTATTCTTCTTTGTTTAAGATAAAACTCTGATCAGCACATAATAGTATATCCAGCATATATCAGAGTAAAACAAATACTATTTGTGCTACAGACAAAAAGCCTATGGTATTTCTATCATTTTTTTCTAATAATAAATTTCAAATGTGAAAAGTCTAATTAGAATTCACAATAAAATTAGTGCAACTGGGCTTCCCTGGTGGCGCAGTGGTTGAGAGTCCACCTGCCGATGCAGGGGACACGGGTTCGTGCCCCGGTCCGGGAATATCCCACATGCCGCGGAGCAGCTAGGCCTGTGAGCCATGGCCGCTGAGCCTGCGCGCCCGGAGCCTGTGCTCCACAATGGGAGAGGCCACAACAGTGAGAAGCCCGTGTACTGAAAAAAAAAAAAAATAGTGCAACTGACAAGGAAATAGGGTTTTTTCCATGGCATGAAAAAGGAAGTTAATAAAACTATTCCCAAAAAATTTAGACGAAAAATCTCTAATGATAATAAATATACCTATTTTCAATGAAGTCAAGAAATGTTATGCATCTGATTTATAAGCCTAAATGAACATAATTTTCATAAAGAAAAAATATTAAAATAAAACAGGAAATAATTCTAAGATATACCAAAATATATACAGAGAATATCAGGTGAAGAGATTCAGTAACTCTGGAGAAGGCTTGAGACATCTCTAGTATTATAAAACTTTATGAGAAAGTTGAATGTGCTTTCCAAACTGAAAACCTCTAGCCTAGAATGTGTACATTCAAAGTAAAGAAATAAGGTTATGGCCAAGTAGACATAAATAATAAGAAAAATTATGGCTGAAGACATATATTTTTGTTGCCTAATACCAGGCAAAACATTATTAGGACTCTGACAAGTAAAGGAAAACTCAACATAATTATATCATAAAGTCTTGATCAATATTTTCCTTGAAGATGAAAACATAGTCTGTACAGTGAGAACACTGGCAAACTTCTAGAAACTTTCCATCAAGCAGATAATTTCTGAAATATTCATATTAATAACTTTACCTATTCAAATTTAAATTTAGGATGTCTATGCCATTCTTCTTACTTGACTCTTTCCATGAAAATAATCCAACAAATCTATTTATGATACCTCTTTCTCTAAGATGGGGGAAAAAACTGTCATTTTCCAGAGACCCTGTGAGAAACTTTTCAAGGATAGTTTTACATGTAAGAGATATCCTGAAAGTTCTGTAGGTTTTTTTTCTCCAAATAAAAGCAGATCTGGAGAAGGCAGAAATTAAAAATTTGTCAAGAGATCTGAATCAAGAGTGACTGAGAAATAATACTTGATTATTTGTTTAAGTGGCAAATGCACACAGAACATAACTTGGTTGTAAAGAACCTCAGCTCTTTTATAAGTGAAGAAACACTGGTTCTTTGTTTTTTTCATTAAATAATCAGTGGTAAAACATCATCAACATAAAGCATAGAATACTGTTCCAATAAAACACAGAATCTCTTCTACCTATTATAGGAAAAGACATTAGTCAATAAACCAAGGAAACAAGCTAATGGAAATAAAGAAAAAATTGCTAATATTTTAACATATTTCATAGTTTCTTTTTAGACTCAGGTATTATAAACCAAAGCAAAAATATCACCTTCTGTGTTTTGTCCTTCATTATTATGCTTTTTCACATTCTGGAACAATCTGACACTTTATTTGATGATAGATCTCAGGGGAACTGTAAGAGCAAAATTAAATTTATATTAATATTTTGATGTTCATCATGTTGACATGCAATGTGTTAATTATTCCTATCTTCAAGTGACTCTACAAATAAGTACATTTAAACGTTTCTCAGCTTTCATGTTTAATATAGTAAATATCAGGATCTTTGGGGTCCTCAATTCTCAATAATTAACAGTTGTAAAAGGGTACAAGGTGCCAAAAAAAAAAAAGGCTTAGAAATGCTACCTTATGACAAAACTACTCTTTTTTCCTTGAAAATCTAAACTACATTCACAGGTGTATTTTCTTTCACTATTATTCTAAGCAGCATATCAACCACTAAATTGATTATAACTTTTAATCCGATGAGTAACTTTTATTTCACAGATAAAACTGGGGGATGAATAACTTAGATCTTTCATCATTCCAAGCATTTTGGTTTTCCAGTAGAATTCATAAATATACTTAAAACAACTTTCTACAGCCAAAGACCTCCATATGCAGCTTCTTAAAGCTTTTTTTTTTTTTTTTTTTTTTTTTTTTTTTTGTGGTACGCGGGCCTCTCACTGTTGTGGCCTCTCCCGTTGCGGAGCACAGGCTCCGGACGCGCAGGCCCAGCAGCCATGGCTCACGGGCCCAGACGCTCCGCGGCATGTGAGATCCTCCCGGACCGGGGAATGAACCCATATCCCACCAGGCAGACTCTCAACCACTGCGCCACCAGGGAAGCCCCCTTACAGCTTTTTAAATGATGATATCCACTGACATGAACCAAAATTACATATCCTCTATAACATATAAATATGTGAAGGAATTACATAACTTTAAAATTATGCTTGTAATTGATGTAATTATTCTATATTAACTAGAATATATACAAGTATCTGATAATCATTCAATATCAGTCCAAAGATTTAAGTTGCCCAAAGATCTTGAAAATTATCTTCAATCTGATATACTCTAAAACATAATTACCTTGAAATAAGAAGTTTGTCAAAATAATGATTTTATTTAATTGAGCACACATTTATGTTAGCTATTTCACCAGTAAACTTCTATATGTTTGGGAAAAGTAAATCAAAGTAGAATAAATTGTAGCTTTTTGACTTGAATTATAATTAACACTGACAAATCAGAGGAAACAAACATTTTTATTAAGGTAAAATTATTAAATTAGTCTCATTTACTTCATATTTATCTAAATATGGATTCTTAGGGCAGTTCTGAGTTTCTGTAGGAATAATTTTTCAAATATATTTAAAGTATTATAAGTTCAATTTCCTTATTTTCTGATAATTTTAGGAGTATTTATCTATAAGCCAACCAGAAAATAATTCCTTTATAATCTAATTTACTGATATTCTCTGAAGATAGGGCAATTTTATATAGTCACAAAATGAGAAGGAAAGGCTTTTTTGAACTACAGACATGTATGCAGACACAGAAATAGCTTGAATTACACAGTTTTGGCCACAGGTCAAGTTCATTGGTCCTGATATTAAAGAGTAATTCTGCTTTCCAGTGGATTGATGTGTACTCAAAATAGACAAATATACAAAAAATAAATAATGACAAAACTAGCAAACCAAATTCACTGTCATCTCTAACCCAACAGAGAATAGATCTCTATAAATCTATTAATCCATTTACAGATCACCACATGATCACATCATAAAACCAAATTCCCAATCATTACTGGCAAAACTGGGGAATCTCTTATTAGATATAAGCAAAGCAGAAACAGCAACAAAACAAAATCAGTAGAGGAGGGTAAAAAGTACTAGAAAACAAAGAATCAGCAGAGTTAAAGTTCTAGCTGTGTTGAAACTCACGTGTGCCTGAAACTCAGCCTGAGCTTAAGCAGCTCATATTGTACATTTGCCCAACAAGACGGTTTACTTGGCTTCAGGTGAATCCACTGGTCATCTCCATTAATAACACCCAAAAATGTTAAAGTATTTTTAAAGAAGGTAATACTATAACTCTCACAGGAATATAAATTACTCACATGCCAAATATTCAACTCATTAATTAATAAGGGAGACTGGAAGTAAAAACTGCAACCAGTTCAAAGGAAACTTTTGAGTAGAATTATAGTTAAATATGAAATGCTGAGGTAAATTTAAAAAGAGAAGTAAAAAATGTTAAAAGCCTTTTTATATCCACATGGCAATAAGCAATTGTCTTCCAACACACAATTTACACATCCATGGAAAAAATAATCTACACTAAGGGCAGGTTATCTACAATTTATAGAGTTGTAAAATATCTCAATGACAATGAAAGGTGCAAAAGCACCTGTAGAATCAGATAACCAAGGAGGAAGATACCCAATAATCTACCAGTGCATTTCAACTCTTTCACAATTGTTCCTGACAACAGCAATTAAACACCTTCAAATGAAAATTTCTATGTTGATTTCCTTACCCTTGTCCTTTCAAGCATGGAGTTTCAATGATACAGAATTATCCACAAACATATTTTCTCAAGGCCTTGTATGTTCCTTGGTCAGTAGAGATTTTTAATCATTTTTGTTCATTTTTTATTAATCTTATCCTATGTATCTCATATATATGAAAAACTTGTTGAAGTTCTTATATTTTAATCTCTTCTTTCCTTAGCATCCAGACATAATCTAATATTTTCGCTGCTATTGCACATCCTTGGTTATGATTTGTCAAATCTCTCTTTCTCTCTCTCTCTCTTTCTCACTCTCTCTCCCACACACAAACACAAAATAAAATAGAAATATACATTCTAAAATATTAACTAGGTACTAGGCTGTGTGATATGGTTTATTTTTTTTCATCTCTTATATTTAAAAAATATTTACAATAAAGTAATACTTTTTCTTTTTAAAATATTAAATAATAAAATATTAAATTTTATTAAACACAAATAATGTTCTAAAATCACGCTTTTAAGCTTGTAAATAATCATTGCTAATTTGTAGAAAATTATATGTCTATTACCTATTACTATTGAATATATTTCATTTTCTGTAAAAGCTTAAGATGCATTCTATGCATTTACTTTCTCAATGATTCTATATTTCTTTGTAAGGAGATTTTATGTAAGTAACTTCTTTAATAATAGGAATGACAGCTGAGTCTTTAAAACATGCTTGATGCCTTGGAAAATTACTGCCTTTATTTTCCATCTCAAATAAACAATTAAAATATGAAAATAGAAAATCTTGCATACAAAGAATAAACATAACTTTCTATTCTATTCCTTTATTTTTATTCTTTCAATTTCTTTTCTATTCTCATCTATACATTAGTTGTTCCACTATCATTCCAAACCTTTTCATTATATTTTAAAGTAACTCCTTGATAAATTTAATTCTTCAAATACATTAACATTTTTTATCCCCCTTCCTGACTCAAAGTCAAGCACATACTTAATATTACTCAACAAATGAATTTTATTCCATGTGTTTAAAGAGAATCCGAGAATCATAGTAATGAAATATGTACCTTAAAAGATAGTCATCATATCATAGGGACTTTGACTTGCTAACTTGTTCACCAAATTTGCCCAGAGTGAAAGCAAATCTAACTTTTCCTTCATCACTTAACAAATTCTGTGAAGAAAAATGAAAGGCTGTTTTGCATTTCTTTTGATAAAAGTGCTTGCTAAGCAGAATTTATAAGACACAGTTTGCAGTTGTATACCTGATTCCTCCCGATGTCATGTTATTAAACTTTTGGGAAAAGATATATCCTCTGATACTTTTGGAAGTTAAATGAAGGATATTTTAAGTAGAATTCTATTGTGTTTTATAAGACAGAGGCTCTTATTCACTTATTTTAAAATGCATTAGATATTAACTTTTTCCCTGAAGATAAATACATATTTTAATAAAAATGGTTCTGAAAAGAGGTAATTTTGGTAACAAGGTAATTTACAGAGCAACTATGAAACTATGTATATATCAGCTTCCCTCTTTCTTCCAGGTCTTCAACATTATGAAAGAGGAAAGAGGATTACTTGTTAGAAGTGCTTTAGAATGATTTTTATATGAAAATAATCTTTTCAAATAAATACATTTTAGTTCTAATATTATATTGCAAATTTTTAATTGTATTCCGCAAAGCCACAAAATGTTAATGATTTAGATAAATATATTGGTCATACTGACCAAAAGCATTACTCCACTAAAATGACAAAATTTTGTTTTAAGGTAATATAAATTTACTTTAAACACTGCTTAAATGTTATCTTTTTGCTTTCCACACTACAAATTTTAAAAGAGAAAACATTAAGAAAATTTAACAACATAGAAATATAGATAAATGAAGTTTAAAAGAGAAATACTAAAGTGTATATTTTGTTATTGCAAAGCAATAAAAATAAATAGATAATAAATGAATAAATTATTTCAGCCATGTAGTAATTTAAAAATATTTCTCAAAGAATTTTTGTTGCCAAAATAAACATCAAGATTGCAATTATAGAATAAAGACAAACTAACAATATTCAAGATGTTATTATTATCATGAAATGTCATCAAAATTTTATTCACCAATTAATGCTTCCATACCTTTCAATTATTGGATAATTTAATCAAAGAGTTTAAAATAAAAGAGATTTCTGCCATAAGATCACAAATTAAGAATGAAAAATGTGTAATTCACAAATAGGGAGTAGATGAACACATTTAACAGATAAGTATTTAGAATTTCACATGAATATGAAAACATATGGGTAACATTATAAAAAAATTGATGCACATCAAATCTAGGTACAAAATAATCAACATAAAAGAAAAAGATGAAAACAATTTTTATAGAACTATTTACCATAAAATTCAATGCACAAGCTCTTTTGAATTATTTAAGAAACAAATATAGACACTACTACTTAAACATTCTAGATTAAATAAATAACACGGAATTTTTTTCTATCAATTTTAAATATATATTAGAATGTTGATTCAACTCTGAATGAAAATAGCATAAAAATTATAGGCTCATAAAAATTGTATATTTATATAAATTGTAACTAAAATAAAAATTTTAAATCATACACATCAAAATAATTCTATTCACATAAAGTTTAAAACAATCGAAATTAAACTGTATAGTTTAGGAATGCATATATAGCTAATAAAAGTACAAAGGAAAATCACAAAAATAATTGTCACAAAAGTCAGCATGAGCAAGTTGGATCAGAGAAGCAAAAGGCCTCAGCAGTTCCATAAATGTTTAATTAATTGAGCTGTAATGTTTTTCACTATGTAATCCTTCATATACATATATAAAAAGAGTATGTACATTTCTTATGTATTCTATTGCACAATACGAGAGAGAGGGAGAGAGGAAGCAGAGCTCGCTAAGAATCCATCTGTAGGAGCTCCACTCTACACAATTTAGGATATGTTCCCATTCTAACTGTGACTTTTCCCATTACAGCCCTCATTTCACTCTCAGATCTGGCAGACACTAGAGTAGGATGACTAAGAACATGAACTCTTGAGATATATCCTGCCTCTGATATCTCTGATATTTATTTATTGGGGGGGTCAAGAAATAAATAAATACATATATAGAAAAATAATCCATTCATTAAACATAAGATTAAGGCAATAAAAGCAGAGTCTCTGGAGTCGGCCTGTCTGGATCCATTTCTTGGCTTAACTACCTCTCTATGGATCATGTCCACAGAGAAGTTAACGTCTAGTAAGTGCCTCATTTTTCTTATTTTTGAAATAAAAACAATTAAAATACTTACCTTATAGGTTCATTCTGTGGGTTCCAAAAACTAATATATTGAAGCATTTAGAACAGTCCTGGAGACAAAGTAAGTATACAGTAAACATTACTTGCCTTTTTAAACAATAATGTGTGTAGATATTCTATGGAAATGTCTAATTATAGAGATGAAAAACAAAAGAGAGAGAAACTGAAACTCATAGTGCTATAGACGTATTTGTTTCTTTTTGTTTTCACATTTCAGGAAATTAAGTAAGCTACTGCTTTTGAAATTGAGATCAGTTGTTGATCTAAATAATTTATATTTATATTTTATAACCTATATATATAAATATAGTTATATGTATAATTTAAATGTTATGGATATGAGTATAGATTTTAGCCAATAAAGGGTACACATACTTACATATATAATGTGTTAAGGGGACTAAATGTGGGTACAATGTACAATGTTTGTTTTGTCCACAAGCAATTATCACAAGGTGACAAAATTGTTCTCTCTGGGTTATTACTAGATAACCTTGACCAAGCTGCCTATGAACATTCCTGTGATTTGAAACTACAGGGAACATAACCTTTGGAGAAAGAATTTTTCTGTTACTCTGAGTAGGAGGACATGGCGTTTATCAAAGTTGTAATTCTGGTGAAAAAAAGATGAAAAGTCATTTCAGATATAGCTTTTCTGGGTCTTCAACTCTAAGCTATATTCAACCTAAAGTTCCCTATAAATAGAAGTTTATCATTACCAATTCAAGTACTTTATATAATATCAAAAATGAGGCAACAATAAAAACAAAAACAAAAGGTGTGTAGCTGAAGACCTCTTATTCATTTTGCCCATCATTTATGCAACACTATTCAATAAGAAATTACCTGGAGTGTTAAATAGCCAGTGTGTAAACAGTGCAGAACCTGTGCAAAAGAGCTCTTTGATATGCAAACTAAAGCCATGTTTCTAGAAAGCCAGCACTAACCAAACTTGGAGATTGGCACATTAAAATGTTCCCTTACTTGCAGCATTTTAATTAAAGCAAGTTCAGGGGAGAAATCTCATTTTCACAGGCATCAGTCATCTGTAAAATCCCTAGCTTCTGCTGATGCAAATTAGTTCTAAAATATACATGCCAAAAGATAGGTAAAGTGTAAGAATTTTCTCACTAGTTATAGAAGAATTCTCTGATGGTTCAGGGATGAGTAATTTTAATTCTTTAAATGTATTTTTCTAAATTACTAATTTATTTCAATCTAATTTCAGAATTAGTGCAAAAGATTGTTTTGTGAATCTCTCCTTCAGTTGCTCAGAAAAACTATGACATTGTAATTAAAAAAAGGCCACCAAGTGATTGCAAAAATTTGGAGTAATAAAAATGGGAAAGAGTTTGGGAGAAGCAGAAGCAAATAAGAAAACACAACTCTCAGGCAATTCAGCTTTTTATTGAACACAAAGTGGGTATCTTTAATTTAGTTCAAATGATCTCAAATCATTTAGAAAAATTAAAAAGGCCTTTACAGAGGCTTAAAAGCAATGCTCTTTACTACAGAATGAAATATAAATATACATCCAATCACTATGGCCTAATTAGAAATTTTTGTCCTAAGGCTAAAGGTGTTAAATCAAAGGCTTAATGCCTTCAGACTTCAGCATCATCAACACTGGTCAGTTAATAAATAAGAGAAAAGTGGACACTTGGAGTCTTCTTGCCTTTATACTAGCAGTATTCTTTACCAGACAGGCTTTCCCTTTCTTTTATTGTATCAATCTTGATAAAATTTTACTCACCCTTTGTGATACTGTGATTTATAATAAGAAATGTATCTTTGGTCTTCCTCCCTTTTCTGGCACAGAAACATTTTCTGGTCCTAAAACCCTTGCAGTTTCCTAAGTGAGGTGACTTTTGGAAAGGCCCCAGGTAACCAAAGGATGGGCTGGTTGCTAGGAGAATCAACCATGTGACTAGAGGGTTGGAACTCTCACTGCCCTGCTACCCTTCCTTCCCCCTGACCTCCTGAGAAGGGAGAGGAGCTGGAGATTGTGGAGACTGAAAAAATCACCAGTAGCCAATGAGTTTATCAGTCAGGACTATGTAATGAAGCCTCCATTAAAAACTCAAAGGACTGAGTTCAGAGAGCTTCCAGATTGGTGAACATAACGAGGTGCTGGGAGCATGGCGTGCCTGGAGAGAGCATGGAAGCCCCAGGTGCCTTTCCCTATACCTTGCCCTATGCATCTCTTCCATCTGGCTGTTCCTGAGTTATAACCTTTTGTAATAAATTGGTAATCTACTAAGTAAAATGTTTCCCTGTATCCTGTGAGCTGCTTTAGCAAATTAATGGAACCCAAGGAGGAGGTCTTAGAACCTCCAATCTATAGCCAGCGGCTCAGAAACACAGGTAACAACCTGGACTTGAAATTAGCATCCAAAGTGGATGGGGAGGGCAGTCTTTTACAACTGAGTCCTTATTTTGTGGGATCTAATGTTATCTCCAGGTAGACAGTGTCAACATTGAGTTAAATTGTGGGACACCCAGATTCTATTGCTGAATTATTAGTGATGTGGCAAAAATCTCCCTCCCTCCATATTAGAATGGGTGTTAGAATCATTAGTTGGTGTCAGAAATGGAATTGATTTTTCGAAGTGCAATACGGTACAGAAATTTACCCTTCAAGGTGCTTATTAGACTGTAGCAAGCTCCATATTTTATGAGTTTTATGAGTTTATTTCTAAAGAAACCATGTGAGCCTAGCACCTAGCACAGTGCCTGTAATATTTTGGACATTCACTATATGTTTGGTGTATGAAGGTTCAACTCAGATATCCTCTTCATTTCTATGCAAGATGCTTGCTTTCACCTGCAGGTTACTCCCACCTTTTCTAAACAGATGAAACAATTATGTCTGTCCTAAATTCACTGTAGTAACTCATTAAATTATACTATTCTTAGTGGATAAATGATATGATATCCATCATTTTGCCACATACATGTAGACACTGTATCCTGAGCTACTATTAAACTAGGCTTTAATCCTAGTACCTATCACAGTGCCAGTAACATGCTAGATTTTCAATAAATTTCAAATTAAAATTCAAAAGTAATTAGAAGAGAAGATTCTGGGAAGACGGTAGAGTAGGAAGTACCCAGGATCTGTCTCCACACCTAGACAACAATTGCACTGGCATAATCTCTCTGATACTATTTTGGAGCTCTGGAGTCTACTGAAGGTTTGCAACTTCCAGGGGAAGACTGACAGTTGTAGTTCACTTTGGTCAATTTCAGCTTTTAGCACAGAAGCAGCTACATGTTACCTATCACCAGACCCCTAGCAGGCAGCCAAGCACAGGTTCCTGGTGCAGTGTGCACATACCTTTCAGGAGCCAGAGTGGGCAAAAATAACCCTGTCCTCCAAATAGCAGAGATCTGATAGCTGATTCCTGCTTCTGATCACAGAGGTAGAGACAAAGAAACTAGCGACCATTACTGCTGTACCTCCTCCACTGTTGCAAGTATCTCCCCCGCCAGCTGACAGACTTCCAGGAGATTTAAGGGGCTGAAGTATTTCTTCTCACCCCTTCACTTTATGTTTCTCTTTTTCCCCTTTTCAGAACCAGATTTTAAGGAAGAAAAGACATTTGAAAACATCTTCAGATACGGGGAAAATTAGAAAATGACTGTCCATGCTCCGGGAAAGGCTCAGAAAAGATTTGAGAAGACCTTAAATTTACACCTCAAGCTGACCCTTGACTCAGACAGCCTATGACAATTAAACAAAACAAAACCAGAAAACCCTGGAGAAGGGGGAGAATATGATTTCCAGAGCAACCACTTTATTAGAGTCAAACGCCCAGTTTTCAACAACAACAAAAAATCACAAGGCATATAAAGAAACAAAATAATATGGCTGACTCAAATGAAAAAATTAATTCACAGAAATTATTTCTGAAAAAGAACTGATGGGTGATCTATCAGACAAAATTTTAAAACAACCATTTTAAAGATGTTCAAAGAACTATTGGAAGATGTAGAGAAATAAAGAAAATAATGTATGAACAAAATGGAAATATCAGTAAAGAGAAAAATCTAAAAAAAAAAAACAAACGTGAAACTCTAGAGCTGAAACATACAATAAATGAAGCAAAAAATGCACTAAAGGAATTCAAAGCCAAGACTATTCAAGGGAGAAAGGACAATGGTAACAAATGGTGCTAGGAAAACTGAATATCCACATACAAAAGAATGAAGTTGGATTCTTACTTAACATAATATACAAAAATTAACTCAAAATGAATCAAAGACCTAAATATAATATCTGAAACAATAAAACTTATAGAAAAAAACACAGGGCAAAAGCTTCACAACATTGGACTTGGCAATAATATGATACCAAACGTAGAAGTAACAAAAGAAAAAATAGACAAATTGGACTTCATAAAATTAAAATATTCATAAAAATTAAAAGATGATCAACAGAATAAAAAGTACAGAATGGGAGAAAATGAATCATATATCTGAGAGGGAATTAATATCCAAAATATATTAATATCCCAGATGATCTCCCAAAACTCAACAGCAACAAAACAACCTAATTCAAAAATGGGCAAAGAACTTGAATAAACATTTCCCTAAAAAATGATATATGAATGGCCATAAATATATGAAAAGGTTCTCAACATCACTAACTGTTAAAGAAATTCAAATTAAAACTACAATGAGATACCACTTCATACCCAATAGGATGGTTATTATCAAACAAACAACATACAAACAGAAAACAGCAAGCTTTAGTATGGATGTGGGGAAATTGAAACCCATGTGACACTGCTGGTGGGGATGTAAAATGGTACAGCCACTGTGAAAAACAGTATGGTAGTTTTTCCAAAAATTAAAAATAGAATTCCCATATGATCCAGTAATTCTCCTCCTAGGTATACACCCAAAAGATTTGAAAACAGGGTCTCAAGATATTTGTGCACTCATGTTTATATCAGCATTATTCATAATAAATAAAACATGGAAGCAACCCAAGAGGCCACTGACTGATGAATGAATAAGCAAAATATGGTTTATAAATATAATGGAATATTATTGAGCCTTGAAAAAGAAGAATATTCTGTAATATGCTACAACACCGATGAAACTTGAGGACATTATGCTAAATGAAATAAACACAATATCTACAGTGTAGTACTAATAATAGGAGTAGAATTGAATCACTAATATATAAAAATGGACATTTTTGTCAGTGTCTTCTAGATAACATTAAGAAGCATGACTGAATGGCCTACAAAAGTCTGGCATTTCATTAGCATCTAATCATGACTGCCAGCCACAACCAGAATCTGTGTCTCTCCTACCTATCCAAGGAAACTCAAGTTAAGCAAAACATCATTTACATAGTCTCTTACCCCTTCTGGCCTCCACTTCTCTCAAACCTCCTCCCACACAGATACTTCATTGGTTGTTTCTCTCCCCGTAATCCTACAGCACCTCTACATTTGACATTCTGTTGAAATCCAGTTGGTTCCACTAGAAAGTAATTTCCTATAGGTCAGGACTATATATAATTGTAATTGCATTCCTAATCACCACATAGTCTTGGTCCCATAGTAAACATTCAATAAATGTATGAACTCAAGCGGTCCACTTAACAAAAATAAAAAGTGAAAAAAATCACATGCAGTTTGTGATATTTTCTTCTTAATAGGATGTCTCAAACTGTAGAATCAAACGATTTGAAGACATTGTGAGACGTGATTTCGTGTATGATTTTCAACATGTGCCATTATAGGACAGAGACACAATTTTTTTTGTGCTCACTTTATTCAGATTGTTTAAACCAAGATATTCCATAGTAGATCTAACTCATCACATACATATTAGTAAAGGATATGAAGAGTAGTTTCAAAGTTACTAATAACAAAATGCAGAGAAATACTATTATTATTTGGTAGATCATCTTTTTTACAATCCTCCTAGGATTGCAAGGCTCCCTTCAGCCTTTTAGCCACAGACCATTATCTTGGAGTCTAGGGTTGGCTCTAGTGAAGTCTAAAGAACCACATTCCTCCCTTGAATGGCTGCTATCCATTTCTTAAGCTGGTAGGGTAACATGCATACATGTTGCAATGGTAAATTTTACTCAAGTTTATGTCTGATTTATACTGTGGATAACACTTTTATTGGCTTTTTTTTTCTTATTTTTTTTTTTTTTACTGTTGCAAGAACCATTTGACCAGCGCTCCTGTTAGAGCAGAGCTTCCATTGGGACTTTCTTCATGTTCATATAGAGTGGGAAGCAAATATGGGACATTTGTGATTTATATTGAACATGGCAAATGGTTTTTAAGTATAAATGCTTTCAGTTTCCCACAATTGTGCATGAACATATGTTCACTATCTCTTTCAACATACAAACATGAACCTACACTGTCATAGACATCATGACAGAGGGAGCAACTGCTAAACACTGGGAGGTAAATTCAACTTTATCCCTGGTGCTTAACACTTACATACCTCTTTCTTCCAGTCTTGTTCCTCCCCTTTTACATAAAGCTTGCACAAATTCAGTAGACTTTTTCTTATAGTACTTGGAAATTTGAGTTCAGAATTTATAAAATGCCCCCAAAATATCTTTAAAATATCTTTAAAATATCATATGGCATATTCTAATGTTTTAGGGAAAGTAGCTTTTAGTCGTTATTCAAAGTTTGCATTTTTCCCTGCACTGAAAGACAGCTATCAATAATTATACAACAAAACAACATATACTTCTATCTTTCAATATTTTAAGAATACTCGCCAAAATTGAGATGAATTAAAACATTAAGTTACTGGCAGCTCATTTTGAGCCCTATATTTTGTACCTCTCATCAGATGAATAGCAGGATTTATCTAACTACCTTTCTAAAAGCAATATTAGAAAAATACGCCTTTGTAAGTAGAAGTAAAACCTTACATTTGTAAAGAATAATTTTGTTGAACTACTAATGTTTATTATTTTGTAATAGGAAAACTAGATAAATCTAAAGATGTTAAAATAGAAAAACTTGAACAGAGTGAACGTAATTTCCATAGGACAGATTTTCTTTCTCGCATTTATCCGCATAGTATAATGAGACACACAAGTAAAAATAACACTCTGCAATTAATCTGTGATATTAGCAGTTTAGTCTCAGAACAGTAACTTAAATATTTTTTAATTAAATATTAGTGTCAGTTAACATAAATTAAAAATTAATATGCTTTAACAATATAAAACCTTCTTTCTCCTATTATTTTCTAGTGATTATTTACCAAGTGACTTTTGTGAGATTGTTTTCATATGCTAAGAATTTCATGTTGAAAATATATTATCCATGTGCAGCTGATGAAAGTGTATCAGCCCCATTGAGGTTTAAATATCACATGATGATTAATCTTTGCATATAACTGTGATACAGTTTGATTTTAGCAACTGTTAACTTGGCCTCAGGTTCTCTTGAGCAGAGATTACAGCAAACAGATGCTTCTGTTGGTTTACAATATTCACTGAAGGCAGCCAAGTTGATACTTGATTTGAAGCAATATACACATACATACAGAATGCACAAAAAGCATGTATGGGGACTTCCCTGACAGTCCAGTGGTTAAGACTCTGTGCTTCTACTGCAGGGAGCATGGCTTCAATCCCTGGTCGGGGAATTAAGATCCCGCAGTATGCTATCATGCACACACGTATGCACATTATACATGCATGTCACACAGACAACATATACACATAAATCTATACACACAGTCTTTTCATACTCTACTAGTTTCAAAGAATCTTATGTCAGTTTCAAATAATTAGAGTCATGGATATCCGTGTATCTCCATGTTCTGAGGGAAGCAAATAGGAGGGGAAAATTTGGGGTAGTTGTACTTGGGGGTCTAGATTTTAAATAAAAAGTCCGTCATGATTTCAAATATTTGTAATAGAGGTGGATATCTTACATGTTAACATTGATGTTCACTATATTTGCAACAAATAACTTGAAAATTAAAAACACTATTATTGCAAATTGTCTATAAGTTTATGCAAATATTGTTGGTAATATAAACTAGCTATATTAGTTCATGTCTTTCACAGTTACTTGCAAAAAAAAGTTACTCATGAAGAATGGCAGATTTGGCTGTCATTCTGTATTTGCTGCTATGGCAGAACGGTTTCTGAGTTAGCTAGGGGAATTTTAGACAACATATTTCATTTTTCCCTGTCCATCTGCACACCTGAGGTAACTAGAATGCTGTTGATCATGTACTTAAAAATAAAAAGAGATTAATTAATATGCTGTTGCACACCCAGAAGGAATTTGAATCACTCAACCAATACCCAATTCTCCTACCTCTACCTCTGGGTAAGACTCCTGCACTGTACCTCCCAAGTCAACCTTAGTGTCAGACATGAAGGATTTTAAAATTTAAGGCAGACCCACAGATTTCCTCCTTTTCCTAAAAAGGCCCATCCCTTTCCATCCCACCTTACCACAAGATTACAAGAATAACCCCTGTAAGCAGCCTAAGGGACCTGTACCAAGAAAGAAGCTATAAGAATTGATTTAGGTAGTTCCCTCGTGGCCTAGTGATTACGATTCTAGGCTTTCACTGCCAGGGCCCAGGTTCAATCCCTGGTTGGGGAACTGAGATCCTGCAAGCCACATGGCTGTGGCCAAATAAATAAAAAAATAAATACAATAGTGTTTTTTCCTTTTTTTGTTAAAGGAATTGGCTTATACTTTCCCTCAGAAGGCCCTAAAAGTAATCCCATTGTGTTTTATATATCCCTTATCCTCAGCCCAATGCTAGAAATCTAAACAATGAAGACACTGTTTAAACAGAATATTAAATGATTGCATTGTACTAAGTGATCGCGTTAAATTTTAGTTAAGGTATTTAATTTAATTAATTTAATACTATCTGTGTTAGCTCCAAAGAAAGAGCAGTTAAACCATCAAGAATTAAGTAAATTTTTCTTTGAATAAATAACTGGAGTGTTACTAAATTTGTGAGTCCTTTAAAAAGACAAATGAGAAATTGGCGTAAAATATTATTAATATATGTAATAAATGTTAACAACCTTAATCTATAAAGAATTATTACAAATAAACTTGGCAAGGTATATAAAAAAAATTCATAAAATATTAAATAAAAGAAGATGATGCATATATATATGGAAATAGCCTCCCTCTCCTGCAGGAGAAAAATATACATAGATATGAAATGCTAATTTTTACCTACCAAATTCATGGTAACTTAAAAACTAAAAATATCCTGTCCTGGGAAAATGTAGACAAGAAAACTTTTCATAGTCTATTTTCTCTTAAGTCCATTTATTTAGTATACAAATTTGTCTAGGATTCAGAATTTTTGCATTAATTTCTTATATATCATTTGCTTTTAACATTTCACTTCTCTAGGAAGAGTTATATTCCTTTTACATATATAATATTATTTATGTATGCCTTCTTTCTTTAATATTTGATCATTCTCTGGGTCATTTTGCCTCTTTGGTCTTTCAGTTTCATTGACATTTTGTTTCCTTTTTCCTCTTATTTTAAAAATGTTCTCATAATTTTATAAATTCCCTTTTCTTTTTTTGTATTTGTTGAAGAAAATGGACTATTTTTCTGATACAGTTTCCCATTATGTGGATTTTGCTGATTACTCCCTCTTACTATGATTTTTTTTTTTTTTTTTTTGCTGTACGCGGGCCTCTCACTGTTGTGGCCTCTCCCGTTGCGGAGCACAGGCTCCGGACGCGCAGGCTCAGTAGCCATGGTTCACGGGCGCAGCCGCTCCGCGGCATGTGGGATCTTCCCGGACTGGGGCACGAACCCGTGTCCCCTGCATCAGCAGGCGGACTCTCCACCACTGCGCCACCAGGGAAGCCCTCTTACTATGATTTAACCTATTTATCCAACTCCTGTATTTCTTGTAAATTGGTAAGGTAATTAGACTTAAAGCCTTGACCAGATTTAAATTTTATTTTTCTCTTTTGGTGAGATTCTTTTTTCTTCCTTCCTGTCTTATTGAGATATAATTGACATACAGCATTATAGGTATACAGCATAATGATTTGACTTACATACTTCATGAAATGATTACTGCAATAAGGTTAGTTAACATCCATCATCTCATATATATACAAAAGAAAAAAAATTTCCTTTTGATGAGAACTCAGGATTTACTCTGTTCACTACTTTCTTACAACACAGCAATGCTAATTATATTAATCATGTTGTATATTATACCTCTTGTATTTATTTATCTTTTAACTGCAAGTTTGTATTTTTTAACCACCTTCATCCAGTTCCCCCTCTCCCCAGCCCAGGCCTCTGGTAATCACAAATCTGATCTCTTCTCTATGCATTTGTTTCTTTATTATGTTATGTTGTGTATTTCTGTAAGCAGTCCCATAATGTCTGGTGGTCTCTCTCTTTTCATGATATTGCCATCTGTATATAATACCGCCCAGACATATCATTAGGAGCTTCAATATGCCAATGTTCTAATTCCATTATTTCTTCTTCATTTATATGCCATATTATTTTTATTAAAAAACTTCTCATTATGATTTTTTTTTCCTTTTAATCTCAGGTACCAATTTATAGAAAATGCAGGGATATGTTTTCTTTTTTTTTTTTCTTTTACTAGTTTTGGAATTGTGTAAAGTTTCCCTAGAATCTTCCAAATGAAGTTTTATTTCTTTCACTTTTCTCCCTTTTAGAGTGTCGTGATTAAATCATGGATTAATTTTATGTGTTTCAATCACTTAAATATATATATATATAGAGAGAGAGAGAGAGATAGTATATATGTATACATGTATTTGTGTATATATTTATATACAACTAATACATATTTTTATATAAATATTTACATATAAACAGATATTATATATAGAAATATAAGTATATATATATTCATTGCTTAATTTTGGGGAAGCTGGCTCCTGAATCCTTTTGATATGTCTATTAGATTTTATAGTTTTTTGGTTTTTTGATATATTATATTCCAAACTCATCATCTTTACTTCCTACCCCATACCTGTAATTATCAGTTTATTCAAGGAGCCCTGGTTCCTCTTAGTAGAAATTAGTATTTTGAGACACTGAGCACTCAGTGCTATCAAGTTCATCATTGTTTCTAGGTCTTTTTTAGAAAGATCTATGATATACTGTTAAAGATTAAATATATCATGAGTTTATACCAAGACTTACACTACACAAGTAGGATTATATAAAGTGTTTGGTTAACTTCATTAATCTTGAATCCCTATCTCCTCTCAAACATGCTGAAAATGCTATTCTCAACACTAACTTAACTAAACACTAACTTAACTAGTCATTAGCTTTATCCCCAAATATATACACTACAGCCTCAAAATAACAGTATCAACAGTCTCACAAACAATATCATTTTTATTAATTATAGGTGAAGTCTTTTTTGCAATTTCTTTTTTACTAGTATATATCCCACTAATAGTTATGTACAGTTTGTTAGTATATTTTAAATCTCTGGGAATAGTTATTTATAAAAATATTGTGCCACCAATTCAATATGAAGTAAGATTCTTTAATTTTAGTTTACTTTCAATTCTTAGAGTTTTTAAGAAGTTCATTTTAGTTTTCTTAATTATGTAAAATACTTATATAATTCCATTCAAATACATAAAATATATTCAGTGATGACTACCTTCTGTTTCTGATCTCCACTATAATCTCCATTATGCAAATAAATATGAAAATCTGCATAAACAACAGATGTCTTAGAAAATGTAATTTAACAAAGTTCACCAAAAACTAATAAAAAGTCTAAGTAGACAATTTTTATAGAATAAGTAGAGTAAGTTTCAAAAATATACTCCCTTAAAGAAATTATATGATCATGAGTTTACCCTGATAAATCTTTAAAAAGCAGATAACCTTAATGCTATTTAAGCATATAAAAGAAGGAAAACTACCAGATTATTGTTTGTGAATTACTATAGCATTTATAAAAATACTAATTTAGAAGTTTACCAAAATAAATCTATAGGCTAATATCACTTGCAACATTTCTCCAAAGAAGATAAGAAACAGCCAATAAGCACATGAAAATGCTCAACATTATTAGTATTAGGGAAATGCAAATCAAAACCACAATGAGATACCATGTTACACCTAGTAGGATGGCTATAACAACAACGAAGGCAGAAAAACAACAAGGATTGACAAAGATGTATTGAAAATAGAAATGTCATATATTGTTAGTGGGAATGTAGAATGGTGCAGCCACTGTGAAAAGAGTTTGAGAGCTCCTCAAAATGTTGAAAGTAGAATTACCATGTGGCCCAGCAAGTCCACTCCTAGGTAAAAATCCAAAGAATTTAAAGCAGGGACTCAAACAGATATTTGTACACCAATGTTCATAGCAGCATTATTCACAGTAGCCAAAGGGTGGAAGCAATCCAAATGTGCATCAATCGATGAATGAATAAATGAATACGGTACAAATAAACAATGGAGTAGTATTCAGCCTAAAAAGGAATGAAATTCTGACACATGCTACAACATGAATGAACCTTGAAAACATTATGCTAAGTGAAATAAGCCAGACACAAAATTGCAAATATTGGATGATTCCATTCAGATTAAAAAGCTAGACTAGAAAAAAATGCATTGGTAAACAAAGCAGATTACCAGGAGCCTCACTCCCAGGAGGAATAAATGGGGAATTTTTGCATAATGGGTATACAATTATTTTTTGAGCGGTAAAATAATTTTGGAAATACTGGTGACAGTTCCATAACATTGTGAATGTAATCAAGGCCACTGAATTAATACTTTGAATTGTTATAATGTAAATCTTATGCTATGGTCATTCTTGTTCCCCCTCATTTTCAATAAATGCTGTGGACATTTCTTACAAACATTTTTCCTCTACTTATTTCTTAAGGCCCTGAATAATTGCTACTCTAGCTCAAAAATATATTTTCTTGCTGCAAAAGTCAGATAGAGTTGTTCCCTCTTCTCTGGTCCAAAATCTCCCTCTATTTGCATCTCTTATTGTATTTATCATACTAAACTGCAAGTTATGTGTGCATACCTTTGCCTTCTCCTCCTAGCTATAAGCTGAGAGAAGGAACAAATATTTCTCAACTTTGTAAACTTAGCATAAAAAAGGAGGGGCATTCAAAAATATTTATCAATTTAATAGACATTTTAAATAAGGCCCAGGTCCAAGACCCATCATTTACTAACAAAACTTTATATAATATTTTAAAAATAAAACATCATTGAGTATGGACGCTGTTATCGACATCTAAACACTTCCACTGAAGAACTAGTTTAAGTGAGACAAAGTATATTATGGACTTAGAGTAACATTGATTTTGCAGTAATTTCCATATGTTGGTTACCATTCATACTATAGTTAGTAAAAACATCTGATAGAATACTTCTCTTTTGAATTATAAATACATTTTCTATATGATGATATTATGCATGTTAGATAGTTATGTTCAAACAAAACTTCACAAGTGAAATATTACAGTCAGTTTACCTTTGAATCTGTCCCAAGTAGACATAAACCCATTTCTACTTGTATGGATTTCTATACCTAATTAAGTAAATTAGATAATAAAAAGGTATTCTTACAACCTAGTTGGAAACTTGGGAGAAAAAGAAACAAAATAATAAATGTATACCCTAAAGATCAACCTTGAGGTTATATCTTCATTTCAAGGTTTATTTTTGCCTGATTAGATAGTGAGGCTTTTGGAGTCTTCAAATAACAAAGTTTCCTTCTTCTATGAACTTCTATGTACCAGCTTGGCTTAACTCCTGCAGTGCTTCTAGTCTGATTCTCTTCCTAGGAGTAGTGGAAGTCTTGAGGAGTCCTTGCCTCTGTACTCATCAATAATAAGGTCCTACTAGCTTTCAGTTCCTTTGCTGGAATATTTCAAGCCATTCTAAGGGTAGTCTATAATGGGAGTAATACTTCCAGAATGTACATGGACATGCATTTTCAAATCGTTAGGCAATCATTGCCTCCTAGAAAAATACTGGTGCCCCTCAATGACCCATAGTTATAATCCCAGTAATGACTTCACAAGTTTGTCTCGGCTAATACCTCTATAGGCAGCAAAGTTGTTACAAAATTTTCAAATAGAACAGTTTAAGAAACTCAGCTAAAATCCTTTAAATAAAGC
Organism: Delphinus delphis; assembly: GCF_949987515.2. NCBI lineage: Eukaryota > Metazoa > Chordata > Mammalia > Artiodactyla > Delphinidae > Delphinus > Delphinus delphis. Next base: position 58,377,698 of record NC_082684.1, on the reverse strand, counting down.
AGTTTCTTCAGGTGAGAAGAACAATCATGGTGGATACAAATCAAGATTTTCTTAATATTTTTAAGGATTATTTTCACTTGTGTATTTGTTACAGTATGTATTCCCAATAGAACTACTGCAAAATTTTATTTTCTTCAATTTCTTCTAAACTTAAAGCAGTAAAATTTATTAATAGTATTAGTTCAATTTTCAGTGATTAATGGAGTCATTCTTGTTTGTTATTTAAAAAATCACAGTATTAAAATATATTCTCAAAACGCTTACTGCAATTTTATAACCATAAAACTTACCATTAGTAATAAATGTAGCAGCACTGGCCTATAAACATATGTCATTCTCAGCAAAAGTTTATTACTATGTGAGGTCCAGAGGCACACTATATTTTCAAAGGTGGAATGAATTTCTCTCAATATTCTCTTTGTAAAACCATAGCACTTTGTGTCTTAAGGCACTTAACATAGTCTGTCCTGGATTATGGCTATGTACATATACTTTTCTACCATATTAGATTCTGTCCCCCTTCAGGATATTATTTATTTTCAGAGTTCACTACAAACAGTATACACTGATATATAGCAAAAGTGTGAAGTTAGAGGGAACAAATAAAGCCAAGTCTGTGTCTGTGCACCAAACAGCCCTGAGTGGGTCACTTCAACTAATTTGTATCAAGTATTAGACTGAACACTGACCATTATAAAAGATACCATGCTACACTGAAAACCCCTTAGACAAAATCATTACCGTGCACATCCGTATTCTAAATGGAGTGCATTGTACATTCACAGATATTACTATTCTGAAACTTGATCCTACTATATGTCTGTTCTATAATGGCACTCTGTTGTTTTAATATTTCCTTGCTCTATTCCTTTTTTTCTTTTTAACATTTTTATTGGAGGATAATTGCTTTACAATGGTGTGTTAGTTTCTGCTTTATAACAAAGTGAATCAGTTATACATATACATATATCTCCATATCTCTTCCCTCTTGCATCTCCCTCCCTCCCACCCTCCCTATCCCACCCTTCTAGCTGGTCACAAAGCACTGAGCTGATCTCCCTGTGCTATGCGGCTGCTTCCCACTAGCTATCTATTTTACATTTGGTAGTGTATATATGTCCATACCACTACCACTCTTTCACTTTGTCCCAGCTTACCCTTCCCCACTCCCTGTGTCCTCAAGTCCATTCTCTAGTAGGTCTGCGCCTTTATTCCTGTCCTGCCCCTAGGTTCTTCATGACCATTTTTTTTTATAAATTCCATATATATGTGTTAGCATATGGTATTTGTTTTTCTCTTTCTGACTTTACTTCACTCTGTATGACAGACTCTAGGTCCATCCACCTCACTACAAATAACTCAATTTCGTTTCCTTTTATGGCTGAGTAATATTCCATTGTATATATGTGCCACATTTTCTTTATCCATTCATTTGTCAATGGACACTTAGGTTGCTTCCATGTCCTGGCTATTGTAAACAGAGCTGCAATGAACATTGTGGTACATGACTCTTTTTGAATTATGGTTTTCTCAGGGTATATGCCCAGTAGTGGGATTGCTGGGTAGTATGGTCGTTCTATTTTTAGTGTTTTAGGGAACCTCCATACTGTTCTCCATAGTGGCTGTATCAATTTACATTCCCACCAACAATGCTCAACATCATTAATCATAGAGAAATGCATATCAAAACTACAACGAGATATCACCTCACACCAGTCAGAATGGCCATCATCAAAAAATCTACAAACAATAAATGCTGGTGAGGGTGTGGAGAAAAGGGAATCCACTTCATTTTAGTTATCTAATTTACTGACATATTTTTTAAACAGAATTTTCTATAATGCCTTTTATTTCTCTAAGATTGGTAGTGATGTACCATCTTTCATTCCTGATTTAATAATTTGAGTATTCTCTGATTTTTTCTTCATCAGTCTAGCTAAAGATTTCCCAATTTCATTGATCATTTTAAAAAGTAAATTTTTATTTTGTTGTTTTTCTCTATTGGTTTTCTATTCTTTATTTCTTTTAATATTATATCCTCTGTAATGTTTATTACTTATTTCCTTCTGCATGCTTTGGGTTTAGCTTGCTCTCTTTTTAAAAGATGGAATGCTAGGTTATTGATTTTATATCTTTTTAAATATTGGTATATACAGCTATAAGTTTCTTCTAAGCACTGTTTTAACTGCATCCCATAAGTTTTCTTGTTATACGTTCATTCTTATTTATCTTAAACTACATTCTGTTTTTCCTTTAGTGATTTCTTCTTTGAATTATTGGATATTTAGAAGTGTGTTGTTCAACTTCCACAGATTTGTGAGTTATCCAAATTTTCTTCTATATTTGACTTCTAATTTAACTCCTTTGTCATCATGGAATATATTTTGTATGAGTTCAGTTCACTTACATTTATTAAACCATGTTATGGCCTATCTTGAAGGCCACATGGTCTATCTTGAAGAATGTTTTGTGTTCACTGGGTAATAATATTTATTCATCTGTTATTGGTTAAGTGTTCTATAAATGTCTGTTAGGGCTAGTTGGTTTTTAGTGTTATTCAAATCTTCTATTTCCTGTTGATCTACTGCTTGGTAGTTCTATCCATTGTTGAATGTGGGATATCGAAGCTTCCAACTATTATTGTTGAATTGCCTATTTCTCCTTTCAATTATGTAAAGGTTTGCTTCATGTATTTTGAAGCCCTATTCATATCTTTATCAATCTATATTGATCTATCTACCTATATTCCTTTTATTCTTCAAAATAAAACTGTTTTCCTCTTAAAGTATATTTTAAGAGATGTTCCAGTGTTCTTTTTTCTCTTTGTCTTTCCATGGTATACATATTTTCAAACTTTTAATTTCATCCTATTTGTATCACTGAATCTAAAGTATCTCTTTCAATTTTTACTTTTATAAAAGTGGAAGACATTGAAGGGTTATTAACAGAGCACTGACATGATTTGTCTTACAATTTAAAAGGATCACTCTGATGGCTGTGTTGAGTTAAAAAGATAGTGTAATGGGAGATGAACGGCATTATGCATTTGGCAAAACCATAAAGCTGTACAACATAAATAGTGACACTTCATGTAAACTATGTACTTCAGTTAATAATAATGTATCAATATTGGTTCATCAAATGTAACAACATACCACACCAATGCAAGATATCAATGAAAGGGAAAACAGGGTGCAGGAAAGAGAGCAAGTGAGAACTTTGTACTTTCTGCCTAATTTTCCTGTAGATCTGGAACTTGCTTTAAAAAGTAAAGTCTACTAATTTAAAAAATAGGTTACTATAAATGTTCCTTATTTACTTTTACTTCATCAGTTAACATTTCTTAAGAAGAATTTCTTAGGTAATTAGGTCTGTACTGAAAGAGACACATTTTTGAAGAATTATATAATTTTCAAGCTAATGAGTCTTTTCGTATAAACAGTGATTAAACAATCATTGATTGAAAATCATTGTGTTAAATTGTGCTTGTTAAATGGAAAAGATATGTATATATCTTTTATGTATATAATGTACATATGCATATATATATATATGTATATGCACAGAGAGAGAGATGAATTAAAGTATACAGCTTAGCTGATAAATTGACTATTTAAAGAACTCAGAAATGTTAGAGAATCCTACTTTAACTAAGAAATTTTAAAGCTTTGATCCTACCTCAATAAAAAGGGATATATTTAAACACAATGAAGAGTAAATTAGAGTCATCATGGCAGATATCTTTTATATTAAGTAACATTAAAACATTTTCTGCATACACTCAGTTTATCATTCACTTTACATGCAAAAATTCATTCACTGGGTAGGTAATATATGAGTATTATGGTTATTTTTAGGGTATGATATTTCTCTTGCTTTTTACTAATAAGATTTCTGGAGTAATTTTTCCCAAAATTTGTTTCAGAAAACACTGACCCCACTGGATTTTATCTGGTTTTATGCAAAAAAATATTAAAAATAAGTTGTTAAAATGAGTTGGAGAATCACTGAATAGTAAAATTCATCACAGAGTTTCAAAGCACATTAGCATTTTAAAGACCCTAAAAAGTCATGCACTAAAGAAAGCTCTTTTACTCTGTTTAACTCAGCATTTCCAAACTTATTTGACCACAGCACACTTTTTTCTTGCCTGCAGAATACTATTATTATCTCAAGGAGAATATATGTTCCACAAGAACCATTAGGGACATATTCTGGTCTTATCCAACCCTCTCATTTTACGATTGGGGATATTTAGGACCCAGATAAGTTAGATAATAACCCCAGATCAGTTAGATAATTACCCCAAATCATATAGCAAGCTAGTGACAAAAATGAGACAACAATTTAAATCCAATTATTCCCAAGCTACTCCATTTTCTACTAACTCACACTGTGTTTTTCATTTTTAGAACGAATGTTCTATTCCCCCAACTTCAGTGATTTGAAGGATATCTAAATGTCATTACATTTACTTTTAAAGACAAACTATTTTATGTGTATCTCTATATGTATTCTAATGTATATATTTGTTTATGTATATATCTATGTCCCTATGAGTCTTACGTATGTACATAACAGAATATTTATGTTTACTTACTTACTTACACCTTAGCAAGAATTGAGAATGAACAGTGTCATGTATACAAATTACTCTAGGTATGGGGATCATTTCAAACACATTACATTTAGATATTATCTAACAAGAAAATTACATAACTCTACAAAGTGCAGAAATAGCTTCTCTGGAGTGAGCTGGATTACATCATTAAAACCTTGAGGATAAAGTTCAAGTCAACAAAATTGATTCACTCAATGTGTCAGATATTAATTCTATTAAATGTAAACTTAAAGGATAGTAAACAGAATGGAGATGGAACAAAGAGGTTGACACGTGGTTAAGACAATGGCATTCCTTTTTAGTTTAGTAACCAAATTCAGCATTATTCAGCAAGTGGCTCTGGATATCAGATAAAATTCTTCACCTTGGTCCATTCTCAAATCATTCTTATGTTTCTAACTGTCCTTATTTTCCTAGAAAATTTAATGTAATTCACATAATTGCAGGAGCATAGAAGAATATCTTCCCAAAAAAGAAAATTTCAGTCTCATTTTCTCATTCTATTTTGATAGAAAGAGAAAGTATTTTAATAATGCAAACTACATTTTTCTAATATGAAATATGAAACTGGTTTAATATTAAATCATGTCCTTTCTTATGAAACTTGTATTATTTTTGCTCATGATTTTAGCATAAACTATTTGAATGAGGAAATCTTGAGTTACCAAAATGCCTGACTGAACATTTAATAGCATTTCCTATAAATTTTAACTGGACCTGTGTTTCTATCCAAAGAGGAAAATCCATTTTTAGCTTGGTCCACAATGTCTAAGTTATTCTTGTCTGAGCAACACATCTATAAAGACTTCTATCACCACACTAGTATGGCTAGAATACTGAACAGAATCATCTGGCCAAAGACACACAAAGAGAAAGGCTAATTAAGTATGACCATGAAAAGAGAAAGGAATGGCCTCCCTTTGGTAATAACTACAGCAAGGTGTATTTCATGAACCTCATTGGAGAAAACAACTGTTGTTAGAAAAACAGCTGATAAAGATGATAATATTTAAAATCTGAATTACTGATATTCAGTCTGCACAGACTGAAAAATCATTTGCAGTAAAAACATTGCTATACTGTTGATGGGAATGTAAATTGATGCAGCTACTATGGAAAACAGTATGGAGGTTGCTTAAAAAGCTAAAAATTGAACTACCATATGATCCAGCAATTCTAATCCTGGGTATATATCTGGAAAAAACGAAAACACTAATTTGAAAAGATATATGACTCCGATGTTCATAGCACCACTATTTAAAAACAGCCAAGACTTGGGAGCAACCCAAGTGCCCATCAACAGATGAATGGCTTAAGAAGATGTGCTATATATATCTAATGGAATATTAGTCAGCTATAAAAAGAATGAAATAATGTTATTTGCAGCAACATGGATGCAACTAGAGAATATTATGATTAGCGAAATAAGTCAGAGAAAGACATATGCTATATGATATCATTTATATGTGGAATCTAAAATATACACAAAATGGAAACAGACCCACAGACATAAAAACAAACTTAAGGTTACCAAAGGGAAGAGGAAGTAGGGGAGGGACAAAGTAGGGATATGAGATTAATAGATACAAACCAGGATACATAAAATAGATAGGCAGCAAGGATTTACTGTATAGCATGGGGAATTACACCCAATATCTTTTAATAATCTATAATGCAATATAATTTGCAAAAAACTGAGTCACCATGCTGTACACCTGAAACTGTCATAATATTGTAAATGAACTATACTTTAACAAAAAATATACATATATATGTATATATATATATAGTATTAGATATATTAATATTCTATTGCTGCATAGAAGTTGCCATGATTTTAGTTGCTTAAAACATCACAAATTTATGATTTCACAGTTTCTGTGTATCAGAACATTGGTTACATAGGTTCTCTGTTCAGGGTCTTATCAGACTGAAATCAAGATGTCAACTGTGACTATGGTCTTACCTGAGGCTCAGTGTTCTCTTCCAAGGTGAGCTCAGAATTGGAATTGGTTGTTGACAGAATTTAGCTCCTTGTGGTATAGGAATGAGGTCCCTTGTTTCTTGCTGGATGCTGGTCAGGGGTGGTTTTCAGCTCACAGAGGCCATCCCTCAGATCCCAGCCATGTAACTTTAAAGTAGTTAACTTCATTAAAGCCAGTAGGAAAATTTTTCTTCAGTTCACTACAACAAAGTCACATAAAATACAATGTAATCATGGGATTGTCTATTGCATTACCTTTGCTATATGATGTAACCTAACCAAGGGAACAAGCGTTCTATTATATTCATGGGTCCTGTCCAGCTTCACGGGGAGAATATTCTACAGTATGAGTACATCAAGACATGGGAATCTTGGGGACCATCTGAGAAGCCTGCCACACTAGAAAACAACCTTCCATTTTACAAGAGGTTGGAATAAGAAAAAGCCTGGGAACAAAGAAAACGTTCAGTAATATCTGTGAAACAACAGAAAGTCAGGATGAAAATAATTCTGATACCCAAATGTAGATAATGGAAGATGTTGGTTTTCAAATTAAGGTTTATTTCATCTTTCATCAAAGACTTAATATTTCCCTCCATACGTATCTTTTCATTTTATAAAATGCATACTTCTTACTTTAAAATTCTAAATACATTAAGCCTTTAAACATTCAAAAATACGTACTGGTATTCATATTAAAAGTCATCTTTATACAATTTTGAATATATTGTTTATAAAATTAGTAGAATTCCATGCTGTTAGTTCAATCTTTCCTAACTAATGATTTGTTTTACTAGAGTCTAACCATGATGGTCTTCATGTTCCCCTCAGCTTAACTAAACTTGAGACAGGTTACCTCCTGACTATAGGCCCAAGACTTCCCTTTTCTTGGAGCATTTACTTTAGAAAACTGGCAATTGTAAATACTTTCTCTGCTCCTTTGATATGTAAATCTTCCAAAACCCAGAAAACATCTTTCTTGAGAACTTGGGAGCACCCCTTTGAAATGTAATCATCAGAGGGGATAGCACTTCTATTTCTCAGTTTCAGTGAGAGGGTAGGAACCTAATTTCAGTGACAATTAGCAAACACAGATGGCTTAATCCCATTTACCATCCTCCTTCTTAATGTCAGTACTTTCCATTAACTCACCCCAAATATTTAAAAATTCTTCAATTTTTTTTGTTTCAGGAAAATCCAGTTCAATCTCTCCTCTATTGCAATAGCTGTGACTCCTACTGCAATAGTCTTGAATAAAGGCTTCCTTGCTTAAAAGTGCCCAGTGTGATTTCTCTTTGACAAGTCTCAAATTAAATAACCATGAAAATTATTGTTACTGCACAAGATAGGTCTCAAATGACTGTTTTATTTGTTTTATTGATACCAGAAAAGACACGTTATGTATGTATGGAGGACTTGTAAAAAGACCCATGTCAGTAAAGATTATTTGTGTCTGATAGTGCCAAAGAGTGCACTGTTATCTACACAATCTGAACTCACATAAATGCTTACAAAGCAGCATCTACATTCTCATCTCATACTAGGCAAGCAGCCAAGAGTCTCATGGCTTTACAAACTATGTAGCAAAAATCTTTGGGTTATGGAAAAATTAGAATCTTTAAGATTACATCATCTTTCATAAGCTTAAAAATACTGTAGGCTTCTGTTGTAAACTTCCTTTTTCATCTTACAAAGTCTAAAAATGTTATAGCTTGTACATTTAATTTTTACTAATGAAAAGAATGTAAATGTATTTATGCTAATGATGTAACATGAGCAAGATGAAGTACAGAAAGGTTGTTTTTTGGAACACAAAAGAAAAACTGTATTACTTTGTTGCAAGTTTCCTCAAATTTACAACTATCACAGTTTGGGACTAGATAAGTCTTTGTTCTGAGGGGTCATTTTATGCATTGCAGAATGTTAGCAGCATCCCTGGTCTCTACCCACTGGGTGATAATAGCACACCTATTTCAAGTTGTGAAAACCAACAATGTCTTAAGATACTAACAAGTGTCCCTCAGTGAGTGTGAAGGAATAAGAAGGAGAACAAACTCACCCCTCTTCTTAACGGTTGTTGTTGTCTAACAACACTGCTTGTTGTTAGAAGACAGGAAATAAAGACATTGTTGTCAATCAATGTATTGGAATTTATTAAACCTTTGGTTCATAAACCAGCTAATCATCTTCCTTACATTGGGAATTGTAACAAAAGCACAAAATCATTATTTGACATTTACTTACCCATTGATCTCTAGGCATGCCTGGTCTAAAATGAGAACATCCGAACTATTATCAAAGGTAACCTGACACTGTTGTTGGTTAGGTCTCTTGGATATTTAACTTTAAGAACAATGGAAAAAAATTAACTTGTTAGACTACAATTCATGTAGAGCACACCAAGCAACACTATCTGTATAAGTGAAACAAATTAAGAATTTGAGAATTGAAATGAAATTAAATCAATGTATCATAGGCTCTGAAATCAGTTACTTTCCCCATGCCCCTCATGCCAACAGTGTGAAGTAGAGTCCACCAAGAGGCAATGGTGCTTTATTATGGCACACAAAAGGAGACAAGGTACCAGACAGAAATGATAGGAATATATCCAAGCTAGAGTAATAATGTGGTGGTGCTTTACTTATACTACATACAAAGGGTATTTTTTAAACTAAAATATTATGTCATCTTTCAAAATTCAGCCCAAATGTCACCTCTTCCAGGAAATATTCTACAACCTAAAATTTGGATCTACAGGCCCAAATCTATACTATAATAAAACTGTGCATTCCTTGGTCATAGCACTTACAATATGTTGTAAAGGCTTATTTGTCACTGCCTTTTATTACACTGGAAACACCTTTAAGAGCCAGGACTGTGGCCTTGTTGATTTTATATTCCTAATAACATGGACTGATGCCTAACATGCAGTCACTGTTTGCAGGATGAAGATATAGTAAATTAAATAAAACATTTAATCAAAATAGAACTCCTTATCCAAATAATAAGTTAAACTATACAGCATATGGAGAGGCTGAAACATAAAATCCACTAGGAAACAATCTAATAAAGTTATAACATTCCACTGTATTTGATAGATTGGTATTTACTTACTTATTCTTTCCTATAATATGTTTTCATAAAGTCAGACCTTAAATTCCTTTTCCCTGACATCTCTCTCTCAATTTCTCCTTATTTAGGGTACATAAAAACTAAATCAAAGAACAAAAAGTTTCTGCACTTTCCTTTTTGTTAAGAACCCAGAGTCTCATTTCCAAAACAAAGTATGATCTGAGTGTATCTACCCTTGATGTGTCATATACCTCTCTATCACTGGATTACTCCAAACTTCTATTAGCATTGAGCAAGGCTCTGAAAAGTAGTCGCTACAATGTTTCTTCAAAGTACATGTCTCATCTGCTGCCGGGAAAAAAAAAAAAAAAAAAACTTTAAAAAAAAGTTAAACATTCATAGGGAAAAAAACTTCAAAACCTCAAAACTTTAAAACATAACATATATGACTACAAGAGATTTGTTGAGGTGAGTGATTCAGTGATGTCACTAACAGCCGTTTCTTTGGTACTTGGTGCTAGATATTGTGAATGTGTATTCACACAAAGCTCAGCCCACAAACTTAAAAGGTTGAGACATAATTTATTAAAAACCATCATGTGCCAGGAAATGTGATTAATAATCAACTCCCCAACTACATGTGAATTATATGCATCCCTTTTCCAGCAGACCGAGACTTCTGCTGAATTGACATTAATGGCCCTTATGTATATTTAATAGAAAAGCAGGTTGCTTCACAAAGATATTCTCTGAATGGAGATAAAATGAATAAAGCAGTAAGGGAATGAAAGATAGCTGTCCAACAGAGTTGACTACAAAGAGATCTACAATGATAAGGCAAGAACAGAATACAATGAGGGAATCTAATCAAGGCAGAGGCAATAAAAGTGTAAATTTTAAAAGTTGGATAGATTTTTCAGAAAAGATGAAGAATAACTTCTGACACAGTGAAACAGGGAAGCTAGGAAAATGTATTTTTGGTGCCAGAGATTGACTAGGAAGCTTTTGCTTCTAGAACAAGTAAGCTAGAGTGTTGTTTCCTCAAACACGAGGAAGTGGCCTATTATGGTACTGAATAAAAAGATAAATATCAACAAGAGAATAGATACCAGAGGTTCAAAAGAAATTCACAGTTATGTAGTATGATAAAATTCACATATCTGCTAATTATTTCTTGAAATTTCCTTTGCAGTAAGGATTTTCTATTGAGAAGGGAGATTATTGGTATACTAAGGGGAGGGCTTCAATTTTTAGGGTAAAAGTCTAACAAGGAGGTCTCCCATAAATTTCCTGGAAGGGGACAGCAAGTATGGCTAGCAGAAATTCAACTTTTTCTATGGATATTACTGCCAGTGTTATCACATACAAAACATCAGAAGATATATCAAAAGTGATTACCACTCAACTGCACATGTATTTATTTACCTCAACTGAATAAAATTACTTTGAAGTCATACCTTCCCAGTGGACAGGGTATTATATCTCAATGTTCAGGAGATGGTGGGACCTCCTCCTACCTAGGATTATTCAATAGCCTCAGCTGTCATAATTATTCAAAGAAGATACCCTGGTCTTGGTCCTCCCTGGCCACGGCTATTGTGCTCATCTTCAAAAGGCAAATATTTTTTGTCAAGGTTTGTTTCAGATCTCCGGGGTCTTTGCTTAGGTGGAACCTGACTCTAATTTCAAGCTTCCCTAATCATACCTTGTAGACATTCTCACTTCCAGTCTTCTACTTCCATGGCACCACACATGGACAGAGAGGTTGTTCTCTGTACTCCAGTATACTGAAAAGCTGAAAAATAAAAATCTGTTCCCCAGAATTAGGAAAAATTCTGAAAACAACAACAGTAAAACTTTATTTTCATTGGTAAACACCACCCAAAACAAACCAACAAAAAATGTGGAAACTTTCATTTGAGTATGTAACAATTTCAGTTTGAATGTCCTAAAATTTAAAACAACACCAAACCAAACAAAAAAACCTCTTAGTCACTTACCAAGCTTAGATGGACTCAGAACATAAAGTTTAACTACTAGAATTCCTTTTATTCTTTTTATAAAAATAATAAGAACAAAAACTCTATGTTTTATCCTCCCACAAAGTCTATCTGTAACTGAGTCTAAAAATACAAAGTATTACAAACTTGAGCTTTTAGATAGACATGTTCATTTACTACATGAAGCTTTTAGGTATTTATGTATAAATGTCAAATTCTGACATTATGGCATTTGGTAGATTGATTCTCTTGCACTTAGATTGAATCTAAGAGAAAGAAGAGACCTTATAAACAGTAATTTATGGAAGACTGAAAATAATCCAGATATACTCAGAAACTAATTTACTTTACACAATATAATTTCTGTATTGCACCAAATATTATAATAACATTTCTGTAACAGCAAAAGCTGGAAATGACATAAAATTCAAAAATTTGGTGAAACATTAAATTTATTATTAGTAGAAACTATATTTTAAAATATTTGCCCATAAAAGATCACATTAAAAATATTTAATATGTAGAAAAACAAAATTAAAGAGTTGGTACACTTTAAAATCAGTTCTTTCTTGTAGAAAGAACATAACTATATTTGTACTTAGAGACAAAAGACAGGTAGGAAACAAGAGATGATTTTTGCTTCCTATATAATTTTCTAGAGTTTTCCATTTTTTCAATAGTTTATGCTTATATGAAACAATATGTATCAATAGCAATAAAATAATAAAATATGCCTAAATTACAAGAGATTTATTACGTAAAATTTGAAATAAAATTAATGCAAAACAGATACGTGGCAAGAAATCAACAAGAATAACAACTAAAATTTCTATGGGAAAGTGTAAAAGTTAAAACTGGAAAATAAAAGTTTAAAAATCAATTTAGGAAATGAGTAATAATGACATGTCTCTTTGTATTAACAGGTAATTCTTAAAAGAGAAGTAGTAATTAAAATTTAAAGTACAGAAAATATGAAATACAATATGTTTAATGATTAAGGTGGTATTAAGTAAAGCAGAAATAAAAGTAAAATTATTCACATATATCACAGAAATAACAATTTGAACATGGTATTCTTTTTTTTTTTAACATCTTTATTGGAGTATAATTGCTTTACAATGGTGTGTTAGTTTCTGCTTTATAAAAAAGTGAACCAGTTATACATATACATATGTTCCCATATCTCTTCCCTCTTGCGTCTCCCTCCCTCCCACCCTCCCTATCCTACCCCTCTAGGTGGTCACAAAGCACCGAGCTATCTCCCTGTGCTTTGCGGCTGCTTCCCACTAGCTATCTATTTTACGTTTGAAGTGTATATATGTCCATGCCACTCTCTCACTTTGTCACAGCTTACCCTTCCCGCTCCCCGTATCCTCAAGTCCATTCTCTAGTAGGTCTGTGTCTTTATTCCCATCTTATCCCTAGGTTCTTCATGACATTTTTTGTTTTTTTTCTTAGATTCCATATATATGTGTTAGCATACAGTATTTGTCTTTCTCTTTCTGACTTACTTCACACTGTATGACAGACTCTAGGTATATCCACCTCACTACAAATAACTCAATTTTGTTTCTTTTTATGGCTGAGCAATATTCCATTGTATATGTATTATTTTATATTTTGGGCCTATTCTGGAATGATCTAACTTAAATTCTCTGGTCAGTTTATTTTACTGCAATTCCATTTTTGTCAATAAACATTTAGATCCATGAATATTATATTAAGTACATATTCAGTTAATTCAAATTTTCAACTCCAACTTCAAATCTCCTTCTTCCCTTCACAGAGATTACACGTGTGCATAGAGAAATTTTATAGTTACCATGGCATTTGGATGAAGAGAAGACTTCTGGTATTATGCTGCCTTGCAGTAGGGCATCTTGCTTTGGTCCTATAAGTTTTGATTGGTCCTGTTCATATATAACATTCTGGTGTCTACTGCTGTAGTCCATAGTTAGTTAATGATATATTCTCTCAATTGTGTCTTAGTGGTTTAGCTTTGGTCTCCCACAGAGAGAGACCTCCCTACCCCCACACTTAATATCTGGTAATGATTCACATTTAATCCCTGGACCCAGGGTTGGATTCATGTTTTGTGGTTGCAGAGCTTATGCAATTTTAGGTAATTGTTTAGAGAAAAATAAAATAATTTTGGATACAAAATTAGGGCCTTTGAAGGAACCCATACACTGAGGGTCTCTTAAGTTTCAGTTTCATTAGCCTCATAGTAAATCCACCTCCTCCAGGGCCAATCAGATCACCTAGCACATTCAAAGTTCAAAGTCATTTTATCCCAATGCAGTTCTTCTATTATACTAACTGAAAAGCTAGTCAGTCAGACTCTTAGCTACCACCTGTATCCTTCCTGGGGATATAGAGCAACTTCAGGGTCTCTTCCACATTACATCCAGGCTGTAGGTTCCCAGGAGAACTGCCTTAGGCTATTCTGTTCAGGAACGCTATGTCACTGCTTAACTAACTACTGCCACTAATTGTTGTATGGTTCTCAAACCAAGATTTTAAAAGAAAGGAGGGATAAGTCCTTCTCATAGCTTTCTCCATGACCTATCTAACCTCCATCTAACCTCCACCACTACCAGTATGAAGGTCCAGAGGAAGGGAGGGAGACCAAACACACATTTAAGAACATACTACTTCTTCTCCTGCCAAAAATTTACTTAGGGTGAATGAGTGGAACACACATTTTTTTTTCCTGTGGCAGAAGCTTTATTTAATTTATATTGCTTCCTTTTCCTTATCTAGGTAGTTATAATCCTTCTCTCATCCATAAAGATGGAGGAGTAAGAAAGGGAATTTTGTCTCCACTCTAATGTTGGAAGGCCCAATAAGAAATACTGTAGAATTATCTTTCCCATTCTACATTAGGTTAGAGTGAAATAGAAAGAAGTAAAATTATGCAAACTCAGAAGCAATGGAGGAAATTGTTTCTTTAGTGTGTGATAAGCTTGCATATGTACAGAGGGTTGGCATTATACCAGTGGAGAAATAGTTGTCCAAGATATAGGAATGAGAGGGAATAATGAAAGGAATAAACCATAGAAAATTGTTCCAAAAAAACAGATACCCAAATTAATCTGTGACCAAAAGAATTCATATTCCCTTCTGAGTTACATTTGTATTGGTCAGTAAGGAAAGCTCAAAGAGCTGGCACAGGAGAGAAATAGGAATCACCAACAATGGACACTGAGATTAACATAAACCTTCATATTTCACTTCCCCTTTCACAAAGTCAGTGTTTTCTCCCACTGAAAGCTAAAATGGCTAGAGAATGTAGATTAAGTGAGCCGAAATCAAAAGAATGACTGAAAAAATGTAGTTCAATCTTTAGATGAGCACATCTTTCAGTCATATATCTTTTGTCAGTGTGAAACTTGATCTACAAATTCTCATACATGGAAAACTAAAGGCCAGGACTTACAAAAAAATTCACACAAAATCTAGTCTTTTTTAAATTTTTTTTAAATGAGAGTGAACTTTTAAAGAAAATGAACAGCATTAGATTTAGAGGAACGTATCTTCCATGTGCACATTTTACAATTCCTGCTCACATCCCCTTTGCCTCCTGGTAACATTAACGCTAAGGAAACCCTTGCTTACATATGTAATCATATATAATGATTAAAAGATGGTTGAATTATAAGCATAATCCAAAAATAACCAGAACAATAAAATTTAACCCCAAACTCCCACTAAAGATGACATTCCAGAATAAAATATAAAAAATTTAGATTATTTTGATTTTTAATTATATATTTCAATAGCAAATATATTTGAGATTTGACCATAATATGTATGTCTCACCGTGAATGTCTTCTTCATGTTTCACCACACATTCAGAAACTGTATAGCTCGATCCTACTTAATATTTCAGTTTAATTGCATAGTACAAACTCATATGTGCCTAGCAATGATCATTAAAAATGAAAAAGATCAGTACACAAAACTATAGTCCTACTTAAAATTTTCCAGAGGCATTTGATGCGTAATAACTATAAATATACATGTTCTGTTCTCAAAGATGTCTTATTTAAGTAAACAAAGTACTTCCTATGTTTTTCAGTTAAAAAATCAGAAAAACCTCATGTGAGGTTGAATTATTCCAAATTCTGTTGGAATAAACAACCTGCAAAAGCTTCCGTAAATGTGTAGTCACAAGAGAGCCATCTGGCTCCACGTAATTATACCCATCTTTCATCCAGTTCTGAAGCTAAATATAAAAGTAGATCCAGGAATATCATACAGATTTGTGATATACACTTGGGGATGGTCGATCTATAGACCAATTAACAGATTTTATTCATATGGGTGTGTTCCTGTCTTCATTTATATTACACATCCAAATAGAGTACAGATTCAGAGATTATGGAATGAGTTGCTGCTAGAATGAATTATTTCTGGTGAAGTATTTCAGAGTGAAATTAAACAGAAGTTAAGACATGATAGGGTGTAAGATAAAAAGTAGATGATATCTGACTCTCACTCTTTTTTCATATAAAATCTTTGAGTCAACTTGGTAGATGCCTTGCAAGTACAGAAAAACATTTGTGGTCATTTATTGTGCGAGATCTCTAACTTTTGAAAGCTCACTACAAGGACTGGATTCATTGTTCGCACATTATGGCCAAATTTTCACTTATTAGTTTATATTTTGTCTAGAATACCTTTCTTCAGAATAGTGCATTTCTGAGATAGTGCAAGAACTGCTAAAATAATTTTAACCCTAATACAATAACATTATAGCCATACATATTGTATTGTATCAGTTACATATTTTATCTTTATGTGAATGACATTGTCAGCTGCTCTATCCCATACCTCTACATGTTACACTATAACTCCTCTGTTTTCATAGGTTATGTTAAATATCATCAACTCTAGGTTGATGCCTGTTCACGTGTTATTAACTGTACAGATTATATTATGGCAATTCATGGGTGCCTTAACAACAACTCTTACTTTACAGCAAATATAAAACTACTTTTCATAACTTTCATTTTATATAATAAAAAATTAAGTTAGAGTGTTGCACTTTGTCAAAGAAAATTATTTTCAGGATTATATCCTCATTATTTATTTCCTTAGTCATGCTGTAGCTGACAATGTGTATCAATTCATTTACTATAAATATATCCTTAGGGAATAATTTGAATAATGTACAAAAATGTATGAATAGTAATATTTCTATATGGTATCACCCTTTCATAGGTAAATATTATATAGGTAACTTAAAACTAACTTAATCATTCTGAAGAATTAAGTGAATAATGAAGATGAATTAAAATCATGATTACATTATATGTATTAGCATGGAAAAATAATAATGTTGAGCAAAAAGCACTTAATAAAAAAATGCATGGAATGTTCTGATTTCTACTGTGAATTTTAATAGGCACAGATGTGTATTATTTTGCATGCATGAACATATGCAGGATACATTATGTGAAAACTGGGGAACCAGTACAAGTATTTTCAAACAGTGAGTTACTAAAAAAAAATACATAACTCAAAGGCTTTACAATTTTAATGAATTAAAAACTTTTTCAGGGATGTCATAAAATTAACTGTTTCCCAAATGAGTTTCAACGATGAAACATTTTTTTGCAAAGCAATAGTGAGACCTTGTTATTAAGCCAAAAATATTACAGATTAAAGAGCAGACTAGATGAAGAAAAAGGTGAGGAGAAAAGGGAAGGAAGATGGGGGAGAGAGAGAAGTAGAAGCAGAAACAGGGTGGCAGAGAGAAAAATTAAGAATCAGGTGAAAGACAATGTTACCACTACTTTCCCTCCCAAAAAACACATCATGAAAAAGGCAAGTGAGTGTGTTGCTATGGGTTCTTAGCTGGAGACTTCTCTTCAGCCTGAGACTAACCTAAGAAAACTATAAGAGGCAGCAAAGTCCTTTCTGGGACTGGGAGAAGTGACAAAATCTTTAAGAAAAACAGATTCCACTTGGTTATACTTTGGGATTTTCCAGTGCGGAATATCTCATTCATTTCTAACTTCAGCTTGCCCATAATGGGAAAAAGATCACTAACATTTTCATTTTCTTAAAAACTTTACAATGACCAGTACTCACCAGAAAATATATTTGTCTATAGAAGATAAGGGACTTTAGAAAGGAAGAAAAGTGGTGGCTAAGAAGGAGATTGGTAGAGTACCAGGTGTTGGTGATTAAGGGTATGATGTTTGGAGGTATATAATGCTAAACAAAGACAAGTCACAGGGTAGCCAGGAAGAGGAAATGTAGTATATGTTTAATGGATGATTTGGAAAATTTCACTGGTGAAATACGTATGCTAATATCTGAGTATCTTGGTTCAAAGTTAGAAAATATAATTTTAAATATTAATGAAATATTACTTGTCACCTTTGTCAAAAAGCAACATAATATCAATATTTCTGATATCAGAATATAATTAGCCATTTAAAAATAACATTTAATTGACCCACTTTTTTCTACTATATTAAATTAAAATTTGATTATAAAGAAATATGCAGCTCTCTAATTCTTATTAGTACAGATAAAATAAAATTAAATACTTCCAATTTGGCAATGGCAGACTAGGTTATTTTAATCTACTTACCTAGACAAACAATAATAATTATTAAAATATGAAAATCATTAATTAATTCATTCAAAAAATATTGATTAAGCACTTATTATATTCCAATCACTGATATAGGTATACGGGATACAGTTTGAAGACCCCTGTCCTTGTGGACCTTACATACTAGCAGAAGAAAACTGGCAATATTTAATAGTAAAATAAGTAAATTCTTTAGCATGCTAGAAAAGTAGGAAGTACCATGTACAAAAGTAAAATCTGGGTAGCAAGAGACTAATCTGGAGAGCCAGAAATTTAATATGGACCCAAATTTTTAAGTAAATCGGTCAAAGTAGCCTTCTTTATGGTACTTTGCAAGATGCATCCATTTGTCTTCTGATTTGAAGGACATATTCCCTTAGGCTCCTGACAAATGGATCTCTATGGCACTTCACAGAAATGCCACGTCCCTGAATCCTCATAGATTTACTTTCTTATCTCAGGGGTGAATATGTCTTATCAGGGCCTCCAATGTACGTACCACCTCCTGTTGGTCCTGTCCAATCAGCTTGATATCATCAAGGTGATATTCTGTGGGATGTTCAGATGATCCACTTGTGACAGAGCACCAGATATAACTTATCTCTGAGAAAAACATGTAAATGAATACTTTAATGTTCTAATATAAGTTCAAGCTATTCTGGTCACTTTTTCTAATGCAAATGGGAAATAATAAATTTACCAAATTAATGGCACATCATGTACTTAAGTCCTTATTAATCTGCGCTAGCAACAATATCAAGTCCAGCACGGCATCTGCAATCAGGGCCGCTACTTATCTGAGTCTGTGATAGTTTATAGTTCTTCTCTAGGATCCATCCAGTTTCTGCAGAGGTGAATTAAAAGGAAACATAAGAAGAACCTCCATCCTTTAGCTTGGTGCCTGTAATCTCTACCATCAACCCACAGGAAGCAATGTTAGTTTTGATTTACTATTTTGTCTAGGGGGCTCGGGGCAAGCAGGCTCAGAGGCTGTGGCCATTGAATAGAATCTGCCACAAAATCTAAAAAGCTAAGATTGTGGTCAGAGGTCTGACCAGATCCAATGGGAGGAAACTTAGATGCCACCTCTGGATGGGAGGAACATACATCACCTTGTAAGACCATCATATGGCATGGGAGATATTGTTCTGGCCATTGTGGAATGTAAAATCTTGCATGGTAACTGGAAAAGAAAAACAAAGAAAGAACTATAGAGACAAGGCCAAAACCTCAGTAAAGGTTTTGATTTATTTTTCCTGGAAGCAATAAATGCCATTTAGCTTAGTCAGGTAAAATTAGACCTGAAGGGTAGAGGTTGGATTGTGGAGACAAGAATATTCAATGATCAAAGGGTATTACAAGAAGTCATCTTGGCTGATTGCACCTTTGGTCTAGGATAGTAAGAGCAGAGGTGAAAATAATTGGATTTGAGGATATTTAGGATCTAAAATAAAATGTGGGAAAAGATTGTCAAGAGCAGGCATGGGACATACAGACAATAATGGCAACTCTTACGTTTCTGGCAATGCAAAAGATGAGTGATGCTGCAATTTGGATGAGAAATATGTTTAGATGAGAAAGATCATAAGTTTTACTTTGTAGATTTCAAATTTGGGATGCCTTGTAACACTCCAGCAGGGGACTGGATAGTCAACTCTATCTTAGCAGAGAGTCTAACATTGGAGATTTAAGTATGTTGGGCAGTTGGAGGTGTTTGAAACTCTGGTGAGATTATATCACTTAGGGAGAGATTGTAGAATGAGTAGAGAAGGTCTTCCAGAGCAGAACTTTGGGATTTCACTATATTTTATCTGATAGATTAAAATAAACCTGCAAGGAGAATAATAATAATGTAATAGCTATAATGTAATTACTGAAGTGAATTAATGCCATGTAGGAAATTTTATCTGTAATCTAAAATACTGAAATAGGTAAACAGGTACTCATGGATACTACTTTTGGAAAATTTAAAAAATAAATGTCAGTGTTGAGCAAACTAGAACCTCTAAAGTATTGTTGGAAAATGAAGCTAGATCTTCCCTCAAATTTTAAAATCCTGAAGCATCCTTCAAACAAAAGCTAAATAATATCTTTGTAAACCTAAGCTGTCCTCTGTATTGTAAGTATAAAAACTTGTACAGGAGGGCTTCCCTGGTGGCGCAGTGGTTGAGAGTCCGCCTGCCGATGCAGGGGACACGGGTTCGTGCCCCGGTCCGGGAAGATCCCACGTGCCGCGAAGCAGCTGGGCCCATGAGCCACGGCCGCTGAGCCTGCACGTCCGGAGCCTGTGCTCTGCAACGGGAGAGGCCACAACAGTGAGATGCCCGCATACCGCAAAAAAAAAAAAAAAAAAAAAAAAAAAAAACTTGTACAGATATAAAGGAGAGGTTGGTTCAATTTGCGCTATTGGATATTTCTAGAAAACTACTGGTAAAACAAATATGTTCAAATTTTAAACATTT
Source organism: Delphinus delphis (assembly GCF_949987515.2). Lineage (NCBI taxonomy): Eukaryota > Metazoa > Chordata > Mammalia > Artiodactyla > Delphinidae > Delphinus > Delphinus delphis. The sequence goes on along the minus strand of NC_082684.1, from coordinate 58,356,949 downwards.
TTTTTATCAGAAATCAACATTTTGAGGAATAAGATGAAAAATTTTAAAGTATTATAAACTATGTTTTTGGGCTGGTTTGTCACAAATTTAACTAGATTAATTAAATTTTTTCTGAAAGTCCCAGTGATTTCTTTGGGAGTCATTTGGGACAAATTCTGCTCTTGTTTAATAACTTAATAAGATATTATTAGTAGTGTAAGTTTGCTCAGTTTCCTAAAGTTTATTCTAGACTTTCATCTGACTGTAAGTCATTGTGTCATCAATTAATACTAACGATATCTCTATTATAATCAGAAAATCAAGATCAACTGAAGAGGATATGCAATTTTATATTTTTATGACTAGTTCCACAATTCCATGGGAGGCTTAAATGTATACTTTAAATTTTACCTTAAAAGAGGAAGTTAGGCTAGTTGAATAAATATTAGGAAAAGGAGAAACATGCAGAGGAGAAATATATGCATTTGAGGTGAGAGAGACAAAGAAAAATAGAGAGAGAAATGAGAGAAGTAGAGAGAGCACAAGCATTAAAAAGGTGGATCCACATTTTTGTTCATTTAGTACAAAGAGATCTGGGGGTGATTACCAATAGGAAAATGAAATATCTAAGGTTCTAAACTATTGCTGGCATTTTCTGGCGCTTGTAAGAGTAAATAATGTTTATTAATTCTGATATGCTCATGAATGTTGTGAAGAAAAAACAAAACTGGCAGTCAGAAGGCTTGTTTTCTGTCGGGTTGAGTCACTGATTGTGTTTGTAGCCAATAACTATCTTCTAAAGATGAGATCCATACAACTAACCACCAACACAGAACTTAACCATTCACTGCAGGCCTTGAAATGTATGTCTGGCTTAATTTCTTTCCTTTATTCTCTCAAATTTTAAGCTAGAGTAATAATGAAATTTAGATTATTTGATCTTCATAATATATTGCATGATTTCAGGCTCAGCGGATAAAGTTGAGCTTTGTAAGAATAAGGACTTTCTTTATCCTGATTAGCATTCTTTAGCCAGCACCTAGCAAACTCGGCACATAAATAGCATTGTACAATTATAAAAGTTTGATAAGTATTTATAGTTTATTCTCTTTCTCATATCTGAGGTTTCAAAAATGTGATTCTGGGCTTCCCTGGTCACGCAGTGGTTGAGAGTCCGCCTGCCGATGCAGGGGACACGGGTTCGAGCCCCAGTACGGGAAGATCCCACATGCCGCGGAGTGGCTGGGCCCGTGAGCCATGGCCGTTGGGCCTGCGCGTCCGGAGCCTGTGCTCCGCAACAGGAGAGGCCACAACAGTGAGAGGCCCACGTACAGCAAAAAAAAAAAAAAAAAAAAAGTGATTCTTTTTTGCACCCTCTTCCTTTCCTCTGAACTCCTCCCCCTGCGTTTTTCATCTGCTTAATTACATGTGTTTTCATATATAAGGTTCAATGTCTTTTCTGATTCTCCAGGTCTTGGCTATGTGTGTGTGTAATTATAAGACTTTTAGTTGCAAGAAACAGAGAATCAGGTTAAACTGGTTCAGGTAAAATAACTTTTTTTTTTCTAGTAATACAACTAAACACTCAGGTCCAGAGATGGCTTAAAGCACAGCTGAATCTAGTCCTTCAATAGTGTTACCAGGACCTAGTCTCTCTGTTCCTGTTATGCTCATAGCTTTCTTCTGTGTTGGCTGTTCTCCTCTGTAGCTCTCTTGGTATTAAAGACTCCAGCAGTTTCAGCTTGGTTTATCCTCTCATTCTCTGATCCAAAGAAAAAATGAACTTTCCTTTCCTCCTGATTTTCACACTATCCAAAGAGTGCCTTCTTGGCTTGACTTGGTTTACACCTCTGAACTAATTACTGTGACCAGAAGCATGGACTGTTCGAATTGGCCAGACATACTTTACTTGTTTATCCATGATGCTGGAGGATAGGTGTGTTTCAAATCATGTGGGCTGAAAGTAGGAAAAGGGTGGTTCCCCTAAGCAAAGTAAGATGTTGTTACCAAAAGAACAGAAATAGACACACTGAGTCAGCAAAACAAACAAATGTACAGTACAGTTGGGTGCACAGACAATATCTTCTACTCCTGCTAGCACATTATATTCGCTTTACTACATAAAGGCAAAAGAACCCAAGTTAAACATGTTTATTATTTATATCTAAGCATATATCAAAGTGGCTAATGTATACAATCTGTGAATTAAAATTAAATGCGGGCTTCCCTGGTGGCGCAGTGGTTGAGAGTCCGCCTGCCGATGCAGGGGACATGGGTTCGTGCCCCGGTCCGGAAAGATCCCACATGCCGCAGAGCGGCTGGGCCTGTGAGCCATGACCGCTGAGCCTGCGTTTCCGGAGTCTGTGCTCCACAACGGGAGAGGCCACAACAGTGAGAGGCCCACGTACCGCAAAAAAAAAAAAAAAAAAAAAAAAATTAAATGCTTGCTGAATAAGTGAATAATTAGTTAGGTCAAGTAACTGTACCTCTTTTCCAATTGCTATTTCCTCTTAAAATTTAATAGTAGTACTATACTAATTAGGATAACTGTATTAATGTTCTAAATAAGTATCATTATTTATAATCAGTACAATAATACTACTGAAATAACAAAGTGTTATAAATCTTACATAAGTTGATACCTATATGTTCTTAGAATGTCCTTGACCCATACTGAGCCCTCAATAAATGTTAGGGGTTACCATTATCTATTATCAACCATATTAAGTTGCATTGGAAGACCTCTGGAATACTATGACTTCATATAGCTCGAAAGTTGTATAAGTCCATGTCAGTAGTTTGATAATTGATCAATACTAAAAGAAATGCTTTTCAATGTGTAGGGTTTTGTTTCTGCTTCTAATGAAATTCCTTTTTAACATGGTTTTCAGGGCATTTCTCCAGAGGAAATAGCATGATGTTTTGCTCTAAATCCATACAGGATAAATGATCTGGAGTCAATAGAATATGGTATTATGCACAAACAACTAGACAGGAATTCTACTACAGATGATTAGTCAACTGTGAATACAGCAGTCAGCAGATGGACAGCTCCAATGTACCACATGAATTCTGTGTGAGAGTGAGTCTCTGGTAAAAACTGAAATGCTTTTGATGAACAGCTGCCTTTTTCTTAGGATTCTAGTAAAGTGATACCAGTTAAGTTTTTTATTGCCATAGCACATGGCATAGAAAGAACTGATTACCTTGAAAAAAGATTGTATAAAAAAGGTTTTATAGTTTGCTGTGTTAATTTTATATTTAAGGGACCTTCTGTATTTACATATTGAGCATCTGCATTGTGTTATCTGATGTGTATTTTATGTGCCTATAATTCAGAATGAACAATTGTAAATTTGCTCAGGCTATTAGCTAATGACGGGAGAATGTGGTTTACATAGGTCTATAAAAAGATAAAAATTAAAATGCTGAGATATTGAGATCTTAAATGGTGAATTCCTTATATTCAGTGACTGAATAAAACCAGTTTGCATATTTTTACTCTTGCTCTTGATTACAGATATTTCTTAATTCAAAGGTAATTTCAAGGATCACTGTTGCAACTTTTCCGCCTCATTAATAAGGCTTCCAACTTCTCTTGTTACATTTGAATATTGAATTAAGAACAGAAGGTCCATATTAGAAGGTCCATATTAGAATTATTTTAAAAATTCATAGTACTAGGCTTAAACATATACTTCATGCTAATATTAATATGTCTATTTTGAGAAGATAATAATGCTTTCATTGAGTACAACTTTACTGCACATGACACTTATTGGCTTTATTTTTATATGTGGTGCTATGTTATTCCATGCATTTTCTAAAAAGATTTTTTTAATGGGATAATTTATTTATTTTTTCTGTAGATCCATCCATATACGTAAAGCTTTTAATAAGTATATTCTCATTTGTAAAACTTAGTCATGTTCATAATGTTTAATGAAGAACATTCTTCCTTATTTCACATAATATTAAAGTCTGTCGTGAGATAAGAAATGACTACCTATGTATTTAATTTTATGAAGATAAAAGCCATTTGTTTGATGGGGAGAATAGAATAAAAATATTTCCCTCAGAATATAGTCTAGTAAAGTCTCAATAATTTGTACTATAGTAAATCTCATAATAGAAAAATGCTTCAAAATTTTAAGTAACAATAAAAATGTAAAAAGTACAATTTAAATATATTTAATTATTTTGAAACATATTTTAATACCTTGTCTTCTCTTTATTCTAAATTAGTGATATTTGTGAAACTAAAATACATATACATATTTTGCTAAGTATATATGCTGAATATGTTCATATATATTATTTACTTAAATATTGAATATATATATGTGTGAGTATATATATATATATATATATATATATATATATATATCAAACACTGACAACTTTTCAACAATCCTAGGTGTTGGATGTACACAAATGAAAAAGGATATCCTATACTACCTCAAGGAATTTATTACTCAAACAAGAAAACAGATAATCAATAATACATAGCACAGAATAAAACTAAAATGAAAACTATTCTACAAAGTGTATGATTAAAATACAGGGGTACAAAAATAGGGGTAATTAATTTTGCCAAGGAATGCCAGGAGGAATCCTTGATCAGTGACTGGTAAAGCAAGTATAAGCAAGTATACAACTCTTTCTCTGGAAACCATCCTCATACCTAATGCATAGAATATACTAATCCCCCTTCATTTGTACCACCACTGCCCTCTGGGTATAGCCTTATGATTTCAATTCTATATTTGTAAATTATTTCTTACATGTATATTTCAGCTAAATTATGATTTTTTTAATCTAAGAATGTATTCATATTTATTGTTATATTCTCAGGAGATAATGCCATGCCTGACATTTATAAATTTCTCCATATTTTCAAAATAATTTAATTGGCATAAAATGCACGCATATGTACAAATTTTAGGATTATTATAAACTTCTTGGTTTTTTTAATCTTTCAGAGTTATGATCATCATTCAACTAAAGGATGAATCAAAGTTAATCAAAGAGTAGCCTTACAAAATATAGAAATATCATCATTCTTGTTTAATGAGTTGATATTTTAACTATGCTTTACATTTAATTAAAAATGAATATTTGTGCACACTTATGAATACATATATGTGAAAAAACAATTAGTCAAAATACTTGCTATTGCAGGTTATTTTTCTTATGCTTTTAAAATATATTTTAGGGTATCTAGTAGCTTATATTTGCAATTTTTGATATCTCATAAACACTTAAAATTGTATTTTCAAAATTAATATTTACATTAATTTATCCTGCTATTACTATGATACTCTTTTTACTCACATTAGGTGTTGTTTTAATTCATTAAGTAATGTTAAAATTTTTCTCTTTTTATACATTAAATTTCATATTTAGTCTGTATTCCTATATTTATATATATGTATATCTGGTATATTGACGTTGGTCAGAGAATGAATTGAGTGTACTGTCCAACAGGGTAGCCACGCAAAACTATTTAAACTTAGATTTAAATTACACAAAATTGAAATTCCTTTTGTAAACCATTCCAAGTGTTCAGTAGCTATATGTGGCTAGTGGTTATCTCCTTGGACAGTGCAGATACAAAACATTTCCATCATCATGTAAGTTCAATTGGTCAGTGATGATACGGACAAGGATTTAGTGCTAGAATATCTATTCAGGTCTAGTTTAGATAGTGTCTTAGTTAAAGGAGGTACTTGTTATGGTACTGTATGTATCCCCAAAATTCATGTCAAAGCCTTATTCCCTGATATTTGGAGATGGGGCCTTTGGGAGGTAATCAGGGTTAGATGAGTTTATGAGAATAGGACCTTCATAATGGGATTAGTGTTCTTATAAAAAGCAATACCAGAGAACTTGCTCTCTTTCTCAACCATGTGAGGATACTGTGAAAAAGTGGCCATCTGCGAGCCAGGAAGAGAGCCCTCACCATAATCTGACCCTGCTGACACTCTGATCTTGGATTTTCAGGCTCCAAAATTGTGAGAAAATAAAAGTCTGTTGTTTAAGTCTCCCAGTCTATGATATTTTGTTTTAGCTCTGGCTGCCATAATGACTAATATAGTATACTGAACAGCACATATACCAGACAGTAAAGAAACTTCGCATGTTAGAAGACAAAGAGGATTTTCCAAAGACTATTTCTAAAACTTAGCATAAAAGATACCAAATATAGAAGGAACTGCATGTGCGTGTATGTACGCATGTGTATGTATTTGTGTGTATGATTTTACTGATTCTGGGTTTAAAAAACAAGTGTACTTCTTTGGGATGAGCATAAGAAATCAGGAAACTTGCTTTCTATGAAGCTCATTACCTATGGAAATAATGAAATCTCCTAAGTTACAACAAGCCATTCTGATCTTTTCCTTCGTTAATTAACTTGTCAACTCCAGGGACCATAAATAGTGAGAGGTTGTCCTGGTAACAGTACCAAATATAAGGCAGCTTTTCAAAATGCCAAAATGTTTTCGACCAGCCTAACGGCAATCACCAGCTTAAGAATACATTAGTCAATTAATATTTTGGTACAAAATAGTTGCCAATATGATGAAGTTTTCAGGATTGGTGAGCTGAGACACTCTTAGATCTAGTTAACTTAGCAAAACCCAATTATTCAAGCCAATTCATAGAAAACCAACTGCCAAATAGCCAATTCAATTAACTTACTTGTTACTTTTAATTATTTATAAGGTGTTCTGTAACTCATATTAAGTATAAAGTGTACCATAGTTCACATTAACTAACATAATAATTCAGTGGGATACTGGAGGCTTTATTGTGAAGTTTTAGTTGACCTTATGTTTTTTCCTCTTTAAGTATATAGGTATTGATTCCAAAAGACTGAAGATCAAAGGGCAGATAGAGAAGCTGTTGTCATATATACAAATTGCCCTATAAATATTTAATGGTATAATATTGGTGACTCAATAGTTAAATTTAGCAAATTGATTTTATCAAAAGATGAAGCAGCCGTTCAGGAAACTGACTTTTAGGAGATGAATTCTGAGGAATCAGTCTCCTTCCAGCTACTATCATTGATTGCCAAGTGCCCACAGCAGGCCAATTTCTAGGTTTGTCAGGATATAAGACCAGGTTCCTTAGAGCAAACACTGACCTAAACAGGGAGGCAAATGCTCAGCTGAGGGCTAGAGGTGCTTCAAGTTTGCCTTAAAGTGGCAAAAACATTTAGTTTAACTTGATCTTTGTAGCCGAAATTAAATCACAGGGTCTTTTCTTAAAACCCAACCTTAATGTACTCTTTTATTTGTTTGGGAGATTTAGACGGATCTTTACCTGTACAAAGAGTTATTGATTTTTTAGCAATACTGCTAAATACCAGAAACTTAGCTGGATATATCATCCATCAATCTTATCAGAGGTTCTAAGGGAATCTGCAAGTATTTGTATGTAATAGAAAGGATAGAAAGAAAATGCAGACACGTCCAAGTTAAGCTTGTAAATATTCTTCATTAAAATATGAGTTTTTAACAAGACAATTAGAATGGCTTATAAATATCATTCAAAGCACTAGAAAAAATGAAAAATGGCCCGAATATTATGAGGAAAGCATGGTTCTAAAATAAATGAACTACACATATATGAAAAAATTGTCTTCTCAGTAAAATACAAAATAATATTTTCCTTATTAAAAAGAGAACAGATAATAAATGTGTTGGGATAAATTATTAAAAGATATACTAGACAAAATAAAGTTTACATTTTCTGTAATTTTTGATTATTATATTTACATTGAGAAGTAATCACTGAGGAAAAATTCGATTAATACAGTCATGTATTTATCAACTACATGTAAATAATGAGGTTAAGATAACTTGCACAGAACTTATTTTTAAAGTTCCACAGATGTTTCCCAAAAGAACATAGGCTAAATGGATCAAATGCTTCCAAATAAAGCATAATCATAATGTCATGTTAGCTAGTTGCTATTGACTAACTTGTCAACATTGTCCAAATTTTCTTTTTAAAAACTTACAAAATTTTAAAATATATATAAAGCTTGATTTAAAGACTATAGGAGATCAAAGTCCAGAGACTCCAGGCACAATGTCCACTAACTTGTAGGTCTTAGAGAGTTCAATGAGGAACACAGTAAAGGCTTCTGAATTTAGTATAAGTCTGCCAACCAAGAAGATGTAGGAAAAAAATATTTAGATTTAGATTTTGCTTCACCATCTATCTCTAGATAGATATTCCAATGTAGATATTCCAATAATTGATAATTAACTAGCCTTCTTTTGTTTCTACAGATTCTGTTCTGAGGTGTCCAAAGTCATTTTTTCCTTCCTGTTGTCAAGTGGACCTTCTAATTTAAGGTGTATTCAGAGACTGAAACTCTCAGCACACAACATAGACAGGATAAAGAAGAGATGGTTGGAAAAACATCACAAGCTAAGATATAAAATTGCATATACTGGGACAAAACAAAAGAAGAGTACTAAGAAAAATTCATGTTGGGTATGCCTTGTGTGAGAGCACTGCCTTTTGTGTATTGTTTCTGGACATAGAATAAGTGTAGACAGCACTATTCTTTCCAGTAAACACAAAGAACTGGGCACCTCTAACTGAAGATTCTACTTTAGTTAATAGTGTCACACAAGATAACTGTGATGCTGGTCTCTGGATAAAAAGCTAGTGTGTATGACCAATAATTTGCCCTTCAGCTTTATATCCTTTATAGGATATAAAAGCCACATATATGTAGGTAAACACTAAGAGGGTCAATGATTCTGTCTGTTGGAAGAAGACTCTAAAAGGATTATTCTCCATTGATGAGAAAAAGGGGAGCAAAATGAAAACTTATTTTTTCTAAATTTTTAAGGAAAATCATGACTCTAACTTAATAGAGATTAAAAGAAATTTTTTTTTGTTTCATTTTCCTGTATTCCCAGTATAATTAAAACAGTAATGGCCTCTATACGATAGGAATATGGTAAGAGGAAGGATGCAATGTAGAATTTGACTGAAATAGGAAATCCAGAAAACAAAAATCATAACAGCAAATTTAAAATCTGACGAGAAAATGTTGGCAAATGAAAACTGAATCACTGAAAATTTTTTCTATTATAAAATTGAGAATATTTCTCAGAATATGAGGAAAAACCAAAGAGTGCTAAAAATATAATGAGGGATAAAAGATTAGTTTAGAAAAAAATATTCAAGTTGAATAGTTTTCCCAAAGAAAAAGCCAGAATAATTTAAACAAATTTGATGATCAAAGCAAAAATAGAAGAAAATCCTTCTGCACTGGACAATTATGATTTCAGGGCTAAACAACAAAATTTATATCTAACCTCAAAAAGTATATGCACAATGCAAATGTAGAATCATAATAGCTTCAGAATTTTTATCTACACTATCAAATTCCAGAAGATATTCAAGCAGTATCATCAGTACCTTGTTTAGAGTAGAAAGGGTTCCAAGGAGTCTATACCTAAATAAGTTGTTGTGTCTGTGAGCAGACAAAGGAAAAACAATAACATACAAGATTTTAGAAAATTATACTACCATTTCTCCCAAAATAAAAGAGTAAATATTTAATAGTGTTCTCTATTGAACACATGAATTAACCAAATCAAAATTAAGATTGGAAATGCATGTGTCTGAGCAAATACAGTGGCGGATGAGAGCCTTTGTGTGGTTCTTTGTGGTTGGCAGCAAGCAGAATGCTGGGGTAAGGTGCTGTGCAGATTATAGCTAAAAGAGTCTTTGTTGATTGTATCAAGTGAATGAGAGGAAAAAACGTAGGCTTCCATGGGTTGCCAATATTCTGTCACTTAAGGCTAATATTCAGGTATGTCTCTTGGGTCCTTTTAACAAAGCCATATCTATGAAGAATGTGTACACATATTGCACAGACACAACTGGATTCCAGCTCAACCCAACAACCATCTACAACTGTACACTTGCTCCTTTGATTTCAAAATTAAACTTCCTATGTTAAAGGAAGAAATTACCAGTATAAAAAGCCACTAACAGAGTCATAGATAGAGAGGCATCTATAAATAGCATCTCCCCTCAAAAAAATTCATTGGATGTTGCTGTTCCTGAGAAGAGAGGAAGGTGGTTGAGATGTTTGAACAGTGTAATAACAGAAATAAGCATAGAGCATAGCTGCAGATTGTATTAAAATATTACCCCTTTCTCTGGCCCACTGACATCAAGCTTAGCTATGTAAATTGCTTTGGACAATAAAAATAAATAGAAATGATGTGTGAAAGCCATCACAAGGTGCTGCTATGAAGATGATGTGGGGCAGGGCATCAGCACAGTGCATGAGCAAGAAATAAACATTTTCTCTTTAAGTAACTGATATTTGGATGTTATTTGTTACAGCAACATAATTTAGCCTACATGATATTGTGTATCACTTTTTGCTAAACAGTTCTGAAAAAGACTCCATATAGCACTATAGCTCACCTTATGAACAGGAGAAGCACATCAGGGAAAATATTAATCAGTACATTGGGACAAATACCCTTTCTTATCAAAATTATAAAGAGGATCCCAAGGAAGCACTATTTACAGAATGAAAGGAAACAAATACCTTCGTAAATGAAACGCAAACAATGTGGTCCTTAATGGAGGGCAAAGAAGGAAATCACACAATATGACAGGCAACAAATGGGAAAGGATATACGGAATGGGAGGGAGCAGTAACTCTGATTTTTATAAATCCAGTGTGTGTTCCAATTTGTGATTCATTTATCAATGGGGTCTATATTTAGTTTTATTTTTTCTTGTTCTGTATACCCTTTCACAACACACAATATTTAACTGCTACTACCCACAGGTGAAGGGTTATCAAAGCTGGTTTCTATCTTAAAATCTGCCCTTACATTTCAGACCCATATAACCAACCAGGAAATATCTCTACATGACAGTCTATAGGCACCTTCCCATCTTTCCTCATTATTTCACCTGGAATGTTACAATCATGTCATAGTTTCTTTACCTTCTGGCTCACTACAAGCATATTAGTCCTCAACATTACCATCTTAAGAGCTATCAAAACTGTAAATTTGACCATATAAGTGCCTCTTCTATTTTTAAACTCTTCAGTGAATCTCCACTTGCTTAAAAAAAAAATGATAAAACTTTGTAGCACATAATTCCAGGCTCTTCATAACCTTCTACTGTTTCTTCTCCGAAATAATTTTCTACCACTTCCTTCATACAACCGACACACAAAACTTATTAACCTCTTTCACTTGCAAAGTATTCCTTCATCATAAAACACACATGTAGGTATGGAAAAAGAATACATAAATACACTAAAAATGGCATTTGCTCTGTATTTATCCGATAAAGCTTTTCACCTCCCATCTTCAGCAAAGCTGTTTCAATTATTTCTTTGTTTTTTCATGCCATTGGTGTACATGGTATCTGGACAAAGAATGTTAAGTATTGATAGTGCCTGACAACATGCAAAATCATCTCAACCACAAATAATCAGTCAATTCTCATCGCACATCTAAGCAGATCTCAGAAGCACATTTTCACATAGTGTCCATACAGCCACAAAAATAAGTTGTTATTTCATACTGTGTGTATATACAGCTTGAGGAATATGGTGTTTTTAAGGCAGATTCCATTCGTATTTGATTCAGGGAACTAATTTAAACTGACAAAATATTTTTAAGTGAATCATTCAAGTTGTGCTCAAATAAAAAATTTAGGGCAAGTAATTTATATGTGTGCCTCAAGCTTAAGAAACACCTGCCTCTTCTCACTGTATGTCACAACAGGGGGGTTCAATGGATGAATGGATCTGAGATCACATTAAATGCCTTGCAGCTTATCCAGATGCCAGAATAAAAATGTAGAAAACAAATATACCTTTATGGAAATCAGCCCTTTACAAATTTTAAAAAACTTTTTATTGAAATGCGATACCTCCAGAAAAGTGCACGTGTCACAAATGTACAGCTGGATACACTTTTCACAGTCAGGAACCCATGCAACCAACCTCAGATTGAGAAAAAGAACATCACCAAGCATCCCAGAAGCCCTCTCTGCCTCCTCCTGACCTGTCATGGCAGAAACTAGTCTCACCTGTTCTTGTACTTTATATAAATGGAAGCAAATAGGAAAAAATGCAAAAACAAATCTAGGTGCAAAGATCCACTGCAGGGTATTTAAAAAATGCAGGGCCACTAGACCAAGCAAGGATACCTCACTCTTCTTAATCAGAATTTCAATCATTGTAAGAGTAGGATAAAGTCAGAATTTAGACAACAGTATAGGGAAATGACTGCACTTGATCATTTTTCAGTCTTCTGGTTTCTGACATATATAGTTGAGATAAATGCAATTCTTACTTCTCCACAAACATTACCATTGAAAGCAAGTGATTACATTAGTTTTACCTATGATGAGAAATACAAGAAATACTTAAAACTTACCAAGGTCAGAGCACCTTTTGCTATATACCTTATATTAATAAATCATTTTTTAAAGTTTTGAATTCTATCTTTTATAACATGTAAAGCTAAATTTATCTGGTTTCCAGCATTTCCTGGATATATATTTTACGGGAAATATTTTATACTTGACTTTCCTAATAATTCTAAGCACAATTAAATTTATTTTTACTCTTCCCTTACCATTATTGAACCTATGCCCAGGTGACAAGAATTAGTTTTATATAAATCTAGGAAGATCATATTTTGGAGAATAACTGTTTCATTGAGCAACATCATAGACATGTGCCGAAAGCAAACAAATGATTTTTTCTTAACTGCACTAATGCTTCCCCCTCAATTCAGTTGAATAATTAACTTTATGGTGCAATACCTCACTGTCACTTAAGATTACCTCTCCTTGCAGAGAGGCTGTTGACTCTGAATCCCCGAATAGCATGCTAATAGTGAAGAGAGCAAGAAAGAAAGAGAAAGAAAGGCAATCAATCAAACAAACAAAAAGGGAAAAAAAGTTTGCATAGCCTGTATAGATAGGAGTAGACAGGGAAGATAAAAGCTACGTCAAGAATTTTCTGTTATTGTTAATCAACTATATCCTAATATAAATTTAAAAAGTTAAAAAAAAAAAGAAGAATTTTCTGTAAAGAGTACTTTGCACTATCTTCTCTCAGGGTCCTTTTTCTTCGATTCATTCTACCACCTACTAAAACCTGAGTTTCCTTCTCACCAAATTCCTTCTAGTTTTTAAAAAGTGTAGTGCTTAAGCATGAAATTCCTCATATTTCCGACCTCCCTCACAAATTTACTTACATTCACACCCGTCTACATATATTATTTTATTCTCCCGCTCATACAGTGTTTTTGTAGCTTCCTGTAGCCTTCAACAGCTTAACCTCTCAGTTTCAGTTAGTAACTTAGTAATTCAGTTAGTAATTTCTCTAAAATTAGTAATATATGTTCATGTCTCTAAAGAAAAAGTAGATTTAAAAAGTGGAAGTCTCAGATCTCCTTCCCCTCAAATGAAACAAAGTTAGTTAAGTAAAAGACTAAAAAGAAATAGAAAATGTCTATATCAACAGCTACCAAATCAAAATTTTAAAAAAAGAAAGGAAAAGAAAAAAAAAGTACAAAGTATAATTTATTTAACTTCAAAAAGTGGAGATCAAAGAAGTGAGGAAAGGATTTTGGATTGGCACAAAGAACCAGAGAAAGATTTCACCTCTACATGCATGGACTCCCCAGAATCCACACTGTTGAGATGACCAAATCTGCAAAGTTTCAGAAAAATGCCTAAGTTTTCAATTAAATGGAAGTCTATGTATGTTTGGACTATTGAAACTGGCTGTTGGGGAGAAAACCGCAGTCAAGAAAAGCAAATAATGAGTTTGATTCTCTAAGAAGGAAATAAAATCTCCTTGGCAAAACAATCCATACCATAAGAGTATGGTATATAACAAGTAAATTTGTGCCATCCACCATTGTGTAAAAAAATTAACTTTGTAAGACCAGAGAGCAGAGTTCAAGTGTTGTAACAAAGCCTGAATACAACCTCACTAAACAAAGCCCTCCAACTTTACCATTTTCTTTACCTACAGAAACGTCAGAGAATGCAAAATTCCTAGCCCTCACAATATATTTGTGGGAAAAAATCAAACTGCTCTGAGATATAATGGAAAAAGAATCCGAAGGTTTTGAAAAATTATATATGGGCAGAAACACCCAAGCACAAGAAAGATATAAAGTAGAAAATATTTAAAACACTACAGAGTGAAAGAAAAGAAGAAAGAAACAAAAGATATACAAAGAAAACCACCATAAGACGAAATTTTAAGGAACCCCCCCAAAATGCTGTAGATCAATGAAATAAAAGCAAAAGATCTTAAAGATGAGATGACAAAACAACAACAAAAATAAGTGAAATTCCAAACCTGAGAAAACATAGAGAACCTAGGAAACATCACTAAAGACTTAATATATTAATTAGACATAGCAAGTATTAATACAATAGTATAGAAACCTGAATTGTTGTAAAAAGGGCTTTAAAAAACCAAAGTGAATACTCATGAAAAACAATTTGATTAAGTAGCTACACATAAAGAAATACATACAGAAGGCAAAGGAAAAACAAGATAAAATGTAATATGTATTTCTGAAGCAGAAAAGTCAACAGATGGTAAAGATCTATTCAACAATATACTCCAAAGGAATTTCTATTAAATTGGGGGTATTTAAAATGGAGTTTTGATAATATGAAGCACTCTGCTCCAGCGACATTTGATACAGAATGTTCAGTACGTGATATGTCGTACGTAAGGTATTGTTCCTTGACTATAAAGAAATCAGTGAGTAAAACAGAAAAAAAAAAATCCCTTATTTCACAGAGCTTTCATTCTTTTGGAAATATGGCATGGAATGTGCCAAGTCAGTGACAGAGCCAATTCTAGATGAATTGAGCAAGGTATTTTCTATGTTCTTCTTTGAACTTCTCAGTATTTCTAGTTTCTGGAAAGAACAAAAAAACCCATGAGCCGGTATTCACTTTTACTAATTTCCTTATCACCCAAACTTTTGTTTCTCCCAAGACCACTTTTCTATTTACTGTAAATATGCTGGAACAAGTTATTAAATATTTTCGTAGAATTTCCAAAATCTTATGTGGGGAAAAGAATAACACTTCAAATATCTATAATTTTTTTAAACAATTATAAGAATAAATTGTAGAGTAAAGCAATTCCTATCTGGCTATAGATAGAGAGACAATTTTAGTATATGGAATGTGGAGTCAGACAAATTCTGGTGCAAATTGAGCCTGTGCTGCCGAACACCTGGATGATTTTGAGAAATCGACTTGGACACTAATGTCTACCTATAAGATTAGTGTGGTATAAAATATGCATTGAGCTTCATATTCTTCCTATAATGACTATAGGATACAAGTTGGTTCTTAATGCTATTTTCATTTTCCATATACTTTTTTGTTTTGTAAGTCAAAAGCACATCTGGAAAATGACTTAAACAACAGTGGTGCTCAATACTGCATACACATTGGAATCACTAGGGAAGCTCTTTAAAAATACAGATGCCTGAATCCCATCACTGGGGATTCTTATATAATTGGTCTTGGGAGGGAATGAAGCTTTATCTTTTTTTAATCTCCCCTGATGATTCTTATGTGCAGCCAGGTTTGTGACCTACTTATCTAGAAACACTTCAAATGTTTTCATCGGACTAGATTATTTTTAATTCCTTTAAGTCCTTTCACTTACATTTTGTTGAGTTGTGTCTGCCCTATAAAACTACTATCAAACAAATTCAAATCCTTGTCAATTTTACCTCCTAAATACTTCTCAAGCTCATCTCCTACTCACTTTCCCTCATATTAGCAGTCTGGCCTTCATCATGTTCCCCCTGGGTTATTAAATAGGTTCCTGACTGCTATCTCTCTATGATTTTTCTTCTCAAATTATTTTTCAGGCCAGCAATAGAATCTCATTCACTTCCTGAATCTTTTCAATTCTTACTTAGCATGTAAGATGGAGCACAAGTCTTGCCCTTCAATGTCCTCCCCCACTTTTCTCCTGCTTAACAATGAGCATATCTCTGCCACTTCCACTACACAATCTGTGTTCAAGTACCATCAAACTGATTGTAGTGTCATACCACTACATGAAACATTGTATTACTTTGCTTATTGCCATTCTGTTTCTTCTCCTTGAAATGCCATCCTTTTTTTTTTTCTTTTCCAGGATCATCCTTTGAGATTTCTCAGAAATTTATCCCCCTGAAAAACTTTTAAGCTCTTTGTTCGAGGCAAAGAACAACTGCCCTATATTCATAAAGCTCTTGGTGCATTAATCACTCTACCAAAATTCTTCCATTAAATTGTAAGTTCCTCAATGAAGGTACTGTGTTGATCTTATCTTTGTATCCCCAAAGGTTAGTATTTTTACCTGTGGTGATCAGTAAATATGATTTGATTAAATTGGTCCAAGGAGCAGAAAAATGTATCAGTAGATATTCTATGCTTTCTAGAGTAGAAAAATGTCTCACTGGAAGTGGCAATTAAGAATATTTTTACTGAGTTTTTAAGAACCTTTTAGAGTTACTGATGGCTAAAACTAACTAGGGTTACCACATACTGTGATGGAAAAATTGTACTATATATTTTATGGGGTCATGATTTTTGTCTTGGAATATATGGAATAAATTAATGGGATCCCATCCCCTTGGATTGTGCAAATCAGACATGGTACCCTAGGCTAACGCTAATCAAATATGCTAATGCCTTGAAACAGCAACTTTTAAATTTATGGCATTATGCTTATAAATTAATAAAAATATTCATCTCAAAATAAATCAAAAAATTTTTAAATCAGCAGACGTGAAAGTATCATTTAAAAAATTTTGTATTCCCTTAATCTTTTTCAGAACAAAGGAATTTCAACAAGAAGCTTCCATTTAAAAATGGATCACTTTTTTTAAAAAGTAGCCCTTTTTGTTTAAAATATTTTTGTTTAATTATTTTATTCATGAGAAATAAATTTGTAAAATGACAAGTTATTAGAAGGCAAAAATTAAAAGTTAACCAGATTTTCTTAAAGATTTACATGGTCTACTAGAAAAACCTAGTTCTGGGACCTTTCTTTCATAACTGATTTACCCTGTTGTGACAGATGTGCATATACTATTCAGTTTTCTTCTTGAAAAGAGTTTTTGATTTTGCCTTACACTTCTGCCCTGGCTAGATGTCACCCATAGCTTTAGTTTACCTCATACAATGACTAGCCAAGCATTACAAGGAAATAGAATCTAAGAAATATTCTACAAGCATGAACTTGATAGGATCATGTCAGAAATGGAAGATCACCAAATTTTAAGAATTGGAGGCTGTCTTCTAGTTCTCATTAAGATGGTAATTAATACCATCTTCAGTTTGGTACATTTGCAAGCAACATGAACAGTCTGAGATCCCATGTAGATGCCACGCCTGAAATATGACTTGGATGGTTTGGGATGATGACCTGTTCGGGGCATCCAGCACTTCCATTGTAGGGTAAGTTTTGTTGTCACAAGTCAGTGTCCAGGCAGATGATGCATTCTTGACAATGAAGTCCCATAATTAACTGGTATATTCCAAAGGCTGTTACCATTTTTTCAGGCTGTAAAAATGTTCTTAATGCTGGTACTGATCAGTTGATAGTTTCCCCACATCTTTTACGGCTGTAAACTGGGGAAATTTTTTGATAGTACAATCAGATATTTTGCTTCCAGTATCTAAAAGAAAGGTATTGTAAAAATAACTGCCAATTTCCTTAGAATCCACTTTCAAATTCAACAACCCAGTTTGAACACCAGTTATAAAATACCCTGGATCCTTGTTATGACAGTCCCCTTTTTGTTAGGACACATAGCTCTTTCTGTTCGCAAATTACCACAAAGAGA
Source organism: Delphinus delphis (assembly GCF_949987515.2). Taxonomy (NCBI): domain Eukaryota; kingdom Metazoa; phylum Chordata; class Mammalia; order Artiodactyla; family Delphinidae; genus Delphinus; species Delphinus delphis. The sequence continues at coordinate 58,339,052 of NC_082684.1, read as the reverse complement.
TATCAATAGAGACAAGTTTAATTTTGGACTTCAGCTTATCCAAGAACCAAGCACATTTAAGGAACCACTTTGTCATTTTACCAGCTTCCTCCTGAAATTCGATCATTCTCCAAGAGAATCTTGGGATTTCTACCACATTCGTAGACCAGATGAATACTAAAAGTGGACTTAGCTCAGTAGAGTACACTTATGACTAAGAGATTGAAGAAAGACCACTTGAATCACTATTTGACTCATAATTTATTCTAATGGAATAATTTGATATCTGAACTAAGATGTAGGCACAAAGCTTTTATTACATGTAATAGATTAGAATAAAACTTTATATGCCCCAAAATAGGAATAATCAAATAAATCATGATGCATTTTTATTATGAAATGTGTGTTTTCATTTAAATGTTGTTTATGAAAGATATTCAAAACAACATAAAATGCCTTTGATACAGCATTACATAAGAAAAAACAGGACACAAAATTGTATATCATATATGATTTAAAATATGTGATAATATATGCATAGAAAAAAAATAGAAAATAACACAATAACGTTATGTAGTGATTATCTCTATCAAGTAATTATTGATGGTTTATTTTACCCTTACCTGAAATTGCTCTGCATTTTCTTTTTTTAACTATAAATCACTTTTGTAATAAAAACTTTAGAAAAAAATTAATTCAGATCACATTAGATATTGATGAACAGAAATATGCTCAAATTTTTATGTTTTAAATTATTTTATGGTGTTTTTGAGGATAGATTATATATCTGAGTAATACACTTTAAAATATTAACTCATTTAATCCTAATAACAACCCTACTGAGGCAAGTTCTATTATCATGCCTGTTTTACAGATGAGGAAACTGAGGCACAGGACACCAAATAACTAAGTAACTTAACCAAATACATACATTCTTGGTGATGGAGCTGGGATTCTAGAATATGTGCTATTAGCTGTTATGTTATACTTCCATTTATAATGACTATATAAATTTTATATGCTTTTTTAAATTGGCTGGTGGATTATAATTTACTGAATATTAAAATAGGTTTTGCTCAAAAAACAAATTAGCATTTATAAAACCAACAAACCAACAATAAAATTAACCTGTTACTTTCATTCACGGTATCCATACCTAATGAGCCATTTTACTTTAATAAACTTGAGGACAGATGCCTCTCAAGAATACTGTCTCACAATGCATGGCCATGTCATTGGCTTTAAAATGTTTACAGGCCTATTTAATTTTTTAGATTTCCCTAAAATTCTGCAAAATGTCAATTTTCATAGCCAGCATTTTGTAGCATCTATGGAAGGAATTTCTTTTACATTGGCCTCATAAGCATTTTTTGATTGAATATAAAGTTTTTAGAGAGACTGCTAAGCTTGAGTTATAAATGATAAGTCCTTTTTTATCACGGCTGGTTCCATTAATCACTCAGAATGGAAAACGATGTGCTGAAATGTACCTTTTCTCAGTGCATATTACTAAGCATTATTGTTGGGATATGTTTGGGTTTGCACTTTGCAGCTGCCAGATATGCCTTGTTACATATTGCTTAAACATGAGTTTCCAAGAACATGAATAAACAGTGTTTTTAATAACAATAGCTATCACTCACAAAGTAGTCTGTAATTTAGCAAGTTTTCAATTGAAAATGTAAAGAAACTATGCTAAATAAGCCCCATAACAGAACAGATGTTCTCCTGCTTGGTTTCCAAAAAGTTTACATAATTTAAGTGATGTAAAGTTTTCAATTAACATATTTCCATAAACATAGATTATTTTCATTCTCAACAGCAAACATTTACTACGTCTTGATATGTGCTGCAAATTCTGAAGATATTATAATGCAAAGATACAGTGCCTGTTCTCAAAATTGTGTTTGGGACAGGATAAATCATGGAAAAAACTGGATGGCTGAATGAGTAGGTAGGAAACTAATTAATAGCCAGGTAAACAGCATAGGAATTTGGAATCTGAAATTTTAGTTGAATCCTTCTTGACAAAGGTAACTTTCCTAACTTAACAAATTCTGTAATTGCACATTTGCACATTTGTAAAATTAGGCTAAATGGGAATAAAATAAAATACGTAAAACATGCCACAGTAAATAATAATAATGGTAGACGTCATCACTGTATGAGGTGAAGAGCAAAAGATCTGCATCTACTGTTGTGTTCACTGGCTCTTGGTTAATTATTGGCTTTTAGCAGGTTTATGATAAATACATGTTTCAGAAGGATGATAACAGGAAATAATTCCTTCAGGAAATCAAGAGCAATATTAAGCGCTAAAACCTCAAAGAAAATTTTCCCAACATGATATAACTTGAGCTATACATAGGGAAACACTCTAGAAAATATATAATTATTGAAAAAGTAAAAAGGGCAATCCAGAAAAAGCCAATTTTGGAAGCAGATATACAAAGGTTGAAATCTTAACAACTGAATATATAAACTTACTTGTATAGGAAATGTGTACAGAAATAAAATTGGAGAAATAGCTAGGGTGATCTCATTATAAAGATTCTTATAAGTTAACATAATGCTTTCCAGGTTCATCCACGTTGTTGCAAATAGCAGGATGTCCTTCATTTTATGGCTGAATCATATTCCATTGTGTGTGTGTGTGTGTGTGTATAATATTTTTTATCCATTCATCCATGATGGACACTTAGGTAGCTTCCACTTCTTCATATTATGAATAATGCTGCAATGAACATAGGATTGCAAATATCTCTGAGATGCTGATTTCACTTCTTTCATATATATTCCCAGAAATGGGATTAATGGATCATATGGCAGTTTTATTTTTAATTTTTTGAGGAATCTTCATACTGTTTTCCATTACTGCTGCAGCAATTTGCATTACAGCCAATAATGTACAAAGATTCCTTTATATCCACACCCTTGCCAACATTCATTATCTCTTGTCTTTTTGTTAATAGCCATCTCAAATTGTCTGAAGTGATATCTCACTGTGGTTTCGATTTGCATTTCCCTGAGGATTAGTGATGCTAAGCATCTTTTCACGTACTAGTGGGTCTTAATATATCTTCTTTAGAAAAATATCTATTCTGGTTCTTTGCTTATTTTTAATCAGGTTATTCATTTTTTGCTATTAAGTTGTATGAGTTCCTTATGCATTTTAGATATTAACTCCTTATCATACATATGGTTTGCAAAAATTTCCTCCCATTCTGTAGGTTGCTTTTTCATTTTTTTGGATTATTTTCCTTGCTACACAAAAGTTTTCAGTTAATGAATGGACTTGGAGGGCATTACGCTAAGTGAAGTAAGCCAGGCAGAGAAAGATAAATACTGTATGATATCACTTACATGTGGAATCTTAAAAAAAAAAAGGCAAACTAATAGAGAGTAAAATGATAGTTGCCATGGGCTGGACACGGTGGAGCTAAGGAAAAAGGGGGAGTTATTGGTCAAAGTGTACAAACTTTTATTTATAAGATGAATAAGTTCTAATGATCTAATGTACAGCATGGTGACTACAGTTAATAATATTACATTGTATGTTTGAAATTTGCTAAGAGTAGAATTTAAGCATTCTCATAAATAAGATAATTTAATGAAGTGATGGATATGGTAATCATTTCACAGTGTATATATATATAAAATCATCACATTGTATACTTTAAAAATATAAAATTTTATAAAGCAGAAATAAATGAGACAGGAAATAAGCATACAATAAATAGAAAGAAAAAGCACAGGAAAAATTCAACTATCTTGTTGGAGTATGCAAACTTAGGTGTTTATATTATAAGCATAAGCCAGAAAGTTAGTACCATGAAAAGTCAGAATAGAGGTTACTTTTAGGGAAAAGAGTAATTTTGAATGGGATGAGGCAGGCAGAGGGCTTCTGAGATGCTAGCCAACTATACAGGGTGGTTACACAGTTGTTTGCTTCATAATAATACTTTATTAAAATTTTTATTTTAGACCAAAAAAAATACAATTTTGTTTGTCAATTATACCTCAATTAAAAAACAGTTAACATAAAAAAGAAAATAACACAATATACCGATAAAATAAGAAGTCATTAAGGTTCTGTGAATGGAAATATAAAGTGTAGAAACAGTATTTTAGAAGTACAAAATAAGTGTACAGAAAAAATTAGAATTCATGAGAAAATACTGAGGCAAAAAGAAATAATTATCCTAAACATGCAGAGAAGAGCTGTACCTTTAAAAGTTACTCATTCAACAGACTGAGAAGAAATAGTTCAAATATGGAGAGAATCCTTAATGAAATTTATTTATGTTTTTAAAATTTTAATTTTATATTGAAGTATCATTGATTAAAAATGTTGTATTAGTTTCAAGTGTACAGCAAAGTGATTCAGTTATACATATACATGTATCTATTCTTTTTCAAATTATTTTCCTATTTAGGTTATTACAAATATTGAGCAGAGTTCCCTGGGCTACACAGTAAGTCCATGTTGGTTAATATATTTTAAATATAGTCGTGTGTATGTGTCAATTGTAAACTCTCAATTAGAGACATATTTTTTCCTAAATATGGCTAAAAAATTAGAAGTTAGAATAATATGAAATACAAGCAAAAATGGCAAGATAAAAGGGGAAAAATTTTTAAAACGCTGTAATTTGCTAGAAAATTAAAAATGCATTAAATTCAGTAAATTAAATGACTAGTAAATTTGATAAGTGCTCACAGAATTAGGGAAGGCAAAAAGAGATGAAAACAATGAATAAAGATCTTGACTAACAAGGACAGAGAAGAATAAACCAAGACGAGAAATAGTCATCTATTGTATGATTCTAAAAAGAAAAAGAGAAACAATAATCAAGAGATTTAGAAATAAAAGTTACTGAGATTAACATTTATAGATCTAATTATAGATCTATAGATCTAACATTTTATAGATCTAAGTTTTATTGGATCAAAGCCCTATCCATCCCGCTCCATATTGTTTATGTCTACTTTTATACTATGCTAGATTTGAGTAGTTGCAACAAGGACGATATGACCCATGAAGCCTAAGATATTTCATCTCTAACCCTTTAAAGTTTGTAATCCCTGATGTATACCAAACCACACCTGATAAATAGTAGCTACTTGTCATTATTATTACCTTATTATTATTTGAAGTATTTTTCAATTGTGTCCAGCTCATTTGAAAATAAAAAAATCCATAGCAGCATCATAAATATGGAAGTAATAAATATTTCAACAAAAGTCATAAAAATGTGCAGTGTTTTACAAAAATTTAGACATTTACTACTTCACATGCCATAATAAAGGTGAAAGTTCATCTTAGTTCAAAATTTTTTAAAAGCAATATGAGAGCAGGCAATAAGAAATGTTTGTCCTTTCAACAAAGAAATGTCAATTTCTGAAATCTACAGGATGATTTTGGAAATAAGAAACATAAATAAAGATTTACTCTGTGAAAAATTTTTAAAAATGGAAGAAAGCAAAGTTGAAGTTCATTTTTTACAGAGTATTACAAACACATTAAAATGTTTTACTAAGGTTTTTAATAAAAATACTTAACATATTATATCTCTCATTTTTTTCAGTCATCCATCCATTCATTCCCCCCAACAAATAAATATTTATTGAATGTCTAGATACAATGCTAAATGCTATATACATAACGGTAAGAAAAGAATACACTATCCCTGCCTTCTTGGAGCTTATAATCAATCTATTAGGGGAGAAATGACATCAAATAGTCATGCAGATATAAAATTGCAAAATGTGCTAAGTGACATGAAGAAACAATGTTGAGAAATATAGTGCATTTAACAAGGAGTGTATCTAGTCTTCTGAAATTGAGTTAAGGGAGCAGTAAGAGAGGCACAGCATAAGAGAATTGGAGGTTCTAGACAGTGCAATAAAGGAATAAAATGTTCAAGGACTGAAAAAATTTTTAACTATCATTATTTGCCAAATACAGGATTGTGAATATAGAAAAAAATCTGCACACACTATTGGAATTAATAAATTAATAGCGAGTTTGCTGGAAGCATGGTCAGTAAACAAAAATCCATTCTATTTCTCTATGTCAGTAGTAATAGAAAATATAATTTAACATGGGAGCCATTTTCAGCAGCATAATAAATCAGATAACCAAGAAAAAATGCAACAAACAGTATGTGAGACTTCTACTTAGAAAACTAAAATGAATGATTGAGAGAAATTAAAGAACTAATTATGGAAGAATAGACCATAAGCATGATTATAAACTGTCAATTCTCTCTAAGCTGATCTATAAGATTTATTTGATTTGATTTGATTTGATTCTTGAAATCAAAATTTCAAGAATGGTTTGGGGTAGGTTATTGATAAGTTGATCTCAAAACTCACATGACATGCAAAGTTTAGAGAATGGCCAAGTTAATCTTGAAGAAGAAAGAGAACAGTAGGACTATATGACCAGATCTAAAGATTTATTAACACACTATGGTAAATAAGAAGGTGAGGTACTGGCCCCAAAATAGTTCAATAGACCTACAGAACAAAGTAGAGCCTGGACTCATATCCAGTTGTATGATTTATGACAAAGTTTATGCTGAACAAATATGGGAGAAGGGTGGGATTTTCAACAGAAGTTGTTGAATCAATTGGATTCTCACATGCAAAAAATTAATTGTGAGCCTCACTATAAACAGAAACATCCCAGGTGAATTGTAAATCTAAATGTGGGAGGCTAAATCAACAATATTTTTAAAGATAATATATATATATAATATCTTTATGACCTTGCCCATAGTCATTTCTTAAACAGGGTATCAAAAGCATTAATAACAAAGCGAAGAATTGATAAATTGGGCCACAAGAAATGAAGAACTTCTGTTTATCAAAAAATCCACTGAAAAGTGTGAAAAGGCAAGCCACAGAGCAGATGTTTGCCCAAAATATACCTGAGAAAGTAGTTTTACACAGAATATGTTTAAAACTTCTATGTACCAATAAGAAAAAGGCATACATTCCAATTTTTTTGAAGGATCAAAATAACTGAACAGACAATTCACAAAGAATGGCCAAAAAAAAAGACTGGTGAACATATTAAAAGATGCTCAACTTCACTAGTCTTCATCAGGGAAATGGAAATCAGTATAATTCTATGCAGAAGGTCTAACATATAAAAAACAGGTAATAACTAATTGCTGGTAAAGATGTGAAACATATGGATTGTCAATGAACTTTAGTTTTCTGATTACTATTTTTTCTTCCACTAGTTTGGGAATTTTGTACCCATTTTCTATTACCTCAGTAATGAATCTTGAAAGTTTTTAATTTAAGAAGTTAATTTAATTTCTTATGTAGAAGGGGTAAAGGCAAGAAAGAGCAAAGACACTCCTGAATAAAAATAAGGTGAGGGAAATCATTCTGCAAAACAGTAAAATTTTGTAAGAGCTACAGCAATTAATACACTGTGGTATTTGCACAAGAATGGGCAAATAGAACAGAATAGATTATGCAGAAGTAAACATTTCTATTTAAAACATTAGATGTGAAAGAGTTGGAAAGAAAAATATCTATTCAACAATATTATTATTGTTATTATTATTAATTGGTTATCTATATATATTTATTAAAAAACATGAAATTTGATTTTTTACTAAATATTGCATGCCCCCCAAATCAAAATGAATCAATTAGACTCTTAAACCTGGAAGACAAAATCTTAAAACTCATAAGAACTATAAAAGAATAGCTTAATAATCTCTGGATAAGAAAATATTTATTAAGTAATTTTTTAAGTTTACTGAATGTAATAGAAGGGAATAATACACTTGATTTAGTCAATAACTTCTGTTGATAAGAATAAACTATAATGAAGCAAAATGCAAGCAACAGCACACATAAGTGGCAATAATAGGTATTCAGATTATATAAAGAACCCCTGAAAATCCATAGGTAAAAAACATAATCTAATAGAAAAATACTAAAAGAGACATTTCATAGAAGAAAACAAATCATTTTAAAATGGTAAACACATGAAAAAAGATGTTCAACTTCATCAGTAATAAGGAAATGAAATTAAAACTCCCAATGACATGCCATATTACACATATATGTTGGACAAAAATTTGCTGACAGCAACTAATGTTGGTGAGGATTTTGAAAAATATGGGACTCATTCTTAATAGAAAAATAAAATGAGATGACAATTTTGGAAACTATATACCATTATCATGTGAAACTACATGCTACTGCATTGTACTTCAAGATATATGCACTATAAAATCTCTGCCATATGTTAACTGAGATATGTACAAGAATATTCTCCATAGCATAGTTTTTTAAAGGAAAAAATACTGGAAACTATCCAAATGTCTATGGATTAATAAATAAATTACTGTTTACTTAAACAAAGGATTTTTAAACAATGGAAATTAAGGTATAAGATGCAGCTGACAAAAATGATACGAGTGATGAATACAAATAGAGCCAAACACAAACAAGAAAAGTTCACATTTAGAATAAATTCAAAATTCTTTACCCTGACTTTCAATTTCTACACATTCTGGTTCCATCTGATACTATTCTTATGAATAATTTATTTGTTGATTGATTTACTTTCTGTCTTCCCTCTGCTGAAACTGACATTCCACGAAAATGGAGATTTTTATCTATGTTGTTCAGTAGAAGTGTGACTGACATTGAATGAGTCAGTACACTATTATACTTAAGTAATTATAGTTCATTTTTGCATTATTGAAATCTATTTACTGTCCCTGAAACTTTGGATTTTCGATGGTGATTGCAGCTTCCTTGGGTACAAAATAAATTTCACTATGGTATACAATGTTGATGATTTACCTTGTTATCTACTCTGTCCTTCCTGTTTACTAAGATAAAAATTAATTCTGTTTAGGGCTCTACTGTATGCAGAAAAGTTCTAAATATATGAGCTCCGTTACAGAAATATGAACAAATGTCACACTTTTGGCCAATGATTTGTGTAGAATTTCAGATAAGCATTTTAAAGAGAAGCAGACCCTATGGCACATCACATGTCTTCTTCATGTTCTCTTCATTTTCCTACCTGGAATATAGCAGGAATCCAGACCTAGACTTCCTATCCTTTTGTAATATAAGAAAATTTAACTGCTGGAAATTTATATTTCTTTGGGTAAAAAAAAAAAAGAAAAATATGTGTGTCAAAAAAAAAAGACCTAGACTTCCTATTCTTTTGTAATATAAGAAAATTTAACTGCTGGAAATTTATATTTCTTTGGAAAAGAAAAATATGTGTGTCAAAATGGGTAAAAAAAAAAAAAAGGATTGAAAGGTAAATTGATAAAATCTCCAAGAAAACAGAACTAAAAGATATAAAGAGAAAGATCAGAAAGGAAAAAAAGAGAGAAATAGAGGATAATTCTAAGAAGTTCAATATGTGACTATTAGGATTTCAAGAAGAAAACCTAGCTGTGGGGAATAATCAGAAGAAATACAAATTGCCTAGATTTGAAGGACTTATATGTTTTTTAGTAATAAATGAATGGAAATCTAAATCAATACACATTTATTTTTTAATTTTATTTATTATTATTATTATGATGTTTTTGGCTGCACTGTGTGGCATGTGGGATCTTAGTTCCCCGACCAGGGATGGAATCCATGCCCCCTGAAGTGGAAGCATGGAGTCTTAACCACTGGACTGCCAGGGAAGTCCAATACACGTTCATTTTAAACTTCAGAAGACTGAACTTCTATCACCCTAAGTTTTGACATGTGAGCTCACATTCAGCCATTCTCCTCATCCACTCACATCTCCATTCCAGTAGCTTCTCTTTTCTTTATTTGATCAGGTCTTGACCAAATAGACTCACAGCATAAATAAATATAAAAGCTTCATATTTTTTTATAATCATGAGGCTTCAAGCACAGCATTGTAAATTCTTCGTTTTAAACCATTTGTTTCTGAGCCAAGTACCTGAAAAGCTCAGCACAGTGTCCTGTGTGTATTATGTATGTGAGTATATATACACAAACATATATAGGCATGTTCATATATATGTGTGCGTGTACATATATCTTTGTGTGTGCATATAATTACATATATGTACACACATATATAGTACTTATGTATGCAGACATGTGTGTGTAAATATACATATATGTATATTTACATACTATTCTGTGTAGAAGTCTTATAATTTATACCATTTTCGCTTTGGTTTTTTAAACTATTTTATTTATAGTCCTATAAAAAATTTTAACCTTTTATTTTTTTGGAAAAACCTCCCTTATATGGAATCTCAGTGAAGAGTATCTTGAAGAAGACATATCAATAATTTAACTAGGTGCGAAATTAAAGAAATGCACTTGCCAGAAACTTTTATTTTTTTGAGTGTTTGAGTTTTGAGTTGATGCAGCATCCTTAGCCTACTTCTCTGGTTCTCAATTTTGGCACCCCAGCACAATCATCTGAGAGCTTTTAAAAATCCTGATGCCCAGACTTACTGGCAGATCAATTAAGTATGAATCTCTGGGAGTGGGAACCAGGCATCAGTATTTGTTAAAACTCACCAGCTGATTCCAGTGTGCCACCATGATTGAGAACTGGAAGGCCTGAAGGGGATGGAATGAAGTACAGGAGGTGATTTATGTGTATTTAGGGTAGGAGCTCTTCATGGGTAATTTAGTAAAATGCATGGTAAGGCTGCAAATTTTTCATTCATAAATAAATAATAGATAAATCCTCTCTCTCTCACACACACACCTTTGACTTGTATTTTGTGAAAATAAAATAAATATCCCTATTTCACTAAAATTCCAGCTCATTTTGTTGTGCAAAATTAATAAATGAAAAGTGATTTTCAGAGACTGGTGGTTCCTTACAGATGTACCATAAATACTTCATATGTTGATGTTCCCTGTATTTCCTATCATCAACTCTATAGAAAAATTAAGTAGGTTATATATCTCCATTAAAGATAACTGTAAACAATAAAATGTCTCTCCCTAAAATATAAAAGGGTGCTAAATAGGATTGATTCTGAATATAAATATATGAGAAGATTTTTAGTAAAAAATAAGAATGTAAATTTACATGTGAATTTCTCAATAATTTGAATTAGTATTTACCTAACAGTGATTCTATACATCATAGACTTCATCCTGGGTTATTTTAATACAGAGATAAAAGGCAGGAAAAATAAATGGTTCCACCTTATTTTTTTAATATAAATTTATTTATTTTATTTGTGTTTTTTTTGGCTGCATTGGGTCTTCCTTGCTGCACGCGGGCTTTCTCTAGTTGCTACGAGCTGGGCTACTCTTTGTTGTGGTGCGTGGGCTTCTCATTGCAGTGGCTTCTCATTGCAGTAGCTTCTCTTGTTGCGGAGCACAGGCCCTAGGCGCATGGGCTTCAGTAGTTGTGGCTTGCAGGCTCTAGAGCGCAGGCTCAGTAGTTGCGGCGGCGCACAGGCTTAGTTGCTCCGCGGCATGTGGTATCCTCCCGGACCAGAGCTTGAACCCATGACCCCTTCATTGGCAGGCGGACTCTCAACCACTGTGCCACCAGGGAAGCCCCTACAGTTCTACTTTATTATAAGTTTCTCACAATAAAGAAAAATCGTGTTTTTGACTAATTTGGCTGAGAATATGAAATTCAAATAAGAGACATACCAATTTTATTCCCTAGAAATCTTTTAAAGTATGCAGCTTCTTTGAAGACAAGGACAGTGACAAAATGCCTAGCAGTAATATAAATCATGTTCCACATTGGAATCAACAAGTGAACTTTAAAAAAACTAACTCCTTCTTCTACACCCAGAAAATCTGACTTGATCCTTTGGGGTGAAGTCTAGACATTGTAACTTTAAAAAATTCCTCAGTATTCTACCCATTACCATAGAGTTAGTACACACAGATTATATGTCTTAAAATACGATAGTTGAACGTTTGGTGTTAATTTCATAAAAAATTACACTTTCCTCCTTTTTGGAACCATGAACTTCACATACCTGCATAGGAGTTATCAAGAGAAATCCTTAAGAATATATAAAGTGTTTCCGCTGAAATCACAAAAAGCAAGAAAGGAACTTTGACAACTATTTATTACATGATTTCCTGCCGTCTGAAAAATCTCAGATGTGGCAAATCTACCTCCCCAACTCTGTAGTTCTAGCTTTATGAGGTACTTATATGGTGAGGTTAAATTTACTATTTAGCATGAAAATGGGAAAGAGAATTTGTATCACATGCCAAGAAAAAATATATCAGGATATCTCCTTCTAAATATATCTGTCCTTACCCCCAAAGTTTTCATTTTAGTGTCAGCCACTTAACTCTATGTCTATCTATCTCCATTTTTTCCCTTAAGATCACCATTATTAACCCACAATCTTTATTTTTAATAAAGCTCCAAAGCCCAGGAATTAGCTCCTCCTATCCCTCTTAGAATCAAGGACCATCTACTATACTTGAGTATATGCTTAATGAATCTCATTGCCTGCCACCATCTGTATAACTCCAAACAGCTTGTTGAAATATTCTCTCAAGAAAATTACATCTTATTAAAGAGGAAGAGGAGGAAAGAATGGATCATTTCCAGCTACTAAGAAAATAAAACTTTCTCCATATTGTTATACTGGTATGAAGAATGTCTAAAACCACCCTTTGTTCCCCCTCCTAATGCTTCCATCAATCTGAGATGTTCAACCCCATTTTAGTTGACATAGTGAAAACCCTAAGACTTGCTCAAAAGAGACAATGTAGCACTGCTGCCACTCCTCATTCATGTAGAATTCCTGTGACTAAGAATGGAAGTTTGGATAGAAATTACAGTGCCCATTAATTTCAGAACCTTCAGGAAACTATGCTTTTGGAGAACCCCTTCCAATATGGCCCCAAGTTAAGAAAGAAATGACAAGGACTTTCCCACTGGCCACTGCTGAAGCCTGCTGTATCTTAAAAGGCGTGAACATTCAGTTAATTCAGTTTCAATTAATTGAATTCAGTTAATTGGATTCAGTTAGTTTTGTTTGTTATATTCCAGGCACTTCTTTAATTGATTTACAGAGTTTGAATCTTATGTCTCAGATCAAGCCTATAAGGTACTGATATTATCTTCATTTTCAGAGAAGGAAACTAATGGTCATAGAAGTCAAGAAATAAATATGCAATTCCAGAACAAGAAGCTTCTTCAGCGTTGTGGCATGTAGTGTTGCCCAGTAAGCCTAGACGCATGATTTGTGACCAGGATATTGTGATATTGCACTAGCAGACACAATTCTCTGGCCATAATTCTGGGATGCTTCTGACCTACACCATCCTGATTGCTTCTAAGTTCCTCCAAATTGCCATCCATGCATAAATAAACTTTTCTACTATGGCAGAGATCTGAAATAAACAATCCTAGAAGGTCAATCACTGAACCATAAAGGGAGAAAGGGGACAAGAGAGCAGGCTGCCCTCACTCCCTGTAATCTTGGCACTGCATACTTCTTATTTATGCCTCAGTTTTAACCAGACAGTGCTGGACTAAGTGGATAAAGGATATTTTGTTTCCTCAATTCATTTTTAAAAAACCACTTCCAGTACATATCAAATCTTAACAAATATGTAAATTCTTTGTAATTGGCATAACTGGCCCAAATAGTGATAATAAAAATGATCATGCTGATAACAACTGGTCTCAGCCCTTAAAAATTATCTAATTTGGGCTTCCCTCGTGGCGCAGTTGGTTGAGAGTCCGCCTGCCGATGCAGGGGACACGGGTTCATGCCCTGGTCCCGGAAGATCCCACATGCCACGGAGCGGCTGGGCCCGTGAGCCATGGCCGCTGAGCCTGCGCGTCCGGAGCCTGTGCTCCGCAACAGGACAGGCCACAGCAGTGAGAGGCCCGCGTACCGAAAAAAAAAAAAAATTATCTCATTTAATTACAGTAACCCTAAATATGTTTTATTACAATACTTATTTTACAGATAAAGATTTTGAGGCACTAATATGTTAAATAATTCATCTAATTTCACACAGAGATCTCTTTTTATGGTCTGTTTTCCCCCAATCTGTGATACTATGTGTTTCAATTATTTTAGTGATTCAGCAGAACTGGTATTTGCTAAGTAACAATTCATGCCTAAATTTTTCAGACTGTTGAGTATTTTGAGTATGTCATTATTCACAGAACTCAAAATATCATCTATATAAAGTAGCCATTCTGAACAGTACATATTTAAAATTACAGACTTTTGGAAGACAGAAGGATCATTAACCTCCATGGGAAAAGCTTTCTAAATGACAACTTGTTCTTTTAACATATGGATGCCATATTTTCTCTTTCCTCTCTAACCAAAAGGATTTGATTTCAAACACTTCTGAAATCCAGCACCAAAAAACATTGTTCCTAGAAAATAATCTTCATGATTCTTGGTTCCCATATTTACCACATGCCAATGAAACATAAAGATTTTATCAGAAATACAGAATCCTAAATCCCATTCTAAACCTAATGAATCTGAATCTACAAGTTTAAGGCCTAAAACTGTATTTTAACAAGCTTTTCAAGTGATTACAAGCCACACAGTCCAGCACTGATCTTCTTATTGGATGGAAAGAAACCAAAGCTTTAATGGTTATCAAAATGTGATCTCCGGGCCTGCAATGTCGGCATCGCCTAAACTTGAACTTCAATTCATAACTTCTGAATCAGAAATCTAGGGATAGAGCCCAGCAACCTCTGTTTCAACAAGACTTCATATGATTCTGATGCATGATTAAGCTTGAGAGCCATTGTTTGACCAGTATTTCTCAAACAGTAATGTGCATATGGGTCACATGGAGATTCTGTTAAAATGTAGATTCTGATAATGCTGAAGTGGACTATGAAATTCCTCATTTTTAATATGTGCTTTGGTGATGCTAATCACCATACTCTCTCTTCGTGTGACTATTTAAATTTAGTATAGTTCACACAAGGCAAAAAAAAGAAATCAGTTCTTCAGCAACACATGGCTGGATGCTACCAGATTAGACAGCACAGGTATAGAACATACACACCACTGTAGAAAGCCTATTCAACAGCATTGCACTAGAGCTTCTTGAGCATGTAGTTGAAGATGACACTGTGTATCTATTCAGAGGACAGAAATCCATGAACATCTACATTTTCCCAATGTCTTCTCACCACTAGAATGACGAAAAGGTCTCTGTTAAGTGATTCAGTGAAAATATTGTTAAAAGTGAGTCTTTTAAAATGATCACTAAATCATTAATTTGAGAAAGCTGAGCATAGTTCATATTTAACATATAATGAGTGAAAAACACTCCTGGTTACAGCAATTACAATATCTCTTTTCACTTTTCAGGTACTAAAGGATGCCCCGATCAAAGCAACGGGGATTGAATTGAAAACCCATTTGGGACAGTCTCAGGAATGAAAGAATGAGATTAGAGTATTTGGATTTTTTTCTACCTCTGTTTTGTTCTCTTTTTCGTAGGCTTCTGGATGCAATCATTGGATGGTAAAAATATCAAGATGTTCTGTTAAAGTATGTTGGTTGTGACTTAGAACACAAACTTTGAAAATATACTATTGGCCCAATCAAGAGTCATCTTTACTATAGCTCTTCTGCAGAAGGAAAACAAAAAACAACCAAAAATTCAAGCCTTTGTTAAACGACTAACAAGAACAGCTCTAAAATGACAGTTATAGGGGAAGCAAGAATCTGGCAGAATTTATAGGGGATGGTAACTCAAAATTCACCTTGTTCTGGGAATTTTTTATTGTTAAGATTCTCAGAAAGTATGGGGAAACTGAAGTTGCATTCACCATTAGATGGGATGTTGGGAAATTTTGGTTTAATAAAAAGTGTATACAGAAAGAGTTGGGGCTAAGTTCTTACTAGTGTCAGTGAAAAAGTATGTCATGTTCATCATTTTTCACATTACTGCCCTGAACTCCATATACCTTAAAAAAACTCAACTTTTATAATCACATATTCAAGACAGTAATAACCATCAATATGCAAAGCATGCATTGTTTCACTGAATTTACTAAAATGTTGATCAGTTTTGTTCTTTACACTACTTTAAACTTTTGAATATTGTAATGGATATTGCCTTTGCCTGTCATGTATTCCCTTCATCTCTCTGTAAACAGGACACATCAGAGACCAAATACCACATTCTCCTGGCCAAAGGATTTAATTCATCCATTCATTTTTTCATTTAATATACCAAATATTCAAGTATTTATTCAACATATAATACATCCACTGTTCTAGATGGTAGAGATACAGTAATAAACAATCCATTAAGATTTCTGACCACACGATATTTATTTTCTATTAAGTGGAGAAACACAATAAACAAAAATAAACAAGAAAAACTCTGTAGCGATCAGTGCTATGATTTTTAAAAGAGTCAACATAAGTAACACCCATTGGCACTATCACCAGCTCCGCGTGTTCTATTTCTGCATATGGTTTCCTAACCCACTTTTCTGGGCTTAAAACTAGTTAGATCATATTTCTTTTACATTTTTATTTTCTTCTCTGAGGACCCAGACCAACACAATCTCAATGGGTACCTGTGTCAACAACAAGAGTTGAACATAACCTACAAAGAAAGAATTAAGTACTCTATTGGGGGAGGAAGCAATTTGAAGGAGTAAACTTCAGAGGTTAAACTATTTTCATTGTTCTGTTTCCTTATTTTTTTAGTGCTCGTGAGAGTATTTCTTGAGGGTGGTATTTTATGCAAAAGATTCAGATTAATATTTCAGTTTAAGAGACTAAGCAAAAAATTAAACTGATCACACACTCTTTGGAGGGGTGGTCCACTCTGGGTCCCAGGTGTCCCTACACATTTTTGCTGAATGTGCCCCACTGCAAGACTTCTCCCAATACTGAGTGGTTTCCATAGTTAGTTACAGAAGCAACGAAGTAGGTCAAGACTGAGAATAAATGCCCTCTCCTTGCCGGGAAGAGAATTGTCTTGTTTGCTGCTTATAAGAATGTTTACGCTAGCTCAAAAACATTGATGAACCTGCAGGGCAGTATGCTAAGTGAAATAAACCAGGCACAGAAAGACAAATACTGCATGATCTCACTTAGATGTGGAATCTAAAAAAATCAAACTCACAGAAACGGATAGTTGGAATGAAGGTTGCCAGGGGCCTGGTGGTGGGGGAAATGAGGAGATATTGGTCAAAGAATACAAAGTTTCAGTTATGCAGGATGAATAAGTTCTGAAGATCTAGTGTATGATGACTATAGTTAATAATATTGGACTATATACTTGAAATTTGTTAATAGAATAGATTTTAAATGGTCTCACGCCACACACAAAACACTATGTGAGGTGATGTGTTAATTTGTTTATAGTAATCATTCACAATGTATACATATATCAAAATATCACATTGTACACGATAAATATTTACAATTTTTATTTGTCAATTATTTCCCAGTAAGGCTGGAAAAAAGAACTGGGCCCTTGACCCTGGGTCCCTCTCCTGTTAGGCAACCCACTGCATGTGTAGGTGTCATCTGTCCCTCCATGCTGCTCAGCCAGACTTGGGGGGTCAGAGAGCAAAGACAAATTTACTGACCCTGGTTACTGCTCTGCAGTGGGTAACAACTCTTCTGTCTCTGTTTCAGGAGTCGCCTGTCTTCTGTCACCATCTACACACTGTGGCAGATTGAATTGTTACCTTGCAAGTGGAGTAAAATTTTATACCTTGTCAGTTGATGACATTCACAATGTCTCTCTTTGCAAACCTGCTTCTCCATGTTCCCTTTTTTAGTGAATGTGGGTCCTATTCATCCTACAAAGAAAATTTCTCAAGTATCTAAGAACAATAATTGAAGTCCAGTGTAATGCATAAAAGAAATTAATTAAACATTCTTTCTCTTCAATCAGAAAATACTGTTCTAATTAACTTAATATAACTACTACTATTCACTGAAGATGCATCCTATAGGATTTAATGAGACACCATTCATGTTCCGGTTGTGGTTAGGAGAATATAATCACACATTTAAAAAATATATTGGCTTGAGTATAAGATCAGTTAATGAGCTGTCTTTTTCATCCCAATGCTTCATTTGAATCTTACAATTTACCTTAATTAAGTATTTGAGACAAATGATCATATAAAGGGTTTGCACAAACCCAATTTAACTGCTCAGCTCTTGAGTATGTTTCGTTCGAGCATAGAATCCTATTTATGTGTGCATAAATTCCTATACAATAAATTCACAAAATGAAGTGCATTATATAATTATACTCTTCCTACTGGCTTTTGGCCCACCTTCATTAAGCATCCAAGTGTCCAGATGTTTCAGGAAATGCTCAGATAACTCGAGATTACATATAAAAAGTCTGTGCCAAATGAAAAATTAATGTTTCTTCCAATATCTTCACAGTAGAATCTAACTCTGGATGAGAAATGAAACTATGAGGGATGAAGAATTTTAATTCTTTTAAGATCTAGTCATATAAATTTATAAAACCAAAACTTCACTATTGAAAGTATATGTTTTTTTTAAAAGTATATAAATAGTAGATCGTGTTGAGGAATTATTCTGTTTTCCTTTTATATCACCTTCAGTTTAAACATACTATGAGGACTTCCTTGGTGGTGCAGTGATTAAGAATCTGCCTGCCAACTCAGGGGACACGGGTCTGATCCCTGGTCCAGGAAGATCCCACATGCCACGGAGCAACTAAAGCCGTGAGCCACAACTACTGAGCTTGTGCTCTAGAGCCCGCGAACCACAACTACTGAGCTCGCGTGCCACAGCTACTGAAGCCCGCCTGCCTATAGCCTGTGCTCTGCAACAAGAGAAGCCACCGCAATGAGAAGCCCGTGCACCGCAACCAAGAGTAGCCCCTGCGCAGCAACGAAGACCCAATGCAGCCAAAAATAAATGAATAAATAAATAAATTTATAAATAATAAATAAATAAACATACCATGACATAACAAACGCCTCATGTATCCCAGATGTTCACCTCATACGTTATTAGTGATTAGTAGCATTCAGCTATGCATACTGCACAACACATATTCTGAAGAAATGATTCAGTGTTTTAGAACTCAATATTTATTCAAGGGGGAAGGAGGTAAAATGACTGTCATATTTTCTCTTCCCTATCACTTATTGTTCTTTATATGCAAATATTTGATTCCTAAAATATGTCAGAGAATAAAATGTATGAACCTTACCGAATGGTACCTTAAAGTGCTCTTTTTAATGACTACACTCTTGTTAATGGATTAGTAGCAAAGGTCCTATTACCATCAATACCAAAATTACTGTCACAAATAAAAATGAAAGAATCAGGAAAATTTATTTTGAATGATGTGGCCAAAATTATTAGCTAATTGTTTTAAAATTTTCAAAATGGAAATCATTAGTTTTATAGCTAATATTTGCCAGTTTTGTTGGCTGTGCCTCATCTCATAAACAGCACACTGGTTTTGTTGACATGAACTAATTGCCATTTGATGTATGCTTTTCACTATTCACGTTCCTGATGGTGCTTTTCTGGTACTGGCATACTTCACATTATATAAATGTGAATCTGAAATTACAATTTAAATTTAGTAAATGTATGTACATATTGAAGTGAAGAGGTAATAGAGAAACAAAAGGACTCAGAGGTTTGAAATTAGTTAAACCTGTATTTGAACCTCCTGATATGCCACTTAAGAACTACTATGTTAATTTAGGCAAAGTACATGGCTTCTCTCATTCCCCATCTCCCTCAGGTGTAAACTGAGGTTACTGAATGCTTCCTAGTATTGTAGTGAGGATTAGAGATACTCTGAATAATGTGTCTGTAATGTGCAAAGAACATCATAGGGTCTCAAAAAATGATTACTGTTGTTACGAATTTATTTGATAAACTACATCCCCTCTATGTTATTGAAATTTTTTCATAGATAAATTATCAATTTATTTCTTGAAAAAAGTAAAAATAATTTGGTAATATGAATAGTAACTCCTATTATCACAACTGAGTTTTCTTTCAGAGTGTTCTTGTTTTAATATAATTACATCTATATGTATGTTAAATTATTGTCTTTTTCCTTCTAATCATCTCTATAAATACATTTTTGTATTCAGACTGAAATTCTAATTTTGATTTTACAGACCATATTCACATGAATGAAAATATTTAGGGTTCTAGTTAGGAAAAGCGGTGAAAGACATGATTATTTTGCTACTCTCACACATTCATACCTGTTGATGTACTACAGTTTCCTTTTTTGTATAACCACATTTTGCAACTCAGGCTTGAAAAGTTCAGATAAGCCACTGATACTCTCAACAGATTTTTCAACTCAACTCTGTTTCTGAAAACTTTTATTATTTCTGTTTTTCCTTCCAAATTTATCAGACAATAAATACTTAGGTAGAAACCATAGATAGATTGAAAGAGAAACCAAGAATACCTGGGAAGGTAGAACACCTTCATCAGAAAGTTGTTTCTTAGGTGGTTGACCTGAGACAAACTGCCCTGAGCAAGAGGCCACACCAGTGTTTCCTGTGGGTATGGCAGCAAAGGAATACCAAGAAGACTGCGGTCTTTATCTGTCAAGTTTGAGGCTCACTTGATCTGAAGTACAAGAAAAATCCCCAGTCTTCTGGGCACCATCCCTGAGAATGAGCCCAGATCAGAGAAACTGCAGTGGGTGCCAACAGAGGAAAGCAAGGGTAAGATGAGAGAAGCCACAGTAGATGGATCACCTGATGCCCAGAGAACAGCCCAGGAGCCAATGACTCTCCCTGGCTGCCGTAAATATATGTAAACCATGCTGCATACAGATGTCAATGAGAGAGTAATTAAGGAGATACAACAAGGAGAATTTAAACAGTGCATAGCAGTACACAATTTTAAAGTAATTATTTATGCATTTAAATACAAAAATAAAATTCTCAAAGTTATCAGTGTATTTCACAGCACTCATGCTTTTGTTAATTATATCTTAAACAAATTTGCATGTAATTAGAGAATATATATCCAAACTTGCCCAAAATAGTCCCATTTTATGCCTCTTGTCTCAAGATAAATAATCATTCCCATTTTATAATCGAAGTATTCCATTTTGGACTATAATTATAATCGGTTATTTAATTTAATCATATTTTCTTTGTATTGTGCTTTTATAGTATCCAGATTATACTTTTATAAGTAATATATAATACATCATTAATGCATGATGAATATATCATACATGTCATTCTTGACCTTTAAAATACGTGAAAAATTATTTTGTTGTAAGTTCATTTATCATTTTACTTAAAGCCATTCTCTATATCAGTTTTTGAATTAAAGCTATCATAGCATCATACAGAGGATTCTAGCATAATTACTACAAAGAATGAAGTAGTCTCCTGAAGATGAAACAAACAGTTCTAACCCATTAAATGCTGACCCACTTGTATTCCTATTGATCTAGCATCTATTCAGAGTAACCCTGTAACTGGAGAAGAAAATACCAAGCTAGTTGCAGTAGATTTCCCTTTTAGCAGTTCTGAAATTTCAGGTGTTCACCTATGCTCCCGTAATGACTCCTGTGCCCAGCTATTTCTCACTTCAGCAAATAACAATAAACAAATTCCACTACACAAGTATTTTATTTTATGGCAATTGGAACAGAATAACCAAAGCATTTTAATAACTTGAAGATTTCATTATAATAAAACTCAGTTATTGTTTCCCAAAATGATTCTCTTACCTAATATGAATGTTCAAAGTTGAAAGCAAAGAATAGACAACTTTAACTATCCATGTTGCTTGGCATCTCTGGTAATGCCATTTGCCAGGAATTTTTCACAGGGCTATAATGAATATTGTCATATGGAACCAAATTGTGTCAACCACAGTGTGCCCCGTAATTAAGAAGACTGATCACAGGAGTAAATTGGAGTACACAAGAAAAACCATGTTTTTAATCATTAAAGCAGTGGCGCAAAGGATAGAATTTGGGTGGGCACACGTTACAAAGGAAAAACAGCTGCACACCTGCTTCATGTTTTATGAACATCATGAGTATATTTAATACTCAATTAAATAATCATAATTATAATTTAGGGGCTGCCCTCAAGAAAGAATATCTTAACTTTAATTATCTGTCCAGGAGTTACAACTCTGTTTTGCATATATATATATATGAGCAATTATGTTTAATCATAACACAATAAACCAAATTTTAAAACTACCTTGAAGGCATTTTCTAAAATAAGTAATAGACACATTCATGAAATGTAATGTTTATCTACCTTTATTTTTATAGGAAGCTCTTACATTGATTATATATATATATATTAGTCAAATTATATCAGTTGTAATCAATGACTAGAAGTGGCCCACCATTGTGGAAATTTTCATTTCATTAAAAAAAGGAATTTGAACAGTGTATAAAGGAAGTATGTTATTACTGCTAACTTTCACACTTTGTTAGAGGCTTTGTGTGATTTATAACTTTTTGAACATTTCTCCCAAAATTAAATGTTTCCTTTCTCTAGGCCCTCACCATAAAATAGTTATGTAACTCTGGCTAAGTTCCTGAATGTCTGTTTTCTCAATTTCTCATCCATAAAATGAGAATGATAGTGATATCTATTTATCAGGATAATTTTAAGAAGTAAATTAGTTAATAAATATAAATTTCCTAGAGTAATACTTAGCATATAGTAAGAGATCAATAAATGTAGCTACGGTTTTGAAGATAAAACCAAGAAATGGAAAGGCTAAATCATTTATCCAAGGTACATGCTAGAACAAGATAGTTTAAAAGCAGTAATCAAATTTAAATTTATAACTTATAGGCTGATTATGCTAAAACTCATTATATGATGCTGTGTTTTTGTTTTTTAAATGCTTCCTCAATGTTTTTAAAAATGAATTATTCATAAGAGCATGTATTAACAAAAAAAGACAATTGTTAACAGAGAAAACAGACTAACATATGAAAAACAGTGAATAGTCTAATGATACCTTTGGTTATTTGACTTTCTATTAGTAGGGTTTTGGGTAATTTAATCACCACAGAGATCGTGGAAAGAGGAAATTAGGATTCAAAAAGCTTAATGAGTTTGCAAAGTCTTCCTGATAGTGCAAACTTGGATCTAGATACATATTTCTGATGTCAACTTCTGTGTTTTTTTCTATTTAACTACAGATTTCTCTATCAACCTATACCATGTCCCCACTAATATCCAATAACAAGGCACATACACACCAGGTGCACACACACACACATACATACATGCACATATACAAGCATAGATGTGCCCCCCCACATCCATATCTGCATTTATGGTGTTGGAGTTTCATACATTTATGTCCTGAACCATCCATTATTTCCTTTTGTGACTAGTGATGTAGCTAACAGCCAAATTGGTGGCTGAATCAGCACCAAAACAGACTCCCCAGTGACTACTAAAATGTGCTTTTAAAGCAACTTCTTACAGTCTCCGTTCCATAATGGAGATCAAAGATCAATGACAAGACCTCATTTCAGGTGACAAAGACATGAGCTGATTTATTCTCTATTCAAAGTGAGAGCTCTTTCCTCACTTCAAAATATTTAATCCTGTACATCAGAGATCCTCTTTAATTTTACACTAACATTAAAGCATGTCTTTCAAAAGCTAACATCAAATTATTCATTTTTTCTCAGATTATTTAACCCTCTCCATCATAAAATGCTGTCCCTACTGTAATCTATATTTGCTTACACCAAAGATCTATGATGCTTCACTATGTTTAGATGTCTATCTCCCATTCCTAAATAGTAATCTCCCTTTATGGACTGTCTGACTTGATATAACCAGCATGCAGTATAGGGAGTGGGGCATAAAAGATGTTTTTGAATGAAGGAACAAATGCATGAAAATGTAAATATGATGTTAAAGAAACTACTTGATATCAAAAAGTATATGGTTATAAAAACTTTCCTGAAGACATTACACAACGATTTAGCCTTCATATGTAAACTGAACATTATGCAAACATGAGTTATTATTTGTATATCTACTTTCTATTAAACTTTTGATGAAGAGGGTTTTTTTCCCTTTAAAATACAGCTCTAATTAATTCTACTTCTTTTGACCTCCACTGACCCCACCCTAGTCCAAGAGTCATCAACTCTCTAATTATTGAGCATAACTAGTCAGTCACAGATTGTTATATATACTTTAATTGAGTTGCGAATACCAGAAATTCTGGATATATGGCTCTCTCTCACCAGAAATATTTTTAGTCACATTTACTTTCCAATCTCTTCCCTCTTTTTATATTACCTCATACAAGTCTATAATTAGTATTTACCAAATAAATCAGGTGCATTACACTAAACTAAATTGTCTTAATCTCTTTTATAAAATTCTTGCTGCAGTCAAAAACTAGATACTCCCCATGTTTCCTTGGATGAATGATTAACTTATCCACTCTGCTTCCTTCATTGATACCCCTCCCCAGGTGTGAGCTTCTCTATACTCTCCAGGAAGACTCTATACTTTGGAAGCAACAAAGCTTACTCCCCTGATGCCTGATATTGTAATGAAGACATTTGAAGAAAGTCTTCCAAGGGAAGATGAAGAATTATTTATGTAACTATATGCCCTCCCTTCTGAAGCCCTCAGGAATATCTAAAATAGCATAATGTTGTCTCACAATCTAAATGGATTAATTAAATTTGAAAGACTTGATGATGACAATAATTATACTTGAATCAATGTTTCTTCTATCATCTTATCCCAGGGGTTCACAGAGACTACATCACGCAACTTCTTCTGGGATATTTAGCAGCAATGGAGCAGATCAAAATAATTCCTTTCCTTTACTTAATTAAAAAAAAAATGTGGCCTCCATCTTTTTTAAATAATCTTAAAATATTTAACTTAGATTATACACATACATACACATACATAAATATGGTAGAATTCCTAGAAATAGACATAACTTCTTTGGGGATTAACTTAGCTAATTTATTAAAAGTATTTGCATTTGCTCATTAAACAAGAAGTACAAATATACAAGAGTTAAATTTTTTTGAAGACATGCAGTTCTATTTGAGAAACAGACATCAAATGAAAGCTCTAAAGGGGGTGGTTAGTGTAATTTATCTGTAGATAAAACTCATTCAGTGTTTCAGTGCCTATACTTACCCTGAGGCACTGGTCTCATTAGGGCGGGAGAAAATAGTGCCCTGTATCTCAAGTTAATCCTTTGAAAGTACAAGATTCTCAGAGGGAGTAATTGAAAGTTCTTTATATCATTTTTGTCCCATGGATAGAAAATAATAAATGAAATTTTATACTCAAAGTTTAATTTCTATTTGAATATTTTTAATTTGTCAGTATCTTCAATTAAGTCAAATAAAACTGGGTCTCACAGGAACTGTTGTCATAGTTTCTATATTTTAAAAAAGTATCATTAAAAATAATCACATAACAAAAGCAAATCTGTGACTATGTTATTACCGAATATGAATGAATTCAGGATAATTATAAATTACAGTCAACCCCAACTATTTATTATATTTCAGCAATTCACAATTATAAAATTCAAATTAAGTATTTGTTAATTCATTAAGTCAAAATGCAAGAAAATTTTGATATTTCATTTCCATACGGAACACCAGCTACTGAAAATGAGCAAAATATTGACATATCAGGCTAATAATTCGTATTTGGTTAAGTTTATACAAAAGGTGACACTTAACTAGTTGTTTAAAAAAGTTCTAAAAATCTTCCCTCTCCTTTGGAAACAAAAGCCAAGTTGAAATTTCTTTTGTTTTCCCTTCTAGGCTCATAAAAACTTATCCTTTAACCCTCTAACTCCCTCCCTCCACACACCCCTAACAAATGCAAGTACAGTTAGTCACCTTTGAATTATGCCTAAATGCTTCTGGCTTGTTCAATACGGTTTAGTCATCACAATATGCACTAAATCATAATAATGACCATTCTAGTAATAATAAGCTAACATTTAATGAATATTAAGCTCTAGGCACTGTGTGAACTGCTACATATTCATCACTCAATTTTAATACTCATAACAACCCTGTGAGCTAATATCATCATCTCTCTTTTACAAATAAGTAGACAAGGCTTAGAGAAGTGGAGTAACTTGCTTAAGGTCACAAAATTAATAATTGACAGCTTTGGTATTCAAAGCTGGGTCTATCTTAACTACTATGTTATATTGCCTTTCTACATTACTTAACAGTAAAGCCTGTTGCTAAATTGAAACTTATAAGAACTTAGATTTGTGTCTACTTCATCATTGTATTTCCCATGCCCTAGAACAGAGTGCTCAATAAACATCTGTAGAATGCATGAGAGTATCCATTATACCGAGTCTAAAATATTCTATAATTGAAAAGCCAAAGTTACTATGTCCTATAAATTCAAAAGCCAAAATCATGGTGTTGTGGTATCAATCTTTTTTTTTTTTTCCCCTCTAACTCATCCCCCTTAACTAACCTTCCTCCAATATAATAACATTTTCTCCTATGAATCATCTTGCTTTGGTTGTACTGTTTTTTTCACTTTTGAGCAGATCTTCATTGCCTCATGCTTACTAAATAGTCACTCTGATTTCATTTTCTGGCAATTTATTCACATTCTCTGTAATCTTTGGTAAGTCAGTTAACATTTAGCTTTCTTTGTTAGAGGAAAACAGAAAATAATATATCTATTAAATTTTTTTTTTCACCTGAAGGAAATTTCTGTGTTCACTGAAGAATGGACCAGCTAAGCCCCTCATCATCCATCATCTACAACTAAAGAACCGTGCCTTGAATTCCTTCATAGGAAGAGAGAAATTAGTAGAGGGAACATGCTGGAGAAGACAAGATTTTCCAATGTAGTGAGAATGCTGTGGGAGAATGCAGGGTCTTTGATCATGCTTATCCTTTATAAGGATCAGGAACCTTGTCTGCAAGATCTTGTTTTTTTATCTTTATCTTTTCTCTACTTTCCTTTCTTCCTTCTTTCCTTCCTCCCTTGCTTCTAAATAGTTTCTTTCTTTATTCTGACTCCCTAAGGTGGTAACCACAGGTTTCTCTCTCTTTCTCTCTCTCTCTTTTGAGCACACATGCTGAACTACTTTACTTTTAGTCTATGTTCACCAACTTTCAGACTTACAAAAACAAAAATCCAAGTCCCACACACATAAAAAATCATGCTCATCTTTCTACTTAGCTTTATGAGTCATAATTGTATGTATCCCATAAAGGAAAAAAATTCATGTAAGAGAATGACAACATTTTTTTCACTATATATCAGTAATTAAGATCAAAGTTTAAATATAGTTGCATCACTAAGTTACTAAACTTCATTTAGGATTATTTGTTAAATAAGATTTAGCAAAAATATTTATTTTTCTACTGGTCTATTAGTTCTACAACAATCTTCAAAATTATGTTCCAGAACTTAATAATGATTCCTATACCCTACACTTTTAATGGATTCTCCTCTCCTTATCAAGTTACCCTCTGAGAATCCATTGATAATTCATATTTTCTAACCCACCAATATTTATAACATTGTGGGAAAAAAACCCTACCTGAGTTGGACTTATGTCCAGCTCCTCCCAAATATCTGTTCCCACCAGTGGTAGTAAAAGATACTTTGGGGAAGGAAATGATTTTGTCTTTTAAAATAGCTTCCTTGTCGAGGTATATACACAAATATTCTTATGCTACCTTAAATATTGTAATCTAGTGTTATTATCCTTGAATAATATTTTGTGATTTTTTCCATTGATTCCTTATAGAATTTTGTTAGATGTATCCATAGGTTTCTTATCTTTAATATTTATCTTATATAAGGGCTCTTTTCTCTGTTATATTCTCTGTAAGTTTATAAAAATATAATTCCTTTTCTTACTGTGCTTGTAATTAGCAAAATTGCTATGCTCTCAGTAATTCTAACAGCTGGTTTTGTCTACAAATTCCCTTGGATTTTCTACATAGATACTCAAATCATCTAAAATGAGATTAGTTCTTTCTTTCCCACTCTTAACCTCCTGTTTGCTTGGCTAAGTCCAATCTGCTTGTTTGCTCTTAGATCCACTTGCTGGTTCCTCTTGTTTTCTGCTCTGTACACAGGAAACTCTGCAAACTACATGTCACAGGCTTCTTTGCCAACTGGCTAATACCTTGCTTGAGCCAAAGTCAGACACTGAGATGAGATTAAACAGTAATAGAGAATATAGAACATATATACCCTCTCTCTGGTTTGTACTGTGTTTCCAGCAGCACTGCCTCTCCTCTGTAATCCCAGCTTCTACAAGATAGCCCCTCTCTCTGTGGCGATAGCTCCCACAGATGCTACCTTGGGCCTAGGTTTCACTAGATGGCCCCAGATCTTTGTCTTGAATAACACCATTTGTCCATCAAGTCTTAGCCTTAGGAATGGTAGCCTCTCCATACTGTTGCTACCTCTGGTTTGCTTCACCATGTTTTCTTCTTTTTTTTTTAATTTGCTTGCTTATTTTGTTCTGTTTCAATTCTTTCTACAACTTTGTGACTATTTAACCTTTTAAAATGTTCTCCAAAGAACTAACCATTATATAGATAGAGTTTGTTTTTCCTACTAAATCTTGACTGAATCAGAGGGCACCTGTTTCCTTGTTGTCTTAGCTTGGATTCCTAAAATGCAGAGCATAAGACAAGAACTTCCACAGCTGTTTTATTTGAGAGGTAACCCCAGGAAGCTAGTAAGAGACTGTGGGGAGTAAAAAGGGAAGGAAAAGAGTCAAAATAAAGGTTAAGTTTTGAGGTCACCTCTGTAGGCAATGAGACTCAATTTTTCTAGGACCTCCAGAAGCTTATAGAATGTCTTCAATAGTTATCTGATCCTCATCTCCCTTTGGTCATGGATTGCCCCAGGGATGTTAAATCTGTCATCAATCTGCACCAGTGCAAGGGCTGTGCACATTCTCACTAGCATATGTAATTTTAGAGGAAGCCTGAGCAGAAAATTAAGACATCAGGCGTGTGCTTGAGGCGAGATATGAGAGCACAAAAAGTCAAAACCAACACAGAACTGTCTACCCCATTTCCGGTCAGTATTAGGGTTGTGGTCATGGGAATGTAAGGCAGAGCACCAGAGGTATCTGGTACATTTATAACAAGATTTTTGGTAAACTTGCTATAAAAATAAAATTCCCTTCTATTCTTGGTTTACCAAGAGTGATTTTCTTTTTGAAAAAAAATTATTGTTGATTTAAAAACAATTCTGTGCTAGTTAAGATCATTATTTATGTTTTTTTTCCTTAGTCTCCTGGTGTGATGCATTATAATTATAGGTTTTCTCATGTCATACTATGCTTTCATTCCCAGGTTGAACCCAATATGTTTGTGATACACACACATGCACACAAAGTTGGATAAGGACTGATGAAATTTTAAGAAGATTTTTGAACACCAACATTCAAAACTTAGATTGTGGTAGGCAGAATCATGTCCACCCTTACCTCAAGATATCCACATCCTGTCCTCAGAATCTCTGAATATGTTGTTTCAAATGTCAGAGACTTTGTAGGTGTGATTAGGTTAGGGATCTTGAAATGGGGAGAGTATCCTGGATTATCCAGGTGGGCTCAATCTAATTAAATGGGTCCTTAAATGTGGAAAAACTTTCCCAGCTCCTGTCAGAGGGAAATGTGACTATGGGAGAATGGTCAGAAAGAAGAAATGTGCTGGCTTTGTAAATGGAGCAGGGAACTAGGAGCCAAAGTGTATGGGTGACCTCTAGAAGCCGAAAAAGGCAAGGAAAGCGATTCTCTTCTACAGCCTCCAAAATGGAAGGCAGTCCTGAGACACTTTGATTTTATCCCAGTGAGACCCATGTTGGATTTGTGACCCACAAAACTGTTAGAAACTACATTATATGAAACTGCTAAATTGGTGGTAATTTGTTAGAGCAGCATATAATACTAACACTGAGATTGATCTAAAAGATTCCTATTTGGTATGTCCTCTCCTTATTTTGATAGTTTGATAGTTTTGATAAAGTTTATTCTGGCCTTAAGTATTGTGTTGGAGAGCTTTCTTTTTTAATACCAGTCTTAGATTTTGTATTACTTGGAGGTTATTTTTTCCTTAACAACTCTGTAAACCCACCTGTAATACCAGCTGAAACGTGAGTCATTGGTGCAGGTAGGTTTATGTACTAGCTCAATTTCTTCTATGATTATTTGTTTACTAAGAAATTATATTTTCTTATGATTTATTTTTCTTAAAAGATCATTCCATCTTTTTAAATATGATTTTTTTCATAATTATTTTTCTCATTTTTCTCTTGATTATTCTTACTAGAAGCATATCAATTTTCTTACTCTTTTTGTTAAGAACCAGCTCTTGATTTTGATTATCCTCTCCAATGATTCTGGTTTTCAGATCATTAAGAATTTTTTTTCTTTCTACTTTCTTTGGTTTATTCTATTAAAATATGTCTAGTTTTTGAGATGAATGCTGAATTTATTTATTTTCAAACTTTTTAAAACTAAATCATGTTAATGCTATAAATTTATTTCTAATTATTACTTTCATTCCATTCTGGAATTTTGATATGTGGTAAGTTTATTTTCATTCAGTCATAATGACTGTATTATTTTCACCATAATTTCTTCTTTTTTATTTATTGAGGTATAATTAATACATAAGATTATATTAGTATCAGACATAAAACAGAATGATTTGATATATTTGTATATATTGTAAAACAATCGCCACAGAAGACTAGTTTAGATCTGCTCATTACGTACTTACAATTTTTTTTCTTATGATGAGGTCTTTTAAGATCTACTCTCTTAGCAATTTTCAAATAGGCAATACAGTAGTAACTATAGTCATCATACTGTACCTTACATCCTTATGACTTATTTATTTTATAACTGGAAGTCTATACCTTTTGACCCTCTTTACCCATTTCACCTACCCCCCCTTCCAACCTCTCCTAACCATCAATCTGTTCTCTGTATATATAAGCTAGTTTTTTTTTTGTTTCTTTAAGATTTCACATATAAATGAAATAATACAATATCTGTCTTTCTCTGTCTGACTTAGTTTACTTAGCATAATGCCTTCAAGATCCATCCATGTTGCTGCCAGATGACAAGATTGCATTCTCTTTTATGGCTGAATAGTTGTATATATCCATCTTCTTTATCCATTCATTCACAGATGCACATTTAGGTTGTTTCCATATCTTGGCTATTGTAAATAATGTTGCAATGAATGAGGGGGAGCATGTATCTTTTCAAATTAATGTTTTCATTTTCTTCAAATAAATACCAAGAAGTGGAATTACTGGATCATATGCTAGTTCTATTTTTAATTATTTGTGAAATCTCCATAATGTTTTTAATAGTGGCTGCACCATAATTTCTTTTTAACCCATGAGTTTTTGGTGATGGATAGATAGATAGATAGATATGAGATTTTATAGCTATTTTTAAAATATTTCTTGCATTTTGGCCAGAGATTAGGACTGTTATACACGTTATTTGAAATTTGTTGAAACTTCCTTTGCAACCTACTGTATGATCAATTTGGGTAAATGTTGAATAATGTTTTGTAAATTTAAATGTTCAAATCAATGTATATTCTGTATTTATTGCAGGCAGAGTCCTCTATACATTGTTTAGATAAAATTTGCCAACATATTCCATATTCTTATTAGTTTTCGTCTTCCAAATCCTTCATTTTATGAAAAAAATATGTATTGAAACTTCTACTATAGTTATGCATTTTTTCAATTTCTCTTTGTAATTCTCCTCATTTTTTTTTTTTATAATGTGAAGTTATACAGTTCACAAGGGTCCCATGTTCCTGTAGGTAGTGTTCATTATTGCACTGTGTTCTATTTATAATTATACTTTTTACTCTCAATATTATTTTGTAAATATTAATATTGCTGATCCAATATTATTTTAGTTGTCAATATTTTGACCTTTTTAGACTCAATTTCTCTATTTAAACCTCCAAAGAATAATGATATTTTAGCGACTACTCTCAGCATTTGAGGAGTGAGTTCTGGAATATCCTGCAGACTTGAGCCAGCCGACACCATAGCCGTGGGCAAGATTGAAACTGTGAAACTCTTATAACAACTCTTCTTAAACTACCTAGTGGAAGAATGTGTTTCAGATTTCACTGAAAACAGACTGTAAGATGCAGATTTCCTCAATCACTCATTTTGCGTATATACCAACATATCTACATCTCTATCCATCATCGTTTCTTCCTCTGAACACCAAGAAAACCTGTCTTCTAAGGTCAACCCTTCTACCTGTGTTCCTGATAAAAATCTGCATCACAGGAACATGCTCCCTTAGCTACCCACCCTGCTTTCTCTTGTATGTTTAACTTCTCCCTCTCTAACTCACTTCTTCCCCAGTGTGATAAGAAAATTTATTGATATCACAGGTCCTCTACAACTCTCCAGTGAACCCCAAATCTCCCACCATCTGCTCTCCTCTACTCCCTAATACCTTCTCTCCTTTTATAGACAAGCTCCTTCGCTATCTACAGGATATCACCTCTCAATCCTCCAGAATCTAAGCTTAAATTTCAAAAGAAAAAAAAAAACTAACACTGAAATTGTTTAGCTCAATTTACCTATACTTCTCTACTTTCAAATCTGATGCACTGCTAGGTTCTCAACAAGAAAGCCCTCTGAAATATTGATATCTTGATATTCTCACTTCACCTAGCTTTTGAAATAATATTTTCCTAGTTTCCTACTTCTTTCCTTTCCCTCAGCAGCACCACCATCATTATAACCCCTCAATCAAATGTTATTCCACCATGTTCTGTCTTAGAGCTCTTTTCTCATATTATATACACATTTTGTTGATATAGTTTTACTATGTTAACTTTTATATCTATATTCTATCTATACATATTCTTCCTATGTTCTCTCTATAGAATATAGAGATATTCGATATTTTGATGACTTCTAAATCCACACTTCTGGGTTCGTTCTCGCTTCCAAGTTTCTGGGGCAATATATGGCTTTTTGACAAAAAAAAATAATAGCCCACATTTACTGGACTATTTTATATTTGTGATGAGGATAAATTTGAAAGAAAAATAAGGAAATGACGTTTGACCTCAGATTTTGGCAGACTGTGCCAGTCAACCAATTCAAACTCTACTTAATAGGTAATGAAAACGGATCCAGTGTTCTCTGAAAATGATACTGACTTGATGGATAATACACTTTAGAGAAAGTCCTGTATCACTGTATGGTAAACAAATTAGAGAAAGAAACGTCAAGATATGAAATGGGCATAAGGAATCAAAGGCCTAAAGTTGGATGGCAAGAGTAGAAATGTAAAGAGAGGGAAAGCTTCTAAAGAGTTTATAAAACTCAATATATGGTAATAATATGACTATTGGAGTCTGAGAAAAAAGGAAAGAAGCACTAAGTAAAATGCTTCATATTCACTCTGGCTTAATAAGAAAAGAACACACCAATAAGAAGAAGGATTAGTTCATTTTTGTCTCAAATTTAAGGTATCAATGAGACATCTCAGTGAAAAAATTCTGCAGGCAATTAGAAAAGTAGTTCTGATATTCAAGTAAGAAGTCATGCAAACACAAAAATTAGGAAGTTACTAAAGCTGTTGGTGGATGTTCCATAAATGGAAAAGGTCCTCTAGAGAGACTATATTAGAGCAAGCGCATTGAAAGTAGATTCCTGGAGAGTGACTGCATTTGTATATAAAAAAGAGGAGCCAATATATGTGAAAACACGGCAGCAATCACAGCAAAAGAGAACACAGCATTAGGCAAGCTAAGTGAAGAGAGTGCTCCAAGAAGGAGCTTATGATCAACAGAGATAAAGGTTGTAGAAAAATCAATGCATAGGAGGTTTGAAAAAGGGCTTTGGATATAAAACTTATTAGAGCAACACTGAATACCACAGGGTACGTATTTTTTCATTTATTCGAAACTCATCTATTGAAGTTCCATGAGAGTACGGCAGCAGCTTTTCCTGATTGAAGGTTAGCACCGTGGCATGCAGAGGGCACTCAAAAAGTACTATGCCTTCTATTTGAAAGACACAGTAGGCCCTGGAAATAAAGCAAGTTTACTAACCTCAAGGGTATCCTAACTGGAGAGAAACAGCTATTCTTATTTTAGGTAGAAAGAGCAATGTAAGTGAATCAGTGCACTAAATGTACACTTCACTGTAAAAAAGGCACTGTAGGTATTGTGGAAAAAAACTATTTTCAGTAATAAAAAGTCTACATTGAGACACTGATATTAGACCTGAGTCTCAAAAATAAGTAGAATGAAACCTAGGAACTGCTTAGGTATGAGGAGAGATAACGCTGAATAGGTAAGTAGAGGCCAGAACATGAAAAGCATTGTACACTCTGCCATGTGGACCATAGTAGCACCTTAAGAAGGGGAACCATTTTCCAGAGAATGTTTTAAAATATTAAAAATTTTCCCCAATGAGCTTTTTTCCCAATAGCCTTGTCCCCATCCAAGCAGAAAGCTATTCTGTACAAATTGCCAAGATAAAGGAAGGTAAACCTACATCCTGGGTAGAGAACCAAGGAAGCAGCAATATTCCAGAAACAGAAGATGCTGCTTAGTGTGTTTATAAGATAGGACCTCAGATGTCTTACTGAGATCCTCTGTGCTCCTGCATGACAGAAGAGCAGCAACATGATTGCTGAGCATGCAAGAATAGGCAAAACATGTAGAGTTCTGCTAGACCTAAAAGGACCTTGTGGACAGGGTTTTGAGGCATCTCCAAAGACACCTATCTGGACAGATAACAAAGAAGACAAGATGCCCCCCACCTTTAATAGACTTGACTGTACATAAGTAATATCAGCTTCTACAACTCAACTTGCTCTTTTCATTCAGATTACAAACAACTTCAGTCCTTTCAAATAGTAAAACTCCAACAATAACACACAAACCCTCCCACTGATTCTACATTTTCTTGAAAGAATGGCTATATTTATTTTCTCACCACTCACTCAACTCACTAATGTGTTATACAGATGTTCCTTAGTACTAGAAACAAGAAGGAAGTCTCTTCATAGAGAACAAAGTGGTGGTTGCCAGAGGGAAGAGGGTGGGAGGATGAGTGAAATAGTTGAGGTAGATTAAAAAGTTCAAATTTCCAATTATAAAACAAACAGGTCATGGGGATGTAATGTACAGCACAGGGAATATAGTAAATAATATTGTGATAAATTTGACAAAGAGTAATTAGACTTATTGAGGTGATCATTTTTTGTAATGTTTAAAAATACTGAATCATTATGCTGTACATATGAAACTAATACAATACAATATTGTAAATATTGTAAATCAATCATACTTCAAAAAGAAGAAAGAAAGAAAAGCTGTTTCCCCTGGGGTAGGTAAACTGAGAATGAGGTAGCAGCTGCCTGAAGCCATTTTTCTTCTTCATGTGAAGAGCAAGAATGAAATGAACAAAAAGAGTAGAACCAGCCACTAGAGAGAGTAAAAAAAGAAACAAAATTTATATGGGCACCTAGATTCATCCATACCTCCATACCTTAAGCTAGTAGCCCTGGAAACTTTTTTTTTTCAAATCTACTAACCAGTAAATTATTTTTGCTTAAAAAAAAGAAGGAAGTCTTTCATGAAGAGGAACTATTTTAGCCGAGCTTAATTGGCTAAGTCAGATTATGTTTTGACCTACTGAAAGGAGGAATGGATATTAAAATATCCCTAGGGAGATTATATTGTATATATCCTTCTATACTGTTTCTCAGTACAATGATCAAGTACTTACGTGCGAAATTATGTATTATAAGATTTCACTGATTAAAAGCCAAATTAGGGCTTCCCTGGCGGCGCAGTGGTTGAGAGTCCACCTGCCGATGCAGGGAACACGGGAAGATCCCACATGCCGCAGAGCGGCTGGGCCCGTGAGCCATGGCCGCTGAGCCTGTGCATCCAGAGCCTGTGCTCTGCAACGAGAGAGGCCACAACAGTGAGAGGCCCGCGTACCACAAAAAAAAAAAAAAAAAAAAAAAAAAGCCAAATTAGACATCTCAGAGTTAATATTGAAGAGGCACTCTCTGTAAAAGATGGTCTAATACTGTATCGAAATAAAAATGTCTTTGACGTATTAGGAAAATTGTGATCATTCTTTTCCTTTTTATGTCTCCCTTCACGTTTGAATATACCATGTAAATTGATAATACATTATAAAATGACCTTCACAAATCTATAATAATGGCTGCCTAGAACAGATCATGGTATTATGGATTACCAAATGAATAATGATCAGGTTTAATGTAAAGGTATAGTGAAACTTATTTGACCCTGCCACTTATATCTGTCCTTCCAAAGAGTCACAGTAATATCTCAGTCCATTCATTCCCCACAACTTAATGACTTCTGATTTAGCACGTCTGTATCAGCAGGGGGAAAAAATCTCTGTAAAATTTAATCCTCGTTAATAAAATTAAGCTAAATGGTAAGATAAAGCAGTAAAATTTCAGTGACAATATTTAATGTAGAACCTGATTTATCTGCCATACCAACCACAGATGGAAAGTGAGAGCATACCTGTGTATTTTAACCAAAAGGAACATGTTAAAGAAAAAAATTAATCTTTATCAAAATAATTAAAATAACTTTCTTTTCCCTAGAACACATTTTTAAGTGGAATTTAAGCATAGGGAAGTTCTGACATCTGGAAAAAAATTAGTCTGTTTGAAAACGATATATTTCTAGGGCTAAATAATCAGTGGACATTTGACTGTTTCAATTTACTAAAGCATCTATTCAAGTGAATTCACTATAGTTTGAGATTGAGGAATCAGGTAGGTTTTGCCATAGTCAAAGATATTAATGAACTCTAGAACTGAAGCAATGATACCACCAAAATAAAAATTAGTAAAACAAGATCAGGATATTTCACATTAATAGTTTTTATATAGTGTCCTAAAAGTTAACAAACTATATCAGACAAATTCCACATGTATGATTTGCCTCAATTAAAGTGCTAACGTAGACTGAAGCTAAATTTCCTCTCTGAAAGGAATTAATATTTTTTCATTTCTGCTGCAGTAAAGAATGATTCATATTTTAGCTTTCTATGTCATATTGCCAAAACCCAATTTTTATTGTCTCCTCTACTATAAAGCATGTCCTCTTCTTGTCAAGTTCAAAAGGGCACCATGATGAACCTTGCATTGCTTCAGCTCATGATCATTTTCCTATCAACCATCTATCACAATACCACAGAAAGAGTGTCTTTCCTATGGTTACCACAATGAGGTTATTATATAATCAGCACTTAAACATGCTTAAACATCACTGCTCAAAACTGCATTTAACAGGAAAATTTTTAAAAGAGTCTTGCCTGTTCTGATTAATGATGTGCAATAAGATGTATATATACATCTTACTGAAGTGGGTCAACTTCAAACCTGAATCTAAATGTTGCTTTATAGTTTTATAAAACCAGTGAGATTTTATGCCTTCAGAGTAAGTTGATGTTCTGAGTAATTTAATGGGGAAATTGATGGAGAAAAATCAACAACTTTATGAACTGCAAATAGACCAGATGAACTATTAAGAGATTATCCTCTAAAGACACTTAAAGACTAGTCTATGAAACATAGTCAGCTTGCCAAGTGAATATCCTGTCGCCGAGATATGGAAAATCAGGGTTATTCTCTCGTTTTTTAGGGTGACCTGAAAAGGCTCAGTCTTGAAATTGGACTGCCCTGGGTTCAGTTTTGTGCTCTGCTGCTTTCTTACTAGCAATGTGACACTGTGACTATAATTTATATTGCTTGTCCTTTAGATTCATCACTCTTTAAAACATGCAAGCTTGATGGGTGGATTAGACCTTTTTTTAAAAAATATATAACTCACTTCTGGTGATTTTTAATCTGATGATAAAATTGGACAAGAAGATAGTTTAAATAATGATATTAGTGAGGCTAGTTTGGCAATTCCAGCCTCTTGTCAGAGAACCCTCTTTGATGTTAAATGTACATCAAAACATAAAGAATCATTTTGAGATACTCTCTAAGGTTATCCTGGGTGAGGAGCTTTCTAAACGGTCTATTTCCTAAATGAAAACTATTCCTTCAAGATTAGATAAAAATGTTTCTTATATGCATGTAGAGAGAAATTTTTTTCTTTTACGTTTATGTACAGGTTGTGTTTCCCACGTAAGAATGAGAACAATTTCAGCCTCATAAAGCAAAGAAAAAGACCAGACAACTAAAAAAGAAACAATTCCAACTAAAGAAACAGGAGTTGGTTTTGTCTTAAGCAACTAAAACCCAACTGAAGTAACTTTGGCATTGCCTATTTCAAAAGAGTCTAGTGGCAGCTACCACTAAAGAGGGAGACATGAACACTATCAAGCCTCCTTTTCTGTTTTTGTTTGTGATCCATATATCTCGTCTCTCAGTTTGTCAATCTCATATTTTAAATTTGGTTTTCTCCATAGAACTGGAACCACGTTCACAAACATCCCTGGGATCAAATATTTCTAGCAACATTACACAGGAGAAAAACCCACCTTCCAGTATTAAAACTCCTAAGGACAGTTTCTAACTGCCCTAAGTTAGATTAATTTACCAGCCATGGGAGAATTATCAAAACCAAGTATTTGAAACACCAGAAATGTTCCAGAGTTGGATCATTTGATTATAACCGTCAGTGATTAGGAATCTGTTTTTCACCCTTCTCTGATAGAAGAAAATTTTAATCTGAAAAAAACTCAGTTTCCTGGGGTATAAAGTACTGGTACCAATAAGCAAGGGAAAATATATACTATAATAAGAGCATAAAATGTTGTATATTATGTATACATAAGCATATATTAATGTAAATGTATATATTAGAGTGAAAATCCCTTTTACGCTAATGTTCATCAATAGATATATTCCTGTCCTTCAAATCATATCAGTGAAAAATAATATAACTTATAAAAATAATGATCATGAAAGGAAAGACAGTGGGAGCAATAAACAAAGTGGGTTAAGGCAGAAAAGAAACAAGACTGATATACTGACTTTTAGATTCAAGGTAGACTTTTTTCCTAACAACTACACATATCTGTATGCATTTACATATGTATATAGATTATAAATTGTCGAAATTACTCTTTCAATACATCTATATATGTAGCCCTTAAATCAAACTGAAATTCATTTGTTCCTAAAGGACAAATTTAATAACCTTTTCATAAACTGCCTTAAAGAATGGTTCCCTGTACATGTTTATTCTCATAGGGTCAATGACGTATTATTACCTAGTCAGATGCTATGCTACATAAACATTATTATTAATTAAGGTATGTCAGCCACAAATAGAAAACAGTGGCTTAGAAAAAATGAGTTTATTTGTCTTGCATAACAAGAAGGCAATGGTTAGACAGTCCACATTGGTATTGAAGCCCTAGCCATGTCACCAGGCATCCATGCCCCTTCCATGGTCCCATTCTGTCACCTTTGGCTGTGGCTTTCATTCCAATGTTCATAAGAGGCAGTTATACTTCCAGGTATTCAGTCATCATATTGAAAAAGAAAGGGGAAAAAAGGGAAAGGGTAAAGACCAAATAAAGACAGAGCAAACAAGCTGCATTTCCTTTTATAAAGGATTTCCACTTCCTTGGAAGTCTAACTCAGATACTTCTTTAAGTCCATTGGCCAAAACTGCATCAAACTCACTTTCCATGGCCTCAAATTAACATGAGAGGATAAATATTTTTAATTAGTATATTTCACCCAAGGATAATTAGAGTTCTTATTAGTCAAGGAAAGTGTCAACTGGATAAGCAACTACATATATTGAGAGTGCTATCATGACATAAATATGTCACCTATAATTTACATCCCACAGAGGCATTAAACACATCTGGTATTACAAGTAAAAACAATAATCAAAAACCATGGTAGCTACAGCCAGCTAATGCCTAAACTTTTTTTAATAAAAAATAACTTGCCAGTCCATGGGCAAAGTTGGCAGTCTGAAGAAGTTTTCAACATTCCACCCGTCTTTTAAAAATTCCATATACGTAATTTATGATGGAAGCATACCTATTTTATAGATTAGAAAGCCTACTTTCATAGAGTTCAAGTAATTTCCCCAAGTCTCACAGCTAGAAAATATTAGGGTCAAGAATTGAACCCAGATATTTTAGTGTTCACACCTCTCTTTTGTTTATCATGCTTTCCTTTCCATTCATACCTTTAGGCTGAACTATTTTTGTCATTTGTTTCTCTCTCAGGTGCACACTGATGTTCATTTCAACCAAACCCAAACCTTTATAAAAGAAGTACAGTTTTGGGTGTATCTCATTGTGTAATTGGTTTTAGCCCTCCTCTATTGGGGTGTGCAATCCCGAAGAACAAAAATGAGAAAAAAAGGGAAGCAGAACAGAAAAGAGGAAAAGGCAACACAAGAGAGTTTTACCAAGTTGGAAATTGTTCAGTTATCAAATGCAACCAATTGCTTAAATTTTAGAACCATCGTCCTTTAAGCTATATAAATGGTTGCTTCTCCAGACCGTTTATTGGATGAAGGGGTGAAAGACTTTTATCTACTTAGCTCTCATTTCCTGTTGATCAGTGGTTTGCTCCTTGGAGCACTAATTCCCCTGTATTTTCTGATATTGTGAAACCAGTAGATTTCATAGTGTCCTAGCACTTGATATCAGCAGGAGGGCCTGGAGCAGGAAGCAAGAAGTGTGTCATGGGTATGAAGTGAACTATTACAGGATTGTGTCTTTACATATTTATTTGGAGCATTTGCAGATTTTGTAAGTGCAGTATTACAGGGATAGAACATGTTACCTAATGTCCTGGACAGAGGTGAAACCAAAAGTACCTGAAATGGAGCACAAGAGTTGTGTAATACCCAAGAAGTTAGTGCTGAAGAAATCAGCTAAACAAAAATGACTGCTACCTCCCAGCTTCTAGGCTTGCTTTCTTTTCACAAAACTTAGGTCTATTTGTAGAGTTTTGTACAAAATAATTAAAGAAACAAATAAATCTATCAGTAAATTATGGGATATTTTGATGAAGAAAATAATGTAGTCTATCTGGTAAGGTATCCAACCTCCAAAGCCAAACAAATGATTAGATAATCAGATTTAAAATTTTAAGCTAAAAACATATTACTTATACAACATTATTCCACGTAATCTACAATTTTTTCCATGTAAACTGTGTAAATTTTTTAAAAAGCAATAGTTGATTTTTTTAAAATAAAGTGAGCATTCTCAAAGAGATTTGCCTCAACACTAAAGTTATTCCATAAACTGGTGAATATTTTCATTTAATTATGTTTGCTTCTGTATATTGATTTTACTCTATGTATTTGTGTGTGTGTGTTGTTGGTCAGCCTGATAGGCTGATTTTGATCTTCATAATTGCACTTAAATTATGTAATTTGTATCTATAGTAGTCTCTTAATTATGTTACCCTTACTTGCACATCAAATCAAATTCTTTTTTTTAAATTATTTACTTGACTTACTTACACATCTCTGTCCCCTCCCCCAAGCTTATAGATATGCTCCTATTCTGTGCTAATAATTTTCATTTCAGCTATTTTTAATTTCTCTTTTAGAATAATAAACCATGATATATATGTTTGACAACAGGATTTGTAGTATGTCTGAATACTGATGCTCTAAAATGTCCAATTAAAGATAAGCATGTTGGGCTTCCCTGGTGGCACAGTGGTTGAGAGTCCGCCTCCCAATGCAGGGGACACGGGTTCGTGCCCCGGTCTGGGAAGATCCCACATGCCGCGGAGTGGCTGGGCCCGTGAGCCATGGCCGCTGAGCCTGTGCGTCCGGAGCCTGTGCTCCGCAACGGGAGAGGCCACAACAGTGGGAGGCCCGCATACCGCAAAGAAAAAAAAAAAAAAAAAGATAAGCATGTTCTTAGTAGTCTTCAGTAGAAATTTTAGTTTGTTTAGAGAATGTAATTAATGCTTAATAGGCGAGGATTTTGGGTTTTTTTAGGCAACTGTTTCCTGTCACAACTGACAGTAGTCTATTTAAATATGAGTCTGTATGGTAAAACACTTAATATATTTTTAATATATTTTTCTTCTATTAATAGTCTTAACTTATTCCTTTAAAATATTTAGATAGAATATAACTGACCATCCATATGCAGTTCCATAGATATTTAAATCTCATTGTATTGCCTTTTACTGAACCACTTTTGCAAGCAATATTTCATAACAAATATTTCATGCTCTTTTTAATATGAAATTTCATAGTATGACTGCATTGCTTGATATGGAAATGGTGTTTTATTTTTAAATATTCTTTAATATTCCTTTTAGAGGAGTAAAAGGAAATGATTTTTATGTCAAAAAAAAATTCTTAATACTAGGACAAGCATTTACCTTAGGCTATCATAGTTTCAATAGGTACCTAATCCTTTTATTTATTCATTTTTAAAATATTAATTGAATATAAACTATGTAGCTGACATTAATATGGCAGCTGAGCAATACCATCCATAGAGATATGCATTCCTACCTCACCCTGCTACTTCCAAGAGCCTCTTTTGGCTCTGAATTTAAGCTCACCCCAAAAAACTTTTGGTTGAAATGGGCTCTTTTCACAGCTTTTAGATATCTTTAAGTTATCATTTATTCCCACCTGAATTTGTTAATGTATGTTTCTATTTATAGAGTCCTAAAGAGGTAGAGCTGATTTTAGCTAAAGATGATAAATAATTCTTCTCATGCAATTATAGAGACAGACTCTTTTGATAAAAAATACCCAAATTTAAATGGTTAATTGATGAGGTTCACAAAGAAATAGCCAGCACTAGTGAATTCACAGCAGATAGCAACATTAAGACTCATTCTCTAAAAAAATAGTAAGGGCTGATTGGCAGGTAGCAGGTCTTTTTAATATGATAGCTATAGATGTTTGCAGTCTATTATTTTGTAGAGATTTTGTGTTTTTGCTAATGAGGGATATAACTATTGGCTCTATTTGTGTTTGCTTTATTTTAGGACCAAAAAAAATAAATAAACCTAAAAAAGAAAAAGAAACAAACAAACCCCACAAAGGGAGAGGTTAAGGAACAATGGAGTTAATGGAGCACCCAATCCTCCTCTTCCCAAACACAACCAGCATAGTAGTTCTATATCACTAAAGGAGAAAGGCTGGAAGAAAATATCTGAAAAAGTTTGCCGATTTCCTGGGTATCAAGGTGGTTAATTAAGACAATTAGGACAATCCAAAAACTAAAAGTAACAATGAAGCCCTCACGCACTTTCTGTGATGGTGTGGGTAAGAGGCAAGGAAATAAAATGTTTCATTTTTCCCCACAGAACAGCATCAGGTGTGGGTCAATTGAATGACATGTAGTGCTGGAATGGAAAATGTACTATTGCAGAAGAGTCCTGAACAAGCTTATGGCTGTTTTGTGGATCTGGAGAGGCTGAAGAGATGGCAAGGGGGAGGCCTAAGAGTGGAAAACTACTAAGTCAAGCTGGAGGAAAATATCTTAAGGCCACCCAATAAGGA
The DNA here is from genome assembly GCF_949987515.2 of Delphinus delphis. Lineage (NCBI taxonomy): Eukaryota > Metazoa > Chordata > Mammalia > Artiodactyla > Delphinidae > Delphinus > Delphinus delphis. Next base: position 58,295,534 of record NC_082684.1, on the reverse strand, counting down.
GATCTAGGCAGAGTTCCTGAAAAGTGCCTTAGTCAAGGCCTTCAGATGAAGAAGGCTTTCAGAATGAGGTGCTTGAGGTAGAGGTACATATATATGTATGAGCATGCCTGGCCCAAAGTGGGACAGGTAGCCTGACCCTTTGACTGCAATTTCCACTACAGACAGCGATATACTTGCTGTGTACCAAGTGTGGTCATGGGGAAGGCAGCTTTCCCTCATGAGGCCTGTCAGGCATGCTCTGTAATTATGTATGGTCAGCCCTGAAAGATCATACATGGGATTTTTGCCTGAAGCCAGATTCAAGAGAGTTCTTTCTGGTTACCAAAGATTATGTGATGCCTTCGTAACAATAATTATGCTTCATGTTCTGGGAGACAAGTGAATCAGATATGAAAGGGTTATTTTTTATCACCTACAATCTGACAAATGATATAATGAAGATAGATGGTCATCAAACTAGGACCCAGAGGAACATTATTCTTATTAAGGGCCCCAAGAAAGGTCATATTGGTGCAGCAGATTATCACAGGAAGCCCACAAACAGCAGCTGAAAACCTTGAGTAAAAATGTTCTGCACACAGGTGAGAATCTGGAGATATTTTGAAACAAATTTGAGGAAAAGTTTGTATAGCCTATGGTGATTCCCAGCATGGTAAGATTTATATACTGTAGGACTCAAAAAAATGGTTTGGGGAAATAGGTCTCTGTGTGAACTGAAAGAGCTGTTTCTATTACTAGGTGCAACATTTAAAGCCACAGCTACTTGATTATGATACATTCTTCAATTGATAACTGGGGATGGAAGAGACTGTCCTCCTCATTTCAGGGAGCCAGCTACTACCTAGGCAAATCAACTGAAATCCACAGTTACACTAAAGCCAGTAGGTATGAGAAATTGACCAAAAATAGTTTCTTTTTAGGTCCCTTTCAGTTTAATCCATAAAATCTTGGACTATAAGGCATAAACCTTGACAAATTTGTTGCTCTGTTTCTGGTATGGCCGAAGAAGTAGTGGCATCTGATCTCAAACTCTCTGCCTGAACCACAGGTGTCAGCGTGCTTGACAATCCCAAATCAAAAAAAGGTGGAGATGAATAGATTGAGATATCTCACCCTTAAGACTTACAGAAGGGCAGAAGTTGCAGAATCTGCTCCCGAGGATTCCTAGCTCATCAGATGTGGTTAGATACAACCAGAATGGATACAAAAGATGTATAAAACTCTAGACATGCTTGGAAGTCCTAGAAAATGTCTGGAATTCCTGTTGGTCAAGATGAGGGACTTGGAATATTCACGAGTTAGAATAACCTAGAAGATATGCTGAGATAGCAAACAACCCCCAAAATCTTAGGCGTTACTACAATAAAAGTTTATTTTTAGTTTATGCAAAATTGGCTGAGGCTCTGTGCAACTCCTCAGGGCAACTGTTCTCTGTAGTAACTCAGCGATCCAAGCTAGAGAAGTCCTCACCACTCTCTAGGCATTCTATCTAGAACACATGGTCTCCCAGTCAGTCAATGTGGAATAGAAGGTCAGTGAGGAAACGCCTCCGTCCAGTCATTAAAGACTTTGGCCCTGAAATGATACATCACTTCCACTCACCAAGCCTTTGCCAATTCTGGTCACATGACACCACCTAACTACAATGAGAAGTCATGGGTGAGCAGTGGAAGTCTTTAAGGCAGATTATCAAGCTTGTGAGATATTGTAAATGTGACCTAATTTGTACTCAGGACAATAGAGCTTGGAAATACTAATAGTAGATATAACCTCCACATTAAAAAGATTGCGGGGGGGGGGGGGGCTTCCCTGGTGGCGCAGTGGTTGAGAGTCCGCCTGCCGATGCAGGGGACATGGGTTCCTGCCCCGGTCTGGGAAGATCCCACATGCCGCGGAGCGGCTAGGCCCGTGAGCCATGGCCGCTGAGCCTGCGCGTCCAGAGCCTGTGCTCTGCCACCGGAGAGGCCACAACAGTGAGAGGCCCGCGTACCGCAAAAAAAAAAGAAAAAAAAAGATTGGGGGATGGGGTGGAGTAGGGATGATTCAACTGCTCTCAGAGTTCTTCACTAAATGAAGAACTTTTTTCTCTTGTTCACATAGATTAGTATTTCTTACAGTTTAAGGTTATGGTACTAATGATTCCAATTTGATATCCACTGCCCTAGGAGTCATTATTCAAGCAGAAATAAAAATATATTTATGACTACAGCTAAGCTCTAGTGAATTCTTTGACAAAAATCATAATTAGATTCTAGATGTTAACTTCCCTCCCCAACAAATATAAAAGTTTAAGTTTAGAATATTTTAAAGTTTTAATAACTATCACTTTAACATCTGATAAGCCAGTAATCATTTTATATCCAAAATTTCTACTATTACTCACCTTTTTTATTTTTATTAATACAGGGAAGGTAATATGAATGAAAAAACTGGAAAAAATTATGTTCAGTTTAAAGTCACCTGGTGTCAAGACTGTTAAACAAGTCATATTAACTTAAATGCGTCTCCTCCTAATTATTTTTTGATAGATCATCATCCTTCCTTTCTTTTTTTTGTATTATTTTTTAATTTTTTAATTTTATTTATTTTTTATACAGCAGGTTCTTATTAGTCATCAATTTTATACACATCAGTGTATACATGTCAATCCCAATCACCCAATTCAGCACACCACCATCTCCACAGCCCCGCGGCTTTCCCCTCTTGGTGTCCATACGTTTGTTCTCTACTATATGTCTATATGTTCTCTACTATTTGTCTATACGTTTGTCTCAACTTCTGCCCTGCAAACTGGTTCATCTGTACCATTTTTCTAGGTTCCACATACATGCGTTAATATATGGTATTTGTTTTTCTCTTTCTGACTTACTTCACTCTGTATGACAGTCTCTAGATCTATCCACGTCTCAACAAATGACTCAATTTCATTCCTTTTTAAGGCTGAGTAATATTCCATTGTGTATATGTACCACATCTTCTTTATCCATTCGTCGATTGGCATTTAGGTTGCTTCCATGACCTGGCTATTGTAAATACTGCTGCAATGAACATTGGGGTGCATGTGTCTTTTTGAATTATGGTTTTCTCTGGGTATATGCCCAGTAGTGGGATTGCTGGATCATATGGTAATTAAATTTTTAGTTTTTTAAGGAACCTCCATACTGTTCTCCATAGTGGCTGTATCAATTGACATTCCCACCAACAGTGCAAGAGGGTTCCCTTTTCTCCATACCCTCTCCAGCATTTGTTGTTTGTAGATTTCCTGATGATGCCCATTCTAACTGGTGTGCTTCCTTTCTTTTTTGAGGGGGAAACTTTCATGGAAGTTGTTACTGCACAGCTGTTATTTCTTCTAACTAATAATTAGCTCATTGTAAAATTCAATCTGTTGTTATGTTAAGATCAGGTATTTCACTAAGCTGCCAAAAGCATTATGTAACTTACTTATTCATGTTCATTTTTTGAAAACTGTGTGGAAATATATTCTGCCTGATATCAGCGCAGTTCACTTTTATATTTAATGATTTTTATTTACCTGTCTTTTGCCTCACTCTAACTCCTATCCTCATGGTATATCACTCTCGTTCAGTACTTTGGGGGACTTTATTAGTTTTGTGCTTTAAATATTAAATGTCTTCCTATTCCTCAGCTCTCTGTTCTAATCCGTTAGTATAGTGTGGTGAGATAGAATAAAATGAATCCAGTGTATCCAGGGGAAAGAATGGCTTGGGACATGACTGGACTTTAAGACATAAATAAGCATCCTTCTACCACGCAAAAGAGAGGCAATAATGTGTTATTTACATTTCATCTTTATCTCCAACTCAAATCTTCCTCTGTAATTATTTTCTTTCCATCACAGACATGTATGTAACATAGTAATATTTTATCAAAGGTGACAAATAGCCAAGGATATGAAGTACACTACAGGATGCAGTGTATATAGAGGATACGTGTGTGTACACAATAACACAGCATGCCCATGTTAGTTACATGATACACACATAACAGACACATAAAACCATCACATCCACATGTATCAAACACGCCCACATACACACACTATCCACACCCACAACATACCATATATTTACCCATATCACAAACATACACACAACAGGAATCACATTACACACATCACTCACCACACGCACATATGCAGCACCTATCCCACCCTCACACACAACACTCTCACTCAGAATCCTGAAATCCACAGACTTTACATTACTAGCACAGACATGTATAAGGTATCATGGATCTTTACCATTCTTTATTTGTTGCACATTTGTGTTAAAAGGAAACTTTTATTGTTTCCTAATAATACCTAAAAATATTCTAATCTATATGTTTTCATATTGTTTTGTATGCCTTTGTTTTAAAAAAAAATGATCTTTCAGTATTCACTTTGGAGTATCCCAAGAGTACAATATTTGTTTATAAGATTTTGTAAAGAAAAAGTTAATTTTCTTTCTCAAAAAAAGCAGCTAATTATTTCTAACATTGTTAAAAGTGTTACAATAAAATAATGAAAGTGTTAAATTAGTTCTTAACCTCATAAATGACTTTTATCATAATACACTTTAGTATTAAGAGTTATTGCAAAAATGAAAGTTGAGTCTTAGGATGAAATTATTCCAAATATTAAGTTTAAAATATTAACCCATTTATTAGATATTTGCTTCTGTAGGTTTATGGACACATAGTTATAAAAATGTAATCATGGACTTTTGGACATATGCATCTTTATTCTGAAGATGTTTAGTAAAATCATAAAATTATATATACCAGTTGACCAAAGAGTCAGAAAATATTAAAGAAAAAATGCTGTGAGGGCTATGGTCATTGAACCAACTATATATTTTGCTCAACCTTTAATACTTATCATCTGCCCTCCCTCAGGAAGGTATGGATGGTCAGAGAGAAAGAGAAGAAAGCAAGCAAAAGGACATTAAGAAGTCTGCTGGGATAAAGGACATGACAGATATAATTTTTAATAAAAGCATAAAAGGCTTAGACTAAATTAGGAGGCCTATATTTGCACCATTGTATCATAGCAGATTGTCTAGCAAAACAAAATGCTTAAAATTATAGATTATTAACTGATACAGCAGTTCCCCTGGCTCAGACATCCGTCTTTGTACACATGCACACATCTACACACACACAGATACATCTACACACACACAGATACTTCCAGATATAAGTAGAGAAGCAAAGAAGTGTGATAGGCATGGTATAAGGGAACATGAGAGAATAACTTAAAACATATTTGTCTAAGGCTATTCATGACTATGATTCAGGTTCTCTTCTACTGTGAAAAAACAAATCCTGTTTTCTGAGTGTATACAATACTCCTAACATGTTTTTCTATTTTTATGTTCTTGATGAAGCATTTTCTCTGGTGTCCTACAGGATGACTTGTCAGAACAGCACGATTAATCCTGATGATCAAAGAGGTGAAGATATCTATGACAATCTATTCCTGGAGCTCACAGCAACCCAAAATATTATTGAATTAGATGATAGAATGCCTGTGTTGTGTAGTCTTGAAGTCTTTTATCTGAATATGTCAGAATATACAGATGGACCATGAATCTCCCAAGTATGCCAGATACAGTTGTAAGGAAAGTGGCCCCAACAATTTTATTTCAGTTACTGTCATTGTTTCATCTCCACTCCTTCATAAAGTTTCTATTTCTTATTCTGTATGCTTTGCTTGGCAAATAAAGCCTTTTGCTACAAAAGCTACAGAGGTCTGTACTGGGGAATGTTGTACTAGCTGGAAAGTAAACACGTAATAGCAAGGCTCGGGAGAGATTCCTAAATTCTGAAATAGATGATAAGAACCCGAAAAAAAAAAGACATACTATTCAGATTAGCATCAAATTAAACCAATTTAAATCTCTTTTTTAATATAAATTTAAGAAGATCAGAGAGAAGGGCAAATCGCTCAGCTCAAACTGATGACTGAGTTCAATACCTATCTCAGAATTGGAAGAACAGTAGACTAAGATAACTGCATGGCCAGTAGAGCAAATCCCAATTCTAACTCAAATTTCTATAGAGGTTCACAATAAACTACTAGCACTGTAAGAAAAGTGGGGGGAAGTAACTGCTATTTTAAAACGCTAGCTAAACCATTCAGCATTCTGTAATGGGGAGGATTTTGTCTCATTGCACAACACCCTTAAGAGGACAAGTTGACTGAGCTGGATTGACCTATGCATTAGAGGAAAGGAATTCTGAGCTCTATGTTTATGTTTTCTAGTTTGTTGTCTTCGAGAGATCTGAATGGATAAAAGGATTCAGGGATGCAGAGAGAGTGTTTGGCAAGATTTTCATAGGGCCAGAAAATAAGGTAGGGTCACAGATAATTGGCAACCAGTAAAGATGTATGTGCCCCCAAAATTTTAGTAAGAGTAGTGACTATGCTCATTCAAACTGGTTACTGTTCTGTGCTCTAATATCCTTCCATTGTAGCCAAGATTTCATGAAAATTTTGTACCATATAACACATTGTTTAATAATGACTTGGAAGATAGCACAGTCCTTATTCACACCCAGGTAAAGGGGACAAGACAGAGTAAGAGAATTCAAAGTGATTGATAAATGAACCTGAAGTAAACTTGCAGAACAAGATGTGATAGGTGGCCAACAAGAGAGGGTAAGCATTTACAAAATAAGAATGTGTGAATTCTAGGAACCATTAGGGGAGGCCTGGGTTTTGAGCAAGCATGTGGGATAGAAACCAATGTTATTTTACATGCAGAGTAAAAGAAAGGGCCAATCCCAGAAGAGTAGGGTATCTGGGTACTAACAGTTGGTCCTCTTGTGAGAGAGAGCTATGTCATCCATGGAAATCCATCTCCAATCCTAGACACACTGCTAGAATTTTACCAGCCTCCTTTGCAGTTAGGTATGACTATATGGAATTATTTCCAAGGGAATGTTATTTGTAGTGAAGTCAAATTCAGGCACATTAAAATCTAAAACATGGCTCCTCCATCCCTTTCCCCTTCCACCAGCTGCATGCAAATAATTATGTGTTCCTAGGGGATGACACAGTCACAAAATATAAGGAGCTTTAGTTTCCAAATCACCACATGAAGGAAAGCCGTATCTGATATATAGGAAGTTCCTCTGATTTTGTGGTTTTGACATATTTCCAGAAGTCTTGTATATTCATATATCTCTGTATTTATTTATTTATTTATTTATTTAAATTTATTTATTTATTTATTTTTGCTGTGTTGGGTCTTCTGTGCGAGAGCTCCCTCTAGTTATGGCAAGCGGAGTGGAGGGGCACTCTTCATCGCGGTGCGCGGGCCTCTCACTATCGCGGCCTCTCTTGTTGTGGAGCACAGGCTCCAGACACGCAGGCTCAGTAATTGTGGCTCATGGGCCCAGTTGCTCTGAGGCATGTGGGATCCTCCCAGACCAGGGCTCGAACCTGTGTCCCCTGCATTGGCAGGCAGATTCTCAACCACTGCGCCACCAGGGAAGCCCATATATATCTCTTTATTAGTCCCAAAATAAATGAATAAAATGAGCCTCATACTTTCCTGAGACTGAAGATAAAACTGTCACAAAGATCACACAGTCAAACTAAACAGGCAGAAAGGTAATTAAACAGGTAAATAAAATATATTGTGATAAGTAAACCTTATCACATGATAGGAAAAGTAAACCTTAGGGAAGAGTAAAGTTTAAAATAAGGGAGAGGTGATATCAAAGATGAATTTGGAGGGCTTGGATGGAAAGGGCATTCCAGGCAGTGCCTACGCAAATATGAAGGTCCAAAAAAAGAGAGAAAAGAAAAAAGAAAAATAGTAAGGTATTTTCCAAACACTGACAGTAATTGAAGAACTTCAAGAATACATGTACTGTGGTCAGAGAGTGATCCATTAGGTTTACTTTGTGAGCTAAGGATTGCGTAACATGCCTAAGCGTCTGCACTCTTATCTTAAAGACACTGCAGAATTTTAAGCAAAGTGATGTCGTTGCATTTCCTGAGTAAGGTGACTGGTGACCATAAAGTCAGTAAATTAGAGGAGGAGGGACAAGATTGATGACAGGGAATGCCAATTAGGAAGTTGTTGCATTAATCCAGATAAGAAATAACGAGGCCTGAGTTATGTCATGGCAGTGGGGATGGGGGCGAGCAGTTCGGAGAGATGTTGAGGTATTTCCAGTAATTAGATACATCAGACTTGAACACTGTTACTTTTACTCTTTAGATGCTACCTTATTTACTTGCCATCACAATCTTCCCTGAGTCATTACTGGAGGAAAACCACATCTGAGATGTAGGATCATTTGGCTGTCAAGCCAACTTCTGCTGGCTTTAAACACTAGATGATGATAATTAATCGGATTCATTACTTTACTATCTTAGTGATCCCAAAAGAAAGTTACAGTTAGTACGTAGAAGCTACTATCTGTTGTTCCCTTTAAAGAAATAGAAAATAAAGGAAGTAAAATTGCCCTGAGAGTTAAAATATAGAATTATCATGAAAATGCTAAGACAAAGTCACCTTGAAAAGACATCTCAAGCCAACAAGATTTGACTGAAACCAGACTAGTATTTCTTTCTGTACACCTCTGGTAACAAAGATTTGTGTTTATGTTTTAAAATCAGTTGTATGAAGCTGCTAAGTATGCATTTGCATCTAAACAGGCAATGCATTCTCATTTTAACAGTTTAACAATTGTTAACAAGTTAACAATTTAACAGAGAGGTTTGATCTGCGGTTACACCCAAGGTTAGTTGATGGAGGGTTGGCTCTATTTTTTGCTTGGTCTTCAGAATTTTTCTTCTTTGTCATCCCAAATAAACATAAAATCTAAGTAAAGTCAGTGTTTTTGTTATGTAAACCTCAGCTTAAAGGTAAGTCCTATAGGCTCCACCGGCCCACCAGAGATTGCTCCCTCAAAACCCCTCTTTTAGAGAAATATAGAATAGCCAAATTAATTCAGCTGGTAATGCTTATGACCAGAATCCCTTCCTTGGGAAGTTCAGTAAGATAAGGACACCAGTGAGACTCCTGAGGATACAGCCAGCTTGTTTTTCCTGTTGGTTACCTTCTTTCATGTTCAACTATCTTCAAATGTCTGCATAATTTAATAAAAGTAATTGCTCTCTAATTTGTATATGCATAACCTGTCAGCCCCTTTTAATACAGGAGATAAAACTGGAGCGGGGAGGAACATTGGAAGTGAACACTTAATGTAAGTGGCTATTACCATGACCTCACCATGTTTTCTTTACACTGCATTCCTGGCAAACCACAATGTAAAGGTAATATACAAAAAGTAAATTTATAAAGAGCAGAGCCTAAAGAGTGAGCAACATCTTCTGTGATGCTAATCCCAGGCTTCTAAGGTAGCATTGGGTTTGTTTTAGTAAAAATGTGGAACAGAAAGAGCATTTAAATAATTCTGATTCTTGTCAATTCGGAAAGTGATTACTCTTATGAATCCTTATCAGTACTAAGTGCTAAATACTGTGTTCTTTTTTTAAAATACCTTGAATTATCAAATATAAAATAGGAAAGGATGACAAACAAACATAACTCACAAATATGACTGGTAAGAAATTTATCATTCCCAATAGAGCAAAGGCTAAGTTGAACACATGGACAGACACAATTCAACCACTCACTGAATGAAAAACATTAGAGTTCTATCAAGAAGGCTGTATAAGTTTCCTATTGCTATTGCAACAAATTACCAAAAATGTAGTGACCTAAAACAACTCCAATTTACTACCACATACTCTGGAAGTCAGAGGTCCAAAATGGTCTTGCTAGACTAAAAGTAAACAGTCAGCAGAGCTGTATTCCTTGTGGAGGCTCTACAGGAGAATTGGTTTCTTTGTCTTTTCCAGCTTCTAGATGCTGCCAACTTTACTTGGTTCAAGGTCCCCTTCCAGACATAATTGCATCACTCCAACCTCTGCTTCCATCATCACATCTCTTTCCCTTATTCTGATTTTCCTTTCCCTTGTAAGGACTCTTGTGATTACATTGGGTCCCCAGCAGGATAATTTAGAGTAAACTCCCCATCTCAAGATCCTTAACTTAATCATATCTGGAAAGTCCCTTTTGTCACATAAAGTAACATTCACAGGTCTAAGAGATAAAGACCTGAGCCTTTTTGGAAAGCAGTTATTCAGCCTACCACAAAGACGATACTATGTGCTTAGTTAAACACTAGCCAGTGAGAAATTGACTTCTTGCTGTTGCTGTTACTCCTAGATGAAAAGAAACATTATTGTCATATAACCTCAAGTCTCAGATTATGGCACTTTTCCAATTATCATTATGAGATTTACATATTTGTCATAGGACACTCCAGAGCTAGTTTCCATTTTGTCTTCATACTTGCACAAAATTCAGTGAGGAAAAAAGGGAGACTATGACTCTATGCTAACAAATGCTCAAGACTGGTCATCCTTTTTGGAAATGATAAATGAATTATAATGTTAGTTCCAAATGTCACAAGACACTGTATCATTCTATATTCAGTATAAAATAAGATGGAAAAATTTTCCCCCGAGGAGATGTTTATGTATAGAATATGGACAGATTCTAATATCCCTGCTCCAATGCATTTGCAAGCAAGTAACCTAAGCTAGATGATACCAGTAGCCAATCCAGATAGACACTAGCCTCTGTCCCCAGATACATTTCAAGATGGCCTCTTTCAGTATTCCTTTTTCTTGTTTTCTTACTCTCATAAGATGGTTCTCTATTTATATAAAACACTAAAAAATATAGTCTCTGAGATATTTTCTTGACTGTGCCAGTTGAGCAATTTGACATGGGTTTGGATAACTAAACAATCAAGGCAGTGAAAACAACCAATTTATTGTGTTTGTCTAGAAGTACAAAGTTCTGAAAATAAAATCAGGATCGAAATAATATAGTTAAGAAATGTTCTCTGTGGGGGTTAATATAATTGTTAATAAATATTCTCTTTTCACTGACCATCAATTATACCTTTAATTTTGACAGTGATCTCCCAAATGTGACTCACAGCCTCTAGATTTTTTTTTTACATGACATAATGGTATTTGTACACATGGATCACTTTTGTTTGAAAACAATTAGAAAAGTATGAGAGAGAGTTTGTATTACCAACTTCATGTAACAAGAAGAGAACCAAATAGTAATAATAATAATATGCTAATTGAATACCTACAAATGCCTGGTTCTGAACACCTACAAATGCCTGGTTCTGAACTGACAATTTTAAATGCATGATTTATTTAATATTTGTAACAAACTTACAAGTTAAGTATCATTTTGCACTTATACCTTAGAAAATTAATGTTTAAAGAAATGAGATAAGTTTTCCAGGGATGCCCAATTGGTAAACTGAAAATCCTGGATGAGGACCGCAAGGTGGAGCCAGAACATCTAACCCTGCCGTGGGCTGTCTCCAGTTTAAAGATCAACTTGAAATAGTGAGTGGAAACAAAAGGCTTACCACCAGGATTGATTTCAAGTGGGTTATCTATTTCAAAAAGAAATTTAAAAGGGGAAAAATAACCCTAATTATCATGTGGTTTAGTCTAACATTATCCTTAGGTTAATCATTTAATCTCTAGCACTCCTGCTTGGTCAGAGCCACGTGAGGTTTCTAGACAAGAGACACAGTTTACTGACCTCTGACAGGTGAAATTGAAAACCATTACAACGATCCTAGTAAATTAAGCATTTAATGGGTAGCTTTTGTTGTATCATTTGTCTTGAGTATACTGACATAGTTTTCTAAGGACCCATAAAAGGGATAAGTACATTTACTGTCACAGTAATACTAGTAGTTTAGTAGTTGAGTTTCAAAATCAAGATCAGTTGATTGGTTTCCCTGTTTTGCCCCAACATTTCCTGAATTTGAGAGGTTGCCTATGTAAAATAAAGACTAATCAAATGATAGGTCATACATCAGTCATTTAAATTTAATTCCTCCTAGTGGTTTTAATTTTTAAAACTTAATTTGAAAGTTAGTTTACTTTGGGATTTGGAATTTCTAAGATGTCTGTGTGTATATTTACACATAAACACATTTATATAATATACATATTATGAAATATAAAATGTAACATCACAGATATGATTGATGTCAATTTAGATTTTAAAATAGATCACAACATTTATCATTTTTTACATCAGTGTGCCTTATTAAAAAGTTTCTACCAATGCCTAAATAAGTTTATGATTTTAAGTACTTAAGATAGGTACATTTTGGCAACTATTTAGAAGTTACATCAGTGCTTTTACATGATTATTATAAAGGCTTAATCTCAAAAGATTTCTAACTTACATAGAAGCTTATAGGTGTTCCTCACTACAAGCAGTTTTTTTTTATTTATCTGAAAATACAAATTCTTGAAGCACAAACATCAGTTCAAAATTTTTTGATCTCTATAACGATTATTCATTTCACCCCAAAATTCACTCTAATAGCCACATAATTAATGAGTTTCAAAGAGCATTTGAAAGATAACATTTCTGAAAGTTAATTTAGTTTTTAGAAACATTCATTTTATAAAATGTTATATTTATATAGAGAGAAGAAAACACGTAGAATTCTAATACCACTATGAAGATGTATTTGACATAAAAGGGTATCTTCAATATTTAGTTATTTATAACTGTCATTATAAATTCAGTAAAAGATTGAAATAACTATATATACATATATATAAAATCACCTATTTAAAAGATTTTGTATATACATTCATTACATAAAGTGTGATATAAAGTGTCCATGATTCCTACTTCATTTCTTGGAATCAGAAGCTGTATATGAAACGTAAGAGACTATCCTATAGTTAGATAGGAAGGAAATAAGTTGACCCTTGGTATCCTCGGGGGATGGGTCCAGGACCACCTGCTTATGACAAAATTTGCAATGCTCAAGTCCCCTATATAAAATGTCTCAGTATTTTCATGTAACCTACACATATCCTCCTATACTTTAAATCATCTCTAGATTACTTATACTGTAACACCTAACACAGTGTAAATTCTATGTAAATAGTTGTAAATACAATGTAAATGCTATATAGATAGTTGTCAGAGTGCAGTAAATTCAAGTTTTGCTTTTCCAAACTTTCTGGATATTTTTTGGAATATTTTTAATACAGTTGGTTGAATCCCTGGAAGCTGAACCTGAGGACACGTAGGGCCAGTTGTATTCTCAAGACCAAAAAAATAATAATGATGATGATGGTGATGGAAATGATAAAGACAACAGAGCGTACTAGTTTAATAATGGTAGTGAGCTGCTTTTAAGAGTGTGAAAAGGTAGAAATATCTTCTTTTGAAAGTGGACATTTATGAAAGAAAACTGAATCTGATTTTTTTCTTTCTCAAAGGTCTGTTGAAAAAGACATTTTTATAACTGTACTAATCAGAAAATTACCATAGTATAAAGGTAATGCAAATGTTCTGTCTTATTCCTTTAAACATTTAGCTTACTGTCGTGTCTGAGCAGAAGAAATTATTTCCTTGCATATTATCACATGATAAAAATACAGAGCAAAGCCGCATTTTGAACCATTCATGATTTTAAACTGCTTTGTGTTAATGGAAATGACTTTCCTTTTTTCCTCCTTCCACAGACAAAACAAAATAAACACATTTTCTGCATCTGTTACAATTTTGTTGTCTTACTTAAAAGTGGCTTTAATAAAGAATTAGTCTGGGGCTTCCCTGGTGGCCCAGTGGTTGAGAGTCCGCCTGCCGCTGCAGGGGACACGGGTTCGTGCCTCGGACCGGGAAGATCCCACATGCTGTGGAGCGGCTGGGCCCGTGAGCCATGGCCGCTGAGCCTGCGCGTCCGGAGCCCGCGCGTCCGGAGCCTGTGCTCCGCAACGGGAGAGGCCACAACAGTGAGAGGCCCTCCTACCGCAAAAAAAAAAAAAAAAAAAAATTAGTCTGAAACTAGGTCAACAGGCATCATTTACGAGCATTCACTCTTAAACTAAAATCAATGTTTTTGATACATGCTTTCTAAAATTTAATTGACTTAATATCAAAAACTTTGTTTTAATACGTCTTTATTGGAATGTAATTGCTTCACAATGCTGTGTTAGTTTCTGCTGTATAACAAAGTGAATCAGCTATACATATACATATATCCCCATATCCCCTCCCTCTTGAGCCTCCCTCCCACCCTCCCTAACCCACCGCTCTAGGTGATTACAAAGCACCAAGCTGATCTCCCTGTGCTATGCTGCTGCTTCCCACTAGCTATCTATTTTACATTTTGTAGTGTATATATGTCGATGCTTCTCTCACTTAGCCCCAGCTTCCCCCTCCCCCCGCCGTGTCCTCAAGTCCATTCTCTATGTCTGCGTCTTTATTCCTGCCCTGCCAATAGGTTCATCAGTGACATTTTTTTTTAAGATTCCATATATATTCATTAGCACACGGTATTTGTTTTTCTCTTTCTGACTGACTTCACTCTGTATGACAGACTCTAGGTCCATCCACCTCACTACAAATAACTCAATTTTGTTTCTTTTTATGGCTGAGTAATATTCCATTGTATATATGTGCCACATCTTCTTTATCCATTCATCTGTCGATGGACACTTAGTTGCTTCCATGTCCTGGCTATTGTAAATAGAGCTGCAATGAACATTGTGGTACATGTCTCTTTCTGAATTATGGTTTTCTCAGGGTATATGCCCAGTAGTGGGATTGCTGGGTCATATGGTAGTTCTATTTTTAGTTTTGTAAGGAACCTCCATACTGTTCTTATTAGTGGTTGTATCAATTTACATTCCCACCAACAGTGCCGGAGGGTTCCTTTTTCACCACACCCTGTCCAGCATTGATTGTTTCTAGATTTTTTAATAATGGCCATTCTGACGGGTGTGAGGTGATACCTCATTGTAGTTTTGATTTACATTTCTCTAATAATTAGTGATGTTGAGCATAGTTTCATGGGATTTTTGAATATCTGTATGTCTTCTTTGGTGAAATGTCTATTTAGGTCTTCCACCCATTTTTTAATTGGGTTGTTTTTTTGATATTGAGCTCCATGAGCTGTTTGTACATTTTGTCCATTGTTTCATTTGCAAATATTTTCTCCCATTCTGAGGGTTGTCTTTTCGTCTTTTTTTTGGTTTCCTTTGCTGTGGAAAAACTCTGAAGTTTAATTAGGTCCCATTTGTTTATTTTTGTTTTTATTTTCATTGCTCTAGGAGGTGGGTCTAAAAAGATCTTGCTGTGGTTTATGTCAGAGTTTTTTTCCTATGTTTTCCTCTAAGAGTTTTATAGTGTCTGGTCTTACATTTAGGTCTTTAATCCATTTTAAGTTTATTTTTGGTATGGTGTTAGGTAGTGTTCTAATTTCATTCTTTTACATGTAGCTGTCCAGTTTTCCCAGCACAATTTATTGAAGAGGATGTCTTTTCTCCATTTTATGTTGCCTCCTTTCTCATAAATTAGGTGACCATATGTTCATGGGTTTATCTCTGGGCTTTCTATCCTGTACCATTGATCTATATTTCTGTTTTTGTGCCAGTACCATACTGTCTTGATTACTGTAGCTTTGTAGTATAGTATGAAGTCAGGGAGCCTGATTCCTCCAGCTCCATTTTTCTTTCTCAAGATTGCTTTGGCATTTGGGGTCTTTTGTGTTTCCATACAAATTGTGAAATTTTTTGTTCTAGTTCTGTGAAAAATGCCATTGGTGGTTTGAGAGGGATTGCATTGAATCTGTAGATTGCTTTGGGTAGTACAGTCATTTTCACAATATTGATTCTTCCAATCTAAGAACATGGTATATTTCTCCATCTGTTTATGTCATCTTTGATTTCTTTCATCAGTGTTTTATAGTTTTCCAAGTACAAATCTTTCACCTCCTTAGGTAGGTTTATTCCTATGTACTTTATTGTTTTTGTTGCGATGGTAGATGGGATTGTTTCCTTAATTTCTCTTTCTGATTTTTCATTGTTAGTGTACAGGAATGCCAGAGATTTCTGTGCACTAGTTTTGTATCCTGCAACCTTACCAAATTCATTGATTTGTTCTAGTAGTTTTCTGGTGGCATCTTTAGGATTTTCTATGTATAGTATCATGTCATCTGCAAACAATGACAGCTCTACTTCTTCTTTTCCAATTTGTATTCCTTTTATTTCTTTTTCTTCTCTGACTGCCATGGCTCGGACTTCCAAAACTATGTTGAATAAGAATGGTGAAAGAGGACATCCTTGTCTTGGTTCCTGAGAACCAAGAGTTGGTCAAATCTCACACAACTTCTAATGAGTTAATTAGGTAATTCTGTGGGGAGTCAGGGGGAGATAAGTTTACTGAGCATGTTAGTATTTAGTGGGAATACTACTGATAGAATTTTTTTATTACTATGTGGTAATTTTATTTACCTGCTCTAAAATATAGTTTATACTTGGCTCAATATGGTAAATTAGGCTGGCATGGAAAGACCATTTTTAACTCCATATTTCTTTTAAAAGTGCTTCAAAAAAACACTTCTAAGGAATTAAGTGCTAGCTTTATCCCCTTCTTTAAGTTTAAGGATAACAAATAGTTATACTCAATTTTAAAAAGGCTGAAAAATAGTTATACTTACTTTATCTTTAGTATAGGTAGATATTTGAAGAAATTTTCTACTATGTTAACAATTGTTTATGACATCATACTGCCATCAATGTCTATCTGTTCTCAAACTACTATTCTAGAAACCTCAATGTTTCCCTCATATTGACTTCACTTACACAATTATATGTTCAATATTCAACTAAAGTGTATTTAGATGTAACTCGCTGCTAGCCAGTGTACTAGCATTTTTACCTGTGTTATTATTGCACTTAGTACTTGCTGACACACACCTAACAACTCTGATTCAAATGCAAATCTAACTGGAAAAATCTGAGGCTCTAAACTAATTTTTGTGTTGTATGTTTTCTTGTTGACTAAAATGTGTAATAATGGGTTATAAATAAATCATTAAATGAGCTATTTATTTCATTTTTGTGGACTCATTTCTCTCAAATAATAAAAATATTTCATTGTGGAAAACAACTGGACCAAATACTTTAAACTGTTGACATTTCAAAGAATAAACTCCTGGATACAAGATTTGGGTTGACATTGCTTAGATGACACTCAGTCCATACCAGTATGATGAGTAAGGGTTTCCAGGACCCTTTTATTTATTTATTTATTTATTCACGAGACAGCTTACTATCCTCTTGGACTTAGCTTCCTAGCCTCAGGATATCAAATAGTGGAGGCTTTTGACAGTCCAATCTTAAATTCCTTATGAAAACTTACAGAGATTAACTTTGCATTCTTAGTAACTGTTTAATACTGTTTGGCTCTAGATTTCACAAAGCAAACTTAAGGAGGCCTATGTAGTAAATTAACACTCTTTCTATACCTATGTAATTAATCAGGCCAAACCTAATGTGATCAGCCTTATTTTGTGATTAAGAATTATATTTTGGAGGGATTATTATCATCACAATTTGAAGATGAATGGGTTCTGAAGGACTCTGAAATGCGTAAAGTAAGACTACTAGGTATACTGTCCAGATCACCTTTTCATTATCTCTGTGCTTCATTGTCAAGCTATTTTATAACTCTACAATGTAGCAAACTGATAATAATGCAAAGTATTATTGGTTATAGAACTTCAAATTAATTGTGTCTTGTGCAATGCACTTGACTATTGCCCTGTGGATATCCATTCTGCATTTATTAGTAAACTTATTTCAAAATTCCCTATCTCTAATATATGTTTCTACTCTTCAAAGTCTTCTTAGTACCAGCTGTGTAAGCAGCTTTTGGCAGGGAAGAGCTCTCTGCAGTAGGCCCCTTCTGTCTTGTCACTTTAGCAAAGCTATACTGTAACTAACCTTAAACCAGGCACCCCCATGCTCTACTCATCTCTGGCCCAAGCACACCTTTCAAATCTTTTGATGACACAATACCTTGCCTAACTTGTCAGTTCTTTTTGTAGATCAAAGAAGTAGAAATGAATAAGTAATTAACAGATGAGCAGATCTCTTCCCTAGCTTCCCCTTCAATAATCTTGAGAACAAACTGTGTGAACAAGATAGCATCTAAAGAAAGAAAGTGAGGAGTCAGTCAACCTGCACACAATGAAAAATGATGCAGAGCTTGACCTCCTGCCTCAATGATTAACTGAGATTTAAAACTTTCATGGCTGAGCAAGATCTGAGTTGGTTTTGGGACATGGCTCTCCCTTATCCCCAGATTGCTGACTTTTGTGATTAAAGCAACTTTCCTTTCTACCAACACTTGCCTTTCGGGTATTGACTTTTGACCAGTGAGCAGTGAGCAAGCAAACCTGAGTTCGGTAATAGCTGTATGTAATATGTTACCAGTTTGCTTCTTAATAAATAAGTTAAATAAAAATTTTGGCATGTGTTCATTTTATGTAGGCACGAGAATCACAATTAAACACTATTTTAATAATTTTTCTTTAATGTTATAAATGTATTCAAATAGAAATTATATATTAGACATTGTATTTTGAATATGACTTAGTTAATGATAACTTTATTATAATAAAACTTCTATTTTACTCAAATGCACAGAGAATAAGCTCATACACTATTGAGAATGTATAGCCTACCTAATGAATAATCTTCAGTATTTCAAAAATAATCACTTTTGCAACAAAACAAACTCTCAAAGATCAGATGGATGACAACATCTGTTGGGGTGATATGATCCTTAATATCAAGTGAATAGTCTCTTGAATTGAATAAAACAAAACTGCAGATGCAAACAGGCAGAAGAGAACCCTGATTTTTTTTTTTTTTTTTTCATTTTCTGTTTTTATCGTAAGAGGCATATCAGGCCAGAAAGTCTGAAAAGGTAGTTAGGTCATTCTACTCACTACAAAGTCCTAGTTTCCCTGGAATTACTGCAAAGATGCTTAGAGGTTTCCAGAGCTAATTAAAGATACCAAGAAGCAAATTAACACTTTCTCTCTAATAAACTGCAAACACATAGTTAAGTCCCTTTAATAATGCTCCAAAGCCCTCCAAACAGCAGGAGCAAGCCCAAACTGACTGAAGTAGACAAAGCAGGAAATGCAAAATAAAGGCAAAATGCCTGGGGAATATGGTGGCCTAAGACTGAATGGGAGAAAGTTAAAGGTCCATCCAGATTGACGGTATGAAGAAGCTGGACTAGACCAAACAAATATCTTTGTATATTTGATCGACACCATTTTTTGATTTGCATCATTATAGTTCTTTTCATTGTTACTATAACTGACTATCATTTTCTCTATGTAAAACATATCTCTCTTGCTTTTTCTTTTTATTTTCTAGCATCCAGTATAGTGTAAGACCAGAATAGAGTTCAATATTTTTTAATAAATAAAAACATAAGTTAAAGAATGAATATATTGATGAATGGAAATGTGTTAGAAAAGGCTTAGAAATATCAAGAAATTATTTATAATTTAATTAAAAATAAAATATTTTTACTTGTAATAATTCATTCATTTATATAAAAATGAGCTTGTTTGTGTATCTCCTTTTCCTAACTGTCATCTATTTTTCAGAGTCACGTTTTCTTTTTTAAACAACATACAGATCACATCCCTCCCCCATTCAAAAATCCCCAAACGTCTCTATGACAGTCAAGCTAACATTGAGACTTGACCCTCCACCACCAAGTCCCTACTCCTCCTTGTCTTTTACCTTGCTCACTTTTACTCCACTCAGTTACTTGTCTGTAGCCCACTAGCCACCCTGTATGTCTCTGGGTCATAACCAACTATTTTTCCCTCAAAGTCTTTAATTTTCCTTTTTCTTCCACATGGAATTAGCTTCTTCCCTGAGTTCATTCAGAACTCTGATTAAATGCCAATTTATTAGAAAGACCATCCCCAAGCATAATACCTACAAAGGCACTTGTCCATTACTATCCATTTACCTTGCTCTATTTTTCTTCAAAGCTGTAATTCATTTCCTGAAATTATTTTATAATTTATGTGTTTACTGTACCTTCCTGCCAATAATGAGCACTCAATTTGTTCTGTTCACCTCTTTATTCCCAGCGTATAGACGGTGCCTTAAAAATACTACATATACAATATACAGTATTTTAAAAACTAATGAACATTCAGATGTAGATATCTATACATACATATAGATAAATGTACACTTTATAAGTAATAATGTTTATAGATGGTAAGATTCACCTATAAGTAAAAATGTTTATAGATGGTAAGATTCAACATCATAAAGGTTGAATTAATTTACAAGTTTCATGTGGTAATCAGGAGTTAGTTGGTTTTTCAAGCTAATTAGTAAATTCAATATAATTCCACCACACACACATACAGACAAGATTTTTTGAGGTTGACAACTGAATCTAAATTTCATAAAGAAAATTAAATATACATAAATAGTTAAAACAATTTTGAAAAAGAACAGAGTGGGTCAATCATTCTATCACATATCAAGATATGTTATATTTAATTGTGTCAAATTTAAACTGATTAAATCAGTTTGACGTTGGTGCAGAAATAGAAAAGTAGATATTGAAGCAGAATACAAGGTCTGGAAAGAGACCACAGCCAGAGTCTGAAAACCTTTGAGGTCTGAGGGTGCAGTCCCGACAAAACTGTCCTCACTTCTGACACTAATGGCAAGTTTGAGGACTCATCAAAACTACCCTCCAGTTAGGTAATTTACTGGAAGATTTCAAAGAACTTATTGAAAGCTATTATACTCACAGTTACAGTGTTTATTACGGGGAGAGGACACAAATTAGAGCCAGCCAAAGGAAAAGGTGTATCTGGCAGAGTCTAGAAGGGGGTTCAAGTGCATAACTGCAGGTCACCCTCTTCCCACATGGTCAAGAAGGGCTTTCCTTCCTCCTGGCCAGGATGTGTGATGATACTCATGAAGTACTGACAAACAAGGAAGCTCATGTGAGGTTAGGTGTCTGGAGATTTTATTGAGCACTCATTATGTAAGCACTGTTGATTAATTGATCACCCATGGGCTGAACTCAGTCTCCAGCAGTCCCTCACCTCAGTGGTCAGATCAACATCAGACGGGGACTCAACATCTCATCAGCATAAGCTATCAGGTATGATCAGAGGGGTCCACCATGAATGCACTCCTATCACCGGGGTTTAGTGGTTACGAAAGACAAAGATCTCTTTGGCCAAGGCTGAATTCTTTACTACATAGACCTGTGTGTCTGTAGATTTTTTTTAATTGACCATAATGGAGGAAGGGTGACTTAAACGTAATTTCCTATCTGTGAAGGAATAGTTTGCCTATGTGTTAAATGGAAGAGACCATATTCTCACAAAATCTCAATAACTCTCCCTAGCCTGAAAAACAAAAACAAAATGTGGAGCAGTCAGAAGGTGTATTTGGGAAGAGCCAGTTATTCTAGAAAGGGTATCATAAGTTAAAGGCCACTGGTTTAGATGGATGTGCAAAGCACAAAACATTACTATTGCTGACTTATAATGAGGGAGGCTATGGTAGGCAAGCAACTGCTTATTACTACTTGAAACAGAGAAAGAACATTTCTTCACTGCAGTGCCAAAACTAAGTGGTATGATTGCCTCCCCTTGGGTACATTCCTTCTCTGCTAGGGCTGCTCTTAGTGCTGAATCAGCAAAGTCATACAAGAACAAATCTAAACTCGTTTCCCCTTCATTGTAGCCTCTTCTCCTTCACTGATTAGGATATACAAACTCTTATTCCAGTACTGGATAAGCCTAGTCTTTCCACTGTAAGGATGAGCAGGAAAAATATATTTAAATTTAAGGAGTGTTTATGAATAACCAGAGAAAGCTCTTTCCAGTGTAATAGAATTATTGAGAAGTTGTAGGAAAAGATTATATAAAACATTTAACTTGCAGTCTCAACAAGATAAGAGGGCATGTCATCTATGGCACAACTGTTTAAATTTGTTAAGGATTTAGAATAGAACTGCTAAATCAAGGAAGGTTATTTTGCATGTTGGCAACATTCAATGTGGAATATACAGAGAGTAATGGTGATAACTCAACACATCCTGCTGTGAATTTTTAATTTGGGGGTTTAAAAAGCTTCTATGAAAAGCCAGAAAAACAAAAACAAAACAAAAAAATATTTTGCCCTCATTCTTCTCAACAAGTGTAAAGGTCATAATAAAGAAGAGTATATAATAATAAAAACAACCTGCATAATAATCTTTTGCCTCTGTTATCTCTGAGAATAACTGCTACTCAAAGGTAGGGCATATTTTCCAGAGTTACAGCTTCTGAGTGGCAGAGCCAGGATTAAGCCCATATCTTCAAAGTAAGGACTGTTGATGAGTGCCTCTAGATAGTTTCGTGTGAAAAAGGTGGAGACTCAAAATCCTATCTTCAGCAAGTTGTTCTTCCTAATAAACCACAGGAAAAGGTATTTACATATATCTGTATTTCAAAAAATAAACCTTCCATGCAGAATTGCACGTGAAAAAAAATGCTCGAAAGTATACTCCTTTCAGTCAGATAAACAATTCAAGAATAGAGAAATCAGGGTACAAAAGTAGTAGTAATTAACAAACAGTATATTTTTAAAAAATCATAAAACATAGAATCAATTCTAAAATTATCATGTTTTAATATAATATCAAAGCAACTTCTTTGAGAAAAATTGCAGAATCAAAATTAATAAAATTATTCTACATCTTATAAAATTGAGATATTTTTAACAGGAAAATTAAAATTAAAAAAATAAAAATAAAAGGAGGAAGAAAAAAATTGCACTAAATTTTTGATGTAAAAATGATACTGTTTTAAGCTTAATACAGCTAATTAGAAAAATGTAGGTCTAAATATATTTTTATTCTTAATTTTAAGTAATCACAGGTAGATTAAAATGGGATGTATCTGCAAAAAACCCGAGTTGTATTTACCTCCCCATCTTCAGAAATTTAGGAGTACAGTTGTCCCTCAGTAACTGCCATGGGTTGATTCCAGGACACCTGCGGATACCAAAACCTGTGGATGCTCAAGTCCCTTACATAAAATGCCATAGTATTTGTATGCACATCATCCCATATATTTTAAGTCATCTCTAGATTACTTGTAATACCTAATACAATGTAAATGCTACATAAATAGCTTTCAGTGAGTAGTAAATTCAAGTTTTGCTTTTGGAACTTTCTGGAAATGTTTTTATCTTTTCAACATTTTTGATTTGCGGTTGATTGAATCATGCGGAACCCACAGATATGGGGCCACCTGTACAAGCTCTTTGGCAATCAGGGAAAAACAATGTCCCAGTTCAACTTCTACTGACTTCCCTTATCTCTCTTAGCCTGATCCTCTCCTCAAATAAGAATCTCGTTCTTTTATTTTGATTCAGAGACCTAGCAATAATTTATTTTGACTTACTGCATGCGTTTTCTTCTGCAAGTTGTATTTATTTTGTTTACACACATACATAGGCTCATTTTGTGAAAATTTGAAATACATTAATTCTAAGTATCCCATGGAAGAACTAAACGTTTGTAGTTATTTACTCAAATGCTTATTGCAGTTGTTGACAAATGAGAAGTTTGCTTGGCCCTCAAAGAGCATATATTCATCTGAAGTAAAAATACTGCAGAAAACTACTAAAAAGTAGAACTTGGTAACACTGATTATTAGCATGTTTATAAAGCCACTCCTCAATCCAAACTGGGGGCCCATATCGTAGATTATCATTTTCAGTGGTCACCCACCATCTTCTCCTTTTCTCTAGGCACCAACCATTCCTAGAATCAGTGTTCCGGATATGATGGAAATTCATTGCTCTTAATACTTAACCCGAGAATATATTGCAGAATACAGAACTAATCAGGAGAATATGGGGACCTGTGAAAGTTAACATGCACTGAAGTACATCCAATCTGTATTATCATTACTGAGAACTACCAAACACCCTGTTGCAGGTGTCTTTCAGGACACAGTCCTCACTCCCAGTAGATCAAGCATAACTTAATGCCAGTAGTATTAATGAAATTTCACAGAAAATATAGTCCTCATTTGTTTGGTATTAGAACATCAGATATCCAAAACCCACAGTAAATTTAGTGAGTTATTACAAGATTTATATGTGACAACCTCTGATCTATTAATCATAAAACTATGGTTTTGTTAGTGACAAATTAGGAAAACATTAAATCCCTCACATGGAAATGCTGGGGGGAATGTATGTGTATGAGTATGTCCATTTATGTGTGTGTGTATTTGAGCCCATAATAAAAATAATTTCCTGGTGTGTAAGACAAAGAACAAACCAATAGAATAGGACACGACCAGAAGAGGACCCAGTGAGTCACCTGACTACCAAGAATATCCCTCCCTGGCTTCATTATGAGGCAACATCTTACCTCTCATGATGACCAGAGTCAATTATCTCTGACAGTGTAATAACTCCTTCTGTGCCTGATGGTCTACTGCCACAAGAAGTCCTATGAACAGATGGGAGCTCAAGCTATATGTTTAGTGGGATTCTTACTTTCTCTCCTTACCCCTGGGAAAACTATCACCCCTTTGGGACCCAGCACAACTAGAGCCAGGAGTTTAAAGATTCAGGGACAGGAGTACAAATCACCCGGTCTTTGGAAGTAAGGATGAGTAGGGAAGCTTCTACTTCTACCACCTCATTTTCAGACCCAGGAAACCATTCTACTTAGGAACAGAAACAACAACAACAAAATGATCACTGCTTAAGACATACACCAAATCTTAAAGGATAATTCCCCGTTCTCACAGGGTATCATCTTCAAGCTGGTGCCTCAGCTACACATAAAAGTGGTGTTCAAGTGCACTATTTGATGGCAGTTTCAGAATGGTGCAGTACATGGCAGAACCAATGTTTCCCACTGCCATTACAGAGGGAAGTACCAGAGTTTCCACTTGGCCTTTCCTATTACATTAGTATTTACTCTACTAGTTAAAAAAACAATGCAAGAGGGGAGACCTTCAAGATGGCACAGGAGTGAGACATGGAGATTGCCTTCCTCACCACAAATACATCAGAAATACATCTACATGTGGAAGAACTCCTACAGAACAACTACTGAACACGGCAGAAGACCTCAGACCTCCCAAAAGGCAAGAAACTCCCCACATACCTGGGTAGGGCAAAAGAAAAAAAAAAAAAACAGACAAAAGAATAAGGAATGGACCTGCACCAGTGGAAGGGAGCTGTGAAGAAGGAAAAGTTTCCACACACTAGGAAGCTCCTTCACTGGCGGAGACGGTGGGGGTGGGTTGGGGGGTTGGGGGAGTGGCGGCAGGCGGGGAGCTTTGGAGCCACAGAGAAGCCAAGAGGCTTGTCTGCTAACCCGCCGGCTGGGACAGGTGGGGGCTGGGAGCTGAGGCTCGGGCTTCAGAGATCAGATCCCAGGGAGAGGACTGGGGTTGGCTGCATGAACACAGCCTGCAGGGGGCTAGTGCGCCACAGCTAGCCGGGAGGGAGTCCAGGAATAAGTCTGGAATTGCCTAAGAGTCAAAAGGCCATTGTTTCAGGGTGCGTGCGCAAGGAGAGGGGATTCAGAGCACCGCCTGAACAAGCTCCAGAGATGGGTTCGAGCCTCAGCTATCAACGTGAACACGAGAGACGGGCATGAGACGCTAAGGCTGCTGCTACAGCCACCAAGAAGCCTGTGTGCGAGCACAGGTCACTATCCACACTTCCCCTCCCGGGAGTCTGTGCAGCCTACCACTGTCAGGGTCCCATGATCCACGGACAACCTCCCTGGGAGAACACACAGTGAGCCTCAGGCTGTTGCAATGTCACGCCGCCCTTTGCTGCCGCAGGCTCGCACCGCATTCCATACCCCTCCCTCCCCCCAGCCTGAGTGAGCCAGAGCCCCCGAATCAGCTGCTCCTTTAACCCCATCCTGCTTGAGCGGGAAACAGACGCCCTCAGGCGACCTACACGCAGAGACAGGGGCAAATCCAAAGCTGAACCCCAGGAGCTGTGCGAACACAGAAGAGAAAGGGAAATCTCTCCCAGCAGCCTCAAGAGCAACGGACAATCAACTTGATATACCTTGTATCTGTGGAATACCTGAACAGACAACGAATCATCCCAAAATTGAGACATTGGACTTTGGGAAAAACAATATACATTTTTTTCCTTTTTCTCTTTTGGTGAGTGTGTATGTGTATGCTTCTTTGTGCGATTTTGTCTGTAGAGCTTTGCTTTTACCATTTCTCCTACGTTCTGTCTGTCCATGTTTTGTTTTTTGTTTTAGTATCGTTAGTTTTTAGTGGTTGTTATCATTGGTGGATTTGTTTTTTGGGTTCGTTGCTCTCCTTTCTGTCTTTTTTTTTTCTTTTTTAATTACTTTTTAAATTTTTTTACTAATTATTTTTTAATTTAATAACTTTCTTTCTTTCTTTCATTTTTTCTCCTTTTTTTCTGAGCCGTGTGGATAACAGGGTCTTGGTGCTCAGGCCGGGTGTCAGGCCTGTGCCTCTGAGGTGGGAGAGCCGAGCTCAGGACATTGGTCCACCAGAGCCCTACTAGCTGCATGTAATATTAAACGGTGAAAGGTCTCCCAGAGATCGCCTTCTAACCACTAAGACCCAGCTCCATTTAACGACCAGCAAGCTACAGTGTTGGACATCCTATGCCAAACAACTAGCAAGACAGGAACACAACAACACCCATTAGCAGAGAGGCTGCCTACAATCATAATAAGGTCACAGAGACCCCAAACACACCACCGGATGCAGTCCTGCCCACCAGAAAGACAATATCCAGCCTCATCCTCCAGAACACAGGTAACAGTCCCCTCCACAAGGAAGCCTACACAACCCTCTGAACCAACATTAGCCACTGGGGCAGACACCAAAAACAACAGGAACTACGAACCTGCAGCCTGTGAAAAGGAGACCACAAACAGAGAAAGTTAAACAAAATGAGAAGACAGAGAAACAAACAGTAGATGAAGGAGCAAGGTAAAAACCCAGCAGACCAAACAGATAAAGAGGAAATAGGCAGTCTACCTGAAAAAGAATTCAGAGTAATGTTAGTAAAAATTATCCAAATCTTGGAAATAGAATGGAGAAAATACAAGAAACGTTTAACAAAGACCTAGAAGAACTAAAGAGCAAACAAACAATGATGAACAACACAATAAATAAAATTTAAAATTCTCTACAAGGAATCAATAGCAAAATAACTGAGGCAGAAGAACAGATAAGTGACCTGGAAGATAAAATAGTGGAAATAACAACTGCAGAGCAGAATAAAGAAAAAAGAATGAAAAGAATTGAGGACAGTCTCAGAGACTGCTGGGACAACATTAAATGCACAAACATTCAAATTACAGGGGTCCAGAAAAAGAAGAGAAAAAGAAAGTGACTGAGAAAATATTTGAATAGATTATAGCTGAAAACTTCCCTAATATGGGAAAGGAAATAGTTATTCAAGTCCAGGAAGCACAGAGTCCCATACAGGATAAATCCAAGGAGAAACATGCCAAGACACATATTAATCAAACTACCAAGGCTTCCCTGGTGGTGCAGTCATTGAGAGTCTGCCTGCTGATGCAGGGGACACGGGTTCGTGCCCTGGTTCGGGAAGATCCCACATGCCGCAGAGCGGCTAGGCCCATGAGCCATGGCCACTGAGCCTGCGCGTCCAGAGCCTGTGCTCCGCAAC
Source organism: Delphinus delphis (assembly GCF_949987515.2). Lineage (NCBI taxonomy): Eukaryota > Metazoa > Chordata > Mammalia > Artiodactyla > Delphinidae > Delphinus > Delphinus delphis. The sequence goes on along the minus strand of NC_082684.1, from coordinate 58,267,849 downwards.
GGGAGAGGTCACAACGGTGAGAGGCCCACGTACCGCAAAAAAAAAAAAAAAAAACTATCAAAAATTAAATACAAAGAAAAATATTAAAAGCAGCAAGGGAAAAACAACAAATAATATACAAGGGAATCCCCATAAGGTTAACAGCTGATCTTTCAGCAGAAACTCTGAACAGCAGAAACTCTGCAAGCCAGAAGGGAGTGGCAGGACACATTCAAAGTGATGAAAGGGAAAAACCTACAAGCAAGATTGCTCTACCAACCAAGGATCTCATTCAGATTCGATGGAGAAATTAAAAGTTTTAGAGACAAGCAAAAGCTAAGAGATTTCAGCACCACCAAACCAACTTTACAACAAATGCTAAAGGAACTTCTCTAGGCAGGAAACACAAGATAAGGAAAGACCTACAATAACAAACCCAAAACAATTAAGAAAATGGTTATAGAAACATACATATTGATAATTACCTTAAATGTAAATGGATTAAATGCTCCAACCAAAAGACACAGACTGGCTGAATGGATACAAAAACAAGACCCATATATATGCTGTCTACAAGAGACCCACTTCAGACCTAGGGACACATATAGACTGAAAATGAGGGGATTGAAAAAGATATTCCATGCAAATGGAAATCAAAAGAAAGCTGGAGTAGCAATTCTCATATCAGACAAAATAAACTTTAAAACAAAGACTATTACAAGAGACAAAGAAGGACACTACATAATGATCAAGGGACCAATCCAAGAAGAAGATATAACAATTGAAAATATTGATGCACCCAACATAGGAGCACCTCAATACATAAGGCAAATGCTACCAGCCATAACAGGGGAAATCGACAGTAACACAATCACCAATGGACAGATCAAACAAAATGAAAATAAATAAAGAAACATAAGTTTTAAATGATACATTAAACAAGATGGAGTTAATTAATATTTATAAGACATTCCATCCAAAAAAAACAGAATAAACTTTCTCTCACATGCTCATGGAACATTCTCCAGGATAGATCATACCATGGGTCACAAATCATGCCTTGGTAAATGTAAGAAAATTGAAACTGTATCAAGTATCTTTTCCAACCACAACACTATGAGACTAGATATCAATTACTGGAAAAAATCTGTAAAAAATACAAATACATGGAGGCTACACAATACACTACCTAAAAACCAACAGATCACTGAGGAAATCAAAGAGGAAATCAAAAAATACCTAGAAACAATGACAATGAAAACATGACAAACCAAAACCTATGGGATGCAACAAAATCAGTTCTAAGAGGGAAGTTTATAGCAATACAATCCTACCTCAAGAAACAAGAAAAATCTCAAATAAATAACCTAACCTTACACCTAAAGCAATTAGAGAAAGAAGAACAAAAAAACCCAATGTTAGCAGAAGGAAGGAACTCATACAGATCAGATCAGAAATAAATGAAACAGAAATGAAGGAAACGATAGCAAAGATCAATAATATTAAAAGCTGGTTCTTGGAGAAGATAAACAAAATTGATAAACCATTAGCCAGACTCATCAAGAAAAAAAGGGAGAAGACTCAAATCAACAGAATTAGAAATGAAAAAGGAGAATTAACAACTGACACTGCAGAAATACAAAGGATCATGAGAGATTATTACAAGCAACTCTATGCCAATAAAATGGACAACCTGGAAGAAATAGACACATTCTTAGAAAAGCAGACCCTTCTGAGACTGAGGCAGGAAGAAACAGAAAATATAAACAGACCAATCACAAGCACTGAAATTGAGATTGTGATTAAAAATATTCCAACAAACAGAAGCCCAGGACCCGATGGCTTCACAGGCAAATTCTATCAAAAAAACCTATCCTTCTCAAACTCTTCCAAAATATAGCAGAGGGAGGAACACTCCCAAACTCATTCTACGAGGCCACCATCACACTCATACCAAAACTCTTGTCATCACAACGTTGTCACAAAGAAAGAAAACTACAGGTCAATATCACTGATGAACATAGATGCAAAAATCCTCAACAAAATACTAGCAAACAGAATCCAACAGCACATTAAAAGGATCATACACCATGATCAAGTGGGGTTTATCCCAGGAATGCAAGGATTCTTCAATATACGCAAATCAATCAACATGATACACCATATTGACAAACTGAAGGAGAAAAACCATATGATCGTCTCAATAGATGCAGAGAAAGCTTTCAACAAAATTCAACATCCATGTATGATAAAAATCCTCCAGAAAGTAGGCACAGAGGGAACTTATCTCAACATAATAAAGGCCATATATGAAAAACTCACAGCCAACATCGTCCTCAATGGTGAAAAACTGAAACCACTTCCACTAAGATCAGGAACGATACAACGTTGCACACTCTCACCAGTATTATCCAACACAGTTTTGGAAGTTTTAGCCACAGCAATCAGAGAAGAAAAAGAAATAAAAGGAATCCAAATCGGAAAAGAAGACATAAAACTGTCACTGTTTGCAGATGACATAATACTATACACTGAGAATCCTAAAGACGTTACCAGAAAACTACGAGAGCTAATCAATTAATTTGGTAAAGTAGCAGGATACAAAATTAATGCACAGAAATCTCTTGCATTCCTATACACTAATGATGAAAAATCTGAAAGAGAAATTAAGGAAACACTCCCATTTACCATTGCAACAAAAAGAATAAAATACCTAGGAATAAACCTGCCTAAGGAGACAAAAGATCTGTATGCAGAAAACTATACGACACTGATGAAAGAAATTAAAGATGATACAAACAGATGGAGAGATATCCCATGTTCTTGGATTGGAACAATCAACACTGTGAAAATGACTATACTATCCAAAGCAATCTACAGATTCAATGCAATGCCTATCAAACTACCAATGGCATTTATCACAGAACTAAAACAAAAAGTTTCACAATTTGTATGGAAACACAAAAGACCCCGAATAGCCAAAGCAATCTTGAGAAAGAAAAACAGAGCTGGAGGTTCAGCCTCCCGGACTTCAGACTATACTACAAAGCTACAGTAATCAAGACAGTATGGTACTGGCACAAAAACAAAATATAGATCAATGGAACAGGATAGAAAGCCCAGAGATAAACCCACACACATATGGTCACCTTATCTTTGATAAAGGAGGCAAGAATATACAATGGAGAAAAGACAGCCTCTTCAAAAAGTGCTGCTGGGAAAACTGGACAGCTACATGTAAAAGAATGAAATTAGAACACTCCCTTACACCATACACAGAAATAAACTCAAAATGAATTAAAGACCTAAGTGTAAGGTCAGACATTTTCAAACTCTTAGAGGAAAACATAGGCAGAACACTCTATGACATAAATCATAGCAAGATCCTTTTTGACCCACCTCCTAGCGAAATGGAAATAAAAACAAAAATAAACAAATGGGGCCTAATGAAACTTAAAAGCTTTTGAACAGCAAAGGAAACCATAAACAAGATGAAAATGCAACCCTCAGAATGGGAGAAAATATTTGCAAATGAAGCAACTGACAAAGGATTAATCTCCAAAATTTACAAACAACCCATGCAGCTCAATATCAAAAAAAACAAACAACCCAATCCAAAACTCGGCAGAAGACCTAAATAGACATTTCTCCAAAGAAGATATACAGATTGCCAACAAACACATGAAAGGATGCTCAACATCACTAATCATTAGAGAAATGCAAATCAAAAATACAGTAAGGTATCACCTCACACCAGTCAGAGTGGCCATCATCAAAATATCTACAATCAATATATGCTGGAGAGGGTGTGGAGAAAAGGGAACCCTCTTGCACTGTTGGTGGGAATGTAAATTGATACAGCCACTATGGAGAACAGTATGGAGGTTCCTTACAAAACTAAAAATAGAACTACCATGCGATCCAGCAATCCCACTACTGGGCATATACCCTGAGAAAACCGTAATTCAAAAAGAGTCCTGTACCAAAATGTTCATTGCAGCTCTATTTACAATAACCAGGACATGGAAGCAACCTACGTGTCCATCGATAAATGAATGGATAAAGAAGATGTGGCACATATATACAACGGAATATTACTCAGCCATAAAGGGAAACGAAATTGAGTTTTTTATAGTGAGGTGGATGGACCTAGAGTCTGTCATACAGAGTGAAGTAAGTCAGAAAGAGAGAAACAAATACCGTATTCTAACACATATATACGGAATCTTAAAAAAACAACAAAAAAGTTTCTGAACAACCTAGGGACAGGACAGGAATAAAGACGCAGACATAAAGAATGGACTTGAGGATATGGGGAGGGGGAAGTGTAAGCTGGGACGAAATGAGAGAGTGGCATGGACATATATACACTACCAAATGTAAAATAGATAGCTAGTGGGAAGCAGCCACATAGCACAGGGAGATCAGCTCGGTGCTTTGTGTCCACGTAGAGGGGTGGGATGTAGAGGGTGGGAGGGATACACAATAGGGAGGAGATATGGGGATATATGTATATGTTATAGCTGATTCACTTTGTTATACAGCAGAAACTAACACACCACTGTAAAGCAATAATACTCCAATAAAGATGTTAAAAAAAATGTGAAATCTCTGCCAAATGCTGAGTATATCCATTACAATTATACCATTGCAACCTGAAGAAAATACAACTGGCATGCCAAAGATACAATGGACCATCTGAGATGGACTTCGTTAGAACTCCATATATTACCTGACCTCTAAATACCCCCTAGCCTAACATGGCATTATAATTATACTAATTACCTGTGTATCAATAGCAACTCAGATCTTGTATCCAATAACCTTAAAAAATCTAGGAGTTATCTTTTCCATCCATTCTTGATTTTTTCTGTATATATAGAACATATATAGTGAATATATATGCAGAACATATATATTCCATATGTAAGGAAAAGATCAAACATGAATGAGCTGAAGGTTGAGGTTAGCTTTCTCTTTGTGTGTGCATACACACACATCGATATATGTTCATATATAATGTGTATATAATATAAAATATCAAGAATATATGTATATATATGCATGTAGATCTATAAATATAGGGAGATATGGAAAAATATTGTTATCTAGATAAAGATAGATATGGATGCAGATATATTTACAGACACAGATATAGATATACAGATACAGTCCTTGCTGGCTGCCGCCAATTTTTACCCCTATAAATACCAAATTCTCTTAGCCAGCTCCAAAGATCCCACATAGATCAGGGCTCCCTTGCTACCATTCAGCCTTGCTACATATTCGAGTCCCAATCTTTTTCTCATAAAACTCTCTAGAGGCACTCATCAGCAATCCTTACTTTGAAGATAGACATGGGCTTAATCCTGGCTCTGCCACTCAGAAGCTATAACATACCCACAATGCTTCTAACAGTTAAGTTCTTCCACTAAGCCCCCACAATTCTGGAATCCTATTATCCCTATTACTAAAAAGCCCAATTCTTTAATAGCATTTCCTACCATCACCTTGGCCCCCAGAGGGCAACAATTAATGAGCTTCTCAATAACACTTGTGCTCCTCTCTTATCAGGGCATTCCATATTGACTTGGTAATGTTCCCAAGCTCTCCTATGGAACATAATCAGCTGGGGAGTTTGGGGTCCTATGGAGTATATCCATTCTAGCATGCCTACTCTAATCCTTTTACCTTTTCCTCTAAAGTCTATCACAGCAGTTCTGGCATCATTTCATGTGTGTCATCACTTTTATAAAGCCTCCAAGATCCATCTAAGCAGTGTATTAGAACAATCTCCTGGGTCCTTGATAGGATTTAAATCCTATGTCACAGGAAAGAGTTCCCATATGAACAAACTCACAATTTGGGGAAAATCTCTACATAATCTCCAGCTGGGTTTATAAATAAACAAACTACCTCCCCTTTAGCTAGTTTCTTTTTTTTTTTTTTTTCTTTTCTCTTTTTTCTATTTGGTCTAGGCCTCTCAAGATTGACTTTCAAATTCTCAGGCACATTCTCCCAGTTCTTGCCAGTTAGGTTAGCTAGATCCTACAGCTTCTTTAGCACATAACCCTGCTCTTCCTATGATAGGCCCAGAAATACTCCATTTGAATTCTGATGAGATTTTCCCCAACTGTGGGACTCTGTGGGTTCAAGGTTTTTAACTGCATATATCCAGGATACCTATCCCAAATCTCACATCTGACCACTTTCCTTTTAGGTCCCTGACTTGCCAAGGCCAAATAATAAGGCTTCTTTGAAATTTGCCATTCCTAAAATTAATATTCAGCTCTATCTGCTATCCAGATGCCGAGAGGGATCTCTTGCAATGCTGCCAAGGAGGCCCTCTCACTCTCACACTTCCCACGAAAATGTGCAAACTGAAATAATGGCATTACCTAATGACAAAATATGAGTGAAAATTAAAATACTTCTAACATTTATTATTGGCACAGACATAAGCAAAAGGAACTCATATGTATCGCTATTATAAATCATAAATTGAGAATGTAAATTGGTATATTCACATTCATTTGAATAGAAACATGGGACTAATGTGATAAATTCGATTATTGTTCAGCAAATAGTTATTCCCCCTTCTCCTCCAACCTCCACAAAAGAAGCATGTTTCACCATAACTTTGATATTGGGTTTGGCCAGTGATCTGCTATAGTCAATGAGAGGTTAGCAAATGTGACATGAGCAGAGACTTCAAATATGCTTAAAAATCTGTAAAAGGGAAATGAATAGGATCAAGTAGCTAAGTCACACTGCACATTCTGAAGAATTCTGTAATGTGTTAAAAATGAATGTTAACCTAATTTTCAACTTGCTGTAGTTATAATTGTGTTAAACTCTGCTACTCTTTACAGAGCTTTGTAACCTATTCAAATGCTTTTTCGGAATAAGATAAAATTAAAATTCTTTGAAGATATTGTTGTTATCCCCAAATATTGCCACCAACTATTACAGGCTCCTATCTAGTGCAGTAGAAAAAGAGTACACTTTGGAAACTGAAAGGCCTTGGGTTCATATACAAACAGCTCATGGAGCTCAATATAAAAAAAACACACAACCCAATCGAAAAATGGGTGGAAGGTCTAAATAGACATTTCTCCAAAGAATACATACAGATGGCCAAAAAGCACATGAAAAGATGCTCAACATGACTAATTATTAGAGCAATGCAAATCAAAACTACAATGAGGTATCAACTCACACTGGTCAGAATGGCCATCGTCCAAAAAATCTACAAATAATAAATGCTGGAGAGGGTGTGAAGAAGAGGGAACCCTCCTACACTGTTGGTGAGAATGTAAATTGGTACAGCCACTATGGAGAAGAGTATGGAGGCTCCTTAAAAAACTAAAAATAGGGCTTCCCTGGGGGCACAGTGGTTGAGAGTCCGCCTGCTGATGCAGGGAACACGGGCTCATGCCCCAGTCCGGGAAGATCCCACATGCCGCGGAGCGGCTGGGCCCGTGAGCCATGGCCGTTGAGCCTGCGCGTCCGGAGCCTGTGCTCCACAACGGGAGAGGGCACAACAGTGAGAGGCCCGCGTACCGCAAAAAAAAACACAAAAAAACTAAAAGTAGAACTACCATATGACCCACCAATTCCACTCCTAGGCATATACCTGGAGAAAACCATAATTTGAAAAGATACATGCACCCCATGTTCGTTGCAGCACTGTTTACAATAGCCAGGACATGGAAGCAACCTAAATGTCCATCAACAGAGGAATGGATAAAGAAGATGTGGTACATATATACAATGGAATATTATTCAGCCATAAAAAAGAACAAAATAATGCCATTTGCAGCAACATGGACCTAGAGATTGTCATACTGAGTGAAATAAGTCAGACAGAGAAAGACAAATATCATATGATGCTGCTTATATGTGGAATCTAAAAAAAGGGTACAAATGAACTCATTTACAAAACAGAAGTACAGTCACCAATGTAGAAAACAAACTTATGGTTACCAGGGGATAAGGGGTGGGGGGTAAATTGGGAGACTGGGATTGACATATACACACTACACTATATAAAATAGATAACAGGGCTTCCCTGGTGGCGCAGTGGTTGAGAGTCCCCCTGCCGATGCAGGGGATGCGGGTTCGTGCCCCGGTCCAGGAAGATCCCACTTGCCACGGAGCGGCTAGGCCCGTGAGCCATGGCCGCTGAGCCTGCGCATCCGGAGCCTGTGCTCCACAACGGGAAAGGCCACAACAGTGAGAGGCCCGTGTACCCCAAAAAAAAAAAAAAAAAGATAACAAATAAGAACCTACTGTACAGTACACAGAACTCTACCCAATACTCTGTAATGGCCTATAGGGGAAAAGAATCTAAAACAAGAGTGCATATATGTATATGCTGTACACCTGAAACTAACTCAACATTGTAATCAACTATACTCCAATAAAAATTGTAAAAATAAATAAATGAGACAATAAACTGTAAAATGCAAAAAAAAAAAAGAAATATGCTTGTCCTCTAGGGTTCCTACATCGTATTACAAGAAGAATATGTACACGGTAGCCACTGATCCAAGAATGATAAAAAATATTTGGGGAGGACTTTGACCAAACCTTCAGCTTAGAGCAAAGCCCTGCCAAGTGTAGCCTGGATCAGCTGAAGGGCAACCAACTTGCAGACACATAAGTGAAAAATAAATATCTTCTGTCCTTATGTCACTGAATTCTGCAGTGATTTATCACACATCATTATTGTGAAAATAAGTGATTAATATAACTTATACTATGTGGCCTGGAAAGTCCACTTATGTCTAATCCCCACACATGTGTATAAGGAGATATGTAAAGTGATGTTCGTGGCTGTACTATTTGTTCTACAGAACCTCCCTCACCTGCAAGTTTACCATTCTTTATGTTATATTGACTTTTGAAACATGTGAGCCAGCCAGCACTATCTGAGAAGGGTTTATCATTTTTCTGACCCTGGGTAATGTGACTGTAAATTTCTTTGGCTTTCAGCCTCACAACAATGCTGTCCACTACCCTTTTTAAAAAATTGGTTGCCATCTTATGAATCCATAAATTTAGCCACATTTCAGTCTTTTCCGTAGCTTCATAACACACAGTAGACGTTACAAAGTGGTCTCATGTACAGTCAGCAAGTTTCCTCTTCCCTTTTCTTGATATACCACATTTTTGCTTCATTAACATTGACTTTATGGCCCACAGCACTCAGCTCATGCCTGAATGAAAATAACTCATGCCTGAATGAAACCCATCAAACATATTTTCTCCATACGGCACATCACAGCATACTTGCACTTGAGAACACTAGACAGCACTTCAGTACTACACTGGGAACCATTTTAAATGGCACACTCACCAAAAATGTGAAAAGAAGCAAGCACATTGTTTAAAAAGTGGCACTAAATAAACTACAAAAGGACACTTGTTTACAGAGTATGAGAGCTGAAACAAGAGGGCGGAGCATCGCCTTATTCAACCGCAGCTGAAAACAGGTGTAATGGGCAACTCAAAAATTTTGTGCCTCTGTGCAAGTCAGTAAATGACCATGAAATTGCCATGAGTATTGATTTTGGTATTACAAATAGATTTCGGCGTGTAGGCAAATTTGCAAATACATACACCATGTATAATGAGGAGTGACTAAATTTAGTTTTAGTAAAATGTAAAAATATGCACAGGAATGAAATTACCAAATCAGGATAGTTCCTATGTCTTGCAAGAAAGAGACAAAAGATACTTATGTGGGTCTTATTTTTATCTTTAATATTTTATTTTTAATAGAAAAAAGATTTTAAACAGATACTGCTGGTGTCTCTATCATCTCTAATAAGCATAACTGCCTCTAAGTTTTGGGATATTTGAAACGTTTTCTAACTTTACATATTAAATTTTAAGTATATTTACAAATTCTCTTTGAAGAAAAAAATTCATGGGAACTGGGAACTAGAGCTGGACAATTAGACTTGACACAGAGGGCAGATTCTGAGCTATCAGCTGGTCAAAGCACAAATCTGGTAAATGAAGCCACAGAGGCACAGATCTCCATTGATTCCTGAAAGGGTCTCTTACCTTTCATTTAGAAACCATTCAACTGTTGTTTCAAAGAATATTTTGATTGTGGGTTACTAATATTTTCAGTGTTCAGTTCATTTAAAAACTTAAATCCATTAAAGTATCCTGAGAAGGCAAGCAAGCACTGAATTACTGATACCATATTCTCCACATATACCTCCTACAGTTTGGACCAGCTCCAAAATGGTGACCCTCCCCTCCTTACAAAACATCGACTTATTTCTTACCTGAATATTCCATCCAAATAGAATGCCTGCTATTTTCCTGGTCAAGGGGTAACCTGGAATTACTGGTTGAATATTCTGACTGAAGAACAGGATGTCTTTAGTTACTGCTTTTTCACACTGATTACTGTTATATTTTTCTATCATACATATTGACCCTTTCCAAATCTTGGTCATTGAGGCTAGAAATAATACTTAGAGCAATCTGAACAAGCTCAAAAAAGACCATGATTATTGTCAACATTCAGAAACTGAATCATATACTCTAGTGCAGAATCAGATTCGATAGGAACGTTGCATAGATGGAACAGCTAGCTAGAAATTTCAAGAGGTGTAGACCTTTTTTTTTTTTTTTTAACTGTAACCCTCAATTAAAACACGTTGAATAGGTTCCAGCTTTTGTTCCCACGCAAAAGCTCCACCCACTTGGCATCCCAGGAAGCCCTTTGAGTTCATGGCTCTTTTAGTTTTAACCATTTAACTTAGATACAAACAGAACCATTTCTGAAAACAAAAAAATGGGTATTTTATAGTCAGATATGTTGTGTTTGAACCCCAGTGCCCAACTTCTGAGCTGGCTATTTAACTTCTCTGAACCTGTTTCTTTATTTGAAAAATGCTGATACAATACCCTCCTTGTTAGGTTTTTATGAAAATTAAGTGACATAATACACACCAAATGTGTATTATGCATACACAGAGTGTCAGTTATAATGCCAGGCACATAAATAGGAGCTAAAAAAAATTACTTCTTTTTTCTTTTTTAATTTTTGAATTTTATTTTATTTTTTTCTACAGCAGGTTCTTATTAGTCATCCATTTTATATACATCAGTGTATACATGTCAGTCCCAATCTCCCAATTCATCACACCACACCCCCCCCCCCCCCGCTGCTTTCCCCCCTTGGTGTCTATACGTTTGTTCTTTACATCTGTGTCTCAGTTTCTACCCTGCAAACTGGTTCATCTGTATTCTCTTCCTTTTTTTGTAAAATATTTATTAACCATCTTTTGCATAATTTGTATAAGGCTCTCCTGTTATAGGTAACAGATCAAGCTATAGTCATTTACATGTAGGTCATTATGTACAGATAACTGTACAGTAAAATCAAGTTTTTTTCCTGAATCCTGGGAGGTAACTTCTAAACCTTTGGAATTTCTCCAGTGATAGGAGTGTCTTTTTCTTCATGGTGGGCCCCTCAGACCACACCTGATATTTTATGCTAATGAGATGACTAGACCAGGCCCATCTGATAGTCTTAGGATGGAAGCTAGTCATACTAGAATAACCAACCATATGATTTAGGGTGGGGGCTCTGGGTTATGCAACATCGTCTCACCTCTGGAGAGTGAGGGGACTAGAGACTGAATTCAACCATGTGGGTAATTAATCAATCAAGCATGCCTCAGTAATGAAGCCTCAATAAAAACTTTGGAGATTGGAGCTCAGTGAGCGTCAGCTTCCTGACTCTGATGATATTCTGTGTGTATTATCACTTGCAAATACCAACGGAAATCCATACTGAGGATAAAGAACGCTTGACATCTGGAACTTCCTAAACTCTCTCCTATACATCTCTACCCTTAGCTGATTTTAATGTATCCTTTTCCATGAGTATAATCATCTTCACAGAGTTCTGTGAGATTTTCTAGTAAACTGTTGAAACTGAGGGTGGTTTTAGGAAACCCCTGAACTTCTATCTTGAACAGACTTGGCAGTCTGGAGGACTGTGTCCTCAACCTCAAAGTCTGACTAACTTGGTAATAATAAAAATTATTTTCTATAAGTAGATGCAATTGGAAAGGAAAACTAACAATTTGTTTTCTAACAATTGTCAGAAAAAGGCTATAGATCAACTATTACAGAACCAAAATAAATATTATTACATATTTAAAAATAGTTAATGGGTTTATAAATACCACATTCTATTATAATCAGATAGCTCATTTGCTTGGTATACATGTCCCAAAATATACCCAGAGTTGTAAAATAATATTGTCCAAAGTGATATACTCTCTACATGCATACTTTATGTAGATTTTTTTAGGCTCAGATGGTATTGGATCACCATGACTTAAAAAATCTTTCTGAACAAAAATATTTCAGCAATGCTGAGTCAAAAGGAACTTTAGAGTATCAATTGCTCATTCTTTTATATATAAACTGGAACAAAATCAAAACAATTATCTAAATGGAATCAAGGTTCTTTCTGTTACTAAGCTCACCTAAGACCAAAGAAGAAATAAATACTATTCTGGTACCTATATTAGCACGGTGTCTTGTATTCGTTTTAAAAACAAAACAAAACAAATACAATGACATTAACCTACTTTTAGCTTGACTGTTTGTCCAAGTATACATTATCTGTATAACTAGTAACACAGAACAACTCTTTCCAGGTATCTGTTAGTGAGTATGCTTTTGAGCTCACTAACTATCAAAACCTTAGTTAACAGAAACAATAATCATGTTATATAGAATATATGTACCATATCTGTCTTTTTGGTATTCTAAATTACATCCTAGATCAAGCCATACCCACAAAGAATAGGATACTATGACAGTGATCAGGCATTCTCTGCTAATCATTCTACCCAACCACACACACACACTCATCACTCCGACCAGTATAAATACTGCATTTTCTATTCCCTTGGCTCTAGGTGTGCCTACATGATAGAGGCTTTCTTACTGGTAGCCTTAGAAGAACAAAACAGTTACCTTGGCACCTAAGGATACAAGCCCAAAGTCGAAGATGGAAATAACATGGTACCATCTCACCCAAGCCTTTTTAATCAGATGGCTTCCAAACAGCTGTTACTATCAATATTTGGGGGAAGAGGAAAGACTGGGATGGAGGGGAGTAGATGGAGTACAATCAGTAAAAAAAAAAAAAAAAAAAAAAAGATCACAGTTTTTAGACTCAGATGCTATCTAGGCAAGATCACCAGTTTTGCTTATTGACATATAGTCCTAAAACTAAGTTTTCAGAGAATTACTTTGACAGAGAATCAATCTTGGCTTGCAAAGGATGGTGGCTGTTCAGCTCCAAGAGTAACAGCTCTCCATCCCTCCACCTACAGCAAGTACACACACACCCCAGCTGGATCACAAGGATGCTGGCTCTGAAATTGTGTAGTCCTCAAAGAGAACATTTTGACAATGTTCACTTAAGATATGACCCAAGAAGAAAATAGTCAAAGAAGAACTTCCCAGAGAGCTATGGATTACCAGGTGGACTGGCCAAAGGACTTGTACTTTATAATTTACATACAGCAGGATTTGATCATTGCTATAGACCTATAATCACTATGTATTTCTCATTCTCCTTTTCCCCAAATGAGAATTTCATGCTTATTTTGTGTATATGCTGGGGTGGGAAAACTATGACCCACAGGCCAAATCCAGTTTGCCTGTTTGTGTAACTAAAGCTTTTATTGGAACACAGCCATGCCTATCTGGTTTTATATCTGGTTGCCTTCACCCTTCAGTGGCAGCTGAATAGTTGTAACAGAGACAGTATGGTCTATAAAGCTGAAAATACATACCATCTGGCCCATTACAAAAAAAAGTTTGCTGACCCCTGGTTTATGTCATCATTTTATATTGAGCATGCATGCTAAGAGCAAATGCCTGTTTCTAAACTAAAGATAACTATATCAGACTTAAGGGAAAAGATTGTACATCTACTAGAGATCCTGGGCTTTCAGCTGGATACAGCAACTGAACGGAATTCTGCCTTACAGAAGGGATGACACAGAAGGAAGTACATGGAGAGCTGGGTGTTCTAAAGGACAGATTGTATCAGAGAAAACATCTGTTCTTTCTTTTCCCTATAGAAAGTAGAAACTTCATGAATACCAAAACTGCGTGTTTTTGGCCCCGTGAAAGATAGTTTTTAACTGTCCTTTAAAATAATGATATCTGCTTATATTGAAGATTTCTGTAAGAAATAATCATATGAGATTTTTAATTTGGGTCTATTATAAAGATATTGTTGAAGGTGTTTATCCATTATGTCATTATCATACTATGCACTCATCTCTCCCAAGAGAAATGACCATGGTACCTAGTGATGTTTATGTCATTTTTGTAAGTATCCTAACTCCATTTCACTACAACTGTGTTTCTCCCTCTTCTTTTCACTCTATTTTTAATTATTCTAGACAGTTTATGTAGCACTATAAGCCACATAACTTCTTTGCTAGACCAAGCAGATAGAAAAATATACAATCCATCAATCTAAAAAATAAAGCATTAACTCATTTAACCCTAAATATAACTCTTTTAATTCATTATTTACATTTTACAGGGAAAAGACAAATTAAGTAACATGTAAAGGCAATCAAAAAATAAGTAAAGAATGTATAATTTAAACACATACCTAACCCTAGAAATGATACTTTTTTCCACTTTGTCATGTTTTCTTTAGGAATAAAGGTGGTAATACAGGGGCTTCCCTGGTGGCACAGTGGTTGCGAGTCCGCCTGCCGATGCAGGGAACACAGGTTTGCGCCCCGGTCAGGGAAGATCCCACATGCCGCGGAGCGGCTAGGCCCGTGAGCCATGGCCGCTGAGCCTGCGCGTCTAGAGCCTGTGCTCTGCAACGGGAGAGGCCACAACAGTGAGAGGCCCGCATACCGGGAAAAAAAAAAAAAGGTGGTAATAGAGCAATGTTTTTCTAAAGCCTAGATCAAATTAAATTAAAAATTGAAACAGGCCTGAGGATGAGTTCTAAAGCCTTGAATTTAAAGAGTCTCATTTTTATGGCTGACAATGTTGAAGAGATTAGCATGTGTATTGGGGGCTCTAAAAACCTTTAAGAAAACTTAGCAGAAACTAACACAACATTGTAAATCAACTATAGTCAAATTTAAAAAATTAATTTAAAGAAAAGAATTGCTGGATGTAGGAAAATGCAAACCACTCCAAAAGTCCATTACATGTAATGATTTTCAATACTGCTAAAACTGCTGAAACTTATGAATAATTAGGCTAATATGGAATAGAGGCCCATAGCTAAAGAGCAAGCCTGGCCTACCATCCAGTATTCAGCTTTCAATCTGGTTTCCTCATTCTCTTCTTATCTTTATGCAGTCAGTAACTCATGAAAATAAAAATAAAGTCTTATTTTCACAGGCTAAAAAGTAAACAATAATGTTTTGAATATAAGGTTAAGAAACCTAAAATATTTCTTATCCAAGAAAGAATTTTGAATAGAATAGCAATTTCTCAAAGGATCCAGATCTATGACATTCAAAATCATCATATATATATTCACTCAGTAAAAATAGTTTATGAAGTTTTACCCCCACTGCAAAAGTTGCACAATAATAGTGATAGAAGTTAAGTGAAACTTTAAATAGCAGGTACTTTGTCCTTTGAAGTAATATAGTCCCAGGAAACATGGGACTATTTCAAAGAGTTCTTTGCATCTGTGACAGTATGAGAAAGAAGAGAGCGTGCTTCTTTCTGAGGGACCTGCGTTCCGGATGGGGAGTCGGGGGTCTCAGAAAGGAAGGGATATAAGCAGGAATAAGAGTTCAACACTGATGAAATTCAGCTAACAAAATTTGTAGGAAAGAGGAGTACCATGGTTAAATGAAGCAAAGCACATATTGATTCCTATATCATTGAAATGTGGAATGTTTGGGGCTATGTCTATTCTAAAATTGTGTTACTCTCAATTCAAAACAACAAAAAAAAGAAAAATCTCATTCTTCCGTTCAGATAGCCCCTTAAAACATTCACACACTCATATCATGGTACAATTTATCATTTAACATGATTTCACAACTATATTTGTGCTTAAGTGGTAATTCACAAATGTGAGGTCTAAAAAACATTATAAGTGATTTTTCTTATGAATGTCAGGATTCTACTCAGGTTTCTTTTGGCAAACCCACTTAAATTGAAATGATCCCTAGCTAGCTGACATCTTCTATATAACCAGTCTTCAAACTGCTGCATTTCAACAATCTAACTGAAATCCAGTTGGCTCATACTCAAAATTATGATAAAAATCCAAAGTGTTGCTAAGCGACTAGGGAACAGAATTTAAAAACCTGACAAGAAATATTTCCTCACCCTTGATTGAGGGAAGCAGTGCACAGATGGTCAAGGTGACGCAGATTCTTGGGACGTTCAAAGATTAATTCCTTCTCAATCCCTACATAGAAAGTGATTAATTTTTTTTAAAGTATCATTTTTAATCTCTGCTTTAAAGTGTCCATTGTTAACCCCCACTGTAATTTTGGTTTTAACTGCTGCATTCACCATTGCTTCTGGTTTAGATTACTGCGTGTAATTCCAATCCTACTACAAGCAGAAGTTTCTGTGGCAATTATAGTTCTTTCAGAAGAGAAGAACACTGAGGTCATATCACATCAGTACTTCCTGCCCTGTACTGATACCGATCAAATTCTGAAAACAATTTAAGGTTTTGGTCCTTAGCTTTAGGGCACAAAACTCGACAGAATCTAGCAATTTGAGAAACTTTATCATGCTCGACGTCACATTACTCGTAGCAACTACTTTCAACAAGCAGTCTGTAGTATTGATCCTAAAACTGAAATGGACAAGATTCTAGGTCAGAATACTCCTTTAAAATCAATGAAATTGTGGAAATTAGTTTGAAAACTTCTACCAGGACATTAAAACATTTTCAAAGAACTTGGCAACAATTTAGCAGGTTCATTCTTTCATGTACTTACCAAAATGTCAATCTTCAAGCCATAGCTTTATTCAGTTCCCTTTCCCATTTCCAACAAGTTTCCAACATGGTTTCTCGAAAGCCCCTCCTCCATGTATGCAGCCGTAATTCTCCACCTCTACCACATACTTGACTGGGAAAACATAAAATCAGGAACACCCTCAACTTCAGCGCTCTATTCCACCCAATTATTTTTATATCCAAGTGTCTGTCAAGATTGACGTTTATAAATAATGACCCATTTAAAACAGTTTTGAAACCATGAGTGATTAGTCAATCCATTTCACCTGGCTTCCCTAATCAAGGTCGCTTTAAGGCTTGCGTGTTCTCCACGCGGCACATAGCTTAAAGGATAAGATGTATAAGATACCTGCCTGGGGGCTTCCCTGGTGGCGCAGTGGTTGAGAGTCCGCCTGCCGATGCAGGGGACACGGATTCGTGCCCCGATCCGGGAAGATCCCACATGCCGCGGAGCGGCTGGGCCCGTGAGCCATGGCCGCTGAGCCTGCGCGTCCGGAGCCTGTGCTCCACAACGGGAGAGGGCACAACAGTGAGAGGCCCCCGTACCGCACAAAAAAAAAAAAAAAAAAAAAAAAAAAAGATGCCTGCCTGAGTTGTTTTCCAGGAACCCGGAGTCACCTGCGTCTGGTTCAAGCTGAGCTGAGAGTTATCTGTGTCTAGCTTGAGCCGAGCTGGTTAAGACTGGATAGGACCACTGACCCTCCAACTGAGCATGTGCGAGTGTCTGGCGATCTTTAGAACATGCAGAGCCCCGTAGCTTGGTTAGGCTTGCGCAGAATGGTGATTATCACACGTTTTTCCAATCACCTTTCCCCATGCTTCCTATGCACCATGCCTCAAGACCACCCTGCTTCTTTATTCATAATCCCATAAATACCCAAGACCCCTGCCTAAAGGGAGGTGGATTTGAGGTTTTTCTTCTATCACCATGCTTGGCTGCCTTGAAAATAAACCCTCTCTTTGCTGCCAACTGGGTCTCTCAGCATTTTGGCTTGCTGTGTTTCAGGCAAGACCAACCTGGTTCTGTAACAGTTTAAGCAGCAAAGCTATTTGTTAAAGAGATATTAAGTCAATTTCTCTCTCTCTCTCTTCCCATGCCTCATTTTCTTTTTCCCCTCTTTCACCAGTTAAACAAGAAAAAGGAAGCATGTAACCCTACTAGTCACTGGCAGCTATCTTTTAATTGCAAAGTGAAGCTAGACTTAGGCTAAAACCAAAAATAAGGACAGCAAAGAATCAGAAAGAATCTTTCAGAGATGGCTGCCTGGATCTCAGAATCATTACCCTCGGTAATAGGTATCCACTGTAACTCCGAGAAGTCATGTGTCCAGACCAAACTGATCCCATTCCACAGAGTGGATTTTGATGAATTGTAAGCAATATCCTGAGACATTACTAGGAAAAGTATGCTAGCTGGGGTGGCTCTTGGAAAGGTCTACTCATTCTTAAAGACAAAGAAAGTACAAAAGAGTCACATCTGCTTCTATCAGTGAGAATACAGTCAGAGAAGCAGAACTACACTTACTCTTAATTTGTCTAAATGGGGGAAAAATACTCTCAACAAACTAGGAATAGAAGGAAGCTCCTTAAACCTGATAAAAAAAAATCTACAAACAACCTACATGTCACATCATACCCAACCATAAAAGAATGAATGCTTTCTCCCTAAAATTGAGAGTGAGGCAATATGTCCATTTTTACCACTTTAATTCTTTATTGTACTGGAGATTCTATCCAGGCAATCAGACAAGAAAAATATATAAAAGTAATGTAGATTATAAAAGAAGGATTAAATGTCTTTTTATTCACAGATGTCATGGTTATGTAGAAAATCCAAAGGAGTATGCATGCACACACTGGTGCACACACTCGAACTAATAAACAAGCCTAGGGAGGTTGCAGGATACAAGACAATATACAAAAGAAGTGAAAATTTGTACACTGAAAACTAAAATCATTGCTGAGAGGGGAAATAAAAAGAATCTAAAGGAAAGGAGAATCATTCCATGATGATGGATTGGAAGACTCAATATTATTAAGATGGTAATCCTTCCCCAAATTATTCAGTGCAGTTCCTATCAAAATTATTGAAGATATTGCTACCAAAATTGACAGTCTGATACTCAACTGTATAGGGAAATGTAGAGGACCCAGAAAAGTCAAAACAATCTTGAAAAAAAAACAAAGTTGGAGGATTTGCACTTCTTGACTTCAGGCTTACTACAAAGCTACAGAAATGAAGACCATGTGATACTGGCCTAAGGATGAATATACAGATCAGTGGAATAGAATTGGTATTCCTGAAATAGACACTTAAATTTATTGTTAATTGATTTTTCACAAAGTTTCCAATATTTCATTGAGGAAAAGATGGTATTTTCAACAAATGGTACATTTCCATCTCTCTACTGATTTGGAAGTTGTCAGTTCTAGTTTATATCTTAATGATAGCTCTGAATATTTTACTAAATTTGCCAGAAATAGAGACTGCTAGATTTCTAACCAATAATTTTTTTTTCATTTTCTGTTTCTAAAACAACCTTCATCTAGTTGGGGCCATTTGAAAACTCTACTCTTCAATTTCCTGTGAAGTTTCAGCAAATGTAAGTATACAGCCAATATAATACAGGTTGAGATTTGGGGTTGCGGTTTCCATGAAAGCTTTCTTTAAAGAGGGATCAGAGTTAACTGGGAGACCATTTGCCTTTGACAGACTCTTACTACCTTATGTCTTTCTTGGTGCCTGCCAATTGGCCACAATGGGAGAAAGTACAGTCACTGACTTCTAAACAAATTCAAAAGACAGCAGGGCAGAGAGTCTGGATTTCTAAAACAATATGGAGCAGCCATCCCTGCCTCAGACTGCCTACCTTTTGCCTTATTTTATAGAAAATAAAATTCCTAAGCTGATAGAAAATAAATCCCTAAGCTGTTTAAGGCAGTCATTTTTGGATTTTTGGATTTCTGTTACAGGAAGCCAAACACAATTTCTAATAACACTAAACAGATATTTAATTACTATTCTAACACCCCTCTCCAAAACAGCAACTTAAAACACATTAAATATAATCATCCCCATCTGTTAATGTAGGCTATGGTAATGGTCAGCTATAATTTTAATTCAGCGTCTTTTTTAGGTGTTTTTGTTTATAAACCCACAAATTAGATATCTTATTATTGCTTTATAATTTAATATTTATTTGGATTTGTTTGCATGTGTTAACAAAATGTTTTGTTTATCATTCCTTCTCGACCTCAGACATAACTTACGGTTAATTTCCTTTATTCCTGAAGTATATTTTTCATACTTTTGTGCTATGCATCTGTTGATGGTGCTCTCAGTTTTTGTTTACCTGAAAATGTTGATCTTTTCATGAAAGATTTGCTTGGGACTTGACTCAAGGTTTAACTTTATTTTGTACTTTTACAATATTATGTTACTTATCTAGCTTCCATTGTTTCATTTGAGAAGTCTACTGCAGTATAATTGTCTTTCCTTTGGAGATGATCTGTTTATTCTCTCTTGATTAGTGAATTCATATCTTTAATTAATTTTGGAAAATTCTCAACCATTTTCTATATTTTCTACTCCTGAAAATGGCTATTTAAGTCTATCCATCAAATCCATTAACCTGTCCTATTTTACATTTTATTGTCTCTCTGGTATGCATTCCCAGGAGATTCCTCATGTAGTTCTTTCTTCTACCTTATAAATTCTATTTCATCTATAAGCAACCTATCAATTAACCCACTCATTGTGCTATCCTTAGTTTCAATTTCTATGTTATTTAAATTTAGAAGTTTTGTTTTGTTCTTTTTCAAGTCTTCCTAGTAATTTGGATAAACATTTGTCTATTGCTTACTGCTTTTAGGTTTACCTCTCAATTTTCTGAACATTTCATATAATATATCTAATTCTATTTTGGTTTTTCCAGTTTTATTGCAATATAATTGATATATAATTTGCATTAGTTTAAGGTGTACAACATAGTGATTTGATATATGTATATATTGCAATACATACATATACATCTATTACCTCATACAGTTACATTATTTTCCTGTGATGAGAACCTTTAAGTTCTACTCTCTTAGCAACTTTCAAATATACGGTAGAGTATTGGTAACTATAGTCACCATGCTATATGTTACATCCCCAGTACTTATTTATTCTTATAATTGGAAGTTTTTTCCTTTTGACTACCTTCATCCATTTCCTCTAACCACCCCGCTCCCAGAACCTTTAGGAAACATCAATCTGTACTGTGTTCCTATGAATTCAGTGTTCTTAGATTCCACATACAGTATTTGTCTCTCTCTGTCTGACTTATTTCACTTAGCATAATGCCCTCAAAGTCCATCCATGTTGTCACAAATAGCAGGATTTCCTTCTTTTTATGGCTGCTTAATACTTCATTGTCTGTGTGTGGTGTGTGTATCATATTTTCTTTATCCATTTATCCTCTGATGAACACTTAGGTTGTTTCTGTTCTTGACTATTCTAAATAATGCTGCAATAAACATGGAGTGCAGATATCTTTTTGAGATAATGATTTCATTTCCTTTGGGTATATACCCAGAATTAGAATTGCTGGATCATATGGTAGTTTTATTCTTAATTTTTTGAGGAACCCCCATACATTTTTCCATAATGGCTGTACCCATTTACAGTCCCACCAACAGCACACAAGGGTTTCCTTTTCTTTACATCCTCAGTAACACTTGTGATCTCTTGTCTTTTTGATGATGCCATTCTAACAGGTGTGCACTGATAGCTCATTGTGGTTTTGATTTGCATTTCCCTGATGATTAGTGATGTTGAGCATCTTTTCACATACCTATGGCCATTTGTAAGTCGTCTTTGGAAAAATGGTCTATTCAGTTCCTCTGCCCATTTTCTGATCAGGTTACTTGCTTGTTTGTTGAGTTATATGAGTTCTTTTTATATTTTGGATATTACCCCATTACCAAATATATAATTTGCAAATATTTTCTTCCATTCTGTAAGTTACCTGTTCATTTTCTTTATGGATTCCTTTGCTGTGCAAAGCTTTTTAGTTTGTTGTAGCTCTGCTTCTTTATTTTTGCTCTTTTTTGTCTTTCCTTTTGGTATCAAATCTAAAAAATTATTGCCAAGACCCTGGTCAGGGAGCTTCTTCCCTATATGTTTTCTTCTAGAAGTTTTATGGCTGTATGATTTCAGGTCTTAATTTATGTCTTTCATCCATTTTGAGTTGATTTTAGTATATGATATAAGATAGTGGTCAAGTTTTACTCTTTTGCAACTGGCTGTCCAGTTTTCTCAGCACCATTTATTGAAGAAACTATCCTTTTCCCTATTGTATATTCTTGGCTCTTTGTTGTGAATTAATTGACCATACATGCATGGGTTTATGTCTGGCCTCTCTGTTCTAGTGCATTGATCTACTTTTCTGTTTTTGTGCCAGTATCATACTGTTTTGGTTACTACAGTTTTGTAGTAAAGTTTGAAATCAGGAAGTGTGATGCTGACAGCTTTGTTCTACTTTCTCAAGATTGCTTTACCTATTTGGGGTCTTCTGTGGTTCCATACAAATTTTAGGATTATCTTTTCTATTGCTGTGAACACTGCCATTGGAATTTTGATAGGGATTACACTGAATCTGTTGATTGCTTTGGGTAGTATAAACATTTCAACAATAATAATTCTTTCAAACCATTAGCATGGGATATCTTTCCATTGATTTGGGTCTTCAATTTCTTTCATCAATGTCTTATACTTTTTAGCGTACAGGTCTTTCACTTCCTTGGTTAAATTTATTGCATGGTTTTTTGTTCTTTTTGTTGCAGTTGTAATGGGATTTATTTCTTAATTTCTGTTGCTGATAGTTGGTTATTATTGTATAGAAACACAACTGATTTTGTATATTGTTTGTATCCTGAAACCTTACTGAATTCCTCTATTAATTCTAACAGTTCTTGGTGAAGTTTTTAGGGTTTTCTATATGCAATCTTATGTCATGTGTAAATAGAGAAAGTTTTACTTCTTCCTTTCCAATTCGAATGCCTTTTATTTCTTATTCTTGCCTAATTGCTCTGGTTAAGACTTGCAATACTATGTTGAATAAAATGATTAAGGTAGGCACATTGTCTTGTTCTTAATCTTAAAGGAAAATATTTTTTTTACCTCATTTTATTTTTTGAAGACAATATCAAAGATTGGAGTGAAAATAAAAATACAGACAAGAAAGACAATAGAAAAAAATCAAAGAAGCTAAGAGATATTTTTTTAAGTAAACAAAATGGACGAGCCTTTACTTAGACTTACAAATAAAAACAGAGTGAGGACTCAAATAAATAAAATCAGAAATAAAAGAAGAGACGTTAAAACTAACACCACAGAAATACAGAATATCGTAGGAGACTAAAATAAAAAATTATATACCAACAAATTGGACAACCTAGAAGAAATGCATATATTCCTAGAAATATACAACCTGCCAAGACCAAATCATGAAGAAATAGAAAATATCTATTTTCTATCAGCAAGTAAAAGCCCATGAATAGATGGCTTCACTGGTGAATTCTACCAAATATTTAAAGAATAATTAATACCATCCCTTTTCAAATGTTTCCAAAAAGTTGAAAAAAAGGAAAGAGCTTCCAAACTCATTTCATGAGTCCAGAATTACCCTGTTACCAAAACCAGATAGGGGCACCACAAATAAAGAAAACTACAGACCAATATCCCTGATAAACATACATGCAAAAGTCCTTAACAAAATATTAGCAAACTGAATTTAATAAATTAAAAGAATTATATACCCTGATCAAATAAAATTTATTCAAGGAATGCAAAGACAGTTCAACATCTGCAAATTAATCAATGTGATACAGCACATTAATAAAATGAAGAATAGAAATCATACGATCATCTCAATAGATGCAGAAAACACATTTGACAAAATTTAATGTCTATTCATGATAAAAATTCTCAATGAAGTGGGTATAGAGGAAACACACCTCAACCTAATAAAGGCCATATATGACAAGCCCAAAGCTAACATCATACTCAATGATAAAAAGCTGAAACCTTTTCTTCTAAGATCAGGAAAAGACAAGGACGTCCACTCTCTCCACTTTAATTCTATTTTCTTAAATTATTGGAGATAGTAAATCGCTGTGTTTTTGCTCTTTTTGTTGTTGCTGTACTGTTGTTTCTGCTGACTTTTATACATGGTTGTTGTTTCTTTACATGTTATATCCAACTGTACTTCAAAAGGATGGAGAGTTTTGAGGCAGGTGAGTAGAGAATGGTCTACAATGACCATGAGGGAGAAATGTAACCTTTATCTATACTTCTAGGTCCAGTTTACTTTGAGTATGGGAAAAAATATTAAACCAGTTGCTATTTGAGATGACTAAATGGAGAAGTGTCCCTAGGGGATATCTACGTTTCATTTAGAGAAAAGAATTAGGTGAATATTTAAAAAAATGAGGGTACAGAAAAACTTTTGAACATATCATTAGGTCCAAGAGTCACAGCAGAAACATTTATTGGGGGATGAAGACAGCTTGGTGAGAGACTGAATCAGATCGGGGCTATATAGTGCAATATAAGCATAAGTCAGAGTAATGAATGCCTAAGGGCATGGGGCTTCTGCTAGGCCTAAGGTAAAGAGGCATGTAATACACGATGAGATATTTCTTGCTTGTCACTTAGTATAAATTCTTTTTAAAAAATCATTCTTAGAACAACACTCCTAGGGAATATAAAACTTGAGCAAAATACCTTGCTGTGGAGTTCAGCAGGTCTTGCTTAAGTTCTGCTAAGGGTAGAACCCAAAGTCTTAACAGGTGTTAATAATAACACATGTGTGTTAAATTTTATTAATAGCAGTAGAAAATAACTAAAAATAGACACCTAATATCTCCTTTCAAATTTCTATATTACCTGAAATAAACCTCTCAACTCTTTGGGCCCTAGCTTCCTTCTCTTTAAATGAGGAAAATAGACAAAAGTATATAGTCACTTACAGCTACTTTAGTGATTTTTCTAAAACATTTTTAAGAATGCATAACAGAAACTAATCACAGTACATTAATTTGGATTTTACAGCTCAATATATCTGAAGTATATTTTTTACACGTTTTTGTTGAAAGAATAGAAATGGATTTCAGATTGAAGCCTTAGAATTCTCTAGACAACTGACAATTGAGTGGAGGGAAATATGTATTATAAAATTAATATACTTTTCAGAAATAACAAATTTTTAAAATAATGCAAAGCTTTCTTTTTAACTTTTATATCAATTTTATTTTTTCAGCAAAAGGTCAACTTAGCAAATGTTAACCAGTTGTAAGAACTTGCTATTTGCCAGCCGTGGTCATATTTATTTCTTGTAACAACTTTATGAGACAGATATCTTTGCCCCGTTTTACACATGAAGATGTAAAGCAATGGAAGTTTAATTGTGTAGTTATGAATCAGTTGGTCCTATCCCTATTCTGCCTTATATATGGTCTTTCCTTCCTCATGCTTTCTACCAGCCCGTGAAGCAAAGATCCAAGTAATACAGGACTTATGCTCTAGTTACCCAAAGTGTGATTAAATAGTTAATCATGGTTCCTGAGGTAGATATTTTGACTTTTTAAATAACACTAGTACAACAGATGCTGCATGTGCCCTACCCTTTTTTTCTCAGCATTCAGTGTTACTATAAGCATATGGGTCTTTGCCCAAGAGCTTTCCTTGGTCACAACAGCATGCTTAGCTTAATGCAGAACAGGCTGGAATTGCCAAGAATTAACACTCTCAAGAAGAACCCTCAACCAACGAAGAACAGAAATTGGTAGATAAATACTACTGCTCTGTCCTTATTAATGGAACAAAATAGCCCCCAGAGGCCCCAATGGGAATTAGCCCCAGTTGGACCTAGTGGCAGTCTACTCATTAATATGCCTTGAATGGCTTCTGTACCCTTCTAATCTCACTTTTTGTTCAAGGAATCACTCCAAATAATTTACTAAAATTCTTAATTTAGGGCCTGTTTATGGTGCAACTCAGCCTAAGTCAAATACTATATAAGGTTTTATTTAATTTGTGGGTGGCTACTGAGGTTGAAGATTATTCTCCACAGGTAGATTTTATTATTTATAATGAACTATTAAGCTCTTTCCCCATACACGGGATATTTCCAAATGACCATGATTTTAGGAGCCTAAAAGTTATGTGTTTTAAATGGTTGTCTATAGAAGCAGAGCTACCCACCTTCAGATGGGCTATTTGGACTGAATAATGAGTATCTCAGCATTGACCATAATAATAAAGATCACAGGTGGCCCTTCTTCAGATTGTCTGTTCTACATAGGTCTTCAGAGACCTTTGAATGAACTATGTGTGCAGTAATAGCTTCTTGAATTGATGAATAACTCCTTTTCTCCTTCACTGGATTTTGATAGTCTTACTGTAGATATAGATACAGATAAATAGTTTTGAGTCATTGGAAAAAGCAGTAGGGAAGTTAATAAAGAGAAAAGCCATATTTAATTTGGTTTATTTTAGAATAATTAGGTGATATAATGTTTACTGCATTCAAATATACTTCAGATTTTCAAATAATTCATGAACATTATATATTGACATATTCAAGTATTTCCATGTTTGTTATAATCAAAAACTACATATTTTAGAAATGAATATGGATATGATGACTTTAAGAATTAAGTATTTTCCCTTATCCTAAGAAAAGTAATGTGTCTAGAGTCATGCATCAGAAAAGCTGCAACAAAATAAATTTAATCAACATAATTTTGAATGAAATATCTTCTCTCTGTTCTAATTTAATTGTACAAAGCCACTAGAATAACTTTAAAAAAAAACATATACCCCAAGATTAATGTCTTTACTCTCCAATGACTTCCCACTGTACTTAAAATGAAAGCAAAACTTCCTAATAGCTTGCAAGACTTTTCATAATCTTGCTGCTCTTAGAGCCTCAAGATTATTTCAATCCATTCTCCACACCCTAACCCTACTCTACCCATTGACCTTCTCTCAGCTCCTTTAATATTGAAGCCCTTACCTACCTCAGTTTAGATCTGCATGTAGTATTTTCTTAGCGCATGGTCCTATTATAAAATTTGAAAAAATTCTAAGTTTTCTAACAAAAAGTAAGGCGAATTGGTGTTAAATTAGTCATCAGCCTTTATTCTCTACTGATCAATATGTATCTCAGCAAAGAAGCTTTTGGTTTATTAAGATCTGAAGATAAAAGTGTAAAAGACACTTGTGCCTTCATTTGGTAAATATCTACAATTTTTCTTTGCAAGTCTTGCCACGTATTTTTAATTCTCCAAAGGAAGAACAGGTTCAGATTTATGCAATTTATATAACAGATTAATTTTAAATCATTTATTTGCCCCATTTCAATTATTTTCCTATTTCATGGATAATCAGGCTAATGAAGGGCCTACCAATTCCCTAAATTTAACACCAGTCCATCCCATACGAAGCAGAACTACAGTGATTGTTTATATCATCATCGTAACCACTGCCAAGTTACCTGTGGTGGTAGGATGCATTATCACCTCGGCAAAATATGCTAGCAATATTTCACTTCGTATTAATTTCAATTTATATTACATTTAAGACTTTCACCTGTAAAAACAGACCCTGAGATACAATGTCTTACTGGTGTGTCTTGCTGTAATACATTATATTTTGAACAAGTCTTGATTTTTGTGATCCTATGCTAGAAAGGATAATGAATATTTTAAACTGTAACAGTGGCAGCACTAGGGTAAAGTCAAGACTAGATATGTGAATTTGGCTGCTGATACCTATTAATGCACTTTATCTATTGGTCTCAAATGATTACATGGGAATAGGTTGCATCTTGTAAAAAGAACTCAAATGGACAATGATTGATGTTGAAGCTGTGTCTGAAAAGAAAAAGAAACTGAATTGGTGTTGGGTGGCAAGAAGCATGGAGAGATTAAGATCCAGCAGTACCACCGGGCAAAGAGTAACTTCAAAAGTTGGGTATGTATGTACATGTGTATATATATAAAGAAATATTTATATCATATATAATATATATAAAATATATATATTATATATACAATATATTATGTATATATCATATATATATATAAAGAACACCTGAACCTTAACATACTTATACACACAGAGACGGAGAGAGACATCCATAGGGAATTTAAGTAGTCCTGACAGTCTAGTAAACAGTGAAGTGGATAGGAAAGTATTTTCCCTTGTCAATGAAGCTTTGACTTTAAAATGGTTTGGAGAGAACCTTAGCTGTGTTAAGGAAAATAAAGAAAATAGACCTATGTTCATAAGCAGGACAAAGTGGTACTGAGTTGAGCAGCATCAGTCCAAGGGAAGCAGTTGCAGATACTGTCTTAAGTGTTCTCTTTCTAGGAAGAGGTCAAACAAGAAAGGAGCTGAATTCGGAATATTATAGTCAGCTGGCATGCTAATGCAATGATCAAAAGACAGAATGGGTCAAAGAATTTATAGGCATTCCTTAACGTAATGGTTTTCAAAGTGTGAGCCCTGAAATAGGAGCACGAGCGTCAACTTGGAACATTAGAAATGCAAAGTCTTGACCCAGACTTAACAAAATGAAACTCTGGGAATAGGACTCAGGAATCTAGCTCTTGGGGTGATGTAAATGCATGCTAAATTTGAGAAACACTGCCCCAGAGGTTTCCCAAATATTTTCCAAAAAAGATTATGTATCTGGAAAAAAGATTGGATTTTAAGCAGCTAAATAAATTGGTAGCTTTAAAGTGAAAGTCAGTGAAACTCAGTTTTGAAGTAGCAGATTGATAAGGTTTGGGCATAAAAATTATATATATTAGTACGACTACATTTAAATCCATGTCTGATTAGTCGTGATGATATTTTGGTTGCAGAAAGTTATGAAATTTTTTCAATTTAAGAAATTACTTACTAAAATTCCTTTTTAAAATACAAAGCAATGATTTTAAGGAATGTAAAGTTTTATTATGGTAAAAGTTCAAAACTAGTCAAATAGAGACAGACTTCTAAAGTCTAACTTTACATTTCTACAAATGAATTCAGCATCTCCCAAAATTTATTTAAATTCTATTTCTGCAATAAATGTAGGCACCACAAAATCATGGCAGTTTGATCATTAACTATTCACTCAACTCAATTTAATTGCTGTTCAGAATAAAGACAACATCTACCAACAAATGCATGTTTTTAAACAGCTTCACAAATTAGCATTGCATTCATTGGTCACATGAGACATCTTCAAAACAGACTGTAGAAATAAGTAGCTAAGTTTGAATCTCTTAAAATTATATGCCTTTACAAAAGATTAAAATGTGAAACTTGATGTTAATATAGTAAAATCAGAGTCAGCTGCTTGGTTTTATTACACTTGCCAAGTTACCTTAGTTGTACTCATTTCATGAGTTGTACTCATTTCAGGTCTCATTTGGATAAAATAGTGGTAGCTACTCTTTCTTCTGTGTACCAACAGATAATCCAGCTAGAAACCTTTCATCTTCTCCATTTGCATCCTTTTTTCAATGTGACTTCTGTCCTAAATAATATTTCAACTATGCAAATAGCTTTATCCCAAATACTGCTACACTTTTCCTTTTATGTAGAGTGGCTATTATAGAAGTTATTTAGTTTAATAAAACTAAATCCAAAACTATTAATTTAAATATTCCTAAAACTAGGTTTTTAGGTAATGCAAAGTATTTGATAGAATATAATTAATCCTTCTTTTTCCCATATGAAATTATTAATACATTCTAATCGGGTTTGGAGGTTTTATAGTTTTCTGTTTTAATAACAATACAATTTTATTATATTATCTGCATTAAAAATTTTAGATGGCATGGCTAAGCTTGTTATTTTTAAGTCTTAGGTTTTTTTAAAGATAGTAATCACTTTTTTAAAAACTCAAATACAATTTTTCATTTTCTGTTATGGCCCAAAACCCATATCTTGTGCAAAATCATTCTTGGCTGAATTCATTTAAAATTTAATGCAATCAAGCATGAATGAAAAATGACATACTGCATGCATCAAAAATGGGCCATCATAATTACTTTGAATCTTACACGCTGACTCTCAATCTTGGGTTAGTAACAAGGTAATAGTTTGCATTGTCATCAATACCTAAAAGGATAGGATCACAAAAACATCACAAATGACAAAGGAGCACATTCTATTAGTTTCTTCTGTAAGTAGCCATTTTTATCATCCAATCTCATAATACCTGAATACTAAGAGCCTGGTTTGCTAAGTTATCTGGAAAGGTGTAATTCATTTGTAGACAGTAAAGTAGAAAAAGGCACATGAAAGTGATACACCAAATGCTAGCTCAGTAATACCATTAATTTGCTAAACTATGCCTATATTAACTCATCATAAATGAAATAAGGATAATATCAGTGAAGACAAAGGCAGATGAGGATCAGAAACTTCCTTGTCTTTTCATTAAATTCACTGTCCACTTGTGAGTTGGATTAGAAACACATCTGAAAGTTCTTTCGTTGTTCTCCGATGTCGTGAAATGAAGTAAACATATCTGTACAATTCTGCATCCAACACAGAGCCAGGATGTTCCACTTAACTTCCCTGGAACATATATAATCTGATAGGTTGCACTGTATTTTCAGGTCATCTTGGAGCCTCTGATGTATCTAAAGAATGAACAAACATTCAATGCAGAAGACTTTTCTTCATTCTGTCTTCTGCCTGACACAAGGGAATGCTATGCAGAAACTTAATATGGCATGTAAGGGATGTTAAAATAATGTCCTGATTGCTGAATTCATATTATCATCTCACTAGGGAGCCATCAGCCTCACAGATTAAATAAAAATAAATAAGAGAAAGAATCCATTCTTGTGGTTGCCAGCTGAAAACAAATTAAAAGCTGCTTCCTTCTTAACTATGGTCAATTGTCCCTGTCCACAGGAACCATGATTTGGAAATATAAAAGAATATATTTAGTTCTTGATGAAAGAATAATTTGGTAATATCTCCTAGAAAAAAAGCATTAAAGTTGTGGTTAAACAAAACCATTTTCCTGTCTATAAAAATTTTCAGATTTAAGACTAAAATGCTTCAGAAAAAAATTATCTCAACATCCCAGGGGAACAATGTTTTAATTACCTCATTTAGAAAGGGGAAACCAGGGGGACAAGGGGAAGATGGCGGAAGAGTAAGACACGGAGATCACCTTCCTCCCCACAGATACACTGGAAATACATCTACACGTGGAACACCTCCTATAGAACACCTACCGACGCTGGAAGAAGACCTCAGACCTCCCAAAAGGCAAGAAACTCCCCACATACGTAGGTAGGGCAAAAGAAAAAAGAGTAAACAGAGACAAAAGGATAAGGACGGGACCTGCACCAGTGGGAGGGAGCTGTGAAGAAGGAAAGGTTTCCATACACTAGGAAGCCCCTTCGCGGACGGAGACTGCAGGTGGCAGAGGGGAAAGCTTCGGCGCCGGGGAGGAAAGCACAGCCACAGGGGTGCGGAAGGCAAAGCGGAGAGATTCCCGCACTGAGGATCGGTGCGGGCCGGCACTCACCAGTCCGAGAGGCTTGTCTGCTCACCCGCCGGGGTGGGCGGGGTTGGGAGATGAGGCTCGGGCTTCGGTCGGAGCTAGGAAGAGGGCTGGGTTTGGCGGCGTGAACACAGCCTGCAGGGTGTTAGTGCTCCACGGCTAGCCGGGAGGGAGTCCGGGAAAAAGTCTGGAGCTGCCGAAGAGGCAAGAGACTTTTTCTTCCCTCTTTGTTTCCTGGTGCGCGAGGAGAGGGGATTAAGAGCGCTGCTTAAAGGAGCTCCAGAGACAGGCACGAGCCGCGGCTAAAAGCGCGGACCCCAGAGACGGGCATGAGACGCTAAGGCTGCTGCTGCCGCCACCAAGAAGCCTGTGTGCGAGCACAGGCCACTATCCACACCCCACTTCCGGGGAGCCTGTGCAGCCCGCCACTGCCAGGGTCCCGGGATCCAGGGACAACTTCCCGCGAGAACGCATGGCGTGCCTCAGGCTGGTGCAACGTCACGCAGGCCTTGCCACTGCAGGCCCGCCCCCGCACTCCGTGCCCCTCCCTCCCCGCTGGCCTGAGTGAGCCAGAGTCCCCGAAGCGGCTGCTCCTTTAACCCCATCCTGATCTGAGCGAAGAACAGATGCCCTCCGGCGACCTACACGCAGAGGCAGGGCCAAATCCAAAACTGAGCCCCGGTGAGCTGTGAGAACAAAGAAGAGAAAGGGAAATCTCTCCCAGCAGCCTCAGAAGCAGCGGATTAAAGCTCCACAATCAACTTGATGTACACTGCAGCTGTGGAATACATGAAGAGACAACGAATCAACCCAAATTGAGGGGGTGGACTTTGAGAGCAAGATTCATGATTTTTTCCCCTTCTCTTTTAGTGAGTGTGTATGTGTATGCTTCTGTGTGAGATTTTGTCTGTATAGCTTTGCTTCCACCATTTGTCCTAGGGTTCTATCCATCCGGGTTTATTTTTTTCTTAATAATTATTTTTTATTTTAATAACTTTATTTTATGTTACTTTATCTTTTTTCTTTCTTGCTTGCTTGCTTGCTTGCTTTCCTTCCTTCCTTCTCTCCTTTAGACAACGAATCATCCCAAATGGAGGAGGTGGACTTTGAGAGCAAGATTTATGATTTTTTTCCCTTTTCCTCTTTTTTTTTTATTTTTTTATTTTTTATTTTTTACTTTTTTGTGGTACACGGGCCTCTCACTGTTATGGCCTCTCCCGTTGCGGAGCACAGGCTCCGGACGCACAGGCTCAGCGGCCATGGCTCATGGGCCCAGCCACTCCACGGCACGTGGGATCTTCCCGGACCGGAGCACGAACCCATGTCCCCTGCATCGGCAGGCGGACTCTCAGCCACTGCGCCACCAGGGAAGCCCATCCCTTTTCCTCTTTTTGTGAGTGTGTATGTGTATGCTTCTGTGTGAGATTTTGTCTGTATAGCTTTGCTTCTACCATTTGTACTAGGGTTCTATGCATCTGGGGTTTTTTTCTTTCTTTTTGTTTTTAATTTTTTTTCTTAATAATTATTTTTTATTTTAATAACTTTATTATATTTTATCTTACTTTATTTTATTGTACTTTATCTTCTTTCTTTCTTTCTTTTTTCCTTCCTTCCCTCCTTCCTTCCTTCCTTCCTCCCTCCCTCCCTCCTTTCTTTCTTTCTTTCTTTCTACTTCTATTAATTCTTTCTTTCTACTTTTTCTCCCTTTTATTCTGAGCCATGTGGATGAAAGGCTCTTGGTGCTGCAGCCAGGAGTCAGTGCTGTGCCTCTGAGGTGGGAGAGCCAACTTCAGGACACTGATCCACAAGAGACCTCCCAGCTCCACATAATATCAAATGGCAAAAATCACCCAGAGGTCTCCATCTCAACACCAGCACCCAGCTTCACCCAACGACCAGCAAGCTACAGTGCAGGACACCCTATGCCAAACAACTAGCAAGACAGGAATACAACCCCACCCATTAGCAGACAGGCTGCCTAAAATCATAATAATCATAATAAGTCCACAGACAGCCCAAAACACACCACCGGATGCAGTCCTGCCCACCAGAAAGACAATATCCAGCCTCATCCTCCAGAACACAGGTAACAGGTAACACTCCCCTCCACCAGGAAGCCTACACAACCCACTGAACCAACCTTAGCCACCGGGGACAGACACCAAAAACAACAGAAACTACGAACCTGCAGCCTACAAAAAGGAGACCCCAAACACAGTAAGATAAGCAAAATGAGAAGACAGAAAAACACACAGCAGATGAAGGAGCAAGATAAAAACCCACCAGACCTAACAAATGAAGAGGAAATAGGCAGTCTACCTGAAAAAGAATTCAGAATAATGATAGTAAAGATGATCCAAAATCTTGGAAATAGAATACACAAAATGCAAGAAACATTTAACAAGGACCTAGAAGAACTAAAGATGAAACAAACAACGATGAACCACACAATAAATGAAATTTAAAATACTCTAGATGGGATCAATAGCAGAATAACTGAGGCAGAAGGATGGATAAGTGACCCGGAAGATAAAAGAGTGGAAATAACTACTGCAGAAGAGAATGAAGAAAAAAGAAAGAAAAGAACTGAGGACAGTCTCAGAGACCTCTGGGACAACATTAAACGCACCAACATTCGAATTACAGGGGTTCCAGAAGGAGAAGAGAAAAAGAAAGGGACTGAGAAAATATTTGAAGAGATTATAGTTGAAAACTTCCCTAATATGGGAAAGGAAATAGTTAACCAAGTCCAGAAGCACAGAGAGTCCCATACAGGATAAATCCAAGGAAAAACACGCCAAGACATATTAATCAAACTGTCAAAAATTAAATACAAAGAAAACATATTAAAAGCAGCAAGGGAAAAACAACAAATAACACACAAGGGAATCCCCATAAGGTTAAGAGCTGATCTTTCAGTGAAACTCTGCAAGCCAGAAGGGACTGGTAGGACATATTTAAAGTGATGAAGGAGAAGAATCTACAACCAAGATTACACTACCCAGCAAGGATCTCATTCAGATTTGATGGAGAAATTAAAACCTTTACAAACAAGAGCTAAGATAATTCAGCACCACCAAATCAGCTTTACAACAAATGCTAAAGGAACTTCTCTAGGCAGGAAGCACAAGAGAAGGAAAAGACCTACAATAAAAACCCAAAACAATTAATAAAATGGGAATAGGAACATACATATCAATAATTACCTTAAATGTAAATGGATTAAATGCTCCAACCAAAACACATAGACTGCCTGAATGGATACAAAAATAACACCCATATATATGCTGTCTACAAGAGACCCACTTCAGACCTAGGGACACATACAGACTGAAAGTGAGGGGATAGAAAAAGATATTCCATGCAAATGGATATCCAAAGAAAGCTGGAGTGGCAATTCTCATATCAGACAAAATAGACTTTAAAACAAAGTTATTACAAGAGACAAAGAAGGACACTACATAATGATCAAGGGATCAATCCAAGAAGAAGATATAACAATTGTAAATATTTATGCACCCAACATAGGAGCACCTCAATACATAAGGCAAATACTAACAGCCATAAAAGGGGAATTCGACAGTAACACATTCATAGTAGGGGACTTCTTTAACGCCCCACTTTCACCAATGGAGAGATCATCCAAAATGAAAATAAATAAGGAAACACAAGCTTTAAATGATACATTAAACAAGATGGACTTAATTGATATTTATAGGACATTCCATCCAAAAACAACAGAATACACATTTTTCTCAAGTGCTCATGCAACATTCTCCAGGATAGATCATATCTTGGGTCACAAATCAAGCCTTGGTAAATGTAAGAAAATTGAAATTGTATCAAGTATCTTTTCCAACCACAATGCTATGAGACTAGATATCAATTACAGGAAAATATCTGTAAGAAATACAAACACATGGAGGCTAAAGAATAATAATGAAGTGATCACTGAAGAAATCAAAGAGGAAATTAAAAAAACCTAGAAACAAATGACAATGGAGACACAATGACCCAAAACCTATGGGATGCAGCAAAAGCAGTTCTAAGAGGCAAGTTTATAGCAATACAATCTACCTTAAGAAACAGGAAACATCTCGAATAAACAACCTAAACTTGCACCTAAAGCAATTAGAGAAAGAAGAACAAAAATACCCCAAAGTTAGCAGAAGGAAAGAAATCATAAAGATCAGATCAGAAATAAATGAAAAAGAAATGACGGAAATGGTAGCAAAGATCAATAAAACTAAAAGCTGGTTCTTTGAGAAGATAAACAAAATTGATAAACCATTAGCCAGACTCATCAAGAAAAAAAGGGAGAAGACTAAAATCAATAGAATGAGAAATGAAAAAGAAGTAACAACTGACACTGCAGAAATACAAAAGATCATGAGAGATTACTGCAAGCAACTCTATGCCAATAAAATGGACAGCCTGGAAGAAATGGACAAATTCTTAGAAATGCACAACCTGCCAAGACTGAATCAGGAAGAAATAGAAAATATGAACAGACCAATCACAAGCACTGAAATTGAAACTGTGATTAAAAATCTTCCAACAAACAATATTCCAGGACCAGATGGCTTCACAGGTGAATTCTATCAAACATTTAGAGAAGTGCTAACACCTATCCTTCTCAAACTCTTCCAAAATACAGCAGAGGGAGGAACACTCCCAAACACATTCTACGAAGCCACCATCACCTCGATACCAAAACCAGACAAGGATGTCACAAAGAAAGAAAACTACAGGCCAATATCACTGATGAACATAGATGCAAAAATCCTCAACAAAATACTAGCAAACAGAATCCAACAGCACATTAAAAGGATCATACACCACGATCAAGTGGGGTTTATTCCAGGAATGCAAGGATTCTTCAATATACGCAAATCAATCAATGTGATACACCATATTAACAAATTGAAGGAGAAAAACCATATGATCATCTCAATAGATGCAGAGAAAGCTTTTGACGAAATTCAACACCCATTTATGATAAAAACCCTGCAAAAAGTAGGCATAGAGGGAACATTCCTCAACATAATAAAGGCCATATATGACAAACCGACAGTCAACCTCGTCTTCAATGGTGAAAAACTGAAAGCATTTCCACTAAGATCAGGAACAAGACAAGGTTGCCCACTCTCACCACTCTTATTCAACATAGTTTTGGAAGTTTTAGCCACAGCAGTCAGAGAAAAAAAAGAAATAAAAGGAATCCAAATTGGAAAAGAAGAATTAAAGCTGTCGCTGTTTGCAGATGACATGATACTATACATAGAGAACTCTAAAGATGCTATCAGAAAACTACTAGAGCTAATCAATGAATTTGGTAATGTAGCAGGATAGAAAATTAATGCACAGAAATATCCTGCATTCCTATACACTAATGATGAAATATCTGAAAATGAAATTAAGAAAACACTCCCACTTACCATTGCAACAAAAAGAATAAAATACCTAGGAATAAACCTAACTAAGGAGACAAAAGACCTGTATGGAGAAAATTATAAGAAACTGGTGAAAGATTGCAGATAATATAAATAGATGGAGAGATATACCATGTTCTTGGATTGGAAGAATCAACATTATGAAAATGACTCTACTACCCAAAGGAATCTACAGATTCAATGCAATCCCTATCAAACCACCACTAGCATTCTTCACAGAACAAGAACAAAAAACTTTCACAATTTGTATGGAACCACAAAAGAACCCGAATAGCCCAAGCAATCTTGAGAAAGAAAAACAGAGCTGGAGGTTCAGCCTCCCGGACTTCAGACTATACTACAAATCTACAGTAATCAAGAGAGTATGGTACTGGCACAAAAACAGAAATATACATTAATGGAACAGGATAGGAAGCCCAGAGATAAACCCACGCACATATGGTCACCTTATCTTTGATAA
The DNA here is from genome assembly GCF_949987515.2 of Delphinus delphis. Taxonomy (NCBI): domain Eukaryota; kingdom Metazoa; phylum Chordata; class Mammalia; order Artiodactyla; family Delphinidae; genus Delphinus; species Delphinus delphis. The sequence continues at coordinate 58,230,352 of NC_082684.1, read as the reverse complement.
AGGAGGCAAGAATATACAGTGGATAAAAGACAGCCTCTTCAATAAGTGGTGCTGTGAAAACTGGACAGCTACATGTAAAAGAATGAAATTAGAACACCCCCTAACACCATACACAAAAATAAAGTCAAAATGGATTAAAAACCTAAATGTAAGGCCAGACACTATCCAACTCTTAGAGGAAAACATAGGCAGAACACTCTATGACATAAATCACAGCAAGATCCTTTTTTGACCCACCTCCTAGATAAATGCAAATATAAGCCAAAATAAGCCAATGGGAGCTAATGAAACTTAAAAGCTTTTTCACAGCAAAGGAAGCCATAAACAAGATGAAAATGCAACCCTCAGAATGGGAGAAAATATTTGCAAATGCAGCAATTGACAAAGGATTAATCTCCAAAATTTACAAGTAGCTCATGCAGCTCAATATCAAAAAAACAAACAAACCAATCCAAAAATGGGCAGAACACCTAAGGAGACATATCTCCAAAGAAGATATACAGATTGCCAAGAAACACATGAAGGAATGCTGAACATCATTAATCATTAGAGAAATGCAAATCAAAACTACAATGAGATATCATCTCACACTGGTCAGAATGGCCATAATCAAAAAATCTACAAACAATAATTGCTGGAGAGACTGTGGAGAAAAGGGAACCCTCATACGCTTTTGGTGGGAATGTAAATTGATGCAGCCACTATGGAGAACAGTATGGAGGTTCCTTAAGAAACTACAAATAGAACTACCATATGACCCAGCAATCCCACTACTGGGCATATACCATGAGAAAACCGTACTTCAAAATGTGTCATGTACCACAATGTTCATTGCAGCTCTATTTACAATAGCCAGGACTTGGAAGCAATCTAAGTGTCCATCGACAGGTGAATGGATAACGAAGATGTGGCACATATATACAATGGAATATTACTCAGCCATAAAAAGAAACGAAATTGAGTTATTTGTAGTGAGGTGGATGGACCTAGAAAGTGTCATACAGAATGAAGTAAGTCAGAAAGAGAAAAACAAATACCGTATGCTAACACATATATATGGAATCTAAAAAAAAAAAAAAAAAAGGTCATGAAGAACCTAGGCTCAAGGCGGGAATAAAGACGCAGACCTACTAGAGAATGGACTTGAGGACACGGAGAGGGGGAAGGGTAAGCTGGGACAAAATGAGAGAGTGGTAGTGTATATACGGACATATATACACTACCGAATGTGAAATAGATTGTTAGTCGGAAGCAGTCGCATAGCACAGGGAGATCAGCTCAGTGCTTTTTGACCAGCTAGATGGGTGGGATGGGGAGGGTAGGAGAGAGGGAGACACAAGAGGGAAGAGATATGGGGATATATGTATATGTATAACTGACTCACTTTCTTATAAAGCAGAAACTAACACACCATTTTAAAGCAATTATATTCCAATAAAAATGTTTAAAAAAAAGAAGAAATTAATGATGATACCAACAGATGGAGAGATATACCATGTTCTTGGATTGGAAGAATCAATACTGTGAAAATGACTCTACTACCCAAAGCAATCTACAGATTCAATGCAATCCCTATCAAATTACCTATGACATTTTTTACAGACCTAGAACAAAAAAATCTTAAAATTTGTATGGAGACACAACAAAAGACCCCAAACAGCCAAAGCACTTATGAGGGAAAAAAAAAGGAGCTGGAGGAATCAGACTCTCTGACTTCAGACTATACTACAAAGCTACAGTAATCAAGACAATATGGTAGTGGCCCCAAAACAGAAATATAGAGCAATGGAGCAAGATAGAAAGCCCGGAGATAAACCCATGCACTTATTGTCAACTATTCTATGACAAAGGAGGCTAGGATATACAATGGAGAAAAGACAGTCTCTTCAATAAGTGGTGTTGGGAAAACTGGACAGCTACATGTAAGAGAATGAAATTAGAACACTCCCTAACACGATAGACAAAAATAAACTCAAAATGGATTAGAGACCTAAATGTAAGACTAGACACTATAAAACTCTTAGAGGAAAATATAGGTAGCATACTCTTAAATCACAGCAAGATCTTTATGATCCACCTCCTAGAGTAATGGAAATAAAAACAGAAATAAACAAATGGGACGTAATGAAACTTAAATGCTTTTGCACAGCATAGGAAACCAGAAACATGATGAAAAGACAGCCCTCAGAATGGGAGAAAGTATTTGCAAACGAATCATAGGACAAAGGATTAATCTCCAAAATATGTAAATAGCTCATGCAGCTCAATGTTAAAAAAACAAACAACCCAATCAAAAAATGGGCAGAAGACCTAAATAGACATTTCTCCAAAGAAGATATACAGATGGCCAAGAAACATATGAAAAGCTGCTCAACATCACTAATTATTAGAGAAATGTAAATCAAAAGTACAATGAGGTATCACCTCACAGCAGTTAGAATGGGCATCATCAGAAAATCTAAAAACAACAAATGCTGGAGAGGGTGTGGAGAAAAGGGAACCCTCTTGCACTGTTGGTGGGAATGTCAATTGATACAGCCACTATGGAGAACAGTATGGAGGTTACTTAAAGAACTAAAAATAGAATTACCATATGACCCAGCAATCCCACTCCTGGTCATATACCCAGAGAAAACCATAATTCAAAAAGACACATGCACCCCAATGTTCATTGCAGTGTGTTTACAATCCCAGGTCATGGAAGCAACCTAAATGCCCATCAACAGAAGAACGGATAAAGAAGATGTGGTACATATATACAATGGAATATTACTCAGCCATAAAAATGATATTCAGTCATTTGTAGAGACCTGGATGCATCTAGAAACTGTCATACAGAGTGAAGTAAGTCAGAAAGAGAAAAACAAATATTGTATATTACCACATATATGTGGAACCTAGAAAATGGTACAGATGAACCGGTTTGCAGGGCAGAAATTGAGACACAGATGTAGAGAACAAATGTATGGACACCAAGGGGGGAAAGCGGCAAGGGGTGGGGGTGGCAGTGTGATGAACTGGGAGATTGGGGTTGACCTGTATACACTGATGTGTATAAAATGGATGTCTAATATGAACCTGCTGTATAAAAAAAAGTAAAATTTAAATTAAAAAAACGTGATATAAATTTCAGTGAAACAAATGCTATAGTATTTGGTCAAAAAGCACAATGGTCTACACTGGAATCTGTAGTTCTTTTGTTATCATCCACATCATATACGTATCTTCACATAAAAGTATTTTAAAAGAATAATAGAACATAAAAAATGAGCTTTAATTGTGTGAGTAATATAAAAATCAAATTCTCCTCTTATACTGAAGTAATGCTGGACCAGCTTCTGTGGTTTATTGGTAACCATATTTTGCTGAAGTGATTTTGAAAGATGAGAGGTAATATAACGTGATCACACTTTCTAAATTTGATGATGATCTTAAAAATACAACAGGGAATAATGAGGAACTCTGGTGATGGGATCATTCATGTAAGTATCAGGTGTTAGTATTTCTTGTAGATTTAATAAATATCGTATACATATAGTGTAACCATATTGTCAAGCTTCTGGCTAAAAAATCATAAAGTTGAATTGCTTTGAAAGGCAAGGCAGAAAAATGAATACTTAGAAGAAAAAGAGGACTCTATTTGTCCATAGTAGAAAGTGAACTTTTATTTCTTTTACAAGTGTGACTTAACACAAGAACTCATTTTAAATCTTCAAGTAGATCTCTTGGCATATACTTATGTTTAATAACCACCTAGCCAAGAGGCATCTTTTAAAAACAAAAATTAGATACATTTTTTAGCAAACAGAGAAAAGGTTCAGTTCAGTACACACCATTGAACAGACCTCAATCTCTCAGAGAAAAATTGAAAAGCAAAAGTGCATGAACCATAGCTATTAGGCTTTCATGAACCCTGTAAGTGCCATTATTGGGCTATTTTGGTGGGTTTCTTTGTAATATTTCAAATATTGTAATTCAAAAAGTAAAAGACAGATAACCCTACCCATTTTCCCTTAGCATGATATAAAATAATAATCTGAGGTTTTTCTTTGCCATAATCAAACTATTAAAGGATTGACTGTGTGAATGTCAGTGAATAGTGAAAGGTCAGGGAATGGTGAAAAACATATTCATATAAATGGGTGGAAAAATCTGCTTAAATAAAATATTAACAAATAAACCTAAAATATTTTGTCTTTGTACACAAAATGCACTTTTTATTAAATTATATAAATTAGGTTTTTAAAAGTAAGCACATAATTTTAAATTCATTAGAGGAGATGGCTTTGTAAAATAATACCAGTCTGAAAAACTTGTAAAATATTAACATCTTTTCATAAGCAAATGTGCTGAGTCTTCCTAGCTCATCTATAGTTTATGTGCATTCTAAGCAAAGGATATTTTTAAAAGGAAGCCACCAAGAACAATAATAGTATTTGCAAAACAGAAAAAGTATGAATATTCTTTCGTAAAAATTTTTCATAGGATTCCTTAAATAATTACTTGTTAGCAAATATTTTATTTACGAACTATATTTTTAGGAGTGTTAAATTAATTAAACAAGGAAGCCATTAGACTGAGGTGGCCTTAAAGACCTGGAGCCTACATAAGCAAACCAAAATCTAAGCCTGTAAACATCTCAAAGTTATGGAATTGAAACCTAAGGATAACCAATCACAAACAGCCAAGTAGGCTCTAAGCTATACCCAATCAATAATTTCCTTATTTTGCTTCCACATTTTCTCTATAAAAGTCCCTCCCCAGCTCCTGTGGGTGGAGTTCTCCAAACCATTTCCTGACTGGTGCTGCCCAATTCAAATAGCTTTTTGCTCAAATGAACTTAAAAATTGTAATGTGCTTCAGTTTATCTTTTAACAGAGTGTGTATTTTGTGACAAAGCATGCTTGTATGTAGTTTTGTAAAAGTAAAACTTTTTATTTCACAAAATTTAGTAGGTGCCTTGTGTGTCCATAATATCTAGACGAATGAGATGGAAAACTCCATTATCAGAAAGTATTATCATTAAAAAATTACTAAATGTATTTTAAAAACACACTTCATGTATAGAAGGTGTTCCATGTCTGTTCCTTAATTTTTCTATCAAGTCAACCTAAAATGGCTATCCTTCTGGTCCCTATCTCTATATCTCCATGAAATTATTTGTTCATTTTACAAATCCCCACTGAACACATTGTATCGTAACTATCAGAAAATAGGTTCAATTTGGGTCAATAGAATGGGTGTTAGTCTTTCTCACTCTTCCAGGTAGAATATCTCCAAGACAAATAAACCTTTTGCTTGTTAATATAGACCACATCTGAATCTGATGTGTAATTTTTTTTTTCATTTTTGTTATTTTAACATTGAGACGAAAGTGGTAACAATAGCAAAGTAAAAAATAATAATAAAAAAGACCAATATTTAACTTTCCCATCCACCCAAGTCTCACACTGAAGTTCTATTCCCGTTTCCCCCATAAGCACCACTGAACTAAAAAATCTATTTTAAAGCACCCAAACCAATCCAGACCCTCTCGAAACCAAGAGCCCCAGCCAGAGCTGTCGCCTCTCTTGGGTCCAAGCGAGAGGATGGTTCCGGGAACGCTGCGCAACGCCGGGGACGGGCTCGGGCACTGGGCACTTGGCGAGGAGCCGGGGTGGCAGTCACAGCCTCTGTGCTGACACGCAGGGATGGGGACTTCTTCCGTGATCCCAACAATTTGGTTACACAGCCAAGCAAACGTGACTAGAGAGTTGGGTTAGCGGAATGGGAATCCGGATCTCAGAAACAGACCGGGTCCCTTCCAGCAGGATCTAGCAGGGGGTCGGGGGTCGGAATAAAGACAGAAGCACAAAGGAGATAAGGGCTGGTACACAAAGGGCTGATCTTTCTTTGCAAGGACTCCAGAATGCACTTTTTACTGCTGGCTGGTCAATCTCTAATGGCGAGTGCTGGCGAGTTGGCCCCGGCTCAGAGAAGCCTTCGAGCCGGATCTGGAACCAGATACACTGTCCCCACATCTGCCCACCCCCCAAGTCCCTACTGGTTCCACAATCACCTGATTTTCATTTGGACTTCTTTTACAGCTAAAGTAGATATAAATGGCTAAACACAGATCCGAGAGCCCCCACCAGGGGGGAAAACGGCAGATTCTATTGATGTCGCTGCCAAAAGGTGTTGGGAGGCTTAGAAGCAGCTAAGGGGAGAAGCAGAACACACATGGCCTGAGCTGGGCTAGAAGGAAAAGCAGGGGAGAAGTGACCCAGATGTATCCGAGCACGCAGGCGCCATTTTGGATGGAGACGGACCACCAGGGACGGTCTTTGCCTAGATGCTGCCAGCTCCCACAAGGGAAATTTTGTTCTGAGCGCCTGGTGAGTCCTCTCCCAGGTAGCACCCACTGGGCTCACAATGCTAATCACAACCGGAAAGGGGTGTTTTTGAGAAGTGTATGTAGGTTTCCTTAGAATGGGGAAGGAATAAAGGTCATATACAGGAATTGGAAAAATTGATCTTGCCACTTAATTGTGGTCACTGTGTACATTGTGATGACTTGAAGTGGGATACGGGAGAGAGACTAAAAGATAATCAAAATAAAATTTGGCCCCAAGAAGACCATAGACAGGTCAGTAAGCAAAAAATTAAAGTTCAAATTCACAAATGGTTATATGAGAGGCAGTGAGATGCACAGTCACTCCTACTGTGAAAGACTCATGAAAATTTTGAAGAAGATAATAGATGTAAATTAAGGGTTTAATAGATGTAAATTAAGGATAATAGATGTAAGTTAAGGGTTCTGGAACCAGTCATAAAGCACCCATGATTTAAGACAGGGAAAAGCAAAATTACAGCATTACTATTGTATATAGGCCATACATAATATAATTAGAGGAAATTTTAATATGTTCTGAAATTAAATAGCAGATACAGAAAGCAATAAATGTGAAAGAAACATCCATGTCTCCTACATAGGTCCTTACCAAACAGAAGATCCATAACCAGTCCTGATGCATGAGAACTGCTCAGTACACTGAAGACACCTAGTGACTCCAATTCTCATCATTAGCTCCTTTTCTATGTCCCTTTAAAGCTAAACTTTATACAAAATAGGCATGAATGCATAGATATGATAATTAGGATGTTTTGTCATTAAAACTACCAATGTAAAAAATGACTCATATTTCTATTCTCAACTGCAAGAGAACATTTTTAAAAATGGCTGTAAATCATTAAGATAAAAATCTAAGAGAAAATGATCCAAAACACTATTCCTAAAGTGACACAACTGACATTGCTATCTGATCTGTCAGAACACTGTACCTATACTTCACTTTCTGGAGGACTCTCTAGAAGTAACAGGGGTTTCCTTGATGAGCTCACTCATCTTAGCTCATGTCTAGTTTCGGCCCACAGATTCTAAGTCAATACAAGCTACAAAAAATATTATGCTACTCTTAGTACATTTTATACAATGTAGAGAGTACAACAGTCAGCTGTGTAATAATCAAACCTAAAAACGTCTGCTAGTCTATTATATTAATAGTGTGAGAAATCCATGAAAACAATTTGACAAGGAGAAAATTGACAAAGAGTTCAGAAATAATGGTCAATGAACTAATGGAAATGTGTTTTGTGAGGGGAAATGTGTAACTTGCTCTTTAAGGGAATGGCATATATTAAACTGTAGATCAACGTTTGGACCATCCAAGCAAAATGACAAAGTAGGAGAGCCCCATTCAAAGGAGATATATTAAATATATAAAGTAAACTTCACAGTCAATGGTGTGTGGCAGGAATTTTTTAAAACTATTATCCCCCATGTAATTAATACTTGTAATCTCACTTTTGATCATTCAAAACGTGAAGTCTTAGGCATAGCAAAGATTTATTAATGGATCCTAAAATATATGATTCAGAAATGACTAACAAAAATCTTTGCTTAGTAGGAAAGTTTCTATCATCTTGCTTATATACTGAAGGTGGAGGGAAGGAAGGGGACAGTTCTGCCAGCTGGAAGTAGTTGTACTTCCATGTCTGTATGTAAGGAATCAACCATTGCTCAAAAGCAGAAAAAAGAGACCTAAAATAAATGAGATGTCCAATGTTATACTCCCCATTATATTTACATAGTAAAGAAATTTCTAAAATGTAAAATTTATCATTTTATCCATTCACAGAAAATGTTTATTGTCCATCTGCTATATGCCATGGACTCTGCTGGACGCTGATGATACAAAGGCAAGATTTAAAAAACCCTAACTTCTTGGAGCACGTAGTTTATAGTTTATGAAATAGATAAAAATAAAAATGTAATCAAATGTAAAAGTGCTGATTTTATGAGTATGACAGAGGAGAATCAAGTGACACCATTAATATTTCTAATAATAAGATGTAGTGTACAGAGGTATATTGCTGCTGTAACAAATTACCAGAAATTTAGTGGCTGAAAACAACAAACATTTATTCTCCTACAGTTCAGGAGGTCAGAAGTCCCAAATCAGTTGCACTTGGACTAAATTCACCGTTTCAGCAGGGTCGTTTCCTTCTGGAAGTTCTAAGGGGGGAATTCATTTTCTTGCCTTTAGCTTCTCATGGCCTCCTATATTCCTTGGATATGGCCCCTTCCTCCCTTTTCAAAGAAAATCACTCCAATCTCTACTTCTGTCACCACATTCCCTTCCCCTGTGACCCTGACTGACTCCTTTCCTTCTTAGAAGGATCATTGGTATTTAATTGGGCTCACATGAACAATCCAGGATAATCTCCCCATTTCATGATCTTCAATTTATTCATATTTAAATTCACTTTTGATAGATAAGGTAACATTCATAGGTTCTGGAGATTAGGCTGTGGATGTACTTGGAGGATTATTATTCAGCCAACCACAGGAGGCAATAGACAGTTTCCTGTGGGAATAAGCCTTGATCTTAGATCTGATAGATAAGATGTTAATCAGAGCAAGAGGAAAGAGAGAGAATGTGAAAATACTGTCGTATGGGAGAGAGTACTTTGCACTTGATGAAAAGAAAATATATTAATATTAATATATTATATATATTAATTCAGATAATGCTAGCATAGAGTACAGGGAGAGGTTTTTTAGATAAACAAGAAGAGATCCTTAACCAGACTTGTAATCTGAACAGAAGTCTGGATGCAGTATAGATAAGGTATTCCTTATTGTGGGATAGAGCACATGTTGATGGGGGTGGGGACAGGAAGGGGGAGCAGTAAAGTAACCAGATAAGAGTTTATTTCAGTGTCCTGTGGTATGATAAATTTGATGTGATAAGTTGGTGTGATAAAGAAAAAGAGAACTAGACAGTAGATTGGGAATTATTTAAATCAGAGGTAGAGAGAATGGTCCTATATTTTATTATTCAAATTAGGAAACTTTTGAGAGTGAAAGAGAGAGCTAAACATAACTCACGTTTTATATATATATTATATATATATACATATATATATATACACACACACACACACACATATATATATAGAGAGAGAGAGAGAGAGACAGACAGACAGAGAGAGAGAGACAGAGAGAGAGACAGAGAGAGAGAGAGATTAGGAAGGTTCTAAGCATGACATAAAAGGTAACAAATGTAAACAAAACCAGAAGGGTTTAGAAAAGCTATAGACTTTAGGTGAGTTCTTTTGGAGGCTAAACCCAAAGATATCCCTGTGATTACATTACATTTCAAAACAGTTGAAAGAAGAATTAAAAAAAAAAGGATTAACCCACTGGAGAATTAAAGGATATAGGATAGATTATTGAGCACATTTTGCAGAACTCAGGTGTACATCCTGAAGCAAATGTGATCTTGGTTCTCGCCTCACTTTCTGTAAATTGTCTAAAGCTAAAACAAAGCAATTTAATAGGCAAAGACTGGAATAAGGAACAGCCTCATGGAAGACTGCACTGAACGTTTTGAAACAAAAACAGATTAAGACCCAGAAAACACTAATGCTGAGCAAATAAAATAAATAGTGCTCCAATGTCATCAGAAGAAAAGGGCACCTATAAATATAATAAGCTTAAAGGACACTGTAATAACAGCCCATGCTAGCTAGCTATGTGACTAACATATATAATACTATATATGTGTGTGAATATATGTGTATATATCTCTTTATTTTTCTCACAATATGGCATATTATATAATATAGTATAATGGTTATTATATATATTATATATAATATGATACATCTATACATACAACAAATATTTATTGTGGAGGAAACAATAAAAATACTCTGAGGGGAAACCCTGTACCTAAGTTCCAACTTTGCCTTTGAACTAATGAGGAGAAATACCTCTAAATACTGAAGAAGATATTTTAAATTTTAATTGTATTGTTAATGGGACTACAATATCATCTTTAAATAATTCCATTGCCGTACAAACTCTCTCTCTCTCAGACAGATGGACATTAAACAGCTTTGTAATGACTTGCCACTAATTCAGAAAGTTCACTCCCACATCACCCCCGATCAGTGGAAATGATAAAAGAATAAATGAACTTCTCAAACTAAAATTACCAAGCTCAGAGACACGTAAACTTCCATGGCATAAGGTAATGCCATTGGCTTTAATGACAAGCTGAACTTGTCTGGGATTCATAGACTCTCTCAAGGTTAAGTACTAAGTCAGACCATGAAACAGACAAGGTTGAATACTGCAAGGTAATATACTGCATATATTGACATTGGCTGTCATATTGGTATGTTAGTATTATGCAATATACCGTGTCTGATCATCAGCCTTTCTTCAACATCCTGCCAAACAACATTTAAATGATGTAAATCTCAAAGATCTAGTCTTCTGGAAGATACACCAGATAAAGACAACTCTTAAACCACAGTTGAAAGGACAGAAAGTTCATCTTTGGGTCCATGATTTTCCATAAAATAGATATAAGTTATCCTTACATCACTGGAAGAGTATCTCAGTTAGACACCTTAAGCTGAAAATTTTTAGGAATCAGAAGCAGACGATCTTTGGCAAACAGAAAACTTACACCAAAGACCTATAGAATAAGATAGACATGAATGGAACCACGGGTTCTGATAAGTATGTATGTTTATTTTTATAGCTATTTTCTTGCCTCTTTATTGGTTTAATACCCTGGAGACAGATATTTTTTGATCAGCTAAAGAACACAATCAAACAAAAAAATGGATTTGTCCTTAATTTCTTTTAGGCTCCACCTACCTCCTTTTAGTACAAGTCCCTTTTAATAAGTGAGTTTTTCCCCTAGGCAATTGGATTTACCTCAAATGTGATTTTTATGAGAAAACACCACAAGAGGCCATATATCCAAAATCCTAAAATCCCTTATCATGTAACACCAAAAGAGTGGTTGATGGCTCTACTCAAATCATACTTGGGTACCTTTCAGACTTTGTTGACTTTATAACTGACTTTCACAGAAATAGAGATTAGAAAGTGTCCTTAGGAAAATGGTATATATGTGGAAGCTATCTCACTTTACAGACTTTACAAAGAAGTCTCCTGTTCTGAATGATCTACCTGTTAATCTCTGTACTATAAATCTTACCACTTGTGTATGAGTTCACTCTTCAACGGCACCCTATCTGTATAATATGATTCAGAAACTCCATAAAGGTATTTTTGGCTGAAATCAGATGATTGGGTGCCCACACCCCATTAAGTGGTATTAGATTTGTTCCACAAAAGCCTATTGTTCTACAGAAACCTACAAAGAGGTCAGTGACTTGTCTTCTCAGTATATTGATGTATGCATTCAGTTCAATGTTTGATTTTACCTAGAGCCCAGTTTGGCTCATCAACTTTTCCTCTTAGCAAAAAAGATCTTAAGATAATTTAATTGAAGAAAGAGAAAAATTGGTCTCAAATTGAAGAAAGAGAAAAATTGGTCTCAGTTTAAGACTCCAAACCATAGTTACTGGAAAGGTATGTGGTGTCAATTTCTTTTGTCTTCCAGACCACTTAATGCTTATATAAGGCCTGAAAACTGTGGGGAAAAAAATCCAAAGTGAAATATGCATGGAATATAGACAATGCCAGTAAGACCATAAATTTTCTTACCCTTAAAACTCACTAATTTGGGCATGCTGTGTTTCAAGAGAGGAGTCCTAAATATAACATTGTTCTTTAAAGGTAAAATGCATGTGATCTTAGGCAAAGAATGTTGTACCTAATTCTTAGAGATATTCTGGTATCTTTACTACTAATAAAAAGATCCAGAAAACAAACAAAGAAATCAGGGAAATAGATAATTTGGCTAATATCCCCAAATTGTTTTCCTCCACACTGTCCAAACTGGGAATTTGATCCATTGCCTTGGGTTAATTTGGGCACTTTAGTGTGCTAATAGAAAGTACACAACAAACTGTAGTCATAACACTTTTCTTAGAATTTGTCAATGTTATTGTCTTAGCTCAGGCTGCTATAACAAAATACCATAGACTGGATAGCTTAAACAACATTTATTTCTCCCAGTTCTGGAGACTGTGTAGTCCAAGATCAAGGTGCTTGCAGATTTATTAATCCCATCATGAGGGTCCCACCCTCAAAATTTTATCTAAATCTAACTATCACCCAAAATCCAGATACCATCAAATTGTGGGTTAGGGCTTCAACATATGAGTTTGGGGAGGGTACAAACATTCAGTCCATAATATTTACAGTGATCAAAATGTTGCAAAGAAGTTGTCCCATCAAATGACTGAAACAGAGAGAGAAAGAGAGAACAGAAATACTTGATAATAGATAGTAAAACAACCACTCTGCAAAACATGATACATGATAATAATGCCTCACACATCAGTACAGATTTAGATTAATCATGTCCCATATGGTAATTATATCCCCAGCTCAGTCTAGAGAAGGATTACAATTGTCACAGCAAAGCCCATTAACAATTCCTGAGAAATCAAAATAGAATCGGGGTAATTAAAATAAAACCTAAACTTTTTTTTTCCTTTGTACTTCATCTAGTTTCACTTGCTCTCAGGTTGCAGCAGGCAGAGGCTTTGTGCCCAGCTCTTCAGACTAGAGTTTCTAGTGTGAAATGGCTGCGCCCAAACGCTTCAGCACAGCAGACCACATGCAGAGGTGCTGCACCTGGCGCTTGGATCTGCAGACATGAGCAGCACGCCTGTGCCTGACCAGCAAGAACTCCACCTCCTCACCTCCAGGCTGAGGCAATCTCTATAAAGCAGCTCTGCCCAGCATGTCAGGGAGAGCATGTGCTCTAGAGCCGGAGCTGTCACGTCTCTGTTCTTTGATCAAAGAAAAAAACTTCCCTTTGTTTCTAAACTGAACTCAGTCTCATTCTTATTCTGTTGGCTCCAATGACACCACTGGGCACGCTGGGTTGGAGGACCCTTGCCCAGGGACCTACTCAAAAGAGTTGGTAACAAAATGAAGGTCTGGAAATTGAGACAATTTGTATCAACATAGCCAAATTGGTGGGACAAAAAACTGAGACTACCTATATCAATACAACTTAATTTGCAGCAGTAAATTCTTATGTGGGAAGATGAGACTTCAAACCTATAAATAACTTTACGATTTACATTAGGAAATTATTGGAAATCAGTATACCTGACAAAGAGTTTGCTCATTTCAGGGAACGGCACCCTCTTTTTTTTTTTTTTTTTTAGTTAATTTTTATTGGAGTATAGTTGATACAATGTTGTGTTAGTTTCTGCTGTACAACAAAGTGAATCAGTTATGCATATACATATATCCACTCTTTTTTAGATTCTATTCTCATATAGGTCATTACAGAGTATTGAGTAGAGGTACCTGTGCCATACAGCAGTTTCTTATTCTTTAGCTATTTTATGTATAGTAGTGTGTATGTGTCAATCCCAATCTTCCAATTTATCAGCTCTCTTTTCAATCAAACAATTTATTCATCAAGACCCACCTTAAGACCTTCTCCTCCCTATTCTCCAGTCCTGAACTGTTTTATGTGAACTTTACCCAGTCCTAATCAATCCCCTACTTTAAAAGACCCACCTTAACTTCTTGAGCCTAAGCAAGAAAATTCTGAAGATAAATTGACCTAACTTGTATCTGTTGAGTTACGTACTATGAAAGTGGTATTCTTTCTTGCTGCAGTAAATTTAGTGAAGTAAACTTTTCTTGACCAACAGATTTTTCTGGGGGCAGAATACAATAGTACCTATTTCAGTGGTACTCAGATGGGACATTTAGCAGTGTACGGAGTCATTTTTGATTGTCACAACTTGGGAGGGGGTTCTATAGGCATTTATGGCATCTAGTGGGTAGAGACCATGGATATTGTTAAACATCTTAATGAACCCTTTCTTCCCCAACCCAACAAAGATTTATCTGGTCCAAAATGTCAAAAGTGCTGAAGTTGAGAAACGCAGATCTGCTTCATTTGATTGCTGTAAAGATTAAATAAGACTTTTAATGTTTTGGCATAAACCCAACATTAAATATGTTAGTCATTATTGTTATTAGTCTTATTGGTATGTTTATCAGAGCATTTAAGAAGATTCTTGGGCTTCCCTGGTGGCGCAGTGGTTAAGAATCCACCTGTCAATGCAGGGGACATGGGTTCGAGCCCTGGTCCGGGAAGATCCCACATGCCTCGGAGCAACTAAGCCTGTGCACCACAACTACTGAGCCTGTGCTCCAGAGCCTGCGAGGCACAACTCCTGAAGCCCTGGCACCTAGAGCCTGTGCTCTGCAACAAGAGAAGCCACTGCAATGAGAAGTCCGTGCACCTCAACAAAGACCCAACACAGCCAAAAATAAATAAATAAAATTAATAAATAAGAAGATTCTTTACAGACATTTAACATCTATAAAAATGAAGAAGAAAAAATCTTTTAATTCAGCAGCATAACACTACATATGTTCTCATCACTAAAAAATACGGTGAGTCACAGTGGAAAGATATACCATTTCCATGACTGCAATGGCACAAATGCCCACTGTGTAGCACTTCCCAGTTTTAAATGAGAAATGTCAAAACACATACAGCTTTGTCTGTAAAAATTTTAAGAATCAAATAGTTTATTTGCCCACAATGTTTAAGCATTTTCAATATGATATATATTAAGTATCACTATATTGGAGAATGTTATTATTCAGCAGAGGCTCTCAAAACCCTTTTAGTTTTCTATATATTTATCCCTAATTGTCAAAAACCAGTTAAGTACTTGTTCACTCTATAATTTAAGTGCATTTTACTTCCTTACCCATGTAGAAGAGAGCTCTTTTCTAGATTTAGTAGTATTTTTGGTTGGATTAGGTCCAATTTCTGATATGTTTTGGAGAGTCCATAGAAACCAGGATCCAAAAATAAATCTTAAATAATTGATCATAATATCCAAAGAGCAGTAACAGTAGTGTAATAAGACCAATTGCCCACTGATCATACCTTCTATTTTCTTTCAGTATCAATCAACCCTGAGTTACCACCCTTCACAGTTCCACAGTGTTCTGGTGGAGCTGTCATTCACCATGGCTCCAAACCAGTCAATCAAATTCTCTCCTTCCCTAGAATTTGAATCTGACACCTTTGCAAAAAGACAGGAGGCCCTTCAAAATCTGTCTTTCCAACATCAATGGGAAAGAGACTAGTCATCAGTTCTTGACTTTCAATCTGGGTTATCCTCATCATTATATAGGTTATTCAGACTTAAAAAAAAAATACTTTGTGAGTCCTAGTGTCCTGATAATAAATTTATCTTCACTTAGGCTGAGTCATATTCTGTTACCAGAGGCTTCTCAATGATACGTTATTAGCATGTATGCCCCAACATATGCTCATTCCAAGAGGCTTCTATGTTCTGAATTAATTTCTGAAAAAGAAATAGGAAACAGCTCAAGCTGCATCAGGCTTAGTGAATTGTATCAGCAGCTGCAGACTAAAGGGTGCTCTTTAACATTCTAAGAGCATAGAAAAAGCTGCTACAAAAGGCTCTGGGTGTTCAACCACACCCAAAACCTGGAATGATACCAGTCACAATATCATCCTCAAATATGAAGACAATGTATTTCACTATTAATGTCTTTCTCACATCCTATTCTTAAAGAAAGTCTATGAATAAAAACTCTTGGCAGAGCAAAACCTAATCTGATCTACTCCTCACCCTCTAAAGCTGTACCTTGCAATAAAATAAAGATTGAAAATTGAATCTCATCAGAGCACTCATACCACCAGAGCTATAAATAGCAATTCCAGAGGTGACTACAAGTAAATGGAGGAAGAGGAAAAAAATCAGTGACTAGCAATGGAGAGAAAAGGCCAGCTCTGGCAAGCTGGCTAAAATGGCTAAACTGCTTAAATGATGTATTTACATAAAAAAAGCAATGACAGAAAGGTTAAGAAGGCTTTAGGCTAGGTATTTAGATAAGATTACATATTATTTTTTAATCCTCTCTCAGTTGACAACCTTCTGTAACTATTTCTATGCAGAAACATGACCAGAATGAGTCAGTACAGTGAAAGCCAGTTGAAGGCATGAGTATAGATTAGTGCTATGACTTGACTTTATGCTTCTTATCTCTCCACAGCCTGTTGCTTTAAGTCTGGCCTAACTTTTTTCAAATTTTGGGCCTCAGGACCTTTACTAATTTACATAAGGATCTGCAGAAGAAACACTTCATAAAATTTCCATGTATAAATTGAAAGACTTCTATGAAATGCACTAGTTAATCTTGATGATAAATTTCTTTTACCAGCCATCTGGTTTAACTTTGCGAAATGCAATGCAGTCTCCATGACAAAAAGAAATGCAAAGTTCCAGAGGGGATTTTTTTTTTAACTTGGAAAATATAAAAAGTTGACATATTTTGCAGAGTGCCTTATAAAAGATCCCTTGGTATTTTTCACTAACAGATTTGCTTACGTTAAAGAAGATTGACTATATGAATGAGTAGCAAAATACTGGTAGATGTTAGAGCCAATCTGACTTTACTGAATGATTATTTCCTTAATCAGAGTTGGAAAGATTAAGTTCTTATTATCTTCCCATTTAAAAGCAATTAGTGATACATCATATGCAAAAAAAATTCAGAACAATGATGTCTACCTTGCAATGCTTCAAGAAAAAGTAAAACTCATTTTTTTGCTTTCAGCTTTTGAAAGGTAAGTTATTATTAAAATATATATTCTCTTAAGTCTAACAGAAACAGAATAATAGTCAAAACTATTAAGTTCTGTTGCTGCTTTGCTTTTGAGGCCCTCTTTCTCATTGAATCGAAACAGTATGATAGCATAGTCAATATGAAATTATTTAAACTGTTGATTTGCAGATTCAATATCACCAGATAATATATTGGAAGGAAATAACATCCTAAGAAAACCAGAAAATTCATTTTGGTTGACTGGAGTTTCGAATTTCTTTCTTTCTCTGAGTTTATTTCTATTTTATTGTTTACCATAGTAAATAATAGGCAAACAAAAAAAAAAAAAAAAGAAAGAAAGCCATAGCTTTGACTAAATGTTTCCCCCTGAACAAGTTCATATACAAGTAGCTTACTTATGTAGTTGGAATGAAAGGGAAAATTTCTTACAGTTGACAATGTATTTCTTCATGATTTTTCACATAGTTCTAGTTAATCTAGTAAATAATAAAATAATTACATTGGAAGTTACATTATTTTGTTTTCTTTTGTTGTTTCCTTGATAGCATGAACTCCTTCCAGTAGAATGCTATAGTTTTCAATACATTAAGATAATGTTTTACATTGTTCAGTCATAAAATATTTAGACAGCACAAAATTGTCTGGCTTCCATCAGCCAATATGTTTTTAATCAGATTCAAATTAATCCAACTAGTTTATCTCACCATAATCATTGACAAAACTTCTTCCTCAACCAAACTTTAGTTAGGCACCTCTGATCCCTCTTCTCATCCAGGCTTCTACCTTGGACAGCCTTCAGCAAAGAATACTGCTTAGTTGGTTTAGCAAGAATCCCTCAACCCTTAATATCTGGTCAAGTTTCTCATCCTCTATCCTTGATATTTGGTCATTTTGGCCTGACTTCAGCAAGAATCCTGTTGTCAGTTTAGCAAAAAATCCCTTGAAGTCTTCTCTTAGTTATTTTCCATTCACTGACCCCCTTACTCTGCTCCTTGGCTATAAATCTCTAGTTATCTTTGCTATATTTGGAGTTGAGCACAATCCCTCTTCCTTATTGCCATAGAATTGACCCCTATTGCAATAGTCTTGAACAAAGTCTTTCTTACTATTTTAACAAGTGTCAGAGTAATTTTTTCTTTAACATCATGGATGCCTGACTTCTGTTATAATGAATAATTGGGTTATATAATGTGGTCAGGTGGGAAAAAGGAGATATTGGTTTCCACAGTTGTAAATGATAGAATTTGTAGAAGAATTGTAGAATCTCTCTTCTCTCCTGTCTTTTCTGGCTTAGAATGGCAATTTAGGACTACTTCACCAAAAATTTAGAGGAAACAAATACATTATTAAACTGATCCAGCATAGGATTATCAAGCAAGCTCAAAGGGATAGTAAAGAACAGGGGAAAAAATGAAAGTCAAAATAGAGACCAATAACCTGGAAAGAAACCAACAGTCACCTAATATATGTACTCTGAATCAAAGGTCCAAACAGAGTCAGTATATATGCTTCTTCAAAGTGGAAAGTAGGAAAGTCATCTAACAGTTCCATGTCTTATACCTCAAAACCTTCCTTCTGTTTTTCTTTTTTTATCTATCTTTTAGGCATACTTATATGTATTTAAAGGGGAGCAGAATTTACCACCCCAAAATATGCCTCTTTGGCATAAGTATTATTTTAGGTTGATAATTTTTAAGAAACAGAAGACACAGGGAAAACTCTGAAAATGGAGTAGAAGTTACCCTTTTGTAAGAGGCATTTACTTTTATAAGGGAAATCTCCATTTGTAAGAGTTTCTCTCTCACTCTGTCCCAGGAAGAAAAGGATGACTAAATCTCTAGAATCTCTTATTATATGGAGAAGGCAAAGATTCAGATCTGCATAACCTCACTTATTTACTGAGCATTTCCTAGCAGTCTCCCGTAACTGGTTCCCCCACTCTCCAAACTCTTTTACTTTTAGCTGACGATGGTATTTAATATGGTGGCTTGGGAGATTTTGGGTTGTTACTCAGTTTTTCCTGGGTAACTCCTATACAGAAAGTGTACATGTTTTTAAACTTCTGTTTGTTTTTCTCTTGTAATCTGTCTTCTATTACCAAGGAGTCTCGTCCAAGAACCTAGAAGGGTAGAGGGAAGTTATTTTTCCTCCCCCACATATTCCTTGTTCTCTCCCCAACCCCAGTAAATCTTCTAATCATCTGTTCTCCTCTCCTTCACAAACAAGATTTATGAAATCTTTTATTTCTTCACCATCTATTTGCTCCTGATTCAAAACTATTGATACCTGTATTCTGCTACCTCTGGTACATTGAAATCATTCTTACCAAGTTCATTAATTCTTCCATACTTCTAAATGTATTGAATATCTTTGGGTTCTTATGTTACTTGATCTTACATCATTTCATAACGTTGACAGCTCTTAGTTTAGAAATGTTCCCTGGCATCTATGAACACTGGTTCTTGTTCTACACTGACCATGTCTTTTTAATCTCCTTTGCCATTAAAAAGGAGACTGTCACTTAAACACCCCATGAGTTTTCCCCCAAGGAAACGCACCAGCCCTCTTCTCTTCTCATTGTGTACACTTTCTACAAGTATCCTCCATCACCCTGTATGACTTGAGCTATCATCATTAAACTGATCATGCTCATATCTTTTTCTATATAGTTCTTATATCATATCTGAGATTCAAAGCAATATATCCAGTTACCTGCTTAATATAGTCACATTCAAATTCAACATATCCCAATGGAAATAATTTTCTGAAGGAACTAGTTACCATAGTTACTCAGTGAGACAACAGTAGCTATAGTAGCCATGCTCTTCAATAGAGGAAAGCAGCCACTGCTTACTTGAGGAAAGAGAAGGAGCTGGAGGAGTAAACACAGATTCAGGGAAATAAATACCTAAACTTCACTCTCTTGCCACCCTCTGATTTTCTACTGGTGCTTGGGATGCATAGGACAAGGTAGTTTTTTTCCATGAAGTCCCTAAAGTTGAGCCTTCCCAGGCACAAAGCAGGGTGGAACAAGGCGAAGTGTGGATCTAGAGAGACAGAGAGTAGCGGAGTCCAACACTTTTTCTGTCAGTACCTAATCTTGTCATTTGTCTGAATGAAAATACCAACCTCCACAGTGAGAAAAAATGCATGACCCAGCTATCTACTGTCCCACTAGCCTTCTACTCTGAGGTAGAATTGGAGCACAATGTCTGGCATCACCGGCTTTCTTTTGCTGGCACTTTGAACAGTAAGCCATGATGACATTTTGTCTTTCTTAGGATTAGCAGTAGTTCAGAATCAGTACCTAATATCCTTCAGAAAGTCTCAGCATTTCCACTTCTCCACTGCATAGCCAGTCTTGTGAATGGTAATGGCTTGAGAAAAAGTCACAGTATATCCTTTTGGGTGTGTCTCAGTGTCCTTACTCAAAGTACGCTGACCTCCCCACCATTTCCAAGTCTGTGAAAAAACATTTATGTGCACAAAACTCAGCAAAAATCTTTGAATCTTCACTATGGTGATTCAAGTTAGGTATCTTCTAGCAAATAAATGTACAAGTACTCCCTTCAAGAGGTGAAATCTAATTCTCCTCCCCTTAGGTGTGGGCTGCATTTAGTGACTTAACTTTGAGTGAAAAGAATGTGGCAGAAATGATATTGTATGACTTCTGTAACTATATGAAAAAAGCGATCTGGGTTTCCTCCTTGCTCACATTCTTCCTGGGGGGAGCTCAGTTGCCATGTCATGAAAGAAACACAAGCAGTCCTATGAAGAGATTTGTGTAGCAAGAAATTTAGACCTTCTGCCAATAGCCATGTAAGTGGATTTTCCAGCCTCAGTCAAGCCTTCAGATGAATGAAGCTCTGGCTAACATATTTATTGTAACCTCATGAGAAACCCGGTAACCAGAACCACCAAGCTAAGTTTCTCCCAAATTCCTGATTCTCAGAAATTGTGAGTTAATAAATGCATGTTGTTTTAAGCTGCTAAATGTTGGGGTAATTCGTTATGCAGCAAAAAGTAATTAACATAGCACTTATGTATGTCAAGTATCATCTATTCTATTTTGAGATCTATTTGGGATCAATGTACCATTGCCCAAAATTCCAACAGGTCAGAAGTGTATTTATTATTCTGTTCCTGTAGCTTACTTTTATCATTGTGCCTCCATTTAATTCTATCCCTATGGGGCTCATGATTTCCATCAAGGTTAGGTCATCTACCACAGTTAACTCTGGCTTCCCATGACAGCCTCCACAACTCATCAAAGCCCCTTCATGATTGTGATTCTTTATGTCTTGGCAAAGAGCATATCCTCTGGGCCTTAGTGAAGAGGATGCTGAGGGAGTAGTTGAGCAATTAGTTTATAATCTATTCCAAAATTATCATCTTCCCAAGCATTCATACTCCGTTTTCAGCATGCCAATGAAAGTCTAGCACTTCACGCTCATTAACTATAAAGCCATCAATGAGTCCAAACATTAATTAACCAATTTAATGAATTATTAATACCAGTCCCAAATGCTCAAGCTACCATGTTAAATCCTGAATCTCAGGTGAGTGCACCCATGAATTTGACTCTAACTAATCTGATATTTTAATTTCCCTCATTTAATGACCGTTGAATCCACCCACTGTTTTAGTCTTCTATGACTGCTATGACAAAGTACCAAAAATTGAGTGGCTTAAAATAACAGAATTCACTTTCTCATAGATCTGGAGCCTAAAAGCCCAAAATCAAGGTGTTGGCTGAGCTGTAATCTCTGATGGTTCTAGGGCATAGTCCTTCCTTGTGTTTTCTAGCTTCTGGTGTTTGCCTGCAATTTTTGGTGTTCCTTGGCTTTTAGCTGCACCATATCAGCAACATAGCCATCCTTCCCTGTGTGTCATCACATCATCTTTTCTCTATACATGTCTGTTTCTATGTCCACATTTCCCCTTTTTATAAAGATACCAGTCAGATTAAGACCTACCCTAATGACCTTAATTTAAATTGATTACTCTGTAAAGACTATTTCCAAATAAGATCACATTCTGAGGTACTGCAGGTAGGACTTCAATATATCTTTTTGGGAGGACACAATTCAACCCATAACACTCCCCAGCCTCCTACCAATACTAATTGGTAAAGCCCCACACTTCTCTCAGTATATAGACTATATTTTCCCATACAATTCTGGTACTTTGCCTTTGTCTATGCTGGGATTTCACTCTCATGGACCTGGAGAAGATGGAGATCGGTTACAAGGAGAATTGGCATCCCTTTGTGAGACAACAACGGGTAGCCGAAATCTTTAATGAGGCAAAAGGGTGTGTTACTGCTTCAATTAGCAAGGTTCAGGGATTTGAGATTTCAAAATTCTCAACCTTTTCTGTGACTGTGCATTCTCTCCCATCTACCATGTACACTTTACTCTTCCATCAGTAGTGTGAGAGAGTTCCTGTTGCTCCATTTACTCACTAAAACTGTACACTGTTCTCATTAAATGTGAACCATTTTGGTGGGTTGATAGTGGTTTCACACTATAATTTTAATTTCCAGTTCCTTTATTGCTAAGGAAGTTTAGTGCCTTTTTTAAAAAATGTTTATTGACCACTTGAATACCTTTTTTAATGCCTGTTTAGAGTTTCTGTCAATATTTTCTTTTGTAATTTTTGACTTTCCCTTATTAATTATAGTTCTTAATAAGTGTTTCAAATGTAATTTCCCACACTATAGCTTAAATTTTCAATTTTTAAATGATGTCTTCTGAGACACAGAAGTTCTTATTTCAATTATAGTCTGATTTATAACATTTTTGTGGTTAGTTTTTTTTTATAAAGTGCTATGTAAGTTTTTATCTATACTAAGGTCATTAAGTGTATAATATTATATTCTAAGAAATTTATATTTTAACATATGGAAGGAGTTTGGGGGTGGTGTGATGTAAGATCAAGTTTTAAATTTTTCCAGATGCAATTGCCCTGCACTAGCACAATTTTCATAAATCAAGGGTCCAGATATACATAGGGTAAATTTTCAAACTCACTCTTCTGTTCCATTCTATTAGGCTGCCCTTGCATAAATATCATATTGTCTAATTGCCAGACTTTTATACATAGTGTTAGTCAAGAATAAAAATTGTTCCAGTTTGTTTTTCTTTTTCAAGAAAGCCTGCACTTTTCTGGAAATTTTTATTTTGGAGAATGCTTACCAATATCAAAATTTTTATTGAAATGTTAACTGGGATGGCATTGGATATATAGATCATTTTGACTAGAATTGGCATCTTTAATTGTAATGATCAAGTCATACAAATCATGAGCATAGCCTGACAATCATTTAGGTCTACAATAATATCTTTCAATTCTTTTTTTTTCTGTTTAGAGATTTTATATGAAATTTCTTAAGCTTATTCTCAGTTGTTTGTTGTTTTCTGTGGCTATTATAAAGAGCTTCCTTTTGTAAAAATTTTATTTCTCATATATATGTTCATGTTATAGGGACTTACAGTTGACTTTTACCCAAACATATCTAGTTAATTTGCTGAACGCATTTTTTATGGTCCCTGTTTCTGTCAGACTTTTAGAAAGTATAAAAAGGTAAAAGGGAACGGGAATTTTAAGATTTAAAAGAATGGAAAATCCAAATTAGCCAAATATATACATTTTAATGTCTGTTTTTGTCAGTGTCAGTTACCAGATATTAAATTAACTTCTTAACTGGTTTGACTACAATCGTTCCTAATTAAAGTAAAAATATTTTAATTCATATCATTATTCTCCAAAAATATTTTTATTATTATTATTTTTAATACATTTATTTATTTTATTTATTTATTTTTGGCTGCATTGGGTCTTCATTGCTACGTGTGGGCTTTCTCTAGTTGCAGAGAGCAGGGGCTACTCTTCGTTGTGGTGTGTGGGCTTCTCACTGCAGTGGCTTCTTGTCACAGAGCATGGACTCTAGGCATGTGGGCTTCAGTAGTTGTGGCTCACAGGCTCTTGAGAGCAGGTTCAGTAGTTGTGGCACACGGGCTTAGTTGCTTCGCAGCATGTGAGATCTTCCTGGACCAGGGCTCGAACCCGTGTCCCCTGCATTGGCAGGCAGATTCTTAACCACTGCATTACCAGGGAAGACCCTCCAAAAGTATTTTAAATGAAGCATCTGAAACATTGTGAGAAGATGTTTCTGTGCTAATCTTTTCTCTCTAAAAATATTTAAAACTTAGAGGTCCACCTAACCACATCTGAAAAAAGATATTCTAAAATGTTATCTCATTTCTGATGGACCATTGTATTTTAAGTAGTTTCCATTTTTATAATTTTATATACTTTCCAAAGTTTCTAAAATAAATATATATTGCCTTATAATCAGAAAAATGACAATTTTTAAAAGTAAATCATTTTAGACATTTAAAACACTGTACAGTGGGTAATAATGGAGTAACACATATTACTGCTTTAAGCATATGAAATGAGTAACCCACTATATTTGACTTGATTGCATCTAATTGTTTAGGATGAACTCACTTATTAATTCTAATATGTCTGAATAGTCTTTAGATCTATGTACATAACCATAAAATAATGATAGTTTTATTTCTTCTTTCTAATGCTTATAACCTGTAGTTTCTGTTTGTTGCTTTAATGAATTTCCAAGGGTCTCTAGTGTAATGTTGACTGTAAAGGGTGATAGCAGGTACCCTTGTCTTGATTCTGACCTCTAAAGGAACACTTTAAAATTTCATTACTGTGATGTGTACTCTATGATTTTTGTAGACACCTGTTATTATATGATGTATGAAGTCTCATCTATTCCTAATTTGCAGAGATTTTATCATAAATAAATTTGAAATTGCACCAAACACTTTTTATTTATCTATTGAGATAAACATATGATTTTTCTTTATTCTGTTGGTGTAGTAAAATATATTTATTTTTAATCCATGATATATATTTTAATGCATTGCTGGACTAAGAACATTGTTAGTATAATCCATTTTTACTTATTTATCTTCTTGTTGTTTCAGTTGCTGAGAGACGTCTATTAAAACTCTCCCTCAGTGATTGTGGATTTGTTCTTTTGTCTTTGTACTTGTGTTAATTTCCATTTTATAAATTTTGAACCTATGTTACCTGAACACAGATTTAGAATTTTATATTTCCTGGTAATTTGATTATTATTTTTTTTATTATTGTGTTGTGTCCTCTTTGTTTCTTAAACTGTACTTTGCTTGACATAAATATGGTTACTCTGGCTCTCTTTTGTTAATTGTTTACATGGTACACTGTTCTCTCACCATTTGCTTTCAAATTTTCTATAAACTTGTATGTTAGATGTGTCTTGTGTAAGTAGCATATTTTGGAATTTTAAAAATACAGTCTGATAAAGCTTGTCCTTTATTGGTCTTTAACCAATATGCAACATGATAACAGATGTATTTGGGTTTAAATCTAACATCTTATTAGTTGCTTTCTTTTTGTACCCCCCATTTTAAATTTCTCTTTTTTCTTACCACATTTTGTATTATTTTTTCTTTTCCCATTTTTTCCCTAATGTTAGCTTGGTATACACTTTTTATAATTTATTTTAGTAATTTCCTTTGCAGTTACAAACTGCCTCCTTGACTTATCAAAATCTAATATTACTTAGTACTTTACTCTCTTCCCAGATAATGCAAGGAACATTAAAACAATGTAACTCAATTTACCTCCTTTCGAATTATTTGACATTATTTCCACATATTTCAATTTTATGAATGATTAAAACTCAAGATATTTTATTATTATTTATTCAATATTCATTCAGATTTACCTGTTTTATTTCATACATTCTGAACTTCTGAACTTTCATCTGTGCTTATCTTCCTTCTACCTGAGGAACATCATTGAATTTTTTTTTTTTTCCCCCTGCGGTACGCGAGCCTCTCACTGTTGTGGCCTCTCCCATTGCAGAGCACAGGCTCTGGACGCGCAGGCTCAGCAGCCATGGCTCACGGGCCCAGCCGCTCTGTGGCATGTGGGATCTTCCCGGACCGGGGCACGAACCCGTGTCCCCTACTTCGGCAGGCGGACTCTCAACCACTGCGCCACAAGGGAAGCCCCATTGCATATTTTTATATTATATGTTTGATAGTGATGGTGATACATTTTCTCAGTTTTAACTTGTCTGAAATTATCTTTATTTCAATTATAATTCCCAAAGGATATTTTCACATAGTATAGAATTCTGGGTTGAGCAGTTTTTGGAAGATACTTTGATTTTTTTCCCACTCTTTGGCTGCTTTTAATAGTTTCTTTTTGTCTTCTTTTTTTCCCTCAATAGTTTTAGTGTGTATGGCAAGCAGAATCCTAAGATTACCCCCATGATTTCTGGCCCCTGATGAACACACACCTTCTCCCAATTATTCAATTAAATACTAAACTAGGTACTCCTGTGAGGGACTTTGCAAATGTAATTTAAGATCTCATTAGTTGATCTCTAGGTAAGGAGCTCATCCAGGTGAGCCTAATATAATCACATGAACCCTTTCAAAGCAGAGCGTGGTCTCCAAAGAGTAACAGAACAGAAAGTCAGGGACTTGAAGCAGTAAAAGGGTTTGATGCACCAGTTGCTTGCTTGCAAATGGAGGGGGGACCATGTTGCAAGAAATGCAGGTGGCCTCTTGAGAGCCTCCCCAACTTCTAGTGGCAAGGAAACAAAAATCTCAGTCCTACAAACACAAGAAAACCAAAACAAGAATGAGATTTCAGTCTTTGATGCCCTGAGAACCCAGCTAAGCAGTGCTGGACTTCAGATCTACAGAAATGTGAGTCAGCAAATGGATGCTATTTTACACTGTTTGTAGTCATTTGTTATGCCACAATAGAAAGTTAATACAGTGTGATGTTCCTAGGTTAGGTTTTCTTCATAATTTTATTGCTTGGAGCTTGTAGAGGTTCAGGATCTGATATACAATGTCTTTTAACGGTTTAGGAAAATGACAAGACATTATCTTTTTCAAATATTGTTTCATCTGCCCTTTTCTCCTTTTTTCTCTTTATGGTACTCTGAATAACATATATTAGACCTTTCCCTTGCATCCTCTATGACTCCTATTTTTTTCCTTCTAGTTTTTATATCTTTTCCTCCATTCTGCTTCATTAAATCTATTTTCTTCAGAATTATTTCCTCTCCATTTATCCAATATTTTGTTTAATCAACTGTTTTGATTCTTCATTTGGTTATTGAATTTGTCAAGTCTCAGATTTCTATTTACTTTTTACATATTCCAGTTTTCTGCTTAAATTCTGTTCTTGTCCTTTATTGCATTCAATATAGAAACTACCACAATCTTAAATGTATGTGAGTATCCAGTATCTCTTCACTTTATAGGACTATTTCATAACAATTGTTGTTTTCTATTTAATGTCTACTGTTTTCTGTTGTTTCTTTTGGTTTTGTTGTTGTTGTTGTCCCTTCTCTCTTTTCTCTTTGTGGGCCTGATAATTTTAATATCTGTGTCCAACATTTATTGGAAAATATTTGTAGAAGTAACTTTGAGAACTAGGATAGTATTATCTTCTTCCATGAGTATTTTGGTGTGCTTCCTCCAGGTGCCTCTTGGCACCTAAAATCTAGGATCACCTATATCTAATTTTATAGATTTACATTTTCCAATACGAGTTACAGGCCATGGAAAACCTTTTCTGGTTGACCATTATTCCTAGATTGCAACTCTTAGGTTCTAACCTAAAACAAGAAGGGTATACCAGGGATTTTTTCCATCCTCGATAGGTCCTGGATATCAATTTCTGACACTTTACCTTTACAAAAATCCTCAAAAATTCTCTCAGCCTCTTCCCCTCTCAATTACCCCTTCTAGCAACATGCAAAAACCCCCAAATCTGAGTTAAATTTTCTGATCCTCCCCCTTTCACCCAGTTCTGATGTAATTCTTTACTACTTACTGGTTCTTCAACAGCATGAAACAGATGATTTTAATAATTGTATTAATCAGGGTTCTTGAGAGAAACAAACCAATAGAATATATACATTCTTGAGGGAGGCAGGGGGTGGATATTGATTGATTAGTGTAAGCAATTGGCTCATGTATTGTGGGGACTGACAAACTGACAAGTCTCAAGATCTTCAGAGTGAGTTGGCTGGCTGGAGATCCAGGAGTGCTATTGATGTGGTTGCAGTCTGAAGGCTGGCAGGCTCCAGACGTAGGAAGATCTGCTGTAACGGTTCATGTCTGAAGGCAGAAAGAAGGCCAAAGTCTTAGTTTGAAGGTAGTCAGACAGGAGGAATTTAGTCAAACAGGAGGAGTTTTCTCTTACCCAGGTGAGGCTCAGCCTTTTTTTCTATTCAGGACTTCAGCTGATTGGGTGAGGTTCACCAAAATAGAGAGAACAAACTGCTCTACTCAGTCTATTGATTCAAATGTCGGTCTCATCCAGAAACACCCTCACAGGAATACCCAGAATAATGTTTGATCAAATACCTGGACATGCTATGGCCCAATCAAATTGTTATATAAAATTAATCATCACAAGAATTTCCCCAGCTTTTCTTCCTATATCTGAATATGAAAGTGCACTTGATTTAAATTTAAGCTAATGTTCTCATGCTTATGCAGTGAAATCCAATTTCTTTAACATAAAATGTTAGAATCAAAATCTGACCCTAGTACTTACTGTATAGCACAGGTAACTATAATGAATATCATGTAATAACCTAAAATGGAAAAGAATCTGAAAAAGAACATATATATACAAATATATATATATATGTAAAACTAAATCACTTTGCTGTACAGCTGAAACTAACACAACATTGTAAATCAACTATACTTCAATTTAAAAAAAGTAACTTAAGAAAAAAAAATTTGACCCTAGTGAGTTTTGCAGACTTTATATTATTAATCACTAACTTACACCATAGCCATCATGAATGCTTGGCTTTTCTGCACATTCCAGACAGTTTTACAACTTCTTGTCCTTGTTAAATACTCTCTTCCCAGAATGCCTTTTTCCCCTCTCTTAACCTGACAAAATGCTACTTACCCTGCAAATTCTCTCCCAATTGTCGCCCCCTTTTTGGAATGTTCCTTAACACACTTAAAGCCAGAGAATTAATTGTTATTAACCCAGAGAATTAATCATTTTCCTCCTTTCATGTTGCATATTTAATATCTATGTGTGTGTATAAAATGATATCACACATAAATATGTTTTGAAATATAAAAATAATAAAATGAACACTTGATACTTCAGCACTCAACTTACAGACTAGACCATTTTCAATCCATTGAAGCTAACAATTGCTCCTCTCCTTTTTCAAATCACTTTGGCCCCCAAGAGATAATCACCGTGAATTTTTGTTCATCTTTTTCTTGTTTATTTTCAGTTTTTCTAAGTCTCTAGATTTATCCCACATATTTATTTTAAACTATTTCATTTAATATTGATTCTAATGTGTTTGCATACTGTTGCATGTAGCTGTAGTTGATTTATTTTCTCTGCCATTTAGTTTTTCATGGTGGTCTTAGAATACAATTAATTTAACCTTTTGTCAATGAAGAAATTGCTCATACCCTCTGGGTTTTTAATATTACAAACACAGGTGCCACAATAATTCTTATGCATGTCTCTAGGTATAGGATATTCTGTGCACAGGATATTGTCATAGGCAGGATTTTCTTTAGAGTATATGGTAAGAAGTAAATTTGCTGAGTCTTAGTGTGTGTCCATGTTTAACTTTAGGTAATGGCTAATTGTCTTAGAATGTTATTGACCTAATTCAACTTACACATCAAATAAGTTCTCATTACTTTATATCATTACCACCAGTTGGTATTTTCAGACTTCTAAATTTTTGCGAATTTGGACGATGGAATAGGAACCTGTCACATTCTTTTACATTTATCTGATTACTAACAAGACTAAATATCTTTTCATATGTTCACTAAGCAGTTATTTCCTTTTCTATGAAATACCTCTTCGTGTCTTTGCTGATTTTTCTACAGGTTTGTTTAAATTTTATTTTCTGTTGATTTATGAGTTATTTATATATCTTGGTATCAAACATTTATCAATTTTATGCATTGCAGATATTTTCTTGTTTTGTGGCTTATGTTTTCAGTGT
The DNA here is from genome assembly GCF_949987515.2 of Delphinus delphis. NCBI lineage: Eukaryota > Metazoa > Chordata > Mammalia > Artiodactyla > Delphinidae > Delphinus > Delphinus delphis. Next base: position 58,200,116 of record NC_082684.1, on the reverse strand, counting down.
CTTTGTTGTGCTCTATGGAAAATAGCAGTTTAAATTTTTAATGTGTTCTACTTTAACCATCTTTTCTTTCTATTGTTAGTATCTGTTGTAATTAATAAATTCTTACCCACCCTGAGGTCATGAAGTTATTCTTTATCATTTTCTTCTATTTGTTTTAATTTCCATCTATCCTTAAATGCATAATAAATCTAGATTTTTGTGCATTTTCATTTTTAATTAAGAAACACATTTTTTTTCTGTATAGTTTGGCTATTTTCTCAGCACCATTTAATGAACAGACCTTTCTTTCCTCAGTCGTCTTGTTACTGAACTGAACTTCAGTTCCCTTTCCTGTGCGCAGTAAAGCCAATCTACTGACACAGAGTTGTGGTGAAGGAAGGTGCAGTATTTATTGTAGGTGCCAAACAAGAAATCCAGGCAGCTCATGCTCAAAATAACCCAAATTCCTTGATGAGTTTCAGGGAAGAGATTTTAAGGGCAAAGGGAAAGAGAGGAATTACAGGATATGTGATCAGCTCCTGCATAATTCTCTGATTGGTTGATGGTGAGGTAACAGGGTGGTGTCACAGTGGTTGACATTATCAATCCTCGGACAATCCTGGGGCTATCTGCTCATGGTCATCATGTAGTTAGCTTCTTCTATTTGGTGGGAACTTTAGATTCTGTAAAACAACTCAGAAATGTGCATCAGATACTGTTATCTATGTACTTCAGGAAGAAACTAAAGATTCTGTGACGGCTAAATGGATGACTTACAGTTTAAATTGTTACCAGTTCTCCTGGCCCAACTGCTATTTTTGTTGCTGTTTTTGTTCACATCCTTTCAATCATTAATTCTTGAGCTAGGCTTTTGTGACTCAGGATAGGCTGGGACACTAAAGATTTTCTACAAACATGAGACAGGCAGAGGACATGGGGGTCTGTTCCAGGAAAGTCCCACAGGGTCCTGCTTGGTTACAGTCTGTTGTATACCAAGTTTCTATATCTGCATAGATATCTCTGGGGTCTCTCTTTCATCCTATTTATGCTAAAATTTAGTGGTTTTTATTTTAGGTTTTATTAGGTCTGAATATATGGTGACAAAATATGGCAGATCTATCTTACTCTTCTTCAGGAGTATCTTGGTTCTGCTTAGGCTTTTACTTTTCCATTAATATTCAAAATCAGCTAATAGTTCTTTTAAAATTTTGTGCAATATTGATTTGAAATTTGGCAGATGCCATATGTTTGCCAAATAGTCCATATACCTCCATTTTGAAGGGTTTTGTCTACAGAATGGACTATGAGAGAGAGTACTGCTTGATACTACTGAAATTAAGCATTTGGGGATGGGTGTGATTTCTCCATATACCCTCTTCCCCTGATTTGGTGACAAGATCATGTGTGAGAGACAGAAGAGAATCTGAATCCTTAAGGATGGGATGAGAAGAATGGTTTTACTGCCTTGGAAGACAGTTCTTCATTGGTTTCTTGTACTTCTGCACGTTTACCAGCAAAGGCAGTGACTGTCTGTCTGGACTATCTTTTCAAGAGTGTTTGTATAACAAACAACATTGGAGGATAGAAATAGTCTCACACTGTTGCAAAGGGCAGACATGTTACTCTCTAGTATAAAACATTCAGGTTCTCAGGCTCAGGGTTCCTCTCCTGTAATGCAGTCCCTTGACTGTGAGATGTAACCTGACCGTCTTTGAGTTGTCCTGTAGAGACTAGATAATAGGAACAAAGCAAACATGATCCACACGCTGCTTGCTGCTATGGGTAATAAAGTCAGTTACCTCTGATGCATCAGGCTGATTTATAGCTTGTAAGTAGGGTAAAATATCAGATCCTTCACAGCTCTTGACATACTGAATCCAATATTATATTATTGAGAAGTTTTGTGTTAACCCCCTGGAATTTTGATGTTTTTATGTTACCTTAGAAAGCTTAGTCCAATCTGATACAGAATAGCCCTGAACCCTGTTTTTTCTCCTCCCTATTGCTGTGGAATTTAATTGTTTTTCTTATTTTCCTATACTGGTTGGATTCTCAGTGTGGTACTAAAAAAAAAAAAAAAAGTGAGACAGTGGGCACCTTCTTCTTTTTCCTGAGTCTAAAGGGAATGCTTCTAAAATTCTCCCATTAAAAACAATACATGCTGTAGGTTTTGGTAGATATTTCTTAGCAAATAAAAGGAATTTTCTTCTTTTTTTACTCAATTAGTGATTTTTAATCATGAAGGAGCATTGAAATTTATCAGATTCTTTTTTAAGTTCCCACTGAGATGATTATATGTTTTCCCCTTTAATCCATTACATATTTTCTAATGTTAACTGACCTTTGAATTCCTATGACAAAACCAACGAGGTCATGATGTGCTATCATTATTGTACATCAATGGATTTGTTTTGCTAATACTCTGTTTGGATTGTTTCATAAATATTCATGAGCAAAATTTGCTTGCATATAATTGTTTATTTGTCAATCTCTTGCAGAATAATTATGGCTTCTGAAGCAAGGACCATATCTTATTCATGTTTATATCTTTAATACTTAGTAAAATGCCTGGCACAATGCTTTGCTAATAAATGTTTTGAATAAATGCACAATTGAGTAATCATACTCTAAGAAAGAAATGAACTTATGTGTAAGTTTTAAGTATTCTTAACTTTAAATGAGATAACACATATTCATCAAATTTCTATATTGGCTTATCCTCAAGCCATAGATATGAAAGAGAGTTTTGACAACTCACCATCAGCAGACACTACAATTTTACTCCCAAAAGGTCATTCTGATATCTGCATTTTGTCAATTTCCATTCCCACTAACATAGAACCACTCACTATCACCTTCTGTCTGAGTTACTGTAAATGTCTGCTGATTGGCTTCCCTAACTACAATCCCCCACCCCACCTCTCTATTTATCAAACAGAAAACAAAGTGATCTTTTTAAAAAATTAGTAAAATTGTTATCCATCTCATGCTCTAAACCTTTCAATTGCTTTTCACTATGCTTGGGATAACATCTTAAATTCTTACAATAGCCTATATGCCACTACACACCTGCATCTTATCTTGCCCACCTCTTCTCACACCTCTATTTCCTAGTTCACTACCAAAGAACCACAGTGACCCTCATTCTGTTAAAATGCAGCAGTTATCCCTTGGTTCTTGGTTTGGAAGATAGATGATTCAAATATTGAATCATCTATAGATGATAGATTAGAGAACTTCCTGGAATGCCTGTCTAAATTATCACTCTCCCTGTTTTTTTACCTTTGTAACTCTATTACACTATTTAATTATTTGCATCTGTATATCTAATTGTTCAATGATTTTCTGCACTTACATCGTTGGTACCATAAATGTATGGAGTATGTCTATTTTGTCTACCATATATATGGCCAGTCCATAATTGAATGCCTTGAAGTTAGATATTGCTCAATAAATTTTTGAATGAACAAAAAAGGAACAATATGTGAGTTATAAAACTATTCATAAGTTTTACTCTAGTCTCTCCACTTTGGAGATAGTTCACCAAATAATCAACTAAAAAATGTGTGTTGCTACTTATAAAGAAGCAATCTGTAAATATCAATTTATCAACACTCAAAAACTAAATGGAGAAACATGTAGGTGATTGGTGACATCTGAAATAGCTACTAAATATTGTGGCCATGTGAATTATGTCAATAAATGCTATGTGTTCATACAATACAAATGTAACAGATGTCTCTCTTATGGTCTAAGCTTTATTTGCAGTTCATTCCAGGCATATTTGGGAATAACTTGTGCAGACCCCACAGAAGCCTATTTACAGAAATTCTTTAGAATTCCTGGAAAGACAACACAGTATAAAAAAAGAAAAATACTACAAATGACTTTGTATCATTTGTAGCCTAATATCAGAATTTTAGGCTTAAGGAGGATGAGATAATTTTGAGGGAACATCGTGCTTGTTTCTCAGTTTTGTCTCCTAGTCCCAGGTGCTTGAGCTGATGATATATCAGCCCTACATTGCTATGTTTGAAATTTAAAGAGTCTTTTTATCAAAAATCCAGTATTTCTATTTAAACACTGATTTGATTATCTTCTTGTAGAATGTGTTAACAAATGGACTATCAGCCCAGGAGAGGTAAGCCTGGATGGGCAAGGATATGAGACAGAGAAGGCAAAGGAACTAGACGGACAGGACAGCAGAGTGAGCACAAAATGTCCAGCAGGAAAACCTACTCTGTCATCTCCCATGGTCCAAGGCTTATTTGCAGATCAGTTCCCCAGAGACTAAACAGATGCACAGTTTTGACAGAGGTAACCTGGTCTCCCTTTTTGAGCTTTAGCTTAACACATCAAAGCACCACCTCCTACCAACAATTTTTATGAAACGCAACTGCTTAAGCACAACACCTCTCTTCTGACCATGGTTCCCATTTCCAAGCCTCTGACTTGAGCAGTCATCATCAGATCTCCAAGTTTCCACAAATCAGCAGCCATCCACACCTCACTCATTCATGGTTGGTCATTTTCTCCTCTTATATGATAAAGTTGTAGATTCTTCATCACTATGAACTTCTCCTAACTCAGAGGCCACACATTTAACCACATAAACTATACTAGAGACACTCAAAATTTTAACTGCCAGTAGAATTAGCTGATATGCCTACTTGTTGCAGTAACATAAAAGGAGAAAGAGGCATTCTCCCTCACTTGATAGATTTGTCTCTGGTGTCTCTGGAATGAAGGCAGAAGACCACATAGCCTACCTGAAAAATTGAATGATGTGTGGGAAACACAGTGGATCCAAAAAAATGCACCAGGGAGAAAATAAGAGCCATAGCAGAGGGGAAGAGGGCCAGTGGTGCCCAAAGCACCTGTCTGTCCATTCAAAGGAGGTTGAGGGAAAGGATAGAAATAAAACTAGAGTTGCCACATTATTACTGAGAATAGTCTGTGAGCATATGTGAAACAGCCTTCAGAGCGTCCTGAAACTATTAAAGACTGAATGAGGGAGAAAAATACAAAAATATATAATATATATACACAAAATAAAATACAAAATACATTTTTTTAACATCTTTATTGGAGTATAATTGCTTTACAATGGTGTGTTAGTTTCTGCTTTACAACAAAATGAATCAGTTATATATATACATATATTCCCATATCTCTTCCCTCTTGCGCCTCCCTCCCTCCCACCCTCCCTATCCCACCCCTCTAGGCGGTCACAAAGTACCGAGCTGATCTCCCTGTGCTATGCGGCTGCTTCCCACTAGCTACCTACCTTACGTTTGGTAGTGCATATATGTCCATGCCTCTCTCTTGCTTTGTCACAGTTTACCCTTCCCCCTCTCCATATCCTCAAGTCCATTCTCTAGTAGGTCTGTGTCTTTATTCCTGTCTTACCCCTAGGTTCTTCATGACATTTTTTTTCTTAAATTCCATATATATGTGTTAGCATATGGTATTTGTCTCTCTTTCTGACTTACTTCACTCTGTATGACAGACTCTAGGTCTATCCACCTCATTACAAATAGCTCAATTTCGTTTATTTTTATGGCTGAGTAATATTCCATCGTATATATGTGCCACATCTTTATCCATTCATCCGATGATGGACACTTAGGTTGTTTCCATCTCCAGGCTATTGTAAATAGAGCTGCAATGAACATTTTGGTACATGACTCTTTTTGACTTATGGTTTTCTCAGTGTATATGCCCAGAGTGGGATTGCTGGGTCATATGGTAGTTCTATTTGTAGTTTCTTAAGGAACCTCTATACTGTTCTCCACAGTGGCTGTATCAATTTACATTTCCATCAACAGTGCAAGAGTGTTCCCTTTTCTCCACACCCTCTCCAGCATTGATTGTTTCTAGATTTTTTGATGATGGCCATTCTGACTTGTGTGAGATGATATCTCATTGTAGTTTTGATTTGCATTTCTCTAATGATTAATGATGTTGAGCATTCTTTCATGTGTTTGTTGGCAGTGTGTATATCTTCTTTGGAGAAATGTCTATTTAGGTCTTCTGCCCATTTTTGGATTGGGTTGTTTGTTTTTTTGTTATTAAGCTGCATGAGCTGTTTATAAATTTTGGAGATTAATCCTTTGTCAGTTGCTTCATTAGCAAATATTTTCTCCCATTCTGAGGGTTGTCTTTTGGTCTTGTTTATGGTTTCCTTTGCTGTGCAAAAGCTTTTAAGTTTCATTGGGTCCCATTTGTTTATTTTTGTTTTTATCTATACACATATATGTATATGTTTATATGAATCAACCAGGGTTATAAAATAACTGAGTAATATAATTAACTATAGTTTCATATAGAGTAGGCTATAATGAGGTTATATTATTATTTTCAAGTTTAATCTGGTTGTAGCTGTTTTAATTTTATGTGGTAAGATTTGTTATATTATTAAAAAAGGACATACACAAGTTACTATAAAACACTGTAAATCCCCCCATACACAACTTTGAATGGATATTTCTCCACTTTGGAGATAAAAAGGAAAGCGTGTCACTGCTGCTGGGAAAAGGAGTTAATCAGGTAGAAAACATCTAAGCAGCTGACGCTATGGAAGGCCTTTTACTGAGGTGAAAGCAGTGTTACCAAGGAGTAACACTCTGGTGACATTCAGTCTGAAAGACTATTAGGACACTGACAGTTGGTACTAGAGACGAAATATCTCAGCTGGCTAGGCTGGATTCAAGCAGAGAGCATATCTCTAAACTGGTTACATTAAATGGAGTCTTTATCTAAAGTAAGGAGCTTGAGGGTTTGTTATAGAGGAGAAGGAAAAAAGGACAGCTGAACATGTGCTGTGAAGAGAGGGACCGAATAAAATTCTGTAAAAGCATTATATACTGTCTAACTTTGTCAAGTAAACCAGATTTTGTGGACAAATATTTAATAGAGACTACTTGTTAACATTTAATAATGCTCTTCCTGCAAATTCAGCAAAATAGGTACTATTTTATGCATTATTTTTATTACACATAAATAAAATATATTATGTCTCCGTCTTGTTAGGCATAATTACTTAACCAGACCACTTAATTCATTTGGATTATACTCTGTCCTTCCTAATCAGTGTCATGGTAATGAGCTGGAAACAGAGCAACAGTCTCCAAAAATGTTGAAGGCACACATAAGTGTTTGGGAACATACCAACAATTCCCAAGAGATTTTTGTTACAGAATTAATTTGCTCTAATAGTGTTCCATTAGTAATTGAGATAAATGAGCATTGAACTTGGAGCTTTGCCCTGCAAAGTAATAGTGGATAACAGGAAGTCTGAGATATGGTATCTTCCTTTCACCTTCTCTATAAGGAAAACCTCTGTACATAGTATCATCTGGCCTTTCTGAAAGTATAAATAGAGATGTGCTCAATTGTTCCATTTTCGAGAGAAGCAAAATGCTTCCTTAAGGTCTCATGGTAATAAATGGTGAGCTGAATCAGAAGACAGAAGCACAGATAAAGAATGAAGTCTTGATGAGACTATAAAGAATTTTTAGGTAGAAATAGAATATAGGTCTATCTGAAGTGCAAGGTAGAATGCATTTCTATGCCAGATGTGTGAAACACATGGAATAGTAATATGCATCCTAAACTGAAATGTAGGAATTCCCAAACAAATTCTAATTAATTAAAAAAAATAAACAGATCTCCATATTTTAACCAAACTCAGACAGAAACCAGAATCCACGGATGGAATGCATATGTAAAGAGGCTTCTCTTTTGTGCATACCGGGAGTACTAATATTCCTGAAAGATAACAAGACAGCTTCTTCTCAGATGCTGAAACAGTGTTTCTCACTTTAGGGGAGCAGCATTCCTTGAAGTTCCTTCAAAAATTATCCCAAATAAAAGGGGTGCCAGTGGGACATTTACCTTATGCCTGATTAGCGATTAGGTCCATCCATCCAAATAACCTAAATTGGAACCATTTATCAAGACATTGTTCAAACCAACATCACTCCTAGGATGTTTCACAGCTTGTTTTGTGTGGAAACAGACATGTAAACTCAACAAAGAAGCTGTAACAGCAGAAATATTTCAATAACTGCAAGGAATCCACCTAAGAAAATCTCTTCTGAAAAATATTAATAAGATACTTAATACTTTGTGCACAACCTGCTAAATTTCCTCCCATAATTCAAAATCATTCATTTAAAAAATGTTCAGGACTTCCCTGGTGGCACAGTGGTTAAGAATCCACCTGCCAATGCAGGGGACAAAGTTCGAGCCCTGGTCCAGGAAGATCCCACATGCCATGGAACAACTAAGCCCGTGCACCACAACTACTGAGCCTGTGCTCCAGAGCACGCGAGCCACAACTACTGAGCCTGTGTGCCACAACTACTGAAGACCAGGTGCCTAAAGCTCGTGCTCCACAACAAGAGAAGCCACTGCAGTGAGAAGCCCACAAACCGCAAAGAAGCGTATCCTCCCCTCACCACAGCTAGAGAAAGCCTGAGCCCCTGCTTGCTGCAACTAGAGAAAGCCTGCAGCAACAAAGACCCAACGCAGACCAAAAAAAAGAAGTCCAGGTGTTATCCATTGAACTCATTTAACCGTTGATATTTTGTCTTTTTTACTGCCAGCCACTTTGTAAGACACATTTGGTAAAGAAAAGACAGACTAATCATAATAAAAAGGATAAACACAAGATAGGAACATCTGGAATTATCTGACATATTACAGTAAGCACTTTATGATCTGAATTTGGTTTTCTCAAAAACACTTCTGCCCCTCAAGTTTCTGATTGTATAAATTCCTCCCCTTAAGCTGTGAAGAGCCATAAATGTTTTTGTCTCACTGTGTGTGTCCTTTACACAGTCAAAGAACACACAAAGTAACAAGAGTAAGAATTATAAATGTTAAGAATAAAAATAGTTATGTTAAAATTTCATCAGTTAAGATTTAAATTAGAAGGACTACTTTAAAATAAGAAGTATTTCAGGGATAGTAAACAAAAGTCAAAGGGAAAATACTCAAGAAGACCGCAAATGAATGAAAACTCTACCAGGTCCAAAGTGCAAATGCTTTAAGAGCAACAGATAACATACAAAGGAAGTAAACAGGGAGGAGAGGCTGGAAATTGGGACATACAGAAGGGGCTGGCTATGGTGAATTTGAATTTACCTCATTAAAAGGAGGAATATTGGCTCTGCTGAATTTCAGCCATGCAGAAATGAGAACTCATGGTTAAAACCCTTCTAATTTTTAATTTTTCAATAGAATTTAGTGATAGGAATTTTTATATAAAATATCCAGATTTTAAATATTGGGTTAAAGAAAGTGAGCACTATGCAGCCCACATCAAAAATCCTTCTGGGCCAGATTCTGCCCTTGGGCCACTAGTTTGTTACCTCTGGAAGAAAATGGAGATAGGTAAAAAATACTTAGAGTAAGAATCGCAATGTGTAGATGAGCTAAACATCGTGAGACAAACAGAAATACTGGATGTACACAGTCAAGAATCTGCAATTAACTTGGAATTGAATAACATAAATTATAAACTATACCTATCAGGAGTGAATATTCTTGGTTAGTATTCCCATTCCTCTTGTTCTATTTAGTACAAATATTTCTTTGATATTAAAAAATGTTTCCTATGCACATAACAATTTTATTTACTATCAGCAAGTCATAAGAATAGATTATAGAATCTGCTTATACTTTTTAAAAACTGTTATTTGTCAGGGACAGCTATGTGCTATTATCTCCAGAGTCTGATAATAGTATCATATTTGAAAAGAAGGTTTTAAATTGTCTAACATGATACATACATGCTTAAAATATTATCATAATGATGACAATTAACATCTTCTAGAAGGGAATATATGGTCACCTCCCCCATAACACCAAAGACTTGAGGCAATATCATAAAATTGCAACTCTTAGAGATATACTTTATTATGTTAGTGGTTTAGTTGTAATTTTTTATAGTAATTTTGAATTTCTTTTACTTAAGTTATCTTATTTGATCCTTATAACCTTCATAATTTATAGATATAATTAAACATAAATTGAGTTATATATAAATGAGTTATCCAGAGTCACAAGCTGGGACTTAAAGTCAAGTCTCTGATGACAAGTCTCTTTGTCTTTATAACATACCTCATTACCATAGAGCCCACTTGGAAAACTGATGTTACAAATGAAGTAACGTAAGAGAAAAAGAATGTATTCATAAGCAACTTAGAATGTATTGTCTGGCATAGTATTTAAACAGCAACAGAATCCTTTCTAAACTTAGGTAAAGTGTAAATAATAAATAAATCTATTAATAAATAGTATCCTATAACAAAAAAGGAAAGGTAAATTTCATGTGAAAGGATTTCATGAAGTGAAAAAAACACATGGTGTCTATCACAGATAAAGGCCTTTTGGTGAGGAAAAACCATTATTGGAATGCAATTGCTATTTTGGCTTTGTAATCCCTTATTCCCCATCACCGTGATACCAAAGACAAAATTCCTGAAGAAATAACAAGGAATAGAATACTCTAGGTAATTTTATTTGGCAAATCAAATGTCTTTATTACTGATAAAGATTGTGACTTTTATTTGAAGGTAATTGGATTTCCAAATACAAAAGAAAAAAGAAGAACTAGGCTAAACTTACCCCCTAAACCCAGCAGTACCAGTTCAGACTAGAGCTAGCTTCTGTTCATGAGCCCTGTCCCTAAAATTCTTTCAAACCTAGAGGAAAACATATTTTCCACAGGCAGCTCACTCCAAGAGAAAGGGGAGAGATTATATCAATCTTCCTCCCCTGAGGAGGAAAGAGTGAGGTGGGTGAGAGAGGCCAATCGTGATAGATTAAGTCTCCCACTGGAAGAAGTAAAGGATAAATTTGGGAAGAAATTCTGAAAGACCCATGTGGGGTCTGAGGTACAAATTCTAATGAAGCCATGAAAAGTGGGAAAGAGTGGAGCAGAGCATAGGATTTATACACAGCGCATAGAGGGAACATCGAGGTGTCTCCTATCATTTCTGATGAGATTTTTCTCTAAGCATTAAACTATAATAGGCAATTGGTCAAATAAAGGTATTCAGCTGGCCTTAATTGAACAGAATATCTCCCAAGAAAAGGTTTGAATGAAGAAAAGAGGTGCCATTCACATAGGGTCAGTCATTGTTGAAAAGAGATTTTTGAAGAGTGACAGAAACAAATGCTGACAAATCCCATCCCGGAACAGCTAGTGAGTGCGTAGTTGGCTTTGGCTCACGGATTTTAATCTGGACAGGTATAACTGCAACTGCAAAACTGAAAGTATCAGGTTATTACTGCCTGATGCAACTAAATATTCTAATCTTCCACCTAATTTTCCTTATTCTAAATGCATAATCAGCAAGCTGCATTTCAATTATTATTAAAGTTCACCTTTGGAAATACTATGAAAAACAGAATGCAGTGATCACACTAACAAAACCATAGTGATCCTTTTCCAAATGTTGTATTTCACATTGCACATTAAGTAATTGATTTTCTCTTCCATTTCATGTTCACTCCCTTATGAAGTTGGTTAGGGTGTTAGCCAGTCCCCCCTCAAAGGTCCCTGGGGACCCTTACCTCCTGGCATCACTGGCCTTGTTTAGACCCTCTCATCTTGACACAGTGCTAGACTGAGCAACAGATAGAATACAGTGCAAATAACAGTATATGGCTTTCAATGCTAGGTCTTAGAAGGCATTGCAGCTTCCATCTTGGTTTTTTGGATCTCTCTCTCTGGGGAAAGCTAGCCACCTGCTGCCAGAACACTCAAGGAGTACCACTGAGAGACGGGCATGGAAATGAAAAGAAGACCCCAGCCAACAGCCAGCACCAACTTCCCAGTCATACGTATAAGCCACATTGGAAATGGATCTTCCAACTCCATTCCAACCTTAAGATGACTATAGCATCAGTTGACATTAGACTGCAATCTCACAAGAGATTCCAAGCCAGAATCTCTCAGCTGAGCCATTCTTAAGTTTCACAGGAACCATGAGAAATAATAAATGATTATTATTGTATTAAACCATTGAATTATAGAATGACTTCAAATGCAGCATTAGGTAACTAACATGGTTGATATACTGTCTTCTGATATGAATCCCTCGTAGTTACAGCTAGCTATCACTTACCAGCTATTTTTAAATGGTATTAACTCTATATAGAAAATATTCTAAGCTGTTAGAGATATATAGATATAGAATTTAGTTTATTTACTCCTAAAAACAAACCTATTATCCTCATTTTAAAAATATGGAATCTGGAAAACAGAGTACTTTGGAAAAGGTCACACAGCTAGAAAATATCAGAATGGAATTCAAACTCAAGGAAGCCTGGATTGAGAGTATATGTTCTTAACCACTAAACTATAGCACCACTCTGTCTGCAAAAATGAAGAAAGAAGTCAAAAGTTTCTGAGCCTCCCATACAGTGGAGAACTCACTATGCTGCAAGCTCTCTTTCTACTATCTTTGTATCTGGCTAGCTGAGCTTGCCAGCAACACCCAGACCATCCTCAAAATGCACAGAAATTGTGATGTGCCAGGACTGACAGAGAAGGTACAAAGTGGAGGGAGAGAACTAATTATTCTTAATTATACCAGACAGCTGCAGGGATATGAACAAGAAGGATAGGAAAGGTGGTGACAAACTTATTCTTCACAGTGTTGCAATGTGTTCTTGGCACATGAAAGAGAATGTTATTCTACTGACTTTTATTATCTCCAATTTCTAACCTCATGATTCCTACACACTTGGTCACTCAGTGCTTCAGCAAGAGATTGGCTTCTTGAAATGGGTGGTTAATCCTTTCAAGCTTTGTATTTTGCATCCCATTTATAGATCTGGCATACAGCTTTCTGACAGCCATAGTCCAGGAAACAAAGAGAAAACCTTGATTTAATTATTGGGTAATATTCTCAGGCATAGTTGGCTATTATGACAAAAATAGAACCTTTGTTAAATTAGCAAACTGTGAAAAGAACTGTCATATTAACCACTTACTGTTTTCTAAACATCTTCTTTGATGTCATGTGAAATGTGCAAATACAATTTCTGCCAAAACAGAAAAAGTAAAGTAAATGATTCATTACGGAAAACCAATATTGGAATTTATAATTAAATGTGGGCATGTCCCCTATGATAATTGAAATTCCACCTCTGTCCATTTAATCATAAGAACAAATAATATACATAATTTATAATGTTATTTTAATCTGTAAAATAAGCTATCTTTGAAAGGCCAATATGATTGTGAAGTCTGTAGGCCTAGATTGAAAGTCCAATTCTGTCACTTATTAATTTGTGTTAAACACTATGTGTAGATATGATTGTTCACAATTTTTTACTTCCCTACTGTAAAATTTCCTACTGTAAGAGGATTACATTCCCTGGAGTTGTAGTGCCTGCTGTGGGAGAAGGATAAACCTCTGCCTGTTGATGTTGGGCTTGGCCATGTGACTTTCCCTGACCAGTGGAATGTGAGCAGATGTTCCATCGGCAGAAGATTTAAAAGTCATTGTGTTTCACGAGACAACTTGCTCTTTCTCCTCTGAAATGAGAATTTCATGTTCCAAATAGGGGCTGCTCCTTCACACCGAGTATTTGAATAAGTCATTGACTTATACCCATAAGCATATAATGTGAGGAAGAAAATATTTCTTATTGTAAATCACTGAGATTTGAGATTTAAAAAAATTTTTTAAATGCACAAAGAAGCTAAGAATTATACAGTCTTATTTTCTTATGTAACACCTATGAAGAATATTTTTACCCTTATAGCATCACTTTGAGCAATATATACATTTTTAGGAAATAGTAGATTATGTACCTAAAATTTTTTTATATAGCCTTCAGGGGAAATATAATAACTCAAGTAAAGAGTCATCATTTTATGTAACATGATATTGGTATGTTTTTGAAAGATAGCTTGAGCTTAGAGAAGTAAATTCTAATTCTGGCCTTGCCACTAACTTCTCTCATTGACCCTCTAGGTGGTGCCTCAGTTGTCAAATTTATGAGATGGAGTCAATAATACCAATCCTACCTTCCCATCAGTATTGGTAAACAGTTTCAGTGAGAGGGCAGATGAACTTCTGTGAACAGCTCTTGATATAGAGGAGAAAGCATGTATCTAGGCAATGGTCTTCTTAAGTTTGAGTCCTGATTCAAGTTTTTACCAGTGACATGAAAATAAGTACACCACAGCATCGATGAGTCAATTTCTTTGCCTTAACCCAGGGTTGTTGTAAGATTCAAGTGAGATGATATGATTGATCGTATAAATGTGATTAATTGCTCTTATCACCAATACAATACTCCATTTGTAGTGTCTTAAAAAATATATATATATATTAATAATATCAGTTTACATGATAGAGTAATAGGGAAGAACACTGCTTTTAAAAACTGAATCCAACCCTTTTTTTTTTTTTTGCTACTTTTAGTTACATGGCTTTGGAATGTTTCTAACTATTGTTGTATATCAGGTTTACCATCTATGAATTGAGAATAGGGCTGTTTGTTTTCATAAATATATAATTTCATGTATTTAACTGCTTGGGATCTAGTGGCACTCCTGACTTTATCAATATAACACCACTGTGCTAGGATCACATTTTCGATGATACAATGTGTCCTAAGTACAAAGGAGAACGATGCAGATAAAATATTCATCAGAATTCAGTACAATATACAATATTCCTAAAGGAATACTTGCTTTTATATCTCAATTTCTATGTATTCAATATAATTTTAATTTATATGATTTCATCTTCCTATTCAGAAGAATAGGAAGATGAAATAACAAATGAAATACAGAGTACCTTTGAAACAATTCATTAAACAAATGGAAAACATCTTTGCCAAAATAAGATATATCAGTAGACAATATAGAAAGTAGTATGCAGATTAAATTCTTATAATAATGATAATGTGTCTATTAGTCATCCAATACCCACCTACATGTGGGATACTGAACTGTGTGTTCTCATATCATTCAAGTAGTTATCTCATTAATACAAGCTGTGAAAAAGTCCTAACTTACACATTTGACTCCATATCATTAAAAACATCAAAAACGCATGAGTGAATGGGGGCTTATAGTCCTTGGAAGCAGAAAGTTACTTTCAAATTAGTTTTTGCCACTTATTACTTAGGTTAATGTAGTAAAAGTGATTATATGAAAGTCAGTTATAATTCATATGGATTTTTTTGAAAACACAATTTTAGAATAATATATAATTCAGCAATGAACACAAAAAAACAAACAAGAAAGATTTACTTGTTTATAAATGAGAATTTAATTTAAGGAAGAAAACATGAAGCTTGTCATTAAATACTATGAGGAAGAGTTTGGAGAAATATAAATGAGAAACAATATAAAAGGACAACGATATAAAGTTATAGGCCTGATATATATTTTATATATATATATATATATATATGTGTATATATATATATATATGTATTAGGATAGGTGCAGAAGCAAATTGCTATCTTTTCCAATGAATTAAAAGTAATATGAGTAACTAATCCTTCAATATGTAGGGACAGTTGATTTAAAGACATTCTATTCCACTTTGCAAACTTAGTTATAGTGAAAGAAGGGAGAAGAAGGAGGAAGCCAGGGCTTTCCAAAGAGTCCCTAAGTTTTGATTCTTGCTTGAGGTTTTGCAATTTCAACGTACAGAGAATTCTCTCTGTTGAGAGTCTGAAGACAAAAAAAGTATAACTGTTCCCTCAAACTGTCAAAGTGTTTTGCAACATAGTTAACATCATTATTATATCAAAATAATAAATATCTTTAATGTTTATACTATTTTTAAGAGAAAACTTGAAAGCACTGAAATATTTTTGTTACCAAACCACATTTTTTCTTTTTTTAAACGAAGTCCAGAAAATGATATAACATGAATCTACACAGTCAACAATTGAAAATTGGTAAAATTTTATCAGGTGTGCTTCTTATAAAATATAATAAATGATATAAAAATTTCAGATAAAGTTTCAGTATTCATTGTTACTCATCCCAAAGAATTTTAAAAACTGAGAAAAAAATAATTTGAAGGATTAGAGTTGGTACATATGCCCAATCAAGCATGTTAATTGATTTGGAATTAATATTGCTAACATCCTAATATCATCTTTTTTGTTGTTTTTTTGAATTTTATTTTATTTAGTTTTTTATACAGCAGGTTCTTATTAGTCATCCATTTTATATACATCAGTGTATACATATCAAATCCAATCTCCCAAATCATCACACCACCACAACCACCCCCCGCTGCTTTCCCCCCTTGGTGTTCATATGTTTGTTCTCTACATCTGTGTCACAATTTCTGCCCTGCACACCGGTTCATCTGTACCATTTTTCCTAGGTTCCACATATATGCATTAATATACAATACTTGTTTTTCTTTTTCTGACTTACCACTCTGTATGACAATCTCTAGATTCATCCATGTCTCTACAAATGACCCAATTTCATTCCTTTTTATGGATAAGTAATATTCCATTGTATATATGTACCACATCTTCTTTATCCATTCATCTCTCAAAGGGCATTTAGGTGGCTTCCGTGACCTGGCTATTGTAAATAGCACAGCAATGAACATTAGGGTGCATGTGTCTTTTTGAATTATGGTTTTCTCTGGGTATATGCCCAGTAGCAGGATTGCTGGGTCATATGGTAATTCTATTTTTAGTTCTTTAAGGACCCTCCATACTGTTCTCCAAGTGGCTGTATCAATTGACATTCCCACAAACAGTGCAAGAGGGTTCCCTTTTCTCCATACCCTCTCCAAAATTTGTTGTTTGTAGATTTTCTGATGATGCCCATCCTAACTAGTGTGAGGTGATACCTCATTGTAGTTTTGATTTGCATTTCTCTAATAATTAGTGATGTTGAGCAGCTTTTCATGTGCTCTTAGCCATCTGTATGTCCTCTTTGGAGAAATGTCTATTTAGGTCTTCTGCCCATTTTTTGATTGGTTTGTTTGTTTTTTTAATATTGAGCTGCATGAGCTGTTTATATATTTTAGAGATTAATCCCTTGTCCATTGATTCATTTGCAAATACTTCTTCCCATTCTGAGGGTTGTCTTTTCGTCTTGTTGGTAGTTTCCTTTGCTTTGCAAAAGCTTTTAAGTTTCATTAGGTCCCATTTGTTTATTTTTGTTTTTATTTCCATTACTCTAGGTGGTGGATCAAAAAAGATCTTCTTGTGATTTATGTCAAAGAGTGTTCTTCCTATGTTTTCCTCTAAGAGTTTTATAGCATCCGGTCTTACATTTAGGTCTTTAATCCATTTTGAGTTTATTTTTGTGTATGGTGTTAGGGAGTGTTCTAATTTCATTCTTTTACATGTAGCTGTCCAGTTTTCTCAGCACCACTTATTGAAAAGACTGTCTTTTCTCCATTGTATATCCTTGTCTCCTTTGTCATAGATTAGTTGACCATAGGTGTGTGGGTTTATCTCTGGGCTTTCTATCCTGTTCCATTGATCTATATTTCTGTTCTTGTGCCAGTACCATATTGCCTTGATTACTGTAGCTTTGTAGTATAGTCTGAAGTCAGGGAGTCTGATTCCTCCAGCCCCATTTTTTTCCCTGAAGACTGCTTTTGCTATTTGGGGTCTGTTGTGTCTCCATACAATTTTAAGATTTTTTGTTCTAATTCTGTAAAAAATGCCATTGGTAATTTGATAGGGATTGCATTGAATCTGTAGATTGCTTTGGGTAGTATAGTCATTTTCACAATATTGATTCTTCCAATCCAAGAACATGGTATATCTCTCCATCTGTTGGTATCATTTTTAATTTCTTTCATTAGTGTCTTATAGTTTTCTGCATACAGGTCTTTTGTCTCTGTAGGTAGGTGTATTCTTAGGTATTTTATTCTTTTTGTTGCAATGGTAAATGGGAGTGTTTCCTTAATTTCTCTTTCAGATTTTTCATCATTAGCATATAGGAATGCAAAAGAGTTCTGTGCATTAATTTTGTATCCTGCAACTTTACCAAATTCACTGATTATCTCTAGTAGTTTTCTGGTGGCATCTTTAGGGTTCTCTATGTATAGTATCATGTCAACTGCAAACAGTGACAGTTTTACTTCTTCATTTCCAACTTGTGTTCCTTTTGTGTCTTTTTCTTCTCTGACTGCCATGGCTAGGACTTCCAAAACTATATTGAATAATAGTGGCGAGAGTGGACATCCTTGTCTTGTTCCTAATCTTAGAGGAAATGCTTTCATTTTTTCACCATTGAGAATGATGTTTGCTGTGGGTTTGTCATGTATGGCCTTTATTATGTTGAGGTAGGTTCCCTCTATGCTCACTTTCTGGAGCATTTTTATCATAAATGGGTATTGAATTTTGTCCAAAGCTTTTTCTGCATCTATTGAGATGATCATATGGTTTTTATTCTTCAATTTGTTAATATGGATGGTGTATCACATTGACTGATTTGCATATATTGAAGAATCCTTGCATCACTGGGATAAATTCCACTTGATCATGGTGTATGATCCTTTTAATGTGCTGTTGGATTCTGTTTGCTAGTATTTTGTTGAGGATTTTCGCATCTATATTCATCAGTGATATTGGTCTGTAATTTTCCATTTTTGTAGTATCTTTGTCTGGTTTTGGTATCAGGGTGATGGTGGCCTTATAGAATGAGTTTGACTGTGTTCCTTTCTCTCCAATTTTTTGGAAGAGTTTCAGAAGGATGGGTGTTAGCTCTTCTCTAAATGTTTGAGGGAATTCACCTGTGAAACCATCTGGTCCTGGAGTTTTGTTTGTTGGAAGATTTTTAATCACAGTTTCAATTTCATTACTTGTGATTGGTCTGTTTATATTTTCTATTTCTTCCTGGTTTAGTCTTGGAAGATTATACCTTTCTAAGAATTTGTCCATTTCTTCCAGGTTGTCCATTTTATTGGCACAGAGTTGCTTGTAGTAGTCTCTTAGGATGCTTTGTATTTCTCTGGTTTCTGCTGTAACTTCTCCTTTTCATTTCTAATTTTAATTTGTATCCTCTCCCTCTTTCTTGATGAGTCTGGCTAATGGTTTATCAATTTTGTT
Source organism: Delphinus delphis (assembly GCF_949987515.2). Lineage (NCBI taxonomy): Eukaryota > Metazoa > Chordata > Mammalia > Artiodactyla > Delphinidae > Delphinus > Delphinus delphis. Next base: position 58,181,051 of record NC_082684.1, on the reverse strand, counting down.
TATCTTCTCAAAGAACCATCTTTTAGTTTTATTGATCTTGCTATTGTTTTCTTTGTTTCTATTTCATTTATTTCTGCTCTGATCTTTATGATTTCTTTCCTTCTCTTAACTTTGGGTTTTGTTTATTCTTCTTTCTCTGGTTCCTTTAGGTGTAAGGTTAGATTGTTATTTGAGATTTTTCTTGTTTCTTGAGGTAGGCTTGTATAGCTATAAACTTCCCTCTTAGAACTGCTTTTGCTGCAACCCATAGGTTTTGGATCGTCGTGTTTTCATCGCCATTTTTCTCTTGGTATCTTTTTATTTCCTCTTTGACTTCTTCAGTGATCTGTTGGTTATTTAGTAACATTGTTTAGCCTCCATGTGTTTGTGTTTTTTACGTTTTTTTCCCTGTAAGTGATTTCTAATCTCATAGCATTGTGGTCAGAAAAGATGCTTGATGTGAGTTCAGTTTTCTTAAATTTACTGAGGATTGATTTGTGATCCAAGATGTGATACTATCCTGGAGAATGTTCCATGTGCATTTGAGAAGAAAGTGTAATCTGCTGTTTTGGGATGGAATGTCCTTTAAATACTAATTAAATCTATCTGGTCTATTGTGTCATTTAAAGCTTGTGTTTCCTTATTAATTTTCTGTTTGGATGATCTGTCCATTGGTGTAAGTGAGGTGTTAAGTTGCCACACTATTATTGTGTTACTGTTGATTTCCTCTTTTATGGCTGTTAGCAGTTGCCTTATGTATTGAGGTGCTCCTATGTTGGGTGCACATGTATTTATCATTGTTATATCTTCTTCTTGGATTGATTCCTTGATCATTATGTAGTATCCTTCCTTGTCTCTTGTAACATTCTTTATTTTAAAGTCAATTTTATCTGATATGAATATTGCTACTCCAGCTTTCTTCTGATTTCCATTTGCATGGAATATCTTTTTCCAACCCCTCACTTTCAGTCTGTATGTGTCCCTAGGTCTGATGTGATTCTCTTGTAGACAGCATATATATGGGTCTTGTTTTTGTATCCATTCAGGAAGCCTGTGTTTTTTGGTTGGAGCATTTAATCCATTCACATTTAAGGTAATTATTGATATGTATGTTCCTATTACCATCTTCTTAATTGTTTTGGGTTTGTTTTTGTAAGTCCTTTTCTTCTCTTGTGTTTCCCACTTAGAGAAGTTCCTTTAGCATTTGTTGTGCAGCTGGTTTGGTAGTGCTGAATTCTCTTAGTTTTTGCTTCTCTGTAAAGCTTTTGATTTCTCTATCGAATCTGAATGAGATCCTTGCTGGGTAGATTAATCTTGGTTGTAAGTCCTTCCCTTTCATCACTTTAAGTATATCATACCACTCCCTTCTGGCTTGTGGAGTTTCTGCTGAGAAATCAGCTCTTAACCTTATGGGAGTTCCCTTGTATGTTATTTGTCGTTTTTCCCTTGCTGCTTTCAATAATTTTTCTTTGTCTTTACTTTTTGCCAGTTTGATTACTATGTGACTTTGTGTGTTTCTCCTTGTGTGTATCTTGTATGGGACTCTGCACTTCCTGGACTTGGGTGGCTATTTCCTTTCCCATGTTAGGGAAGTTTTCGACACTAACTTCTTCAAAGATTTTCTCAGGTCCTTTCTCTCTCTCTTCTCCTTCTGGGACCCCTATGATGCAAATGTTGGTGCATTTAATGTTGTCCCAGAGGTCTCTTAGGCTGTCTTCATTTCTTTTCATTCTTTTTTCTTTATTCTATTCTGCAGCAGTGAATTCCACCATTCTGTCTTCCAGGTCACTTGTCCGTTCTTCTGCCTCAGTTTTTCTGCTACTGATTCCTTCTAGTGTATTTTTCATTTCAGTGATTGTATTGTTCACCTCTGTTTGCTCTTTAATTCTTCTAGGTCTTTGTTAAACATTTCTTGCATCTTCTCGATCTTTGCCTCCATTCTTCTTCCAAGGTCCTGGATCATCTTCATTATCATTATTCTGAAGTCTTTTTCTGGAAGGTTGCCTATATCCACTTCAATTGGTTGTTTTTCTGGGGTTCTATCTTGTTCCTTCATCTGGTACATAGCCCTCTGCCTTTTCATGTTGTCTGTCTTTCTGTGAGTGTGGTTTTTGTTCCACAGTTTGCAGGATTGTAGTTCTTTTTGCTTCTGCTGTCTGCCCTCTGGTGGATGAGGCTATCTAAGAGGCTTGTGCAAGTTTCCTGATGGGAGGGACTGGTGATGGGTAGAGCTGGTTGTTGCTTTGGTGGGCAGAGCTCAGTAAAACTTTAATCCACTTGTCTGTGGATGGGTGGGGCTTCTTTCCCTCCCCCTGGTCGTTTGGCCTGAGGTGACCCAACACTGGAGCCTACTCAGGCTCTTCGGTGGGGCTAATGGCAGACTCTGGGAGGGCTCATGTAAAGGAGAACTTCCAAGAACTTCTGCTGCCTGTGCCCTTGTCCTCACTGTGACACACAGCCACGCCCTGCCTCTGCAGGAGACCCTCCAACACTAGCAGGTAGGTCTGGTTCCGTCTCCTATGGGGTCACTGCTCCTTCCCCTGGGTCATTATGAGCACACTACTTTGTGTGTGCCCTTCACGAGTGGAGTCTCTGTTTCCCTCAGTCCTGTCGAAGTCCTGCAATCAAATCCCACTAGCCTTCAAATTCTGATTCTCTAGGAATTCATCCTCCCATTGCTTGACCCCCAGACTGGGAAGCCTGATGTGGAGCTCAGAACCTTCACTCCAGTGAGTGGACTTCTGTGGTATAAGTGTTCTCCAGTTTGTGAGTCACCCACCCAGCAGTTATGGGATTGATTTTATTGTGATTGCGCCCCTCCTACTGTCTCATTGTGGCTTCTACTTTGTATTTGGATGTGGGGTATCTTTTTTAGTGAGTTCCAGTGTCTTCCTGTCGATGATTCTTCAGCAGTTAGTTGTGATTCTGGTGTTCTTGCAAGACAGAGTGAGAGCATGTCCTTCTACTCCGCCATCTTTCCTCATATCATCTTGAAGATGTTTCATATGTCAATCTTTATGTTCATGAAAATTGTACATATATTAAGTATGGAAAATAAACATCTGCTTAACATTTCCAGCCATCTAATGTCTTTATCTATTCATCCACCTGTAATGGCCCTCATCAAACTTGAAAATCAAACTAGACCTGGATCCAGGTGATTTGTATTATTTTCCCCCCATTACAGAGCTCTAATTCTCTAGTGGATTTCAATAAGAGATTTTTTTTGGCATAGAAAGGAAGCACCTGCTGATTTGAGCAATTCCATTAACCCTAGCAAAGCAAAAATACTCTGTAGGGGATTGTGGACCTAGTATCAGAATAAAACCAATAATTTTATCATCTTATTCCTAATTTGTAATTCGCAACTTTATCCAATGTTTAGCTGTAGGGAGAGAAGATCAGTGTTTATAATGATCTCCAAATGCTATTTGAAATATTATGGAATTTTGAGTAATTTCTACTCACAGTTTGAACTATGTAAAGTTGCAATAAAATTACTTGACTATTTTGGATCATGTACACATTGTCAATACAACTGATTAAAAAGTAAAAATTCAGATAACAAAACCTGTGTTTATCAACAGCAATCATTAAGAAAAAAGTAATTTAATAACTGGTCTTTCTTTATATTTACCTTTTTGTTGCCACAAACTTCAGATATAAAAAGTATGTACTTAGCATAAGCTTAAAACTGCAGTATTTTGTACTCTTTAACACCGTTCTCCACCCCATCTCTCACATACATATATACACACCCATTAGGCACTCTTGAGAAATCTGTGGGCCTCTAAAAATTGCAAAGTTTAGTTAAGTGATAATCATTCCTATTTTCAAAGAAATATACTTTTATTTGACCAAAGATAGTGTGTTGTTCCTTTTTACTGCTGTTTTATCAAAAGTGGATACAGATAAGCTGCAGTTTATATCTGATGAGCAGTGTACCCCTGGCAGCCATTTAGCAATTTCTTCTTCACTTATCCATAAATCCATTCATATATTCAATAAGTATATATTAAGTATCCAAGAGAAAAATGTACTGCATACTGAAGTATTTAATGAAACATAAGGCCACTCACAGCTTCAGCAAATCCAATGAATATTAGAAGGACTTTTTATTTCTAAAATGTTGGGTGGATAGGAACAGCAATTTGAACAACATATAGTTCTTTCTTTTAAATGGTTTACACTCTAGTGTTGATGTAGTTGTGTGGAAATAAAAGCCAGGACAAGGTGTAAGACAGGTCAATAATAAGCCTAACTGGAGAAATGTGTGTAACACTAAAGAAAATGTTAAAAAAATAAATATAATAGCACAGAAAGAGGCAAGGGTATTTTTTTCTTTGATTTGATGATCACTATTATACTTTTAAAAGATCAGGGAGACAGCAGTAAGTAAGATAAATTAGAAGTGGGGAAGAGATCAGCAGAGGAGGAAAAGTATAGGTAAGATGTAGAAAGGGTATGAATTACAGCATTGAGAATAGAAGCTGATGAAATTCTGCTGATATATGCACTGTCATGAGTTTGTATGAGCACACGGGCATGTATGCTCTCTGGTCCTCAGGAGTATGGCTTAGCAGAGTGATTACTGGCTCTAACAGATGTGAGTTCAAATCTCAGCTCCTTCCCTCATTGGCTGTATGACCTTAGCAAGTGTTTGCCATCCTTTTGGCTCTTATTCCTCTTACACAATCTCTAATTCAGAGGAATGTTATAATAACTAAATAACACAAGGCACAAAAGTGTTAGATTCAGTCTGTCAGGTAGTAAGTATTCAAAAAGTCTTTAAAAAAACAGTTTCAAAATCAAGAGAAAAGAATACAAACTTTAAAGAAATAGTTATTGATATGATTATTGTATCATTCTAGTATTGTCTTACTGTGTTTACTGAATAGATGGAGTAGGAAAGATTTTGAACTCTTCTCATTATCAAAACAATAAAAATACTTCTAAAATAAGGATTTGCATGAATCTAATTAGATATAACATACTCTTTCTGTAAAAATATCTTGCTTAAAATTTCTATCTACCATAAATTTATATTCCGTGGGAGTTATGTGGGCAAGATCTCCAATGACAACCTAATGACTAAAATCCCGTGCTCAGTCATACTGCTTGCAATATCTCTGTGGCATTGGGCACAATTCAGCTTTCTCTTTTGAAGCCTCATTCACAGTTAGTTCTCAGGAGACTGTATTAGTTCATTTTCTGCCTCCTTGATCATCATTTTTCTGTCTCCTTTGATGAGGTTTCTTCTCCTCTCCTGCCTTCAGGCAGAACTTTCTTCAGTTTTTTTCCTTACACTTTCTTTCTCTCTTTCCCTCTCTCTCTCTCTTTCCCACTTCTCTTCCTCTCTCTCAGATAGACCTTGGCAAGTAGTTTGTCATCTTTCTGCCTCTTATTTCTCTTAGCTGTCTCCAATTCAGAGGAATTTGAAAAAGAGAAAAATATATATATATTTATATTAGAAAACTAGATTATATTTATATATGATCTATTGTATATTACATATATTTATAATAGAAAACTCATTTCTTCTCATAAATTAAATAATCATGCCTTTTGATAATGATTTCCAAATCTTATCCCCAGCTCTTATTTTTTCCCCAGTACCTCTGTCTCATTTTTCAATGCTTATTAGACTTTACAATCTGAAGTTCCTTCCTATCGGCACCTCAAATTTAACATGCCTAAAAGGTAATGTATTGTCCTCCTCTGAAACAAAGTTTCTCTTGAATCTCCTTTGATTTATTGTTCCACCTTTTTCTATGCTAAAAATTCCAAAATTATATTCACCACCCATTTTTAATGTTTTCAGATCTTATCACATAGACATCATTCCTACTGCTTGTACCTGAATATTGCCTGAGTTGAATGAGTGTTCTGTCTCTAGACTGTCTGTAAAATCATATTTGGTTAGGAATTCTTTTTCATGCCTACCTCAATGTCAATACTCTCTTTGAGGCTTTTGATACATATCCTGGTCACCCATAAAATGCAAAATTGGGAACAGAATAAATATAGTATTCTGCCTTGCCTTTATTTTATTTTTAAAGGAAAATGGTTCTCCAAGGGTAGGGGTGGTTGTGAAAACAACATTGCTGATGGAGAGAGTTTACTTGATCTGATGCAGAAGATGTAAAATATAGCAGTTTTCAGTGAGTGATCTTAGTGGGAAGAAAATGGGGAAGGACAAATTGTTAAAGAGAAATCCTGGGTATGAGAAAGCCATAGAGGGTTTTGATACTCTCTCCATATGTCCCGGGACCTACTGTGAGGCTACATGCATCCCAAGGGATACCAAAGAGGGTCCATTATTTCCATTCATTCCTGATTGACCAGGAAACTGCACATGTGTGCAGAGGAAACAAAGGAGGGGATAGCAGAAAATAAAAGCCAAGGTAGATTCAAAAAATGCCTGAACTTTGAAATGTGCTCTTAACCTATGCTAAGATCTATTGGTAAAAGAAGAAAGCCTTCCATTTTTCAGGTGTTTGAAGACAACATATGGTTATGTACTAGGTGATCACTAAGCTGTGCAGAGACAGGAATGATCGGTAGGCAGCTAAGCAAAATAGATTAAAATAATTCAAAAATATTGAGCAAATATGTCAGTAAATACCAGCTAAAAGAGATAATCAAGGAGTACCTGTCACAATTCAGCTTTACTATAGCTGCTTTCACCCTGGTTCTAGATACTTTCAGCAGAGGTCTGCTTGCTCCTTTAGACCTGTACTGTCTTGCAGCGTGACTTTTTAATTTTGTTGATTTAATTTAATTTTTAAGTAAAAATTGCATGTATTTAAGATGTACTACATGGTAAATTAATATATGTACATATAGTGAAATGATTACTACAAGCTAATTAACATATCTTCTACTCACAGTTAACCATTTGTGTGTGTGTGTGTGTGTGTGTGATGAGAGCACCTAAAATCTACTCTTTTAGCAAATTTCCAGTATTCAGTACAGTATTATTAACTACAGTCATCATGCTGTATATCAGAAGGACTTTTCAGATCATCTAAACAGGGCAGAAACTGTCTTCCTCAGTATAGAAGAAGGAAAGTGAGATTTACATGTTCATAAAACTTGAAAACAATATTGCTTTCAGTACCCTATGAATTCAGAACCAAATATTTTGATTAGCTCCAACAAAATTAGCTGATACTGATGGTACCTTATGGCAGCATGTTAGATTGGTTCGCGGCATTACCAGGTACTTCCAATTTAGATGGTTAAGGGTGAGTCTCCTGAATTCAGATATTCACACCCCACCTATTTGCATTTCTGCCTCCCAACCAGCCCTGTTTTACTGCTTATGAGCCAGGAGGCATCCCAAATTTTTCATATTCTAAATTATATTCTAATATCTAAGATGAACTCCTAATTTATCTATTGTCAAATATTTTGCCTCGTAATGAATGCAGAGAACCTATTACCCAAGTTCTCAAATCCACTTTGGTCTAATGGTGCTTGTAAATAATGCATTTACATAATGAGCGATATTTATAAAAACTAATCACTGCTAATATGGATGACCTTTTGGCACCAAATAAGCTAATAACCTTTGAAATGTAGACTAGATTACATAGTGCTAAAACAAAACTTAGGTAAAATAGAAACTAGGCTTCCTTAAGGATGAAAGTTATTTTCTATTTTGGCTGCACTTTTAAAGATCTATTAATTAGATATGAGATTTGAATTAAAAATCAATGCCAGCTCATTTTCCAATAGAAAATGTTAAAAAGAAATGCAAGAGCTTTCTTTATACAAAATAATTTGTAATGAAACAGAATTAACCTTAACATTAAATACCATGATTCAGGCATTTTCAAAATATTCTTTTGCTAAAGGTCATATACATTTTATATCTATAGCCAGCTATAAGATTTTGAGGTTTTTATTGATTCATTAATAATAATGATTAATCAGGTTGAAATTTTACTTATCTTTTAAGAAGGCCAAAATATAGTGTCACCAAATATTTAATCCACTGTTTTTCATGTGTTATAAAACTAATCTATTTCACCTAATGCTAGTGGAACAATAGTTCATTTTATTAAGGCACTTTCATTTCTGTGCATTACATTTTAAATGGCTTATTTACTATTATATATGATCTAATATTGCAGTCTAGCCATGATGTAATAGTGTAATAGAACTACAGAACCGCTGAGTATTTTAGCAGTAAAGTACTAATGCAACGTGTACTGAAATCTGATTTTGGCTTCACTAGCTGTATTCTATTCTACTTGAATTAGGAATCAAAATTTGATTATCCAAAAACATTCACTTACATATCTAATAATTTTCAGCATTGATAACATTACCACAGGTTTGCTTTCTCCTTTAAAATCTAACCATAGTGAAATTGCCTAAGTAAAGTTAGTTATTTTGAGTAATCCACCCACTAAGGTTTTCTGCTTTATCTTCACCTCTTTGTGACCCTGTATACAGGTGACCAGAACTTTCACAATTATTCAGTGATTCCTCAGGCCCACCCCCTGACATGGCAGAACATGCTGCTATTTCATCCCCTATTCATCATCCTGTTATGTAACTTTTCAAAATTTTCTCCTTAGAAAAGTCACATATATAAAATTTTCTCAACACTTAATTTTGATAACAGTTACCTAATATGGCAAATTAATTGCAATAATTCAATTTTCAAATATATAACTATCTGCAAGCCTACTGGGAAATACCTAGATGATTTGGAATTTTACCTTCTCAAGAGGCATGAAGTCTAGTGGTAGAGGCACAAATATATAAGGCAAAATATAATGTTTTCAGCATCAAAGTTGATGATGGTGATGATGTTAGGCTTTATTTATTGATTCCTAACTTAGTGACAATCACTGCTCAAATATTTTTACATGGGAACAGGTATAAAAATAATTTTTATCTGAGTCATCTGGAAAGTTATCATGAATAAATTATAATTTACTCTGTATTCTGAAGAAAGACTAAGATTTTCACAATTAGAAATGAAATGTGAAAGATTTCAGAGTAAGTTAGAGTAGGTCCAAGAAGGTTACTTGAAAGCAACCATTAATAAAATAACAAACTTCTGATAAGATTATAAAATGTCTGCATTGGAAAATAAGTCCCAGAAATAAGTTCAATACTGTTCTGGACCTTGACACACGAGAATGTGTACTCAAGGAGAGCTAGTTGAGTCCATGGAGAGAAAGAGAAACTTATCTTAAAACAATTACTACTATAAGCATATAATATTAGTGAAAATGCTGTTTCATAAACTAGCATGATAATCATGACACAGTCAATCTTAAGAGGAAGGAAGACAAAGTATGACAACTAATACTCCACATTTACATATAGCTATGTTTGTATTAATGATCCAGGTTTTCAGTTTTAAAGGTATAGTTTAAATATTGTCATGGGCACACTCCTTCACCACGAGTGATAGGAACCTTTGGAAGATAATTATTAAAAGTGAAAAACTGGGGGCAAGACATGGTGTCAGGGCAATAATTGTTCAGGTAAATAGGCTTTTTCAATAGTTTTAAAATAGCCTCAGATAGTTGTCTTCCATGTAATACATGTATATATAGCATCAAAACTATTCCTTTTGTAGATTGTTCTCCACAGACTGACTTTTTAGCAAGGCTTTGTTTTTATTGTTAAAAAAACAAAACTCTGTAGAATGTGCTGAAAATATATACAACTATCTAAATTGAATATAACAAGTGATGATATTAGTAATTTCATTTTCACCCCTAACCTTTCTTTCGTGCTCATTTCTCAATTTTGTAACTTTTCAGATTGCTTTCCTAACTTTTGAGGTCAGTAGGTTGAAATGCTGCAGAGATAGCTAACTTATAACTCAAAGCCTGAAGACTATATCATACTCTCAGCGGGATCAAGCATCTTTAAAAACCTTGCTGAAGGGAAAAGGGGAAAAATGGGTCAAAATTTTGTGTTTGTGCTATTTTCAGTGAAAACATCTCTATTATCTAAGACCTCTGAAACCAGTTAGTTATCAATCCAATGAGAGTCGCAAAAGTAAAACTTAAGGGTCATCCCACAGCAAAGGAAGCTTTATGAATTGGTGTTAGTGAACACGCATAGCTAATATGACATTAGGCTCTAAACACCATACTCTGTGCTGCAAACCCCTCCCTAATCTCCTTGTAGCTATCCTCATCCTTTACAGCTTCCTCCTACATGTATCAGCACACAAAGTCTTTTCTCTATACCTTTAAAAAAAAAATTATCGAACTATAACACATATAGAAAACTTATAAGTAAACTTAGAATTGCAGCTTATAGGTAAATTGCTCCATTTTCAAAAACTAAATACTCTCTTGTAACAACATCTAAATAAGGAACAGATTAGTCCAATATTCCAGGAAAGGAAAGAATAGGAACACATTGAAAAGAAAACATTCTCCAATCTTGTTTCTAAGAGTAATAACAGTGAGATTTTAGGATTTGTTAGCTACCTTTTTTTTTTCCCAGTTAGTTCAGAAATTGGGCTAGAAAGATTCTATTATTTTAGGACCCTCAGATTCTAATCTGCCTATAGAAAGCTCCACAGATGCATCTGATTTCCAACCTATCTTGGAACTAGAGTATATGCATAACTGATGAAACTTGAATGAACTCTGTGGTGGATTGTATTATGGGGGAACAAATCTTGCCACCCCAAAATATATCTTTGGGATACAGATTAATTCAAGCTGAAAACAATCAAGCCCAAAACACTCAGGGGAAAACTTTGACCTTCCCCATAACTGCCTAAAGAATTTAGATAGAGGGCCTGTTCCCAGAATAGAGCTATCATCAGATATCTGCAAGGAATATGGGCTGTATATCGTTGGGGGAACTGTTAGAGATCAGAGTCCACTCTGTGTCCCATTGTCTCTATATGGCCCAGCAAACATTTATTTACCCAACATTTGTTTTTCTATCTCTATATCAATTGCTTCCCTACCCTTTGAAGTCCCAAACCATTATCTCCAAACATCCTCTTTTGTCTTTAGCTGAATATGTTATAGTGAGAGTTTCAGCTATTTTGGTGAGTTACTCAGTTTTCCTGTGTCTCTCCCATGTGTACATGTTATTAAACTTTTGTCTGACTTTCTCCTGTTAATCTGTCTCATGTGAATTTAATTCTTAGGGCAGCCAGAAGAACCTAGAAGAGTAGAGGAAAATTTCTTTCTCCCCAATAGTACCAGTGTCAATTTCCTGGTGTTGATATTATACTATGAGGAAAGTGTGCATGAGACTTCCCAGTCTCATTATTTTGCAACTTCCTATGAGTCTACAATTATTTCAAAATAAAAAGTAAAAAGAATAATTCCAAATTTATAAATGTTATCTTAATGAAACTGTTCTAGATTGGTTATTGCCCGAACATGATAATGCTAATAATATTTAAATTACAAATAACAGATAATAGTTATCAATACTATGTTTACTATGTGCTAAATATTATGCTAAGAGTCCTCCACAGGTGATTTTATTAAATACTCACAAGACTCTTTGAGTTAAGTGTCATTACAGAACTGAGGTGAAGAGAAGTTTAGTAGCATTCCTCAGATCACCAACTAGAAAATTGTAGAGCCTGGATTGAAACTCATTTAGACAAAGCACCATTATGTCTTAGGTAACATTTATCCCATTCATAGGGTTTTTGGGGTTGTTTTGTTGTTTGTTTGTTTTTAGTTAGATCAAAGAAACCACCCTGTAGATAGGCAAAGACATCCAAACAGTATTTCTTTTTAATCCAAGAATATTAAATTGAAGTACTGTGTAGTTGATTTATAATGTTTCAGGTGTACAGTAAAAAGAGTCAGTTATTTATATATATATATTTGTTTTCAGATTCATTTCCATTTTATGTTATAACAAGATATTGAATATAGTTCCCTGTACTATACAGTAGGCCCTTGTTTTTTGAATCTATTTTATATATGATAGTGCATATCTGTTAATCCCAAATTTCTAATTTATCCCTCCCTTCTTTTCCCCTTTGGTAATCATAAGTTTGTTTTCGAAGTCTGTGAGTCAGTTTCTGTTTTGCAAATAAGTTCATTTGTATCATTTTTTTTTTTAGATTCCACATACGAGTGGTATCATATGATACTTGTCTTTGTCTTACTTTGCTTAGTATGATAATCTCTAGGTCCATCCATGTTGCTGAAAATGGCATTATTTCACTCTTTTTATGGCTGAGTAATATTCCATTATATATATATACATATATATATGTATACATATATATACATATACGTACACACACACATATATATGCCACATATTCTTTATCCATTCATCTTTTTTTTTTTTTTTTGCCGTACGCAGGCCTCTCACTGTTGTGGCCTCTCCCGTTGCGGAGCATAGGCTCCGGACTCGCAGGCTCAGCAGCCATGTCTCACGGGTGCAGCTGCTCCGTGGCATGTGGGATCCTCCCGGACCGGGGAACGAACCCTTGTCCCCTGCATCAGCAGGCGGACTCTCAACTACTGCGCCACCAGGGAAACCCCCATTCATCTATTGATGGACATTTATGTTCCTTCCATGTCTTGGCTATTGTAAATAGTGCTGCTATGAACATTGGGATGCATATATCTTTTTGAACTACAGTTGTAATCTTTTCTGGATATATGCCCAGGGGTGGGATTGCTGGAGCATATAGTAACTATTTTTAGGTTTGTAAGGAAACTCCATATTTTAAACAGTATGGTTTCGTGATCATGGTTTCCATCTTATTCATAGGACTGCACCTGCTGATCATAACCTAAATTTCAATTAAATTTTGGTTTTAGCTTGGCATGTCAACTAATATCTATTATGATTTTAATCATGATCTCTGTCAAAGGTTATGGCACTTTATGCTCCACTGACTCTGATTGCAGAGAAAAATAAATAATTTTAGTTTAAAAAGTAAAGGATGGGGTTGGGGGAATGAGAACTTGAAGCCAAGAATTTCTTAAATATATGAAGACAGTGATTTTAATGTCGCTTTATGTTTTATTATCACTTAAAATATAAGCAATAAATAAAATTTCTAAAATATAATACAAAATTTCCTATAAAATATAACTACTCTATATTGCTCAAAATATTCCCTTTTTTAATTTGCCAATTGTATAGACATTAATTTCAGTCATTGTTTCTGAACGTTTATGAATAACACAAGTAACTGCTTTTAATCCATGTTTATTTGCCAAGAAAATGTTTAAAAAAATACTTTGAATGCTTACATATTCAAATACATACATTTTTATTATGGGAAAAATCCAAAAGTACAGTGTTCCCACTAAATCCTGTATTTTACAGAATTGAAAAAATTATCAATGATTACTATATTATGTGTGGGTTTATGCATATGTTTTTGTGTCTGAGTATGTTACTTTCGAAACATTATAATTTTGGAACAAATCATTTCATGGGAATTCCCTGGTGGTCCAGTGGTTAGAAAGCTGTACTTTCACTGCCTAGGGTGTAGGTTTGATCCCTGGTCGGGGAACTAGGATCCCACAAGACACGCAGCATGGCCTAAAATAAAAAAATTAAAAAGAACTTTGAGCATAGTACGGGTAATGCTCAAGTAGTAGATGTTCAGTAAAGATTTTAGTAAATACATGAGTTACAGAGAAACAAACTACAGTATTTGGGGCTACCAAAGGAGATAAGCAACTACTATAATTTTATACCCAGTGAATGGAACAATATTACAAAATAAGTTTTGTTTTCAGTGACTGAAGAGAATTAGTAATTATAGACTTCAGGGTAAAATTGATCTGTTAATTCCATGCTAAGCTACACATCAGCACATTTTCCCAAAGCTCCAAAATCACTTTGATTAAATTGCAACCATCTTCCAGGAATATGAAATTCCAATTATAACATCAGTATTAGCAACTTCCTTTGGTTTATATAGAACATCTCACTGACTCATGAAATCCAGTATTTAGATAAATGTTTCTTTCTTAAAGCAAAATAACCAATCACTGTATCCAGTAAAGGCAACTCTTTAGAGAATGGAATTTTGGAAAACTAATGTCAAAGTCAATGACCTAGTAATTATTTTAAAATATTATTCCATGAAGTATGACTTTATACACTTAGCAATGAATAAAATGTCAATTGTTAGGTCATGGTACACATTTATACATGTGGGAAAACTGAGATGGTTTACAAGAAGTCAATTTTGCGCTTGATATTTAGAGAAAAATCTTCATTAGCAAGTATAGGAATTCAGATTATGCAGTGATCAAATATACTTTTAATTTTTACTAAAATGTGCAATTGTTATTACCAGTCAAGCTACATTCTTTCTACTAATTCAAGACCTACTATTATATTCCATGCCCACCCTATTCATAAATGATTTCTTAATACTTCCCCCACGCATACTTCAAATAAACCCCCTCAGTATTTTTCCATGTTATTTCCACTGCAGTGATTTGGCTCATGACACTCACTCTAACTAGGATACCTTTATCTCTCCTTTACCCCAGCAAAATCTCCCAATGCTTAAAAGTTCAACTCAACAATAACAGTTCATAGGTATGATCATTTATGCTCAAGACATTGTGACAAACATTTATCCAAATTACCACTTACAATATTCTAATGTAGGTACAATTATTAACCTTACTTTACAGATGAGATTTGGCGTTTGGAAAGGTTAAATAACTTGCCCCAAACCTCACCAGTACGAATTTGTGGGGCCAGACTATGTAAGAATTCTGACAATCAGTTCCAGAGAGACTGGAGGGGCCCTGAGGTGACATGTAAAGGGAGAGGAGCTCAGTCATCCTTACAAGGGCATCAGATATGTGCATAAAGCCAAGTTAGTTTTTCACGACCAGAGCAGCAGCTCACCAAATCAGCAAAGAACCACAGTCAGTGTCACATGGAGATGAGTAATTTTCTAGCTGAGCCCTTTTCAAATTCCTGACTCATAAAATTATGAAAGTGAAGAAAATATAAACTCCAAGAGAGTTCAACATCAGGCCAATCCTCTAAACTAATATGCTAGACAGTAGTCACACACAAGGCCCACTTTCTTAATTTTTTGCTTTGTTCATTCAACAAGTACAGCAAATGCCAACACTTCTCTGGAACTGGGGATCCAATAATGAGCAGAGAAAATTTTCTGCTTTCATTTGCCTTTCATGGGAGCGGTAGAGTAAAGATTAGACAATTAACAATAACCTAAGTGACAAATGATCTTATATTTTGGTAAAATATTTCAGTATATTGAATTATGTATCTTTCTGTAATTCTATTTTTATTGTATTCCAGAGTGTACAATTCTATACTTAGTAGTTTTAATCCATCATTGTTAAATGGTTTCATAACTAAGAGTATCCCTTTACTTCTCTCTGTCTTCAGTATCCCTAAAAAGCACTTTGAATATAACCTGCATTCTTTCATACATTTGAGACCCAACACCATATTGACTCCCCTGATAGATTATCTTATAAATGGTGTTATTCAGACCATTAAAGGTATGCATTTTGATGCCCCTCAGATGCAAACTTCCACAGCAAAAGTCAAATTTAGAAGGCAAATTTCAAAGACATCAATATCCCAAACTAGCTCCTAGTTTATTTTTTATTTTCTCATTTTCTGCTTACATTCATTTTCACCTTCCTTTTTCCTCAAGAATATATCTTATTATCCAGTTAAAAAAACAAACAACCAAAAAACAAAACAAACAAAATTGCTTTTACCATGAAAAAGGTATTGAAATACCAAGTTGCATATTATTATGTCCGAAGTACACAGATGGTTTTAGGAATCAAAGGAGTACCTGGTGCCTATGTATAAATAACAGCCAGGCGCCAAATTATCTTTATTTCTGTCTATCTCAGAGGCTGAATACATTATGGAGTTGATTTTTTTTTAATTCCTGAAGGCCAGTTAAGCACCAAGAATTTCCAAGTAAAAATTAAGTAGTCATTTTTTTCTGGTGATAAAAACATTTAATTTCTCCAAACCCATCTGATGATATGAAGAGGAAAGTTTATGAGTTGAAAGACAGTGCTAGGTAGGGTTGAGAAATAGGAGTGTGGAGTTATTTGCTGCTGGTAGAACTTCCTTAACTACCAGGAATATTGGTCTACATCTCAAGTTTTAGATAACTGAGAAAATAACCACCCACATATCAAGATGTTCTTGTTATTCTAAATTCAAAAATAAGACTAAGTTGTCTAAACCATTATTAATGACAAGGTTGACTAGCAGCTAAGATCATGGACTTTGAAATCAGACTGGCTTATGTTGGAATCCCAGTTTTGTTACTCATTTTAATTCTGAACCCAGTTTTCTCAGTTGTAAAATGATAACAATGATCATTGGACCCACTATTAATTTATTTCCCAAAAACTTGTTTATTGAACAAATGCTAGACATTATTCCATGTGTGGGAGATACAGTAGTAAACACAGCAGACAAAACACATGGAACTTACATTCTTTTAGGGGAAACAGACAATATAAAAAAGGCAAGAAGTGCTATGGGGGAAAATAAGCAGAAACTAAGGTTAAAGACTTCTGGGAGTATAGAGAAATTTTATGAGGGTATTTAAGGAAGCACATATTGAGAATGTGACATTTGAACAATGTATAAAAGGAGGTGAGAAAATGTACCATTGGGTTTCTATTTTAATAAATACATCCTAGCTGGAAAGCACAGTTTTAAGTGTGACAATCCAGAGGTAGGAAGTGAGCACTCTAGTACTGGGCACTGGCACCAGGTGTACAGTGAATAGAGGCCAGGGAGAGCTGCATACTCTTGTTGTCAAACAGAGTTCCCATAAATTTTATTTTTCAAAATAAGTAAAAACAAATAATACATGGGTCTTAGAAAAAATTTGGGAAAAACTCAGGAATAATATACTGAAGTTTCAGAGGAATAGTATCTTTTATTTATCCTAATCATATTATTTTGATATATTTTGACACATCTGACATTGGGATTCAGATAACAATCAATGTGTTTAAAAATTTTATGATTTAATGGTCATTTTTTTCTTAGTTGTACAAAAATCAATGATGCATCTTTTAATTGTTGGCATTATAGACTCGATGAAATATGGTAGCTATGTAAATTACTTGAAAAAATAATGAGGATGAAAAAATTAGAAAACTTTTGCATCCTTCACAGAAGGTAAGAGTTCTCAATTTCTCGGGAAAAAAAAGAAACAAGCAAAAGGACATAACAGGTCTAGGTTTAAAAGGTGATAGGAAAACACACACCAAAATGAAAAAAAGGGTCAAATGAAACACAATGATAATACAGAAAACCATATTTCATTTTGAGAATTAAATGTTGCTGTGGAGATTGTAAATGTTGAGATGCCTATGGAGCAGTAATGAATAAGATAAACTTAAGAAGTTTTCCTTTTCCTAGAACTAAGCAGAAAAGTGCAAAGGGGTAAAATTGATAAGTGAGAAGGTGATAGTGATAGATTTGCCTCCAACAAAATGGAGGCCTCATACCAGGACTGAGGAAAAAATGCTGGACAGGAATACAAACAGTCATTAAAGACAAAACAAAATAAATATTCTTGATCTGAAAGTGACACAAGTATATAGAACAAACTAATTTGACATTTTGCCAGTACATACAACAACTTTTTTGAGACAAAGAACTGTAAACATTTAGTGAGAAAAAAGTGAAGAAAGATAGATTATTCATAAATGAGCACAAACCAGGACAAACTCTGGCTTTCTTCTGCATCAGTAAATGCTTAAAAAATAAAACAACAGTGAATACAAAGAAGTAAGGAAAAAATATGTTCTCCTAAGAATTTTGTACTCAGACAAATTATGTTTCCAGTGTGAGGGCTACAACCCCCCTTCCAATTAGGTGGTGTCTGTGCTGGGTGCTCTCTTGTCATAAGGAAAATTAATCCTAACTTCAGCTGAGTAGCTACATTTGAAGACTTCACCAAAATATAATCTTGAACTTGCTTCTATTTAAGAAATTTCAAAAACTTGACTGTGAGCAACAATATTTATGAGGATTTTCTGTAGGGTACTACTGACATCCAATTTCACAGACAGGTATTCATCAACTGTGTTCATGTGAACATAAATATTCCCAGAATTATTTGTAAAAACACAAAAAAATTTCCGTGATGAATATGCCAGGAACATGCTGAGCTAAACTAAGTTAAACAGAATTCTCTTCTATAGTATTCCGCAGAGCTTGTAAGAAGCAAACATGCTTTATAAATCTTTAAGAGTAGTATATAGTGTACAGTATTCAAACATATCCATTTCCATTGCATCCCTAAAACACACGGAAATCCCTTATCATTATTTCACATAGTACTAATACTCTGTAGACCATTCTTTGGGAAATGGACTTGAGATAGTTTTATAATGTATCCCTGTAAATGCCGTGTTTGTTTTGATCTGTTCAGCCTGCATTGGGAGAGGTTATAAGAGATTTACCTATAAAACTCTTGATCATATCAACTACATTGCATAGTGGTGTTGTCTTTACATGAACCAACAGGAGAAATATTCCACTGGTCTTAATACTGAGAGTGGTTGTGATTCTCCTAAGAAACAAATATATTTGTTACTATGAACCTCCTAACTTATTGAGTTTTTCTTTTTACATTGTCTGCTAAAAAACCTACAGAAAAAACAAAATTGTGGTCAACTTCCCTGGAATGTGTAAAAGAGAAAGATGCAAACAGGGAAGAGAACAGCAGTACAATGATGGGCTTGGCAGTGTCTGTCCCACCACCCAGATCTAGCCTTCACAGTGGACTTGACCCCATGAGTCCTTCCAGAGTTGTGAGCAAAAGCTACAGAAACTGCTTTTCATGAGAGATATTATGAGACTCGGTATAAGCAATGCTGCTCTGGACACAGGTGAATACATGGCAGGAGAGAGCATTTCCCTTCCCATTTGTGCTCTGACACAAGTAGGACTGAGTTATTGTTTTGGCACCTTAGGAGTTTGGCAGTTAGAGGAAAGTAGGGTTTACGCTAAAGAAGGACTTGTTCTTCCCAGAGGGGCAGTGGCACCTAGGACAGCAGAGTCTCAGTGAAGACAGCCAAGAATGGCTGCAGACTGATACTGAGACACACGGAAATTTCAGAAATGCTTGAGGAGAAATTCTCAGGCATGAGTTCCTGCACTTATAAGGATGAGGGCTAAACAATGTGTGGAATTTAGGTACAAATGCTAATATTAGTGCATTATTTCCTTAGGATGGTGGGGCCTGGGATTATCTGGGCTTCTTGTTTTGATACTAGCTCCAATTACTTACTCTTATTTTCTTTAATCTTACTTTTTTAACATTAAAAAGTTTTATATTATGGTATATCTCTTATTGATGCACATTAGATAATGACTTAAATAATTAGATAAAACTAATTATTAAATACATGATTAACTAATTGATATTTCATGGTAGAAGAAACTCAAATGATCAATAAACATGTGATGCCAGTAGGAGCTTGTGGTGGACAGAATAAGGATCCCTCGGAGATGTTCACCACTTACTCAGCAGTACCTTTGAATGTGTTGTCTTATATGGCAAAAGGGACTTGATATGGTTAAGGATTTTAAAATAAGGAGAGCAACCTGGATTAACTAGGTGGGTCCAGTATAATCACAAGGATGCTTATAAAGCAGAAGGTGGAGGCAGAAGAGTCAGAGGAGATGGTGCAGTGCAATCAGAGGTCAGAGGGACACAGCCGTGAGTCAAGGAATGTGGGCAGGCACTAGAAGCTGGAAAGGGCAAGGAACAGATTCTTCCCTAGAGTGTCCAGAAGAAATGCAACTCTGTAAGTATCTTGATTTTAGCACTGTAAGACCCATTTAGGACTTCTGACCTCAAGAACTGTAGGAAAATAAATGTGTTATTACAAGCTATTAAATTGGTAGTAATCTGCTACAGCAGCAATAGAAAACCCATATAAAACTTCAATGAGATACACTTTATTCCTACTAAATTTTCTTTTGTGGATAGCACTAAATTTTTAGAGAGTTTAGGAAATATAGAGCTCATATACCACTAGTATAATATAAATTGGTACATTTCCAGAAGGTAAGCTACATGGACCAAGTTCTAAGTCCTTAAAATAATTTTAGCATTTTGACCCACTAAACTAAACTTCAGGAATTTATAGTGAGAAAATAATCAGACACATGAACAAATATTTTTGCATAGTGATTTGTATTTAGATATTACATATGCCAGAACTGGAACCAAATTAACGATCCAATTATATGGAAATGGTTTGGACAAACTTCACTATATCCATGCCAAGAAGTATTATACAGTGGCCAACTCCATAAAATGCTAAGGGAAAGAAGCAGACATCCAAACTTATGTAAATTACAACTCTAATATTGTAAAGGTAGACATAAATAAAGTTATATACAGGAAAAAATTAATTAAAATACACTAAAATAACTGATTATTTTTGTATTATAAGATTTTGTGTGATTTTTATTTTCTCCCTTATATAGTACTGATTTTTAAATGTATTTCCCACAGAATTAATGCATTACTTTTATATTCATAAAAATTAAATATGAAATGTATATTTAATATACTGTTATGAGGAAACTCAATACATAAAACATATCATTGTTGCTGTCAGGAGTGGATGTGGCAAGCTCAGAATCCTCACAGTTCTCCTTTTTGTACCATTGTCCTGCAGCCCTCCTTTTCCCCCTCCCCCCTTTCCTGGATTCCCACGGACCTCTGAGCTTCTAGGGAGCATAGTGTGAAAATCACTGATCTAATCCAGTTCACTCATTTTGCTGAAATCCAAGAAACCTAAGTGAAAAACTGTTATTGTAAAGCTAGATCTAGAAGAAATGTTTTCTAGCTCCTAAGGCAGTGTGCTTCCAGTTATATTAAACTGCACTTCACATTTCCCCCAGACTGGTTTGAAAAAAGTATGAGTATCTGAATGTCTCCTTTTCTACAGAGACATCTTGCTATAGAAAAAGAAAAAAAATAAAAATAAAAAGAGGAATCCAGCTCATGCTTAGCAACTCAAATAAGAGGAATGTTTAGTCCACAAATCCATTTGGAATCTTGAAAATCTTAGCCTTTTGCCCTGTAATCCTTTATGGGAGAAAACATATGTATTATGTTTGTCAATAAAAGAGTTGTAGTGTTTTGTTTTTTTTTTAATTGGGCCCCAAATACACAGAACTTACTGTAGAGTTGCTCATTCTTTCCACGGTGTGTTCACTGGCAATGTTGAGCTATGTCCTGCAATTGCTGCGTAGCGAAAGTGGATAAGTTGTGCTGCACCTCAGTTCCTCTCATAGAGCAGGAACACCAAATTGTGTGGCTGTCTTTGTTGTGTTGTACTGATAGTGATGTTCTGGGCTAGGAATGCCTGAGGCAGTCACCTGGCCCATATTTCTCATAGGGAGCCCCCATGGACATTTTCCCCACTGGGGCCAAAATTGTGGCTGGACTGACCCTATGGTTCTGATGACTGCAGGATGTACTTCAGCAAAAAGGAAATTTTGACAAGATGTATCACTCTTGTGATATCACAAGTCCTGGAGGGTATAGGCAGGGGTCCCCTGTTAGTAACCAGGCCACACAGCAGGAGGTGAGTGGCGGGGAAGTGAGCGAAGCTTCATCTGTATTTCCAGCAGCTCCCTCCCCATCGCTGGCATTACTGCCTGAGCTCCGGCTCCTGTCAGATAAGCAGCTGTACTAGATTCTCATAGGAGCGTGAACCCTACTGTGAACTGCGCATGCAAGGGATCTAGGTTGTGCGCTCCATATGAGAATCTAATGCCTGATGATCTGAGGTGGAGCTGAGGCAGTGATGCTAGCACTGGGGAGCGGCTGCAAATACAGATTATCATTAGCAGAGAGGTTTGACTGCACAGAGACCATAGTAAATCAATTGCTTGCAGACTCATATCAAAACCCAGTCAGTGAGTGGTAAGTGACATTTAAGCTGCATCTGGTGGCAGGCTTTATAGTGGCAAGTGAGTTGATGTACTGCAATTGTACAGCTGCATCTGGTGGCAGGCTTTAAGTCAGAATCCGACACTTACTTTAGTCTGAGTGTGGCCGGCACATTATTTCATTTACATGAAATAATGTAAATCATCCACGCCTCTTTCCCACACTGCGCACTGTCTCAGTCATCGTTTTGGTAAGCTAACCCTAGCCAAAATGAGTGAAAAACAAACGTCGCTGGAGAGCTTCTTTGAAAAGGGGGAAAGACCCAATGATGAGACAGCAGAAGACTCTCTAAGACTGCCAACAAAAAGAAACCTGCATTAAAAGAAAATATTGAGTCCTATTAAATTACAACAGGGTTCATTGGAACACGTGATTCACATTCTTCAAGCCTGCTTTGTATAATATGTGGCAAGTGGCTATCCAGCGAAGCCATGAAACCTTCAAAACTGCTTCACCACATGGAGACCAAGCATGTTGCATTAAAAGACAAGGCTTTCTTTGTAGAACAGAAGCAATTATTGAAGTGTTGAAGCAATTATTGAAGACACATCAAGTGTGTCTGCACTGAGATCATCATTCTTAGTGGCTAACCACATTGCTAAAGCTAAGAAGCCCTTTACTATTGGTGAAGAATTGATCCTGCCTGCTGCTAAGGACATTTGTCATGAACTTCTAGGAGAGGCTGCAGTTTAAAAGGTGGCACGTGTTCCTCTTTTGGCTAGCACCATGACTAGATGCATTGATGAAATAGCAGAGGATATTGAGACAATTGTTAGAGAGGATTAATAAGTCACCGTGGTACACAATACAAGTTGACAAGTCTACCGATGTTGACAATAAGGCAACAGCGCTTGTTTTTGTGTGATATATTTTTCAGGAGAGTGTGCATGAGGATATGTTATGTGCACTTTTTTTGCCAACCAATACCACAGCTGCAGGCCTATTCAAGTCTTTGAGAATGAATACATATCAGGAAAACTGAATTGGTCATTTTGTTTCGGTATATGCACAGACGGAGCGGCTGCCATGACTGGACGTCTTTCTGGTTTCACTACTCAGGTCAAAGAGGTCACTGCTGAATGTGAGTCTACGCACTGCGTCATCCATAGAGAAATGCTGGCTAGCCGAAAAATGTCACCCGAGCTTAACAATGTTTTTCAGGATATGATTAAAATTATCAACCACGTTAACTCATGTTAATGAGTTAACTCATGTCATTAACTCATGTCCTCATGTCTGTTCATGCAGCTCTGTGAGGAGATGGACACACGTCTTCTCTTATACACAGAAGTGAGATGGCTTTCTAAACGTAGATCACTGGCCAGAGTTTTTGAGTTATGGGAGCCGCTCCAGAGATTCCTTTTAGGAAAACAGTCACCACTGGCAGCACATTTCAGTGACACAGAATGGGTTGCAAAACTTGCTTACTTGTGTGACATATTCAACCTGCTCAACAAAACTCAATCTGTCACTTCAAGGGAGAATGACAACTGTGTTCGAGTCGGCAGATAAAGTGGCTGCATTCAAAGCCAAACTGGAATTATGGGGGTGACGAGTGAACATTGGGATTTTTGACATGTTTCAAACATTAGCAGAGATTTTGAAAGAGACTGAGCCAGGGCCTTCTTTCTCCCAGCTGGTGCATGATCACCTATCTCAGCTTTCTAAAGAGTTTGAGAATTACTTCCCAACCACACCCCCAGATGGGACCATCTAGTTGCAGGAAAACAAGCTCAGGGCTCCCACTGATTCTGCATTATGGTGAGTTGTATAATTAATTCATTATATATTACAATGTAATACTAATAGAACTAAAGCACACAATAAATGTAATGAACTTGAATCGTGCCGAAAGCAATCCCCACCCACAGTCCGTGGAAAAATTGTCTTCCACAAAACCGGTCCCTGGTGACAAAAACCTTGGGGACCGCTGGTATATGGTATGCTCATGGGTCACACAGCGAGTTCTCAGGTAAAGAGAGTGAGAGAGCATGAGAGCAGATCTGGGGCTCTACCTTTGTTAGTGTCCAAAGGTGGGGTGCCTAGAGTTACGTAGAAATCATTTTGTTCTCAAATATTTATCATTTACCTTCCATTCCCATTGCTGCCACTTTTCAGAACCAATTCCCTAGGAGTTTGGTTAATCTCTCTGCTTCCAATCTCTGCTTCACACTTGAACCTGACTTCCTATCCCTGCCTCACCAACACCATCACCAGTCTCTCCTGAAAAGCTCTCAAAAAATCATCTTTCAAATCACATATTTCCATATCAAGGAGTGCTCAATAAGAGCTAGTTCTTCTATCCACAAATCCAAAATCTTTAGTTATATTTGTAAAGACTTTTACATTCTCTGAGTACATATTTCACCCAAACTTATTTCTCAAAACTTCTCAGCATAGATACTCCATTTCAACCAAGTTTACCTCTTTATTGTTTCTTACACATCCTTGATCATTTCATTAGCATATGTGTCTTTGCTCAGCTTTTTCCCCAAAACCATTTCCCCCAGTTCTTTGGAAAGTCTCTCTTTGTCCTTCCTATATAACCAAACAATATTTATCATGTAAAACCTAAATCAAGTTCCATTAATTAAGCTTATAATCAGTTTCCTAGAATTCTGGATGCCTAGAATTCAATTCTAGCATATTGAATTCCATTAAGGCTGGTACTTTGTTATTTTCTGATTTGATAAGTATACAACACCAACACATTCTATTGTATTTGAAGTACATATACTCATCCAAATTATGTATGCATTGTACTTGATGAATGGTTAACCCACGTAAACTCATGAGATGTGCTTATAGAGATAGGCTCTACTAATCAAGAGTGAAGTCAAGGTTTCTCCTCCAGTTGTCATTCTCATATCACCCAGTCTCTGTACCCTTTTTCACCTAACCCACGTGTCTCTGCCATCTTAATGACACCACATTCTCCTGCATATCATTTCTCTAAAACCTTGTATGTTTCTCTTGAGTGAGTCACTTCCTCTGAAAAATACCTCTGAACCAACATATTCTATCTCCCTTCTTCATTATCTCATTCTTCACTATCTCTCTCCTTCTCTTTCTTTTTCCCTCTTTATATAGTGGGCTCATCTTTTCTCATAACTTCGCCCATGTCTTCCAGGTGAATAAATCGTATATCCTCATTTCCTTTCTGATGTCTCTCCTAAATTTCATGCTCATATTTCTAGTAGTTTCCTGCATATTTTTATTTGTATTCATCTTTTGTATATTATTTATAATAGTTAAACCTCTTGATTTTTTTTCAAAATTCATGTTTTTGAAATCTTCTCTCTACTAATGTAATTACCATCTTCTCAGTAATTCTTACCAAATGTCTCAGCTGTGTTTTCTATTTCTGCTTTCCCAAAGGTCTGGTGTCTTCCTGAGCAGCATGATTCAATAATTGATATAGAACTTGTCAAGTGAACCACATTTTTTGCTGTGTTTGGAACAAAAGTGCATGAAAGTTCTTTTTTTTACTTGGGTAATGTTTCAAAATTTATGGGGGATATCCCACTAAAATAAAATACATCCCCTCTCACCACTTCATTTCAATATTGTACTGGAAAACTTACCTAATGCAATAAGACAATAAAAAGAAATAAAAGATATGCAAATGGTAGAGGAAGAAATAAAACTATCTTTGTTTGCAGATGACATGATTGTCTAAAAATCCAAACAAATTGACAAAAAAATTCCTGGAACTAGTAAGTGATTATAGCAAGGTTTCAGAATACAAAGTTAATTTACCAATGTCAATCACTTTCCTCTACACCAGAAATGACCAAGTGCAATTTGAAATTAGAAACCCAATGCCATTTACGTTAGCAACCAGAAAAACAAAATATTTAGGTATAAATCTAATAAAGTATGTACAATATTGATATGAAGAAAATTATAAAACCTTGATAAAAAATAGAAAAACTAAATAAATGGAAAAATAGTCCATGTTCATGGATAAAAAAACTCAACAAGATGTCAATTTTTCCCAAGCTGATCTACAGATTCAATACAATCTCAGTCAAAATCCCAGCAAGTTGTTTTATGGATATTGACAAACTGATTCTAAAGTTTTATATGGAGAGGCAAAAACCCCAGAATAGCCAACACAGTATTTAAGGAGAAGAACAAAGTTGGAGGACTGACACTACTTCATTTCAAGACTCACTCTAAAGGTACAATAATCAAGACACTGTAGCATTGGTGAGAAAAAAAATAGACAAGTAGATCAGTGGAACAGAAAAGAGTGACAAGAAATAGACCCCCATGAATATAGTCAACTGATCTTTGACAAAGGAGCAAAGTTAATACAATAAAGAAAAAAAGTTTTTCAACAAATGGTTCTGGAACAACGGGGCATCCACATGCAAAAAATGGATCTTACTCAGACTTTACACCCTTCACAGAAGTTTACTAAAAATGGATCATAAACCTAAATGTAAGATGGAATATTATAAAACTCCTAGAAGATAACTTAGAAGAAAACCTACATGACCTTGGGTATGACAATGACTTTTTAGATAAAACACCAAAGGGATAGTCCATGAAAGTAATAATAAACTGGACTCCATTAAAATTAAAAACTTCTGCTCTGCAAAGGATAGTGTCTAGAAGATCAGAAGACAAGCCACAGACTAGGAGGAAGTATTATAAAAATACATCTGATAAACGATTATTACCCCAAATGTACAAAAAACCCTTAAAACTCATCTATAAAAAAACAAACAACCCAATTTTAAAATGGGCAAAAGACCTGACCAATGTATATCAAGAAGATATACAGATGACAAGTAAGCACATAAAAAGTTGTTCAACATCATATGTCATTGGGAAATTGCAAATTAAAACAGCAAGGAGATACCATTACACTCCTATTAAGATGGCCAAAGATGAAAACGCTGACAACACCAAATGTTGATAAGGATGTGGAGCAAAAAGAACTCTCATTCATTACTAGTGGAATGCAAAATGGTACAGGCACTTTGGAAGACAGTTTGGCAGTCTCTTACAAAACTAAACACGCTCTTACTGTGCAATCCAGCAATCAATCTCCTTGACATTTACTCAAATTAATTGAAAACTTATGTCCACACAAAAACCTTCACATGGGTGTCTATAGCCTCTTTACTTATAATTGCCAAAGCTTTGAAGCAACCAATTTGTTCAGTAGGTTAATAGATAAATAAACAATGGTATAGCCACATAATGAAATATTACTCAGTGCTGAAAAGAAATGAGCTATCAAACCATGAAAAAGCATGGAGGACATTTAAAGCCATATTACTAAATGAAAGAAGCCAATCTAAAAAGGGTACATATTATGAATCCAATTATATGACATTCTAGAAAATGCAAAACTATGGTGATAGTAAAAAGTTCAGAGGTTGCAAGGGCTTGAGGGAAGGAAGGATTAAATAGGTGGAGCACAGAGGATTTTTAGGACAGTGAAACTATTCTGTATGATACAGTAATGGTGGATACATATCATTATACATTTTTTGTCAAAACCCAGAGAATGTACACCACCAAGAGTGACCCCAATGTGAACTATAGACTTCTTGTAATAATGATGTGTCAATGTAGATTTATCCATTGTACCAGGGGCAGGGCTTTATGGGAAATCATTCTACTTTCCACAAAATTTTGCTGTGAACCTAAAACTGCTCTCAAAATATAAAGTCTACTTATATGCCAAAAAAAATTTTAAAGACACAAAAGAAAAAGTAAGAATACATTTTCTTTCAAAGGCAAGATAACAATGTTTTAATTTCTTAAAAAGTACAACATTGGTATTTTCTACTTGTAGATCACACAATAAGTTTGAAGTTGCATGATAAATTATCACAGATACTTAGGGAACTACATTTCTAGAAACACACTTGCATTTCTTGTCATTGTCCTCTTCCTTTGTAATAGGAATAGCCCAAGTTTAGCTTGCATAAATTTAGGGGGAATGACTTTTTTTTTTTTTTTTTTTTTTTTTTTTGCTGTACGCGGGCCTCTCACCGCTGTGGCCTCTCCCGTTGCGGAGCACAGGCTCCGGACGCGCAGGCCCAGCGGCCATGGCTCACGGGCCCAGCCGCTCCGCGGCACGTGGGATCCTCCCGGACCGGAGCACGAACCCTCATCTCCCGCATCGGCAGGCGGACTCCCAACCACTGCGCCACCAGGGAAGCCCAGGAATGATTTCTTTACATGAGTGAGAGGATGTAGAAATTAAAAACTCTAAAAAGAGTCTGGAGAATAAAAACCTAGGGAAAGCATACCTTGAATATTCTAGACCACTAAGCAGAGTTTTCAGGATAGGTGGATAGCTTTCATTTCCTAATTACACAAGTAATATACAATAAAATTCTACACAAGTGAGATAAATGCCTAATTGAGGTCGGCCCGGCTAACACTGAAGTCTGGTTGTCAATGTCTCCCAGGATTCTTGTCTATTTTTCTTTTTGCTTCTGTCTTTGCTCTGATACTGATTATTTTCTGCTCTTTGCCTATCATTCTATTTTTGAACAACTACCCTAAGATAGAAACCAGTAATGCAAGAGGAACCGTAAAAGCTGCTTTCAACTTTCAGATGAACGGCTTTCCTGTCTGAAAGTTACCACAATTGCTTTCACTGAATAACCAGCTCTCATTGTTTTATGAAAGGTTTTCATCTGCTATGCCATGCACCTAAAGACTAAGGCTTGCAACACATTATTTTTTCATGCTGTACCCTGATGCCTATTGTAAAGCTTCTGTATGATTGACAGGTGCCAGCTAGACAAGTTTCCATGTGGTAAATCTTAAAACATATTTAGAAGGCAGTAAAAAAAACACTGCTAAAACTGTTTTGCCACTTTTAAGACTGATCAAGCAGTTTAACTGATAAATCCCCCCTTAACATAAAAGAACAAAAACTGTTAAACTACTACATATAATTTTTATTATTAAGCAGTAATGTTATCTATTTTTTGAAAAAACACTTTACTTCCTTGCAAAGTAGAACACCCTAAATCAAAATGTTTATTTTATAGAAGTAATGCCACTCAGTTGACTAATATCCAGCCACTGACTAAGGGTAAAATATTGAAGAGTGATACACTCAGCTTCTTAAACATCTAAACAGTAACTAAACTGAAGAATGTGAGGTGACAAATTTTATTTCTCATAATTTCTATGTATTCCGTTTCATAAAGAAGAAAAAATATATTCTCTGGCAATGGTATCTTTTACAAATAGAAAGTATAAAACTACTTTTGTAGAGGAGTAGCAAAGAATTTGTGTTCATCTTCATATTATCACATTAGTATCTATTGAATTCCTACCAATACAAGGGGCTGTGAGTAATGTAATCTTCAGACCCTGTTAGCTAGACAAACTGATAATGTAGTTGTACTCTTTTTGATCCTAGTTCTCCTCAAGATTAAGATCATGGGGTAAGAAATGTACTCAGTGTAGTTAACTTATTCTGCAACCAAAAATGTATGGATAGGGCTTCCCTGGTGGCACAGTGCTTGAGAATCTGCCTGCCAATGCAGGGGACACGGGTTCGAGCCCTGGTCTGGGAAGATCCCAGATGCCACGGAGCAAGTAGGCGCGTGAGCCACAACTACTGAGCCTGTGCGTCTGGAGCCTGTGCTCCACAACAAGAGAGGCCGTGACCGTGAGAGGCCTGCGCGCCGCGATGAAGAGTGGCCCCCGCTCGCCACAACTAGAGAAAGCCCTCGCACAGAAACGAGGACCCAACACAGCCAAAAATAAATAAATTAATTAATTTAATTTAATTTAAAAAAATGTATGGCTAGAACTTGGAATTTCTTGAGTGTATAAGTAAATCTTAATTATTTATGCTATGTTTCCCTTCCAATGACATAATATAATTTTTATGCTAAAAATCAAAATCTCTACAAGTCAGACCTCTATAGCTTTTCCACTAACTGTAATATTTTAAATGTATATTTTCTGAGAAAATAAGGTTTTGAAATAGCATTGAAATAACATTTCTTGTGATTTTGGGTTATACTAATGTTGTGTAATGCGATAAATAAACATGTGTAAGTTTGTTGTGGTATATTATTTTATTTTGTTGATTTTTCAAAGAATATGAGAAGTATGGCATAAAACATATATATATTAAACATTCAACCAATATATAAAATGACATAGAATAAGAATCAAGTCCCAAAAGAGAGAGGAGGAAATAATGTGTGTGTGTGAGTATGTGTGTGTGTGTGTGTGTGTGTGTGTGTGTGTATGAAAGTATTCTCATAAATAAAATTTTCTGTCCTGTCATGAGAATTTTTTTCTAGATGAAAATACTAACAAGAATATCTCATATTTCTTCTTATTTAAAGAACACTGACCTATGTACGGGGTAGTCTTTCAACAAGATATTTATAAAATGATATTCCATATTATCCATATAGATATTTTCATATAACCTTCAAAGAAACTAAGGCATAACGTTAAATCACAGCCCTAAGGAAATTGCTATGGAGCGTTAAAGAAATTGAAATAGGGTTGAAGATTTCTGGTAATCTGACTTGCCACAGGTGCAGAACCTAAGGAAACTAAAGCAGTGATTCTCAAGGTGTGGTCTCCAGATCAGAAGTGTTAGCATCAGAAAGGATCTTATTCGTGTGACTATTCAGGTCCTACATCAATTCTATTGAATCAGAAACTTCTAGGGCAGGGAAGGAAATCTTTATTTTATCAAAGCTCTTCTGATGATTCTGAATCACACTAAAGGTTGAGAACTACTAATCCAGTGCGACATTTCTCAGAATGTGTTTCATGGAACATTAGCTCCAGGAAGTATTCCAGGGAGGAAAAAATAATTGTTCTAGTTAAAAAACAAAACAAGACTTTGTGTGAAAGTTAAACAGATTTCTTTAAGCTTTCCTCAGGGTTTAATGTGATACACTTGCCTTAATACCACAGAGTTGGTTCTCCAACCAACAGCATTAGTATCACAGGGGAGCCTGTTAGAAATGTATATATCAAATCCTATCCTGAAACTACTGAATTTGAATCTGCATTTTACTGCACATTAAGTTTGCAGAGCACTGTGCTGAAGTGTGAACTAGGGGATATGACAGAGTGCAGATATGATATGCAATCTGTTAAAAATGCAGTGGAGCCAGTAATGGGAAAATCTGATCCAGAGATGTGTGTCCAACATATGGTTAGAAATCATTCATGTCTAGGATGACCTGGGTTGCAAAAGACAGAAGAAAAGCATCCCCTTATACAGTATTCTTTTTCACTGTGAGTCGGGGGGCAGGTGGCAGAGCTGGGGTTAGATGAAGAGGATGTCTTAGAAATAACCAGAACACTTGTTTTCAAATGTTTAATGTTGTTTTCAAGGTACTGTCAACCAGAGAAACAGGAAGTAAAAATGTTAGTCTATGAACATAGGAAAAGGAGATGTGTACAAAGATAGTTGATTTAACAGAGTATATTTAAAATCTCTTTTTACTAAACGGATTTGACTTTAAATGGCAAAACCTGATAGTAGTTCACATTGAAAGAATGGTTCCAAGAAGGATTTAAATAGCTTTGGAATTAATGCAAAATGAGAAAAGTCTTCCAATAATAACATGGTCATATCCAGTGGTTTCTTCCTTAAAGCCACATAATATTTTCCTCACATTTCCAACAGAGCATCAGCTGGATGGTCTAAAATTACCAACAACTATAAATAGCTAAGGTATTAAAGCTATCATTAAGAAATCAGAAGTAAGATATAATAATGTGTTTTATGCTATACACTCTAGCAATATACATAATTTATGATAAAATTAGAAGCAAAAATGTAAAAGAAGATAATTCATCTAATTTTTATAAAATGTCTGTATGAGATTAAAAGTAATTGCAGTTTGGAAGTTTTGCCTACTTGGGTAAAAATACTAGGTATTATTTCACTATAGTTAAAGTGACTCACAACTGTGAACCCAGTAAGATGCAATTTTATTGAACTATTAATTTAAAAAATAATAATTTTCTGAAAAACAGAAATATCTAGAAAGTGATCATTCTTCTTACTATTATTAGAACATAATGATGATGCTATTTGATGCTATCTCATATAGTACTGTTGTAAATATACCAAAATATTTTCAAGTAGAATTATATTATAATAAAAACATATAATTACTTTAATGGAAAATGGTATTTTTCTTCTTACTATCTTGTGAAAATTATAACACTTAATTTTCACATATTAACTGTGTATTTAATTAAAGCTAGATAACTAGTCAGGCAAAGAAATAACCAGTACTAGAATTTGTAATACCTGGCTCCAGATAACAAAAGAGAAATCCTATTTTGGAATGTAGTGGAAATTCTAATCATGCTTAAATTTATTATACATAGAAGAACCATTTAAAAGCTACCATTTTGCCGTGAAAAAAGAGTATTTATTAAACACTTACCTTTTAAAAGAGTTATTGAAGGAAAGGACTATGATTTTGGGAAGCTGGTGCCTGTTAAGGAAAAACAGATGCTTTGATGTATTCATGCCCTCTACTGTCCCCTTTTGGCTTGAGAATCTTTCTTATATTTCCAAAGACGAAGATTTCTTTCAGGCCCACTTGTGAAAATATCACTTATATGGAACCCCTGCTGCATGAAGCAAAAAAAAAAAAAAAAATCACTAACTGTGGAAGAGATGTGTTTTGTCCTCCTCACTGCAAATGCATTTTCCTATGTTGCTTTCTTAATGACCTTGGAAACTTCTAAATAATAATTACAGGATCACAGGGATCTTGTGGCCCTATATACACGGTTTTTTGGTCCATGTATAAACTTTGGCAAGACCAGTGTCTTTTTATCTTTATATCCCCAGCACCAACAACACTCCTCCTCAAGAAGATACTCGTGTATTTCTTGAACGCATGAATAGCCAGGTCAGTAAATATCAGAGTGTCAAAGCAGAAGGACCCTTCTGCTTTCTGAAATACAGAAATTTTAGAAAGGTATTGGACTACACTGGGATTCATGAGTCTAAAGAAAATCAATTATTTATTTAGTAGAATTATTGAACTTGAGGTCATTTAGTACTGCAGTGTCTTGTTTGGGATTTGTGGACTCAATTTAGCTGCCATTGTATTGGAAGTATCTGCATTAGTTTTAATATTTCAAAAGGCCTAAACATTTGCACAGAGTAAGTAAAATTCTAAGGTTCTTTGCTTTAGCTGAATTTATACCAATTATGATGAGTTTGTAGAGGCAAGTATATATGACATTAAATAATTTAATATATGTAATTTAAATGTGTGTACATGCATATATGTATAGGATTTATATAAAGAAAAGTTAAAAGATAGGTTAAAAAATTAGAAATAATTTCTCCCGTGCCAAATGATTCATCTAAGTCAAATGTCTACTTGGTAAACAGGCCAAGACAAACATCTGACTTTACTT
Organism: Delphinus delphis; assembly: GCF_949987515.2. Lineage (NCBI taxonomy): Eukaryota > Metazoa > Chordata > Mammalia > Artiodactyla > Delphinidae > Delphinus > Delphinus delphis. Next base: position 58,147,690 of record NC_082684.1, on the reverse strand, counting down.
CCTAATCTAGTATTCAGTTTCTGGAATAATAGGGAAGTTTGTTTCACTACGAGGTAGGAACTACATTAAAGGAGAAAATGTAACAGCATTACCTTTCAAATTTAATAAAGCAACAAAGATAAAAATTATGAATTTATATTCCATAAATAGTAACTAGGCTGTAGAAATACATGATAAGGCAATTATCTTTAATTGCCTTAGAGGAAAAGAATTTAGGATGACAGAATAGGTTATAAGCCTAAGGCAAACAATGCATTCCTGTTTAGAAGACCATTATGTTTTTTTTTATTTTAGAGTAATTTTAAATTTACAGAAAAGTTGTGAATGCAGAAGTTTTCCTGTACTGCACATACAGTTCCCCCTATTATTAACAACTTATATTAGTATGGTACATTTGTTATGCTTAACTAATTTTGATACTTTATTATTAATTAAAATTCCATAGTTTATTCAGAGTTCCTTAGTTTTTACATAATGTCCTTTCTCTATTCTAGGATCCCACCCAGATATTACAGTGTATCTATCATGTCTCCTTAAGCTCCTCTTGGCTCTAGTAATTTCTCAGAATATCCTTATTATTAATAATTTTTATAGTTTTTAGAAGTACTGATCAAGAATTTTGTAGAATTTGCCTCAGTTAGGGTTTTATCATGAGTTTGTTGTTTTTATCATGATTCAACTGGGCTTATGTGTTTTGGAGAAGACTACAGAGATAAAATGCCATTTCCATCACACCATATCAAGGGTGTATAGCATATGTGACTTACTGTGTTAACTTTTATCACCAGGCTGAGATGGTGTTTATCAGTTTTCTCCACTTTTAAGATATTTCCCCTTTCCATGCTGTACTGTTTAAAATAAAATCATTACAAATAATTCACACTTAAGAAATGAGGTATGCTTGATCTCCTTGAGGGAGGAGTATATCTGTAACCATTTGCATGTATGTTTAGATAAAAAAGAGTTCATACTGTTTCCAATAATCCCCCTTGGATCCTTCTGGTCTCCTCCCCTTGTCTCAGAATGTGATCTTATTTGGAAATAGGGTTGTTACAGATATAGTTAAGATGAGGTCATATTGGAGTACAGCAGATCCCCTAATCCATTATGACTGGGATTCTTATAAAAAGGGGAAATTTGGGCACAGATAAACACACGACGAAATCACTGTTGGTTCAAAACCTCAGGAATTCCCAGGTAAAATCTGAAACTGGCCCCAATACACACAAGGCAAGGACAGAGCAAAGAAAGAGGCAGATCACTGCAGACTGGTAGGTGGCAATTTTAAAAAGCAAGAGAACTTACTTGCAAGGTTTGTCTTGGACAGTGATAAGTTGAGTAGATCTCCACACCTGCCTGCCAAAATCTTAAGTGTTTACATAGAAAGGTTTGATTGGGTTCAGTCACATATACCATCCAAATGGTGTCAATAACATATTACTTTCTCAAGGCTATATCCTTGTGAATGGTTCCCACTGTGGGAATGCTGGGCAGAATGTACATTCCAAGGACAAGTGAGGAATGAGGAGCCTCAGATGGCCTGGGTCCAACTCCTGGGTCCACTGACAGTCTCATCTTCTTGTTGACCTCCTCTAACACACACCATGTTAAGATTAGAGTAAACATCTCCCAGCTACAAGCCAAGGAACTACCAGAATCTAGAAGAGAGACCTGGAGCAGGAACTTCCCTATTGACTTCAGAGAAAGTCAATGACCCTAAGTACACCTTGATCTCAGATTTCTGGTCTTCAGAACTGTGAGATAATACATTTCTGTAAGGTAAGCTACCTAGTTAATAGTACATGTTATGGCAGCCCCTAGAAACTAATACGAGCAGTATCATAATTGCTAGCCTGTACCCTGAGGAGAACGGTTGATCCATTAGAGTACAGTGTTATTGTACAGCTTTTCTTGCATTGAGTCATTTTAAAATCCACTCCTTTCCAACGTTATTAGGTCAGCAGCCTATTCCTCACGTCTCTTCATTGAGGCTGTTTCATATGATTGATTCACATATTAAGGTGTTCCATCACATTCTGCATTCTATCCTTGTGTCATTCAATTTTCTAAATGATTTTTTTATCTGCATAAAGTGAGGTTCTCATTTTGTGCTATAAAACTCTAAAGAGTTTGACAAATGCATAGTGTTATTTATTCAACTTTACAGTATCATACAGAATAGTTTCACCATCTGAAATAATCCCCTGTGTTTCACTTATTCAAACTACCCTACCTGTCCAACAAGCAAACTCCTGGAGAATATGAATCTGCTTATTGTCTCTATTTTTGCTGATTTGGAATGTCATATAATCGGAATCATACATTAAGCCTGTCCATACTGGCCTCTTTCACTAAACAATATGCATTTAAGATTCACCCATATCTTTTTGTGGAATAATAGCTCATTTTTTATCACAATAATATTTCACTGTGTGAATGTATGACAGTTTGGTAATCCAGTCACCTACTGAAGGACATCTTAATTACTTCCAGTTTTGGGCAGTTTTGAATGTCTGATATGAACATTTGTGTGCAGGTTTTTGTGTGGAAATAAGTTTTCAAATAATTTGAGTAAATACCTAGGAATGAAATTACTAGATCATAAGACTCTATTTAACTTTCTAAAAAAGTGCCAGACTGTTTTCCGAAGTGGCTGTACTATTTTGTATTCCCATTAGCAATGAAAGAGCATTTGTTGTTGCTCTAATCCTTGCCAGTAATTGGTATTGCTAGGGCTTGGAATTTTAGCTATTCTAACAATGGTCTCTGACTCTTTTGAATTCTGACAACAAATGATGTTGATCATATTTTCGCATGTTTTTTTCCCCACCTATATATTTTTAAATTGAGGTAACTGTTCAGATTTGGGGATAATTTTTTATCAATTTCCTTATTGTTGAGTTTTAACAGTTAATTTGTATTTTTTGAACATAAGTCCTTTATCATATATGTGTTTTACAGATATTTATTTCCAGTCTGTGGCTTGTCTTTTCGTTCTCTTAGTAGTGTCTCTTATAGAATAGAAGTTCTTAATTTTAATAAAGTTTAACTTATCAGTTTTTCTTTCAAAGGTAGTAGATTTAATATCCAAAATATACGAAGAATGCATATAGCTCAACGGTAAACACACACACAATCCTATTAAAAATAGGCAGAGGATCTGAATAGACATTTTTCCAAAGACATACAAATGGTGAACAGGTACATGAAAAGATGCTGAATATCACTCATCCTTAGGGAAATGCAAATAAAAACCACAATGAGATAACACCTCACATCTGTTAGAATGGCTATAATCAAAAAGACAAGAGACAAGTGTTGGAAACTGTATAGAGGTTTCTCAAAAAATTAAAAATTGAACTATCATATGATCCAGCAATTCCATTTCTGGGTATATATTCAAAAGAATTGAAATCATGATCTCAAAGAGATATCTGCACTCTCATGTTCATTACAGCATTATTAAAATAGCCAAGTTATAGATATAACCCAAATGTTCATGGGTAGATGAATGGACAAAGAAGATGTGGTATATACATACAATGGAATATTATTTAGCCTTTTTAAAAAAGAAGGAAATTCTATCATATGTGACATCATGGATGGATCTGAAAGACATTATGCAAAGTGAAATGTCACAGAAGGATGCATAATTCCACTTAAATGAGGTATCTAAAATAGTCAAAATTAGAGAAGCAGAAAATAGAATAGTAGTCACCATGGTTTGGGGGAGGGGGAAATGGGGATTTATTGTTCAATGAGTAAAAAGTTACTATTATACAAGATGAATCATTTCTAGAGATCTGCTGTATAACATAGTATCTGTAGTTAACAGTAAGGTATTTTACACTTAATTTATTAGGAGGGTAGATATCATATTAAATGTTCTTACCACAAGAAAACAAGCAAAATAAACAAAGGGCTCAAGGAAACTTTTGGATGTGATGGATATGTTTATTACTTGGATTGTGGTGATGTATCAAGGGTGTATGCATGTGTCCAAACACATCAATTTGTATAAATTAAATATGAGAAATTTAAAAATATTAATTATACCCCAATAAAGCTGTTTAAAAAAATACAAAGAAATTTGTAATCCTCTAACCACAAAAAGTCACAAACAAGTAAATTTAAGATGAGGAGATTATCCTATATTATCTGGATGCACCTAATATTACTATAATAATGGTTCTTATAAGTAAAAGAGGGAGACTGAAGTGTTAGTATCAGAGTGATGCAATATGTAAATAACTTGACAAAAAATTGCTGGCTTTGAAAAAGGAAGGAGTCATGATCCAAGGATGTAAGCATTCTCTAGAAGCTGGAAAAGACAAAGAAATGAATTCTTCCCTAGAGCCTTCAAAAGAAGCATGGCCCTGCAGACACTTTGATCTTAGCCCAGCAAGACCCGTTTAAGACTACTAAACTCTAGAACTCTAAGACAATAGAAATACATTGTGTTAAGTCCCCCAGATTTTGGTAATTTGTTATAGAGGCAAGAGAAATCTAGTGCAGGTAGTGTGAGTCATCCAAATTTATTCCTCTTCAGTATTGTGCTGGCTATTCTAGGTATTTTCTTTTAACATATAAATGTTAAAACAATTTGTTGGTATCTATAATATAGATTGCTTGGATTTTGTATGGATTGAATCAATAGATCATGTTGAGAAGAGTTACATGTTAACTATATTGAATCCTTTAATCCACACACATGAAATGTCTCTCAATTTATTGAGATCCTCTTTAATTTCTTTCATCAATGTTTTCTAGTTTTCAGCATATTGATCCTGTTTATACTTTATTAGATGTATACCTGTTTCATTTTCTTCTTGTCATTTTGTTTTGTATTCAATTTTTAATTATTCACTGCTACTAGTTTATAACAAAGCAATTGACTTTTATATAATAACCTTGCATCCTGAAAAATTTGCTAAAGTCATTTATTAATTCTAGAATGTTTTTGTTGATTGTTTTGTAGTTTCTACATAAATAATTTTCATCTGTGAAAAAACACAGCTGTATTTCTTCCTTTCCAATCTTTATTTCATTTTCTTGTGTTATTGCACTAGTTAGCACTTCATGTACAATGTTCAACAGGAGTGGTAAGTGAGGACATCAACCTTTTTCCTAGTCTTAGGAGGAAAGTGTTTACTCACCATTAAGTATGATATTATTTGTAGGTGTTCTCTATCAACTTGTTGCCATCTATTCCTAGTTTTCTAAGAGTTAATATCATGAATAAGTGTTGGGTCTTTTAATATTTTTCTGCATGAATTGCTATGATCTATGGTTTTTCTTCTTCAGCCTGCTGATGTGGTGGTTTACAATGATTGATTTTCTACTATTAAACCAACCTTACATCACTGGAGTAAATTCCACTTGGTCATGAGTATAATTCTTTTTTATAAATAGTTCTATTCTAGTTGCTAATTATTGCTGAGGATTTTTGTCTCTATATTCATGAGAGATATTGTCTGTAGCTTTCAAGTAATGACTTTATTTGATTTTGGTAATAATAATGACTTCACAGAATGAGTTAGGAAATGTTATCTCTGTTTCTATTTTTTGGAAGAGATTTAGAAAATTGGTATAATTTCTTCAATTGTTTGGTAGAATTCACTAGTGGAATTACATGGGCCTAGTGCATATATTTTGGAAAGTTAATAATTATTTATTCAACTTCTTTAATAGATATGGGCCTATTCAGATGATCTGTATTTTCTTGTATGAGTTTTGCTAGTTCGTTTCTTTTAAGAAATTAGTGCATTTAAAGCAGTGTTGGTGGTTTAGTGGTAAGCATAGCTGCCTTCCAAGAAATTAGTTCATTTAACCTAAGTTATCAAATTTATGAGAATAAAGTTGTTCATGTATTATTTTGTAGTCTTTAATGTACATGGGATGAATAGTAACAAAGCTCCTTTCATTACTAATTTTGGTAATGTGTGTCTTCTCTCTTCTTTCCATGGTTTGATATAGCTCATTTGTTTTTAGCACTGAATAGTAGTTCATTGTTTGGATGTACTACAGATTATCAATTCGTCTACTGAAGGACATCTTGGTTGCTTCCAATTTTTGGCAATTATGAATAAATATCCATATTCAGGTTTTTCTGTGGATATAATTTTTAACTCCTTTGGGTAAATACTGAGGAGTACAATTGCTGGATAATATGGTAACAGTATGTCTAGTTTTGTAAGAAATTGCCAAACGGACTTCCAAAGTGGCTGTACCATTTTGCATTTTGCAATGAATAAGAGTTCTTGTTGCTCTGTTTCCTTTTAAAATTTTTATTGATTTCTACTCTAATTTTTTAAATTTTTTTCTGCTTGCTTTATGCTTAAATCTCTTTTTTTCTCTAGTTTCCTAAACAGGAAACTTAAGCCATTGTGTTCACATCTTTCTTTTTTACTAAATTACACTTAGCACTATATATTTCCCCCTAAGGAATCCTTTTACAAGGTGTATTTTTATTTTTGTTTGGTTCATAATGTATCTTCTCTTGAGACTTTCTGACTCATGTATTATTTAGAAATGTGCTTTTTAAAATTTTAATACTTGGGGAATTTCCGGATATCTTTCTGTTGTTGATAATCTATTTTCATCAACAGAAATCATAGTTTCATTATGGTCTCAAAACATACTTTGTACAATTTCTATTTTTTTTAATTTGTTAAGGTACATGTTATTATTAAGTATGTGGTCTATCTTGGTGAATATTCCACGTGAGTTTGAGAAGAATGTGTAATCTGCTTTTGTTGGATGGAGTATTCCATAAATGTCAGTTAGATCAAGTTGACAGATAATACTAATTAGGTCAGTTATATCCTTAACTGATTTTCCACTTGCTTGGTCTAATAACTTTGGAAAGAGATTTGTTGAGGTATCCAACTATAATAGTTGTTTTACCTATTTCTCCTTTCAGTTTTATCAGTTTTTACTTCATATATTTTGACACTCTTGTTAGGAACATATACTTTTAGGATTGTTTTGTCTTCTTGGAGGACTGACCCATTTTTTATTGCATAATACCTCCATTTATTCCTGATAAAGTTCCTTATTCTCAATTCTGCTTTGTCTGAAATTAATATTGCTACTTCAGGATTCTATTGTTTAGTTTTAGCATGGTGTATATCTTTTTCTATCATTTTACTTTTAATTTATCACAGGCTTTATATTGAAAGTAGGTTGGGGTTTTTTAGTTGTTGATTTTTTGTTTTGTTTTGTTTTTTTGTATACAACATGTAGTTGGGTCTTGTTTTATTACAGACTCTGACAATCTCTGTTGTTTAATTGGCATATTTAGACCCTTCACATTTTAAGTGTTTATTGACAGAGTCAGATTAACATCTATCATGTTTTTAACTGTTCTCTATTTATTACATTTCCTCTTTGTTTCATCTCTCTACCCTCTCTTTTTTTGCCTTCTCTGATTCTAACTGAATATTTTATATAATTCCATTTATCTTATCTCTTATCAAATATACTTTAAAAGAAACTTTTAGTTTTTTCACTAAATTTTTCATTATAATGTATCTACTAGTCTAACTAAGCCTACCTTCAGATAATGCTAGAATCCATTGTTTGTGGTGCAGGCACCTTATAACAGAATATTCCTAATTTTTCCCTCCCATCCTTCTTGACATTGCTGTACTTATCCATATGCTGTACTCATTGATAACAATGTAACAATTAATAATAATTAATAACAATGTAATACATTGTTATTATTATTACTTTGAATAAAAATATCTATTATTATTTTTAAAGGAATTAAAGTTTATTTTAACAAAAGCTCCATAAGCAAATCTGTGTCAACAAAAGGCAGAGATTTGTACTGATTACAGTATAGACACTGTTATAGTATATCTGGTCCTTGACCACTTTGCAACTTAATTAATTTAAGAATGAGAAAAATAAAAGATTTCATTTTACCTTCATATATTCCTTTTTGATTTTCTTCCTTTCTTTGTGCAGAACCAAGTTTGTGACCTATATCATTTCTTTCTCCCTGAAGAATTTTTCTTTAACATTTCTTGCAGGACTGGTCTGATGTCACAGTTTTTATTTATCTTAGCCTTTTTCTCCTTCACTTGAAGGATTATTTCACTGGATATATAATTCTGTGTTGTTGGTGGTGGGGGGTTCCTTTAACACTTTAAATATTTCACTTTACTCTCTTATTGTTTGCATCATTTTTGATTGTAAGTCTTCTGTAATTCTTATCCTCTTTTCTATATAGAGAAGATATTTTATTTTGCTGGCTTTTTTTAAGATTTTCCATTTGTCTATGGTTTTCTGCAGTATGAATACAATATGTGTGTACAGATTTTTTGGTATTTATCCTGGTAGGTGTTCATTTTTGGCTATTATTATTTCAAATGTTTTTTCTACTTCATTGCCTCTTTCTTCTTCCAACTACACATATGTTACATCCTTTGAAATGGCATGTGGTTGAATATTGTGTTATGATTTAAAAATTTTTTTTTCTCACTGCATGTCAGTGTGGGAAGTTTCTATTGACGCACCATCAACCTCACTGTTTTCTTTCCTTAGCCTTGAACAGCCTGAAGAATCCACATCAAAGGTATTTTTCTTTTGTTATGTTTTTAAAATCTAGAGTTTCCTTTTGATAATTTCTTAGTTTACATCTTTCTGCTTACATGAACCATGATTTCTTTCATACTGTCTACTTTTTCCATTACAGCCCTTAACATATTAATTGTGATTATTTTAAGTTCCCTGTCTGATAATTACAATATCTGTGTCATATCTTAGTCTAATTTTGATGCTTCCAGTGTCTCTTCAGACTGTATTTTCCTTGCATTTCTTTCAAAGCCTTTCTTTGGCATGCTTTGTAATTGTTTTTTTGTTGATGAAATAAAGATGTATTTAGTAATAGAAACTGAAGTAAAAAAGACCATTAATATAAGCATTTATATTGACCTGACTAGGAGTCGTGCTGTGTTTAATGTTTAATATAGCTAGCTCTAGGGGCCAGCATCTTTCAATTATTGTAGTGCTCTTGTTTGTGTCCCTTCCTGACTTTGTGCTTCCCTGTATACTCCTCAGGGAAGGTCTATGTCTTGCAGTTCTTTCATCCATAATCCACTCTTACACTGGTGTCCTGTTGATATGGTACTACAATGTGGGACAGGCAAAGCTTTCTACATAACCTTATGGTTAAATCTCAGTATTTTATTTGGCCTATGTGTCTTGGCTTTGACCTTAGCTGGTATTTTTGTGATGATATAGGTTTATTTTCCCTTAGGTGAGGCACAAGAAGCCTAGAGGAGGCTGAAGTGGGTGGGAATTCCTGTCCCCTCTCCCAACTGAGATAGGGCTCTGATAAAGTCTTTTTCCCTGGAAAGTAGAACACTTCGGGTGTATTTCACCATGATTACACTTTCCTTTCCCCTGCCAGAACCAAGAAGATACCTTTGTCAGATCCTTACCATAAAAACATTGTAGGATTTCTAATGAAAAGGCCATGAAAATGTGAGAGACCCTGTAAGACTGTAGTCCCCAGGCGTTTCTAACTATCATGCTAGTCCACACTCAGCCTCCAGCGATATAGCAAGATTACCATTTAAGTGTTCCTGCCTGTTTTATTTTTTTCCCAAGTGTATATTGACTGTGATTCTCCATATCCACCTGTCTGTCCAGATTCAAGATGGCAGTTTGTCCTGAAACCTCATATCTCTGTTGCATCCAAGAAAAGTTGTTGATTTTCAGTTTGTACAGGTTTTTCTTGTTGTAAAGATTAGGGTAATGACATGTAGGACCTGAAACTGTAAGTTTCATTCCTTTTTCAGTTACACAAATAGCTTCCATCTTCACATTGCTATTGAAAACTTTGTTCTTACTTTGATAAACTTCACCTTCAGAAGGCTATTTTCTTAATAAAAGAGAAACCCTATATTTCCTATTACAGTTTAGAAAAATTCTAGAAAAACACCATCAATTTTAAGATCATATTGTAGACTTCAGTTTACCTGATGTGGCTAAACATTTATATTGCCTTTTATGCCAGTAGACAGAGCATTTGTTTTATAAAGGAATACATAATTTTCCCACAAGGGAAAGCAAATTTCATGCTAAACTCTATCTCCTAGATTTCTTCCCTTACATGGCAGAATTGTAGGTGATGATACATTCTGCTCTGCTCTCATCAAAGACTTCTTGCCTCAACCATGGATATTCTTTGAATCAGACCATCCCACCAACACACCATGTAGCCAACATCCAACAATCTGACCATTGTTTTCTCTGGCTATTTCAAAAATAAACTAGGCTAAGGCAATATTTTGTTAGAAATGTTGTTCTAGGGCACTAGAATCATGAAATGCAGTTATAGTTATCACCATTTGGGCATGATTATATTTTACCACCTTCAGGCCCAGTTCAGTGTGAAAAATAAAAAATAGAAACCACATTTATTCTGTGTTTCAGTCTTCCCAATTGCCTTTCTTTTTCCTGACTCGAAACAGGATTGGTTTCTTCAGCTGCTATCTTCTTTTTATTCTTGCGTGACTATTGCGATTCTCCCTGAGAGATGAGCCTCCTCACATTACTTTCATAAAAGTGAAACACTACTGCTACTTGAAGGGCAAGACTTCTCCACATGAAGCCTTCCCAGGCTTTGTGCGGAGATGTGGGCTGAGAGCTTCCAGAAGGAGGCGTGATTATGTTCCAGAAAACAGCACGTGGTTTTACCACATTTCCACTGTGCTCACTTTTGGCTTCTCCAAATGTTAATCTTAGCTGTTTACCACTGAGCCTGGGACAAACAGCTCCTATATGGGATGCTTAAGAACAGGTCAGTGGAAGAGGTCAGTCCCCCACTTGAGTCTCTTTTCCTATCCACACTCAGGAGCAGAAGCAATTTTTGAGGAGTTAAACTGTTTGGTGCAGACCATCAGGACAATCCATATCCTATTCCACTATAATGTTTCCTTGATTTTAGTCTCAGACATTGTTATTGTTGTTGTTCTTCCCAGACATTGTTTACTACTAGGATAAGAAGTCAAAAACCTTCGCTATGTCTGATACTGAACCACTCCAAGGTTGCGGCATGCTGTCTTGAGAACAGCTCCTATCTTTAGAAGTATTCAGCAGTTCCTTCTCCTCCAAGTGTCTCCAACCATTCAATATGTCTTGTTTTTTCCATGGAAGTATTTCTTATGTTTCTTTGTAAGATAAAAGGAAAAGTCTAGATGATCCCTGGGTTCCCTTTGAGTTCTTACATTTTGTAATGAATACAAGTGTCTTCACGAGGATGTAGTTATAGAGAATCTGCTCATTATCTCTCATTTTATGTAATTTTCTTATAACTTACATTTTACATATATTTTCCAAGTAATTAGTGTCATAGATAGAATACAACCATTTTTTGTTAACTCCTGGGATACAACGAACTGAAATTCTGACCATACTTCTAAATAGGAATTCAGTGGCACAACTAACAATGACATACTGTCACATGAAAAATAAAAGCCACACAATGATATTTGACTTTTTTTCAGTCTTTGGATGTTTAACTCTCACCCAGGCTTGGAAGGGTGGGGTAACTTCTTAGGTATCTCTCAAGTTCAATCTCCAGTATCTCCGAAGACTGCAAAACTCTAACCATGACTTTATTCATTTATTCTTTATTGTTTCTTTGATCCATTTGTTCAGAAAGTAATTGCTTAGGCACTGAGGGAAAGACACAGAGGGGATCAACAAGTAAACATTCATAATTAATTGTGTTCTGTGCTCTGTTAGGACCAAGCACAGAGGGCTAAGGGAGTGCACACGAAGGGCACTTGAATCTCCTTTGGGAGGTGTGGGCAATCAGGAAAGGCTTCTAGAGGTAAGAGGATAAGGCGGGGGGGGGGGGGGACGGACAAACGAACAACAGTAAAAAAGATATTCCAGTAAAAAGAAGCAGCATGTACCAAGGCCAGAGGAGAAATAGAGTAAAATCATGGGAAACAAATCCTACGTTCAGAAAACTTGAAACATAGGATAGAAAAGACTTGATGTACCATGACAGGTGTGGGCAGGGAGCTTAGAGGAGCAAGTGTAAGTGAGAGCAATAATGAAAGCCTTCTCCTTCCCTTTTTTCTCCTGCTTATTTCACCAGCTCAGAAATACAGTCTCTGTCCCACAGTCTTCTTGCTCTAATCTTATTCTCTGGTTTATTCCTCTAGACTCGTCTTGTTAAAACATTTTATATTTTTATTTCAAAACCTTTTAATGTTACATTCAAAAATTTTTTAATCTGGTAAATCTTCAAAAAACTAAAATAAATGAAACTATTGATCTAAAAGAAACAAGTAAAGCTGGAGGTTGTCTTCTATGTTGGAAACAACCAGGTGAGACATGAAGCCGAAAAGGTTGTAGAAAAGACAGTTACAAGTTTTTATTTGTTTGTTTAATGTAGGCCAGTGTAATATAAAACTGTGTGATCTTTCCATAATTTTCATTCTTTCTTTTCTACTCTTAAGCTGGCAAAGGCATGGGAGGGCAAGAGAAATCTGGAAACTTAGATTTTTAAGTCCTGATAAGTCCTATTAAAATGAAGATGATAGTAATTAAAATTTATAACATAAAAAAACCTAAACATAATGCTAGCATTTAGCAAAACTATTCAGATATCTCAAATATGATAAACCTATTACGTATGAATAGAAATAGAGTAAAAACACATGTGCGCATATCCTGAAGCAGAATTTATTATCCTTGGCACTATTAAAATTTGGGCCAGATAATTCTTTGTTGTGGTAGTTGTCCTGTGCAATGTAGAATGTTTAGCAGCATCATTGGCCTCTACACACTAAATGCCAGAATCAACCCACTGCACAAGCCAAGATATATAAAAACATCCCCAGACATTGCCAGAAGTTTTCTGGGAGACAAAATCACCCCTAGCTGAGGCTGCAAAGATAGATTGAGGGCATGTTTTGAAAGATCTTCCATGCTGTGTTCAGAAATTGGGGACATTTTTCCATCAAGTGCTAAAGGACTAATTAATATGTTAGAGTACATTGGCACAATATTTGTGTTATGAATGTAATTTTTGAGCTTTATTTTTAAATAGTTTAAAATAATATTATAAAACAATAGTCTACTATCCATTACTTAGATAACAAGACTAGGAAGAAGTCTAAGTTCTGCATCTTCAAAGCCCTATCTCAGATTAGTGATGGTTTATCAAATTACAGATCACATATCTCCAATGAGATGGGTAAATTCAGGAAGATTAGCCTCACAAGCAATCTTCTCTGTTTTGCTAATGAATAGATGACTACTTTAAACAACAAAGTCTGAAAATTATTTAAGAGATTTTTATGACATGTTGTAACAAGTAAACCAAAATATAAATATACACTGAAATAAAGACTTTGATTGCATTAGACTACATTAGGAATATTTTGAGGTGATGAATGCAGCCAACAACTAGATTAAGGTTGGCCCGTGTCCATGAATAGAGTTGAGAGCCACTTGGATCCTCCCAGAAAGGACTCCAGTTCTTAATTAGCATAGACAATATTTTGGCTGTGTGCACAGTGCTCGAATTTTGATAATATTTTGATAATCAAATAATCAGAAAGATTATATTCAGCACTATTCTGCTGTTTTTAAAAAGCCAAGTAAAACATGTTTGTTAATGAAGAATTATTGTTCACAAGTGATCCCAAATAAGCCCCACAGTATTTTGTTGTCTTAATATTGGTGAAAATGGTATATAAACAAAATAACATATATTTAAATGAAAGAAGTTGTAATAAATATAACCTTGTACCTGTGTTATTTATAACCCTGGTTTAAAATATAGCTTATATTTATTCTTCCTTTCTCTATTCTATTGTATTTTAGTGCCATAAAATTTTTGATATAGTCTAATAGGTAGAAATATGAAATAATTGACTAAACAATGAAATGCAAATCATGTCAGTTAGTGATAAATGGTATGAAGAAAAACAAAGAAGGGTTATGATTGTAGGGTATACTTCTATGGGATGGAAAGGAAGAAGTGAGATGAATGTAGTCTTTACTACAGCAGAGACCAGAGGAGAGAAAGTAGCCATCCATGTAGACATATGGTGAAGAGTATTCCAGACAGAACTAACAAATGCAAAGCTCCTGGTAATGTGTATATTAGCTCTGAGGAAATGCAAGGAAGCCCCCAGAAGTTGTTTACTGCTTTGTCCATAGTATCTCAAAAGTGCTCACCTCATTGTAGGAACTCAATAAATAACATGCTGAATCAGTCCAGCATTCTAGAGTTGAAGGAGTGAGGGGAAGAGTATAGGAGATTGAGTACAGAAGTTCCAGAAGGCACTTGTAGGCTAGTTTAGCAAAACCTATGGCTTAGTCTGAGAGAAATGGGAAGTCATTAGGGGATTTGGAAAATACAGGTGATATCAACGTACATATGCTTCAATAGGACCTCTGGTGTTGTGCTTTTAGAAACTTAAGAAGAAAAGTGAAGAAGCAAGGAGAGAAATGATAGCATTTTGGACCAAGATAGTCACAGTGGATGTTGTAGAAATGGTCAGATTCTATATATGGTTTGAAGATGTAAATTGTAGCATTTGTTAACAGATTTATGAGTGTGATTTTTAAAAAAAGATTCAAATAGGACCCTAAGATTGTAAGTTATATCTGTAAGAATGTTGTAAGGCATCTGTAAGAGTTATATTTACTGAGATAAAGAAGACTGTGGGAAGAACACAAGGGGAAAAGTTGTGGAACAAGGAGTTTGGGAATACACTGAGTTTGAAATGTGCATTAGACAACTCTATGAAGTTGAATGGACAACTAGAAGTACAATGCTGAAGTTCAGGCTACAGTTCTAGACTTGGGAGTTCTTAACATACGTGGTATTTAAAACCATATGATGAGATCATCAAGAGAGTGAGGGTGTGAAGGAAATATCCACAACTGAACTCTGGGGCACAGCAATATTCAAAAGATAGGGAGATGAGAAGGAACCCATAGATGAGATTAAGAAGGAATGTCAAGTGAAGTAGGAAGAAAATAGAAAAGAATCTCGGCAGGATCATGTATTAAGGAGAAAGTGATGAAGTCAAGACATCCATAAGATGAGAACCTGTATATCAAATGAGTTGAAAGCTGAAAATTAATATGACAGTCTTTGGTGATATGGACAAAATCTGCAAAAGAGAAGTGGAAACAAAAGTCTAATTAAGAAGTTTCAATTTAGAAAGGAATTATAAATAGCAAATGTAGACAAGTCTTTGGATAAATTTTTCTTTAAAGTTAACAGAGAGATTGAGTGGTATCCGGAGGGATATGTGTGCTCAAGGTTTTTGTTTGTTTTAAAAAGGATAGTATTACATGATATTTGCATTATCACAAGAATGACTCAACAGAGTGGAAAAGTTGACAATGCAGGAGAGGGAGCACTTTGATACAATGATGTACTTTGATACAGTGTTGTACTTAAATGGATGAGAGCCAGTATGATGAAATGAGTGGTTGTTCATACATATGAATTGGCAATTTATCCATAATTCCAGAAAAGAAGGCAAAAGAGAATATGGGTAGATTGGTAATATGTAGAAATCATTCCCTTTCTTTCATTTTTCTCACTGAAGCAGAAAGGAAGATCACCTACAGGGGGTGAAGGAGGAGGAAAGAGGTGCTAGAAAATTAAATAGAGGAGAAAAGAGGCAACCATGGTTGTCTAAGATTGGGAGCATGAACTAGGAAACGTATGTATTAGATTTACTAGGTAGTACTAGAGGCTCATGTAGGCTTGTGGTCATTAAGTTAAAGTGAGGTCAGTGGACATAGTTATGTCCTTTTCCCCAAACATGTTCAGTCACCTGCTATGGACATGGAGAAGGTGTAGAGCTGCGTATAACTAGGATTGGGTGTGAGATTAGTCACAAGTAAATAATATATGCCATATGACATGCATTCACATATAAATAACTTCACGCTAAAAAAAAAAAAAATTCCCGGCCATATGAACATATACATAAAAAACATGATCCTATTTTTGTCTACTAGTCTTAAACTTAGAAACAACAAATGAACTACTCTTGTTTTGGCTGTATAATCTTCAAGTAATCTTATTTAAAACAACAACAACAAAAAATAACATATACTTTATTTCCTTGTAGACACTGATATTTAAATTAATGTACTTTTAGCACAGGTCAAATATCAATCTCTCTGCCTCTCTCTCCTCCTTCCTCTTCACCACTAAACCCCACAAAAGCACTTTAATGTGTTTTTATGTGTTAGGGAAATAAATGGTGCCTAGACCTGGTCAGGCATCAATATAACTTCAGCTCGAAAGTCACCCTCGTATCTTCATATCTGAGAACTACAGCTCCTTCTAGTGGAAGTGAGTGCTTTCTTTCACCTAGAGAGTGATGAAAAATGTACCATTATCTTTCACTGGGGGCATGGTCATTGTTCATACACAATTTAAAACAATGCTTTTCCTATCTCCTAATAGGTATTTTGGCAAAATAGACTGAAGGCTTCATTAAAAATATAAGACTAATCCTGGAAAACAAAACAAAAAATTTAAAATGGCCTTTTTTCACAGTAGGTTCTCATTGACTGGTAAAAAAGCAATTTCATGAAACTTGTGACTGATTCCTTTCTAATAATGTGAGCGTGGCTGGAACCTGGCAGTAATTCTCCTCATTTGGAGCAATAATGTCTTAGAAATAAAAACAGAATTTGCTCTTAGAAATATATTTTTTGAAAGGACTCTTTTAATAGGAAGTTTTTAAAATATATTAGAGGCAATTGAATATTTGTGTGGTAGAAGACTTCATTATTATTCTCATCACAATCATTAATATAACAATAAAGAAAGCAGTCAGCCATGAGCTGTATGATATTTAAAGTGATTTACATAGTTCAAGTTCATGCTTTTCAGTACCAAACATTTTTGAGGGTCTACCTTCTTTCACAAACCATTTTGACAAATTTCAGAGGAAGAATTATTTTAAGAAAAATGAATTGAATGACTTGCATGTCTACAACCTGTATTCAAAAATGGACTTCCAAGTTTTACTAGACAGTCAGGAGAGCTGAGTTATCCTTTGAGCTTACCGTTAACTGACAGTTCAAAACAGGAACAAGATAATGTGTTGGTGTCTCTTTCTACCTCTGTACTTCATCTGTAAAATGAGAGATGGAGTCCAATGGATTTGTAGAGGGGGGAAAAGGAAATTAAATATATAAGTTCTTTCCCCCTGTTTTTAATTTTTAAAAAATATGAACTTGTGTCCTTTTGTGTATTCTTTTCTGAATATTCAGCTCTTGCATGATGTTATTGGTAATCCAAGGGTATACCTCTCTGACTCTCAGTTACCGCATCTGTAAATGAGAATAATAAACCCAGACTGCTGATCTCAATGGATTGCTGCCAGACACCAACAAAACTACCTATAAAACTATCTTTTAAATGCTTAAGGACCATTTAAATATAAAGTATCAATATTCATCTTTAGGTTCTCTTAATTAGACATTCTATTTACAGCAAACTGGATATATAATATTTTGGCAGAAATATTTGAAGAAAATCTTTTACAAATGATCAGAAAATTATTCCTTAAAGGAAAATTGTACTATACTCACATTCTCTTGCTATTTCTGTTAATAAGAAATTATAAACCTCTAGGAGAAAATTCATGTAGATTTGATTCCAATGGGAAATAATTTCTGGGAAAAAACTGTTAAAAATAAACAAGAAAAAATTTAGAAAGCTTAAAAATGAAATTAGCTTTTGAATACTTTTCTGATTGATTTTGTGGTTTTTAGTTTTTTTCTTTATTTCCCCTTTATTTTTTAACTACGGGGGACAAGAACAATTTTTTAGTTCATCCAGGCTTTTGCCAAATAGCTTGCATTATCTTTGTCAACATTTGTTGTTACTTATCTATCCTCTGCCTTATGTTATTTTTAAAGAATTTTGTCTTACCTTTTCTACTCTGTGTTATTATATTATTTTATCACTATTAGAAGGTGAACTGAGTAAATATATATATTGTCCTATGCAAAGTATATCAGAATGAAATACACATGGTGGTTATGGTCAGGAATCCAGAGTAGAAAAATGAGCTAAATGAAATTTATCAACTGGTTTACCGATGGATGGCCAAGTGAAAGGGAAGAATCACAGGGATGAGTTCTCAAGTGGATAAACCACCAGGTAGAGTTTGGAAGACTGGACAAACAGCCAGATGACCAAGAGGGTCAGATATGTGGTATGACCCCAGTAATAAGGGTAATGATTATATTAGGGGTTATTGTATTATGTCATAGTGTGATATTATGTGATAAATTACAGACAGGAGATAAAGAACATATCCATAACCTTAAAAGGAGACAGATTTTTTTCAGAGTATAAGTAGAAACAATCTGCTTGTCTTGCACAATAGAGTGCTTTCTGAAAAAAATATTTTTATAGAATACAGTGACACCAATTCCATGCATCATCTGGTAGTTAGGGAAAATAACACCATTCTGTTTTCAAATTCAGTCATTATAACATTACAAAAGCTAATTAATAATAATATCTAACAACTATTGAGTACTTACAATGTGACAGGTAATGATCTGGCAATTTTAATCCATACAACAACCTATGAGAGTTAATACTTTTCCCTATTTTATAAATGAGGAAACTCTAGCATGAAATAGTTATGTAAATTAAGCAAGGCCACTTAGCTAGGGAGTTTTGGAGTGGGCTTTCACACCTACATGGTGTGAAAGCAAGGCCACTTAGCTAGGGAGTTTTGGAGTGGGCTTTCACACCTACATGGTGTGGGTGATTCTAGAACCCACACACTTACAGGAAAAAAGAATAGTGAACCTGGGAATCATCAGCCATTCATCAGGTCTTACTGAAATCCATATGTGCCTCCACCATGTAAAGAGGATGATGAGAGATAAGAAATCAAAAGTTTTCCCAAGAAGCTTATGATCTAGTTGAGAAATCATGAAAGAAAAAAATGGGGAGTCACAATTTTAACTGTCCATAATTTAAACTAGAGTTTGGTTTATATAAACTAGAATAGCTTTTTTGTTTTTTGTTTTTTAGAAGGCCTGATGGAGGACACAGACCTTTTAAAAGGAATTAAGATGTTTATGGGTAGAAGGGAGAGAGGACAATACTTCTAGTGACAGCATTACATTTTACCTACCTGTTATGACTGTTAAGAAAACCGCCACTCTTTCCTAGGAAACAGTTTACTTCAAAGAATCACCTTCCCCATACAACTTGGATAATACTCACGCATGCTCTCCTGTTCACCTATGGCAAAGCCAGACACAGACCCTCTGAATTATTCTTTCATAAATGATCAGCTGAGTTGTTTGCTTCATTGACCAATCTGGACAAAATGTCCACAAACTTGACTTGTCCAAACTTACGTTCCTCTCCTTCCTCAAGATTCCAGAACATTGATCCCCCTTCAGCATGAACTAGCATACAACCCCTCTGTAAGGGACTCTCCTAAGAATCAGCTAACTCAAGGGAAGATATTCTTTAACCAACTATGTGATCATGCCACTCACGCATTCCACTATTCAGGGTCTTTCAAATTTTCTTTACCCCTCCCTATAAAAGAAAAGCCTTTTTCTGCCCAAACACTGCACATCTCATGGTTAGAGTGTTCTATTGCAATAGTTCCCCTCACCCTATTGCAATCATCCCTTTCCCACTCTTGCATTAGTCTCCAAATAAAGTCTCCTTACTTAAGTCCCAATTTGTTATTTGACACTAGGTAAAGAACGATATAAGGGGGAAAAAAAACTCACAGAGGAAAAAACCAAGGATTTTATTATGTATAGAACAGTGAGGGACTAGCCTAAAAAGAGCAAAAAGAAAGACATAATTTTCAGAGTACAGGGAAAATATTGTGTGAGCAACCCAGAGTAACATAAGACTTTGATTTGTTGTTTACCTGAATAATCATAACCAAAGGTGTAATAAAGACATTGCCATCTAAAATGAATTGAGTGCTTATATCATACCAAGTGCTTTACAGGGTTAGCTTCTTTAAGGCTCATGGGGGCCCTATGAATTAGAAATTGCTTGTAAGCACTGAATTGTGTCCCCCAAAATTCATATGTTGAAGCCCTAACCCCCAGTGTGACAGTATTTGGAGATAGGCCTTATACGGATGTAAGAAATGCTAAGGGAGGTCATAAGGATGAAGTCTTATTCTGATAGGACTGGTGTCCTTATAAGAAGAGAATGAGAGACCAGAGAGATCTCTCTCTCTCTCTCTCTCTCTCTGAGTATGCACAGCAGAGAGGCCATGTGAGGGGACAGCAAGAAGTTGGCCATCTGCAAGTCAAGAAGAGAGGTCTTACCATTAACCAACCCTGACAGCAACTTGATCTTGGACTTCCAAGCCTAGCAATGTGTGGAGTTGCACCAGTTTTAGTGAGGTCTCAATGGAGGGCTTCAAGTATAAACTGGTCAATAATTTGGCAGGAAGTTTCAAGTCTTAGAAAGCAGGATAAATAAGGTAAACTTAGAGACTTTCACCTCCAGATTCTTTCCTTCTCTAATCTGGGTTAAGGTGACCAGACAACAGACAGGGTGATGACAGTGGACACACAGAGGCAGGCAGCAAAATATTGTCTTTCAAAATATTAATTATAAAAACAATGCACAGCACTCACTGCCCTTGAGGCAATGATGCCTTAAATTCAGTACAATTCCATAATATTTTCACTAATTGTTTCTACTAAATCAGGTTCCATTTGCTTTATTCACACAATAATATATTATGGACATTATTTCAGGGTAGTATGTACAATCTACCTATTTTGTTAGCTGTTGTCTTGTATTTATTGCATTTGTGCCATAACTTACTTAACTCTATTAATGGGCCTTCATATTGTTTTCAGTTTTTCCTTTTCACAATTGATAAGACCAAACTCTGGTAAGTGCTTTTGAGAATATATGTATAAATCCATACAGATGTTTGTAAAATTTATAAGGATTTATCCCAGGATTTCTAGGTATAGACAGGCTGGGTCAGATGTTATACATATTTTAAATTGTGAAAAAATTGCCAAATTATCTTCTAAAACTGAATGGACTTTATGGTTCACTAGCAAGGAACTAAGTGACTATATTCCTTGCCAACCCTAAACTTTATTTAATCTTTTGCAATTTAGTCTTCCCATTCAGTAATAAGAAAAGTATCATTTGTAAGAACACATGATTAAAATAAAATACGACTTTTTTGTTAGAACTGTTTAACTGAACTTCTTTATAAAAAAAGAGGGGGGAGCATGAAGTGAAATGTAAGTGTTCTGAACCTAGTCTCAGAGTTAATCTCTGTTAATGGTTTTGGCACTCCTCACGTAACAGTGTTCTGCCACTTGTTTTCTTTTTTTCTTTTAACAGAGTTTATACTTCAGAGCAGTTTTAGCTTCACAGCAAAATTGAAAGGAAGGTACAAAGATCTTCTGTATATCCCCTGTCCCCACACATGCATAGCCTCCCCAACGGTCAGCATTCCCTACCAGAGTGGTACCTTTATTAAAACTGAAGAACCTATGCAGACACATCATAATCACTCAGAGTCCATAGTTTACATGAGGTTTCACTCTTGGTGGTGTGCATTCTGTGTATCTGGACAATTTTATAATGACATGTATCCCCCATGATAGTATCATACAGAGTAGTTCCACTACCTAAAAATCCTCTGTGCTCCACCTGTTTTATTTACTATATCCTGGATATTCCTACATATTATTAGTATACCTTTTTAACAGGAAGTTTTCTACTGAAGACACTTACAATACTTTATTAAACCAGCTTCATACTGATAAATAAACATTTAATTGTTTTAGGTGTTTGCTATTATTTACAAAAAACATAATAAGCATTCTTGATATAAAGTCTTTATTGCACTTTTGTGAATATATCTGTAGGATAATGAAAGATTTTAAATGAGGAGGAAAAATGAATGAGTCAGCAACTATGAACATAGTCATGCACAGGGCAACAATGAGACCATCCAAATTTAATGTTAGAGAATAAATGAGAGACAGGAAAGGATGGGAAACTAACATTTGTTTGGTGCATACTATGTACCATAGGTATAATCACATATTTCCTGTGAACAAGATTTCAAGTTAGCAAACATCATCCCCACATTTTAGAGGGCTGAACTTAAGTTCAGAAAAGAACAAATGTCTTTATGTGGTCATTCATATTGGGAGGTAGGACTGTCCTTCAGACCAAAAGGCATATTCCTGTATAGCCTTCCTGAGGCCAAGGGACTCACCTTGGACCACCTGCAGGCTTTGTGGTAGAACAGGTTTTGAACCCCAGAATCGGCCCTCTTTGCTATTATACTATGCTGCCCCAAGAGGAAAAGTTGTCAGAAACAAAGTAGACACTATTCCTCAAAGGCCTAATGTTCTGTCTCAGTTACCAAGACAAGGATACCAGAACTGAGATAAAGGCAGATGTCCAGGTATGACAACCTGGGGAGATTGTTCTTAGCCAGCCTGGTAGCATTTATTCCTTGTTGAGAATATCAGAGAACTGGACCTGCATGTGAAGGTCAAGGGGCCTGTGAAAATATAAATGTCACAGTTGCTGAATACTGGAAAGCTTTGAAAGTGCTGTTCTGATCTGGAGAAAAATTGGCATTATAAAAATGTTAAGTAAATGGAGCAAGAAGCTATTGTAAGTAAAATTGCCCAAGCAATATCAGTCATAATGTAGGCACTAAATAAATATTCATTGAAATTTTGTTTTATTATTTTAAAATGTGCATATTTAATAACAACCTATATTAGAAGTAGGTTTTGAATACATTTTACTAATTCAATGGAAACTTTACAATTTCTACAATTCCCACATTAAATACTAATAAATAAAAACATGAAAATAACAGATAACTATTGTTAGACCCAGAAAGAGTTAGAAACTTTAAATGCTGCCCTTATTGAGAAAACTAAACCAAGCTATGTCACCTAATAAAAATAGATTTCTCTTAATGTATGTAAAGTCCTGAACAATTACAGAATTTTTTTAAAAAATCTATTCAATCAAACCAATTTCTAAATTATTTTGCTTTAAGAGCTTCACTGTATGTTAGAGATGCATATTATTTAAGAGAAAATGCAACAATTAAAATGTCAAGTATGGCTGAATTCCATTAATGGAGGAGAAGAGAGATAACATCACCCATCACAGTTTGTCACAATGAGAGAATGTACTTTATCCCACCAAATACATACAAACATGACTTGAGACTTAATAAAGCCAATCAGTGATATAATCATACCTAAGTTTAGCAAAATGTAATATGTGACTAGTTCTACAAAACAGTTCATAATATGATGCCAGATATCTTGTTTTACAAATAAATTTATCATAAAACTTCTTAAATGTGTTCTCTAATGCACCTTAAACATTTTTTTTCAGGCATGTAAAAAGTAAGCACAGTTGAATGAGGCATTTGAAAGCAAGTTATGGTAAAATATAATGATCTTTACTACAGACACCAAACCAATTCTACAAACTGCCAGTCAAGAATCCGATTTTCATAAGCCTATAGATGAAAGTCTATAATTTCAAGAGAAAAAAGAAATTAATACCTTCTCCTCCTATAAAATAAACAGAAGGAAAGAGAAGTTTCTCCAAGTGGTAGCTCCAAAATTATTACTCTGGATCCAGAAGCAAAGATTTCTGCAAACTATAATCAGGAAATACTAAGTTACATATTTTGGTTCAACCAAAATTAAACGAACTACTAAGAAGCAGGCACTGAATTTTGCACTGGTTCAGAACACAGATGACAGGGCTGTACCAGCTGGGTTCTGACACTTAATCAGCTGTGAGCCTTTAGCAAATTCCTTGGAATCTAGTTCCTTCATCTGTGCTTCAGTTCCCTCATCAGTAACACATTAGCTGATGCTAATAGTAATAAAAATGCCTTCAAAGCGTCATGAGGATTTTGAGTTAACATATGCAAGGCACCTAGAATAGTGTCTAGAACATAGCAGATGAGCAGCTGCCACGTAAAGTTCAGCTGTTATTGTTAGTTTTTTTAAATAGATAAAAATTTTTCTGCTCAAGTATCTCACAGTCTAGGCCTCGTTAAACTAGAGAGTACCAGGAAGAAGTGTTATTGCAATGTGGTAAGTATTAAGATTGTTACCTGAAGAGTGCTTCATATCTTACAAGTAGAGTGCTAGGCACTCTATTAAATCATCAGGGGTATGATTTAATACTTACATGTATATATTTAGGTTTATATCATGTCAATATGAGCTTCACAAAATTATAAAACTCCTGGCAAATATACTTGATTGAAATTCCATTTGAAATATTACTTATGAAAGGGTATCTTTACCAAAATTATTTTCCATTTAACATTTTCTTTGACTCAATTATGACTGAATTTTCCTTTTGCAAGGCTTTGGGAAGTTCCACATAAAAAAGCATTTATAGAATATACATAGGAACTAGTATAACCCATTGCTATATAGCTAATTTAACAAAAGAGGAGAACACTGGAGATTGATGCAGTCTATGGCCTTCAAATATTAAAATGTTATTTAATTATTGCTGCCATCCATCTACAGCCCATATAATATTTAATGTTGGTGACAACATCCATAAAAGCCAAATAAACTAAATGACATTTTCCAAGTTTTTATTGTTAAGGTCATAAATATGCTTGGCACAATTAAACTAGCTCCAAGACTTGTCAGATGTTTTAACTTTATACGGCAGTTGGTTGGATATTTAGGGGTAGGCTGGCCTCTAGATAAGTCTCTCTGCAATTACTCTTAAGCTTCTTTGGGGGAAAAAATGGAAATGTATTGTTGTTTTAAAATACATAAGGTTTTTTACTTTATAACTGACAATCTGTGGTATCAATCAGGATTCTTAGGAGTCTAGGTTAGCTATTAGGTGTATTTGAATATCTCAATTAAAAATTATAAAGCACAGATGTTATTTTTGTCAAGTACTTTATCCCTAAACTTTTACAATCAAGCATCATTTTTAAACATTCAGTTATTTATCTCTTCATTAAACTGTAGTGTTACTTCTCTTGGTAATACAACCAATTCAGACTTTGGTCATCAGGCTCTTACAACACTCAAGACTGCCCTGGAGACTTGACATCTATTAATCCCTGGACAAGGTCTGTGTTTAGAATATAGCAAATATCTACATCCATATAAATCATGATATTGCAGATAAAACCAGAATCATGGCCTAGAAATTCAGTCAACAAGTATCCAAACCATATCTTTGGACAAATACAAAGAAGTGACTTTTTAAAAAATTCTCAAAGAATCATAATAGACTAGCTAGAAAACAACTCAAGAAACACAAAGATGTGGAGCCCTATTCTGAAGAGGCTACAGGAAATGAAAGCAGACGGACTGAAATTACAAAAGATGCCTACTGAAGATTGGTTACTCAGATTGCTAAAGAGCAGCTACTCACGGGGCTGTAAAGGGAAGAGGTGAACAGTAATTAAAAGAAAGCTCTAGAAGGAGAGATATCATTCTGCATTTTATGTTCTCTTGATCTAAGTATAAATATCATATATGTGAAGGGTCCCAACTTTGGAACTCTTAGAGATAGATTTATTTCACAATTAATCACTTCTAAACTTCTCAAAATATCATTATTAAAAGAAATATTGTAAGGTAAAAGATGTATCCAAATGGAGTTTCAGGAATTGCATTATCATTATTTTGTGATGAAAATTATCTCACATAGACTCATAACCTGGCCATAGAGACGTCAGGTTTATCACCAGTTTGTGTTTCCCATAAGAGCTAAGGAAAATGATAGGGATTTCAGAAGGCAACAGAAGATAAATAGACATTTTCTACTGGGGGTTGAAAAGAATCCTTTCTTCTTAGGGAATCTAAATCTGAACAAATCTAAATTTAGTTGTGTGTGTGTGTGTGTGTAGTTACACAAAGTTAGTTCTCAAATGGTTATATTTTTCCAAATATGTTGTTTAAATATAATACTTCTACTAGCCCAAAGTTCACAGTTAATTATACATAATTATGTATCTTTATATATTCTCCTTTTTACTTGGAAAAAAAGATGATATTACAGAAATAATATTCTTGGGAGTCAAGACAGATATGTGTTCTTCCATATTTATTTAACTTTCTGAATAACATCTTTAGTCATTATATGTGTATTACATTGATTGAGCACTAAATATGCCAAGCACTATAGCAAATGCTTTAGAGACATTATTTAATTTTCACAATAATTCTAAGAGGTAGATACTATTATTATAACCATTTTTCAAGCACAGAGGGTTAGATTATGTAACTTGCTTAAGAACATGTCACAACAGCAGTGAATATGGAACCAGGACTCATCCTAGGCAGGTTGACATCAGAGTCCACATGATTAATCAATGTGAGAGTCTGCCTTCTTGGAACATAAAAGAATGGTCTTGGATATATAGGTTCCCTATATTCTGGAGTCTTGCTGAGTTCAAACCCCATTCTACTACATATAACTCTGTTTATTTAATTCTTAAAATGGGTATGTAAACCAGGAGTTTTTTTCCTATATTTTTAAACAGATAGATAAACTGAGGCTTAGGGAAGTTAAGTAACTAAGTTCCCTGAGGGAACATGACTAGGAAGTGGAAAAGCCAGTATTTGACATAAATTGTTTTGACTCCAAAGCCTATGCTCTTCCCAATACACTGCGCTGCCATTCATTTCATTCTTATGTAATCTTCCCCAACAACACTGCAAGGTAAGTCAGTCCTATTATCTACCTTATTATAAACAATGGAACACATCAAATGACTTGCCTAAGTTCATCCAGTTATTAGCTATTGGAGCTAGGGTTCTAGGCCAAGTCTGTGTGACTCAACAGTTCATTCTCTATGATAAAGCTTTGTCACTGAACAATTCTTATGATCAAGCCGCCCATCATATAGAGGTTTTTGACAGATTAAGAGCTTGTTCATCCTAGCCTTTGCTATAAGATCCTGTGTGTTGGTAAATGAATCTCAAGCACAAACTTGACCATTTTATAGCAGTCATTTGTTTTCCTAATCTGATCCAAATGATGCTTGGAAAATATAAAAGACTTAGAAAGGCAATAGACTAAGAAGACGATATTGCCATACAATATTTAGAAAGTTTATTTTTGGAAATGAGTTTACAATATTTGGACTATTTTAAGTGAGTTTATTTAAATATTCATTTAAATAATTGAAAATGCCTATTTTATTTATTTATATACTTCCTCATTTTACCAACAAATTATTTAAGGAGGCTTTAGAATCGTATTTTATTTTTGTTAACAGATGATCTCTAGAATAGATCTTCTTTCAAAAATGGAATTAATAATGATAAAAGTCATTCTTGATTTAGAGATTACATTATGCTTGGCACTTACAGCAAATAGATGGCACATTCAAATTAGGATCATCTGGGGAGGGTTTATTGGTAAAGCAACTAGTTGCAAAAGCATGGGAAAAGGTGGGGGAACCACAAGGACTAGAGTATATGTCTCAAGCTGTTACAACCCCTCCTCCTGTGTGGATGAAGGAAGGGAGAGGTTGCTGGAATCAGGAAGGATTGAGCATTGAGTAGAAAAGGCCAGTCTGAGTAAGAAGTAACCTTCTGTCACTAGACATACCAGCCTAAGGTAATTGCAGAGGATGCGAAAAGAGAGAACTACTGACCCTATATTTCTATCCTCCTGCCTTTTAATGTTATTTCTTGTGCCTCAGATTGGCCTAACTCAACTGTAAGTCAGAGGGTGGGAACCTATCGATGTTAGCTATACAGGTTGGTCTCCTGGGACAGAAAGTAGGGTGGAGAGGGCAGAGAGCAGAACTGGAGGGACAAATGGAAGTATCCAATACAGAAATTAATACTCATGTTAACTAATTATATACTTATGTATTCATATGTATTTTATGTAATCAACCAAGTTGCATACATATGCTGCTGCAGTATATCAAAACTTTAGAATAATAATAATTGTGATTAATAATGTCTAATTATAAATACATAAATATTTGTAATCTATCTCTTAACAAGAAAACAAAGAGGGCCAGAGTAATATTTTAGAAAACTCAAAAGGGCAATGAGTTAGAATTCCTACACTTAAGTCATTTATTGAAGGTGTGATCTTGAACAAATCAGTTAACCTCTCAATATTTCAGTTTCTGTTCTGTTAAATAGAAATAATAAAGGCCCTATCTCTCTCCTGAGGATGGGGTGATAGTCTATTGGTTACAGTGAATGAGACAGTATTTTGAAAATTTAAAGTATTATTTATTTTCAAGAAGAAAGTATCATATTGAATTAGATCATCTGGAAAACAATCTTAAATTCTGTTTTATTTGATTTTTTAAAATGAAAACTCATATTAAGAAGTTATGTCTACACACTATTATATATATATATATATATATATATATATATATTCAATTTAGCTTAACCTGAATGTCCTAATTTCTGTCTTTAAGCACAATTGCCTTTTAAGCACAATTTCTGAATAATTGACAAATATAATCCTCACCATATGCTCACCTTACATAAGCCTGGAATACATGTAAAAGGAACAAATGTAGCAAGTATACTTTGCCATTCTGAAAATCTCAAGCCTATATTAGCAGTTGTGCTTATTTAGATAAGAATATTAAAACACTCCAGAAACATAAAATAATTTATGTAAGTTCTTAAACATGAATTTAATGGTTAGTTAACCTTCCTATTTTCATTCTATATACTCTTCCTGACATATTGCACAACATGGTTCAGTCTATCAGCTATAAGGCAACAACTTCCAGGTCGTTATTATCATTATTATTAATTATTATTCATTGTAGGCATCTCTACTTTTATAAATCATAGGTACCTGAAGCTCAATATGATAAAATGCAATGAGATTATTTTTTATCCAAAATGATACTGCACCTTTATTCAACATCTCATTATCTATCCAGACACCCAGAAATTTGGATACTAGCCAAGTAGTCACCACCTCCTAATCACCTACAACTAATTCATCACAAAACACACAATTTGGCGGCCCTTGTCTCTAGGCTAACCTTTTCAGTCTACTGTTCACAGTGTTGTTGGAGTGATCTTCTAAAATACAAATGTGAATAGTTACTTTTCTGCCTAAAACCTTTTCATATCTTCATAACAGCGAAGTACCTGACGATGGGAGACCATTATTTGAGCTTTGTCCAGTTACCTCTACTTTACCATCACTGCCACCCTACGCTAGTCCCCAACAGATACAGATATCTCCCACCCTCAATCTTTTTCCTAATGATCCATGGTGTTTCAGGTCTCCATGTCTTTTGGTCACACTATGCTCTTCCCATAGAGTAGTCTTCTTATTCTCCACCCCATCACCACCACCAGTCTGGCAGATACTCATTATCAAAATATGCTCAGTGTTACCACCTCTATGTGTGCTCCTCACCTTTCCCAAAGAATAGACCACATCGTCTTTTGTGGTCTCTTATCATAACACCCTTAGTTTTTTATCCATTCCTTTCCCCTGACTGGAATGTAAAACTCCTTAAGTTCAGCAGTGCTGACTTGGTATTTATAATAATTAGAAAAAGCAGAGGGTTAAAAATTACATATTGAATGAAAGAATGACCAGAAGGACACAATTATATGAGAATAATTTTCTACTTTTACCATTTTATCTCTGGATTCCCCAACTGTCCTTGATGAACCTAAAAATAATGATTGTTTTTGATACAGTAAGAGGAGTGTACTAAAAATGTATAAAAGAAATGGTTGGATAACTAATAGTTATAGTAGCATAGTTCTCATATAATATTTCCCAACAGATTAACCATGCAAAATAACAGTAAATCTGTTATATTTCACTGTTTCTTTTCAGACTAAGTTCAGGATTTTATTCATAGTTTTATCACATAACTATTCTTTCACACTGAACTTTCGCCTCAAAAGAATTAGATACTAAGGGAGATAAATTCCCTATATTTTTTGCCAAGATGAAAGAATTCTCTACTAAATTTGTCCTATCTTAAAATAAGATAAGAATTAAAACACATAAATTTGCATTCTCAATATAAAAGTTTACATTTAAAAAATCAAAATGCGAGTTAGTCATGTCTTTTTTTTTTTTTTTTTTTCTGTACACGGGCCTCTCACTGTTGCGGCCTCTCCCCTTGCGGAGCACAGGCTCCGGACGCGCAGGCTCAGCGGCCATGGCTCACGGGCCCAGCCGCTCCACGGCATGTGGGATCTTCCTGGACCGGGGCACGAACCCGTGTGCCCTGCATCGGCAGGCGGACTCTCAACCACTGCGCCACCAGGGAAGCTCTCGTCATGTCTTTTAAGTATAGAAACATTTTAAAATTAGAGCTGTACTTATGGGCACTTGAAAAAGAGACATTATCAACTTCAAGTCACGATTCTTTTCCACTTGAAAATTTTTTCAGATCAAATTTCTCTGCCTACACTTATGTTGAACTGATATAATTTTGGACTATTTAACGATAGAAATATATGAACCTTATGTTAATTAATCTATGGTATTTTATTGAGTCCATCTTTTTCCAACCATATATTTTGTTAAAAGTAAGATTAGAAATCTATGTTCTTATTGTGTTTTTTCTAAAGTAAAACAGAAAACATTATCATAGCTAGCATCTACTTTACCCCAGGGGAAAGATTTTATAATAAGAAATACAGCATACATATTTTCAGTATGTTTCATATAGTGTAAAGGAAATGGAATTTCTTAAAGTTCAAGTATTTGCAACAAATTTAAAAAGAAGCAAACTTTTGAAGAGAAATTTCTAGAAATTCTTGTCACGAGATTTACAGAAATCTTGTTAGAAGGCTGTATTATAAGCCAGAGTAGGGAGGCCTTCTAACAGAAACTGTGAATTATTTTCATTTATCACACAGCCCTATAGAAAGCAATGACCTGACAAATAAGTCATAGCACAGTTCAGTTAAGAGTATGTGACAGCAGGAGCCACAAAGAGGTAAATGAACTAAGGTAACTAAACAGGCAGAAAGCCCTGGATGGAGCATGAAGGGTATTCCTCTCAGCCATGATTTGTTACAGCTCAGAGGAATCAGACTGGCACAGTCTGATGTGTTAATTTTTTTCCTTTCAATGCATTTTTTTACTGAGATATAATTGACATATAACATTGTGTAAGTTAAGGCATACAATATGTTGACTTGACACATTCATATATTCAGTGTGATCAGTACCACAGAGGTAGGTAGCAGCTCTATCACATCACATAATTATCATTTATTTTTTGTGATTAGAACATTTAAGGTCTGGTCACTTAGCAACCTTGAATCATATAATACAGTACGGTGGTGTGTTAATTTTTGAGACAAAGAAACAAAGGTAAATCAAGTTTAAATTACCAGTCCCATATTACATAGCCAACATCGATCAATTCAGAAGTAGTTATATCTCCTTACAGCCCTTCTCTTCTAACACATCACATATTTCTATTCATAAGATGTTTCCTGAGAAAAAATGCCTGGAGCTGAAGTAGAAAAGATCCCAAACCCCATCAAATATGAAAGTAGAGACATACACAATTGTGTCCGCAGTTGCTTGTGATTCTGGGATTAGCGTGAACAAGAGGGCAGAAGCATAGTTAGCTGTAGAAAATATTCTGTAGTACAAGTCTCACTTCTGGGCCTCATGCTTAAGTCTATTTCTTTTTCCAGTGTCAATCATAATTCCACATAGCCTCTATTTTCATAAAACACTATAAAAAGATATATTATGTAATGACTTAAAGTATAATGTAAATTTTCCGAGTCAAGACTGAATTTTGTGAAAAAGTACTGGTGTTTGACTGCTTAGGTTCAAATTTTAGCCCTAGTTTGAGCACATGTGGGCAAGTGGTTTAATCTCTTCATGCCTCAGTTGCCCTAATTATCAAAAGGCAAAACTAACAGTATCTTAGTGTTGTGAGGCGTATATAAGTAAAATTGCCTAAAGCCTTTAAACAGTGACTGGCACACAGTGAACCCCATGCTTAAATTTTGGTCATTATTGTTATTTTATTACTAAACTTTAACAAAGGCATTCACCTCTAAATAACAATATGGACAATTTTTTTCCTTGAGTTTTTATGATATATTTAAAACCTATGAACTATATGTGTTAGTATTTTACATTAAAATATTTTTTCTATTTCAATTCCCTCTATATTGTTTTAAAGTCTTTCCCCTTTCAAAGCTGACGATATTTCACCCCTTATTGACTATTTTGAAATTGAATATTTCCTTATTCAATCTCATTTCTTTTTTATTCCTCTTCTTACTGTTTTCCAACCTGACTTAAAGAACCTGAAGGGAATTCCTTCACTCCTTGGATGAGTCTTATTCCTAGTAAGGGAATATTAAGAAGGTAAAGAAGCCAGTACATCAGTGGATCAGCAAGAAAGTGGCTCTATACTCAAGCTATCCCTCCCCAGAAAGGAATCTTGTATGTTTATTTTTTCATATATTCATTTATTTATTCATTTAAGAAACATTTATTGAAATCTGTTCTGTGCCAGGCATTGTGTTGGGCATTCAACATACATTATCTCTTAGCCCTCACAATAACACCATCTATCTATCTATTGTTAGCAGTACTATTATTATCAGTTAGCAGTACTATTATTATCAACTAGCAACGATTGTGCCTTGGATAAACCTTACTGTGTATGATACTGCTACTGCACAAAGCTGGCAGTACTGTTTTTATATCAATCTCAATTTATACATGAAGAAACTAAGGTTCAGAAGTTTTAAGTAACTGATCCCAAATGGCAAGTGTTAGACACATCTTGCTGACTTTCTCTACAAATAAGTCAGTCAGATAATATTCATACAAAACTAGAGCAGGCCATCATTCACTCATTTATTCATATAAGCATTCATTTTTTTTTCTACAAAAGGTAATTGTGTGCCCAGCTTTGTGCTAGGTATTAGGATAAAGTCTACTTTTAGGGAAAAATTCAGTGATACTTACCAGTGCTGATGCTTTATGTATGTTAACTAACCTACTTCTAGAATGGTCTGGCCAAGTTTTGGTCCAGAGGACTAAATAAAATTGTTCTGCCAACCTGGCTCAAGGGTATTATTCTGTACAATTTGGACCTGATTGCCAAGATTTGGTTATTCTTTTTGAATAACGCTCCTTGAATTGTTGCAAGCCTTTGATTAATTTTCAGAGTTCTGAAAAGGCTGACTTTGACAGCTTTTGCTATTGTTCTCATTGGTTTATTGAAATGCAGATTTTTAGGGTCCTTACTCCATCATTCCAGAATTCCCTCCCTGCTGTGGTTTTAAACTCACTTCTAGCATCGCATTCCTGTCTCATTCTTTGTGATCAAATTCATTGGTATCCTTCAGTGGCAGTAACTGAGTCTTGGCTGTGATTTGTTTTGTAATAGTTCAATATCTCCATTGCTGAGGTGGTGCTACCTAGTTTAATCCATCTTCTTAGAAATCATGTTGCTGAATCCCAGTATTGATCCCCACTCTCTGCTTAAAGACTATTTTAGAAAGGTGATCCCCTTGCTACTCTCTGTGTATATATCTGACATAGAACTTAGAAAGGGGATGAAATCACTTCTAATATTCTTTTGTATTAGTCCTGGTATTAATCCTTGTGTATGGTGTAATTTATATAGAAAAGAAAGTCACCTTTCTCTCTCTGGGCCTTATTCTTTGGACTTAGATTTGCAGAGGAAAAGTTATCCTAGATGCAAGTGTTTAAAAGATGGTCCTTGCCATATGAAGACAAAAGTCCCAAGCTGAAGATGAGAAAGCTATATTTTAAAACCAGCTGTCTTTGTTGACTGCTACTCTGAGTTTATTTTCCTTTTATTTTAATAAATTTCTTAGTAAATTCCTGTGTAGAGATTTTAGCTCGGTCTACAGCGTACTAGGAGCATGTGATGAAGGGTATTTTGATATCAAGGGAGGACCATAAGCCCTAAGGTCAATATGGTAGAGAAAACTACAATTAGTGAGAGACCTCCAAGAGAAATGTTTATCTTTTTACAGGGTGAAAATAAGGTTAGAAGGACCACTACACCTCAACATAGGTAATTCCCTTAGTAACCTTGGAACACTGAAAGTTATACTAAGGAAACCTAGATTTTCCCTTACATAGATATTATCTGCTAACTACCCATATCCCTGAACTTCTTGAGAGAAGTCCTCCATGAAGATCTAAGTATTTATATCCAGAAATCTGCCATGACCTCCCTCCCCAGCTGCAGCCTGGATTAGATCCCCCCATGTCCCCCCACCTCACTCTGTACCTAACCATGCCTCCTCTATCAGCCTTTCCTTAATCTATGGACCTACAAGAATTTTGACCTGCCTTGGAATTTCAATGTCTAGAACAGGACTTGTTGCTATTAGATGCTCAATAAATTGCTTGTGGGACTTTTATTTAACATTCCTCTTGCTAGTTCAGACTCTTTTTCATTACTTCCAAAAAGTCTGCCAAGCCGAGCTATTTGTTCCAGAAGGATTTTCTTACCCTTTGAAGTTCGACCCTTCTGACTTCAAGAGTTACCATACTGTCTGGGGCTTCCCTAGTGGCGCAGTGGTTGAGAGTCTGCCTGCCGATGCAGGGGACAAGGGTTCGTGCCCTGGTCCGGGAAGATCCCACATGCTGCGGAGCGGCTGGGCACGTGAGCCATGGTCGCTGAGCCTGTGCGTCTGGAGCCTGTGCTCAGCAATGGGAGAGGCCACAACAGTGAGAGGCCCGCATACGGCAAAAAAAAAAAAAAAGAGTTACTATACTATCATCTAATTCTCTTTTCCCACTGGCATTTTATCTTGCCTCTGCTTCCCTATAAAACACACTAGTATTATTTTTCCTTTCTTTTACTGGCAAGGATCATATTGGGGAATTTAGCTTCCTGAATTAATTTCCTCTTCCTTCATTTCCTTCTACTTGCTTTCACTCCCTTTAATATGTTGAAACTATATGTATGTTGAAACTATACAGTAGGTA
The DNA here is from genome assembly GCF_949987515.2 of Delphinus delphis. NCBI lineage: Eukaryota > Metazoa > Chordata > Mammalia > Artiodactyla > Delphinidae > Delphinus > Delphinus delphis. The sequence goes on along the minus strand of NC_082684.1, from coordinate 58,112,658 downwards.
TCACAAACTTCTAGTCTCTAAATAAATAGTGTTTTCTTCATCTCCCATAATTCTAAACATTGTTTCACATTATTGATCTCACCTTCTTAAAGCTTCTTGCAAAACTCTTGAATTGCTACCTGCTTTGTGAGAGCTCCTTTTTCAGTGCCCTCCAGAGTCTAGACCCTTCTCACTGGAGCATCCATGACACTAATCAACTATGAACGAAATACTGCTTAAATCAGGTTAGAAGGCAGTTGTCCCTCTCCTGTGATTTACTCATCTGCAGATGGTTTGGATCAAGAAATACTTCTCTATCTCTCAATGCAAATTCCATTCCTTACCAACCACATTGTGTCTGATTTGAGCCCTGTGTTGTTATTGTATACAATATTGTTATTTTATACAGCGACCTCAATTCTGCTTGTGATCACTGTCGATCAGGGGGCTGCACAGAAACTCCACTCCTGCTCAAACTCTGTGTGCTGCCCCACCCAGAGGGGATTTCAGCCTCAGTTCTGCTGGGAGGACCCAGGAACCACACCCATGCTTTCCCTTTCCCTCTCCGTCTCCCTCCCTTTCTCCCATTCTTCTGACATGGTTGTCCCTTTTCTGTCTTCCCTCACTCGCCTTATCACTCACAAGTCTTAACATGACTTCCCCCATTTTCTTCCTTGGAGGGTACTCAGCCTCCCATCGTTTTTCATTACCACAGATCACTTTAAAATTTATATTCTTTGCTGCTTTCTCTTAAAACAGTACCTGACCCTGCAATACCATTCAATAAAAATCAGCTTCTATTACTATTTTACTTATACCCATTCCACACCCTGGGAAGGCCCAGGGGCTAGGATTTTCTCGGACATATAGTTGCCTGTGCTGTGTAGTTTAGCTCAAGGGATTTCTCCATCTCTCACCAAAATGTGTGTGTGTTGAGGGTGGAGGGATGGGGGAGTTGACTTAGAGCTTTTATAAGACCTCCAGTTATTTGAGACTTGTGTAAAACTATTTACTGGCATGTCGAGATGACATATAAATTCCTGCCAAGGCTTCTTTGGTCTTTTTGTGCTCATCTTTTCGGTTCAATACACAGAGGCTACCTCTTTCATGTATCTTTCCTACCCATTCCAAGCCATTGTGTTGTTTTCCTTTGGTATCCTAAAAATGTTCCACCCATGTAGTCTCTCGCATGATTGTCACTTTTTTGTATGCCTTTGACCCCAGTTTTATTAGGTCCCTTGAGAACCCACCGTACTTTATGGGCTGAGTGTGCACAGGCACGCACACACAAATACATGGTCAGGTATGTGACCACATCGTGGTATGTGACCACGTTCATGGTCACACACCCAAGAATGAAAAATTTTCCTTCAATCCAGAATAACTAGTTGGAATCTAAGACCTTATAGCAAGTTAAATCAGAAGGGACAAACACAGCACAAACTTACAACTGTATCATAATAAAACCTTGCATGTTCATAAAAAATTCTTCCAGCATAAGGACTGTTGAATTAAACTCTTTGATGGTAAAATTTATTCTAAGTAAAACCTCACCTCCATGCTGTGCCCTTTCTACATAAGAATTGGAACGAACTATGCATATCCTGCACCTGTTGAGTTATACAGAAAACCTGCAGGAGACCAAGAGTATGAGTACGTGTCATTAAATACAAAAGATTAGAATAAAAACCTTAGGTGGCTATGGTTTCTGGTGTTATTTTAACTCTCCATGCTCTTGTACATTGTATAACATTAGTGGGCAAAATCTCACATAATAAATTACTAGCCTTATGCTTAAAGTTCTTAGACAATGCATATTATGTGAACATCTATGGCTGTTCTGAGCATACAAAATGATTAAGCCAAACAGAAAGGTTATCACGTTGCGTTTATGAATTTTGATAACAGTGGCCTTGTGTTCTGCATGTCTGTGACTCTGAAGAGCAGATTTGGGTTCAGCTTTGTGGCAGCTCCTGTAGGGGCTAATCAGGAGAGCTGCTGTGACTAAAACTGAAGTGGAAGTTGCAGCTGCCTGGGAGATGATTTTCATTAAAGCTGCCTGGCAGTGTCAACACAGAATCCAGACTGGATTTTAGAAATGAAACGTGGCACTTGCAAGGCACTCGGGCAGAGTATTCATAATTTTCTAATGGTGGGATTGCATCTTTTCACTTAGAATGGAAATAAAATCACTAAACAACTAGTGACATAAAATTCACTAAACTGGCTAACTGTGAACATTTCCTTCTAACTAATAATTAAAATATATATGGAGGTTTTGTCATTAAATATACATGTCTTCAGCATTTGAAAATGAATTATAGCTATGGGCAAAGATTAGAGTATAATCCTGAGTTGTGTTAAAGTAATGAAATTGTGAGTATCTTTCTTCTTTTTTCTATTACACTTATTGTCATGTTGCTTTATCGCAATGAGATAAATGTAAAAATTTTGGTAACAAATTTTGGTTCATTTAAGGAAAAAGGTTAATCTTGAGTTAAAATTATATTTATAGTACTATACTTTTATCCTTGGTTTCAAAAAGTAGCTCTATTTACAGAAATTTTTCTAGTAAGATAACAGATATTTAAGGAAAAAAAACATGACTTTCAGGAAACCTCTAATAGATATCAAAGTTTCTATGGCCATTAAGATATAGGTTTAATAAATAGTATTATCTTCATTATTTCAGTGTTAGTCTACAGATTTCAGATGATAAAATGATCCTATAAGATGATATAATCCTTTGTTAAAATAAATTTAGTGCTTAGAAACTAGGCTGATAACATAAAAACAGGGAGTATTATTTTCCAAGGGAAATAAATAATGTGAAAAGGAGTCACATAAATGCTGTATTAAAATAATGGTATTTGGCTTCAGGCTAGAAAAAAATCCTCCCCTCCATTGCTTTACCTCAATAAATATATTATTTCTTTAGTCACGTGCACATTATATTTGATTTTTTTTAATATGTTAAAATTTATTTGAGAAATAATGAGGAAGTATCTTAATTCAAGACTATTTCCTGACACGTGCCTCCAAGTACCATCCTAGCCTACTAGACATTCCTCCTGTGCCTTTGAGACTGGCTCACAGGAGTCCATGATTGAGCCACATCTTTGACACACACCTTGTGCTCAATAAATATTAGTTTACTAAATGAATTTTTCTGGTTTCTACTACTTCAACTGAAAGGATTCAACCTCTGAATCCTGTGCTCCAGAGCACAGAAAATCTGAATGTCTGGAAGATTCTGTACCAGTGGTAGATAAGAAACACACCTGAAAATTCATGATTGCTTACCAAAAAAATTTAGATGGTTGTTAAGAGCATACATGTATAATTGTATCCTTTTAGATAAGTGCAATAAAATGCTTCTTGTTTTAGTTATTAGGGTCTAAACTGTTTTGTTTTGTTTTAACAACCAAAAAAAAGAAATAAAATCTCAGAATCCAAGAACGGAAGAAGTAATTGTTTTGCTTGGGACCTTACTATCTTAGAACAAATGAGCACCTTCACAGTTTCTTCAGACACAGAACTGCAATGGTGTTTACCACAAAATCTTTCAAGGTAATATAAATCCTAGGGGAGACATAAATTTCTCAAAGAGGAAGAGAAAGAAATGGTACGGCTTGGTAAAATGAAGTTGCCAAAACACTGTAGAACTTGCCTATCTCCATGCATGAGGTTGACCCCTTTGCTTGCAAAAGTCAAATGATAACTTCTTGATGCATGTTATTTGAATGTGTGTGCATAAGTAAATGTAAACACAAAAGTTTTTCAATTCAAGTGCTGTTTAAGTCTCAATAGAATGCTAGTCATTTCAGTCTGAGAATAATTTGTTTCTGCTTAGTAATACTTGGTACATGATAACCACCCCCATCAGTTGATCTCTCCAGCTCCAGGAATCTACTTGTATTACTTAAACCAGGGTTTCCTAATTCAGGCTCTTACTCCAGTTTGCCCTTCTCACTAATACCTTTGCTCTACATTTTATTCCTCCTGTTTCCCTTCTTAACATGCTGGGTTGGGTTCACTACTGATGCATAATTGTATAATCTGAAACAGAATTTTGGTTTCTGAAACAGAAATAAGATTTCATAGTTTAAAATCTCTCTACTCTCAGCTAAGCCTAAGGGAGTGAGTAATGTGAAAACATCAGATACTATCACAGGGTCAGTTTGTGCACAATCTCCTAAGATCTACCTGATACATGTACACGTGCATTTTCTACACATCCTGAAGACTGGCTCTGTATGAATATCCACACTTACAATTAATGTCCTTATATAGCTTAGAGTTTCTCTATGTATCCCTTATATAAACACATATAAGGGACTTCCCTGGTGGTCCAGTGGCTAAGATTCCATGCTCCCAATGCAGGGGCCCGGGTTCGATCCCTGGTCAGGGAACTAGATCCCACATGATGCAACTAAAGATCCTGCACAACAACTAAGACCCTGTATGCTGCAACTAAGACCCGGCGCAGACAAATAAATAAATAAATATTTTAAAATACACACATACATATAAGAATGTAAATAGACTTTTCATACCTATACTCAAATTATATTTTGAACTGTATGAAAAGAAGTCTTTTCCTAACCTGAGTGAACTTGTGTCAAATTTTTAGACATTATAATTAGAAATCTTCCATTAGGATTAGTAGTAACAAGAGCCTGTGGAATTTGTAGAAATAGATAGATGCCCAAGCCCCACCACTATGGATTCTAATTTAGTGTTGAAAAGGGCCAAACCATGTAGTTTTTAATGATCAAAAGTTACTAGTTATTACATAAATTATTAAGTTATTTAAATTTCAAAATCTATTAGATTTAGAAATATTGCTTTAAGTGTGATCTCCTAAGTGCATATTGATATGTCAAATTCTATATCTCAGGACTCATGGTGAAATAAATAGCAGTCACAAAATTCAAAGTTTTTGCTGATATATCTCTTAACATTTTATTTAAAAGAAAAGCAACATGGGATATTACTCAGCCATAAAAAGAAACAAAATTGAGTTATTTGTAGTGAGGTGGACGGGTCTAGAGTCTGTCATACAGAGTGAAGTAAATCAGAAAGAGAAAACAAATACTATATGCTAACACATATATACGGAATCTAAAAAAAAAAAAATGTATCTGAAGAACCTAGAGGCAGGACAGGAATAAAGACACACGTACAGAATGGACTTGAGGACATGCGGAGTGGGAAGGGTAAGCTGAGACGAAGTGAGAGAGTGGCATTGACATATATACACTACCAAACGTAAAATAGATAGCTAGTGGGAAGCAGCCGCATAGCACAGGGAGATCAGCTCAGTGCTTTGTGACCACCTAGAAGGGTGGGATAGGGAGGGTGGGAGGGAGATGCATGAGGGAGGGGATATGGGGATATACGTATATGTATAGCTGATTCACTTTGTTATAAAGCAGAAACTAACACACCATTGTAAAGCAATTATACTCCAATAAAGATGTTAAATAAAACTAATAAATAAATAAATATCAGCAAGTGAATTTTTAAAATGACTAACGCTGCAGATATGCAGTAATGTCCCCCATTCTCTATTTCTCTCTCTCACACACACACACATCACTACAGTTGGAAGCATTTTTTGAAAAAACAGCCTAACCATTTTATCTTAGGCATAATATATTTTTTAAATAATAAAACTGTAGTTGTTAGACAATATCACTTTGCTGATATTTATACTACAAAGTTTTAAGCAAAATTAAAATATTAACCCTCTGTTTCCTCAAAAATAGACAAATCTTAGAAACTTTACCAAATTTCTCAATTTAGTAATGAGTGATATACTGTATTTTATGTAGAATTATAGATATTGCCATGTAGATTATACATAAAACCTCCACAAATAGAATGGTGGAAAATGAGATAAGAAGAAACAGGGAAACTAGCCAAAATATTAAAAAAATCAAATATACATAGCTGATAAGTCCAGTGCCTTATCTTCTGCAACTGAATACAAGACTGGGATGGCTATTTGTTGTCTTTCTTTTTTTTTTTTTTTTTTTTTTTAACCAGCTATTCAAAATTCCCCTTCTTTATGCAATGCTTCAGTTCTCACAGCTTTAGGATGGAGAGTTGGTGATTCAAACCTTCGTTCCTAAGGAATCAGAATCCTTTGTAGTCCTGACTATATTCTTCTTCTAATATTTACCACTGATGGTGATGTAAACATGGGACTTCAGGGATGCCCTAGATTCTGTTCACACTTTTCCTGGCCCAGTTTTATAGCACCATATCATTTCCTCTTGATGGGAAAGACTTTAACCCCAGTCAACACCTAAAACCCCTATTGTACCTATTCATTCAGGGCCATGCAGAGCACAGTAGGAGCATTTTTCCATGGACATTAAAATCTGTACACCAGCAGACCACAAATTAATAAGGATGGGAAGCAATTTTTTTGCCAAGAGATCACCACATATTTGAGTGAGAGTTACCATCTCCATTTCTATCCCTTTGTTCTCAAACATATACTCTAGTTATGGGGAGAAAATATTTTATATCATTCACTGGCTTAGTGCATACATCACAGGCTGCCAGAGTGTAACTCAACACTGACAAGGCACTGTCTCTTAACTATTACCATAACTGTCTTATTTTCTTTTTACAGTCAAATGAAATTATTTTAAAAAGTGATAGTTTGTGATGTAACATGGTGTTGTACAAGTCAGTTAGAAATTCCTCAGAGGATGATTCTGGCAGAGACGTGATGAAGAGAAATAAATTCTAATCCAGGATACATCTATTTACATGTGAGAACAAAAGGCCAACTCAAGGGAATGCGTCCATGTAATAAAACTTCCTTAGGTAGTGTGCCGTGCAGGTCCCTTCAAGGTAACATTCCCCACTGGGGCCCAGTATTGATTGTTCCTCGTAGAAAGGTAAGACTTAACTGGGGCAGTAGCCAAGTTAGCTTTGTCAAGGTGAAAGTTTTAGTAGCATGAATAGCCTCTATCTTTAGCGCGGTCATTTGTATGACCCTACAGAGAAAGCACTGAGTAGGCAATTTTCCTTGTTTATTTTGGAGACCTTATGTGTGAGTATTTATATGGTCAAATAGTATCAGGTTCTTGGCCTATGCCCATTGTGAGCGATCCATCTACTTGTAACTTCCACGAACCTCCTTCTCACTAATGTTAGTTCTAAGTCCTACACCACCTAATCATCCTCACAAAGCAATGTAGGTGCTAACTTCAAGCCATCTTTGCTTTTAAACAAAATAGACAACAAGGTGTACTACTGGATGTCCTGCCCACTGGGAGGATTTCTCTCCTGAATGCTTTTCCAGGGCCACACCTCAGTGAGACACAAGTGCCCTTCTGGCCTGTGCAAGCATGTCATGTCGAACATTCTGCGGCCCATCCACCAATAGTTTACTCCTTTATCAACAAGTCTTGGGGACTCTGTATGAGACCCCAGTTTCAGAATAAGGGAGAGAACAGAGTATGCAGAATCAGGCGTCCTTGGAATGTGATGGTAAAGAAGAAATAAAAAGTGAAAATTACATCGCTTAAGTATGAATTGTCATTCTCATGTCCAGAATGGCTGCTATAGTGTGGGCATCTCAATATGGAATCCAAGAAAAGATTATTTTTTCAGAGACATACTTAGACAGGTGGGTAGGCAGTTGTCATGACATTGTTTGGGGGGAGGAAGTTATCCAAATAAACACCATGTAGTGGAGAAAAATGGTATTTTCAGACAATGCGTGGATTTAGATTCAGGAAATCCAGGTTACAATTCTGGTTCCTAAGAGGGCCAATGCTGAAATGGCAGAATATAGACCTTCAAAAATCCATTCCTGCATGTGACTGGAGGAATGGAAAAATCTGGAAAAAATTTCAAAATCAACAAATTTTGAAATCAACATTTTCAGAACTTTGGAAATCAGCTAAAGACCTGCAACAATCTAAAGTGTGTTTATTCAAGAAAAATGGCTGAATCTCAATACAAGCAGCAAGGTATGTTTACTGCCTTAATCTCATTCCTTGCCTCTCCAGCTCTGCAGTAGCCTTGAAAACTAACAGTGTGGCAGTTATAACTGCTGTGAAAACCAGCCACTTGGAAGCTACTGGATGAGACAAAATAGGATTGGAATGCCCCAAAACCTCCAGAGAATTGTCACTATTTGACCTATCTGGCAGCTACTAAGAAGCTCCGTTCACAAGGGATGTCTTTGTTTGATGTGATTTAGGCCCGCCTCTGTGAAACAGCCATCCTCTGAACATTTGTCAAAAACAATTACAGACGTCTTTTTGTATTTGCAGGCGATTAATTCCAGGACCCACCATGGATACCAAAATTTGCAGATGCTCAAGTCTCTTAGTATTGGCGGTTCCACATCCGTAGATTCAAACAACCTCAGGTCATGTAGTACTGTATGTATTTATTGAAAAAAATTCACATATAAGTGGACATGGCAGTTCAAACCCATGTTGTTCAAGGGTCAACTGTAGTCATCATAGCTGCCTAGGTAGCATTTCAAGTTGGGGCCAATAAGAGGCTGATCAAAAAAAGTAAAAGGGAAAACTGGGGAATGATATGTCATTTAAAAACTCCAACACATTCCTGGGAATCTAGAAAGCTGTATCTATGTGCAAGATCGTGCTCATGCTAAGGAAAGACTTGAGAATGTTCTAATCTCTGATCTCTAGTTGACCTTAAGGATCTACACAAGCAAAAAGTGAATACTAAGAGAGACTGATGGACTGTTTGACAGAGTATTTATGGTATGTCCCAGTATAAACACAGCACCCCTCAGCAATATCTAGGAGATTCACTGGTTCAAAGCATTGAAGGAAATCTCTGTTCAATCATTAGTTGACCACTAACTGAAACAAGCAGAGACATTAGTAGCATATATTACAAAGAATACATACTCTACAGTATATGCTCAGAAAGTAACCAAACAAACACAGCAAAAATAACAAACCCCAGGAAAGGGGAACATTCTGATTTCCAGATCTGGAATATTTTATTATTTAAAGTGTCCACTTTTAGCAAAAAATATGATCCATGCAAAGAGGAAAGTATGAACCATATACAGGAATAAAAGCAGTCAATAGATAATGCCTCTGAGGAATCCCAGATGTCGAACTTACTAAACAGAATTTAAATCAGCTATTTTAAACATTGTCCAGGAACTAAAGGAAATCATGTCTGAAGAACGAAAGGAAAGTATGAGAAAGATTTCTTACCAAATAGAAGATATCAATAAAAGGATTATAAAAAAGAATCAAATAGAATTCTGGAGTTGAAACTATAATAACTGAAATAAAAAATTCACTAGAGAATAACAATAGCAGATTTGAGCAGGCAGCATCAGTGTATTTGAAAATAGGTCAATTGAGATTATCTATTTTAAGGAACTAGAAAGAAAAAGAATGAAAAAAATGAAAAGAGCTTCAGAGACCTATGGGACAGCATCAAGCATACCAATATACATTTAATGAAGATCCTGAAGAAGAAGAGAGACAGAAGGAATATTTGAAAAAATACTGGCTGAAAATGGCCCAAATTTAATGGAAAACATTAATCTGTGCATCTAAGAAGATTAGTGAACTCTAAGTAAGATAAATTCAAAGAAATCTACGTGTAAATATATCATAATCAAATCTTTGAAGGACAAGTACAAAGAGAGTACTTGGAAAGTAGCAGGAAAAAAAGTGACTCATCACATACAAAGGATTTTCAATAATATTGACAGCTGACTTCTCAGAAATCAAAGAGGCTAGAAGCCAGTGGAATGATGTACTAAAAGTGCTGAAAGATAAGACTGTCAGTTCAAAAATTCTATATTCTGCAAAACTATTCTTCAAAAATTAGGGAGAAATTTAAACATTCCAAGATAAAAACTGAGAGTTTATTGCTAGCAGACATGCCCTGGAAGGGAGTTCTTCAGGCTGTAATGAAAGTAAGCTAGATATTAATTTGAATGTGCACACAAAAAATTAAATGCAATGGTAAAGGGACTATACAGAAAAACATAAGAGACACTATAAATGTAGTTTTTGTTTGCAACTCTTTTATTCTGCTATCTGATTTAAAATACAGTTGCTTAAAGCAATGTTTTAAAAACTGTGTTGATGGGCTTATAATGCATGAAGATGTAATTTGTGTGACAATAATTGTACAAAGAGGGAGGAGAGATGGAACTACATTGGAGCAATTTTTTATATCTTTGAAACTGACTCAATATTAATATGATTTAAATTATTTTCAATTAAGATGTAAATTGTAACCACCAGGGTAACCATTAAGAATATAACTCAAAAGCAAATAGTAAAAGAAACAACTAGAGCATTAAAATATAAAATATAAAAATGAGACAATTTAAACCACCAGATCAGTAAAAATTAGTTTAAAAATCCACCATAATTAACAATACTCTTAAATAATTACTATTTTGGTGTTTACTTTTCTAATCTTAAAAAAGAAAGTTCACATATATTTGTATACACATATATATCTTCATTTAACATGATATTGTAAACCTTTTTTGGTCTCAAATTTGGATTTGAAATATATATTGGGGAATTTTAAACTAATTTTTCTGTATATTGTAGAATCTGTACTTGTACACAAGTAACCTGATATTTTTTGTTATATATAATTAAAATATATATGGATTCACAACATGTTCATTTCTGTTAAACATATGAAATATTTTTAAATAATTGATTATAATTTCATAATCAATTTAAAGTTAAAATCAAATCCAGTCATAATTCTTTGCATACTCACATGGTATAAGGAGCTACCAGTAATATACACGCTAATACTTATCCTTTCTCTGAAAGATTTTTATTAATCTGAAAACAGTTTAAAGAATTCTTTAACCACAAAGTGTTTTAATAAGCAAAAGTTGATAACATTTAAAATAAGTTGCGTGCCCCATTCAAATGCTTTTGGTTTGTGGGCACATGCAAATTTGCTCAGTGTTCCTTTCACATGGGGATTTCTGTGATGTTTGTTTTCACTAAGAAGAAGAAAATGGAAAAGCTATTTCAGAACCTGATTTGATTGCTTTGAAAACAAACAAACAAAAATACTTTTTTCTTGTGGCTTTGGGCTAATTGCTCTTCCCTTCAAACCTCTGTTTTCTTGGTGTGTGGGTTTTTTTCCCCATTTATCTATTTTCAGGTAGATTTAATGGCTTATGGGAAAAACTTTAATTTACTTCTTCCTTTTGGAAAAGTTTTCTTCTGTATCTTTTCTTGCCTTACTCTGTAAAGTCTCATTTTAGCCTTAGCATGTTAAGGAATTAATAATGCATGTGACAGATATTTTTCCGATATTTTTCAGCTTTTAAGAGGTTGTGCATAATGATCTGATCCCAGAAATGATATATCCTCATTTCAATTCTGCCTCTGAGCAAAACTATATTATCTCCAGAGAGCCATGATATAACCTTATCCACCTATCAATCGCCTTACCTATACAATAGAAAGGGAGAGAAGCCCATTTTAGATGAAAGCACTTTGAGTTAAAAAAAAAAAAGGAAATTTACATAATTAATTTTAATGATGTGAAAATCTAACGTAGATACGCTCATACCCTCAGTAATTGCTGACTAACCTTAACTTCAAAACTTGCTCTTGAAATCTCTGTACCCAACTGATTTCTTATATGTTATTTTCTTACACAAAAATAATAGCTACTGTTAATTGAACACTTACTATTTACCAAGCACTATTCTAGGCTCTTGGTATGTGTCACTTCATTCAATAATCATAACAGCCTGTTAAGTAGATACTATTATTATTGCAGAGGATTCTGAGGTAGAAAGAGGTTGAATAACCTGTCCCAGGATTTGACTTTCAGTAACGTTATAGTACAACCTGCAATTTTAACCTCTATCCATTGTTAACTATGGAAAAGTTATCGACAGGAGAATTTCATTTAGGATCAAAAATAGCTAATGTCTTTCCTACTGCACAAAATATAGACACATATGTGGAGTTATAAATAAAAGTAAAGATGTCAGAGATCCTCCAATGATTAAAGCTCTATTCACCATAAAGTAGCAAGTTGGGGCAAGATTTGGAGGTAGACATTTGTCAAACATATTTTTGAGGCTGGTTTATCTAAAATGGATGCCAGATATTTATATCTGAATTTTTTAAAGTATTTTCTTGCTGATTCAACAAAATGCAAGGTAATCTAGTCTTAAACAAACAAACAAAAGTAATGTTTTTAAAGACCTCAAGAAAATACTAGTAGTAGCATTCACTTTCATATTTTTTATTAAAGAATGAAAATTATGGTTCCGTCAGATATACACTAAATTAATATTTGTGGTTGGGTCAGAGACCTTTCTGACTAAAGCATTAATTTATGGGTTTAGAATAAAGTTATAATTTTTCTAAAGTCTTTGAATGAAAACAACAACAAAAAGCAAAACCATATACATTTGAGCTTAATATTAAAAATTTTTTAAAATAATAGTTTATTTTTTAAATTAATTATTTATTTTTGGCTGCATTGGGTCTTTGTTGCTGTGTGCGGGCTTTCTCTAGTTGTGGTGAGTGGGGGCTACTCTTCATTACGGTGCATGTTCTTCTCATTGCGGTGGCTTCTCTTGTTGCAGAGAAGCTTCAGGAGTTGTGGCTCATGGGCTCTAGAGCGCAGGGTCAGTAGTTGTGGCACACGGGCTTAGTTGCTCAGCGGCATGTAGGATCTTCCCAGACCAGGCTCGAACCCAGGTCCCCTGCATTGGCAGGCAGGTTCTTAACCACTGCGCCACCAGGGAAGCCCTAAAAATGTTAAATGTCTTAACATTAAAAAAAAATGTTTTAATGTACTTTTATGTTATGCACATATTTTATGCCAGGTGCTCCTCTATGTGTTCCACAGATGTTACTTCATTTCATCTTTCTACCTACTGTGTGCAGTGACTATTGTCACGTAAATTTTACAGATTAAGAAACTCAGAAAAGTTAAACAGCTTGCCCAAAGTTATACAGTTGAGATGTGGCAGACATAGTAAATAAAACTTCAGGTCTGATTTCTAAACTCGTGATTATACCACTATCCTATACTGTGTATCTTGGGTTTTTAAAATTGACACCAGTTCTCTCTCTCTCTCTCTCTCTCTCACACACACACATACAGACACACACACACAAAGTAAAACAATCCAAGTCTCTAAATATGTCTAACATTTTATCAATGGGTCAGATCATCCAGGGGAATTATTGTAAGGATTAGTTAATGTATGTTTTATGGAAAATTATATTACTCTATAGTCTGAGTATATACATATACATACACACACACACATACACATTCACACATTGTGAGAAGTGGTGGCCCTACATGTAAGCTTGAATTATCTATTTAGTTATACTCCTAAAATCAGCCCATATATTTCATGATGAGTATTCAGGTGTTTTTATTACTAAAATTATTTCCAGTAGCTTTCTTTGCATTAATTGGTAGTGAAGTTTTAGTCACGGTTAACAATGAAGAAGCAGTTATTCCTTTTCAAATAGAGTTGGATAAATGTAATTTTAAATTAAAAGCTTGAGATTCTGAAATGAATAACTATTATCATTTTTTTCACCATGCACCATTCTGAGAAGATACTCATTAACCATTTCTGTTAGAAAAAACAGTGACCCTACCTTGAAAGCACCTACCACTGGAAGTTTTATTTTCTTCTGTGTATAGGCATACCTCAGAGATATTGTGGGTTCAGTTCCAGACCACCACAATAAAGTATCTATCACAATAAAGCAAGCCACATGAATTTTTTGGTTTTCAATGCATATGAAAGTTATGTTTACACTATACTGCAGTCTATTAAGGGTGCAATAGCACTATATCTAAAAAACCAATGTAGACACCTTAATTTTGAAATACTTTGGGGATTTTCCTGCTGGTGCAGTGTTTAAGAATCCACCTGCCAATGCAGGGGACATGGGTTCGATCCCTGGTCCTGGAAGATCCCACATGCCGCGGAGCAACTAAGCCTGTGAGCCACAACTACTGAGACCGTGTGCCACAACTACTGAAGTCCGCATGCCTAGAGGCTGTGCTCTGCGACAAGAGAAGACACCACAGTGAGAAGCCTGTGCACCGTAAGGAAGAGCAGCCCCCACTCGCCGCAACTAGAAAAAGCCCGTGTGCAGCAACGAAGACCCAATGCAGCCAAAAAAATTAATTAATTAATTAATAAAATACTTTATTACTAAAAAATGCTAACCATCATCTGAGCTTTCAGCTAGTCATAATCTTTATGCTGGTGGTGTCTTGCCTTGATATTGATGTTGCTGACTGAGCAGGGTGTTAGTTGCTGAAGCCTGGGGCAGCTGTGGCAGTTTCTTAAAGTAAGACAGCAATGCAGTTTGCCACAATGATTGACTCTGTCTTTCACAAACAATTTCTCTGGGCATGCAATGCTGTGTGATAACATTTTACCTATAGTAGAAATTCTTTCAGAATTGGAATCAATCCTCTCAAAACCTGCCACTGCTTTATCAACTAAGTTTATGTAATATTCTAAATCCTGTGTTGTCATTTCAACAATCTTCACAGCATCTTCACCAGGAGTAGATTCCATCTCAAGAAACCACATTCTTTGCTCACTCATAAGGAGCAGCTCCTCATCCATTAAAGTTTTTAAAATTATTTTTATTTTTATACAATTTTTAAAGGATATACTCCATTTACCAAATACTCCACTGCAGAATATTGGCTCTATTTCCCATGTTGTATAAAATATCCCTGTAAAGTTTTATCATGAGATTGTAGCAATTCAGTCACATCTTCAGGCTCCACTTCTAATTTTAGTTCTCTTGCTGTATCTACCGCATCTGCAGTTACTTCCTCCACTGAAGTCTTGAACCTCTCCAAGTCATCCATAAAGGTTGGAATCAACTTCATCCAGACTCCCGTGAATGTTGATATTTTGACCTCTTCCCATGAATCATGAACGTTCTTAATGGTGTCTAGAATGGTGAATACTTTCCAGAAGGTTTTCAATTGCTTTTGCCAATATCCATCAAACTAATTACTGTCTATGGCAGTTATAGCCTTCCAAAATGTATTTCTTAAAGAATGACTTGAAAGTTGAAATTACTCCTTGATCCATGGCCTGTAGAACGGATGCTGTGTTTGCAGGCATGAAAACAACAGTAATCTAGTTGTACCTGTCCATCAGAGCTCTTGGGTGACGAGGTGCACTCTCAGTGAGCAGTAATAGTTTGAAAGAAATCTTTTCTGAGCAGTCTCAACAGCAAGCTTAAAATATTCAGTAAACCACATTCTAAACAGATGTGCTGTCATCCAGGCTGTGTCATTCCACTGGTAGGGCACAGGCAGAGTAGATTTAGAAGAATTCTAAACGGCCCTAGGATTTTCAAAATAGTAAAGGATGATTAGCTCTTTTAAAGTCACCAGCTGCATTAGCCCCTAATAAGAAAGACAGCCAGTTCCTCTGAAGCTTTGAAGTCAGGCATTGATTTCTCTTCTCTAGCTATGAAATTCCTAGATGGCATCTTCTTGCAATACAAGGCTCTGTTGTCTAAGTTGGAACCCGTTGTTTAGTGTAGCTGCCTTCATTAATTATCTTAGCTAGATCTTCTGGACAACTTGATGCAGCTTCTACATCAGCACTTGTTGCTTCACCGGACACTTTGATGTTGTGGAGACAGCTTCTTTCCTTAACCTCTTGAACCAAGCTCTGCTAGCTTCAAACTTTTCTTCTGAAACTTCCTCCCCTCTCCCAGCCTTCATAAAATTGAAGAGAGTTGGGGTCTTGCTCTGGATTAGGCTTTGGCTTAAGGGAGTGTTGCGGCTGGTTTGATCTTCTATCCAGAACACTAAAGCTTTCTCCATATCAGCAATAACACTCTTTCATTTTCTTATCATCCATGGGTTCACTGGATTAGTACTTTCAATTTTCTTTAAGAAACTTTCCTTTGCATTCACAACTTGGCTAACTGCTGGGCACATGAGTCCCAGCTTTCCACCTGTCCTGGCTTTCCACAAGCCTTCTTCACTAAGCTTAATCATTTCTAACTTTTTTTTTTTATTAAAGGGGTTGCATTTATTCTATGAAATTTTATTTTTTGGGCCACACTGCATGGCTTATGGGATCTTGGGATTGGTTCCCTGACCAGGGATTGAACCTGGGCCCTCAGGAGTGAGAGCATGGAGTCTTAACCACTGGACTTTCAGGGAGTTCCTGTTTCTAGCTTTTGATTTAAATGGAAAGATGTGTGACTCTTCCTTTCACTTGAACACTTAGAGGCTATAGTAGGGTTATCAATTCTCCTGATTTCAGTATTGTTTTGTCTCAGGGGAAAGGGAGGTTCAAGGAGAAGGAGAGAGACTGGAGAACAGCCTGTGAGTGGAACAGTCGGAACACACACAGCATTTATAAAGTTCTCCATCTTATATGGGTGCAGTTTGTGACATCAAAGCAATTGCAGTAGTAATATCAAAGATCACTGATCACCACGACAAATATAATAATAATGAAAAATTTTGCAATTTCGCAAGATTTACCAGTATGTAACACAGAGACATGGACTGATTAAAGGCTGTTGAAAAAATGGCACCAATAGACTTGATTGATGCCGGGTTACCACAAACCTTCAATCTGTAAAAAACAAAATATCTGTGCAGAGCAATAAAGCAAAGCACAATAAAACAAGGTATACCTATACTCAGAGTTGCAGTGGAAGATTTTAAAACTTAAATAAATTATACATAAAATATACATGATGATCAGCCACTTATCGTGGCAATGAGAAACCAAGAACTAACAATTTTTAATCACATTTCATAACTAGAAGTTAATTTCATACACATTATCTTTAAGAATCTTAAGTTAGATAGGCAGGTATTATATATTCCCCATATTTTTGAATAAAGATAAAAGAATCAATATTCATAGAGCATCGTGATTGCTGATAATTAACTGGGTAACTTTAAGAAAATAATAATTCTTCTGCACCTCAGTTTTTTAACCTACAGAACAGGGCTGCTAATATACACTTGTCTTACTTCAAGGGGTTTCCACTAGAACCAAGATAAGGCAGGAGAAAAGTAACTGCATACTGCAAAGAGTTTTCCTTTGCCTCCATTTTCTCATGTGTACAACGTGAGCTAATGTTAAGGCCATAAAGTAACATGAAAATTCTTTCTGTAACAAAAAATTCCGTTATGTAAGTGTGAGATATTATTGGTCGCTCATGTCTAGGTTTTCAACTTAATTTAGCAAGACTTTAGGTTATTAGTGTTAATATTTTTCTTCCTCTCAACATTCATATTGTACAATTAAGATTTTTAAGACATTCTACTTCTGTTTTCCTGACCTGGATTCACTCAAGGTTAAGTTTGTAATGCATTCCTCTTCTTCCTTCTTACCCTTAAGGGGATTAAGAGACTTGCCAGGTCTATCAGTGTTTTAAGGGGAAGCATAACAAAAGAACAGCAGAGCACTTACTTTTGATGATAAACAGTCTCTTCCATGTAAAGCCTAATAAGTGTTAGTCCAAAACTGGGATATTAACCAATGCATATTGGTGTTATAGAAAGACTTGATGCCTCACTTTAAATGCATTACTAGTAGGCTACTATTTTATAAGTCTAGCAATTGAAACCCCTTTGAAGATACAATTTCATTACACCATAACCCCATAACCATATCATTTACAAAGGCTTGGGTCATCATTTACTACAAATGGTTTTAATCAAAGAAAAACGCTTAGAGGAACAGAACTGGCAGAATTGGCTCCCCCATCTTACAGACTGAAGAATATAGACTGGAATTCTTCTTTTGATAAATAATATTAATGACATCTGTATTTTATTTTGTTAATTCTGTTTTCTTAACTCTTTCAAAGAAGAGAAACCTTATCATTGATATAACTGTTCCAAAAGTATTCATTATTTCTACATGATTTTTGAGAAAATAAAATCCTTACAGGACACTCAGTGACCATGATATTTAAAAGTTATCTCGTAAAGATTAATAAATATCATGGATATCTTATGTCCTTTTAACATGTTCTAGGAAAATATAATTTTATCTTCTTATATGCTTAAAAGTGATGTTTGTACTTGATAAGTCTTTTTTAAAGGTTTCTTACATTTTGATAACTTAATAACAATATTCAGGTTTTCTCTCCAAATTAGTTTGACTCAATACTTAAACAAATATTTATTCAACATTTTCAGTCTTGCAAAGTAGCTGAAGTAATTACTAAGTAACTTACTTCAGGTATCCTTAATAATGATTACATAGATAATTCAATTAAAAATCCTAAAAATTACTTACTTAAGACAACACAGGTAAAAGGATTTTCTTTCTGAAATTCATAAAAAATTGCATCTACATATATAAAATTAATATATGTAAATTATTTTATATATGAATTAAAATATTCAACTTTCAAAGTTTTATCAGGCCCTATATACTGTAGAATTCTCCTATATTTAGCAGTATGAAGCAAACACAAATTTTATGAGAGCCAGAAAAAAAAAAAGCTCACCACATAAAAAAACTCATAATAATGAATAGAATAAAAGAGAATTGCAGGTACTTTTCATTTTATAAAGTAGGTATTCAACAGCCTATTAAATGTAAAACAGATTTTTAAAAAAAAATCAACATCAAAGACATGATTCCATTTGGGGAAAATCACTCCCCCACTCCCAAAGACACCACCACCCAGATTTCTTGAGACCATTTGGCAGAAAATATACTGGTTACAGCAATTGAATATTTAACAATGGAGCCATGTGAGGACACTTTTAGAACACTGTAGCCAGTTGTATGCTGTCACCAGTTCATTGGCTAGCTGAAGCTAAGTGTGTGTATCTCTTCCCAAATCTGTGGTCACTGATCTCATATGGTAGCTTGAAATCAAGCTTGAATCATTTAAACCAAAGATTGATAAAGATTGTGTATCAGACCTTTTCTCCTCCTTTCCCCAAATCCTCCTTGGTTGTTAAACATTTACCAGCACACTTTAGCCAGCAGTAATTCCAAACCTATAAAGTATTTTTCAGCATCAAGATTTCCTTTTTTTGCTGTGCACTCTGTGAAACATTTCCCAAATTCCTGAAATTTCTCGTACTGTCAATTATCTGGGTCTGTGATGCAAGTACAGAATATAGAACTTTTTTTTTTTTAAAGAAGTTGGAAATCTGATCAGGGTGCCAGCATGGTCAGGTTCTGGTGAGGACTCTTCCTGGATTGCAGATAGCTACCTTCTCACTATGTCCTCACATGGCTGACAGAGACCTCTGTGGTTTCTTCCTCTTATAAGGTCACCAGTTGTTTTCCAGCTTCTAGAGATTGCATTCCTTGGCTTGTGGTCCTTTTCCATCTTCAAAGCTATCAATGTTGCATCTCCCTGACCCTTCTTCCATGGACATATCTCCTTCTCTAGAACATCTGTTTTTGCTTTTATACTCATATCGTCTAAATTGTTACAGAACTACATTTGGTAAATGAGAACCATTATCTAATACATGAATTTTAATCTGAAAATTCCATGATTTGTCATCTTCCATGAAATTAAACGTTGCCATACATAATTGATTCCATAGATTCTGCAGTCTTGTGAAATTAGTTCTCAAGAGAAAGTAAGAAAAATTTAAAATTAATGTAATAACTAATTACTAATTTAATATAGTTGTTAAAGCTACAACTTTTTTTTTGCCGTATGAGGGCCTCTCACTGTTGTGGCCTCTCCCGTTGCGGAGCACAGGCTCCGGACGTGCAGTCCCAGCGGCCGTGGCTCACGGGCCCAGCCGCTCCGCGGCACGTGGGATCTTCCCGGACTGGGGCACGAACCCACGTCCCCTGCATTGGCAGGCGGACTCTCAACCACTGCGCCACCAGGGAAGCCCTACAACTTTATTTTTGATGCAAATATATATTTGTGAATATACACAGAGTATTAGAATTTTTTGCATACTTCAAGCATTTTTGCTAAACATCAACAACTAATGTAAGCTAAAGGCACAAGTACAATTAGAATGGAGAAAAGAGAGAACTCAAATAAAATAAAATTAAATAAAATACAGGTTTATTAAAGTGATTTTCTTGTGTTTTTTAATTCAAATATGCAGTGAAGTAATAGATGGACTTTAGTATTTAAATAAAACATGTTTTGTAATTTAAACAGAATTAATAAAAACTGTTTAATATTTAAATAAAATTAACATAAAATTGGAATATCTGTTTTGCATCTATAATAGTTATTATAGATAAATAACCACCTTAAACAGTGGTTCTCAAAAGACAAGGAGCACAGAATCACCCAGAAGACTTGTTAAAAGATTCCTGGGACCCAGCCCAGAGTTTCTGTTTCAGTAGATATGGGACTAGAATTTGCATTTCTAACAAGATGCTGGTCCAGGGACCACACTATGAGAAGTACTGCTCTAAAAGTGAAAGTCTTCTAAATACTGACTTTGTCAAGGCTAACCACAGTGACACGGACAAATTACTCAGATCTTTGAAAAGTGAATTGAGCTGTTATCTATTTAATAAACCATAGCACCTTTGCTTTTAGAAATATAATAAAAATAGTTTTGAGATTATTATCCTATAATTTTAAGTTTCTTCATAAAGTATTGTTTTGGAAAAATCAACATTTTTCTGTGTGCTTTTAGAAGAAAAACTTTTACCTATCTGAATTCTCGTAAAAGTTGTGATAATTGGTGACAGAAAAACTAACGTGTCTTTGAACAGTTTTCGTTTTTCTGATGTTTTTGTTTAAGTAAAACTTTATGTTGTCTTTGGTCATTTATTTAGTTTTTTAAAATATCTAAATGCTGGAGAGGGTGAGGAGAAAAGGGAACCCTCTTGCACTGTTGGTGGGAATGTAAATTGATACAGCCACTATGGAGAACAGTATGGAAGGCCCTTAAAAAACTAAAAATAGAACTACCATATGACCCAGCAATCCCACTACTGGGCATATACCCTGAGAAAACCATAATTCAAAAAGAGTCATGGACCACAATGTTCATTGCAGTGCTATTTACAATAGCCAGGACATGGAAGCTAAGTGTCCATCGACAGATGAATGGATAAAGAAGATATGGCACATATATACAATGGAATATTACTCAGCCATAAAAGGAAACAAAATTGAGTTATTTGTAGTGATGTGGATGGACCTAGAGTCTGTCATACAGAGTAAAGTAAGTCAGAAAGAGAAAAACAAATACCGTATGCTAACACATATATATGTAATCAAAAAAAAAAAAAAAAGGTTCTGAAGAACCTAGGGACAGGACTGGAATAAAGATGCAGACGTAGAGAATGGACTTGAGGACACGGGGAGGGGGAAGGGTAAGCTGGGACAAAGTGAGAGTGGCATGGACATATATACACTACCAAATGTAAAATAGATAGCTAGTGGGAAGCAGCCACATAGCACAGGGAGATCAGCTCAGTGCTTTGTGACCACCTAGAAGGGTGGGATAGGGAGGCTGGGAGGGAGACGCAAGAGGGAGAAGAAATGGGAATATATGTATATGTATAGCTGATTCACTTTGTTATACAGCAGAAACTAACACACCATTGTAAAGCAATTATACTCCAATAAAGATGTTAAAAAAATAAATAAATAATATAAAATATCAGTTGGCTACTAGTTTGTTTACAGATATTTATTTTATAGCATTTTATAATACATCTATCATAGAACATTTGCGTCTCAAACGACAAATATTTCAGTATTTTTACTCTATACCATCATCCTCAATTTAATTAAAAATATCAGTAAGAAAAGTCATGCAACAATTAAGGTAAATATTTATAGAAGAACTTAGACAAGGCAATATGAACCAGCTTCCATCATGGTCCTAGAAAGAAGTTTCTTCTACATGGGGCTAATCCCTCATGGATAGGATCTTCTACTAGCTCCTTGGGTATCTTGCTCTAGCATTTTTAACTCTTTTCCTTGTATTTTAATTTTTATTTCTTAACGGAATCTGACTTTAACCCCCTCCATCTGCGCTTAACTCTTCTCATGTGAATGAATGATCCAAAATCCTGTCTTAGATTTCTTATTTACCATTTTCTCCTTGACCCACTGAAAGAAGAGGCTGCTCTGCTCTATCACTTCACTGAAAATATTCTTGCTGACATCACCAGTGATGCACCATAAATCTCCTCTGACTTCACTCTCTGTTATTAGTCTCTCTGCAACATTTGCTACTGTTCTCCAATCTATTTCCTGAAATTCTTGTGTCCTTACTTTTCCTGATAGCATTCTCTCCAACTCGCTATTAAGATATATTCCTTTTCAACTTCTTCTGATCTCTTTTTTCATCAATTCCTTGGCTATTCCTATAGTACTGGGGTCCATCTTTAGTCAGATGTTCTCATTCATGTATTCTCAATTAATCCCATGATTTTGACGGTCACCTATAAGTTAATGCCTTTCAAATTGTATCTACATCCTAGATTGCTCCTCTGAACTCAATTTGCATATCCAAATACCTCCTGAGAATTTCTTTCAACCGTCTTATTCTCATATGTAAAAACCGAATTAATTATTCCCACCCAAACTGGCTTTCTTTCTACATCCATATATTGGAGGACTAGAGACTTCAATATGTTCTTTCCTGTATCTAGACCCACTTCTCAGAAGACCCAGAATATCTCTTCTTAGAGTCTGGCTCCCATGGTTGTTTGCTGAGTAAGTAGCAGGCGTATTACCCCATCCCCTGAGCATAGCTGGACCAGTCTTATCTCTCTTCTGGGGACTAAAGTTGAGACAGACAGAATGTGGTATTAGCAGTGGGTGAGATGATCACGTGTGGGCAATGTTCTCTAATTATCAAGCAGGAAAAAAAGCTGGTCTGAAGAGAAAGGTTCATTAAAGCGCAGGTGAAGAGAGCAGTAGAAATGAGAAAGTGTTACACTAGTAAGTGAAAAAGATGGATAGGGTAGCCGCACTGTTTTCTTATAACTCCTGAGTTCTTCTGTACGTTCTTTTCTTGGGATAATAGAGATGTTCCTGTATGGATACAGTAAAGTTTGATTGAGTCTAAGAGTCAACCTAGTCTACTCTGACAGCGATCAAATTGGCCATTAGGCCACATGAGTATTAACTTCTTAACAACTTTTGAATCCAATCTTCTTTCCTCCACTCATAGCCATACCCTCTTCTCACCTAAAGTACTACGGTTTTCCATTAGAGCTTTTCTTTTTCCTCCATCTCCTTCAGTCGTCTATCCCTCTATCTTTCATACTGTTGCAGGACCAATCTTTACAAAATAGGAATCCATATTTATTATTCTTCTGCATGTGCCATTTCATGGCTCCTTGCTGACTACCAGAGGAGGTAAATGCCTTTAAGCAGAGCATGCTAACTGCTCTCTGTCCAGAACCTGGCCAACTTTAATTCATCTTGAGGGTTTGCTGTCCTCTAACTTTTATTTGACTCATGTTATTCTTGCTGCCTAGAATACCCTTCTCTAACTTGTTGCCTGACCATTCCTACTTATCTTTTCAGACCCAACTCCACTGTCTACATTTGCAAATCTCCCCTGATCTAGCAAGTAGAGCTGATTATTCCCTTCTTTGGAATATACACACATACACATTTATCCACTCTGTATCATTTACTTATCTAAATGCCTTTCCTTCATTTTAGAACATGAATTCATTGTTGATGGAGAGCAGTATTTCATAATTTATGCAGCATTTATTTATTTATTATGATCTGACTAAACTTAAGAGATTACTGGTATAATCCAAAGTAGATCTGGGTTCCTGGAGCCTAATGATTGACTACTGGTCTATGTGTTAATCCATAATCTAATTCACTTTCTCTTCGAGAAAGAGGGCAACTTTAGAATTATTATAGCTCATACTACAAAATTCAATTTTAAATATCAAGGAGCTCATGTTAAAAGATAAACTGAGGCACATTAAACTTTTCAAGAGTTTATTTGAGCATGCATCATTCAAATTGGGCAGCACTAAACCAGAGGCGGTTAGGAGTACTCCACGCACAGGAGGTAGGGAGATTTACTTACAGAGAAGATGTGGAAGCAAACTACAGAAATTATCTGATTGGCTACAGTTTTAAGCAGTTGCCTTATTTGGGAAAGCCTAGTTGGGTGTTGGTGACTGGTTGTTCTTAAGTTTCATTTTCTTAGATTGGAGGACATTGGCTCTGTTTTAGGTTTTGGTTTGCTTGTGTAGGCTATCAAGGCATTAGAGTCACCTTAGGCTAATGGTCTTCTTGTTTAATTAATTTAACACACATATTTAAATTAATGGTTTTCTTCACAGCACTTCAAATTGTGACATATATTGCTACGATTTCTTAGAATCACAGTTTACATTTTCCTACTCAAATTCCACACTTTTTTTTAACATCTTTATTGGAGTACAATTGCTTTACAGTGGTGTGTTAGTTTCTGCTGTATAACAAATTGAAACAGCTATACATATACATATATCCCCATTTCTTCTCCCTCTTGCGTCTCCCTCCCAGCCTCCCTATCCTACCCCTCTATGTGGACACAAAGCACCGAGCTGATCTCCCTGTGCTATGTGGTTGCTTCCCACTAGCTATCTATTTTACATTTGATAGTATATAAAAGTCCATGCCACTCTCTCACCTTGTCCCAGTTTACCCTTCCCCCTCCCCGTGTCTTCAAGTCCATTCTCTACGTCTGCGTCTTTATTCCTGTCTTGTCCCTAGGTTCTTCAGATCCATTTTTTTTTTTTTTTACATTCCATATATATGTGTTAGCATATGGTATTTGTTTTTCTCTTTCTGACTTACTTCACTCTGTATGACAGACTCTAGGTCCAACCACATCACGACAAATAACTCAGTTTTGTTTCCTTTTATGGCTGAGTAATATTCCATTGTATATATGTGCCATAACTTCTTTATCCATTCATCTGTCGACGGATACTTAGGTTGCTTCTATGTTCTGGCTATTGTAAATAGCACTGCAATGAACATTTTGGTACATGACTCTTTTTGAATTATGGTTTTCTCAGGGTATATGCCCAGAAGTGGGATTGCTGGGTCATACGGTAGTTCTATTCTTAGTTTTTAAGGAACCTCTATACTGTTCTCCATAGTGGCTGTATCAATATACATTCCCACTAACAGTGCAAGAGGGTTCCCTTTTCTCCACACTCTCTCCAGCATTTATTGTTTGTAGATTTTTTGATGATGGCCATTCTGACTGGTGTGAGGTGATACCTCATTGTATTTTTGATTTGCATTTCTCTAATGATTAGTGATGTTGAGCATCCTTTCATGTGTTTGTTGGCAATCTGTGTATCTTCTTTGGAGAAAGGTCTATTTAGGTCTTCTGGCCATTTTTGGATTGGGTTGTTTGTTTTGTTGATATTGAGCTGCATGAGCTGCTTGTAAATTTTGGAGATTATTCCTTTGTCAGTTGCTTCATTTACAAATATTTTCTCCCATTCTGAGGGTTGTCTTTTGGTCTTGTTTATGGTTTCCTTTGCTGTGCAAAAGCTTTTAAGTTTCATTGGGTCCCATTTGTTTATTTTTGTTTTTATTTCCATTTCTCTAGGATGTGGGTCAAAAAGGATATTGCTGTGATTTATGTCATAGAGTGTTCTGCCTGTGTTTTCCTCTAAGAGTTTTATAGTGTCTGGCCTTACATTTAGGTCTTTAATCCATTTTGAGCTTATTTGTGTGTATGGTGTTAGGGAGTGATCTAATCTCATACTTTTACATGTATCTGTCCAGTTTTCCCAGCATCACTTATTGAAGAGGCTGTCCTTTCTCCACTGTACATTCCTGTCACCTTTATCAAAGATAAGGTGTCCATATGTGCGTGGATTTATCTCTGGGCTTTCTATCCTGTTCCATTGATCTATATTTCTGTTTTTCCACAAGTATTTTTAAACCAACTCCTTTTATCCAAATGTGGGGAGACTTACTAATAAGATATGAGAGTGGGAGAAGGAGGCAGTAAGATCACTAGATCATACGCTATGAAGCTTGAAAAGTTAGCTTAAGATCTCTATCTTTCAGGGTTTTTTTAACTTAAAATTAGCAGTTGAAATAGCTAATCTATAAATCTCCTCGTAACTCTAAATTTCTGTTCTTGGAAAATCAAAACATTTATAAATATTAATAAAAAGAATAATTTGGAAAGTAATCATTAGTGGCCAGCATGCTTACTTATATTATTAAAGGCATCTATTACTGCTTATATAAACATAAATTAAAATATATTAATGCATTTCTCCATTCCTAGGTAGAAATATCACAAAACATTTTGATTATAGTAACATACCTATAAAAGTATAGGGGCTATATATTAATGTAAATTTTAAATATTTGATTTTTATCTTTAGTAAATGAGAGATATAGTACAACAGAATCTCAGATGAGATAGAAAACGTGTTTATTCATTTGAAGGTAACCTCCAATAGGTTGTGTTCCGGGAATGTTTCATCATCAGTTGATGCAGTTAAAAGCCTGAAAAAAAAAACACTACCAGAAACAGAAAATGGAGCAAAGCGTCAATTGCTTTTGCATTGTGACTGCTAAATATAAAGGATTTGTTATTTTCATGGACTACAGTTTCTTAAAGTCAGATATTCTGTTTCACCCATTACAGAGTTACTAACTTAGAAAAAAATAAAACAAAAATACATTTAAAAATAAATGTTATACCTTTATTGAACAGTCTGTTCCATGTAAATTTTATGTATATGGCTCTTTTTAACATGAAAATAACAGAGGATCTGTTTGAACTCACCAAATAAATGGTTTTAAGAAAGCCTGGCACATTATCTTATGCATATGTACATTATCTTCCTAAACACTTATGTGATACGGGAATGAATATTAAATTTGAAAAGATAAAAGACAAAAATTAAGGAAGTCTCTGTATTCACTATATTTAAAAAATAGTTATCACCTTGCGTAAATGTGATCTACATAGAATGTGAAACACTGAATTTGCTGTCTGGATCATGGTTGAACAATTGGGAACACTGTGATGGTGTTCAGTCACTTTCTTTTGCAAAATTTAACAACTTTCCTCAAATCCAGGATTTATTCTCTTGGGCTCCTCACTGCTGTTGCCTTTCAGTTCCAGCATTTGCTTCTTAGTGCAGCCATGGCACAGATCCATTGCACCAAAGCACAAAATAGGAAATGAACCCCAGTGGGAGAGATTTTATACATAAAAGTCAAAGCAAAACCCCATAAAGAAAGTAACTACGTGTTTATACATTTCACAAAACAGAAAAATGTTCAAAGGAAAGTAAAATTAGCTTTCAAAATAGTTGCCTCTTGAACTGGATATCTGTTACATGACTGTAAACTTACCTTGCATATTTTTATAAAGAAGAATATTTTCACATTTACAGAAGGTAGCCTAGGTATAGCCAGTCTACACATATTGTTGTTGTTCTTTAACATTTTAAGAGTCATTGTAATTTCCAATTTGGGTATTTTCTGCAAAATTTTCAAGAAACCTCTTTCCTAACTATTCAAAGAAGTACTCAGAAATTCTCCAATTCTAAGCAGAATATTCCCATGTTGCTTGGTGTTAGAAAACAGACATACATTTTACCTACAAAATGGTATTCTCTTGTCAAGAATAGATCAGAAGTGATTAAATAACAAAAGCAGGAAAGAGAAGCTAGTGGCATAGTATAAAGACAGAATACAATAGGCAGAAATGAGTTCAGGAGGTTGAGGAATCCATCTCATAGCTCACTGGCAATTTTCTAAATGAATGAGTAAGTATAGTACTACTGAATCCAATCAAGGTCTCCAAGATGAGGTCACTAGAAAAAGAAACTGTCTTACTCTAGTTCACTGCCTCAAACAAATGTCTGTCTTTCAAAATTAATACACTTTCTTTTTTTGCATTATGAGCATTTTCTCATTTAAAACAAAGTTAAGATTTAAAACTGCATTTCAAACTCTCTACTCACAAAGTGAAAAATAAAACCTTTAACATGTTATAAAGATACATTATATGTGGCTAAGGATATGTGCATATTTGACATAATTCTACTTGTCTTTCTTATAAATCTTACATTTATCTGCATCTTATTTAAAGTCTATAAAATAAATGTCTCAATGGGATAGTATGAAAATGCTTTTGGAAATAGGGAATTAATGTCTGAACTGAGAAAAAGCATTTCTAGACAACATATAGGGAATTATTTTTGTAGTTCTAAATATTATTAGCTTTACAACTTGCCCTCATTCTTTGCTTCCCCCTCTCCTTTTTTTTTTCTTTCAAGATATATTGTCCCTTTTAGTACGAATAAAAACTGGAGAACAATAACATCTCTTAGTACATGGAGTCAAGGACAGGAAGAGCCTAATCTTGAAGTATAACATATAGAAAATGAGTGAATGAATGTATGAATGAATTCAATGCCGAAGATTTTACACTTTTGGCTACATTTATTAGTAATACTGGAAATCAAGAGAGTCTTGAAAAATTTCTACCAGAAAATGTAGCAAATTACCAAATTTGTAAAATGATAAAAGCTAAGTATAATCAATGCTGATTACGTTTTGAAAACCATATAGAAAGAATGCAATCTCACATAATTTTTCACAATGATTTACCATCTAACTTTTTGTTAGCTCCTAAATTCTGTTGCTAATAAAACCAATATAAAATATCTGATATGTCCCAACAATCACTAAGTTATCATGTTAATTGTTCAACAGTGTATTCTTTTGGAATTTTAAAAAGGCTCTAATTTTATAATATTACCAAAAGGTTAAAACATGCCAATCTAACACAAAATAAGACAATATTTTGCTTATGTTTTTGGCATATCCATTCAGGAACAAAAGATACAACAGATGGATAATAGTTAATGTTGCCAATATACAAATTCACTTTAGAGAAACTGGGACAATCCCACTGCATAGCAATATAGTGCAATAAAAAGAAAATGGGTTTCTGTAGCTCTCTTAAAGGGGAGGGAATTTAAGGAACTAATACTAAACTTATAAAATACATTTTGAAGCTGAATAGTATCTAAAGAGAGCAACTTGAGTATTCAAGATTTTGGTAAATAATGTCACGAAAATTACAGAATATTTAATATGAAGGAAAATAATATTAGCAGAATGTTCTAGGCATCTTCCTGAGGATTTTTATCTCACTTTTATGAGGAAATTTTCTTGACTAAAAAAACACAGATTATTCTGAGAATCTAGATTATTTATAATATCCTTTCAGTGAAATTGGCTATTCATTACATAATTTGAAATAAACTAATGGCAAAGAACAGAAATGATACATATGCAGTACTTGCTTGTACTGGGTAGTTTATACAGGTGAAGTTATTAAAATCTCTCAATCAATCCCAAATCTAAGTACTATAATTTCCACTTTACACACAAAAGAGTTAAAGATTCAGGGTAGAGTTAAATGATTTCCACAGGTAATGCTGTGAATTTCAGAACAAAGATTCAAACCTATGTGTATTATATCCTAACATTTTATCGAATATGCTGTGTTGATCTTCAATAAAGGACTATGTCTGTATATTTCAATACAGTTTGAATGAATATGAGAAAAACAAATTAGAAACTAAGAGCAGTGAAGAAACTATCATTAGAGTATATAGGGATGGGTTCCCGAGGCCTAACAAAAGGTTTGGACTTCATAGCAAATTGCTGTTGGTGAAATTAAAGCAAGGTCATATTGTACTAATCTGCTTGTTAGTCTTATAACCTCCACTAAATAGTAAACTCTATCATGGGGACAGAGACCAAGAGAATTAATCTTGTTTAATCTTCTCTCCCCACTGCCTGGTGCAGGACACTGGCTAAAACAAGGCATTCAATGAATTTCCAGGGAATGAACCGAACTGCAAGCAGAGAAAGGCCATAGTCTGGAGAAATAAGTTTGGTGGTAAGCAATCACAGAAAGGGTTTGCTTTCATTACGAAATTAGAGCCATTATGGCTGAGAAATGAATCCAAAGGAGCTTTAACACCAAGCTAGTCAAGAACTCAGAGCCAGTCAAAGGACCAGAATGACTAGGATGTAAAACAAGAGCAGAGGCCTGAGAAGTAACTCAGTGTCCTAAAGAGACCTTAATTAAAGGAGAACTGGTGAAAAAGATTTGGAGGAAATCACCTAATCACGCCTTTGGAATTTATGTTAAGAAATCATTGTGCTAAAAGAAATTACCTGCTTTTATGTTGATAAAACTTATCCAACATTATTTATTTTAATGAAAATGCATCTTTCATAAAATAAATAGAAATTAAGTCTTATTTCAAAATTTATGGTGGTTTATAAGAAAGCCAAACCCTGTGGTCTGGTCTCAATCACGTGGGAGTGTCACCTTACTGCCGACTTGTGGCCACCTGACTGAAATTCAGGGGCAGACTCGAGAAAAAGAAATATTAGAAAACAGAATCTGTAAAGTAAAGCTTAAAAGCGAATGCTTTTTTCTATAGTTTATCATCAGGTTTTGCAGAATTGAGAGTAATATATGCGTTTTGAAGAAGTTAAGACCATAGACTTTTGACAGCTTATTACTTCCATCTAATATGACTTGGTAGGCTTACCAGTAATTATAAATCATAAGAACAGTAAACAAACTTTTGTTTTTAAGATAATTATGAGATGACTGGCTTCATTATAAAATAAAGTTTCAAGATCAAGTGGAAGTTTTCCTGAAATACTAACTGGATATATAAATATAAAACTTTCTAAATGTTTTTTCCAAGGTTAAAAAATAGGTTTGAATAATTGTTTAATAGCATTTCAAAAAATAAAATAGATAAAAATAGTACCATACTTAACATTCAACCCTGTATACAAATTTAAAGATGATTGTGGTGTCTTTGCTCACTTTATATGTAACACACTTTGCCAGAAATTCTACGTTTTAGAAATTAAGTTGGCTTCACATTTCTGAAGTGGGTAAACTGCTAGACACTGACACTTTAGTTTGAATTGCATTATATGATGTTTTCCCCTTAAAAATTTAATAAGATATATCTAATATGACTAAATGGAGGTTTTGATGAAGATAGGAACATAGATCCCAGTATCATACCAATCTTCTCTGGGTTAGATATTCCTAGGTAGGATGCTGTACTTGGGGACTTTTGGGTAACTAAATGGAAGCCCTAGACAAATACAGGGAGTTAATACCAGAATTTAAGCAAAAAAGTAAGACAAGATGGATGAGTATTTACATAAAATTTACTTTTTACTTGCTATTTTGCCTAAGAATTGCCTTACCTGTCCAGCAATGTTTATCTCTGAAATAACCTCTTATCTTTGAGCTGTCACAAACAATTTTTGCCAATGACACTGTCTTTAAAAATCACTATGTTTGTGTTTTACAAATTAAACTTTAAAAAATACTTTTCTTAGTATAAGAAATGACCAGTTCCGTCCAGTAATTTATCGGGTTCTTAGTGCACAGCTTTCATGAGGTAGATCTTAATCACCTAGTATGCCATTATCATGATCCATAAAAGTTAAAAAAAATGACAAAGATTCAGGAGGAAGGGAAAGTAAATAAATGTATGTTTTACAAAAGATCAAGTTAAAAAAATCACATAAAAATAAAAAATTTATTTTTATTTAAAAATAAAAGGGAAAATGTCTTTTGTAGCTCAGAAATACATTAAATAGTAAATAAATTTGATTTTGGGGAGATCCAAAATACATAAATGAGCAATCTGTTTATTTAGGACAGAAATATGCTGGGTCTGCAACTCTGTTTAGAGCCCAGTTGAATCATGTTTTTGGTAAGATCTAATTGCCATCACAATTTGTATCTTAGGACTTTATAGTCAGGTACAACATCAAAAATATGTTTCTAAGATAAGCAGGTCTCTTTTTACATTTCAAAAATACATGGGGCACAACTATGATAGTGATTTTTTAAAAAGCTTGATGTTGGATTTCAATTATTATATTTTAACAAAGTTTTTTTTTTTAAGTTATTCCTTCATTTCAGAAACTTGTATTTCCCTGTTGTTTCTTCACATCATTTTCCAGTCTTGAATTTACAGATAACTTTATATTAGGAAAAAGAATCAAATGCTCCTCACAGTACCAGTTCATCACCCAGAAAATATGGAGATAATTCCAATTTTAAAAAGCTTTTTAAAGCATACATCAAACCAAAAATGAACTAAAGCGACAATATATCACACTTTTAAACCACAGAAATAAGAAAATTCATGAGGTAAGCAGACTAATTGTTGAAAACAATTTTAAAACAGTGTAAGTCATGCCTTTCTCACTGCTTTAGGAAAAAATGATAAATAATAATATAACCAGAAACTCAGGTTTCCTTTTGGTATTCATCATTTTAAGTGTAAATCATTCATATTTCCATTTATTGCCTGAAATTAGCAAAACACAACTTTTTTCAAATTCTGCATTATTCTGGGAAAACACAGTCCAATATTTATGACCAGAGGTCCTTGGAAAAATGATTGGGCCGAGAAAGAAGCCTAACGTAATTTTAAAAATGACGACATAAACACTGGATTTGGGGATAAACTAAGATTTTTTGGACACTTAAAAGTATACCAATTTCAAAGCTGGTTTTGCCAACAATACTTATGCAGGCAAACTAGAACTTGCCATCTTCTTTTTTTTTCAGAGGCCTTTTTTTCCTTTGGTTGAAAGAAAAATTACCCTCTATTAACTCTGAGATCCTTTGGGAAAGAATATCCTAGCCTTTCCTTGAAAGTCTTCCCACCTCTACTGTCAAGCTAAAACAAAGCTTGTTTCTTCCTCCCTACTGGTGAACTCTAATCAGCTTGTATAGGAGGGAAAGAAACAAATACTGTACCTGGACAGTGAAAGGTACATGACTTTACCAGCGAGTGCTTTCTTGAGATAAGATGAAATGGTGAAAGCACTTTCAAATATAACGTATAATGTACAACGGGAAGGCTAAACTAAAGGAAGAGAGGATGGTTTTGTGAGCTTGGTAGGGCTTGCAACAGAAAAGAATACTGGAAAGTTACACATTACTACTCCCTAAAGAGACGTTGATTACACACACACACACACACACACACCCCGTTACTTAGCACCCAGGAAGATATCTGAACTCCAGCTCTCGTCTTCTTACAGCTGGTTAAGTGTACCCTCTCCTCACCTCGGTCCGAGCACTAGAAAAAAAAAAGAAAACGAAAAAGAAAAGTTATTTATTCCAGCAATGCAAGGTCTTTGGGCTTCTCATTCAACATCTCTCTATACTTTGGTCCCCAGGGGAAACTGCAAACCTTTATCTCCTGGTCTTCAGCGGTTCCTATCGGCTCAGTAGGGAAGGGTGGGGGCAAGTGGGAAAATCCTTAAGGAAAAAGGAGTCACCCCTGCGTCCAAAAGTATTGGAAGTGCTCGCTCGTATCTGCTTGTGGTCCGTGCTGGTGCTCCGCCGCCGCCCCTCAGTGAAGTCCGAGAAGCGGCCAAGTTTAAAGTGAAACGAAGATGGAAGCACTCTCTCTCCCTGTTTCTCAGAGAGTCCCTTAACTTATTTCGCCGCAGGTTCTTGCCCTGGACTTTTCGGAAACCTTTTTTCACTTCAGGGGACAAAAAGCCACAGGGGCAGCGCTGATGGTTTTAGTTGAGAGTCTCCTGGCCTGCAGTGGTGTCCGCTGATGTATTTGTCCTTGGTGTCCCTTTGGTTTATTTTTCTGAGGTGTCGGAGGTGTCGCCACGCAGACCCGCTGCTGCGCGAGTTTGCCACCAGCTCTCGAACTCTAATCGTCCGGCGCCACCCGGGCTCCGCGGAACTCGCCCCAGAGCCCCGGACCCGGTGCCGCCAGCGAACCTGGAAGGAGGAGGCACAGCAGGAACTGCGGCCCCTGAGCCGAGCTCCTTCGGAGCAAAGCCTCCGGAAGAGTTGCGCGGATTCCTAAACCCCGGATTGGACCTGGAGCCCGGTGGGCGTAGAGAGGAAGAAGGAAGAAGAGGAAGGAGGAGACACGAGAGCACTTTCCACCTCAAGCGCCAACACCCCTCGCATCCTCTCCTGAAAGAGGCAGCTGTGTGGGTCCTGCCTACGCGTGGGTGCACGTGTACGCGCTTGGGAGAGCCCGTGGGTGTGTTCGGGTGTGAGCGCGTCTGGGCACCCGCAGGGCAACGCTGAAGGCTGGGAGAGCTCTATTGGTAGCCAAATTCGAGAACGCCCTATCCTAGGAGGCCACTAGCACGTGGCTTTGACAAGTAGGCCTGGAAGAGGCCCTCATTAGCCAGCTTCCTTCGGCAACTCCCAACTCTTACATTCTCTTTGGGTTCAGACTGGTTTCGGGGCCAGCAGAGATCCGAGCTGAGAGGGAGTTCCTCGCTGGGGTCGAAGACCAAGTGCTGGTGAACCGGTTAAAGAGAAGTGACAGGATTTCCAGGCTCAGGAGATAGGAACAGCTGATTTCACTCGCGGTTCCCAGGAGAAAGACTTTTTCCGGGCTGGAGGGAGGGTAGGGTCGAGGAGAGTAATTCTAGGATTTGTGGCGAGAAAAGTCGACCTCCGCCGGCGGGGCCGTGTCTTGCTTTCTCCCCATCCCTCTTCTCTTTCCTGCTTCAGACCTGTTCCCTGTCCCAGTAACCTTAGTGGCCTGGTCTGGCTTGTGACGACTATTGGGTTTACTTTCTGCCCTTGACATACTAATATGTGACCAACTTCAGTACTGGTAATGTCTGATGCTCAACTGAGTTGATTCTCAAATATAATATTCTTTTCAGCTTTTGCGCCCATCGATTAGTAAGTAAACTACCACCTACTACTAAGGGGACGGTGGAAACCAGTCGCAGGCGACTGAGACCCCTAGGTCAGCAGTCCTCCATCTCAGATATTCCTGGCGGGTTATAGCTAATGACTTTTCCCTGTGCCATAAGCAGTCACAGCCTGACCCGGTGATACTCCTTTACCCCGTAACCGTGGGGCAGTGGGCGGTCAGTAAGTCCCCCCGTCGCAAAAGACTGGGGACGCCCCTGAAGTTCGCCTTCATGCTCCAGATTTTCTGCTTTCTCCCCTCCCCCTGCCTGCAACGCCCCCGCGCCTCGCCTGCCCCGGGATTTGCCGGCGCCTGGCTGGCCCTTTACTCCAGCCCTGGGTAAATCAGCCCGGAACTCGCCAGGCTCCGAGGCGCGGAGGGAGGCGTGGCGGCCCCGGCGAGGGTCTCGCCTGACTCCCGGAGTCTCGGCGGCGCAGCAGCTCCTGTCACTGCGGCGAGGGTCGGGCTCACGGCCGCGCGCCCCGCCGCCGCCACCGCCTCCATGCTGCAGCGCGGGGCGCAGTTCCTCCCGGCCCGGCGGCTGCAGTCGTCCAAACACGCCGGCTCGGGAAGCCCGGAAGCCGGGCCCGCCCGGGCCACAACCACAGCGCGGGAGTCGGGCCGCCAGCCTCTCGCCTGAGCCGCGGACTCGCCCGGAAGCCGCGGGCAGCGGGCGGGGCACTGTGCAGTGGCGCGTAGGAAGACTGCCGCGGTGTGCAGAGCGGCCCGAACTGAGGACTCTGTGTGCGTGCGCGCGGGGGTGCGTGTGTTTGCGCCTGTTTTTCGTTCTTCCCTCAAGGATGGCAATGGCTTGCAGCTGGCTGCTCCCTTAGGATTCTAGAGTTTGTGGAGCTCTAGGTTGTGAGCACAAACCACCCATATAATCCATTTTGCACGGGCGGTTTATATCAGGAGAAAAAAAGCGCAACTGGACGGGGGTGGGGCAGACCAAGGAAACCTTCTGGAAATACAAATACGCACGCACAACACTCATAAGAGAGAGGAAGAATGAAAGACCTGGTAAGATGTCTGTAACCTTCCTGCTGGCCCTTCCATTTTTCCGGAAAGATTCTGGATCGTTTCTACCTTTTGAAGTCATCTTGGCATCTATTTTTTTGTAAGCTCTCTCCAGCTTAGTAGCGTGCGTGAGGGCGTGTGTGTATGTGTGCGCGCGCTTATCTGATGCATTTGACTGTCTTTTGTACAACTGCCCAGAAGCAAATGTGTTAACTCGGCGGTCCCCCTCGATGCCTGGCTTCTCGCAGAGCGCGGAGGACTCCCAGACCCATTTGACAGTCTGGATTCGGAAGGGCTGCTCAGCTTTGGACCCTTGTGTGTGGTTCGCTTTACCCAGAGGCTTGGAAAGCGCCAGTATTAACCTGCTTACAGGTACATCACAAGGTCGCCAGAGGGTCTTGCAGCCGTCTTGTTTCTGTGCATCTAGACCTTCCTGTCTTGGCCCGAAGGATATTTACGTTTCGGTCGACATAATTTGAAGCCAAAAGTTCAGCCTGTCGAGCTGGTTTCTGCACAATCAAGGTAAAAAGAATTGCCTTTCAAACTGCTTAACAAAATCCCCGACTCTTCGACTCTTCCTTGCTGGTTCCTGGCTCTTTTGCCTCCCCACCAAAATGTCACCAGCTCTTAAATTACGTGGATTTGGGTTGGAGGAGAACTTGAAGGAAACGTGATAGAACCGCTATGCTAGACCACTCTCTTTGCTGCCCGTGGTCCTGTGGGCATCGAAGCCGATCGTGAGAAGGACCAGTCACCTCCTTGCTTTTCCTTCCCCGTGCTGTACTGGGTGTGTGTGTGTGTGTGTGCAAGTGTGAATGCGAGTGCGCGCGCGCCTGTCTGCGAGTGTGTGTGTGTGTTTGAGTGTGTTTCTGTGTGTGCGTGCGCGGCCGCCCTACCTCTGCCCGATTCCTGGGTGCAGAAACGCGGGTTTCATGGGGCGATCGCCGCGGATCCCCCGCCCAGCGCGACCTGCGGGCAACGGCGGCAGTGGCAGGAGCCGCCTCTCGGACTCCCTAGGATGCGGGTGCTGAGCTATGGCAAAGGGCAGCGAAGTGACGAGCGAGACCCACGTACGACTGTGAAAGCCACCTGGAAACACCTTGCCGGGATTGTACCTGCGGGCAGAAAGTCTTCCTACGCCCGTCTTTCCTCTAGAGGCACCAGGTAACAAGCAAACGACTTCCCGCCTCACCCAGTTTCCCTCTGATCTTATTTCTAGTGTCTTATCTGCATTGCAGGCTACTTTACTTATTAATGTTTTGAAAATCATTAAGAAGGGCTGGGTATTCAAGGGCGCTCTGTGATGTAATATAATTTCTAGTAGGTGGAATATAAATCTATACCTGAGCATTTAATCTAGTAGTGAAAGCTAAGAAAATATGGATACGCTCCACCCTAAGTGATGTTTTTGGAAGCTAGGCGTGTTGAACCTGTCTGAAGATGCCAGAGATTAAAGTCCCGTGTTTTCTTCAGGCTATGGTTGCCACGGACCATTTGGTATCCAACCCTCCCCAGATTGTGGAGTGTGAGAGGGTGTTTGGTTTCCACCCATCGTTTCAGGCAGGGATCACTTTGACCCTTCTCTTCCTCTGGTGCCAGGTTGTTTTCCTGATTGTCGACGAGCTTGCCAGATCCTTTAGTAGTTGTAAATTATGTATCTGGAGACTTTAATTCGAAATACAGTTTTCTTGGAACTTGCTTTGAGTGGAAGGGAATTCATTGCCACGGGTGTATGTGTTGAGATACGGTGTTTAACTGCCAGGGTTGCTTTTATGTAGCAAAATAGATCCATATCTAGAGGAGCGCTGCTAAAACCACAACCTCAGTCCCCAGCTGCTGCATTGTCTCGCTTGTGGAGAGGGGCTTGTACGCGCGTGGTTTGTTTTTATTTTGTTCTGCTTTTTTTTTTTTTTTTTTTGGTTTGTCTCTGTATAATGTGTATTTTGAAAATTCTTGCCAGTGCCTTGATTTACAAGGAGTAGGGTGGATTTGCGACTGCCTAATTAACATATTGGGTCTGATATGTTAAAAATGGAGATTCCCACAGCCGGCTGAGGCAGAACAAATTTAGTGAACTTCCAAAGCCTCTTACCTTCGCACCTTATTTCTCTCATTTCCTATCCCATCACCTCTGCGTCCCCTACAGAAAATTTCTCTCCCTTCTCGAGGGCATTAGGATTAAGAAAATAAAGCACTTCCAAAGTAGTCTCATCAATGTTTTATTAGACAGTGAAGGCGGTCTGAATAATTCAGCTAGGGAATGCTCGTTTGTCTCCCGCCTTTGGGAGCTGCCTGCTCGCTGCACTCAACCAAGGGTTTGGCTCAGCCGAGCGCACGGTGCCCTGCTCCTGGAAGCAGTGACTGGGACTGCTCCGCGGGTTTCTCTTTGCTGAAGCCGCTTGGAAAGTGGAGGGGCGCTGCCTGCTTTTCCTCCGCCCGCTGCATTTTTAAAATAGATATCCGTATGATGGTATTTGCGGACTACAAGCCGGTCGCTAGCTAGCTGCTGTCGCTGTCCCTGCGCCTTGATGTCCCCGACTACTCTGGAGATTGGGCTCGGCTGCTGCTTCAGCCCTCGCAGGCTGGTGGTGCTACAAGGCCGTGTTTGCAGCGGGCTTGGGGGCTGGGCTCCGCCACTGCAGCTGCCAGGCCCGCGTTGACACTTTCTTGGGGCCGGGCGGGAGAGCTCAGCGGGCCCCCTGGCAGACAGCGGGCGCATCATGGCAGAGGTGGCTGCCTGGATTTGAGACGGAGGAAGTGGAGAGACACACGTGGCGGGGGGGGGGGGGGGGGGGGGCAGTGAGGCCTTGCGCCTGCAGCCCCCTCTCCCTTCTTGGTAAATGAATATTCAAGTACATAGAAGGAAAGCTGGCTGGCTGCAAAAATGCCTTGATATTCACATACTGCATGATTTCTCAGGATTCAAAACCTGAAACGAAGTGTGCTTTTCCTAGGCCTCCATTTGTTCCTCTCTTATCTCCCCTCTTGCTCTCCTGGATTGAATCAGGTCATTTCTACTCCTGTTTTACCTCCAGTTGAAATACCACTGGAAAGACTGCTACCTACCCGCACCCCAACTCCAATAAACACGAAGGAGTTGAAGGCCACTCTTTAGACAGATTTGCTCTGTAACTTTGAGCTCTAGGGCGAGCCAAGAAAGAATAGGGAGTATAACTCGACTTTAACAGAAAAGCAGGTCCCCCCTCTACTTTCTGAAGACTCAGAAAGAAAATGGTACTGCCTGCATACATAAAGACTAAAAATAACTGAATTTGAGAGGAATTAGGTGAGGATTTTTCTTTTCTTTCATCACTTCCTTTTTCTCTTTTAGTGAATTTATTTGTATTTCTCCTATTGCTCAGAAAATCATAGTCAGAAAATTGATTTGTGTATACTAAAAATCTGACAGAGATACCTTTTTGTCCCCCAGATTTCTTCAGAATATTATTACAACAGAAACTTATAGCATACTCATAATATCTGTTAGCAAATAAGCCATCCCTGTTTAGAGGGTGCCCAAGAAGGATGGGATACTGGTGGAGAATATTAGTACTTGGGAAAATTTTGTGTTTTCTCCATGTCCCTCATTTCATTTCACCCTGGCCTTTTCTCATTAAGGATTCAGTCCTTTGCAGGTTAAGTCTTGTCCTTGTGCCCTCATCCTCTGCGAAGGTTGAAACAAATGTATTTACTGGATGTTGAGTGATCAGACGCCTAAACATAGATTGTGGTGTGATTCATGTTTAAAAATGCCATTCATTGGTGCAGACTGGAGGTAGGTGAAATGTCAAAACCAGATAGTCCCCCTAGCATAGAGTTTCATGTATAGAAGTTCCTTAAAAAATGGAGCCTTCTGCCTCCCTTCTCTTCTCTCTTGTCTGGAGAGACAGAGAGGTGCAAACCAGTTTGAGGATCTGAGTCCACTGCCCTTGGTCAGCGTTGTACTTAGAGCTGGCTTGACTCACTAATAGGTCAAGACTATCAGGTATTGATAGAAAATTTCCTAGAAAAACTTTCCTTCCTTGTCAGCTCTCTTGTGGTCACTAACAAGAGGGGCAGAACAATAGGAAAGCTAGGATACCCATGGACACAGATGTGAGCATATAGGCAGGCGGAAAGGAGTTGTCATTTAGCTCCTGTCCTCGAGACCATTCCTTTTTGTCATTTTTTCACTTTCTCTTTTCAAGAGGAGAATGACCTTGAGCAACACCAGTCTTCTGTGCTTCGCATACCTCGTTTCCTCCCTCAAACATGTGATGTATATATGAACACACACACATACATACATACACACACACCTGAGTTTTGAAATGAGATTCTTGTGCTTATGTGTTTTGGGAGGGGTTCATCAAATATATCTCTGATTGATACCAGCCAGAGGTGATTTTCTTTCCTTTTCCATAAGAGTATGTAGCAAGAGCTGTGGTAACTTGAGGCAAGATTGCCCCACCCTTATCCCCTCTTCCAGTATTTTTATCTCGTCTGTCATTCAGTGTATTCCTGGTATTAAAGCAGTGTCTGATTATGGCACTGGTGTTTAAATGACCATCATATGTTATAACTGCCTTTTATCTTTTTATGAATGACCATAAGTTCCCTTTTGTGCATTTAAACCAGTGTTCTGTTTCCTCTTGCTTCTTGGAGCACTTTAGACTTCTTAGTTTTGCTGAGTTTTCTAGCTGGTGAAATTAGGATCTTGCTTTCTGCTGATACTATTGCTGTGTTGATATGTGGTTGGGATGAAATGCCTGCAGATTTCTAACAGTGTTCCTGCCTCTACATAAAACTACTACATCATAGTTCTATATCATAACTTAGTTATTATATATCTATATCATAACTATATATGATATATCTATATCTATCTATATATAGATATATCTATATCTATATCATAACATAGTTCTATATCATATCCAGTTATTTTAAGGAAAATTTACTATAAATAAGATTGCTAAGTATTTTTGCCAATTTTAAGGTTGGAAGAAGAAAGCTACTTGAAAGTTTCTGATGGCTTAACTGGCTAATCTACTGACTCATTCCAGTGAATTTTATTTTCTGTTTACTCAGAAATGTAATATACTGGCATTACTTTCAGAGTTTTGTGTATAGTATAAATGGTTCTGAGTTTTATGTTTCATTGAAGAGTAAAGATATAAATTCAGGCCTTTTAATAGATGTGTTTGTGACCCTGTAGGATACATGACTAACTGGTAATTTTGCTAAATCATTCCACTGACACACATGTGCATAGCTCTGCCTTGTTCAATAAACCTTGAGAGTGAGACTACTTATTATATTTCTACAGCCCACATTTTTATTCCTGTGGCATCCTTCAATCATTGAGGACTATTTAAAATCTAAGGCGGTATAATTTGTCCATTACATGGTGTGTTCATGGTGAAATTAAGAAGTATTATGTTTATAAGTATTGAAGCTATTCTGGTTAGAGGTGTACCATTTTTATTATGCTCTATCAACATAAATTATATGTTATTATGAAAACTCCTGTTTTATGTAAGTATAACAAGAGCTAGAAAAAATAAAGAATTTAATTCAGATATAGTGCTGTTTTTTAAGCTTTTCCATCTTAGTGTTCTGATAGATTCTATTCTGACAGAATGCTTTTTACTGATCTATGACATAATTTAACACTAATTATGAAGATGGTTAACAAGTGATAGAAAATTACAAAGGAATTACATGGTTATATAAATGCTCTGTCACTTTACTGATAACAAGTAAGTCACATGAAAAGGGTTTTTTATTTAAACTACATCCGTAAGGTTTCTCGGAAATTGGCTTTGATAGCCTATGTTTATTAAGTTACAAACTTGGTCACATTGGGAGGAAAATGCCAATTGACCAATTTAAGTGCTGTTAGAAAATATATCCTTTAATAAAATCTGTCTAATTGTAAACCTCATGCTTTTCTTCTTTTCTTTTTAGGAGCATATATGTAATTTATTGCTTTTTAAAAAGCTTCCAATGAAATATTTTGAAATCGGTGTTATTATAATCCTTATGAAGAACAATTAAGAATTACCACTGAATGTTGAATCTATTTTAGATTTTGTAACAAAAAAAACTCTCCAGAAAAGTAACAAGATACAGGAATAAAGTTGTAGGATCCTTTCACCAGCTCTGAGAGTGTTTCTGAATTCTTAGAAAAAGAACAAAAGAAAATGCCAATTAGTTCAATAGATACTCAATTAGAACTAGTACACTTAATCAAGAGTTAGAAGCCAAAACAGTGCTGTTTACATTACTGTATTTTCACTTTGCCCTTTGTAGCTCTTTTAAGGAGTTGCTAAAGAGACCTAAAGGACATATATTAGTTGCTCTCCAGATTCTGTCACCCATGTTGACTTCTCATTTCCTGTCTTGAAGTAATCATGAATCTTAGTGGTATCACTTCCAAAGTTATGTTTGCATTAAAGTGATTTACTAGTGGAAACATATCAACTCTGTAACCATGAAAACTAACTTTCTTGTACCTTCTTTGGAAGTAAAGGCTGTGGTATTTTCTCAATAATTAGCTCTTTTTGTTATTTTTTCCCATGGTATAAAAGTTAGGTTACCAAGTGATTTATGTGCACTTGTCTTATTAGTGCTAAAGCATTTGTATAGCAGCGTTAAAATGCATATACTTTATAGGGAAACATTGAACACTGAATTGAGTACTCAGGACATATGCTTTATTCTACATGGATAGAGTTATCATTATATCACTAATATTCACTAATGTATCACTAGTATTCACATATATTTTAATTTGAAATGCCTCATTTAACAGAAATATGCCTACCTTTAAATTGAAAATTTGGGGTTATTTATAGTAATTGTGTAGGACATTTGCCTTGTATTGACTCTTCAAATGTCAGGCACTTTGTCAACATGTAACTAGACATTGGATGCTGACCTCAAGAAACTTATTTTCTTAGTAACATGAAAGATATAAACAAGTGTATGGCTTGAAAATAACTGATATTTTAAAATTCTATTTTGATATTTTATGCTTTGTAGTAGGGAAGACAGAGGAAATCAGGAAATCGTAACTGTGTTTTGTGGACAATGGTATTGCACAGTGGTTAGAAGCATGAACTTTGGGATTTCATATACCTGTGTCTCAGACCTGTATAACCTTGAGCGAGTCTTATAACCTGTCTGAGTCTTAGTGTCCTCACTTCTAAATGAAGCTAATAATAAAAGACACTTAGCTGTAGTCATCATCATCATCACCATCATCATTATCATCTCATCATTAGCTATCATGAGGGTAAAGGAGAAAACTAAAAGAAGTGGTAATTGAATGACTTCAAAGCCTATTCTTGGGGCCATAGATGCTCAGGATTCCAGGGAATGCTAAAGGTCATCCAAACCAGGGGTCGTGCAGTCCAGTGTGCTCAGAGATCAAGCAGAAGATGTAAAGCAGGAAATCTGACTGGCTTTAAGAAATTGTAGGCTGTAGGATCTCTGTTATACTGGTGAATGCCTGACTTACCCAAGACATTCAAATTTAAATTCATTTTAACCCCTGATGAGTTTGGCATTATGAAACTTCTGAGTTATTCTGACATCCATTCTATCTTA
Source organism: Delphinus delphis (assembly GCF_949987515.2). NCBI lineage: Eukaryota > Metazoa > Chordata > Mammalia > Artiodactyla > Delphinidae > Delphinus > Delphinus delphis. The sequence goes on along the minus strand of NC_082684.1, from coordinate 58,069,295 downwards.
AATTTTTTGGAAAGCATTCCTGCCATGTGGTCATCTTGACTCAGCTTGGATACCTTCAGTGATTCCCAAAATTACTCCATATAAAGTAGATTATTCCAATTTGTATAGTCTTATCATAAAATTCCTTTTTGGGATTGAGCCCAAAATCTGGTATCCTGTGGCTTCTGATTAATTTTAATATGGGAGGAGAGACACACAATAAGTCTAATTCCCAGTAACAGTACCTCAAATATTTAAACTCAGTTACTCAAGATCCCTAACCGACAATTGCTCTGCTTATGATTAAACATAACTTGACCTGAACAGGTTTGGGACAGTTTTCTACGTGTCATGATTTCAAGCCTTTTACCTTTTACACTCAGTAAATTTTAGCTATCATAAATCTTCATCATTACCCTCTTTGAGATAGGCTCCAGTTTGTTTTCTTGCTTCTTACTGAATTATGTTACCAGCACCAACAAGCCCTGTGGGTCTACTAGCATAGAGTTGAGCAGGGCCATTGTTTCCTTACTCTTGACACTGGAGAAAGTCAGGTACATGCAGTAATCCTCCATCTAGCACTCCTGTCAGATATTACTGTTTGATTAATGACTTCTTCCCTTTTGAGCCTGGACAAGTCTTGAACATGTATCTCTAAGATGCTACGACTTGTCAATTCAAGTTTTGTCACAAGATTTAAAGTATTTGCCATTCTGAGTCTAGGCACTAGTAAAGATGCCTGAGACCACACTTTCAACATTCACATCACATGATTTGCTCCTAGTGCTCAAATTAATTAAATCTTCTCCACTAAATATTGAGACAAGTAACATAAATTTCAGTGTTGGTGTTCATAATATATACGAGAAACAATGGAATGGAGTAAGACAAGGTGGATTTTCACCTCGCCCTAACTTTATGGGTTGGCTCTCTGATTTAGACAAGAATGATTCAAGGCCCGTTCTTTGATCCGTTTACCAAATATTTCTTCATTATTTAATTCATGCTTTGATACTCTGCTAGCCATTTCTCCTTTGAGACACAAAAGCCCAAATGGCATAGATAACCACTCTGGGAAGCTGAAATCTCAAGTGAGGAACACATATTCTTTCAGTGAGGTAGCCCTAGGCCCGAGTCAGTCTTGATGGTATTCTCATATCTCTGCCTCTTAACTTACCCTTAAACCTAGATGATGTTGATTTCTAGTATATTTACTAACTTAATTTGTGTTACCTCCTCCATTATTGAATAAAGTCCATGTTTAGGCTCCTAGTAGTTTCCCCAGCCTTCATATGAGGTCACCTCCTAATTTCCAACAAAGGGAAAATTATTTGAATACAAAAGGAAATAGTCAAACTCCCTTTATCTGGTATCCTTGTAGAATGAGTCTTCTCCTTCTTGACCATTCTCCATGGTCTTGAATGTTATTCTTTTGAGGCATCATATTTAGAAATGCTTTTTTTAGATGTTTACTTTTAATGGAAATGCTGATAGTTATTAAAATTAACACACTAATTCTGAATATAGTTAACCTTTTCTTAATGACTTCATGTCTTCATTGTATATGTTGGTGATTGCAGAAAGCCCTTGGGGACCAGCCCATGACATGTTTAAGGCAGCTTATACTGATATTAAATTTTCCCCAACTTCTTTTCCTTCCCTTTATCTTCTGTGTATGATTAAAAACATTTTTTTCTTTGTTCTCATATAGCTAACATTTTTTTTCAGTGGGTCTGTTTTCCTTTTTAACGGACTGATTGGAAATTTATTGACAGAGTGGTAAGATTATTAGCTGTTTTTGTAAAATAGAGCCTGAGGATGACTAAAATTCTAAGATCCTCTCTATTGAGGAAAGCACATGAGTTTTCCTCCATGTACTATGTGGAAAGCACTGAAAGATGCTAATGTCTCCATGTAATATGTGGAAAGCACTGAAAGATGCTGATGTATCTTGCATAATATATGATTAGATGATGATGATGATGGTGAACAGGATCATCATCGTCATCATCACTTTCTGAGAATGTCCTTTGCGTACAGTGTTGGTTTTTACTTTCTCCTAATCCATGAAATAACCTTCAGCTTAAGTATGATTGTATACATTTATAGAGGAGCAAGTCTGAGGCTGAGGACAGTTTCCTTGTCCGTGATTATATGACTAACAGACAATAGGGCTAGAATTCAAATACAAATATTTCTGATTCTAAAGAAGATGCTATATTTGCTATATGTAGATTTCCCTTTTCTCCTATCTCTTAAAGCTGTTTTTTGTTTATTATTATATAAATGTGTTTTTAACCTCTTTCAAGGATGCTGGCTATCTTCCGAATAAGCATCTTATTCTCAATTTCTTTTCCCTTTATTGTACTCTATAAATTGCCATGTTTCATATCTGGATGTTTTTGAAAGACTTTATGGTTATCCATTAGGGGATTCTCTAGCTGTTTGCATTGAGAAGGGAATGTTTGGTCCTGAGTCTGGAATATAAGTATATAATAATAATAATTATTATTTTTTTTTTTGCTAAACAAGACTGTGTGATTTTGGGTGATTTACTCAATTCCCAATTCCCATCTGCAAAAGGGACTTGCAAGCCATTATAAACTGCCTGGTACATCTAGGTAATTAATAAATAATTGTTCCCTTTAGTGCTTTTCCTAGTATAGAAGAATCAGAAAATTCTGTGAAATGTTAGGACTGGATGGAACTTGGAGATCACTCTGTTTATCATTAAAACTTTTGCATGTGTCTAATTGTGCTTTACATTCCACTTGCCTCTGTGTGCAGGCTGCTGTTGCAATACTTAATGAGTGCCTCAGGCTTTAGCCCCAGATACCCCTCCCTTTGGGACGGGGTCAGAAAAAAGTCAAATAAATTCATTTCTTCACCTTGTATCCAAATTTCTGTGCATTATTTCAATGACAGAGGGGCCTGACATTAGCCAAAATCTGATACTTAATTCTTGGTGTATCTGTTGGCAGAATGGACCATTTCTAGAGAAAGCCCTGTGGTCTGTTCCCATCTGCGATTTCCGTTCTTACCTCCCTTGATGAATTCAGAATAACCACAAATCCATTGCAGGTTTTCCGATTGAGAGTAGATGTCTGTTTACCTTCCCCTTGAATCTGGATTGGCCTTGCAACTTGCTTTGAACAATAGTTGTGGCAGAAGTAATATGGTGTAACTTCCAAGCCAAATCCTCTAGAGACCATGTATCCTTCACTCTTAACCTCCTGGAGAAATGTTAACATCATGCGAAGAAGCCTGGGAACCCCTGCTGTAGGTAAATGGCCCAAGTGATCTCTAGCACCAATGGCAAGACATACTAATGAGGCCATCTTACACCATCCAGATACAATTAAGCTTCTGAGTAATTATAGTAACATCATGAGTGATCACAGGTGAGAGTAGCAGAAGAACCTGCTCTAGTTGATGGTTAGAAAAGATAACTGAGACAACTACCACCCGCCTCCCACCCGCCTGCCTTGGGTGATGGGACATAGCCAGCCACCATGCCTATTTTGGAAAACAACTCTGCCTCCTTTTTTTTTTTAATTCTTTCAACAGATATTTGTTAAATATCTACTATATTCAGGCATGCTGCCCCTCCCTCTCTGGATTCATGGATTTTTTTTCCCCCCCCCTTTTTTTTTTTCTTGCGGTACGCGGGCCTCTCACTGTTGTGGCCTCTCCCGTTGCGGAGCACAGGCTCCGGATGCGCAGGCTCAGCGGCCATGGCTCACGGGCCCAGCCGCTCCGCGGCATGTGGGATCCTCCCGGACCGGGCACGAACCCATGTCCCCTGCATCGGCAGGCGGACTCTCAACCACTGTGCCGCCAGGGAAGCCCTGGATTCATGGATTTTTGAAGAACAGTATATTTTTTTCTTAAGCCGTTGGAAGTATTGGCGGATTCCTCAAATGCCTCAAGTTTCATCAGATTGATTTTTCCTAAGATGGATGAATGTATGTGAGAATTAATTTTGATTTGCCTGTTTTCTATTATAGCCACTTATCACCTGCCTTAGAGAAGCTTCCATGAAAAGGTTGTCTTCTTATTCTAGGGATCATGCTAGTCACCTAAAGTACGAGGGAGAATTTGTCTTTGTTTCTTCAAGTTACCTTTGGGCTTGGTTTGGTTCAGAGTGACATTTTGTTATTTCTCCAAGATTTCATTTTACCTTCTAATTATGTTTTAGTGATTCATATTTACTATTCATTTCTTCTGTAAATTAAATCTAGATTGCACAATTACTTTATTCTGGAACTTCATATACACCTCATTTTATTTAATAATGTTCTCATTTATGTATCAAATTACTCTACAGGAATTTGATATACTGTTATAGATATAATAAGGTGCAGAGTATAGGCCATGGGGCAGTGCAATTATAATGGTTTTCTAGCTTTCTGATTACTATTTATTTGCAAAAAAGACATAATTACAAAAAGAATAAAGTCAAATTCAATGTTTTTACTTTTGGTAAAAGAGATACATTTGTTGGGGGGGGGTGCATGAGAATGCGTATCACTTTCACCTCAGTATTTTCTACAAAGATGTTTTGTTATGGATTTGAAAGTCTCCCTGGAATGTGTGGAATATGAAATATTTTATTTACATTTTCTTTCTCCTGTATCTTACTGTGATTTTAAAGTTTAATATAAGATAGGTAATATATGTTGTGCTAATCATTTGAAATTTCTGCTTGTGAGTTCTAAAATAACCAAGTACCTATTCTATTTGCTACTTGTTGCAATATACATTAAAGTTGAATTTTTTAGCATGGTAGTATCAATTTCCTCATCTGTAAATGGGGCGAATGTTGACCTCCCACGGCCTACTGTGAGGAATAATGCATTCCCAGCACTTCACACATTAACTGGCAAATGATGGAATGCTCAAACAGCACTAGCAAAATATATGTCCTTGTATTTTATATATCAGAGTGTAATATTTGGTTTGAGTAGATTGTCAGCTTGCAAACATCTTTCTATTTTACTTTGTTGAGGTCCCAAATTGAAGGAATCTTCTAAGATAATATCAGGCAATACTTTGCTTCCCATTTGAAAGCAGAAGTTTTTTAAAAAAAATATTAACAAAAAAGCAAACTTTCATATAGATCTAGAATAAGTATTGTTAAACTAGCTGGAATAATATTTTAAGAGAAACATCTCAAATAATGTATGGTAGAACATGATTAGGAAAACTTAAGATAATTATTTTACCACTTATCTAATAGGCACAACCAATGCAAGTTGTTTAGAGTTTTAAAATTATACAATTTGGGGGAGCTTGTGAGGAGAAAAATATATAAAATTACAAACCCAAAAGTTAGATAAAGTATCTTGTACGGGGCCTGTGTGTGTAACACTGGCTTTGTGGCCTATCTGCTTTTCTTATTAAGGACATGTTCAATGAATTCAGGAGAAAATTAGTAACTTTCTTTTTATTTTCCTGATTAGGAAACTTGATTTTGTGGTTGTTTAGACTAATTTGTGCTGAGAAATTTTTAAACTCATGGTAGCCTCTTTGATAGTTCTAGTACTTCTTCAAATATATTTTTATTAATTGAAAATTGAAATATTTATCTACGTAGCCATATGACTATATGACTGTAGCACTTCTTGTTTTATTGGGATCAAAATAAATGGAGAAATCCATATGTGTAATTGGTGACCAAATTTTTCCAGTGATGTTGGAGAAATAGTTTATTCAATTTGAGGTGATGTCTATAGCATTACAATTGATAACATGGAAAAAATAATTATCTCTAAAGTATATTCAAAAAAGAAGCAGATTCTAGGCAATATTTGAGGAAAATAGAGAATTTCAGTGAAATCATGCTTGGTACAAAATGTGCACTCAGGAGGTGTTGTTTGAAAATTGATATGTACATTAATTAATAAATATTTGTTTTGGAATGTGGCTCTATAGCACAAAAATCTATTTTTCTAAAATAATGGGAAGAAATTAGTTTCATTTTTATAGTCATTTCCTGTAAATTGTTATTTACACTTTAATGTTATGAAAAAGAAAAAATCACTATTTTTGAAATATTAAAAAAAGCAGCCCTTGAAAAAAATGTAATGTCATTCTTAAGATTTTCCCTATCTTGTCTGTCCACATATTCCCTCTACAAAATACAGTCCATACAGGGAATGAGAAGTATCAACTCTTTCAAACTGATTCAAAGCACATAGTACAAAATTTTCCTTGATGGGGTAATAGGTTTTGTGGGAATCTGTGCTTCTTGGATGGAGAGAGAGTCCATGTGAGCTGTGTGTAAATGGAGTTAGTACTCATTCTTGCTGAATTAGTACTGTCAGTAACAATTTGAAGACATGATTTGCCACTGTAAGTTGAAATCATGTGTTGATTATATAGCAATCCAAGGAGGAGAGACCTGCAGGTGAAAGAGTGAGACAAACAGAGTGATAGGAGGATCCAAAGCTTGTTAGAGTTCAGGCTGTTTCATCAGCATTCTTCAGCATAAGATTTTTGGTTTCAGCACCTTAAGTTAAGGCTGGAAAACAGGGTTGTGTCACTTGGGACTCATTTAGCTGCAAGTGGAAAACCCAACCCACACTGGCTCAAGCATCTAAGGAATTTCTTGGTTCATACAACCAATAGCCTTAAGCAGGGTTATCTTCAGGTATAGCTTGATTCAGGATTTAAATAGCTGAAAAACGTGGATCCCACTTTCGGCTCTATTTTCTCTCTATTAATCCCTTCTCAGATTTGAAAGGGTGGATTACCTTAGCTTCATATCATCACACTATGAAGTTGAAGTTCAAAGGTAGAAGGAGCAGGACAAGAAAGAGGGAGGGAAGTCAGGGGTAGATAAGGGAGAAGAGCAAGGAGAAAGGGTGGGAAGGAAGAAGGAAGAGGAATTGCTTCCTGACAATCTGAATAAGGTCCTTTAACTGGTTGTTTTCAACCCTGGTTGTTTGACTTGCATCCTGTTAACATCTCTGAACTTGGAACTTGGTTAGAAGGAGTCAGATCACTGCTTGTTTCATTTACTTCTTCCTTCCTCCTATATTCCCTTCCTTCTTCCATGCTTCCCTCCTTTCCTTTCTTTCAGAATTATTTTACATGGAAAGCCCCTCTCCTGTCCTCCATGTGAAATTCAAAAGCCCATACAGCTTTAGAGAAATTTTAATATTTGGCTTTGATAATCAGTGTTTCATGCTATAGGGGAAGAAGTAGTTTTTCCTCTGCTCCTCTAAGTTCGTGGCTGAGACCACCCTGTAATAAATAAAAACATTAACAGGATAAAAACAAACAAATTTAATGACATGTATACATCCTATATACATGGACAATACCCAGGAAAAATGAGTAACTCCCCTAAATAGCCCAAGCCGTCACCTCAAAGACCATCTTTAGCTAAAGACAAAAGATTTTGGAGGGAGAGAGGCCAGTTATGGGAGATTATCAGGCAAAGCACAGTAAACAAGGATATGGTTGTTATGTAGATCTAAGTTGGCACCTTCTCCATTGATAAATTTTTAGAGATTCAGTCACCCTCCTCTTCCTTCCTGGTACAGAGAGGGAGACACTCTTACAGGTGGATATTTTCTTCCTAAATGTAAAATGTCTCTTACTAAAGGGTAACTTCTAGGTATTCAGAGCTTTTCCTATGTCTGCCGTTTCTTAAAATAATAAACCAAGAATAAACTTTTATGCCAAAGAGGCATATTTTGGGGTGGCATATTCTGCTCCCCTTCACTGCTTTAAGATTTCTTAGCAAGTTTTGTTATTTTGGGGGAATTTAAAGTTGTAAAGCCACAGACTTACTGTGAAAATCTTTGAAATGAGTGGGTCTAATAGAATTTACCTACAAAGAAAATTGCATCTGTATCATTGAGAGGTTAAATAACACATTATTTGAATAAGACAAGCTTCATCTTACTATAATAGAACAGTAAGTGGCTATTTGAGTATACACTCACACACACACACGTATCCACATAAGCTTATTTATTTTTATCAAATTCTAAATCTTCATTAATAAGCATGCTGTATATTGTACTATTTGTAATTATTGCACTTTAAAGAAGATTGTAAATAATTTCTAAGCTAAATGGTTTTGGAAAAATAATATTTTATTCAATTTTGAAATAAAGTTTAGTAAAATTATAAAAGAGAAAATGATAATGAATGAATTTAAATATAATTAAAATAAAGTCTCAGGTAGCTTCTTTTTCTCTTTGTAAAACAGCTATTGTACAAATGCTGAATAATTGTTGAAGCTCTTGCATTCGTTTTCATAATCTGTCTTTCAGCCTTCTGAAGGGTAGCATTCTTCATTATGATTTAACCATTTTTTGAAGCCATACTCTCTTCTTGATAGTAGTGTCTCTCCCACTTCCTTTTTAACTGTCTACTATAATTTAATTTTAAGGTTATAGGTGATAATAATGAACTGTTGTAACTGGGATAGACCATCATTTTGTATTGACTTTCCAGTGTGATTTCAGTTGAAGGAAGCAAGTAATAAAGCCCTGGCATGGGGTGACCTGGGTCAGTTTGAGAGCTTTTGCTTTAGCATCAGAGCAGCTCAGCTGTTAAAGTTCAGCCTCCCCGCCACCCCAAAGGCTCATCACAATTCCCACAGGACCATTCATTAAATGAAGCTTCCATTTGAGGAATAAAACAGACAAAAATAATGCCGGTGGGATTTTGAAAAATTTCTGTGTGTTTGAGTTCCTATTAAATGGCACATCGGAAAAGTAATCAAACACACTTGTGTTTTGTAGGGAGCACAAAGCGTAAGAGAGTTACTGTTGTGTGCACCCTCTATTAAGTGGTTTTAATAATCAATTTTCAGTGTCTTTGTTATAAAACCCATGAAGAAATTTTTAAAAATGTAGCCCTGACTGTTTAGCCTGAATTGATAACTATAGGCAATCTCTACCCATATTTCTATTATATTTTAATTGCACTGGGCAGGCTCCTTAAGGTATCATCCATTCTTTAAAATTTGGATAGTTACCTTCATTTTAGCTTACTTCAACATAGTGGCGATGGAATCATTCCTTCCACAGTCAACTTTTGGTCAGAATACTCTAAAATTAATTATAGTGAAATGATAATTCTGCATTCTTCATTGGAAGGAAGCTGGTGGCAACCTCTGAAGAAAATGCAGTGTGGTTAGCCAATGTTCCTGTTTCTTCTAGTGTAATGTAACTAGTTTAATCAATTACATATGCAACAATAAGTTCCTGAATTACCAAGAAGGAAATGTTTCCTGGCAACTATATATAAGGCATTTTGATGTCAAATACCTCGAGCTTCAGCTATCCAGAGTTTGAAGTAACTTCTGTCCCTTACTTCACAATGGGTAGCACATAATCCATATATTTTACTACCTACGCATACTTTAGAATATTTAGTCTTTTAAGTATAGTCCAAGACATTGCACTTTAATCGATGTGGATTGAAATTTGAATGACTGGTTAGGTTTCCTGCAGTTAGTCTTTTTGTGGAAGTATCGTTGCTATTATTTAATTAAAATTGACAATAGATTGTTCATAATAGTGAACAAGGAGGATATACTGTAACGTAACATCATATCATTTGCAGTCTCTTCAGGTGATTCTACAGAGGGGAAAAACATTGAGCTGGAAGGTTATCAGCAAAAATAGAATATAGCAAGAGAGTTAAAAATAGTACTGTCTTCCCTGTCTTTTTCAATCCAAGTAGAGCACTCATTGTATGATACTGCACCAAATCTGCAAAGTGCTTTAAAGAGTCACTTTTAATTGAGGTAACTCTGAGCTTTTTGAAGTGTAACCAGTGACAGACTAAAAGGGACATTTTGATTAAGCAGTGGTTAAATTATGAAATACTGTTACTCTACATCACTGCTGGGAATCTTAATTGGTGTGAGGAGTCTAACGAAAGGAACAAGTACAACAACAAAGCAGAAACAAATAAATGAATCATAGTACCTTTTTATATCAGTTCTCTCACAGTTCACACACAGAAAAAAAAAGACTTGTAGTTTTTTCATTCCATTTTTTTTTGTTCTTTTGTTTGAATCAATAAAGAATGCCCTTACTGATTTTTTTTCCCCTTTTGTCTTAGTTCTTTAAAAATTGACTAGTTGGGCTTCCCTGGTGGCGCAGTGGTTGAGAGTCTGCCTGCCGATGCAGGGGACACGGGTTCGTGCCCCGGTCCGGGAAGATCCCACATGCCTCGGAGCGGCTGGGCCCGTGAGCCATGGCCGCTGAGCCTGCGTGTCCGGAGCCTGTGCTCCGCAACGGGAGAGGCCACAAGAGTGAGAGGCCCACATACCGCAAAAAAAAAAAAAAAAAAAAAAAAAAATTGACTAATTGCAGATAAAAGATCTTAATTACAGGTTAATCAGTTGCCAGTTTAATTGTTAATGAATCAACTCTAAGGATTTATTTCTTGCTAGCATTTTCATTCATATTTTTCTAAGATATAAATTGCTTTGTAATCTTCATCATGATTAAGTGATGGATATTTAGAGATGCATTAATGAACCAGAGAGAATAGTACAGACTGCTTTTTGCTATAGAGTACTCTGTAGTGTACTCCCACATTGTTAAATGTTAAACAGGATCAAGGTATGGCCTTGAAATTTGTCTCATAGATATAGTTATACAAGAAATATATAAGAAAGTTAATTGCAATATGAATTATAATAGCAAAAATATATTTTACAAAATACTATATAACCTAAGCATTTATCAATAGTAAGCAGGTTTCTTGACAGAATATTTGCTGCTCTTTAAATAAATGAAATAAATGAAATAGATCTATATATTGATAAAGAAAGCTGTCCAAAATATATGGCTACATAAGAGTGGAAGTTATGGTGACTATAATGTTATCCTCTTTGTATGTATGTAAAAATAGACATACACATATGCAGATGTATATATGTAAAATATGCAGATGTATCTTTAAAATGTACATACATATATGTAGATGTATATGTGTATGTATCTAAAATATACATTCACATGTGCAGATACACATAAATGCATATTTATGAATTAACATTCTTGGAATGATACCTATACACAAAAAGTAGGTGGTGGTTCCCCCTGGGTGATTTTCAATATTATCCTTTTATGGTGTTTGAAACTTTTTATCACATACACTTAATGATTTATAATAATTACTAGCTTAAATATAAAGTTTTAATAGCCATTACTATTACAGATCAAATAAAATTAAAAATGAATATTTATAAATGATGAAATGCCACTATATGCTAAACTTATACTATTGAATGTTTATATGTCAAAACATCAATGATATTACAAATTTATTTTCTATTAATGAATTTCAGAAATTTAGCAACCCAGCTTATCTAGAATGTTGATTACACTGTGTAAAACAAACTCAATGTATGGTTCTTAGTGGGAATCTCACTAACAGTATGAAATGCCAAAAACATTCAGTTGCTTCAGTGTTTCAGCTCTGCCTTATATTATTACAGTTTTGGGAAGAAAGTATCTATAAAACCTAGACATTTAATTTAACCTAAAATAGTAGGAAACTTTGACTTCCACCCTAAAGGAATTTCAGTCTGTGCTCTATTTAAGTCTATAGCTTCATGTTCCTGGAGATAGAAATTTTGAGTGTTTGGTGCTTGTTTGCATCAGACTCCAGTGCAGTGTTTGTCATGTAGATGAATGATTGCATCATTAAATTTAAAAAAAAATTTTTTCTATAATCTTAATGTAGTTTGAAAATAAACTGTTTTCTAATTTACTCCAATTTATTTATTTTTTAATTTCAGTATCATTGATTTATAATATCAGTGATTCAGTTATATATATTCTTTATAAATATATATATATATTTTTTGCGGTATATATATATTTTTCTGATTATTTTCCATTATAGGTTATTATAAAATATTGAGTATAGCTCCCTGTGATATGCAGTAGGTCCTTGTTGGTTATCTATTTATACGTAGTAGTGTGTATATGTTAATCCTGTCCTCCTAATTTATCTCTCCCCTCCTTCCCCTTTGCTAACCATAAGTTTATTTTCTATGTCTGTGGATCTATTTCTGTTTTGTAAATAAGTTCATTTGTATCATTTTCCTCTAGATTCCACATAAGTGATGCCATATGATATTTATCTTTCTCTGTCTGGCTTACTTCATTTAGTATAATAATCTCTAGGTCCATCCATGTTGCAACCAATGGCATTATTTCATTCTTTTTTATGGCTGAGTAATATTCCATTGTATATATATCTCACATGTTCTTTATACATCTGTTGATGTACATTTAAGTTGCTTCCATTTTATTAAGCAAATAAACAAAACAAAACTAAAGGAGACAGGAGGTCCTGCTAGGAGACCAGTCTAGAATATTGATAATGGAAATTAAAAGTGCCACTAAATTCCACATTAACAGAGATAAAAGTTTTATTTGGATTTTGTACAGAAGAATGAAGCTAAACTTTTGAAAATTATTTTATCTCATATTTAACAAAAGTATATTTATAACTATGCATATTCCTAGAGCAAAAGAAACACTCAAATCTTATCATTCCTCTGCACGTTTTCAAACAATATTGATCAAGAGCAGAAAAGAATAGTTTTTACTTCACAGTTACCTTTCACAGCAGAACTCCAAGGATGTTAATTTTTTAATAATTTATTTTCCACTTTTTTATTGACATATAATTCACATACCATATATATGCCACCTTTTTAAAGTGTACAGTTTAGTAACTTTTAGTTAATCATAGGTTGTGCAACCATTGTTATTATCTAATTCTAGAAATTTTTCATCTCCTTCAAAAGAAAATCCATACTCATTAGCAATCACTCCCCTTGCCCCCTCCCAGGAGGTTAATTCTGGGGATAAAAAAACCCGAGGAAAATAAAAACAGAAGAAAAGTACACACACACACAAACTAAGGCTTTAAAAATATAATTTTCCCAAGGGCTTTTCTTAATTTTTTCGATAAGTAAACCAATTTATTTTGAAGCATCTTGCAGATATTTTTTCATTTATCACGTGGTTTCATTCTGCCAGATCATTTTCAGGAGCTATGCTTTTGATTCTAGTGGTTATTCAACATCATTTTCATTGACTTCATGAAATTCTAATTTTTATAAATGAAATAAAATAAATTTATAATGCAGTACATTTATAATGCAAAAGTGATGATAAAGAAGTAGACAACATGGTCAAAGACATAGCTATTTTTATATTGATCTATCTGACCATCTATCTATACTAGTGTTAAGTGGAGAGAGATATTTGAATGGAGTTAATATTTATATAAGTGAATATTCATTAGTGAATATTGTCTCGTAGTGACACTTTTTGCTGTTTTAAACAACCTTGTAATTTCAGAGACTTGAGGAAAGAATACTAGATTAAAAGCCTCTATGTATGTCACTTGAAATTATATATATTTTCCCCCTCTCGAGAGAGAAACAATTAAATATACTTAAAGTTTCCATTTGTGAAATCTATGATTGTGAGTATTGCATTATAAGAATTAATTTTACTCATTACTGATAAAAAATTAATATTTTCTCAGTATTTAACATTCTAGGTTTTAGTGATACTTATCTGATTACTTATTTCAAAGTTGCTGAGTTAATATTTGTTGCAAAAAAGGTCTGTGCACTATGCCGGGACTGTTCTGTCAAAGGTGAAGCCTATCTGGTCTCCCAACTCTGGATTGCTGAATCTTGACTATAATTTTAAGTTCCTTTTTAGCTCTCATTTCTTCTTAACAATATCTCACTTTTTCTCACTAAGGCCTCCATGAAACCATTTATTAGAGTGGATAAAGGAAACAATTCTCTTTTTCTGTTGTCAGGTGCTACATCTTTAATTCACTGACTGATTCATAAATATATATTGATAACATTCTACATTTACTAGAAGTAGTGGTAGGATCTAAAGAGTCAGCAGTAAACAAGAGAAATAGTATTGTTGCCTGTGTTGAATGTACAGAGTAGCAGGGAGAAAGATACTCAGGAATTCATGGGTTCAATTTGTCTGATACTGGTATTTGCATGAAAGAAATAGACTTGCTTCACATGTGTGAGGACTGTTATGACATAGGAAGTTCAGTGCGCTCTGGGAACATGTAAGGTGGGATCCCATCCATCAGGCTCACTGTCTTATGGGTCTTAGCCCTTGCTCCCTAGGTATGAATGATGGCACATGCTGGACTAGCTTGTTACATCTGGGCTGCTGTTCTGACTTGTAAATTCTCATTTAGTCTGTAAACTAGTAAAATTCAAATGACTAGATTCATCACCAGCTGGTTTTGTAAAAAATGTATTTACAGGAATATATATATACAAAATATATATTATATATATTATATCTATATGTTGAAGATGCCATGTGTCTCTGTATTTGCAAAAAGATACTTTCTGCAGTTATTCATGAAGTCTGAGGATTTTCCTGCTTTTCTTTCTATTTTAGATAAAATAGACTGCTCTGGCTCAAGTACTGGCTTGAAATTTATTTGAAGAGTATTTCCCATTAATTAAAAACTTACTGCTCTATGGTAGTTTCTTATATTACACCCTCAGATAATTTATCCAACAACAGAAGCCTGGAGTTTTACTGTTCAATCAACTTTGTGATCACTTATTGGTGGGCTACGCTTCCATGCTGCTTTATGGCCTTGAAAGACTTCCCTGTTATTTGTAAAATAATTACATTGTTTTACTTCAGCTCACTCCACAGCTAGAGTTTCCTGCATGTTATTTAGGTGAAATAAACACCTTTTTATTTCTTTATTTCTCTGAATGGACTTTCCTAATTCTAGTCAGTACAGCTGGCATAAGATCCTGTCCAAGTATTGCTGAACTATTTATAGAGTTCTCTACACATACTAAGCTCTTTCATGTTTCTATGTCTTTGATTTTGCCTTTCCTTCTGCCTAAAATATCATTTTCTCATCATCCTCAAATTGTTTATCCAACAGTATTTCCAGAATCTCCTTCTGGGGAAGGCTTCTCTGATGCCTCAAAGTTGAGGATCTCATCACATTTTTGTTCCCATGCTGCCCTCATATCATAAGTCCTAGGGAGGTGTCAGGTGGGTTTCCATGTTTCTGTGCAGTGTAGCTTTGTATTGTACAGATTCCGTCCCAAGATCTTTGAGCAGAGGTTTTTCTGAGAATTTTGCTTTTCTATATAGTGGCCATTCGGTATCAGAGCATTTTCTCCCATCATATCACGTTGTAGTTCAATCATTCACTTATCCTTCTTTTCACATATACTAGATAGACTTTGATGCCTTTGGCATATTTAACATATTTTTACTTTTTGTAATCCAAATACCTAGAATAGTATTTGAAATTACTGAATTGATTTATTGAATTATTGAAATGAAGTACTCATTTATGTGTAAAAGCAGTAGTGGTGACACAAAAGAAGGCAACAGTTTTCTCAGAGATTTTTCCCAAGCTTGTTGATATTAAGCTAAAGATATACTGTAGAGTAATATTTGAAGACCTTTTCTCAATAAAGAAATACTGGAGAGAACTAGAAATGACCTATATACACATCTTGAATAAAATTACAGAAAAATTTTTCTCTGAGTTAAATCAGTTTAAGGCAATAGCTTCTTTCAGATATATAATTATCATTCTGAATTGGCTGTTAGATAATGTAAATTCAGTAAATACTACAAATATTTATCACTTCAAAATTATAATTTGAATTATTGATCCTTTTCAGGGATTTCTGAAGGCTACTTTTGAGAAATATATGGATTTAAGATGGATCACTTTATATTCTTCCCATTTGTTTAATGAGACCATATATTCTCAAAACCTAGAAATTCTAATTTCATGGTGTATATTATATAGTATAGCTATGATTTATTTGCTGCTAATTCAGATGTACAGTAATCAAATAGTGATAAGAGCCTCATTTCTTTGAAAGCATTTGCATCATATACTTTTGAGGGGACATAAGTGGAAACAGATAATTTTCTTTGACAGTAGGATATCTTAGTCATATAAGACATACCCCTGCTTCAATCACTGGACATATATTTCTCTACTTGGGTTTTCTTTTGTCATTTAAAAAAGTATATTAATTACATACCTTGTATTTTCTTGGGATTTTTCCTTTGATGTTTGATACTATATCTTCTGTAGTAAAGACCTTTACTCTTAATTCATTGACATTAACTGGAAGACAAATTAGAATCTGAAAGTCTTTTCTGACTTGTCAAATGTTGGAGTGAGTTAGGTTGGAATGGTTCATATAAAGCTGTAAACTCTCTACTTATAGTCTTTCCTCTTTTAATCCATACTATATTCCTGCAAGATAAATCTTCCTAATGAGCTTCAGTCATGTATTTTCCCTACTCAAAAACTTCCAGAGGTCCCTCATCGCTTACTAAATTAAATTCAAACTTGCTCTCTGACATTCATGGCCCTCAAATCCCAATAAGATCCAGCCTCTAGTCTCAACTATGACTACTCCTCCGTTCACGCTGCATACAACAGTAAAACTGAATTATTTTGCTCTCACAGACTCTGTTGCCTTTTTTCCCCACTCTGTATTTCCTTGGGCTTATTCTTCCTGGAGCACTTGCTCTTGTATCATTTCTGACTGTTCAAATTCAACTGATACTTCAGAACCCATTTCAGAACTCCATGACTGTAAGAAGCCTCTGCTGATTTATTTATTCAACAAATATTTATCTACTAGGCATCAGTCAAGGACACAATGAGTGAAAAAGTTAAAATCCCTATTATCATAAGCTTATTTATTGGGCAGAGGTGTTTGACAATAAATAAATTAATAAAAATATAAAATATTAGGCAATGATAGCTGCTATGAAGGAAAATATTGAAAATACCATATGGGATGTGGAATCGGGAAGGACGGCTTCCACATGTCCTTTCAGATGAGGAGACTTTTCAGAGACCTAAATAAGTGGGGGGATAAGTCCTGAAGCTATCCAAGAGAAGAACAGAGATTGAAGGAAGAGTGAGTTCAAGAACTCTGGGGGCAGCAGCAAGCTCCACATGTTTACAAAATAGTCAGGAGGAGCTTGTGGCTAAAGAGGAGTGAGTGAGCAGAAGAGTCTCTAAAAAGGTGAGAGAGAAGTAAGTCCTGAGGGTCAGCCTAAAGACTTTGACTTTCAGATAGGAAGCCAAGGAGCGTTTTGAGGAGACATGACAGGAAATGACTAGTATTATAAGGTATCGCTCTGGCTGCTGCCTTTGAATAGACTGTAAGGACACAGGGAAAGCTAGGGAGCACAAAAGCCTATGCCCATCAAGATTTGATGGAGGATTGAACCATGGTTTTGGTATAGGAAGTGACTAGATTAAAAAACATTCGTTTTGTAAAATAAAGAAATATGTTTAAAAGGATAAGAAATCACAAAGAAAAAATTTGGAGAATTTTGGAAAATCTTTCTTCATCTTCAAAGCTACCATTACTTTTTCTTTTCTACAGTAATATCTTGTGCCACATACTTTACTAAGCCCTTTACTTTCATTATCCATATTTAAACCTCATAACAACCCTAGGAAGTATGGGTATTATTATTGTTACATTTTTACATATGAGGTACTTGGAAGCAGAGAAGTTGAATAATAAGAGAATATCATGTATGTCTATCTCTCTGTATTCTTAGAGAAGAAAAATTATGACTGGCAATAAATACATCAGAATGTTAATAGTGTTAGATGAATAGGTATTTTTTTCTTTGTATTTATCTGCATCTCTTTTAAGAATACATGTTGATTTTCTTTTACTTATTTTAAAATTCATATGCTTAGATGGCTAGGATATTACTTTCATAATCTGATAAACATTAAATGTGAAAATCATGCATTTTAACTCAATTTACCAAACTCTTCTCATTTTATAGTTGACAAAGTATGGGATTTGTACTCAGACTTGATTTCAAATTCTGTCACCTTGGGCAATTAATGTAGCCTCTTTGAACTATAATATCTCATCCGTAAACTAAAGCTAATAACCCCAAGGGTTCAGGCTTGTTTTCAGGACACAAGTGGATGACACTTTTAGGCACAATGTCTAAAACATAATAGAACACAATAAATGGTCACTATTATGATGTCACTATTGTGTCAGTTTTCAGGTTAAATTACTTAATTGATAAATAAGACAAAGGATGTACTACCACAATATATGTAAAATAATATAGCTGAAGTCCATCTGTATCTAATAAATTACTATGGAAATTAATTCCAGTTAAAAACTTTGCTTAATTTTTCAATTTCTTTCATACCCCAATATCGCGACTTGATTATAGACTTTTGTGCTACTTTGGGGATGGTATTTATTTTCTTAATTTTTTTTGTATTTAACATATATTTGTTTCCTTTTATTTTAAAATGCTTTAGGTACTTTTAAATAGGTTTGAATATGTTTAAATACTCAATTAAGGATCACTTTTAGATACTGGTTTTAGCGTGGGCCAGGGTGGTTTAGTGAAAAATTCCACTGATACCGGTTGCGAACAGACTTGACGTCAGTGTGGGTTCATTCTGCATTCATTTTTTAGGATTAGGTCCAATTCCATAAAAATCTTTGGAATTATGACATTTGTGTGGCAATGCCATGAGTGTAAGTTAAGATATTCCTTTATTCACTTACATTTTAAAAAGTCAAAAGTGTTCTCTGCAATTTTGTAAATGTTGCCTTCTGTAGTTAAGAATCTTTTAAAAAATTCATAAAATAAAAACTATTTACATGACGTAGAAAATAATGACCCCTAAAATAATGACATAGACCTCATCTTCCTAATATGCATGTATATATATATAATATATACACGTATATATGTATGTAGTAAATTTTTTCCTGTCTTACAGCTAGCAGTCCAATGAACAGCTGTTAGATGCCAATTAATGTGACTAAATTACATCTTTTCCTAGGGAGAGGAATGTGAAGAAATAGAAAATAATGTAATCTCCTCCACTGTGTTTCAAAATTATCAGTCCTACTTAACTATTGTTGTATTATTTACATTGTATTGGTTTGGCTTGCCTCTAAGTTCAGTTTTTCCCATTGGCTTTCACTCTTTTTTTTTTTTTTTCCACTCTTTTTTAATGTCACTGGATTTTTTGTATTCCAGTGATTGTTATAAAATAAACTCAGGATCACATTGTAATGATTCTCAATAAAACTAAGCAAAACTGGGTCCAGTGTGTGAAGGGCATCCACTATAATGAGCTCCACTACACTCACTCAGTTATAGATCTGTATGAATCTCCAATGCTTCTTACTTTTCTGAAATTAGATCTTTCAGCATCTCCTGCTAGATTAGAGATCATACTCATCTTTTTAACAGTACCAAAAAAGTGTCACTAAGTTGGGATGTTCTTCCAGCAATAGACCCATCCAGAGATATCCCTTTGTTTAATGCAGATTCTCCCCCTAGAGTCTCCCGTCATTCAAGAAGCCATAAAGGCCAATAGCTTAATGCAAAGAAAGGGCATACAGTGCTGTTTTGGTCAGGTACTAGATCATCTGTACTTTAAGAGTGGAAGTAAAATAGTAGAATCATGTAATTGGGAGATCATGGATAATTTTTTAATCCCCTATGACATCGGTCCCCAACGTTTTTGGCACCAAGGACTGGTTTCCTGGAAGACAGTTTTTCCACAGGGCGGGGCAGGGGGATGGTTCAGGTGGTAATGCCAACGATGGGGAGCGATGGGGAGTGGCAGATGAAGCTTCGCTCGCTCACCCACCGAGCGCTCACCTCCTGTGGTATGGCCCGGGGGCAGGGGGCGGGCGGTGTTGGGGACCCCTGCCCTATGAAACACTATCTGTATAGATAAAATTCCTGAGACACTGAAATATGAGACTTTCTTCTAGGGCATGATTAGCTATAATATATTTTGAAGACAGACTCTAGGAACTGTATGTTCCAGTATATAACTAAAGAGCCAGTGTTTAAATTGATCAAGGTGATCTGTTTCCTTTTAAGCTGTCGGATTTGGGTACATTTTCATCTTTATCATTTTCAGTTTTGATTGTGACATATTGAGAAATGTTTGAAAGTGAGTTTTATTATTTCACTTTTCTACCTATACTGGATCAAGACTCCCTTGTTAAATGTGGTATATAATCCGACAAATGCATTACTGTACTCCCTTTAAGAAACTATTCACAAATAAGTACGAGTTGCTCCCAAATTACGAGTATAGAAGGGCAGCATGTTAATATTTTTATGATTTTAGGACCTAGAGAAGTGTTATTTTTGTTTCGCAGTGAAATTGGAACTCATTGCTTCCCAATAAATTATATTTTAAAGGTCAAAAACCATATTGAATTCTGAACATTGACTCAGATACATCCTTCAAATCCAAGAACCATTAGAATGCACCATGGTATTTTTTAAAGTGTCTTAATTTTCATAATTATTTTTAAGGACAAATACAAAACTTGCATATTCACAGGGCTCTATCGGCTAGTATATATAATTAACCTGAAAATTTACAAGCCAAAGAACCCAAATACTCAGGTGTCAAGATTTTGAGTCCAGTAAACTCTTGGTCCAAATAGGGGTTCATTTTGTGGGTCTCCCACACTCTTCCTGACTGTGGGCATTTGCTCTGGCCTGTGCAGCCCCTCAGCACAGATCCATTGCATAGGCTGTAGAGACAAGGTGCTCAGTCTATGGTCATCAATTGGAGGTGTACCTCAGGCTGCTTAATTCCATGATTGCAGTTAGGGAGATCTGCTCTCTGTTCACGTACTTTCAGCATCTTAAGATAGTGGAATTATGAGGTTTTTAGCATGGCATGTTCAGATTTTTGTTTTGTTTTCTTTTAATCATATAACGCTTTAAAACTACCAGAATTGGGATGGGGGAAGGGGCAGGAATTTTTTTTTTCCTTTTCCAAATCTGCTTTCTTCCTTTCTAAAGGAAAAAGAGTCTAATAATAATAATAACAACAAATCAAGAGACTAATTAGATTGAGATTCTGTCCATATTAGTCTCTTAATTCTTAAAGAGCTTCATTCTGAATTTGCATGCACTACCCTCAGCCCGCTATCCCAGCAAAGCCTCCAGGACTAGAATTATTCTGTTTACCCAGTTTGGGGTCTGTCTCAGTCAAGGGCCAGGCCTGCCTGGTGGCTCCATGTTATTCTTTTGCTCTGAGCTTTTTACACTTCATTTAGAGTTTTTTGATATATAGGGTCACTTAGGTGTAAGGGAAAATTGCAGCCTGTGTCTAAGGGCAGGGATCAAAAGTGCAGATGCCGCTGGATTTGCATTTTTTATTGAGGACCCAGGGATATGACCACATTCTTCACAATGTCAAGAGAGTCTTTAGGACCTTTGTGGGTGGGATCAAATTGTCAAGTCAGTTCAACACCCTGAACATTTTCTCTCTGCCCAGAGTCTCCACTCTGGGTACCCAAAAAGGTTTCTTTCTCAAACATAAATTTGCGTTAGGGAATTTTTCCAGGTTTTGCTTCAAATCCAAATTCTGTTCTCTGTATACTGCCTTAGATTGAAGATTAAAACCTTCCCTTATTTTCAGACCCATTTTTGCCTGTGGTATCTACACCAGACCCTCTTTACCATGGCCCTTTGTGACTGGACTGGCTCCACCCTAAATAGATGCTGCTGTAATAGGAGAACATTCAATCCACATGGGTAATAAGACCCAGATAGCTTTACTCAGCACACAGAAATGAGGTAATCCTGAGGACTTTGGACCATTGCAATTCCTGCCCTTAGTAGTGAGGACTTCATAAATGCTATTCTGTGTTCATGTTACACCAGCTATAAGTTGTTCCTCCTAAGTAAAATGGTAGGGAGTTAGGAACCAAGGTTGCCTTGACCACAAGCTGTCAAATTCTCATTAGAATGCAGTGGGGGGTATCTGTATTTCCTTATTTGTCAACTCTACACTGTCAGGGGGCTATTGCCAGAAATTACTGTAAGGCAGCCCACCACATACTTGCTTAAATGTATTTTTGATAGGTTGAATGATGAAAGCCATTTAGTGAAGAAAATATAGACTTCAAACCACATTCCATACAATATTGTAATTGCTTTCTCTTGCTAAATGTAAAAAAGACATTTAAAAATATCTGACTTAGCAACTTCTATTTTGCAGTTCTGGTATTGTACATCAATTCTCCTTACTAAACTTTAATATTCCTTGAGAGAGATTTCCTGGTTCTTAAAAGACGTAATTCCAACAAATCTCAGTTTTTAAAAGTTAGATTTAAAATTAATATAACCCAAATTATATAAAACATGTCATTTTTATAACATAAGCTAAATTATATAATTTATAAGCAAGTTTAAATTTTATAAAGCTTGGAAGTAATGATAATTAAATATATTAACATGTTTTAAATATTTTTATTAAAGCTTTTAAAATATGCTTCTGGAAATACAGTATCAATAATAAAATATATGTGGTATTTCAGATACAGACAGAAAAATATTTTATATTAGTATATCTTTTTGGCATCTCGTAGAAAGCATTTTTCTCACATTAGTTCAAGAAATGCTGTGAGGTAGAAAAGGTTGGTATCATTGTCTTTACAGTAGAGATAAGGAATTTGTTCAATAAAACATACTTGAAAAGTGACAGAAATGGAACTAGAGCCTTCTGATTCCTACTATTATTCTGCCTCTTTTGAAATGCTAAAATAATATTTGTTTCCCTAAAGACAGAGCTCATGAACCATTTGTTCAACAGCAGGAATCCATTATGTTCCTCTATGACTGGGTATTTTGCTAGGCACTGGGAAGGCAAGGTAAATGAGGCAGTCTTGGCCCTCAAAGGATGGACAATCTGTAAATATGTTTTATAGACCGTGTCACAGCCTAATATGGAAATCACAGATTCAGAGAATTTGTCTCTGATTCCTTTTGCAAACAATATAATGCAGTCTTATATTTTCTCCTACAGTGTTACGAATTGCTTTTTCTGCAGGGTTGAGTGGATAGCCTTGGTAGAAAGGGCATTCTCCTCAAAACTGGGTACCTGGATTCTGTCTTTACCTCTGAAACTAACTTGTTGTACTTTGATCATTTAACCTCCTCAATCCTTAGGTTTTTTATTTATAAAATGATCATAATAAAACTTGGTCCACCTATCTTGTAGGATTATTGTGAGAAAAAAATATTTTATAGGTGAAATGAAAAAATGTAGGAGGACTGGACAAATATGGGTAATAATGTCTAATTCTGGCTACTATATCGAGAAATTACTAAGAGATAACTAGTTTTATAATAAAACTGCAATATCCAGCACATTCTTTAATTGGTGGCATATCCACTGGGATCACAGGTGAAAAGTAAACTGAGGTAATAGAAATGTCAGAAGTGAAAACATATTTAATCATCACTCTGAAGACCCTGATGTTCCAAGTAAGCTTTATCAATATAGTATCCCAGGGTGAGGTAGATTGGAGTGCCATTTTTCCTTTGCTTTAGGCTGTTAATATAAAGACATACTTTTTTTATGTCAAACCAAGTGAGGATAAGTTATTGTTAGAAACCCATAATAATTCCAAAATTTTAAGACCTCAAAGGACTATATTTTTATGCAGTTCTACACTAAAGGAAAACCTCTGCTTTTGGATAAGCAAAGTGATGATGCATTTTCGCCCTCTAATTGTTTCCATTATGACCTTTATTATATCACATTTTACTTGTGTTTATATCTCTGAAGGAACAACACACAGGAAAGATTAGGACACTATAGAGGTAGTCATGTGGAGCGCTCATGAAAAATTAAATGCCCTCAGCATACACGAAAGTAGGTCATTTCATTTTTTATTAAATTTGTATATCAAAGTCACGGATTAACCTGTATTTGAGTATAATAATTAGATAAGTCTGAACTTTCTTTATCGTCAAAGCACCTACCATCTATAGCAGACAAATAGTATCAAGTTAAAAGTTCATCCGAGAAGTTTCTTCCTCAAATTTCATTGCCCCTTGTCTCATATTTCATGATTTCACATGAACCTCTTACATACTTCTAGGCTTCTCTATCTAAATGACCTATTTTTATCTTCCGTTGCTTGTGTCAGTAAAAGATGAAAAATCTCAGAACTATATAGAATATACAGGGCATTACTTTAGGAACCGTATCTGAATCCCCTGGTGTTAGAATTTCAAGGATGAGTATTTGAAGAAATGACACAAAGAACTTTATGCATTTCAAAGATAGAGGATGGCTGAGTAGACCAAGAATAAAAAATAATTCACTGTCTCTCAAGTGCAAATTACATGAAATGTCGGCAGACATTCCCCTCCTAATGTAAAACCACAGCACAGTAACTTGAGAAAGATTTTATCATTCCTGGAGACAGGATGATCCCTTTGGAGGACATTTGAAAACATTATTCTGAAGGTCTGAAAAGGACGTTGGATGGGTCATATGAAATATTAACTATACATTCAAATGTTATTTTAAAGTACTCTAGAGAAGGGGAATGCATTTGATTGTGGATTTCAAACAATGTATGAAAGAAGTAAATTGATATTTCACTTTCATCATCATTAAGAAAATATGACCTGTACTATTTTTGATTACTTATTGATTGGTTAGGAATAGTAATACTTTGGTTAATTTCAATTGCAAATTTTAGCTATTTTATGATAATATATTTTTCAGTGGTACCCACATCATGCTATATTAATAAGATTACTATTTTCTCATTTCATATAAACATCAGTACTTTTAACATGACATGGTTTTTAACCATTTTTATATGGATATTTTTAGTTTGCTTGGGAGGATAACACAAAATTCAACACAAAATTGCTCCTTAAATTCCACAAATATGCTGCCAAAGTGATAATTATTAGATTTGTAGTGCCCCAAATCAGATATTCACATGGTTCCTTGTGGTTTGATAATGGCTTTATGATTTAGATTTAAAAGATTTTGAAAGGTGAAGGATAATTGTACTGCCCTGAAATATCAGATGTTGAAGATTTGAAACATTATGGTAGTCACAAAAATCAACCAATTTCCCTTTGTTTTCATAGTGCAACATATTTTCCCTTGTTGAAAATGAAGGCATCAGCATAAAAGCCTCTTGAGCAAGAAAAATGTATATTGATCACTGTAAGTGTATTTCTGTAATACCTTGGAGTTACTGAAATTGACCCCAAACCATGCTTTATTCCCAAAAATATATTTCTTTCATGTGTTGATATTTATTGATTTATAGCTTAATAGAAATGCAAAATAATTTTCATTGCAAAAAAACACATTTGTATAACCTTGTCTTACAATTCGAATTTGTTTATAGCATTAGGAAAACATCACAAGTGTTATATTCACTATAAGAGCAGATTACCCATCATAACTCTTATAACACTTCTGTCCTCCAACACTGTGTTGAAATAGATATGCATATTGACTCATCCATGTTACCTCAAAGTACACCTGGCTAGTAGACATGTGGAAAAATCAGATTCTAGAGCTAAGGGCTCTTTGTGTTATAACCTGAGTTCTGGTTTTTCTCAGACTTACCATATCATCACTTTGCACTTCACATTTTCCATTTGGAAGGTGGTGATAATGTTAGTCTTCCTATAGCTCAGTGGATGATACAGAAAGAGATGAGACAGCATATGTGAATAGTTCACAGAGCTTTGAAAGTTTTTGTGCAGATCGAGGTAATGTGTAGGTCAAAGCTACTGGCTAAGTCAGGTGCTTCCTCGTTGTTATTTAGTTTCTCCCATCCTAAGGTCAAAGCAGGCTGCCTGCCAAGAGACATGGAATATCGTGAAGAACTGGCATACGTTCCAGGACTTTAGCCCTGTCTCCCACATTCCTGATGACGTGGATCAAATGGTGACTGCCAGTGCTGACTGATAGTTTGCTTCATGATATACAGACCCTCAGTTGCTACTTAGAAACTGTCTTTTGTATTTCTTTTTTTTTTTTTCTTAGCATCTTGAACTCTGGAGTAAGTAAAACACGGAGGAACACGTCTTATTGTACATGTACAATATGTACGAAATCATACTATCTTGTACTTGTCTTGTACATGTACAATATGTACAGAATTGTACATAATATGTTTCAGGTGTTTTGAATGCTAGGTAAAGGTTAGAGAAGCATAATTAGCTGGATTAAACCACTATTCACTTAAATGCAAATAACTTGTTATACCTGTATGCTGTTATTTTATACTTCATTGTCACAATCTATACCATATGTTTAGCAAAAATAATAAAAATGGATTAAGAGCCTTACATAAATAATCAATGTGAGACAGTCACACTAAGCACAATATTAAAAATATACCTTAACTAGTTTATAATTCAGGAACAAAATGTAGTGCTTAGGGAAATCATATGTATTTTTGACTCCACAGATACTTTGTTGGTAAGCAAATTTATGATTACACAGGTATGGATTTGTGATTTCTTCATAAAATAAAGCAAGAGAATAAGGTATCACTATGAATTTAAAAACATTCTTAATTTCATTATATTTTTCAGAACATTTTGAGTAAATAAAGATGATGAAACAGAGACTAAACAGTTGAAACCAGTGGAATGTTGAATCCATATTAGAGCAGTTAAAGCTATATATTTTGATATATGGAATATCCTGTGAGGCTCCTGAGGGGGAAGATATTTTAGAATCTATTTCCTTTCAGGAGTACTTTTTGAAACTAAAACACTTCCCCTAACCCACTCAAAAATTATGTATGTCAGTTTCTAAATGTTCTAATATATTTGAAAATTAACTTTGCATCATTGGGTCAATTTAAGATCCTGGTTCTATCTTTAGTAGCTCCTCCGTATGCACTAAAAAAGGGCAAATTCAATAATGTCATTTCGCGTTCCTTCATAAACTATCTTCCCTGAGCAGGATCTCTCCCTCCGCACTGGGACACACACACACACACACACACACACACACACACACACACACACACACACACACACACACACACACACACACACACACACACACACACACACACACACACACACACACACACACACACACACACACACACACACACACACACACACACACACACACACACACACACACACACACACACACACACACTTCCTGCTTAAGCTTATTTACTATTACTCCCATATATTCTTTAAACCTCTGTTTTAGCTGCCCTGCTGTTCTCATCTTTCCATACACAGGAAGCCATATTTCCCTCTCTGTGTCTGTGCTCAGGTTTTTCCTGGGCCTGGAACACTTGCCCTTCTAATCTCTTCCTGTCACAGTCTTAAGTGAATTCTCCACTGAATACACCAAAACTAATCTCCTCCTCAGAACCACTGTAGCCAATGCACAGTTTAGCAGATTGTCTTATATAACGGGTGGTGACATAAAGATAAATTACTAATGTAGAAAATTGAAGTGAGAAGTAATTAGAATACTTTTCCCGCTTGAAGTCACTGTTGAAAACCGAAAAGTGGTGTTTTGTTTTGGGTACTATTCAGTTGGCTGCCTTATTTTTGCAAATCTCTGAAGGCTATAGAGTAAACAGATGCTCTGATATCCTAAAAATCCGACAAAATGATTGTAAACAGTTTAATACTTCAGACATTTCATGTATGAGTTTCAGATTTATAGTGCACTTAAAATCATCTGTATCTGTGAACACGCACGCAGGCACATTCCAGGTCTTATTAATAGGTCGTTGAATCTCTTTTAATAACATATCTTTATCTTAGCACATGTAGAAAGGAAAAAGACCATTTATGTTGCTTCCACTCACTGTTGAAATCTGTCATGTACCCAGGAAAATAATTTCTTTGAATCTGCTTTTTAATGCTTCTATAACATCATAATCGATAAAATGTAGATTGTATTATATAATAGATAATATGCATAATGTATAATCTATAAAATAACTCATGTCCTACTACATGCAGGATGGCATCAGTTTCATTACATATCATAAACCACACCACATACCGTGGAAGGATGGGGTAGGCAGATAGTGGGAGTGTGTTTGTGTGTGTGTATTAGCAGAGGTTAAAGTTCAGGTTACCTTTTGAACCCTGTGATGCAAGGGAAAACAAGTATCGTCCTAAGCAAAATGTGTAAGGATGTTGCCGTCAGCATGTATTTTCTATCCTTCCCCTACATCCTACAACGTTCAGTCACTATGTATTTGATACTTTAATTCCCAGACATTGCAGACCAGGACAGATGGATGCTGGAATCCTGGGAAAATCTTGGCTGAAGACATGGGTTTATTTTCCGCAAAGAACACGAGATAAGAGAATCTTAAAAATGAGATGGGAAGAAATTTCAAGGATCATCTTTGCCATTCCAAATTAAAGCATTATTTCTTTTTTATGGTCTTCTAGTTCCTTTCGAACAATGACAGCAAGGTAACGATAGTGTAATGGTTAAGAGCTTTTGCTGTGGCTCAGTCCGGCTGGGTATATCTGTTCTACCTTTGCCAGATCAGAGAGCTTAGCCTTTTTTATGCTTCAGTTTCTTCAACTGTAAAATGAAGCTAGTAATAATACTTACCTCTCAGTGTGGTTGAGGGGATTAAAAGAGATATGATGCATGGAAAGCTTGGCACCGTGCCTGGAAGAAAACTCTCAATGACACTTAGCGGTTGTTTTATATGATTACATTGTTGGAAAGCTCGTTAGAAAGTTTTTTCCATATTTTAAGTCCCAAACAACAATCTTGCTACTTCTACCCATTAGAAGAGTCTATGCCTTGTTGGAGGTATTCAAAAGGACTATCTCTTTGAAATGAGAACCATGTAGACATTTAAGTACAGGTAACATATTTCTCTAAGTCTGTTCTTTTTGAGGATAAAATCTTAAGTTAACCTAGAAATCCCCCCAAGTCAATAAATATATTAGAAATACTAGAATTTTGTCAATATGCCTGGTCATAATATAAATATGTATGATTCAGTGGCCTACTTTTAAAAATCAGCACTAATCAGTTGAAAATAAAACACTTGTGTTATCAAAAGAGTAACAGAAGCATAATATACCTAAGAATAAGCTTAATAAGACATGTACAAGAACTTAATAAATAAAATATAAGACTTCATGAGGGAAATTTAATAAGACCTAAATAAATTGCATCATAAGTCCCTTGAAAATGATATATCAATATTGTAAAGATGTCATTTCTTTCAAAATACTTCTATGCATTCATTAGAATCCATTTACCCAGCGCTGTCAACACGATGGCATCGTTATTTTGGAACATGATCAAATAATTCCCAATTTTGTTTGAGAATAAACCTTTACATTGAAGGAATACATCAGGAAATTTATGGTAAAGAAGAATAATAATATAAAACTTGCCCTGTCAACTTCTAACATGTAATTAAAATATTGGTCACAAAATCGACAAGGAATTTAATGAGACTAAATTGTTATTAGAGAAATAAGCCCAAGTAAGTAATGACAGTTTGCTTTTGAAACTATAATTTTTATAACATGGAGAAAAATAGATTATTTAGTAAATAATGTTGAGATAATTTTAAATTTGGAAAAATACTTAAGGTAAGATATTTACTTATCAACATACATCAAAATAAACCCCAAATGTTAAGTATTTAACTATTAAAATACTAGAATAAAATGAGGTGAATAAATTTACTTTTGTAGAACTCAAAGGCAAGAATCACTAAGAAAAATACTACAAGGTTTCATTATGTAAACATCATCTTTTTCTTTTTGATAAAAAGAAACAAAAACAAGGTTAGCAAATTATATACTGATAAAAGAAATTTGCAGTGTAGATGAGAGTCAAAGGTTTAATATATCCACAATATAAATAGAAGTAAGACAATATAGAAAAACCAAAAATGATTAGGTGATTTATAATAGGTGAAATGGTCAAAGTTAATGAATGTGAAGATATAACCAAATTCATTAGTAATTAAACATGTGACCCCGTGGCGGCAAATCTGTGAGCAAATGGGAATATATATGAACTCTTTGTTGGAGGATAAATTGATTAGGCCATTCCAAGGACAACCTGATAGTATGTATAAAATTTGAAATTAGCAAGCCTTTTGGTTCAGAAAATCCACACTGAGTAATATCCCATCAAGAAATAATTGAAAACTTAAAAAAGTGTGCATTTATAGAGGAATATTTATAAAACAAAAAAGAAGAGGAAAACAAATTATGTCAGTTATGGTTAAGTTAAAGTACATTGACATACACACACCCAAACACGTACACACACATTAGAATATAGTGTGGCTATCAGATACGTAAATCAACATGTCCAAAATATAAATACAATCCATTAAGAATAAAAGAGACAGAGAAAGGGAGAGAGAGATGATTTTAGTATGCAGTGGCTAGAGGAATTTACACCAAAATCTTACAAAAATGATACTGGGCCTATAAATTATTTTAATTCTCTAAATTGTGCTTTTTATATATAAACTAAGCATATATTAAGTTGCAGTTGGTAAAAGATAAGGTTATTTATAAGTATTGTCTCATTTATTTAGACATGAAGGCAGAGAATTTGTTCTGAACTTGACTTATGGAAAGAGAGCAAATAGTGCAAATTATTTGCTGTCACAGCACTCTCATGAATCCTCAACAACCACAACCAGTTGGAACTTCCTTAGTTCAAACTAAGTGGAACTTTTTAATGAGTGTTGTCACTCAGCTGACTTGAGATAGTAGTTCTTTAACTCTGGAGTTTTCTGTGGCAAAGACTAAATCTCAAGAGCAGAATACTCTTAAGCTGTGCTTTTGAGATGTTCCCTGAGAAAATCTGTGATGTGAGCTTTTTAAAAAAATACTTTAAATAAGAATTAGCCAGCTGTAATACAAAAAGATAAATGGATAAATTTTGACATTTACATTCACACAAAGAGTTGAAATGGGGAAAAAAAAAAAGATGCATTAGCTTTCCACATCTTCTAGCAGGTAAGAATAGTACAGGCAGTTCATTTCAGGGATCTTTAATCTCTCCATAAAGGTATTTATCTGAGCCATCTGGCAAGTGGTACTAGAATACATCATCCTTTAGAAAGACTATAAATAGATATGCAAATACTAAACTGTATAAATCTTAACATTTTTGTTGTGGTTAATTTCAGAAGGTATAATTGAGCCACAGATACTACCAAGCAAAGCATGCTATATTACCTGGTTGCTATTCTCAGCTGTCAGTTAGTTTATGAGAGCTGACCTAACAGAGTACCGCAGACTGGGTGGCTTGAACAACAGAAATTTATTTTCTCACAATTTTGGAGGCTAGAAGTCAAGGTTGGTATCTTCTGAGCCCTCTCTCCTTAGCTTGTAGATGGCCATTTTCTCCTCCCTGTGTCATCACATGTGTGTGTATGTCCCAATCTTTTCTTCAACTAGGGACACCAGTCATATTCTATCAATGACCCTCTAATGACCTCATTTTAACTTAATTACCTTTTTAATGACCCTATCTCCAAAGACAGTCACATTCTGAGGTACTAGGGGTTAGGAGTTCAACATATGAGTTTTAGCAGAACACACTAAATTGAAGGAATGAATGACTGTATAAATGAGCAAATGAATCTTTTGTACTGTTGTATTGTTTTGTTAATATGTTCAATTAAGAAACATGCAGGAAGATATTGAAATGGTATAAATTATCTGAACATGGGCAATTGAAATCTTTCCATGTCATATTTTAGTGTAGCATGTTTATAAAGTCATGTCATTTCTTTGATATTCCTAGAGGTACAGACTTGTAAAATATAAAGATTATAGAGCAAGACATCTTAGGTTCTGTGATATGTAATTATTGTTAAATCACTGGGTTTGTCAACAGGTAATTGTAGAGTGAGCCAGGCACTGATGTAGTTACTTGGGATAACAATAAACTAAGGAAATCGAGCCCCTGCCTTCAGAGAGTTCACACTCGAAAGGGGAAGGCAGTAAATGAATGTACAAACCAATAAATAAAATAATTTAGGAATTTTATATGCTACCAAGAGAATAAAATAGGAAAATATGGTAGAGAGTGACTGAAGCTGATATCTACTAGGGTCAGGGAAGGTCTCTGCTGAGATGAAATTTGATTTCTATGACCTTACTAATGAGAAAGCCTCTCTAATTGAAAGAACAACAAGAGCAAACCCCTTTAGAATGATATGATCTCCAGGTGTTAAAAGGCAGGAATAAGATGATGGTGATCAAAATGAAGTGAACAAAGTAAATGGAGGGAGAGATTGTATTCAGAGAGAACTTCAAATTATAGAAAGATTTTGGGGTTGCACTAAAAAGTTTAGATTTTGTTTTAAGTATAATTGTATTTCATTGAAGATTTGAGGCAGGAGAGTACTTGACCTCCAAACAAGGAGTTAAGATCACTGTTGCTCAGAAGGGAGGCAGGAGAAGGAGCGGGGAGACCAATAGAATTGCTGCCACAGTGATACAGGCAAGAGGAGAAGATGGACTTGAGAAGGGCTGGAGAAGTGGAAATGGGGAGAAGGTACCAAATTTGGGATATATTTTGGAGATATATCTGACAGGAGTAACAGGTGGATTGGGTATGTGGTGTAAGGAGAAACAAATAAGCCAAGATGAATCTAAGATTTTTTTGGTTTTGTAGATGTTGAAAGGTGGTGTCACTTACTGAGAGTTTTTTGGGTGGTATATTTGGAGGGAAAATAACAAGCACTCTTTTGACAAGGGACATTGGAAATGGACAAGATGATAGACAATTAGATATGAATCTTATTCTCAGGGATAAGTTTCCATCCAGGCAAGAAGTATAAGTTTGAGAGTTATCAGTACATACTTGGCATTTGAAGTCATGGGGAGCTGAATGAGGTCACGTAGGTTGAGTACAGAAAGAGAAAATAAGGGATTCTAGGACTGTGTTAAAACCTTGCAAATTTTCCTGGTTTAGAGGAGAAGGAGGTCGTAGTAAAAAATAGTTATGCATTAAGTAAAAGAAACTCAAGAGTCTGGAGAACCTAGATAAGTTTTTAAGAAGTGGGAATAATCAATTGTGTCAAATTCTACTGAATGGTTGGGTAAAATGAGAACAGATAATTTCTCATTTGCTTTGGCAAAATATAGGTCTTTCGTGTTCTCATTAAAAGCCATTTCATTGGCGTGATGAAGATAAAGCCCTATTTGAATACATTTAATGAAGAATGTAAGGTGAAGAAGTAGGTACAGGCAGGGTAGACACGTTTAAAGATTTTTACTACTGTAGGGAAGTGGGCTTTGGCTGGAAGCAAATGTGCATTCCAGAGAATTTATGCTCGTGGGTATGTGTCTGTGGATGTAGCTTAAATTAGGTGACATTGGTTCGTGTGTTTCAATGAATTATCCAGTAAAGAACAAGAAATTGGTAATACAAGAGAGATAGGAATACTTCAGGAAGGAATTCTGTGACTACTCAAGAAGAGATGGAATCCAGGACAGGGAGAGAGAGGTTGGCCTTAGATAGGAGTAGAAGCACTTCTTTCATGGTAACACGATGGAAGGAATATTATGGAGATAGAGATGTAGGTGAATTGAAAGAATTTAGTGGTAGGCAAATGAAAGAATCCTCATTTTGTTGCATTTATTATCTTTATGTATTAAGCAGTGGTGTCATCAACTGAGGATGTTGGGATGAAAAGGTCTAGGAAACTTGAGGAGCTCAAGGCATTATAAGTTACTAGAGAGTGGGAAAGTGAATTTACTAGAGAAGTGTAGTAGTAGTAGAGCAATCTGGCATTGTTAAAGGATTCCTTGAACCCTGTGGTCATAAACTTGTGATTGGTACTGCTGAGTGAACCAGTAATGGTCAGCTACTGGGGTTTTTTTTTTTAGGTATAATTACGTAATGTTATATTAGTCTCATGGGTATAATGTAATGATTTGATATTTGTACATATTGCAAAACGATCACCACGATAAATCCAGTTAACATCTTTCACCATACATAGGTACAAGTTTTTTTTCTTGCGATAAAAACTTTCAAGATCTACTCTCCTAGCAACTTTCAAATATGCAATACAGTATTATTAACTATAGTCACCATGCTGTACATTACTTCCCCAAGGCTTATTCATTTTATTACTGGAAATTTGTACCTTTTGACCCCCTTCACCCATTTCACCCACCCTCTACCCCCTGCCTCAGGCAGTCACCAATCTGTTCTCTATATCCATGAGCTTGGATTTTGTTTTGGTTTGTTTT
Source organism: Delphinus delphis (assembly GCF_949987515.2). Classification (NCBI taxonomy): domain Eukaryota; kingdom Metazoa; phylum Chordata; class Mammalia; order Artiodactyla; family Delphinidae; genus Delphinus; species Delphinus delphis. Next base: position 58,035,165 of record NC_082684.1, on the reverse strand, counting down.
TTGTTTTTAGATTCCACATATACATGAGATCATATGGTATTTATCTTTTTCTGTCTGACTTACTTCACTTAGTGTAGTGCCATCTAGGTCCATCCATTTTATTGCAAATAGCAAGATTTTATTCTTTTTTATGGCTGAATAATATTCCATTGTGCGTGTGTGTGTGTGTGTGTGTGTGTGTGTGTATCTATCTATAAATATATATATGTATCACATTTTCGTTATCCATTTGTCTACTAATGGGCACTTAGGTTGCTTCCATGTCTTGAGTATTGTAAATAATGCTGCAGTGAACATGGGGGTGCAGCTATCTTTTTGAGATACTGATTTTATAAATACCTAGAAGTGGAATTTCTGGATCATATGGTAATTATATTTTTAATTTTTTGAGGACTGTCCATACTGTTTTTCACAGTGGCTGTACGAATTACATTACCACCAATAGTGCATAGCGATTCCCTTTTCTCCACATCCTCACCCACACTTGTTATTTCTTGTCTTTTTGATAATAGCCATTTTGACAGGTGTGATGTAATATCTCATTATGGTTTTGGTTTGCATCTCCCTGATGATTAGTGATGTTGAACATCTTTTCATGTGCCTATTGGCCATCTGTATGTCTTCTTTGAAAAATGTGTATTCAGAACCTCTGCCCATTCCTTGATTGGACTGTTGGTTTTTTTACTATTGAGTTGTATGAGTTCTTTACCTATCTTGCATATTAGCTCCTTATCAAGATATATGATTTGCAAGTATTTTTCCCATTCTGTAGGTTGCCTTTTCATTTTGTTAGCGGTTTCCTTTGCTGTGCAGCTTTTTATTTGGATGCAGTCCCACTTGTGAATTTTTGCTTTTGTTGCCTTTGCATTTGGTGTCAAATCCAAAAAATCATTGCTAAGACTGATGTTGAGGAGCTTGCCGCCTATGTTTTCTCCTAGGAGATTTCAGGTCTTGCCTTCAAGTCCTTAATCCATTTTGAGTTAATTTTGTATATGGTATAAGTTAGTGGTCCAGTTTCTTTTGCATGTGGCTCTTGGGTTGTGTGTTTGTAAGGGGTACACAGAGTAACAAAGAAGGTCAGGATATGTACAGGCAAGTAATGCTGCTAAACCATTGAATCTTGGCTGAGCAAGAGGTATGTGAAGATATGAAGGAGGTGATGAATAGTGAAAATCTGCTATGATAAAGAAGAGGCCTCAACGAGATCAGAAAATTTTTGGATGGTCATTTTAGAATAAGTCACCTGGAAAGATTATATGTGACAGTCAGATAGGAGGTACTGTTACCAGTGATAACAGGGTCTACTGTATGACCATGTGCATGGGGAACTGAGATAAAGTAGAAGAAAATATCACTGAGACAAAGAATATCAAGGAAATGAGAGGCCCATCATGTTAGATGGATCATATTCCTGACTTTTAATGTAGCTAAGGATGGTGAGAGCCTCAGTTGTTAGGAACCAAAATCATCGCTGAATGATGGAGGTAATAAGAATGTCAGAAGGTGAGGAAAACTAGGAAGGACATGGAGTAGAAAAGTCTGATGTCAAGCATTTCAAAGGAGCTGGGGTTTTGAAAGAGGGAGGAGATAGTTCAAAAATATCAAGGAAGAGCAAAGAGGACACTTCTACGCCTTTCTTACTCAACTTACTTCTCCTTCTATGCGTGGGAGAAGCAAAACAACCTCTTCTTGAGAAGGTGGCAGGGGAAGCATGAAGAGAACAGTCAGGTGTCTGAGTAATAAGGACTCGTGAGTGGAAGTGAGTTTCAGAGAAACTTAGGATATTAGAGAGCAAGTTTTAAAGGGAATAGTAATAAGACTTGTGAGGGAAGGGGCTGGAGGTTTCTTGAACACAAGAATTAGCATTTTAATGTTGGGTAGTTGGGGAGACTGGGTGTTCCGGTGGTGACTGAGTTGAATGGGGAATAGACATAAGCCATAATGGTAATATCTCTGGCCCTTAGGGCTGGATGTTATTTAAGATATCAGGTAGCAATCTCACCTGTGACTGGTGAAACTTTTTCAAGGAAGGAAAAACTTATAATGAACCTTCAGGGAGGTTGGTTGTAGTCTTGGGAGAATGTATACCTCATAAAGGAGTTGATTTAAGAAGAGCAGGACTTTGGGAGGAAGAGTTTCTGGATTTTTCTGTGACTGGAGGTGATTTTAAAGTCATTGTAGAACATAGGCCAGTCAAGATGTCTGTCATGACGTGGGTTGCTTCGTTCATTGTCTATGCCAACCTCCCTCTAGTGGCCCTTCCTATACTGCAAAGGTTGGAAGACTAAAAGCTACATTACCCAGGCAAATTTCAACAGGGTTTCTGTATATCTTTTAGATTCTGTCAATCAGATGGGTTTGGGTAAGACTTGAATTTGGAACTGAGTTAAGGAGAGGAAGGCATAGGGAATAAGGCAGGGCCATCTGCTGGTACAGATGGTGATAGAGAAAAAGTGGTTCTGGAGCTGGCAGTTCCCACCCCCAGCAGCTGGTTTCTTGATAACCGAAGGAGCAGCAACTTCTTTGGTGCCCAAGTATGAGGCATTAGTTTTGGAGGCCCAGCCTGGAATCTGCCTCTTGGGCTCACTCAGTGATTCTGCAAGCCATTTTATAACCTGTAATAAATGTCCTTTGCTTAAACTACCAGGGTGGTTTCTTTCCTTTATAACTTGCACCAAGCCCTTCTACCCCTAAAGCTATCCCTCCCCAATATGGATGGTCCACCTGAGGTTGGGGGGTACCCAGTCTAGTACATATATTGGGTTTGGGGGTTAAACTTATTAACTAGAACCAGCAAATTTTCTCTCAAGATTTTTTTTTTTTTTTTTAGAAATAAGATAAGAACCAGTCAATTATGAAAGGAAAGGGATGTTACTTTCATAAGAGGAGCCTCTTTGGGTGGATAATTGGGAGAAAAGAGGAAGAGAGATCATTGGGAGTTGATTTGTAGTGTTTGTATGTGTGTGTGTGTGTGTGTGTGTGTGTGTGTGCGTGCGTGCGCGCATATGTGTCCATAATACTATTGAGTAGCGTAGAAATGCCATAAAGTGACTCTGAAATGACTCAGGATATGACACTGTTTTCCCAAAGTCAGAAATCACCCTCACCCTCAGGCTATCAATAGTTTTCTCCTGTTTACCTTTCTATTTGCAAGTAGAGAGAAATGTTATTGGGATCAACAGTCACTCATTAATTTCTGAAATACTTATTATATGCCTATGTGTGTCAGGCCCTAGCCTAGGTATTGGGAATACAGTTAAGAAAAAAAATAACCAGACAAGACCCCTGACTGCATGAGGCTCATAGTCTCATGCACTATACTATAGATACTATAGATACGCTATACTATAGATACTCATAGTATCTACCCTCTACTATAGAGGGTAGATACTAAACAAAAAAATTAAGTACGATTAATATTTTGTACAGGGAAGACTTGGTATTAGAAAGCAAATCTAGTAAGGAAACCTAAGCTAGTGTAGGTGGTTCTTGGGGAAAGTTTGCTGTCAATTGATTTCTACATGTAATAGTGAATTTAACACTACATGCCGTAACAGACTCAAGTCTCAAAGGCTTAACAAAATAGAAAATTATTTCTCACGCACATAATGTCAAATGGAAGTTTATTGGGTGACTCTTCTCTTAGTGTTGACCCACAGGTCCTTTCTTTGCTTCTCCAACATTTCTTAGTTCTCTAGGGTCTCCTCAGATTCCCCTGCTACATTTAGCTGCCCAAAGAACAGAGCCAATTTGAGGACGATTGTGTAGTGATACCTAATTTCAGTCTGGAAGGGGTTGCTCACTTTCCATAGAGAGCAGTCATGTGGACCCAGCAGATACAAGGTGAGGGCCAGGTGCAAAGAGAGGGGTTTGGGAAATACAGTTATTGACAAGGTAGCAGCTTCCTGGCAACAATTCTGTACTCTGCAAATGAAGGAGAAAATTACTACTTGAGTAGCTAGTTGTCTCTGCCACACGAGGACAAGCATACACACTTGCGTTTTTTGAGAAATAACTAGACTCAGAAAAAGCTGACATAGAGAAAAATACGACTGCAGAATGAACGGTTACTAACATTAACTATAGTACTGTTGAGGGGATGCTGTGCTTAAATAGGTGTTTTCATATAGCACGTGGAAAATCTAACCCTTACAGTTTAGGTCAGAGATTAAAGTGCACATGAGGTATGATGTGCTCTGGGAGCTAACATTAGTGTACTATGGTGTACACTAACATTAGTGTACTATAGATTACTATCTATCCTAGAATTTAACCTGGGATCCCATTCACAAGCTTGAAATATTTAGGAGAATCCCAGTGGTAGGAAAAAATGTGGATTTGACACAAATTCTACTTTCAGTCATTGTGTAATCTTCAAAGTTTACCATCGTTACTGATACTTTTTTGTCTTCAGATTCTGTATGTGAAAATCAATGTAAACAATGGAGGAAAGCTACATAATTTGAATTTTAATGGAAGAATTGCAGGGGACCAAAAAACTCATTTATTAACACAAGTGGACCTGGGGCAACAAATTACCTTTACTTTTTAAAGTTTTTTAAATGTTTCGATGTTTCTTATGGTTTTAGAATGTAGCCTGTGATTTTGTGAGTAATAATAAGAACTATGTATTTAGTATTAGTCCCCATTTCTGACACTGAGTTCCCAAAACCCTTAGAATTTCTGAAGTGTTAAGAAGCACTAAAGTTGTCTCCTGTCATGGTAATGAGGTGACTTTTGGACCCCGTCTAAGGAAGGGGAATGGTTGCCAGGTAGAACCAACCACGTGATTTAGAGGGTTGGGAATTTAAGTCTCACCCCTGACCTTGGGGAGGGGAGAAGGTGGGGGGGCTGGAGGGTTGAATCAATTGCCAGTGGCCAATGGTTTAATCAGTCTTCCTCTGTGATGAAGCCTCCATAAACACCCGAAAGGTTCAGCGAGTTTCTGTGTTGGTGGACACGGAAGGGTGCTAGAGGTGCTGGGAGAGTGGCCTGCCTGGAGAGGGCATGGAAGCTCTGAGCCCTTTCCCCCTGCCTTGTCCTATGTATCTCTTCCATCTGGTGGTTCCTGAGTTATAGCCTTTTATAATAAACTGGTAATCTAGTAAGTGAAATGTTTCTCTGAGTTCTATGAGCTGCTCTAGCAAACTAATCAAACCTCAGGAGCAGTTCCTAGGAACCTCTGACTTATAGCCAGTTGATCAGAAGCACAGGTAACGTGGGCTTGCAACTGGTGCTGATGTGTGGGTATGGTGGGAATGCGGGTGGGTGTGAGGGGAGCGGAGGGCAGTCTTGTGTAATAGGACTGAACCCTTAACCCGTGGAATGTGATGTTATCTCCATGGTAGATAGTGTCAGAATTGAATTGAATTGAATTGTAGGGCACCCAGTCTGAAAATTACTTGTTAGTTTGGGGAGTCTTCCACATACACACATTGGAATTGGGTCAAGGAACTCAGAAGATAGACTTTTCCCCAACTATTTTTGAGAAAAAAAAATAACTGACAGAAAAGTTGAAAAAATACAATAAATTCCCAATAAATTTTTACCTAGATTAGTAATTGTTAATATAATAATCTAGTGTCACGTTAGCTTCTTCTCCCTATTTCTTGCTCAGATCGATGGATAGTTAGCTAGCTATAGATAAGAGTTCTTTGCTAATCCAGATGAGATCTTGCAGACATCATGACCCAAGACCCCTAAATACTTGGGCATGTCTCTCCTAAGAACAAGGACATTCTCCTATATAAAAATAATAGTTTGCAAGGCAAGAAATGTAACACAAATATGATACTCTTATCTAAAATATAGTGCATATTCTAGTTCTTCAATTGTCTAATAATGTCCTTCATAGCTAGTTTTTTTTTTTTTTTCATAGCTAGTTTTTAATCTAATCTAGGAACCAAACAGGGATCATGCATTGCGTTTAGTTGTTGGGATCACTTTCTCTGCCTTAAAAAATATTTTTTTGATAGCATTGACAGTTTTGAAGAGTCAAGCTAGTGTTTTGCAGAGTATTTCTGAGCTTTGATTTCTCTGATCATTTCCTCATGCTTAGATTCAAGTTGAACATTTGTCATAGAGTATTGCATCTGGACACCTGTGATATTAGTTTCTCCCATTATTGGTGATGTCACATCTTTACGTAGTTATGGTGATGTCTGACTGATTTCTCCATTGGTACAAGCTACCTTTCCCCTCTGTCACTTACAAGTAAGTGGTGAGTTGATGTTTTAGGAATGTGTGAAAATCTGCTTCTCCAATAATTTTTTATCCTATTGATGAACCTTGCCTGAGATATGTATTAAAATTTCATTGCAAAGTGGTTATTTTCTATTTTGATTGTTCCTACATCACTCCTTTCCTATATACTCCCTCTCTCTCTCATTTCTTCCCTCCCACCATTCTTCCCTCTTTTTTCCTTCCTTCCCTCGCTTTCTTCCTTCTCTTTCTTTCTCTCTTTCCTTTCCCTCCCTGATTATCACTGTGGACTTATGAATTCAATGTGTTATACCTACTGTAATCTCAGTTTCCTTTTCCGTCATTCCACTGGGTAAAGACTGTGTGGTAGCATCTGCTGTGTATCGGACACATGGCTGTATGCTAGGCTAATATACCTACTTTGCAGAGTGGACTTGAAGAAAGCAGGCAGAATGATGCTTTGCATATGATTTTAGGAGAGCAGTCAGAATGATGCTTTGCATATGATAGCGACTAAGTCTATTTGTCCTTTTGCCAGAACTCCTTCAGTTTTCCAGCCTTTCCTTACCTTCTGGCACAATGAGGCCCACTTTTGTTCTTTCCCTATCACACTCTTGTTATCAGCTGGGTCTCCTAGAACTCTGGTTCTTCTTTTATTTATTTATTTTATAATTTTTAATTTATTTTTTAACATCTTTATTGGAGTATAATTACTTTACAATGGTGTGTTAGTTTCTACTGTATAACAAAGTGAATCAGCTATACATATACATATTTCTTCTCCCTCTTGCATCTCCCTCCCACCTTCCCTATCCCACCCCTCTAGGTGGACACAAAGCACCGAGCTGATCTCCCTGTGCCACGGGGCTGCTTCCCACTAGCTATCTGTTTTACATTTGGTAGTGCATATATGTCCATGCCTCTCTCTCACTTTGTCCCAGCTTACCTTCCCCCTCCCCCTATCCTCAAGTCCATTCTCTAGTAGGTCTGTGTCTTTATTCCCATTTTACTCCTAGGTTCTTCATGGCATTTTTTTTCCCTTAGATTCCATATATGTGTTAGCATACAGTATTTGTCTTTCTCTTTCTGACTTACTTCACTCTGTATGAAAGACTCTAGGTCCATCCACCTCACTACAAATAACTCAATTTCATTTCTTTTTATGGCTGAGTAATATTCCATTGTATATATGTGCCACATCTTCTTTATCCATTCATCCAATGATGGACACTTAGGTTGCTTCCATGTCCTGGCACTGCAACACTTAGGTTGCTTCCATGTCCTGGCACTGCAATGAACATTTTTTGTACGTGACTCTTTTTGAATTATGGTTTTCTGGGTATATGCCCAGTAGTGGGATTGCTGGGTCATATGGTAGTTCTATTTGTAGTTTTTTAAGGAACCTCCATACTGTTCTCCATAGTGGCTGTACCAATTCACATTCCCACCAGCAGTGCAAGAGCGTCCCCTTTTCTCCACACCCTCTCCAGCATTTATTGTTTCTAGATTTTTTTGATGATGGCCATTCTGACTGGTGTGAGATGATATCTCATAGTAGTTTTGATATGTATTTCTCTAATGAGTAATGATGTTGAGCATTCTTTCATGTGTTTGTTGGCAATCTGTATATCTTCTTTGGAGAAATGTCTGTTTAGGTCTTCTGTCCATTTTTGGATTGGGTTGTTTGTTTTTTTGTTATTGAGTTGCATGGTAGGCATAGAGGGAACTTTCCTCAACATAATAAAGGCCATATATGATACACCCACAGCCAACATCATCCTCAATGGTGAAAAACTGAAACCATTTCCACTAAGATCAGGAACAAGTCAAGGTTGCCCACTCTCACCACTCTTATTCAAAATAGTTTTAGAAATTTTAGCCACAGCAATCAGAGAAGAAAAGGAAATAAAAGGAATCCAATTCGGAAAAGAAGTAAAGCTGTCACTGTTTGCAGATGACATGTTACTATACATAGAGAATCCTAAAGATGCTACCAGAAAACTACTAGAGCTAATCAATGAATTTGATAAGGCAGCAGGATACAAAATTAATGCACAGAAATCTCTGGCATTGTTATACACTAATGATGAAAAATCTGAAAGTGAAATTAAGAAAACACTCCGGGCTTTCCTGGTGGTGCATTGATTGAGAGTCTGCCTGCCGATGCAGGGGACACGGGTTCATGCCCTGGTCCAGGAAGATCCCACATGCTGCGCAGTGGCTGGGCCCGTGTGCCATGGCCGCTGAGCCTGCGCGTCCAGAGCCTGTGCTCCACAACGGGAGAGGCCACAACAGTGAGAGGCCCACGTACTGCAAAAAAAAAAAAAAAAAAAAAAAAAGAGGAAACACTCCCATTTACCATTGCAACAAAAAGAATAAAATATTTAGGAATAAACCTACCTAAGGAGACAAAAGACCTGTATGCAGAAAATTAGAAGACACTGATGAAAGAAATGAAAGATGATACAAATAGATGGAGAGATATACCATGTTCTTGGATTGGAAGAATCAAGATTGTGAAAATGACTCTACTACCCAAAGCAATCTACAGATTCAATGCAATCCCTATCAAACTAGCACTGGCATTTTTCACAGAACTAGAACAAAAAATTTCACAATTTGTATGGAAACACAAAAGACCCCGAGTAGCCAAAGCAATCTTGAGAATGAAAAATGGAGCTGGAAGAATCAGGCTCCCTTACTTCAGATTATACTACAAAGCTACAGTAATCAAGACATTATGGTACTGGCACAAAAATAGAAATATAGATCAATGGAACAGGATAGAAAGCACAGAGATAAACCCACGCACATATGGTCACCTTATCTTTGATAAAGGAGGCAGGAATGTACAGTGGAGAAAGGACAGCTTCTTCAATAAGTCGTGCTGGGAAAACTGGACAGGTACATGTTAAAGTATGAGATTAGAACACTCCCTAACACCATACACAAAAATAAGCTCAAAATGGATTAAAGACCTAAATGTAAGGCCAGAAACTATCAAACTCTTAGAGGAAAACATAGGCAGAACACTCTATAACATAAATCACAGCAAGATCCTTTTTGACCCATCTTCTAGAGAAATGGAAATAAAAACAAAAATAAACAAATGGGACCTAATGAAACTTAAAAGCTTTTGCAAAGCAAAGGAAACTACCAACAAGATGAAAAGACAACCCTCAGAATGGGAAGAAGTATTTGCAAATGAATCAATGGACAAGGGATTAATCTCTAAAATTTACAAGTAGACTAAAGACCACAGGATTTGTTGCTGCGTTAGATGTGGAGAATAGGAGAAAGAAAGAAATCAAAGATGACTTACAGTTTTGACTAATAATTTTGGGTCTCTGATAAGATTTGTATAGTTAGTTCACATAATGCAGTTTCAAACAGTGCCTAGCACATGATGAGCAATCAATAAATATTAGCTTATTATTTTTAAATGCCTGTCAGTTACTTTCCACTCTTTCCTTTATGTCTTTATGTTTGTTTTCATGTTTTTGACTTTGCGATTTTCACTTGGCTGTCACCTTAATGCTCTTTCTGTCAAGCGCTAACCATCTAGCATTATAAATTTTAGTAAGGCAGTAATTATAGTGCCAATGCCTAGAACTGAAATCAGCATATAGTTCACTTACTGTGTAGCTGTGGGCAAATTACTAATCTCTCAATTTCATCTCCTATGAAGTGAGGATAATGATATTTACCTCCCAAAACTATCACGAAAATTAAAGAATATCCAGATTCAAAAATAAAAGTCACTACAAAGTATGAGTTACTGCAGTTTTTATTGTTGCCTACACTCTGAGAAGGCTTTTTATGCTAATCCGAGCCACTTAAAGACATGAAAAAAATGACTTTGAACGTATTAGTTATTCACAGTGAGTTTTATTCTTGCTTGGTAATATTTGAATGATTTTATTGGTGAGATTTTTTTCGTTTTTTACTTCACAGTTTGGGATTTATTGAGACCTGAGCAGCTCTACTGAACTACTTTTAAAAACATTTAATGAACCCAAATCTTCCACTCAGGATGAATATTGGGCCCAGGAATGGAGTGTAGTGGGGGGCAGTTTAGAACTTGTGTCTAAGTCATTCAACTTAAGAGTGCCCCATACCTTAGTGCATATTAGATATTTCCAACGGACAGCTATCAAATGTGACTGTTATGACTTCAATGCTCAGCAAATCTAGTGTCTAATAATTACTGGAACTTAAAAAGCATTTCTTTTGCCGGGGGAGGGGAGAGTTATAAAGCTTTTCACTTAAACAAAAATTGAGGAAAGAACACTGAGGAACTGAGAGTGTGGCTTTTTATCATATTTCACTTGTTAGTTTCTTACTGAGACTGAAGTTGGGGAAAAAAATCCTGTATGTTTTTTCCTAAGCCAGGTAGGAATACATAGCACCACCATTGTTCATCATTTTATATTATTTTACTACTCACAGGTATTTCTTTATGTAGGCTAATTTTAAACTAAAAATCCTATTCTCACCCACTGAGTTATGCTTCTTTTTTTTTAAGTCTAATGAATTTGTTGCAATATTGCTTCTGTTTTATGTTTTGGTTTTTTGGCCACGAGGCATGTGGGATCTTAGCTCCCCAACCAGGGATCGAACCTACACCCCATGCATTGGAAGGTGAAGTGTTAACCACTGGACCGCCAGGGAAGTCCCGAGTTATGCTTCTTAGGCAGATTTTATTATTCCTAATTAATAGAAAAGGGAATTGAGACCAAGAGAGACTAAATCACAGGGTCATTCGCTTAATAAGTGCAAGAGACAGGAATACAACCTTGTTTTCTGGTCTCTCATCTGTATCTGTATCTACATTTCATACCTACATTTTTTTCATTATGAAATTTGGTCATTTGGTACCAGAACTGTTCTAATTAGCAGAAAAAAAACATGGTTTTTGAGCATTTGCATTTCTTTATAAATGTTTTATGGAGAAGAAGTGAGGTTACTTACAAAATAATTTCACAGTCATATTTTCAGTAGAGGTTTGGAGGATAGGTATGTCATCTGTTCAGCAAGCTTGTGCACCGTGCATTTCATTTTTACCTTAAATTTATGTAAAAACAAATGGGAGATTCCTATGGTTGTCACCAGAATTAGTGCTCTGGTCTGACCTATCTTGGAAGGACATCAGAAACGCAGCATTTTAGAAATAGGCTCTATGAAAAATCGTTGTTGCATTTGGTAAGACGCTCATAAGGTAATTTGAAAAATCCCTTTGTAACTAAGATACAAATGGCTTTTAAAATCCTTTGATATTTATAGGTACCTTCAAAATATGCAAGAAGGCATTTAAAGTCATTTAAAATATTTAAGCACTTATAACTTGTTAGGCAATATTGTTATCACATGATGAAACCAAATTTGCATATATACCCATCGTCATTTTAAAAGCCTTGTTATAAAGGCTTGAAATACGTATGAAATAACTTAATAAGCCTCCCTCCCAATTCCCCTCTTTGTGAAAGCATTCTGTGGAATTGTTGATGAATCTTAAATATATTTGTCATCAGGAATATTCTTGCTTTCTCTCACATAGAGAATAGGAATAGGAATTGCCTTGGTAAGGTGAAAGAGGATGTCGAAAACCAGATTTGGAAAAGAAAAGAAAACCTTTATCTACATTTTTCAAGCCTTTATTATTAAATTCATATATAGTCTAATTGTTTACAAAGCTCTAAATAATCAAAAATTTAAAACCACCTTACAGTTAATTAAAGGAACAAAAAAGTCTTAAGTCCTATGGCTTAAAAAAAAAAGTTTTTTTTTTTTGAGCCACATGCTGAAAGAATAAGTCATGTCACAGGGATCTATAAATCATTTTGGACCCAATGCAGACAATAGTTGTTTATATTTTTAATTTGAACAAAATATTGGAAACACATTTGTCAGAGAAATTTGACCTTGAGAAAATACCAGAATACTTTTCCAATAAATAGAGACAGGCATTTTTATTCATAGGATTATAAAGGGGGAAAATTAAACTATAATTTTACTTGATACATTTCTGATAAGTGAGTGATTGGCACTTACACCATCTTCCTTTAATCATGACTTAATTAATACATGCAACTTTCTCCAGAGAAAATGGTGAATAATAATTCATTGATGTTTTAGTCATTCACTTACTCTCTTGAAAGTAACGTCTATGAACTTATATTTTTCAAATTATTTTCATTTCAATCTGCAGCATGGAATTCATTTCTAACATATCCAAATTTTACCATATATAGATATGAATAACTTATAATGGACTGATGGAAGTTTTACATATGTAACCAATGACCTGTATTTATCTTATTAAAAAATTGAATTACATCTACAGCTTTGAAAGTTTTAGTATAATTTTCCCAAACACCTTAATGCCTTATAAAATTTTTCCCATTGCTTATTTTTACTTTTGCAAAAGGAGGAAGATCTTTATTTTACTATTTACTCTTAGTTTAATATCAACTATGCCCTTGTATATGGTATATCAATGGCCATTACATTCTAATAATGTAATTTTTGTTTATTAACTAATCAGATGATTTCTAATCACAGATTTTAGCATCAAAGCCAGGTTATCTAATTCAGCAAAACTGATTTCCCTTACTTAACTCATTATCCCATTCCTTAATTGTTCTTTTTTCCTGCCTCTCTGCGTATTATGGTCTGTCTTATTTTCTTAGCCCCTAACGCCTCTCTTTTATGGTCATCTCTTATATCCTGTTAGTGCTTCTATTTCTACCCAAAGCTATGCTGGATCAGAATGTTTGAACATTTGTAAGGCAGTAGTTATATGCTGCATTATAATTCTATCCTGGCCCACAGCCTTGAATCTCCCACTCTTAAAGTCAGAAGACATGCTGTTTTAGTCCACGTAACTGAAAGCATTTTCTGTGCATTTTCAGAAGACTGGCTTGCATAAGACCTTAGAGGATTTATTTATGGTTTTATTCTAGACATTGGAGCAATTTGTTCATTATTCTTGTATATCTCAATTTAACTACTTAGATTGTGTATATTAGTGGTGCTCAAATGGTAGATGAATAAGTCACCTGCAGTGTTTGTAAGGAAATTTTTTTTTTTTTTTTTTTTTTTTAGGAAATTATTTTTGATCAAACATTCTGATTCAGTAGGTGGTGGGCATTACCTGGGAAACTACAGTATTAAGCAGAGCTCTGATTCCATTGCATGTGGTCCAAGGGTTACACTCTTTAAAAATCTGTTGGTAATATTTCTCTATGAACTACTTAGGATTAAAAATTAAAGAAATTAGGATACTTTGGCCAAGTCTGACCACCTGTTACCATTCTTCTCTACCTAACTGCAACAATAAGAAAAGCTCTAGCTCCAGTCTTGAATTCATTGCCATTATGTCCCTTGCATCCTGGTCTGATTTGAAATGATTGTGTACTCATTCATTCCTATGAGGTATAAAAGATAGACACCAACTTCATATGGCTTAGAAGAAATTTACTTGCAAGTATATCCCTAGTTCTTCCAATTTATTAAAATCAAAAATATTTTAGAGATAGGAGAGACATTGTAGATAATTTATTCTAATCCCCTATTTCTAAATGAAACTAAAATCTAGTCTCCTTAAAGGGTTTGTTCATGAAATACATGTTAGTTGTTTCTATTGTCTCTAGCAGAAGACAAGTCTCTTCAATCTCAGTAAGAACTCTTCCAACTCAAATAATATTTTTCAACTTTTATTATTCATAAGACTCATCTAAAGTGCCTATCAAAATGAATATTCCTGGGTTGAACCTCAGAAATAATGCTCTAGTGAACTAGGAGCATAGGAAACTATTGTTTTAACAATTATCCAGGGTGATTTGAATGCAAATTGTTTAAGGACAACAATTTGTGAAATAGTGCACAGTATTCTGCTAGAAGGGTTGCAAGGTTAAATACATAAATAATGATAACTAGCCTTAATTAATTAAGAAATAAGCCATTCAGCTAGCCTCACTGACAGGCCCTCGGCTGATAGATACAGCCCTTACCATTCAAGAAGCCCACTGGTTAGAGGTAGTGACAGATCACATCAACGTCTTACAGTGTGTTAGGTGATGTGGAGCACAGGGCAAGAGCCCCCAGTAGTGGACAGTGTCAGGTCATCAGGAAAAGCATCCCAAAGAAAGTGACCTTCATGGATTGTAGTAGAATGTGGGGAATGGCACTAGGGCTCACCGGCAATGAGAGTAGTTTGAGTAGGAGGAACTATTTCTAAAAAACAAAAACACTGTGATGAAGGAAATCATGACACATGAGATTGTTACAGGAGATAATGTGTGTGCTTAGCACCCATCATAAACATTCAGGAAATACTCATCATTATTTTTATAAGTTATTTTAATAGTAGGCTAAGACTATAAGAAATGGGGATGGGAAGAGAATCCCATGAAAGACATGAATAAGGGAAGGCCTGAGGCCACTGAAGCTTTACATCCAACAGCCAGCAAATACTTAGGGTAGATGATGTTGTCTGTAGTTCACTTTTATGAATTCGCTAATAAACGATTTGTTGGGGGAGCCAGCTTTTCCAAGAGCTTGGACCTTGAGCATTTGGGAAAATGTAATTTCAAAGAGGTATCATTAAGAGTGTCAAATACTGCAGAAAGGTCAAATGTGAATAAGAACTGAGGAGTCTCCACTGATCTGGGTGTTAGCTATTCATGACATTATTCCTAACCACCTACATCAGAACAATTTAGGAGTGCTGATAAATATTCAGATCCCTGCCTTCCAATTCGGAACTTTTAAATTAGAATCTCTGGGGTTATGTGGCTTAAGGATCTCAATTAAAAAAAAATCCAGGAGCTATCTGTTTTACATTTGATAGTGTATATATGTCCATGCCACTCTTTCACTTCATCCCAGCTTACCCTTCCCCCTCCCTGTGTCCTCAAGTGCACAGGGAGATCAGCTCTCCGTGCTTTGTGACCACCTACAGGAGTGGGATAGGGATGGTGGGAGGGAGACCTAAGAGGGAGGAGATATGGGGATATATATATATGTATATGTATAGCTGATTCACTTTGTTATAAAGCAGAAACTAACACACCATTGTAAAGCAATTATACTCCAATAAAGATGTTAAAAGAAATACAAGAGATTATTTTGCACAGTGAAGTTTGAAAACCAGTGAACTAGATAGATATATTTCAGTATGTGGTAGGGGCACAACCAACTGCAAAGCTTTAACTAGTACAAAGAGGAAAGGAAGTGAAGATGAAACAAGTGTAGACAAGATTTGTTATGAAAGGAAGACAGAAAATAGGAAGATGATTAAGTCAAGGAAGGATTTTTATTTTTATATTTTGTTTGAATTAACAGGAAATATATGGGAGGGTTTATGTTATAGTCTGATTGGAAAGTCAGAAAATACTTTGGATTACATGCTTAGTTACTAAATAACTTTTTTTTTTTTTTTTTTTTTTTTTGCGGTACGCGGGCCTCTCACTGTTGTGGCCTCTCCTGTTGCGTAGCACAGGCTCTGGACGCGCAGGCTCAGCGGCCATGGCTCACGGGCCCAGCCGCTCCGCGGCATGTGGGATCTTCCCGGACCGGGGCGCAAACCCGTGTCCCCTGCATCGGCAGGCAGACTCCCAACCACTGCGCCACCAGGGAAGCCCCCAAATAACTTTTATTTGAGTTCTGAGGCTATAGGTTTGTACTAATTTGTTAATATGATCTAAATTACGCAACAGTTAAACATTTAGGACCCTCCAGTATTTGAAGCACATCCCCCAAAAAGGCTAAGAAAAAAGTACTTTTGAACTGCTTATTTAGGAGTTAAACCTACCTCACTAAAGTCTAGCATATTATTGACACAATATTAACTGGTTTCGTTCTATGAACCATGCATTTTTACAAACAATATTATTATTAAAGATGCGGATATCTCCAAGTAAGAGATAAAGAAAGATGATCTCAAAGTAGTTAAGTGGCTTGTTGAGTTTCACAGAGCTGGGATGTGATAGGGGCAGAACTGCATTTTAAAGTATGTCATGTCATTCAGTTTAATAAAAAGCTTTTAGGTTCTCACCTAAAGGTAGCTTAAGACATAGTTCTTAAGCTTTTATCACACATCTTATATTTCTAATACTAGTATAATTTTTATGCCAGATAATATTAAACTTTTTAACTGTCTTCTTTATTAAATACCAAATCATGACTGTTATAGCAACCATAAGCATGTTGAGAAAAGAGATTTTGAGACACTTTAGCCCCTCAAATCACACTTACCACCATGAGTATTATGGGAAAATGGAGTTATAAGAATTAGACCTTAAACAATTGTGGGAGAGTTGGGGGAGTAAAATTCTGGAAGGAAAGTTGGAGGAATCACTCACCAGCAAATCCCAGAAACCAACCACATTCATCTGCCTAAGTGTGACCAAAAATGGCAAGTTCATTGGGAGGTCTCTGTGTGGCTCTGATATCTGTGGGTTCACGGTGGAGCATCTGCTGTGGATCTGGAGCTGCAGTTGGTCATAAGAGCCATCAGTTAGGAAAAAGAGCTGTATGCAGAGCAGAGGAGTGTAAACTACTTGGAACCCATGAGGCATCTCTGCATCTGTTTGTCACCATATCTGTCTGCAAAAAAGACTGTCAGGGAGCTATGGGAATTACTTCACTTCTGCTTTCTGAGTCTCATGGAAATTCAGCTTTTGGCTACCTCTAACCTGGGAAACATGAGGAAAGGAATTCTGGGAAACAGTTCCTGGCTTAACCAGGTTGTCCCAGCACAATTAACCCATAACTTATATTGCCAGCTGTCTGCTTTATTTTGCATTTAGTAGTTAGAGGGCCTCCACGTATAGTGTGTAGTTGTACATTGATAAGAACATAAGAAATGCCATTTTTACTACTACTGAATGTAAACAGAATGTCAGTTTACTACTACTCCTCCTACTTCTACTCTAATTATAAATAGATAGCATTTATTGACCACTTATGATCTGCAAGAACTGTTGAAATTGTTTGCACACAGTTTAATCTAATTTCATCTTCTTAGAAACATGAGAGGTAACGTTATCATTCTCTTCCAACAGATGAGAGATCTGAGGTTAGTGTATGTTGAGTAACTTGCCAAAGTTATAGGATCTTTCTATTAGAAGAAATTACTGACTAGTTTGTTAGGCTAAGGGGTGTAATCAAACCACTTTTCTGTTGAAAGTAAAATCATGAGTTTATCATTGTGAAGGGAATATAATGGTGAGCAGAATGTTCAGAGCCCTGGTAGGTAGTTACACTTGTTCCTGGTAGAAGAGGACTCACTTGCATCACCAAGAAAAGAGGACTGGGAGATGTAGTGTAGAGCCTCAGGACTGCAAGACCTGATAGGAGGCAAATTGTAACGGTATCTATGGAGGAAAAACAAACCTTCTAATCTCTGTAGTATATTTTGTGAACCCTTTATGTAAGGATAGAGAGGGAAGAGTACTAGCAAGATCAAGTTATCAGCAAAAAAAAAAAAAAAAAAAAATAGGGAAGGATCACCTTGAGTAGAGTCTAATTTTCTTTTTGAGCCCATTACTCATATGTACAGCAGCTGCTTTTATAAGAATTGTCATTCTTCATTTTCCAGCATAACCTGGCAGCTCATCTTAGTTGTACATTGATGGTCTACTGGGATTCTGGCAGGGATTTCTTCTTATGTACTCTGTTAGCTGGTCTCCATGCACATGAAGTGGCACATGAAACAGTGAACTTAGAGTTAGAGAATGTGGGTGAGAAGGATTGCTAGTTTCAGGGAAAAAAAAAGAAAAGAAAATAATACCTGCCCAGTCTAGTTTATACAGGGATTATATTTAAATATTAAGATGAATTAAAAACTTTAAATCCAATAAACTTTTCTTTGTAATGAAAGCTATGTCATATGGGAGAGATATAACTGATGCATACACATTAAGCACCAAAAATAGGTTTAGTTTGGATTGGAATTAAGTTGTTCACAGTAGGAGTCATGATAAAATGTTTTCCGCTCCTTTCTCTCTCCCCATTTTTCCCACATAATAGTCCTGCGTGTTATAAGTGCTGTGAAAATATCCTCCTTCATCTCACCCTCTTATCATTCCCAGAAACATAACTACAAAGTCAAGTGCTCCTTACTGGAGTTTGCGAATCATCTGTAGGTGAGACATGGGGGAGTTAAAATTACACATGAAATTCTCTTTCACAGGCAGTTGCTAAATTTTATATGAGTGATGTTATGCCTTTAGCTTAATTTTAAAATGATATTAAAAATAGTTAATAAAGAAGCTATATTTAAAATGCAAAATGTATGCTCTTTCTCTAACTGTAAAAGGTAACAGCATATTAGAACATTTTGCTTAAAGCAATCTTCAGTTGTTAGTGCCATCATTGTGTGGCTTTTGTCCTGGTGGTGATTTTTCTTGGCAGTGTTTACTACTAAAATTAATAAGTTTGAATTTCACTAGTGTGAGAGCTAGCTAAATAAGTTCTTAATTTATTTAAGGTGTGAAACATTCTGGAATTTTCTCGTAACCCAATGACACTTAAAGCCCTTAGGAATATTTATGCAGTGTTCATTCAATCACAAAATAATTGTTTTTCTACTGTGAGACAGTCTTTTAAAAATTCTTTCTGATTGGATTCTTTCTCCTGATGTGTTGGTATTGATTGAATTGAGATATGGTCCACAGAAATCAATATATGAGAAGACAAGTTGTGTGTGATGACGGTAATTCTATCTGCGGGTTAACTGCCAAATGTCTGGGTACCAATGATTTTATTTCAGCTAGCTGATCAGAATATGGTAATGTGTTAGTAAACCATTTTGCTTTCTTTGGCTTACAAAATAATGCTTATTTTCTTTGAAATATATATTTTTGCTTACTATATCAATATCATATTATATATCATATATAATACATAATTATATATAATGACTAGAAAGCTTAAAAATGCACATTCTTAAATTTGACTTCCTTTTCTGACATTTTTTAGAGAACAAATGGTCTCAGAATCCTCATGTTGACTGGTTTCCAGTATTGTTCTATGCAGGAAGGTGATTGTGGCCAGGTATAAGACGATGACTGCAGCTACTAAAAAGCTCTCTCATAGGGAAAATTTTGTGCACCAAGACTAAAGAAAAAACGGGGAAGAAAACTGTATTAGGAATTTCTCTAAGGGGCTAACAAAGGGGAGAGGTGAGAGGTATCATTCAGAGGACAATGTAATTGGGTGGGATTTAGAAATCTCTAATCTCTCTTATCTAGTGAAGAAAACCCACCTGGGCATTTCCTCCCAGCACGTGCTCATTCCTTGGATTGTCAGTGTTAATTATTAGGCAGTGAAACACATTTTACATGGGTAAGAAAGGATAAACATCATAGTTACAAGAAAAGCATCACACAAGGAAGATATGTTTGAGATTTTCAGCCTGAGGGCAAATGAACTTTACCATTACCGGATCCTTCTTTATTTCTTGCCTCTTTTAGCTCTGAAATGTCGAGTACAATTTTTATTTTTAGAAACCAAGAATGAGATGAAGCTTAAGCTCCTTCGTAGAGGAGAACAGTGATGCTTTTAAAAATGCCCACTTCAATTTATTATCTAGAACTGATACCTACTATTCACTTAAATTACGGAATACATTTCTTACTTTTATATTTGTCCATTTCTAGATGGAAAGGTAAATCCAGTTGTAATACCATGTTAAATTTATTTTTATATCTTTTTTTTCCACTGTGACTGAATATTTCATAAAATTGAAGTTACCAATTTTGTTATCAAGGTATATTTTATGTTAGTATTATGTTTGACTATATATTAGTTCATGGGTATTTTATTTTAAACAGGAAGATTTCTTAAGAGACCATCTCTCACATTATTTAACTAGCATTCTGTTTTGTTCACATAAGAAGAATCTGTATTACTATTATAACATTAATTGAAGGGAGTTGAGAAGTCACCAAAGTCACATATTCCAAGTGTTCTAAAATTATTTTATTTGGATTTCTTCAGGTGCCTTTGAAAGAAATTTGATCAGTGATGGATTCGTGTTTCCTCTTTTTCTTATTTTGTTGAAGTCCTGAATAGTAATTGTGGCTACAGGACATTAGAGATCATTTAAAAGAGTTTCTCATTGTAAGAAATCTCAAAAAATCCTAGCCATAGTGGAAGGTATTAGTCTTAACCCCATTTTTCAGAAATGGAAACTGATGTTTAAGAGTGTTTACAATATCCTGTGCTGTGCTACACTACTCAGCAAAGGGGATTTAAATTAGTATTTAGTTTCCTTAATAAATATTTCAAATTATTATCATGACTTATGCAAGCTGGAGGAGTTTTCAACTAGATAGAAGAGTTCCTTTTGTAGGTGGATTCTATTCTTTTAAAGTTTCCATTTTGTGGCTTAGGAATTGTCCAGCTAAGGGAAACAAAAAGGCCGGGAAAAAATTCTAGCTCCTGTTAAAACCTTTCCAAGCCCTTCTTTGGAAGGGCTTGTTAGCCACTTCTGGAGTGCATGGGTAGTCAGGATGAAGGGAAACGAAACAGAACGGACTGTTAGTTTAAAGGATGATGATGTGGCTTTCATTTGCAAGGTAGGCTTCCATTTCACTCCTTGCTTTGTTTTTTCTGACTCTGCATCCCTAAATTTCTCATGACTATACATACTACACGCATCAGGATTGAGTCAATTTTTGCTAAAATTTGAGATAAAATTATAGTGAAATTGTAACAATAGTAAAGAATGAAATCACCCTATATTCAGTAGGGGGGATTTGGAGTAAAGTTCTTATGCTCTAGCAGTGCTGATACAGTAGCTGTAGCCATTTGTGCTGTTCGGCACTTGAAATGTGGCGAGTGTGATGGAGGAACTGAAATTTCAATTTTATTTACTTTTAATTAATCTAAGTTTAAATTTAAATAGCTTCATGTGGCTAGTGGCTATCACATTGGACAGGGATGAATATAGCTCTAAGAGAGCTCGGAAGTGGCTGCTAACAGTCCCTGCCCCTTTCCTGAATCTGGAGTGCTGGTTCTTCCTTAGGGCTCATCAACCCCTACCTTTTTTACAAATTTGAGCATTCCATTTTTCCTATTGTGGGCCCAGCTTGAATAGCTAGATCTCTATCTGTAATAGTCTTTCTTTAGCTAACATCTCCTCCTAGCCCTCTAGGTTTAGATTACTGGTGGCCTGTTTGCTCTCTCTGAGTCTTCTTTTAATTGGGACTAGATCCTGTTCCTTCCACTTCTGACTTACACTGACAACTACTGAGCATGACTTCTGACAGTTAGAGCCATTTACAGTTGGTGATTTGTGATTCTTAAACATGCAGTGTCCCTTTAGTAATGTGCAGTGGGCATCTTGGCTGTGCTCATTAGGGCTCTGCAGCTGGTTTCTACAGCCTATTCTAGATCCCCGCATGCCAAACCTGGGATGAAGCTGTCACTTTTCATTATGTTACTGCACAGCTGGATTATTACTGGCTGTAGAATCTTGGGCGAGTTATTTTATCCCTTTTGCTTCAGTTTCCTCACTTACAGAATGGGGACAATAATAGTATCTAGCTCATTTGGTTACTTGAAGAATAAATGAGTTAATTCAAGGGAGGTGCTTCAGATAGTGCTTGGCATATAATGATTGTTGTATAAATAGCCATTATTGACAGTATATCAGCAGTTTGTATCAGTTGATCCAATTAAAACTATTTTATTTGTTGACTGAAAAAATGTGCACAACCTAAAAGTTGAGAATTATGTTTTATTCCGCGGATTTTCTGAGGACTTAAGGTCAGAAGACAGCCTCTTAGATTGCCCTGTGGGACTGCTCCGAAGAGGTAAGAGAGGAGCCAGGATACACAGGAGTTTTTGCAGTAAAAACCATGTAGTCGGAACATCAAAAGATTACTGTTAAAGAAAACTCAAATTAATGAATTTTGCACTTTTCCGTGTATGGGAAGATACAAGAATCTGGGCTCATTGAAATCATTCCATTGATATGCACCTTAACTGTCTAGGGCCAGTGTCCTGCTTTTTCCATCCTGAATCCCCTCAGGGTGCACAGTTTGGGGATGGCTACAGTGGCTGAAGGCTTGATGGAGGCAACATCCTTTGTGTACTGATATGGCAGGCAACATTTTTCATCCACACATTTTTTGCACTTAACTCTTCGTTTTTATTATTTATCAGAGAAATCGCAAAAATACATCCTTTTTAATGATTTTTTAAAATAATTTAGATTGAAAAATTTTTTAGGGGATACTTAAGAAAGAGACTATATTACAGATCGATCTTCAAGAACTTGAAATTTGCATTCAACACTCAGTTTCACCCAAAGGTCCTTACTCTCTTACCTTGGGCGATTAAATAGGTGTGTTTTCTTTGTCTCTCCTTCCCTCATGTTGTACCACTTCTGCTATCCCACGTTACTGCCTACTTTAGTAACAAATCCTGGATCAACAGGAGCTTCTTAGAAGGTAGTTTTTAAAAATGTCTGTTGTTAATTACATAGGCCCTTTTGGGCTTTGCCACTGTCCCAAATAGCTTTACAATTTTCCGCAAAGAATACTCTCTCCAAGCCCAAGACAGCTTTTAAAATCATAGAGAATGATTTTTTTAATGTAATTAAACTTACACATTAGAATTAGTGTCTCTCAGGTTAGAAATAAATATTTTATAACGGGTGTCTTTACCGGATACCAACTAGAGTTTGCATAAGAATTTTATTTCCTGAAGGATAACCAAGCCAAGGACACCCTGCACTTATCTTCATTCAGTACCACTAACTTTATCTGTTGTGCTTAGCTCTGGCTTATATTCTTCTGAAAATTCCATTTATGTATAAATATAAATGTTATATATGCATATGTATCTTGGTAATTGCTTACTTTTTTTTAAAGCAATTATGCCCTGAATACATAAGAGAAGAAAAAAGTAGAAAATTAGGATGAATAATCTTGGCGACTATGTAATATAATATGTAATTTTGTCGAAAGAGCCAAATAACTAGTTTGTAAATAGTGTTGTGAGAAATGGGTAGCCAACTAGCCAAAAAAAAAAAAAAATCTATAACTCAAACCATTACCAAGATGAATTAGACACAACATTTGTATGTAAAATAACATAGCGAAGAAAACCTGGGACTTCCCTGGTGGCACAGTGGTTAAGAATCTGCCTGCCAGTGCAGCGGATACAGGTTCAATCCCTTGTCTGGGAAGATCCCACATGCCACGGAGCAACTGAGCCCATGCGCCACAACTACTGAGCCTGCGCTGTAGAGCGCGCGAGCCACAGCTACTGAAGCCCGCTCACCTAGAGCCCATGCTCCACAACAAGAGAAGCCACTGAAATGAGAAGCCCGCTCACCACAACTAGAGAAAGCCCGCACACGGCAGTGAAGACCCAACGCAGCCAAAAATAAATAAATTAATTAATTAATTAAAAAAAAAAAGAAAACCTGAGAAAATTTATAACCTTAAAATAGAGCAGTGCTTTATAGCCATAACGCCTAATCTGGAGCCCATAAATGGAAGAAAAACTACATTAGAAAAATCAGTCATGTTAGAATAAAACCTGTGTAGCAAAAGTACCAAAATCAAATGCGAAGACAGGGAAAATTATTTGCCACTCATATTACAGAAATGTGCTAATATTGCAAGATTTTCTAGAAATCAAGAAGACAAAAATTAAACCCTTCCCAAAAGGGCAATCATTTAATAAAAAGAGATGGTAAAATGGCTTTTTTACAAGGGAAATTATGTCCTAATCCTACTTGTAATATCCCTCAGAATCCTAATAGATATTCAAATTAAAGCAACACAGAATTTTTTAATCTTTTGGATTGACAAACATCCATAAGCCTGTTAAACCTATGCTACTGGTATGGTTATTGGTAGTAAAATAACACTCTGATGTGTTGCCTGTGAGAATGTAAATAGTATATCTTACATGCTGGATGCTTTTGCAAGATCTATAAACGTTAAAACTACATGCACAATTTAACCCAGACATTTCTTCTGTCGGGAATTTAGTTCTGTTGTTGCATATGCATGAAATAATGTTTGTACAGAAATTTTCACTGTGGCATTATTGTAATAGCAGAAACAACTTAAATTTCCATAGTGTTTGATGTTTAAATCAATTAAGGTATGTCCATACAATGGAAAACTCTCCAATTCTTATAATTTAAAAAAAAAAAAATAAGGAAGCTATCTATATAAAGATTAGAAAAAAACAACCAAACTGTATTGTTAAGTTAAAATTCAAGTTACTGTCCAGTCCGTAAAGTAAATAGCATAATGCAAAAATGCAGTCCAATAAAAGTATATTTCAATACACACAAATATATAAAGAACCTCTGGAAGAATACATATTATTCAAGGTGTCATATGGGGACTGGGTGTATGAGCATAGGGATTAGAAAGAAAATTTTGCTGTTTAATTTTGTGTATGTTTTTGATTTATGAATAGCATAAATCCTTTATCTACTCCAAAAATAAATAAATTAAATTATAAAAAAGATAAATTAGGGGAAGTACCCCTTTGGGAAATTCAAAATAAAAACTTACATTTCTATAACTTACATTTTAAGCCATCTGTAACACTATTAATTTCATTTATTATTTTGGCATAGTGGACCTTTAGGCCTCTGAAGTTTATTGTTTTGAATTTCATCTCTGGTTTTATTTCATTGAGTTATAAAATCATAATTCCTCACTGGACAGGCCTGAAATTTGTTCATCATTTTTATTTTAGCAGATGGCAAAATAAGACCCAGGAAGATTACATTTGCATAATGTCAGAAAGCAAGGTAGTGGGAGAAATGGACTGAGTTTTCTATTTTATAACTTTTAGCCAGTACTTCAATGATGATGAATTCTATTACATTGCATTATCGTTGCTTATATGTTCTATTTTAGTTTTAAAAGGTTCTATTTTATTATTTTATAAAAAAGGTTGAACTGCCTTTTCTTCAAGGACAAAAGTGTTAGCAAAATGGAACATGAGAATTTCAAACTGAAGATATTAATATCTACTTTTTAAAAATTTATTATTAGTCTGTAAAGGTCATCCTTTGCTACAAAGGGAATTCATTTTCTAACATGAGAATACCTTGAAAATATAATGTCTGTAATATTTGACAGTCATGAAAAGTGATTACTATTATCACGAAATTTTATAATTTAAAAAGAGATCAAGTTCTTAATGATAATTAAGATGAGGATATGGACTTTTTTCTGAAGTCTAAAAATTAATGGGAAACTAATAGTTATTTTAGCCTAAAAATGAAGAGTAACTCACTAGCATTTTTCTCTTTAAAATATTTCCCTTGGGGCTTCCCTGGTGGCGCAGTGGTTGAGAGTCCGCCTGCCGTTGCAGGGGACGCGGGTTCGTGCCCCGGTCAGGGAAGATCCCACATGCCGCAGAGCGGCTGGGCCCGTGAGACATGGCCGCTGAGCCTGCGCGTCCGGAGCCTGTGCTCCGCAGCGGGAGAGGCCACAACAGGGAGAGGCCCGCGTACCGCAAAAAAAAAAAAAAATTTCTCCTTTTTCCCACTCCTAACAATTCTGTTTGCTGCCCTTCCATCTTAGATACCAGCTGCTTTAGCTTGTTTATTTCTCTTTGTTCATCCTAGTCTCTCTTCAAGCAATTAATCCTTGTTTCTTTCACTCCAGTACCTCTTTCAACAATCCACCTCTTTGCAAACAAGATTACTAAATAAATCTTTCTAAAACATCACTTTGTAGTATCACTTCCAAACCCAGGAAGCTCTAATAACTCACAATATGTGCAAGAGAAATCACATACTTCAGAGTCAAATCTTGATTAAAAACCTATTTATTCAACATCTAGCCATGTGCATGGTCTACCCAGACTTATTTCCTCTATTCTTAAAGCTACTGTTTCTGGAAACCAGAAGTTCAATTTATTTTCAAGTTCTGGCTCTACTAGTTGACCAAGTGGAAATACTTATTCTCTAATGCCACAGTGTCCTTATTTGTAAAATTGGGATGATAAGTGTAGTTACTTCACTAGATGTTGTTAGGATTAAGTGAGGTTAATACATGTAAAATGTTTTTGAAATGTATTTGACATGTGGTAGGTACTCTACAAATATTAGCTATTTTTATCCCTTCTTCCTTGAAGACTCAAGGTTGTGTTTGACTCCTCCCTTAGGTTCTTCTGTGGCTCATGTAAGATTCTATTCCTTCTCCTCTCCATTTATTCAAATTCTGTCCTTCCTTCAGATCGCACTTTAAGTGCCTTTTTAAAAATCAATTAATTAATTTACGGCTGCGTTAGGTCTTCATTGCGGCGCACGGGCTTTCTGTCGTTGCAGCGAGCAGAGGCTACCCTTCGTTGTACACGGGCTTCTCATGGCGATGGCTTCTCTTGTTGTGGAACATGGGCTCTAGGCGCACGGGCTTCAGTAGGTGTGGCACGCGGACTCAGTAGTTGTGGCTTGCGGGCTCTAGAGTGCAGGCTCAGTAGTTGTGGCTCACGGGCCTAGTTGCTCTGTGGCATGTGGGATCTTCCCAGACCAGGGCTCAAACCCGTGTTCCCTGCATTGGCAGGCAGATTCTTAACCACTGCGCCACCAGGGAAGTCCCTAAATGCCTTCTTTTAGACACAGACTTCTCTTTGCCCTTCAGCCAGGCACCTAATATCATTGGACTGCAAATTTCACTTAGCCCTTGATCAAATACTTCCCAGGAGAAGAGATCATGTTTTAATTATTTTATTCTATCTAATGCCTGGGTACTCAAGCTTGTCTCACAAATAGTTAGAATGAATAAAGCAACAATTTTTTTACATGTTGTGCCTCTCTTCTGGACCCAACTTGAAAAAAGTCTCTTCGTCATCCTGGCAACCTAAATGAATGTCTTTTTATTTTATGTGACACTCAATTGGATGTTCTTGAATACAAGAATTTTTTCACTGAGATTTGTGGATGGGCTTCAGTAGGGCCACAAAGCCTCTGAAATTATAGAATTTGTGGTGTATGAATATGTTTATTTTCTCCAGGAGAAGTGGTAGGCCCACAAAATATTAGGAACCATTTTTAGTAATTTGTTTTTACCCATATGTGTTTAATATGTAGGGATGAAACTAATAATATTCTATTCTATCAATAATGGATATTCCATCATGTTATGGGCATATATCTTGTCTTTTTCTTCTATTCCATGCTTTCAATGCAATATATGCTACTTTTGATGAGTTAAGTATATAAGATTATTACGAATCTGTTATTCATTGTAACTCACAATTTTAAGGCCTAAAGGAATAGTCCTGTTTGATTTTTCACATTTGACCAAATGGAATTAGTGCTTTAAAAAATAAACGGTGGTTTATTGACTTCCAGGATGATGAAGTAAGGAGCAAAACTCCCCAGCAAAACAAGTTAAGTAAAATTACAAAATGTTATCAATGTAATGTCTGTGGAAACTACCCTGAGGGCATAGAGCAAACGAGAAACATCCATTCAATAATGTCTACTATATCTCTGTAAGTACAGTGAGAGACTGTGGCGTTTGAGCCACGACTAGCTCCATTACCCCCATTACCACTCAGCTCCATGTTATGGAAGCCCTACTATGAGCCTAAGCAGCCAAGAAGCTAAAGGCTCCCTTTCCCCTATATCTCAGTCTGAAATTACGGTTTCACCCTGAGAGGCCTTTTATGATTAGTAGTTGCAAGGTATTCTCTTTTCAATCCTTTTATTTTCAACCTATGTTTTTAGCTTGTTATTGTCTAACAAGATCTCCTTTAATTAGAGTGTTCTTTGTTTTCTATGTGTCTCTGTTCCTCCTTGTTTGTCTTCTGTATTAACTGAACGTTTTTAAATATTCCATTTTATTTTCTCTATTGACTTTTTATCTGCAAGTACACATCTGTTATATTTTTGTGATTGCCTTAGAGTTTGTGATTCATCTTTAATGCCAATCTTTAACATTCATCATACTATCTAAATATAATTTTCTATGCTTTGTACAATTATTGTTATGTATTTTACATCAACATGTTCTATAAACTCCAAAATACATTGTTATTATACTTTGGTTTAAGAAGTCAATAATCTTTTAAAGAACATTCTTCTTGCAATCAGAAGTAGAAGTCTTCTTGTTAATTTTGTTTGGTTATCTTATAATTACCATGAGACGTGATATGCCCCTGTGATTATGGATTCGTCTGTTTCTCCTTTGAGTTCTATAAATTTTTGCTTAAATATTTTAAGGCTATATCATTAAACGCTGAGATTTTGCTATTTTTTAATATTTCCCTTGTGTATTGATTCATTGTTGTTAAATTTTACTCTATCTGCATTAAAGCCTTTTGCTTGAAAATATACTTTTTCTGATATGGCTTCACCAGCTTTTTTTGGTGGGGGAGTTATCTTTTTCCATCCTTTTATTTTCAACTTTTCTGTGTCCTCCAACTTAAGGAATAACTGTTATATACAGAATAAGATACTTTAAAGAGTGTCTCAATCTTTGTCTATATTATAGACAAGGTGAGTTATTAAAAATTTCTGAAGTTAAAAAAAGCAGTAGGAGATTTATCACAGTAGAATTAGGCTATGTCATTTCTTAAGGCAGGGAATGAGTCCAGAGAAATCATAAAATTATCAAAATTTAACACATATTTTGAGATACTGGTTTCCTGGAAAATTGTAGAGGTTAGGGGAAAAAATTAAACAGAATTTTGTGTATGAAGGGAATAGTTGTAAATATTTTTTGCTTTTTTCCTTTTATCCAGTTTTATTGACACTAACGTGACATATAGCACTGTATAAGTTTATGGTGTGTAGCATAATGACTTGGCTTACATATACTGTGAAATGATCACCACAATAAATTTAGTGAACATCTCTCATCTCATATAAATTTAAAAAAAAGAAAAGAAATGTTTTTTTCCTGTGTGATGAGAACTTATAGGATCTACTCTCTCAACAACTTTCCTGTGTCATACAGCAGTATTAACTATAGTTATCATGTTGTACATTACAACCTCAGTACTTATATATTTTATAACTGAAAGTATATAACGTTTGACCACCTCCAGTTTCCCACCCCCTGCCTCTGGTAACAATAAATCTGATCTCTTTTTCTAGGAGGGTTTTAAAAAAAGTTTTTATTTTTTGATTCCACGTATCAGTGAGATGATACAGTATTTTTTTCTTTGTCTGACTTATTTCAGTTTAGCATAATGCTCTCAAGGTCCATCCATGTTGTCACAAATGTCAGCATTTCCTTTTGTGTGGCTGAGTAATATTCCATTGTATACTTAATGTTTTATTTGAAAACAGAGGAGGGTATAAATTTACACTAAGGTGATGGGCAAATTTGAGAACTGTGTAAAACACATTTCTTAAGACAAAGATATCACAAAAAAAGAAAATTACAGGCCAATATCACTGATGAAAACAGATGCAAAAATCCTTAACAGAATACTAGCAAACTGACTCCAACAATACAGGAAAACGATCACACAATGATCAAGTGGGATTTATCAAGGGATACAAGAATTTTTCAATATCCGCAAATCAAACAGTGTGATACACCACATTAACAAATTGAAGATTAAAAACCATATGATCATCTCAATAGATGCAGAAAAAGCTTCTGACAAATTCAACACCCATTTATGATAAAAACTTCAGAAAGTGGGCATAGAGGAACACACCTCAACATAACAAAGGCCATGTGTGGCAAACCCACAGCTAACATCATACACACAAACAGATCGAAAGATATACTGTGTTCTTGGATTGGAAGAATCAATAATGTTGATTCTACCAAAGGCAAACTATAGGTTCAATGCAATCCCTATCAAATTACCTATGGTTTTTTTCATAGAACTAGAACAAAAATTTTTAAGATTTGTATGAAAACACAAAAGACCTTGAATAGTCAAAACAATCTTGAGAAAGAAGAATGGAGCTGGAGGAATCACACTCCCTGACTTCAGACTATACTACAAAGCTACAGTAATCAAAATAGTATAGTACTGGCATGAAAATAGACATATAGATCAATGGAACAGGATAGGATGCCCAGAAATAAGCCCATTCCCTTATGGTCAACAACTTATGGTCTACAACTAAGGAAGCAAGAATATACAGTGGAGAAAAGGCAGTCTCTTCAATAAGTGGTCCTGGGAAAACTGGACAGCTACATGTAAAAGAATGAAATTAGAACATTCTCTACCACTGTATACAAAAAAACACCTCCAAATGGATTAAAGACCTAAATAGAAGAATGGATACTATAAACTCCTAAAGGAAACATGGGAAGAACACTCTATGACATAAATCGCAGCAATATCTTTTTGGGTCCATCTCCTAGAGTAATGGAAATAAAAGCAAAAATAAACAAATGGGGCCTAATTAAATTTAAAAGCTTTTTCACAGCAAAGGAAACCATAAACAAAATGAAAAGACAACCTACGGACTGGGAGAAAATATTTGCAAATGATGTTACTGACAAGAGATTAATTTTCAAAATATAGTAAGTCCCCTATATATGAATGAGTTCTGTTCTGAGAGCACATTCGTAAGTCCAATTTTTTCGTAAGTCCAACAAAGTTAGCTTAGGTTCCCAACTAACACAATTGGCTATGTAGTACTGTACTGTAATAAGTTTATAATACTTTTCACACAAATAATACATAAAAAACAAACACACAAAAATAAAGAAAACATTTTTAATCTTACAGTACCTAGAAAGATACTGTAGTACAGTGCAACAGCTGGCATACGGGAGCTGGCATTGAGTGAACAAGCAAGAAGAGTTACTAACTGGAGGAGGGAGAGGCTGCAATTTCACTCATGCTTTACGTGATTGGATGTGCGAACGCATGTTCACATCTTTGAAAGTTCACAACTTGAAGTTTCGTATGTAGGGGACTTACTGTATACAAACAGCTCATACAGCTTAATTAAAAAAACAAACAAACAAACAAAAATCAACAACCCAATCAAAAAATGGGAAGAAGACCTAAATAGACATATCTCCAAAGAAGACATACAGGTGGTCAATAAGTACATGAAAAGATGTTCAGTATGACTAATTATTATTATTATTTTTTTTGCGGTACGCAGGCCTGTCACTGCTGTGGCCTCTCCCGTTGCGGAGCACAGGCTCCGGATGCGCAGGCTCAGTGGCCATGGCTCACGGGCCCAGCCGCTCCGCGGTATGTGGGATCCTCCGACCGGGGCACAAACCCGTGTCCCCTGCATCGGCAGGCGGACTCCCAACCACTGCGCCACCAGGGAAGCCCCAGTATGACTAATTATTAGAGAAGCAAATCAAAACTACAATGAGGTATCACTTCACACCAGTCAGGATGGCCATCATTTAGAAGTCTACAATAATAAATGCTGGAGAGGGTGTGGAAGAAAAGGAACCCGCCTACACTGTTGGTGGGAATGTAAATTGCCACTATGGAGAACACTATGGAGGTTCCTTAAAAAATAAAAATAGAGTTACCATGTGATCTTGCAATCCCACCCCTGGGTATATATCCAGAGAAAACTCTAATTCGAAAAGATACATGCACCCCAATGTTCACAGCAGCACTATTTACAATAGCCAAGTTGTGGAAGCAACCTAAATGTCCATTGACAGATGAGTGTATAAAGAAGATACGGTGTGTGTGTGTGTGTGTGTGTGTGTATAATTGAATATTACTCATCTATAAAAAGTGAAATAATGCCTTTTGCAGCAACATGGGTGGACCTAGAGATTATCATATTAAGTGAAATAAGTCAGACAGAGAAAGATAAATATCATATGATATCATTTATCTGTGGAATCTAAAAAAAAATGATGTAAACGAAGTTATTTACAAAACAGAAATAGACTCACAGACATAGAAACAAACTTATGGTTACCAAAGGGGAAAGCTGGGGGCGGGGGGCAGAGATTAATTAGGAGTTTGGGATTCACATATACAAGCTACTATATATAAAATAGATAAACAGTAAGGACGTACTGTGTAGCACAGGGAACTATACTCAATATCTCATAATAACCTATAATGGAAAATAATCTGAAAAAATATATATATACATATATATAACGGAATCAATTTGCTGTATACTTGAGAATAACACAACATTGTAAATTAACTATACTTCAAAAAAAAATTGTGTAACGCAAGAGTAACCTATGAAAAATTAAGGGAAGGAAGGGTATAGGAGAACCTGGATAGTTTACATTCTGAAACACTTTCTTTGAACTAGGTAGTTAACATTGTCAAATGCTATAGAATCTTCTTATTGAAGTGTGTTGCTAGAGCAAGCAGCTTTCGGTTCACCTAGGAACTTCATCATATTTATCATTTTTAAAAATTTGCAGAGTGATATTTCTGTACCTTGCTTGCCTATTAGTATTACCTGGGGAATCTTAGAAACCCCACTCTGCAGGCTGTATACCTCAGACCAAATCAGAGTCTGTAGGTTTGAGATTCAAGAATCAGTATGTTTGAAGCTCCCCAGGTGGTTCTCTTTTGCAGCCAATGTTGGGATCTAATGCTATAGGGACATGGAAGAGAATGAAGACTGAACTAGAAAATTAAAGGCAAAAAGACCTGGGGAGGATTTCAGAGGCTGGATT
This sequence comes from Delphinus delphis, assembly GCF_949987515.2. NCBI lineage: Eukaryota > Metazoa > Chordata > Mammalia > Artiodactyla > Delphinidae > Delphinus > Delphinus delphis. The sequence goes on along the minus strand of NC_082684.1, from coordinate 58,002,358 downwards.
CTAGTCTTTGTTCTGTTATTGAGAGATAATCATTTATTCTTTGTGAAATCAGTTTTCTCTTTATATCTTTTTAAAATTTTATTCAGCAAATATTTATTAAGGGCATACTTTGTGCCAGACATCATAAGGGGAGTTAGACTTATGATCTCCACGTCCCTTCCAATTCCTAAATTATATGATTTCACTGTCTACAGTTTATAAATTAGGAGATAATTGGCAATACAATATATTGGCGGCAATCATCTATATAGGATCAGTGTGTGAATGCGTGGTATAATGTTTGCTGGTTAAAACTGTTCAAGGAATTGAGTATGCAGTACTGGTCAGAAGCATCTATTGTATCAAAAATGGAGAAGCAATCAAAGTTAGTTTGTAGAAATAACACTGGATAAAACTGATAAAGTTATTAGAGTATAAGTTGAGAGTTCGAGAAAAGACAAAACAGAAAAAAGTAGACGACAGACTTGCAAATTTTTCTTTTTTCATTTTTACCACCAGAGAGCTAAGGAGAAATGAATCATCTCAAACATTAATGTACACAGCAATCACTTAGATCTTTTGGTAGAATGAAGATATTGGGGTGGTAAGGCTACCCTAGTAAGTCTCTGGGGTTGGACCTAAAATTCTGCTTTTCAAACAAACTTCCAGGTGATGAAATGCTGCTGGTATGAAGACCACAGAGCAGTGAGGAGCTGGAACTCAGTTGTATGATACAAGTAGAGCAAGAGTCTTGCTAAAGGTAACCTGCTCATGCTTCTTTTTGACTTGCCTTAGTAACTGCCCCTCATAAGGACACCACTTTAAAAAATCCACATGAAAATGAGACAAACTCTAGCTACAGAGCAGCAACATGTCAAAATAATATGAGGGGGGAATTTGGGGGAAGAGAATCTGTAGTTCATGAAGGAACCGTTATTTCAGGAAAAAGTTGGTTCGTCTTTAAAAGAGTTAATAGGACATATGAGATTAGGGAACTTCTAGGGTACCGGAGCGCTGTTTTATTTCCAACTGCCTTTGGTCATAGTCGGTGTAAAACTCCACATACTTCATGAATGCATTTCCTCACCTATCTTTTGTGACATTAATATTGCATGGAAGAGAACCTTACAGAGAACAGGGTTATTGAGTCAATACCAGATACTAATCAGGAAATGACTTGCACTTCATATGCAGATATAGTCAACAGTGCAATGGCAAGGAGGAATATTACAGAGAGCACTGAAAGAAATAAAATAAGAACATTAAAGTTGGGAGTAAACTATGTAAAGAGAAAAAGAACCATTTTTGTCTGTTTTAAGGATGAAAAAAACTGAAGGGGGAAAGTGTATCAGTGGCCTCTTCACATTAGGAAAATAGGAAGAATATCTGTCAAGATATAGAAAAAGAAGGAGAGTATTAACAGATCAGGAAAAAAGTAATCAGTAAGGCATTACTAAAGAACTTTTAAAGCAACATTAAGATTCTGTTTGCTACTAGACACATAAATTTCTGGTGGAATAGATGCATGGTGTTGATGCTTCCTCCATCTATGCTTTGCAGCCCAGGGAATGGAGAAGTAGATGAATGTGTGTAGAAAGGGAATGGTGACTATTGTTGATAGTATTACAGAACCTAATTGTGGACAGGAGTAAGGATTGCATGGCTGACCATCCATTTTAGGGGAAACACAGGTAGCTAGAAAAGAGCCGGTGAGTTGAGTGAATTAGAAGGAACTTTAGTTTGAAGTTTCTGATGAATGAATGCAAAGGGGTAAATGTGTAACTTTGTGAGGTATGGGAGTGAAAATATGTGTGAAACCTTGGGATAGGAATACAGTATGAGATGTCAAGTTACCATGGTTGTGCAAGGTGTAGATGACTGATGTGGAGTGAATATTATCATAAATGGCCTGAAGGAGAGAAGTGTTTTCAAACCACGATGCTGTGAAGCTCCACAATGTGATTATTAAAGTTAGTACAGATATTTGCAAATGTGGGATGGAAGAGAAGCACATAAGCTGGCTCTTGAATTTGTCAAGGAGGGAGAAAAAAATGGATCCAAGAGTTGAGGGTTTGAAGAGTAGTATAATAATAATATCATAGATTAATAGGGTTGGGAAGGAATTTAGAGCTAATACAGTCCAATGCTCATAATTTTTAAATGAGGAGGCTCATAGTCAAGAAGGTAAATTACTTATCTGGGAAAACAAATCTCTTAGTAGACGGTTGGGATTAGAATATAAGATGATCGACCTCTCCTGTTCTTTGTAGTGGTGAAATGATGGCAGTGATTTTGCTGATAAGGCCTTAGGTGTACACCCCAAGGGCTTACTATAGACAGGAACTTTGCTCATAGGTAATGCAAAGCAAAAAGGTAAAATGAATGTTTGATTGTAATCCCCCCTCCAGAATGTTAACTCCACAAGGGCAGCAGTTTTTATCTCATTTTCCCCCTGGTATATCCCTGATAACATATTTGGTACTCAACGTCTATCTGCTGGATACATGAATAAACACATTTTTAAATTTAGGATTTGCTAATCAGCTAGCTACTACTGTAGAACTATGACTCTGCTAAGGGAAGTGTTTTTTGGATACTTATCACTTCAAGTGCTAGACATTGATGGACAATAGGAATAGGTAACACTAACTGAACATACACTGTGAACTACATGGTGTACATATTTTTTCATCCACTTAACAACTCTTGGAAGTAATTATTATAACACAGGGCCTCTAATCTTCTATTTAAAGTATTTCCTACTACTAAAGCCCAGTCCACAAAGATATGGTGACCTTATGGGCAGAACTTACGGAAGATAATTTATAAGGAGGATTAAGGATTCTCTTGGGCGAGAATGTCTCCTGAAACAAAGAAGATTCCAGGTCAACATAGGTTCATCAAAAGCCATTATTTATCAAATGGGAGGTTCTGATTTGATAGGTAAAACCTTGACCTGTCCCCAGATCAGCTGCATAGATCCATGTGTTTCCTTTTGGCCGAGAGAAAGCCTGTTGCAGTAAACAGTGTAATACTCAGAAAAATGAGCAATATGATGAGGAGATTAAAGTCCCTCAACTCTTTGGAGACAGACCACCAAAACGATCCATTATTGAGAAGGCTCAGGTGATAGCATCGTAGACATAAGAGGGAAAAGTTGAGCTTAGCACACTAATCTGAAAGTCTGACCTCTCAGCTTGGCCCATGGACCAGCAGCTTCAGCATCATCTGGGAACATTCAGAAAAGCAGAACCTCAATCCCCACCCCAGGTCTGCTGATTCAGAAACTGAATTTTAACAAGCACTCCACCTTAAAGTTAGGGATACCTGGCCAAGCAGTTAATTGAAGTGGAACCTAGTAGAACAGTGGCAATGTCAAGGAGAACAGACTTGCACACAAGTAGATATAAGACTTATTCTTAAGATTGTGTGCTGATCTGGTAGATGGTTAAAGATGCTACATGTGCAGACGAGGGAGAATCTAGATAAACTCTTGGTAATTATTATTAACATGACTCCATCCTTGTAAACATAAGTCAGTGAAGCCTAGGAAAAAACTGAGGTTTTGTCTATTTTACAAATGAAGACACCACAGCTCAAAGAAGTTAAGTAACTTGCTCAAGGTGACACAGGGAGTCTATGTCATTTCCATTCTATTGCCAATATTTTAAATGAGAAGTGACCTGGCTATCAGGAAGCACACCCTTACCATCTTCTTTCCCATAAGGAGCCAGGAGAGACAATATGGCCTTTTCATAATGAGCATTTGGGCAAGATGGCTGTTCAGGTTTAGGAAATGCCAAGTTTCTACTAAAGCAAAAAAAGGTGGAGACGGAAAATGGTAAAAGTTTGGTGGTAAAAAGGACTCAGTTGATTTGAAAGGTCACAAAAGAGACTGAGTTCACTGAAATGGTAGTTACAAAGTAGGAATTCCGAGCATACATAGCTCACTCTGATAGCATACCTGAGAATGATAGCAGAAAATCAGAGATTAGAGGCATCCAGTAGTAGTGAAGGTGGCAAAGTGGTGAAGTGACTGACAAGGATGAAGATAGAGGGGAGAGAGGAGTGTTGGCAAGAGAATGATTAAACAGTAAATCAGGCATCTCTTACACAGTCCACACTTAAATTAAATCGCATAAAAAATTGGCACAACACATGTATACTGACTAGAATTCTGATTATAAATAGACCAGCTTCTATTCATGGCTCAGTGTGTTTTATAAGCATAATCACATTAATTTGCACAGTGCTCCCTGGAGGCAAGTGAATAGACAATGGTACTTAAATATATATATTTCCTATCTCTCAACTGAGAGGAAGAAAGAACTTGATGAAACAGCTCACTTCTCCCAAGCTGAAAGAGTTCAAAGTATATTTTTATAGACTCTAAGTAAGCCAGCTACCTTTTCAGACCATGATAGTCTTGTACTTTTGTCAAATTCCAATGTCTGATTTAATTATTGGAAGATCCTTTTAGATCTCCTGGTAAGACTTAAAGAAGAAAGAAATGAAAATTCAGGTTTAAAAATCAGGAATATTTTAAGACTGTAGTGTAGCCACCAAAGGCTGATGATGATGTCAGCATTTATCTACAAATGAAATATAGTTGTATAATTAGTTAGCAATTAAACAATTTAATTATTTTAATTACTTGAATTATTTCTTCCAATCTATTTAATATGGATGATAGGTAGTGATATTTGATGATGAGTTCTGATTTATACACCATCTGATTTTATTGTGATGAGAAATTTAATATAATTAATAGTTGCCTCAAAATGGCTCCTTCTTAGAAGAAAACTTTTCTACAAACTAGCAATGGATTTTTTTGCTTTTACTCCTGAACAATCAAATAATTCTCCAGGCCCATGAAAGAAAAACTTGTTGTCTGCTTGTAAAAATTGCATTAATTATTACAATCTATTGGACCAGTTTTCTTTTTCAGTACATTTCTTCCATTAAACTGAGTGGCCTTCAGAGCAGTGACAGTAAGACAGTGCTCTTTTCCAGCTAAAGTGTTTTCTTTTTTAAAAGGGCAGCAACACACAGCAGTTTTGTCATCTTTCCTTTGGGAGAATGACTATTTATAAATACTTGTCTAGAATACTGTGCATGTTTCCCAGAGTAAATGCCCCAGATTTGGTGATCATTTCATGGTAAAAGTCTTTGGAAATCAGCACACTTCCTTTTCCAAAGATGATGCTGCCATGTGGTATAGTAGATGTCAGCATTTTAACAGCATTATTATGACTATTTAAAGTTTTTTTTCACATTCTGATAGTGTAGAGTTTTTCTTTGGAGAACTTTGACCTTCATGTATTTTGGTTTCTTAATTAAAATTGTGGTGCATATCCTATATCTTACAACAGACACTGCAAACAATATCTAAGCCCCTCTTTGACTTTTCAGAATACTTAATTCTTACCTGAATTAAAACTCAGTGTATCAATGTGGAGTGTCTTTCATACTGAAGTGCTTTCTCCTCTGCTCAATTCCAAGTCTTCTCTCTGAAGTAGGAGAAAGGGAGGACACCTGAATGGAGATTGTATCTCCCTTTTGCCTACTTAAATGTAGATGATTGATACTGTTCCATTCTCTGGGGTCAGAGGAGAATGTACATCTTTTTAATAGTCTAATATAGGAGAACTACTGCATTTTCAGATTTGACTCTCCTGGGGACAAAACTGTACTTTTCTTCCTCTTTCTGTGTTTTCCCTATGCTTATTGCTAGCCTAAGTGTTTATGATGGCATTACTCCATCTTCAGGGTCATAAGGGATTGGATATCTTTTTGTCTTTCAGTATATGTGGAAAGTGAAATATTTCCAAATTTGACTCTCCTAGGGACCAGCCTTAATATTTAATTCCTTTTTGCTTAGAACTAGATGGAGCCCCTACTTATGCTTAGAATTAAGTACAATTGACATCATTTTAAAGATCTTTACTGTCTCCACGGAAAATGAGGTGACTTCTTCTGATCAGTCTGACATGTGTTCTATTAATGAAACTTACTTAACAACCATCTACATAGTGGTTGTTAAAGTCTGGTAATAGATGATTCACATGGATGTGGGAAAATGGGACATCAGACATGGTTAGCTGCAAGGCTGCATGATACATACATGGTCCCTAGAGCACAGGGTTCTGAGGTACATTCACATTGAGAAGTGGTATTTTAGAAGGCATTTTGGCATCAAGTTAGGTCCCAAAGTAATGTGTTTCTGGTTGAAATTTTAATCAGTATATCTGATCTAAAGAGCTAGATTAGTGTCACTTGACCTGGAAGAGGCTCTCTTTTACCTTAGTGCTATGGTTGAAAAGCTTAAAGTAATTTCTTTTCCACTTTTCTGATCCAATCACATGTAAGGTTTATCACCCCTTTTCATATTAGGAGATTTTTCCTGGAAGCCAGCCTCCAAATGTTTTAGATAGTCATGTTGAGATTCTGTTTAAGTAAATCTGAGGTGATTTTGTGCTCTTAAACTAGTCTTCAAAAGTACTTACTTGTTCATGGTTGGAAACAATTTCCAATCTGCTGGATGTCATGGTAAATTAAACCATGGAAACTCTGATTTTTAATCTGTCATTAGGCCAGTCTTATTTTAAAGACCAATTGTGTATTAGTCGGAATAAGTAGGAAGTATACAGATATGTATAAAAAGAGATTATTAGAGGAATTGGCTTACATGGTTTGGAAGCCAAGAAGTCCCACCATCTGTCGACTGCAAGGTGGCAAAACAGGAAAGCTGCTGGTGTAATTCAGTCTGAGTCCAAAGGTCTGAGAATCAGGGGGCTGATGGTGTAAATTCTGATCTGAGTCTGAATGGCCAAGAACTGGGAGTACCAGTGTCTGAGGGCAGTAGAAGATGGGTGTCTCAATTCAAGCAAAGAGATGGAATTTGTCCTCCTTCTATTTGGGTTTGAAATGGACTGGATGATGTCTCCTCACACTGGGGAGGACCATCTACTTTACGCAGTTCACCAATTCAAATGCTCATTTCTTCTGGAAGCAACCTTACAGCTATACACAGAAATAATGTTTTACCAGCTATCTGGTATCCCTTAGCCCAGTCAAGTTGACAGATGGAATTAACCATCACAAGTGACAACCACTGCTTGTCAACTTGGCACCTATATGCATCACCTTAAACCATACTTAATCTCCAAACAGGAACAATAACAAGGTTATAATTTCACCTAACATGATATAACTATCCTACATACAACTGAAAACACTAGTCCCTCCCCCCAGATGAGGATGTAAAGTCCTTGAATGATGTTTACTCTTCTCTGGACATCCTGTGACTTGAATACTATAATGTAAAATTAACGATACTTAAATACTGATATAAAGTCAGTACAGCTTATGTTACATGATAAGGGGATAATAGAAGAAAGAAAAAAAAGTTGTTTGCTTAGTTATGTATATATATACACACACAAACATTCGTAACAAAATAAGGAGGAAAGACTCATGATAATTAGTCCTCCTCCTTAACTAGTCACATGGTCATAAGCAGGTTTTTATAACTACTTCCTTCTATTATCCATTCTATATTCCTTTTGCCTTCAGCAAGCACCTGAGATGGTCACGGTTAATTACCTAGTAAGGTGATTCATTCTTGAAGGGTCTGGGCCATTAGTAGTCGTCTTTGGATGGGTTGTTGTACTTCTCAATAACTTTAATCACAGGTCATGGTAATACTAAGAAACATGCTAAGGGATTTCGTGTATTCCAGAAATACTCTCTCTTACCTCCATTGTGGAGTACTACCCCAATTTCACCTTGGGATTCATGATCATTTACCCCAGCCAACACTGTAACTCCTTTCCTTGCTTGATTCAGAGGTGTTAGCAGCCAAAAATAGCCAGGTAGCAGTCTTAACTTCCAGTTCAATGGAACCATTGTTGTATCTCCTGGTGGAAGCATTCATTGCTCTCTCTGGAACTAAGATCTCCAGGCCAGTAGAGCATTAAGTCTTGGGAACAGGAATCAAAAAGTTTTCTAGTGGGTCCCTAGAGGTAATAGTAAATGGTGCCACTTCCGTTTCTGCCCCGTGATTCCTGGACCTGTGAATCCTGGTTATGGGAGAAACAATGCCATATGTTGGACACTTGACTTAAAACATATGCAGCCTCCTGGAGAACCTTGCCCCAGCCCTGAAAAGTATTGTTACCTAGCTGGTGCTAGCTGGTCATGGGGCCAGTCTATGTTTAAGTTAAATTGTTTGTTTTAATTAATTTATTTATTTTTGGCTGTGTTGGGTCTTAGTTGCTGCACGTGGGCTTTCTCTAGTTGCGGCGAGCGGGGGCTACTCTTCGTTGTGGTGCGCAGGCTCCTCATTGCGGTGGCTTCTCTTGTTGTGGAGCACGGGCTCTAGAGCGCAGGCTCAGTAGTTGTGGCTCGTGGGCTCAGTAATTGTGGCTCGTGGGCTCTAGAGTACAGGCTCAGTAGTTGTGGTGCACAGGCTTAGTTGCTCCGCGGCATGTGGGATCTTCCCAGACCAGGGCTTGCACCTGTTGTCCCCTGCTTTGGCAGGCGGATTCTTACCCTCTGCACCACCAGGGAAGCCCTGAATTGTTTTCTAAAATCCCTGTTGTATAAGTATTATTGGGGGATATCACTTAACTTTTAATATTTCAGTTGGACTTTTGGGGGGGAATTTTTCTTTTAATAGGACTTAATGCTCATGGTAACAACATGAAGCAAAGCATGAGGATGGGGAGGTTCTCAAAAATCTGTATCTGGTTTGCTCGTAATTCCAGTCTAGTTAGTGCCATTATTTACCCCAGAAATTTCTACCCTGAAAATATGACTGTCTATATTCTATATTCAAGGAGGTCATATCTCCATAAGAAGTGCATGAAGGACAGTATATTTAAAAAAGAATTCTGTTGGCCAACCATGGCCAAAATAGACCTTCCCAAATGACTATGGGATTACATTTCTTTGGATTTAAGTGAAGAGTATTCTTTTATTCTCTATGTATGGAGGCCGTTTTTAGATGTCAGCCTCCGTAAGTGTAGTTTGGGGGATTATTTACAACTTCCATTTTAGCCATGTAATTCCCCTCCCCCCATTGTCTCATCTCAGTACTTTACATCTGGTACCATATTGCTGGACCTAGCCTCCACTGAGAATTTCACCTCCATTTTCTAGACTTATTGTTATACTTGATATTATTCTCTTTATCCTTGTCCAAAATATATTGTCATACATTTTACCAGTTGCTAGAGATATATCTTATTCTCTGTACTTTTTAAAAATGGAACTTATTATTAATTTGTAAGCTTGTTTCCTAGGTTTGCAAATAGTCCTATCCATTGTCCATATTTAAGACAAGTTCCTTTTAACAAACTCACTTTCTTCGCTGATTTTAAAATCTAGTAGCCACCATGAAGTATGAAGTATGAAGGATTATGCCACTTTCCTATTAGTTCCTTCGTTGTGTACACATCAGGGAATAAATGTTCTTCTAAAAATATTTTAAGAGAGAAAATAAAGAAGATACCTATTATGTTAGCTGGAATATATGATACATCTCTGGAGAAATAAGCTTATTGCAAGTAATTAGGTTTCTGGCTTCTGTCTGCTCATGATTCAAATGCTCTTAAAGAGTGAAGGCTAAATATGAGATGTACATTGTTGAAGTGATGTATGCAGGGCAGTCAACTGTATCATCCATTACTTATAAGGATAAGTTATTATGGGGCTTGACTAGTTCAATTGTTTGTTTCTAGAAGCATTTTAAAGTACTAAGCTGTATCATTTTTCAAAAGGAGAAAGTAACAATTTTTCTTATAAATTAACTAATATAATTGCAAATGAGCCTCAAAATTTATTCGGTTAAAATTTCAAAGTAAGTAAATAAAAACCCACAACCAAAAAAGCATAACACACTACTCAAAGCAGCATCTGTGGCCTCAGTTGCTTTCTTGGAGACTGCAAATATACTAGTGTTACATGAATATTGATGTCATCATAGCTGCCAGTTCCCAAGTATCTTGTTCTAGATTGTGAAAATTCTTGAGATAAGTAAGGTAATTTTTTGATTGTTTAGGAATAAAACTAATGCATTTTGAGGTTAATGACCTTAAATAAAAATAATACATATTTTGCATCATAAAATACTTTTGGTAGTCATTCTGCAATAGCCATTAGTATTTTGGCAATTATTCCTACATCATTTTCACACACACACACACACACGCACAGAGACACAACAGTGATAGTATTATATAAGCCATTGTATTGACCCTTTTTCAAATGGGATAATACCTTTTCCCTGTTTTCCCCTTTGCTGAGCTCTACTTATCTTTATCTACATCAGACTCTATCCCTGCCCCAGATGTGACAATATGTTTATAATTTCATATGTCTCACTGTGCTCATATATCATATATATGATATACATATGTAGATTTACATATTTATAATTAAATGATCTTTGTGTAGTCTATACATGTATTTTTTTCTGTATTCTACAGTACAAACGTTTTTCATATCTATCAACATACCCAAACGCCACACTTACATGTTATCACTGTTAGCTTTTATAACCCTGGGTTCATAGTATACACATTTATTATTTAAGCATACCTTGTAGAAACCATCCATGTCAACTAGTATACCTCCAATTTATTTCTTTTAATTCCTCACATAATAAATTTGGTATTATTTATTCATCCATATACTTATTGATATCACTTACTGATAATACTTTTTTTCCGTTGATTTTTTTTCCACCACAGAATACTATAACAAAGATCATGTACTTTATCCTTAAATTCTGTTTTTTTTTTTTTTTTTCAATCGGCATAGATTTCCAGGAGAGGGCTTTTTGGGTCAAAGAGTCTGTTAATATTATCCATTTGGTTTCTAAAAAGGCTATCAAAATTCACAGTCCTCTGGCAGTATGCAAGTGTGTCCTCATATCCAGGCCATCTGCTGTTGTTATCAACTGTGTAAATTTCTGTCTGATGGATGTTATCTAATACTTTATTGTTAATTTGAGTTTGAGCGTCTTTTCATGTGCTTATTGGCTCTTCATTTTATTTTTATATGAATTGTTATTGTTGATTAGAGCTAGATTCAGATGCATTAAATGAAACACTCAAAATAATAGTGCAATGAACCATACAGACAGGTGATTTTCTTTGTTATAAAAGAAATCTAGGGTAGAAAATGCAAGTATTGGTGATTTCTGCTGTGATCTGGGTTCTGGGTCTACTGAGTGCTCTGCCATGCCATTCTACTTGGTTCACTATCATGCGCTGGAACTTTAGCTATTAAATTCCAGACACCTGGAAGGAGGAAGAAGAGGAATAAGTGCTTGCTCCTTAACTTTAAAATAAATCTTTCTTAAATGCACATATTCATTTTTCTTGCGTATATTACACTGGCTCAAAGGTAGGTATTGCTGCACATATTTAGAGAAGTAGTTTGCAAAATGTAGTTCTTTCTGCTTTTGACTGGGTGCCCAGTTTAAAGGCAGGTTTCTGTTACTAAGGAAGAAGGCAAGAATATACATTAGGAAGCCACAGGTATTCTCTGCCACCCATATCCTCGCGTATATTGCTACTGGATTGTCTTTTCTCTTAATTTTTTAAAATTTATTTTATTGAAGTATAGTTGATTTACAATGTTGTGTTAATTTCTGCTATATAACAAAGTGATTCAGTTATAAATATGTATGCACATTCTTTTTCATATTCTTTTCCATTATGATTTATCACAGGAAATTGAATATAGTTCCCTGTGCTATACAGTAGGACCTTGTTTATACATTCTATATATAAGTTTGCCTCTGCTAATCCCAAACTCCCAGTTCATCCTTCCCCCGCCACCCTCTTCTTCTTGGCAACCACAAGTCTGTTCTCTATGTCTTTGAGTCTGTTTCTGTTTCACAGATAAGTTCATTTGTGTCATATTTTAGATTCCACATATAAGTGATATCATATGTTATTTGTCTTTCTCTTTCTGATTTACTTCACTTAGTAAGATAATCTGTAGGTCCATGCGTATTGCTGAAAATGGCATTACTTCATTCTTTTTTATGGCTGAGTAGTATTCCATTGTACATATGTCCCACATCTTCTTTATCCATTCTTCTGTCGATAGACATTTAAATTGTTTCCATGTCTTGGCTATTGTGAATAGTGCTGCTATGAACATAGGGATGCATGTATTTCAACGAACTATTAGCAAACCAAATCCAACAATGCATAAAAAAGATCTTTTCTATTAATTTTAAGGTACTTCCCTGCGACCTACATTTGCAAATATTGGTCTAAGTATAGAATTTGTTTATGTAATATTTTACTGCATAATACCGTTAATTTTCATATGGTCAAATAGCTCCATTTCTTCTAAGTTTTTTGAGTTGGTTAGGAGCTTTTCCCGAATCATTGGATGTACATGATTATATAAAGTTTTCTAAGAATATTGTTGCTTTATTCTGTGTATTTAAATATGTAACCAATATGTACATACATTTGTAAATGTTTTTCATATCTATCAGACATATCCAAGGGTGGCTAAGGTTCTAAATTATCTTTTTTTTTTTTTTTTTTTAGATTCCATATATATGTGTTAGCATACAGTATTTTTTTTTCTGTTTCTGACTTACTTCACTCTGTATTATCCTTTTACTTAATGGATATTAGGTATGTTACCATTATGGATTAAAATGATAAAATTCATCATCTTTTTTCTCACTGAATTAAAGTACCACACTTGCCATTTATTTTCTTTTCATGTATACTGGAATCTACTTCTGGACTTTCTCTTCTTATATATTTCCTATTCTTTTGTCAACATTCATAGTGGTCTGAGGTCATAATTTTTAGGGCTTGGCAAATTACAGTGCATGGGTCAAATCCAGCCCACTGCCTATTTTTGTAAATCAAGTTTTATTGGAACATGATTGTGCCTATTCATTTTGTATCATATATGGTTCTCTTCTGCTACATTAGGAGAGTTGAGTAGTTGTGACAAATTGCGTTGCCACAAAACCTAAAATAATAACTGTCTGTTCCTCTACAGAAAAGTTTGCTGGTTCCTAAGTAACTAACTGGGTAGCACTTCACCAAATTTATAGATTTTCAAAAACTAAACATCTGCACATGTTTAAATATTACATGTGTTAACTGTTTTGAGTAATAAGTAAGATGACATATATAAATACCATTACAAATTATATAGTTAAATTATCAAAACCGTTTTTTGGTATCAAAAAGACTGTCAATTAAGTAGAGGATTAGATAGTAAAACATTTCATATTAGAATTTATTTTTCACTATTAAGTTGTCATTTTAGGGGTAAACATTCCTAATGGGGATCATATTACATTATATTTAAATAATTTTGTTATTTTATTACAGGAAACTTCAAGCATACATTTAAAAAATTAAAGAACTGTATAATGAACCTCTAAGTACATATTACCCACTTTTAATAATTATCACCAAATGGCTAATCTTATTTCATTTATCCACCTAATCTCTTTTTACAACCTTAATATTTTTAAAACAAACCCCAACATCATATTATTCCATCTGTAAATATTTGAGCATGCATTGTTAAAGGTTAAGGACTTTTTTTTTTTTTTTGCGGTACACGGGCCACTCACTGTTGTGGCCTCTCCCGTTGCGGAGCACAGGCTCTGGACGCGCAGGCTCAGCGGCCATGGCTCACGGGTGCAGCTGCTTCGCAGCATGTAGGATCTTCCCAGACCGGGGCACAAACCCGTGTCCCCTGCATCGGCAGGCGGACTCTCAACCACTGCGCCACCAGGGAAGCCCAAGAACTTTTTGTTTTAACAAATCCACATCACTATTATAACACCTAAAAAAATACTGTTACTATCTTTATATAATCAAGTATCCAATCAGTGTTTAAATTTTTATATTTCCTTCGTAAGTTTTTTTTCATGACTGGTTTCTTCTAATCAAGATGCAAAGGTGTTCCACAAATTGCAATTAGCTGTTATTTCTTAGGTATCTTCTAATCTGTGAATTCTTGTTCCCTTTCTTCCTCCTTGCAATGAATTAATTGAAGACACTAGGCTGCTTTGTTCTTTATAGATCCCCACATTATGGATTTTGCTGGTTGCCATCTTTTTCACATATTTTTCTGTTATCTGTATTTTCTGTAAACAGGTAGTTAGATATAGATCTGGATAAGATTCAAGTTCACATTTTTTTTGACCAGTATTAGTCATCAACTGTCCTGTGTATTCCACTTGTTTTTATCAGGAAGTACATGATGTCTGGGTTTCTCTCCAGTATGAGCTCTCAAGTATTGTGAAATTGACACATCTGTTATACAGTTATCTATCAGCTACTCACTAAATTTTGTTGGTTGTTATGGAGATTCGTTATTTTATTATTTCATTAGATTCATTATCTCATTACAAAGTGGTGATATTTTAGGTTTATCATTATTTCTTCATCTGTTAGCTGAAAATCACTTACAAAGTAAAACAACTCTCATCAAATATCTGTTACACTTAGGTACAGTTCTTGTAGAGGAAAAATAAATACTTGATTCTTTCCCTTAGTTTACAAGTCATCCAAATATTTTGGTTTCCTGGCATCCTCTAAACATAATGTGTGGGGTTTTTTTTTTTTTTGGTTTTATTAATTACTTCTTAAGTACCACCATGCTTAAATTGCCCCAAATTTGGCTAGTAAAAGTTCCTTTTGTTACTTCTTAAGTCCTTTTGATTAGACGTCAGTGATCTTCCTTGCTTATCTGTTAAGTGAGATGATCCAGATATTTCTTGTATATTTTTGGACCCAGTGTGAAAACCCCTTGGCTTTCTGAGGATTAGAATTTGAAATCACTTTTCATTTTTCACATTGTTTCATAAATGTATCAATGGGAAAATACTTCATATATTGTCTCATTTATGAACTCCATTTCTCATATTTTTCTTTAAATAGTTCCCAAATGTGTGAAAGAAATATTTTATACTTATTAAAAATCTCAGCTGTCATTTCTTTCTATAGCACTGACTATGGTGTTGAATCCCTTTTTGTACATGAAAAATGTCACTCTATGCCATCCGTTTTTATTTACTTTGTATTTCTTTGGAAAGTAATCATAATTTTAGGAATATGTGTATATATCTACATATACATATGTATATGTATCCAAATAATATAATGAGAAAATTAAAGGAGAATATAAGCTTATTTTAGCTTTATTTTATGAATACTAAGTAGATATATATCAATTTTACCTAAATATGAAAATGTAAGATTTACCCCAATATAAAGCTATAAAGGAAAATATGGTTTATTCTGGCCTAAGTGACTTTATCATTGAATGTAAACATACCTAGAGAAATAAACACAACAACCAAAAACCAAAAAGCAAGGCAAAACAAGCCATAGGGTTGAAAGCCAGGTTCTGAGTTCACATTTCTCTCTCTGAGGATAGATTAACTGGTATTACATATAAATTATTACCTATTGTAAACCCCAATATCATGAGAGAATGCATAGTTGTTGTTTTTAAAAAATAGTACATTGCATAATTTACAACTGTTAAAAACTATAGATAAGTTTTGTTTTTAGGCAAAACATTTTTAAAGCAGTGATACACACACACACACACACACACACACACACACATACACATTAGATAAGTAATTTCTCTTCTCCAGTTTGAAACTGCATGAAAGCATCAATACATTAATGTTGACATTATTATGTAATAATTCTAGATCCTGATCAAGAACCTTAGTTCACAAACATTTTGAAAGGACCTTAGATTAATGAAGTTTCATTAATGACATATTCCTGTATCACGGGTTATGAAAGTACCTCAGGATCGAGTTTTAGAAAGCATTTACATAAATTTTCTGAATCTTTTTTTGAAATAGCTAATGTGGTTATATTCTGCCAAACGTGTGCTTAGTAGAGGGTTTCCTATTAATGCAAATGTGTTTAGAATAATAACATAAGACACTGTTTTAAGTAGGTAATGTAGTTTGCCAGAAACGAGTATAGCATAAGATGCATTTTTATTTGACTCATATTTATTTAATGATCTATAATTTAATGGTTCTTAATTCTGAAAATTACTCAAAAATAACAATGGGAAATATATATTTAAATTTTGTTTATGAGTTTCCCTCTGTCAAAAGGGAAGACCAGATAGCCTGAAAAAATATCTTACTGTAAACAAAAAGAATGCCGATTAAATATGACACACATGCACATACATACACACATACACGTACATAAAAGTTTCAGGAAACTAATGGATACTGACTAAAGGATAAAAATAAAGTGAAAATAGGAACCTATAGAGATAAGCAATTTATAAACTTGCTGGTTGTTCTTGGGAAAATTTTGAGCTTCCATTTTTTAGATGGGTACATCCAGTACTGGGGACAGGAGACAAAGCCAGGACACATATAGATGGGATGACTCATAGGAAATGCCAATCTAAAACCAGAGTCCTGGAGAGTAACATGCTTAGTGAGTAAGAGAAGTAAGAAAAGATGCTTTACAGAGAGAAAAATAAAAACAAGCACTTTTCTGCCTTGAATTTAGCCCTGGGGCTACGAGAGAGATGTCAATAAATACAGTCTCCTGAGAATTCAAAACCTCAAAATGAATACCATATATAAAATAGATTTGTGACCTGAATTTATCATACTTCTGGTTCAAAGCAATCTTAAACTATAAATTATTTTCAAATTAGTTCCTCATTGGTAGTGCTTATAGACAACTGGCAGAAGCAATCATAGTTTCTCTCTAAAGAAACCCTCCTTAACTAGGGGACTGAAATAATTTCACAGATAAGGTTTCATTAACATAAACTCATAATAAAACATCAGAAAATATATGAGAAGAAAAGCACTATGAATGAATGAGACAGTAGAACTAAGCAGAAGTAATAGAAACAAATAGAAAACAAAATCAGATTCTCACTGTTTTCATATTTAGATGCCAGAATGTATATATAAAACCAGTATGTGTGTGTGTGTGTATATACACACACACACACATAATGGAGATATTTATCTGTCATCTACTTATCTGAATCAAGAGAATCCTTAGGAATAGGAGACTATGAAAGGTGTCCAGACAGCCAGACAGGTTAGAAAAAGAACCTGTGAAACTTCAGGAAATGAGAAAAATGTTGAAAGTAATAATTCAATCAACAGCAGATCAGACACAATAAAAGAAAGAATTGGTGAAGTTGAAGGGAGAACTGAAGAAATTACACAATGGACAGTAGGAATAGAATATACATGAGATATTGAGAGACACGAAGGACGGCTTGAGATAATCTAATATGTGTTAAAACAGTCTTAACACTGTTTTATAAACCAAGTATCTCCCTCTTTTTCCATATCATCTAATGTCTTTCAAGAAAGTTTTCTCAAAGAATTATTAATTTTCTCCAAGAAAAATAGTTTGAATTTTGTACTAGTATTGTTCCTAGATACCTTCTTCTAAAATTGATCTGTAGATTGTATCATTCCAAACAAAAATTATAATAGGTTTTGTTATCAAACTTGACAGTTATAAAATTAATGTAGAACAAAACAGATCAAGAAGAACCAAGACATAGTTAAAAAATGAACATGTTTAGGTCTTGGCCAAACCCAATAGCAACAATTGTTATATAACTTTAGCAATTAATGTGACATTAGCACTGAGATATTCAAGAAAGAGTCCAATGAAGAAGAATAGAGATTTACAGACAAATCCACACAAATATGAAAAGTATTTGATAGAAGTATTTTTGCAGATCGGTGGGGAAAGAGTGGATCATTAATAATGCTTTAAGAACAGTTGATTACGCATGTGAAAATATTTAAAATTTGTGACTACATTATTCATGAATCACTGTTCACAAATTCCAGTTGGAGTAGAGACATAAGTGTGCAAAAACAAATCTTTTAAAACTTTTGAAGTAAATAATGGAGAATCTTTGTGATATAAAGGAAAATATTTAAGTATTCATTAACAATAAACAATAAAGAAAAATGTACAAACCATAAGAACAATATTGAGAAATTTGACTCCTGTAAAATTAAGATTTTAAAAATCTAAACATTTTATAAAATACAAAGATAAGCCATAAACTTGTCTTCATTAAAAATATACTTGAAGGGCTTCCCTGGTGGCGCAGTGGTTGGGAGTCTGCCTGCTGATGCAGGGGACGCGGGTTTGTGCCCCGATCCGGGAGGATCCCACATGCCGCAGAGCAGCTGGGCCCGTGAGCCATGGCCGCTGAACCTGCGTGTCCAGAGCCTGTGCTCCGCAACGGGAGAGGCCACAACAGTGAGAGGTCCATGTACCGCAAAAAAGAAAAGAAAAAAATATATATATACTTGAAGATATATGTAACTGTATATGTAACTAACAAAGGATTAGTATCAGTGATATGTGAAAAATACCCCATACACAGAATAAAATCTTTAGAATTACCCTGTAAAATGGCCAAAGGCATAAATATATATTTTCTAGAAGAGGAAATAAGAATGGTTAATAAATCTATAAAAATACATGCAATATTACTGGTAATCAGGGAAATATAAATTAAAAACAAAATGAGATACCATTTCAAATCTACCACCAAAGTTGGCAGACCCTAAAACATCCAGAATCAAGTTGTTAGAGTATATAGAACAATGCTTATAATTTTGTCTGCTGGTGAGAGGTAAATTGGTACAATCTCTTTGTGAAACAACTTGTTATTACCTTGTAAATTTGAGTATGTGCATACCTTATAATATGATAATTTCAACTATAGGGATATAATCCAGAGAAGCTCTACTGAATGTGGATGAGGAGACAAGAGCATTCTTGGCTACATTTCTTATAATAGAAAAAAGTCAGAATAATCCAAATGTCCAGCGACAGAACAATGAATATGTAAATTGCAGTGTATTTATACAGGGGAATACAATGCAGCGGTGAAAATGAACTATAACTAAATGCATAAATGTGCAAAATTAATACTATAATAGAAATGGAAAACGTAAGATTCTAGAACATGGTTACTTTATGTGGGTGAGATATGGAATGGGGAGGAACAGGGGCTTGAGAGTCATATTATTTTTTTTTCTTTAGATAGTATGTAAATGGGTGCTTGTTTCTCTGTCTTTTCAGTGGCCCATATATAATTGGTCATGCCCCTCCTTGAGGATTTGCATTAAATCAAGAGTTTTACCAGTACAGCATTAATATATTATTAATTTTTTTACCCTCAAAACCTACAACATAATACTTGAGACATAATTATCATACAAGAATAGTTGCTTGTCTTTACTATTTATAACCATGTCTTTATTATATCTAAAGTATTCCTGGGTAGCAGTTTCAGATTAAATTTCTCCCTTTGCTGTAATGAACTAATGTTTTACTCTAATAGAAATTTAATTTTGATTAGATAGACTTTTGTTATTTTCCAAGATGCAGGGGCAGTGGTATTTTAGATGGTTTGGTCAAATATGCTAAACATCATCATGTGTTTTCAGAACTTTTCACAGTACTATCCTGATACATTCCTCAAACTCCCAGAACATAGACATAGAATAATGGGGTTGTATGAAATATTGGTGGGGAAAGATATATAGAGGCAGACAGATTTCCAGAATTCTCAAACTCATGAGTTACATACCTAAAAGTTGAAGGAAATTATACATTAAATAATATAATGAAATAAAGAGAATGAAAAATAAACAAGAGAGAAAACATCCCCCAAATCTAGTGCTTCCGCATGTAAATGGCTCCTCATTACCATTCTGAAATGGTTTGCTTAAAAATCAAGGAGGATTTCTTCTAAAACCAGAGCCTTGACATTTAAAAATTTTTCCTCTTTTGTCCTTCCTCTGTTTTGAGTCATCAGAACATTCTATCCTCCAATCCATTCCTATAGAATGTTTAATTGACTTTATCTTGGGTCTTAAATGAGGTTTATAACTTAGGAATCAGAATGGCTTTTTACGGCTCCATACCAAAGGTCAGAATTCCAGCTCTGTCTCTCTGGTCTTTATTAATCTCCTCCTTTAACAAAAGCACCTCACATCATATCTCACATTTGGTCTTAATTTGCAGGTAGAGACTATTCTTTCAGAAGCAGATGAGTTTATAATTCTCCTTGGTTCCTGGTCAGTTTTCTCCCTGACTTCTCTCCTTCAAGTCATAGCCCTCAATGAAGTCTTTGTTCTGATGAAATTACTTTTTCGAGTTCTATTTTCTCCCTCCTTCTTTTGACCTTTATTTTTTTGCCAAACCAATTTATTTATTTATTTATTTATTTTATTTTATTTTTTTTTGGTGGTACGCGGGCCTCTCACTGTTGTGGCCTCTCCCGTTGCGGAGCACAGGCACCGGACGCACAGGCTCAGCAGCCATGGCTCACAGGCCTAGCCACTCCACGGCATGTGGGATCTTCCCGGACCGGGGCACGAAGCCGTGTCCGCTGCATCGGCAGGCGGACTCTCAACCACTGCGCCACCAGGGAAGCCCCCCAATTTATTTTTTAAATCCTATTCTTTTTTGCTTTATACGTATTGCTCTGGGAAAAATCACAATCTCATGATATCAGTGATCATTTTCTGACTCTTTTCCATGATACTGTTTCTTAAGCTTATTAGATTAGTGTTTTAAGGTGTCTATAAAGAAGGATGAAAATGGTAATGATATTAGCTAGCCATTCTGGATATTATGGTGGTCCTTCTTTCTTCTCATCTCACTTTCCATTATGCCCCACCTGGTCATACTAAGCCAAACATTTGATCTTTCTGTCTTGCAGTGATAGATTCAGGAATGGCTCAGACTAGGCTTAGATGGGTCAATGCACGTAGAGGACAGATTTGCTGGGCACATGTGGGACAGAATATTCTTGTGTTTGAGAACTATGAAAGTGATATTTTCTATCTCTTACTAGATGTGAACCCCAAAATGTGTAGGTTCAAATTCACTGGTGTCTATATGGTGAGGAGGGACCAGCCTTAGAGTAAAACTAACATTGCGCACTAAGGAGAGTTAGAAAACTTGGGTCCAGGATGACATTTCTGAGTCTTTGAACCCTGCTGATGCCCATCCTCACCACAGCTTCTCTTATGTCAGCTAAAAATTTTTCTTATTTTAAGTCAGTTTAAGTTATATTTTTCATTACTTTCAATCATATCCATCCTAAGGGTTACACTAGTCTTCATTAAATATCTATTCTGTGTCAAATCCTGAAGTTGACATTTTAAATATTTTATAACTTTAATAGGCGCTGCTTAATAGCAGGTTCTCTCAACCTCAGCAACATTGATTTGGGGGCCACATAATTCTTTGTTGTGGGATTTTGTCCTGTGCACTGTAGGATGTTTAGCAACATCCCTGGCCTTTACCTGCTAGATGCCAGTAACACGTACCAGTTGTCACAGCTAAGCATATCTCTTGATACTGCCAAATATCCGCTGTCAGACAAAGTCATATTTGGTTGAGAAAACTATATTAAAGGAAAGCATATTGATCTTATTTACACATGAAGGAATGGAGGATATAAATGTTTAAGTAAATGGATCAAAGACTGCGAAACTAGAACATGCAAGCACCAAGGTTTTGCAACCCCCAAACTTTAGTTCTTTAGCTTCATTAGTCACTGCTAAAAAGAAGTACACTTACTACATATATACTAGTTGGAAGGTGATTAGTTCAAATATAAGGCAGTTGTTATTATTATTATTGTTAGTATTTTGGTGTATGGTACCAGTATGTTGAAAGCACAATGCTCAGCATGGTGCACTCCTACAGGAACTACTCTTTTCTCCTAATGCCCCAAAGTGGGCTGTGTTGTCTTTCCATTTGGATGAATCTCCTGCAAGTTCCACAACTTCTTCAGTCACTGTTAGATAATATAAATGCTTTACAGGCTCTTTTACTTAAAATAACTATCTAATTTCAGAAATTAAATGGCCAGTCTAATATATTTTTCAAATTCTTCATTTTTATTTAAATTTAATTTTCTCCTCTCTTACAACTCAGTCTTATTTCAGGCTAGAAACTAGGAGGCAGAGTGGCGCTTGTATTCAGCTTTTTGTCTTTTCCCACATCCTTTCTTCTCTTCCCCTGCTCACTGTTTCCTGGTTCCTAATCTGAGACTAGAGCTCAGAAAGGGAAGAGACTTGAAGATGAGGAAGAACTTTACTTTCTTGGTAGCGATGTTCTCTGGTATGGGTACTTTCTGGCATTGGGGGTATTCTAAGCTGACTTTTGTCGTGAGATACTCAGAAGCTAATCAAGGATATTGCTTTCTCTCAATATTACAGAGTTGATGCTTTTCGTCTGGGTTGCCATGGTATTCTTGTTTTAGCCCCCAGATATTTGTCTGTTACCTATATTTGGGTAAACTAAAATAAATCCAGTCTTGTTCACTACCAAGTATTTCATATCTGATCAGCTAGAAATAGGTCCGTTTGACTCATAATTGAAAGAAGTATAACCCACTCTACTTTCTGTGTCCCTAGCCAGAATGCTAGCCTTATAGCCTCTTACCTTTGGAATTTTCCAAGCTGCAGTCCAGTGTCAGTCTCAGCCTCCCCTATAACTTTAAGAGGCATGGGCCGATCTCTGGAGCAGTAATGAATGATGATCCCTCCTCATCGTAAGAGACAGGGAATCACCTCCCTCCTCTCTTATATGAGATGTAAAGAGAGGAAATGCCACAACATTCCTACAAATTCCTCCCAAAAATCTCTCTGTTCATTTCTTCAGCTTCAAACCTCTTACTTAGCCTGGAAAAGGATGATAGGCCAAAAGTTACTACATATATTTTAGATCACTAATATCACAAGTACTCCATTCATGGTCTATCTGCTCACTGTGGAATATGGGGATGCTTGTCACTGTGGTGTTATTCTCAGTTTTTGTGACCTCTCTCAAAAATGAAAGGGAAAGTGTCCACTTTAAGCATCTTATTAGGCATAGATAAAACGTAAACTCATTGCAATGCATATAGCAAAAGATAGTTGGATTCATTTCAGGAGAACTGACTATGGTCTTGGATCTGTTTCATTAACTCAGTGACCTTGGAGGAGTTACTTGGCCTTTTTAAGCCTCAGCTTCCTCATCTGTCAGAAGGATATCTACTTTATTAGACTTAAATGCCTGAAGTAGTTGATTCACAATAAGATGGCTATGGGATGTAATTCTAGAATATGTACTTCTCTGCCTTGCAATTTTGAAGTATCACTAGCATAAGTGACCATTGAGCTTATTGAAATTAGCCAACCATATTATCAAATGTCAAGTTTATAAACATGTTCTTTGATTTGTTTGACATGGATTAGAAAGGGCAGAGAAATATGTCTTTCGCTAACAACAGGCAAAAGTGTTCATTATTATTAACTATTTTAAGCCTGTATTTTATAGGTACTTAAACCATAGTGTACATTCTAAAGATCATAACATAAAATGCTCAATTTCCAGAATTCAAATATTTGTATACGTATTTATCATACCACATTTGTATGGGAAGGGTTCCTTTAGGTAGACATTATGGTTGGTTTCCTCAAATCCACCTCACCTCTGGCCGATTGTATAGCCATTTTGGTGATTGGCCAAAGCTCTACAACTTAACCTTAGTTAATCTAAGGCAGAGGTAGTAACTCCACATGTCTTGTTAGCAACTGGTTCAGAAACCCACCTTTAAGCACATCAGTGATTGACATCCCACTACTGCTTTATGAGTGGACATGTGACCTACATCGGGCCATTAAAACTGGCAGAAGGTCCTTTTCATGATTAGGGAGGGGCTTGTGCCACTTCCCATGCAGCAGACAGAATTGAGAAAGCAAGGGCTTCCAGAAGCCATTGTACAACCACGGAGGAAGCAGCCTCAGGATGAAGCCTAACACTGTACTACAGAGTACAGAGCATCAGACTAGAAAGAGCCAGGGTCTTCAAATACTTTTCAGAACTGCCTTTCCTCTGGACTTCCAGAATTATGAACCAGCAGAATAGTTTCCTTTTATTCATCATACGAAAAGCAAAAAGAACACCATCTGTAAAAATGTGTTCTTTTCATTGTTTTACTCTTACCCTGTCTTTGGGCACTCAAATCATTTCAAAGGGCTTATGTACTTATTGAAATATATCATCTTATTTGTTCTATTTCAGCCTTTCCATTTCTGCAAAGGTAGAAGATTTTGAATGAGTGCTTTATTATTTTTAAGCTGATAGGTTTTTAAATATAGGCATATCTTGGAGACTTTTGGGGTTCAGTTCCAGACCACCACAATAAAGCAAATATCACAGTAAAAGTCACACAAATTTTTTGGTTTTCCAGTGCATATAAAAGTTATGCTTACACTATACTGTAGTCTGTTAAGTGTGCAATAGCATTATCTCTAAAAAAACAATGTACATACTTTAAAGATACTTTATCGCTAAAAAATGCTATAGTTTTCAGGGAGTAGCAATCTTTTTGCTGGTGGAGGGTCTTGCCTCAATGTTGATGTTGGATGTTGATGTTGCTGACTGACCAGGGAGGTAGTTGCTGAAGTCTGGGACAGCTGTGGCAATTTCTTAAAATAAGACAGCAATACAGTTTGCCACATGGATTGACAAACGATTTCTCCGTAGTGTGCAATGCTGTTTGATAACATTTTACCTACCATAGAAGAATTTTTTTTCAAAATTGGCATCAGTCCTCTCAAACACTAGTGCTGCTCTATCAACTAAGTTTATGTAATATTCTAAATGTTTTATTGTCATTTCAACAGGCTTCACAGCATCTTCACCAGGAGTAGATTCCATCTCAATAAACCACTTTCTTTGCTCAACCATCAGAAGCAACTCCTCATCCATTAAAATTTTACCATGAGATTGCAACAATTCAGTCACATCTTCAGGCTCCACTTCTAATTCTTATGCTTTTGCTCTTTCCACCACATCTGCAGTTACTTCCTCCACTGAAGTCTTGAACCCCTCAAACTCATCCATGAGGATTGGAATCACTCTCTTCTAGACTCCTGTGAATGTTGATATTTGACCTCTTCCATTGAATCGTAAATGTCCTTAGTGGCATCTAGAATGGTAAATCCTTTCCAGAAGATTTTCAACTTATTTTGCCCAGATTCATCAGAGGAACCACTATCATGGCAGCCATAGCCTTACAAAATGTATTTCTTAAATGATAAGACATGAAGGTCGAAATTATTCTTGATCCATGGCTGCAGAACGGATGTTGTGTTAGTGGGCATGGAAACAACATTATTGGGCATGAAAACAACATTAATATCCTTGTACATCTCCATCAGAGCTCTTGGGAGACCAGGTACATTGTCAATGAGCAGTAATATTTTTAAAAAATCTTTTTTTCTGAGTAATAGGTCTCAACAGTGGGATTAAAATATTCAGTAAACCATGTTGTAAACAGATGTGCTGTCTTCCAGGCTTTGTTGTTCCATTTACAGAGCACAGGCAGAGTAGATTTAGCATAATTCTTAAGGGCCATAGGATTTTTGGAATGGTAAATGAGCATTGGCTTCAACATCAAGTCCCCATCTGCATTAGCCCCTAACAAGAGAGTCAGCCTGTCCTTTAAGCTTTGAAGCCAGGTGTTGATTTCTCCTCTCTAGCTGTGAGAGTCCTAAATGGCATCTTCTTGCAATACAATGCTCTCTTGTCTAAGTTAAAAATCTGTTGTTTAGTGCAGTCACCTTCATTAGTGATCTTAGCTAGATCTTCTGGATAACTTGCTACAGATTCTACATCAGCACTTGCTGCTTCACTTTGCACTTTGATGTTTTGGAGACTCTTCTTTTCTTAAACCTCATGAACCAACTCTGTTAGCTTTAAGCTTTTCTTCTGCAGCTTCCTCACCTCTCTCAGCCTTTAGAAAATTGAAGAGAGAGCGAGGGCCTTGTTCTGGATTAGGCATTGACTTAAGGGAATATTGTGGCTGGTGTGATCTTCTATTCAGACCACTAAACCTTTCTCTGTATCAGCAATAAGGCTGTTTCACCATCTGATCATCTGTGGGTTCACTGGATTAGTACTTTTAATTTCCTTCAAGAACTTTTCTGTTGCATTCACAACTTGACTAACTGTTGGGCGCAAGAGTCCCAGCTTTCAGCCTATCTTGGCTTTCCACAAGCCCTCCTCACTAAGCTTAATCATTTCTATCTTTTGACTTAAAGTGAGAGATGTGATACTTTTTCTTTCACTTGAACACTTTGTGTTTTTGAAGACATTGTAGGGTTATTAATTGGCCTAATTTCAATATTGTTGTGTCTCAGGGAATAGGAAGACCGTAGGAGAGGGAGAGAGACAGGGAAATGGCAGTTCAGTGGAGCAGTCAGAACACTCACACATTTATCAGTTAAGTTCGCTATCTTTTATGGGTGCAGTTTGTGGCACCCTAAACAATTGCAATAGTAACATCAAAGATCACAGATCATTATAACTAACATAATAATTGTGAAAAAACTTGAAATATTGCAAGAATTATCAAAATGTGATACAAAGACATGAAGTAAGTAAATGATGTTGGAAAATGGTGCCAACAGACCTGCTCGATGCAGGGTTACCACAAACCTTCAATTTGTTAAAAAAATGCACTATCTGTGAAGTACAATAAAGTGAAGTGCAATAAGTGAAGTGCAATAAAATGAGATATTCCTGTATATGATTCTTAAAAATACAAAAATACCCCAAGACGGTAACATCCTTTTACAGTCATAGTGTGTGGTGTTTTTATATCTCTTTTACATATGCATATTTTAAGAAATTTCTGTTGAAATTATCCTATTATTATGAGCTATTATTTCAAGTCACCCACACACAACCTTTATTCCTCACCTACTGTTCTAATCATGGCACCGCTTAATTCAGTAATCTTATAACCTTCAGTTTACCTGTAATTCAACTTAACATATTCTCTCATAGTCTCTCTAATCATACCTTTTTGTTTCTTGTTTAAATCCTTTTACTCTTTTTGTCCTTTAAGATTTTATTATGTATTATGTATATATAAAATATTGGAAGAGAATATATAGAATACATTTAAAGGTATATCAGTATATATCTCAATATATATGCTTAATATTGAAAGAGAAGGCAAAAGATAAACCAAACAAAGCAAATCCCTCCCCAAAACCCCAAAAGTAGAAAAAAACCTTTGCTAAAAGTTTTCAGTAAAATTCTGCTTGAGGAAATTATGCTATGTGAAATAAGCCAGTCATAGAAGAACAAATACTATATGATTTCTCTTGTATGAAGTATGTAAAATAGTCAAACTCATTGAAGCATAGAATAGAATGGTGGTTGTGAGGGGCTGGAGGGAATGGGAAATGAGGTATAAAATATCAGTTAGGCAAGATGCTTAAGTTTAGAGATCTGCTCTACAACATTGTGCTATCGATGCTGCTGCTGTATTATACATCTAAATTTCTATTCAGAGGGCAGATCTCATGTTAAGTGTTCTTACCACAATATAATAAGAAAATCTAATGACAACTTCTGTTAAAAGAAAATATATTTTTTAAAAAAGTATCTTATTCAGATGATTTCAAAACATTGAAAGCCATACCTAATATGTCACATATAGTAAGACTGAAGTAGCCTTTTATGTTTGTAACATTTTTCTTTTGAGGCCACCAAATTACAAACTAAAAACCCTTGAAACAGATTAAGACATTTATAGTTCACTATCGGTTAGCTGAAACCTTTAGCTAAGATTTGTTCTAATATGCTACACAGAAGCCTGAAATAATTTCCATTAGGGCTTTAAAAATAACATTCATGGGACTTCCCTGGTGGTGCAGTGGTTAAGAATCCGTCTGCCAATGCAGGGGACACAGGTTTGAGCCCTGGTCAGGGAAGGTCCCACATTGCCGCGGAGCAACTAAGCCCGTGTGCCACAACTACTGAGCCTGCGCTCTAGAGCCTGCGAACCACAACTATGAGCCCATGTGCCACAACTACAACTGAAGCCCATGCGCCTAGAGCCCGTGCTCCACAAGAGAAGCTACGGCAATGAGAAGCCCACAGACCGCAACGAAGAGTAGCCCCTTCTCGCCACAATTAGAGAAAGCTCGTGAACAGCAACGAAGACCCAACACAGCCAAAAATAAATAAATAAATAAATAAAGTTATTTAAAAAAAATAACACTCATAAGCTCACATGAATTGACTCATACTAATTAAAAGCACAAGGACATATTAAATTACATGTTTTAAGTGGCAATATGGCCACTTTTTTCTTTTATCTTTCTGTAATATAATAACTACACATAATTGCTTCTTATAGGACATTGTAAATTTGTTCTTTCGATTGCTGAGAGTGGACATAATCCAAGTAAACATGGTTGAGACACTTAAAATCATAAGCATATTTTCAGGAATATATTATCATTAATATATAACATGCAATAAATGAAACTCAGGAATTTATTGCTGTGATAATTATTTTCATCTGTTCACATAATCTTGTTATCCACCATATGATCATCATATCAGTTCTTAATTCACTCTTTCTCCATAGCCATAATAAAAGCTTAATTCATTTTTCCTACCCTTTGAACTTTTTATTTCACATCTCAGTTATCAGTTGCTACCTTTCAAAGGCCCTGTAGATTTTCTAGCACCAAATTTCCCTATTTTTTCCTGCATCTTGTCAGATTATTCTTTTTTCAACAGTCCTGAATTGTTACTTTTATTGACCTCATTGATGTGGAACACCCCTGAGATATATTGCCTTGGGGCTTTGTCCTTTCCCTTTCTCACTTCATAGCAGATAGTAGTTTAGTATTAGTGATGAAGTCAGCAGTAGTTATGATATTTTAATGAGCACATATATGTCAGGTACAGAGCCTTGCAGTCATTCTTTCACCTAAGTTTTATGACCACATTAACAAGATGCCTCGAATTACTATTCACATTTTAGGGATGAAAATTGGAGGCTTAAAGATTATTCCCTAGTAATACTGCTGTTAAAGGGTATGGTCAGCATAAGAAGCCAGGGCTATCTGATTTTGGAACCCAGTGTTTTAACACCTGTTTTCTGAACTCCCATTTGCTTGCATGGCTTCATCTGTTGTTTGGAGACAGTTGACATTTGACTGCATCTTGATTCACAAGCTTCATTCTTACATATAATGTGGTAATTAGGTCTGGCAGAGTAAGATATCTTCCTGTCTCTTTTAACCCTTACCAGATATTTTTCATTGTCTGACACATGGAGACTAGTCAGTTATCTCAAAACTAAAACCTAGAAGTCATCCTTTATTCCCCACTTGCTACGCCATGCTTTTGGGAGCAGAACATCTTTAAAATTTATACCTTTCTTACCCTCAACCCATCTATTTGTCAGGAGCTGGTAAATATTTGCCTCGGTTACTGTGAATTGCCACATTTAATTATTTCAGAGAGTTTGGCCAAATACTATTTCTTGGTCTCCACTGAACCAGATTTTTACTTTTTAAAGTCTTTTAAGCTATGCCAGGAAACGTAAATCTACTTCATAGGACACATCTAGGTCCCTGTATACTGAAGACACAGTCTTTTCTTCTCTGGAATAATCAGTTTACTCTTAAATACCCAATTTTATATATTCTTATTTTCTCTTATGTTAGGCTGAAAAAAACGTGTTGGAAAAACTTACTGTTCAAAATGTTAACCTTTTATTTTCTAAACAGAAAATTATGATGTAGTTGGTTGAAATTTCTCCTAAGTTATTTATTTGATAGTGCTTTTACCTAGTTATTAAAAAAATGCTTACTCTTAGAAACCCAAGCCTATGGTATCAAGTATGACTGATAATCATGATACATTAATTAGATAAAAAGGCACCACATTACTTAAATAGCTTGACTTGCTATTGGCTATAAGAGTGTCCCTTTTGGAAACTCAAAAGTAAGTCTTTGCTTCTCTCAGTCATTGTTTTCAATATCTGTTCCCCCAGTTATGCCATTTTATAAGTATGATTATTCAAAGGAATCCCTGGAACTTTCACCATTGCATCTCTTTCCTATATAATGCCTTCATTTTTCTGCCACGATTTCTGTCAATAAAAATTTCCCTTTTCTATGCCATAGTTTGGTAGAGCTCAATCTTTGTTAAATAACAAGTATACAATGTGAAGTGTGACTCTTGCTATTGTGCATTAGAACAAGTAACACACATGCATCCTTTCAGGAACATTCTAGTAATAATAACTAGAAGAATGTCTATAATGCATGAATTTCCATAAGGGCATTATGATGTTGGAACTAAAGCCTGAAGTGCTCGTGTAATTATATATGAGCAGTAGTGTACTCTACTTGGTCATACCCTCTTCACAACCAAAAGAATTTTCATTCCTTTTTCCTACACTTTTGACTTTTAATAGCCATCACAGGAATCAGTCACTTATCTTTCATAGGCCCTTTAGATTTTGGCCCACCATCTTCTCCTTTGTCAAATTATTCTGTTTTTTACCTTTTCTTCTTACATAAGGCTCAAATGTATAAAGCATACATTATAGTTTAACTGTTTAATTATGCATATATTGGGATTGTGGCCGAATGATCTCAAATGCAGTTATTCTCTCTCACTCCAGAAAGGCCACTTGCAGTTGGGATTGAATTTCAGATTCCTGGATAGTATGGAGATATTTACTGTCTTGTGATTTAAGGAATGGATACTGAAAAGGGAAAGGTGGCCGAAAGACAAAGATTAAAGAGAAAAATTCACCCTCTTTACATCTTTACCCAGGGGGTGATTATTAAATGCTTTTTCTGAAGTACCAAAACAAGCTTTTTCTTTCAACATCTCTGTGTTAAGAGACCCTCAGACCTTTTTTTCCAGAATGTTTTGGAAAAAGTTCCTTGTAGAATTTAGGGTTTATTGAGAGGATGACAAGTCTATTGGAAGAAAACCATCTAAATTCATTTTGGCCTTTTCTGCAATTTTGTCATGATCTGTTTCCCAAGAAAATCACTTTTGTTTCTCCTTAAGTTCTTCTTTAGGAATTTCTTCTAGGTTTAATCACACAAAAATTTTATTGGAACATCCCTAAGGAGCTTTTATTTTTTCATTTCAGGCAAAGCATCTGCTTTGTTTTCATGGCACTGCAGTAACATAGGCCTATCCTTATTTTCAGTTCAGTCTTCACTTAATGGGAAGGTTCTGGTGGTGATATTGGCAGTGTCATTCCTCTGTGTGTGGCTTTTACAGAATCTAAAGGGCTGTACCTCATTTTGGGAAATCTGTCATTAGTCACATTTATTGGATAAACATGCAGGGTCAGCAGTCACTAAAAGTACATGCAGACAGAATTAGTTGCTGTTGCTTCTTTTTGAAGAAAACACAAATAAAATGGCTGTAACTACCTCTCTGAGATTTCAGACTAACAACTAAAAAAATCTATAATCCAGAGTAAAATAAAAGACTAAATAGAATCACTCACCAAAAATGTCTAACAGTATCTGAGCCTCATATAGGTCATCTTAATGAACTCCAAGACTCTCAGAGAAGGAAAAACACACCTCTGTTTATCCTTTTCAAAAGGTCACCCGCAAAAGTTCAACTATAAAAATAAATTGAAACCCATATCCCTATCTATCTTTTAATAAGAGTGAAAGATATTGTATGATCCTTATAAATGTTTTTAAGTCCTTTAGTTAACTCTCAGATTTCCTTTGCATCTAAGAAATGTAGTCTTTTCTAGACTTCTATCTCTCTTAATTCTTCATCATTAAGAGAATCCATCAAATCTATTGCATAGGATTGGGAAAGTTTCCAAATTTTATAGCTGTCTTCTATCTTGAAGCCAAAATATTTTATGAGTCTCTTGGTTCTGATGTTCCTAACTCAGTTGAATGTCTGAGCATTTTAGATGAGAGACATTTTTATCATTTTGACAAAAATGGCAACTTGAATTTTAATGATTCCATCAAAAATTGATCAAGTATGTTGTTTCTGTGAGGCCTTTCGAAAAATGAACTTACTAACCAGCAATTCTAAAGACCCATCCATTTTAGCTTAAAAGCTCCCCTTCAGTTCAGTACATGAATTAACTGTTTATTCACATATGGCATCTTTTAAAAATGAATACAAATTGCAGTTAGAAATCTAGAACGAAGGTTTCCAATAGTAAGCCAACTTTTTGCAATTAATCATTCAATCAAACTATCAAAAACTGTATCCCTTATCCTCATTTTTTTTAACAGCAAGAGTTACCTATTAAGTACAAGAAAGAATATTATTTTGAATGAAAATACTTTTGTAACTTCAATAATTTATTATCTTTGTTAAATAATATTTGAACATCTGTTGATAAATAGTTCTATGGAAGAGATGATTTTTTTTAATTAAAGGGATTTTTTCCACAACCCAGTTTTAAATTCTATAGTTATAAGTTCTCCATGTATAATGTTCATTTTTCTAAATATTTAGCAATAATTTTAGAGTAATACATTTTTAAACATCTATGATTATCATGGAAAAATTTTAAGAAGATAATATTTTATTGTAAATAAGTGAAAAATAACTCTCTCAATGAGACAGTTTTCTGAAAGAATATTAACAATTTTAATTGCTGAAATTGCAGTAGTTATAAATTGTCTTAAAACATGAGAATTAATCTTCCTAATCCAATCTATAGTCCTTTTTGCCCCGAATTCTGTCTCTGATATTTGAACATTACACTTGTCTTTTTAATCATCAGTGCTATTCATTATTATGTATACAGAAAAATCCATAGAAAGCAATAGACTCTTTTTTTAAGTGACTGTCTGCTGATGTTGACCTTTTATTGTACAAAGGTTATGAAATGCTAATTAAACTCTATAGTTGAAAAATAAAGTCCTAATTGCTTACTACCACTTCAGCAGATATTAACCACAATGACTCCCTTCAAACTCTTAGCTGTATGCAAACTTACTTTTAGCAAAGTTTGTTAAATTTACAAACATTGTAGTGACTTGTAAGCCTGGAGTACTTTGATGAATTCTGAGAACGGTACGGTAGATGGATAGTGCATGGATCTTGCAAGAAGATGGGTAAATAGACATAAAGTATCATAAATATTAAGTTTATATTATAGGGAGCCTAAAATATGATGGACCAACCAAACTTAGGAGTCAGGAAAGTCTTATCGGAGGAAATACAGTTTGAGTGTGGACTTGGTGTATAGGATTAGTTATAACATGGGTAGTATTTTGTGATTTTTTTAAAGCTAACATTCCAATTTTTTATGTTAATACATACTATATAATTTTCACTTTTAAGGTTAGAACATATTGTTCTAGTCACCTCTTTTTCACTTAACCATTTTTCTGTTTTTGAACATTAGTTCTTTCCTATTCCTCAATTTACCATTATAAATATATGTGTATGAATATCTTTTAAAGTATATTTTTCATTAACATAAACCCCCAAAATGATATTGTTTGGCAAATTCTTCGGAGAATTTGACGTTGCCTTTCATTCTGATTGTTTGGTAATTTCCTATTTATATCTTTGTATGTTAATTGAACAAAATGTTCACCACTGATTTGTACATGAGTAGTACCCAATAGGATACCCTGCACAAACTGGGCATTTGTTATCTAGATGTTCAGTTCAAAAATGAGAAGAAATATTGTTTTTATATAGCCTAGTGCCTTCCTTTTTACCAAAAATATTTGATAATGCAAGAAGTTAATTAACTTATCCAAGAACAAAACAACAGAAAGTGTGACGAACTAAGATCTGAGCACACACAGACTGCAGGTCTTGTCATTCTATTTTCCTTTAGCTCAAGAT
Source organism: Delphinus delphis (assembly GCF_949987515.2). Taxonomy (NCBI): domain Eukaryota; kingdom Metazoa; phylum Chordata; class Mammalia; order Artiodactyla; family Delphinidae; genus Delphinus; species Delphinus delphis. The sequence continues at coordinate 57,968,618 of NC_082684.1, read as the reverse complement.
TAAAATTATCTAAACCTTTTTCTTAAAACGTCATGCTTTCAGTTTAATATGAATTTAGGGAGCCATTTTTTCTATAAGTTTGTATCCAATATCTGAAGTGCTCACCCACTTTTAAAATTAGCCTCAAACTTACCAGATTTGATACTTTTCAAAGGTAAGCCCCCTCTATGACTACCAGCTGTATTCCAGGCTTTTGTGGAAACACTTCACTTACATGATCTCATTTAATTCTCATGTAAAATAGATGAGATCATTGGTGCTTAGGTAAAATGACTTTTCCCATAATCATAAAGCTTGTAAGTGATAATTTTCAAATGCTGTTTTTTTCGTAGCACAATACTTATACAGGCTTGGCATCAGACAGATCCGTACTAAGTTCCATTTTGCCTCTGCCACCATCCTATTCTAAAAATCTCATGTATGTCATGGACTAAGGAAAACATCTCCTAATTGGTTTATCTTCTTCCACATTAGCCATCATTAGCCAGAATAATTTTTTAAATTGTTATAAGTTATTATAAATTATTATAAGTTATGTCAATTTGATCATGTAACACATTCTTAATTTGTTTCCCTCTTAGTCTCAGTTATTTGAGCTAAATTTAGAAGATAAGAAGTTAGCTAGGCAAAGAAGAGGGATAAGGATATTCCATGTTGAAGAAGCATCCTATGCAGAGGCCTCACATATCCAAAAGGCGAGTTGGTTTGAGGATTTGTAAATATAATTAGAGATTTTAAAGTTGTCTTCAAAGGGATATGGTTAATATGCATACAGCTTAGGGCATGAAGAATGGTGGGAGACAGATGCTTATGGGACTGTATGCCATATTAGAATTTTACATGTGACACACAATTTGATTTGCATTTTATAGAGATAATCTTTATGGTGGTGGTGAAATGAAAATATGGAGGATATGTTGTCTTGTGATAAGACAGGAGCATGGATTCCATTTATGAGGCTGTTGTATTAATGCAGGTGAGAGATAGTGAAATATTGAATTACAATAAAGGTAGTGAGGAATGAGTGCCAACAGAACTAGGATATTAAGATTATGAGTCAAGAAAACCTTATTGAAGATTGTAAGTCAAGAGAACCTTATTGATAAGATGAGAAAATTTTCATCCTAATTTTGAGTGTTCACTACCACTAAATTATTACATTAATTAAGAAGTGGCAGGTTGGGAAACCAACATATATTTTAATAAAACAGTCTCAAAAATGGTAACTTCAAGCCAACATCAGTATGAATACATGCACATTTTGAAACTATGTCTCTAACTTTCATTTCCATATTAAAATATATTTTCTGTTCAGCTTATCCAGTTTTGATATGTTGAGATAAATTTAAACATATATTGAGCTTAGCTATAAAATAAATTAGAAAAAGTGTGCATAAGTGATTTACCAATTTGACTCCTATGAATTAAATTTCCAGTTTATTTCTTATTACTCACATCCTTTCTAGGGCTATCAATTCCCTTCTTCTTTTTTTTTTTCTTTTGCGGTATGCGGGCCTCTCACTATTGTGGCCTCTCCCGTTGCGGAGCACAGGCTCTGGATACGCAGGCTCAGCGGCCATGGCTCACGGGCCCAGCCGCTCCGCGGCATGTGGGATCTTCCCAGACCGGGGCACGAACCCGTGTCCCCTGCATTGGCAGGTGGACTCTCAACCACTGCGCCACCAGGAAGCCCCTTCCCTTCTTCTTTGACACGACTTGGTTGAAGTTTCTTGTGCCTGTGTAACTTTTTATATAAATCAGAAAAACAGAGTTGAATGGAAAGACACTTATAAGGAGTCAGAGATTCTCTACTACAGATAGTGGCATGGCCTAGTGCAAATGACTGTTTACATCTGGGCCTCGGAAATGACATCAGATAACAGTGCTACCTGCCTCTTTAAGACTGTTTTGAAGGCCAACCTAAATAATGTGTAGAAAAGCTTTGAAAATAATAAAGTACACAAATAAAATATTAAACTTGGCTTTTATTTTGCTCTGAGCTCAGTTACACCTAGGCAGGACCATCAGGCTAACGCATGCAGTCACTAAAGAAGAAAATCAAATTGTGCTCTTGCTCAGAGACTTAAGAGTTCAGAGTTCATAGAAAATAGTGAATTAATAGTAAAATTCAAATGCACATATTTTTAGAGTTATAAAGGAAGTTACAGTTCCCTTGGTCAAATGTGAAAATCACAGACTAGAACATATTGAAAAAATAATTAAAACTGTACCTCCCCCATACACATCTGTGTTCGAGCAGAAACATATTGCTTCTTGATAGTCCTAAGGAATGAGGTAAAATTTCTCATTTATATTCAGTCTTAAGTATATATCCCCTTATAAATTTAGTGATGATACCTACATGTATTTATCTCATCACTTTGAAAGAGACCTCTCTCCAAGCAGAGCTGCACTCTGAGGGTGCAGGAAAATCAGTTTGCCTTTGAAGAAGGGCCAGCGTAAACCTGGCTGCCTTATTAGAGGCAGTCCTGTAAGGACAGTAATACTTGGAAGTATCCTCATGACCATCCCCTCCAACCTTAAAACCCACACAAGAATGTCATCTTGGGGAATTCCCTGGCTGTCCAGTGGTTATGACTTGGTGCTTTCCCCGCTGGGGCCTGGGGTTTGATCCCTGGTCGGGAACTAAGATCCTGCAATCCTACAAGCCGTGTCGGGGGGCAGGGGGAGGTGTGGGGGGAGAATGTCATCTTTGATATCCATATAGGATGAACTTCTCAGCAAACAATGAACTCACTGCCTCCAGGGCAGCCCATCCTCATGTTAATTGCATGTTCTTAATGTAGCTCTTATCCTTCACTTCAAATCATGTTCTCTGGCATTAACACCCCCTTCTCCCACCCCTTACAAAGGATATTTGAAGATATCTTCCCTCTACCTTACCTCTTTCCCAAGATAAAATTCCAGTTTTATTTTTCAACCATTTTTTATTTGCAGAGGTTTGGATTGGCCGTAGTTTCCTTGGGTATTTGTCTCCAGACTTTTCAGCAGAATTCAGAATGAGATGCACTGTATTACAGATGTGGTTTGATAAGGACCAAATAATTCACTGCAACTATTAAACTTGTTCTGGACGTTCCTTTTCTATTAATGAATGCTGAGATTGCAGCCCTGAAACTGTTGACCCTTAGGATCATGGAGACAATTAACACCTTTAAGTGCATTTCATATAAACTGTCTTTAAAGATCTATCCCTCACCCTGCACTTTAATAGTTTAGTTCCTGAATCTAAGCATCTTTACCTTTGGCTCTATTATATTTCATTTTGATGGTCTTGGCTCATCCATTAAACCTATGGAGTCATTTTTAAATCCCAGTTTTGTGTCAGTCATGGATTCACAGATTTAATAAGCACCATTTCTTATGTACTTTTGCAAGTCAGTGTCAAAATGCTGAACAAGAAAAGACCAAGGACAGCAGGGTTACTCTCTAATGAAATTATGTATCTGAAAGTGCTTTGCAAACACTATTTTATATTCATCTTTGGTTCTGTGTCCTTCTTTCTGTCTTTTATACATGCTACTTTATAATCTGACCTTATGTGGAATTCCTCCTGTACAGTCTTCATGGTTTCTTTAACTTTCTTTCCAATTACCTCTTTATCATCACATCATTTCTAATTGCATCATTTGGATTTTACTTTTAGGATTTTCTTCGCTTTTTGAGTCATCTTTTCTCTTAGAAACTTTCACAAGAGGTAACTTCTCTGAGTTTTTTAGTATATGATTTTCCTTTATTTGCAGTTGAAAAATTTTTAATTTGTATTTCTTGAGTATCTGTTTTATGTATCTGAGTGTGCTTGATGCTGCTGGGCATGCAGTTACCCATATGATGTTTCTGGACCTCAAAAAGCTTGTAAGACAATAGGAGAGCTAAGGCACATGATGTACCATTAGGGGTACGTCATAAGTGTGATACCTCTCACTCCATTCTCTTAGTTCTTCCCTGTATTTGTAAATGTGGCTTTAAGTCCTTCCCACCCACCCGCTCAAAGGAAGTACTCCTCATGCTTCTAGATATTTTCTGTACGCATATTGCCTATTAGCATGTTTGCAGTGGTTCCAACTTCCAATCTCCAGGTGGTCCTTGGTTCTTCTGAGATTGCTCCAAAATCTTCTTTTAAGCCACTGTGAATCTAATTTAAAATTGCTCAACAGTTGCCCAGGATTTACAGCCTCCTATTCAACTCATTGACTTTCGTCTAGTATATATGCTATAATGTTCTTATTGTGACCATTATAAAGCATGCTCAATCTGTCTACATACGTTTTTATTTATACAGTGTTCTCATATATACTCATGAGGGTGTGCATATTAGAAATATCTACTTTATCCATATATGCATAAAGTAGATATTTCTAATATACTGTGCATATATACTATGTAGGTATTTCTAATACACTGTATATCTAGTATGCCTGTGTGTGAGTTGAATTTACTTAGACCATAAATTCATTTCTTTGGATTTATAAATTTCAAGTAGATTTATTTTTTAATATAGTTTATTTAGCATTTTGAATAGAGCTTAAGGTAATGAATTAAAAACAAAGAAACAACCACTACCACAACAAAAACACAGAATGATTCCTATCGATACACGCAGAATTTCCTCCCACTCTTTTAAACCACCTCATATTTCCCAAGCACCAGAAATCCATATTTTCTTTTATTTTTTGGCTAATACAGGTAAGAGCAGCTAGAGAGACTCTGTTCAACCTCAGCCCAGCACGGCACACAGCAGTTGGATAAATTACCATATACACATTAGTGGTGCAAGACCTAATTCTTGTCCCTTACAGTAATGCCACTGATGTGCTCTGGTACCCAACACAAGCAACAATGCTGTACTTTCATTGACTAACGGATTTAAGGGGTTTTTTTGTAGTTTTCCTGGAGACACTGTATTCAAGATGTAGTTTAATAAGGACTGAATAATTTACTGAAATTGTTAAATTGGTGTTCTGGATATTCCTTGTCTATTAATGAATGCTGAGATTGCAGCCTGATACTGTTGCTTCATAAGGGTTATTCCAAGACACATGATGTACCATTATGTAGATTCACATGCAGTTGTGAGAAATAATACAGAAAGATTCCTACATACCCTATACCTAGTTTCTCCCAGTGATACATCTTGCATAACTGTAATATAAAATCTAATAGCTCAACCAAGAAATTGACATTGCTCTAATCCACTGACCTTTTTCAGATTTTACCAGGTATACATATACTTGTGTGTGTTTATATTTAGTTTTCTAAATTTTTCACATATGTAGGCATGTATGAATACAGTCAAAACACAAAACGGTTCTATCACCATAATACCTCCTGCTATGCATTTGTACCCACAGCTGCCTCCCTCCCCCATCCCTAACTCCTATCGATTATATTTAATTTTAAAAGACGTGTACTCATGTATTACTTGTATAATGAGTATTAATAAGCATATGGGACATGTACTTTCTCATCTGCATATTAAAAAATAATCTGGTTTCTACAGATTTCTACATGAGTCAGAATTTGAAGAGAGTACATGTATAATATATACATGTTTTGAAATTCTGTTAAAATGTGCTTTAAAAAATTTTATGTTCAGAGGATGTGTACAGTATTATGCTTTCATTATGAACTCATTTCTGATTGCACCTGCAAGAGGTGAGGTTGTAGAGGAAAGAAAAGAATGAAAGGAGAGAAAGGGAAGTGTGTGTGGAGGGGAAGAAGAGGTGAAAGGATGGAGGGAGGAAAAGTAGGGGGAGGATGAGAACCTGCCTATATAGAATGTCTAAGTAAACTGGTGCATCACTGAATAAAATGGTCAGAGATCAGATGGAGACAAAGCACCAATGCCAGTATGGACTAATGTTAAAAACTTGATATCTCAACCTGATATGAAACTCTGTTGGTACTCTGAAGAAAGAAGTGGAAAGAGGGCAGAATCAGGTAGAAATAGGTTGAAATGTAGAGGGTTTTTTTTATATAAAATATAAAGCCTCTTTTTTTTTTTTGGCAAGTTATAGTATTTGGGCACTTGCACTCCTCACATCCACAAGTATGTGCATATGTGTAATACACAAATAACATCAAAATGATGCTATGATGTAGGGATTATTATAACCACTTTAAGAGACAAAAGTTTTAAGTAAATCAAGTCACAGAAGACAGGCAGGCAGGGAAGTAATGGAAGGAGGGAGGGAAGGAGAAAGGGAGGGAAGGAATGGGGGGACAGGAAAGAAGAAAGGAGTGAAGGAGGAAAGAATGAAACACTGTATGTAGATACATATAGTTCAACATTGTATTAATAAGAACTTACTCATATTCTCTTAATTGAAAAAGATCATTACCAAGATGACACACTGACATGAAGATTATGTGACCATAGTATCTGTCTGCTGACTTTTCCCTAATCACTAAGAGCAACAAGAATGTTGCATTTTATTTTTCCCTGTGTCCAAGGGAACAGAGCAGGACTGACATTTATATTGTCAGAACAGACCGTGATCTAGGACAGGAAGAAGTAAAAGGACAATTCTCTCACTTCACCAAGGGATAAGATGTGCCACTCAAAGTTGTCTTTAGGAAAAAACAAAATGTTTCCTGAACTTTGAAATTCAAAGAAATTTCAAGGAAACTCTTAGCAGAGAAAGTTTATCTTGTGAAGGATTTATACATTGAAGTATTTTTTGTTACTATTTTGGATTATTTTGGTTCTGTCATGTAAGAAAATATTAGTTATGCAAGGAAAAATACTTCATTAGCTCTACAATCTTCATTGGGCCTTATTTTACATTTATTTTATTTATTTTTGTATAGGACTTTTGCAAACAAAATCTAGTAAATAAACTTTAAGATTAAAGTCAAATTGGGATAATGCATTTGGTTTCTTCACTAAATCAGTTATTAGTTTAGTATCTGCTGTTTATCATGAAAAATCCATTATATTAAATTATCATTATTAAATTTAGGGAAGGACTCAGTTCCTTAAAAAAAAAAGCAAAGCCAACAACCACCTCTACCCACCCTCTGCCCCTTCCAAAAATGCCCTTCACCTTGGGTTGTATCTTGTTGAAATACAGCATCACTTGAAGTTATTTTCTTGAGTTGTTAGCAGGAAATTGCAAATGCAGTAATAAAATTTTTAGGTCACCAGGATTTATGTTTTATTTAACTGCTGAACTCTTGCAATTAGAGGAAAGGAATGATTAGTTGTTCTCATTTACCATGTGACATTTACATTAAGGAATAAATGCTCTAGTGGTGCATTAATTTATTTATCATATGATCCTGGATGTGTATAATAATTTGTAAACATTTTCCTATAGCTAAGTACATGATATGACACTTTTATCCAATAACACAAATGCATTTCCATATTCAATCAGTGTCTCTAACTTAATTTTTAAATTAGGTTTAGCAGTGCTGGTGATGAGGCAAGCTTGCTTTAGTGATAGTATTTATCTGAATCCTTCTGAATATTTATGTATTTAAAAAACTCATTTATGTGAAGTGATTTCCAGGTTTTTTTGGTTTTTTTGCGGTACGCGGGCCTCTCACTGTTGTGGCCTTTCCCGTTGCGGAGCACAGGCTCCGGACGCGCAGGCTCAGCGGCCATGGCTCACGGGCCCAAACGCTCCGCGGCATGTAGGATCTTCGCGGACCGGGCCACGAACCCGGGGACTCTCAACCACTGCGCCACCAGGGAATCCCTAGAATTGCTTCTAAGATGTTTTATTTCAACATACTGTCATGAAGAAAAGGAAATCTTTATGAGATCACACGGGAAAATGGCTTTATTAGAATCCCAATCTAAAATCTCTTGTTTTCGGCATTGTTCTTGCCAAACAAAATACATGGACCAAAAAAAAAAAAAAAAAAAAAAAAAGAAATAGCACCTTTTTTGGGGTTTGTTTACTATAGAATCTGTAATGGTTTTCTGAAATCCTCACTTACATTATGAGATATAAGAGCATTGATTTGGAGTGAGATGGCCCTGGTGAAACCTCCAGCTTTGCCAGGTACTAGCTCTATCCCTGCTTTATTTTGTATAGCATTGTATATGAATATATATTTATCTCATTTGATTCCTGAGAGAACTGATTTGGATAACACATTTATTTTAGTAGCTAACACATCGTAATTTCTTAATAAAAGATAGTATAACCAAAGAAAAATGTTACCATTAATAAATTATATAACCATACATATAAAGAACTTTCTCTGGGGAATTTCAATTAGATGGGATTGTATTAGTTTCTATGCTTTTCATGTTAAAATGAAGACAGAAATACCCTTGATCATCGATCCTTTTTTTCCCTTTTGGTTAGCATAATAATTGGAAGTACTTATAATTTGCTATCCTAATGCACTAATATAAAGTAATTATAAATTCACATTTATTCTTGCTGTAGTAGTAAATACTACCTCGTTACTACAGAGAAGGGAAAATAATCAGAGTTTCAAAAACAATGAGGTTTCTTTGGCTTAAACATTTTAGTTCTAAGAACTTATTATACTTATACCAGGAACTTAATATATTATTCAATCACACATGTGCATGGATACATGGATGTTGGTTATACCATTTTTATAATAACAAAATCCTGGAAATGATAATTTTCAATTGGGACATATTATGAGCAGATTATGTTGTATTCATATGATAGATATTGACTGATGGAATGGATGGTGGTGATGATAGAAGGTAGAAATTGAATAATCGCCATGATATATTAAATGAAAGGAATAGGACAAAACAGCATAGAAAATTCTTATGTATGTATAAAAATCTACACATGCACACACGCTTATATATGCATGAGATATTTCTCAGAGGATGTTCTGAAATGTGAAATTGGTTCTTTCTGAGGGGGATATATCTTGCTTTAAAGGGTGATTTACTTTTACTTTTGGATTTCTTATATTATTACCATGTATATATAAATGTAAAATTTAGTTTAAAATATTCATGGAAGGAAACAAATGAAAAGGCAGACAATAGGTATCTCAGATGTTTGGCATATGATTGATTTATATCTGTGGGGGGGTTGTGTCTGATTTATTCTATAATTTTATAATAACATCTTTCATGATAAATATAAATTTTAAAGATAGATAGGATTGGTTCACAGATTCATAAAAATAACTTGAAATAAATAAAGTGTAATGTACTTTTATTCAAATTTACCATTTATCTGTATATTGATTTTTAGCATTTCGGAATAAATTCCATATTAATTTAGCAATAGTTTAACTTTCTTTTTGAATAAAGTCCTAATTATTGGGTATGTCAGGACAATGTAATCATCCTCTTAAATTCTGGCTTTATAAGACCATTCATACATCTTCACAAATGGAGATAGCAGTAACAATAAATGAAACCCGAGTCATCCTTGTGTCATCTTCTGTCTGTTTTTTATTCTTACCCTTTGGAATTGTATCACTCCTCATGTTTGCCTCTGCAGATAAAATAAGCCATAGCCAAAATAAAATCAAAATGCTTTTATTCATTTCAAGAACATTTTTTAAAACAGCCTGTTTCTACATTAAAAATGACAGTGATTGAATATCAGTTGGTACTATTATATACATCTTAGGGGAAAGAAAGTTAAATATTGTGTCTGATAGAGCTAGGTAGATTATTATTTAAATTGACATGGAACCCTCAGAAAGGTAGAAATCAGCAATCTGCTGACTTGAAGTTAAAATATAAATGGCACGTCTGTATTTTTTCCCTCGACATATGGGTTGACATAAATGGATTTTCCCTATTTAAGAAAAAACAGGGAACATGACAAAACTATTAGCTCCATGAGGGCAAAACTAATGCGATTCATTCACTGCTGTATCCCCAGCATCAGGTATCTGGTACTTAGTACGTGATGATTAGTATTTGTTGACTTACGCAATTTGTTTAACATTAGCCTACAAGTTTAATTAATTGAAATACAAAGAAAATTGAACTGTGATGTATCTTTTGATTGTTTAAACTGTTTTCAATTATGAGGTAAGAAAATTTCCAAAAATGAAAAGCAGACTGCTGTCATATCTATTGGAATCAGAGCATATTGCACATTCCACTGGAAAGCCTTATTATGCAAATCTATTTAAATTCTGTTTAGTGATATTCCTGATAGAGTTTGAAATCGATCACACAGTTAACAGCAACTATATTTTTCAAAGATACTTCATAAGCATATTTTGATATACTTTTTTTGTGCTTGTCTCCTTTGAAGAGTCCCCGTAACCATTCTGCCAGGTGTTGGGAAGATATGTAGTAGCTGAGCACCTTACTTCTGTCACCATCCTCAGAATCAACTTTGGAGATGCTTTCACCCTGTCCGTCTTCTGCAGCAGCCAGGCCGAGTGCTGACTCCTTCTCAACAGTGAGGAACTCTTCAGACTCCAGAAGTAAGTTACTTGCATTCAGTTTGATCATTGGCCAGTGGGTTCGAAAACGCTTAGGGGAGGCTAAATAGAAATCTTGCAAATTAATATACAAATTAAAAACCAGCATTATTCATCACTGATTATTTCGTTTATTTTTTGAGTCCTGTCTTTCTGGAAATACAAAGTCTACCACATTGTATGTTGCTAACCTATATATTTATGGAATCTGCAGATTTTTTTTGAGATTATTTCACCTGTGTTATCATGACTCATATTTGCAGCCTTGAGGCATACACAAGGGAGAGATTAAAATAATAATGTTTGCACATGAATAAACAGATTCAGAATGACCAAGTATTTTCTCAAAGTTGCTTGGCTAATGAGTTATGAAGATGGAATAAAATCCCTGCTTTTTGATTCTTAAAAATCGAGTACTCTTTCCAGGCCTGTGATTTCTAGTGCTACATGGAGGGTAAGCGACTGGTGCTAGAAATAGCACTTTTCCTGATTGGTTGATTTACTGAATGATATGTTCTCTGTGTCATTGAAGGAGAGTTATGGCAGCCTATAAATATGCATATGGAAAAACTAAGGAAAAGGGAAATCACATGTATGATAATAAAATGAAAAAGAGGGACAGATTACAAATTATATAACATAATGTATTGTGTACTACCCAAAACCAAATTCCCAGCTACATGTTTATCTTTTGGCTTTCTAATTACTGGATAAATCAGGTAAACACATCAATTACATGACTATATTCTCAGGATTTAAAAAATAAAGACAATTTATTTGGAAAAGTTTAGACTTTCCTGGTCCATGTATAAGATTCTATCATTTTTCCATTTTTCTAGTTTATTTGGTTTAAATTTGACATGTTTATTTTTTTCCTTCTTCTCCCAAACACTTGATATAAGCATCCCTTGCTGCTGTTAAGGGTATATTTGTATCACAAAGTGACCACACAGAAAATGATTTTGTGTGCATTTGTATAGGGAGCAGAAGTTTGATATAGCCTAGATTGTCTCTCAGTAATTAGGTGCTTGGCAATTGAAATTTCCTTGAAGGGAATGGGTAGGAGATACTTAATAAGCTTAGTTTTATTTTGCAATATATTACAGCTTAAAATGCCAGCCACAAACAGGTCTGTGTCCTTAAGGGAATATAGAGACTGTTGTTAAGAATTTATGAATCAGGGTGCTACGTTGTATAAGATTTACAACAGGCAGCCAGTATATCGTTGCTAGTGTACTCAAAGTAATATAGAAGGACTACTTTTAAGACATAAACAAAAGGATATATTAGGTTATATTGAGGTTAATTCATTATAACTATAACTGTAGCATAAAATGATGAGTTTGAGTATACAGAAGATAGATTACAAATCATTATTTTAGTGTAGGTTTTTTCTATGTATATTTTATTACTTTGTGCTCCTTTTGTACATGATTTATTCATTTCTCTTAAGAATTGCTTTCATGACTTTTGTCCTTGAGCTTTTTATTAAATAAAACAACTTGAGGAAGACATTCTAAACTTTCCACCTTTTACTTTTCTTAAGGAAATTGAGGATCATCTCTGAGCCTGAGGTGATTTCACACATTATGAAGATGTGGAATGTATTGGGTTTATTTCTTAAAGGCAACGTCAACAAGAAATCCCAGAGAGTTTATCTGCCCAAACAATTAATTAGATAATTAAAGATTTTTTGTTTTCCACAGATAAGGGAAACATTATTTATTTTTCTTTATCTAAATAAGCATCTGACTTTATGAAAGCTGTTAGCCAAGGGGATATATTTACTGACATAGATTCCCTAGTGTAAATCACAAGACTTTAGTGAATTCAACTACATTTTCATTTGCTAATAGCTATAATCAAGGCCAGAGGATTTACTTAATTAACCTGGAAATAGAAGGCTAAACAGAAATAATTTATATATTGAAAAGGACACTTCTGAGTTAATGCTTAATTCAATTTTTTTAATTACCAGTCCATTAGTCTGTAAAAGTAGAGTCTCGTTTTCCCTATTAATTTCTTCCTTTGGAGTAACATTAGGCTGAAAGTCTTGCATGGAATTAATCACGTTTAAAAAAGAGAAAGTAAATACATTCCTAATTAGATTCCTCAAATTTCAAATAGCTCATTGAAAATTCATAGCACATCCATTAAAATCCCTTTAAAAAACGAAATGGGATACTGGGAACTTTCTTAGTGGAAGCAAAAAATATGAATGGAGAAGTAGTAAAATATGGAGAAGTAGTAAAATAATGTGGGAATGGAATGCCTGTTTGTTATTAGTACAGGACAGTTGAGATGGTGGTGGTTGCTATGATGGTTATTTTTCTCATTGTGGCATCTTCAATTAGTCTTGGCCAGTAAGTAGTGCTTCTGTCTGTTTCTGCTGTTCTTGTTTAGCTAAAGCACAGATAAATTTAAAGGAAAAACAGTAATATCTGAATAGGAAATGTGCATGCCTGTGTAAATATATAGGTATGTATATATTTATCTAAAGATTGTTTACTATACACATAACAGCAATGATAATAACTCTACAAGGCTAGTATGCCTTCTAAATATTAAGGTATCCTTAATGACATTAAATATATAATATTTAAAACACTTATTTTTCTGAAAAAAATTCCCCTACACTTAAGACTTGTAAATTATCAACTCTGATAACATTTATTGACAGTGGCTTAGCCCCTCATCATAATAATGACCAACTTATAATCATTTGACACTTTCTAGTACTTTTTAATAAACATTAATTTATTTGATTATTATATTATTTCTATGAGGTAGCTTTAAAAATGTGAATATGCTCTCAACCAGTTTTCTTTTATGCTTAATATCTTTAGGTATGTATGTATATACTTGAAATCATTCCAGATTCTTGAGCCACAAAAACATAGATAGAGAATTAGTGTTATTGATAGGACAAAGTAATATGCTAAAGTGGTTACATGAATTAGGTTCAATAATTCTGACAGGTAGAGCAGAGAGTAAACATGTTATATCATGCAGTGCTCATTTTAAAGGAAGGGAGAATAAAAAATTTCTCAAAGAAAGCAAACTTGCTAATGACTCTCACTTACGTACTTAGTGCCAGTTAATTCCAAATTGATATACCTAATCACCTAAGTGCCTTAATCTAACATGTTGCAAGTTAAGCTCTTGGCCATCTCTACAAATACACTCTTTTGATGGATTTGAGCTCAGTAAATGACATCATCATGTACCAGAAAAAATAAGAAACCTCTTTTCACCCCTCTCCTTTATTCCACAATTTGGTCACCTAATCTGGTCATATTTCCCTACCAAAATTTATTCTTGAATTCATCCACTTGTCTTCATTTGGGACCATCAGTACCCTGGTCCCAACTACCATAATTTCTCCCCCGGACTACTCCAGAGGCCTCCTGAATTACCTGCTCACGCCCACTGATGCATCTATTCTGTCTGCTCTCCATAGAGAGCTTTAAAAAATACAAAATTGAGATGACACACCTCTCTGAAGACCATTCCCCTTAGAACATTCACCAAGTTTCCTTTCCTGGCTTACCACACTCCCATGGGTTAGCACTTTTTTAAATGCCTCCAACTCATCTTTCCCTGCATTCTAGATGCAGAGGCCTTTCAGTTCCTCTTTCCTGTCATGTGACCTCCAATGAGGTCTTTGTACATGGTTGCTTCTCCCTAAGCAGATCACCACTCCCATCTCCATTTTGCCTAGTATATCAACACAGTAGTTGCTTCTTGAAGGAAGCTTTTCTTGCTCCGCCTGATGAGATCATCCTTTTATTATTGGGTTGGCCAAAAAGTTCGTTTAGGTTTTTCTGTAACACCTTATGGAAAAAACCCAAATGAACTTTTTGGCCAACCCAACTATATGGTCTCATAGCACCATATAACTGTAATTCATTAACATGTTATATCTCTTTGTACAGTTGTCTGACTAATACTGATATCCCTTCCAGATGGAAAGCACTATAAGGTCACAGTCCATGTCCGTTTTGCTCAACATTGTGACCCCTTTTTTTCCTTTAGGCACTGTGAACACAGGCATAGAGTTCCCCCCCAATCCCCCGCCGCCCCGTGTGTGTGTGTATGCATGTGTGTGTGTGTGTGTGTGTGTGTGTGTGTGTGTTTTAAGAGAGAAAAATCCCTGAGATCCAAAAAAAAAAATCACTGGAGTATCAGGGAGAGAAAATTATAACAGACAGGAACTGTTACTGGAAAATTAGTACTTAAATTTTGCCTTTCTGCCAACTTGGGTTTTTTGTTATTGTTATTTTGTTGTTTGCCTTTCTTTAGTGACTTATTGAGACAGTTTTCCTTACAACTGGCATGACATTTATTATAAAGTTCCTGAAACTCTGATTTACCTGACAAGAGCCAGACTTCTTTATTTCTAGAACTAATAGCATTGCAAGTAGTGGCATAAACTTATTTTACTTCTATACTAATAATGGTAAATGTTAAATATGAATGTTCAAATGTTTAAATATGAGTGTTAAATCCAAGGCATTGGTTGGTAAGATACAGGAAGCTTCTCTCTATCATGTAAAACATGAGCATTCTTTTGCTTTTATTTTAGAAAAGAAAGATTCCAAGGACATCAACTGGAACAAAATTTTTAAGTATCAACTATTAGATCTCTTCATTTGTTTTTGCATTTTTTTTTTTGTCAGAGATTGACCCCAACTTACTGCATGCTCACCATTCACAGCAGGTGTCTGAATTTTCAGTGCCCTTATCCTGTCACCCTCTCCCCTTTTTAGCCTCAGCATCATTCTTCAGTGTCTTGTTTTTTAATAAGTGATGGATCAAGACCCTGTCCTTGCTGTTATGAAGCAGGTACAAATGAATCCGACTGAAATTTTTGTCTAAAAATAATTATAAATCAGTAGGAGAGGTAAGAGTATTACAATGCAGAAAGAACTAGCAAAAGATAAATAGTGATGAAAAGCTACACATAGTCATGTTCAGTGTAAAAAGAGCTTACTTGCATCTGAGATTATGCCAATGTAATTCTTACCAGAAGTAGATTTTGTCTGGGCTTCAGAGATAGGTTTCAACCTTGGACTATTGTTAATGTGCTGATGTGTTGTCTCATTTAGGTAAAAATTCCAGAAGCTAGAGAGATAATGCAAGTTCTCCCCAAAGCCCTTAAGTACTGACACCAAAATTTAAAATGTCTTAGCTGGCAATATTTGATTTAGAAAAGCCTCTGCACTCTCTGCCTACTGTTAGTGTTGGCCCTGTGAGTTGCTAACACTACAGCTCTTACTGTGAGGAGTCCTGGGAAGTGGTCTGAAGAAATGCTTTGCTTTAGGAGATAATGATTACTTTACGTTTAGGACCAGAAGAAACTGATGTCATGTGGAGAGTACTCCTGGCAACTGACATTAGATGCACGGCAACAGTCTTAATTGCAGAGCATTGGCTATGAAACCCATTGGAAAAAATCCAATTTGTATGGACCCAACCTTACCCAGTTTATTGTGATGAGCACCCTGTTCCACTGACTATGCAGTTCACCTCCCTTATATCACTGTGCTCTGCACTAGGGTATTTTAACATATGTCAGATTTGGAATTCTCTGGGTAAACCGAGGCATCTCTCCATCAATATTCAACAGTGTGTGGGAGACTTTACAGAAAAGGAAAAAATTGGCAGTACAAAGACTTCTTTTAGCAAAAAATTCATGATTTACCATGGGAAGAAACTCACAGACTGTGAGAATATGTGTATGCTATATTGGTCATAAACAGTAACTTAATATTGCTAATGACATAATATGAAGGGAGGAAATAGTGAAATGTATGCTTAGAACTACATGGAAAGATGTGTAAAACTCAGGGACTTCAGAGACATATCATTACCAGCTGAAAACATTAATAATATAAGAAAACCTAGAGACTTGATTTTGAAAACTGCTAACTTAGATAATACACTTAACTTAGATAATATGGTTTTGACACAAAAGTATTTGGTACCTAGAATGTTTAAGAGCATCAGTGGTGCTAAAGATATTTTATCACCTAGAGGGGATAAATAAAGCACACCATTGGGGATGCAGACAAGCAGGAAGTGATGTTTATGATAACCTCTTCCATCACCCCTGGTTACATATATAAAGCTGGATGGATGATGACTGTGACCTTGCAGGTAGCTTGATCTCATTTGTTTAATTAATTAATGGACTATTAGGAATGTTAAAGGTATAACTTACTTGACATAAAACACATTTTCTGTGTATTTATATGGTAAAAGATCAGGTGCATAAGATTTGGCAACTGAGGCGAAAGCTCTGTTGCTGAGGTAAAAGCAACTTTTGTTTTAAGCTGTCTATCCTTCTCAATGTCGGGCAATTCTAAATCCATAATAAGAATCTGGCTTTCTTTTTGATCACTTGCATGCCAATATGGATTACTATGCTAAATCCTGAAGCCTTAACATACTGTTTAATATCTGGAAAACAAATTACCTTTTAATACCTGCTTACTTTTTTATGTCTTGAAGATAGAGTTCTGTTACAGGAAAATGAGTGCCTTTTAGATTATTTCAATACCTACCACAATAATGATTCTAACACAGAAATAATCCACAATTGAAAACATGCATTCATTATTTTTAAAGAGACAGAAAGATACACTTTTCTGTAATAAGAATTCTCTACTCAAAGGAGAGGACTGAAAAGGAAATTCTGACAAAACATTTTATATGTAATTTAATAAAATGTTTTCATTATATCAGGGTTATATTTTGAAGCACTTTTCAATATTTCTTATATGTGTCTTGAAATGAAATGGTAGAATCTCAAAATTTTAGAACAGGTTTAATTAAAGGATGACTCTATATATAACAATTACAGTGATAATGAGCAGACCTATGTCATTCATGGATTTTATTGATGCAGTTATATGTAAATATCCTTAGTCTGGAAACTGGTATCCAGGAAATGAGTGACATAATAGTGAGCCTGGCAGACATCCAACATCTGAATCACTTCTTGGATTTGTCCTCTATGCATCCTAACATACAAGGAACTTTTATTAAAGGTATAGAGAGATTCTTTAAACCTCTTCAGCAATGCTCTGCTACATTTTATTGGTAGTTTCACGGTGGTATTCTTGATTTCTAGTACCTGGGGAGAAAATCCATACATATGGCTCCTCATGCAGTTGTGCAAGGATATTTATGAAAAGAGATCTATACTGTTCCATTATGAAAAGTAATGATAAATAAGGAAGATATTTAAGAAAATGTCAAGTAAGAATCTAGCAGTCATTAAGTCTAACTTATCCTTACCCAGTCTTGTTAGTATCCTTATCATTATTTTTGCCACATGATACCCATGTGACAGGTAATATTTTGTTCTCATATATTTCAAACCTCAGAAATTATCAAGTCTGTGCTCTAGACTCAGGCAGGTGTTTTTCTCAAATAGTTATTTTTTATGCTTTTGTTTCACAGGCTATTTCTTGAGTCACCTTCAGAAATGTCTAGATATTAAGAAAACAGTAACTGTAGTCTACCTACTCCAAATAAACCAAAAGACCACTTATTTATACATTTTGCAATGCACTTTTATGCAAGATACTCGTATGAGAAGTAGCAAATATAAAGGATTTACTTTAAAAATACACAGATCAAATACATTAAAAATAATAAGAATGGCAATTCCAAGGCACCAGAAATCTTTATGAGGAATGGTTAGTTATAGAGATTTATATCTTATTTCTCTTTTTCGTATTTGATGTGTTTTGATATGCTACAATTCCTTGCAAATTAGTAATCTTTGCTTAGGACGTATAGGAATTTTCACTTCACTAGAATGTAAATTAACCAGCATTTCATAATCATTCTGAATAAATAGAAGTTTACTAAAAAATTGAAAACAAGAATAAACCTCATAATGTTTGATTAAATTTATACAAGTTATCTTGTATCACAAAAACAACGATGTAATTTAATAATTTAAGTGATTAAGTAAATTCCAGAGCATATAAAAGGATCTCATGCAAGTAAAACATAAAAACAGTATAAACATACAACTAAAAAAGTAGATATTCCATGTTCATGGAGGGGAGGACTCAATATTGTCAGGATGCCATTACTTGCCAACTTGATCTATAGATTCAATGCAATCCCAGTCAAAATCCCAACAAGTTATTTTGTGGATATTCATAAACTGATTCTAACATTTATGTGGAGAGGCAAAAAACCTAGAATAACCAACATAATATTGAAGAAGAGCAAAGTTGGAGGACGGATGATACCCAGTTTCAAGTTTTACTGTAAAGCTTCAGTGATCAAGAAAGTGTAGTATTAGTGAAAGAATAGGCAAATAGGTCAGTGGACAGGCAAACAGAATAGAGAGCCCAGAAATAGACCCCCATAAGTATAGTCAACTGAACTTTGACAAAGGAGCAAAGGCAATACAATGGAGCAGACAGCCTCTTCAACAAATAGTGATGGAACAACTGGACATACACAAGCAAAAAAAAGAATCTAGACACAGACCTTACAACCTTCACAAAAGTTAACTCAAAATGGATCAGAGACCTAAATGTAATATACAACACTATAAATCCTAGAAGATAATATAGGAGAAAATCTAGATAACACTAGATATGGCGATGCCTTTTTATATACAACACCTAAGAAACAATCCATAAATGAAATAATTGATAAGCTGGGCTTCTTTAAAAATTAAAAAAAAAAAAACTTCTCTTTGAAAGACAAAGTCAAGAGAATGAGAGCACCAGCTACAGACTGGGAGAAAATATTTTCAAAAGATACATCTGATAAAGGACTGTTGTCCAAAATACACAATGAACTCTTAAAACCCAACAATGAAAACACAACATATTTAGGAAATGAGCCAAAGACCTTAACAGGTACCTCACCAAAGGAGATATACAGATGGTGAAAAAATGTTCTACATCATATATCATAAGGAAAATGCAACTTAAAACAACAGTGAGTTGCTACTTCACACCTATTAGAAAGCCCAAAATCTGGAACACTGACAACACCAAAGCTGGCCAGGATGTGGAGCAACAGGAATCTCATTCACTGCTAGTGGGAATGCAAGATGGTACAGCCACTTTGGAAGACAGTTCGCCTGTTCCTTACAAAACTAAACATACTCTTACCATATGATCCAGCAGTCATGCTCCTTTTCTATTTACCCAAAAGAGTTAAAAACTTATGTCCACACAAATAAACTACACATGGATTTGTATAGTAGTTTTATTCCTAATTGACGGATGCCTATTACTAAAGAAAGAAGCCAATCTGAAAAGGCTACCTACTGCATGATTCCAACTATATGATATTCTGGAAACAAAACTATGAAAACAGTAAAAAGATCAGTGGTTGCTATGTGTTTGGGGGTAGGAGGTACATAGACAGAGCACAGAGGATTTTTAGGGCGGTGAAAATACTCTGTCTGACGCCATAATGATGGGTACATGTCATTATACATTTGTCCAAACCCAGAGAATGTAAAACACCAAGAGTGAATGGTAATGTAGATTATGGATTTGGAGTGATTATGATGTGTCAATTTTATGTTAATCAGTTGTAGCAAATGTCCCACTTTAGTTGAGGATATTAGTAATAGGAGAGTCTATACATGTGTGGAGGCAGGGAATAGTAAGTATATGAAAAATCTCTATCTTTTCCTCAGTTTTGCTGTGAACCTTAAACTGCTCTTAAAAAGTAATGTCTTAATAAAAAAAAACCCAGTATAAACATTTCAGTAGTTTCATTGTTGAACTTTCTTCCATGTTTCAGGTTTTAAATAAATTCCTTAGGTATTATGAAATATTACTGTGTCTATTACTTTGGAATTGCCATATTTGATACGGGTTGCTTTCTCATTCTTATATTAACTTGAAATTATTTGATATATTAGTAACATTGAAAATCTGTGCAAGAGTTTATTGGCCTTTCAGAGTTTCTTTTTGGTGAAACCCTTTGCTAATCTTTATATTAGGGTGTGTTTTCTTACCAGATTGTAGTAGTTTTTAAAAATATATTTTGCATTATAGTCGTTCATGGATTTTTTGGGTCACACACATATTGCCCATAATCTATGGCTAGTGTTTTCACTTTCATAATGTTACACTGTATTCATTAAGGACTAATATTCTAGGTTCAGGGGTTGAGGGGGGAATAAGATTTTTCCTTCCTAAATCAGACACAACCTCACAAGGTATGAGTCATAAACAGGCATGCTTCAATGTCTGCGTTTGAACCTTGACACTCAGCAGGGCTTAAGAGGGAGGTATATAGCTAATATTTATTAACATTCAGGAGTGGTTTGCATACACTAAAGTCAAAGGAGAGTGAGAGTTGTGAAATTGTTCCTGCAGCTTTCAGATGCCCAAGGAAGCTTGACCCTTTCCCATCCTCAAGGGAAATAGCACTTCCATCAGAGGATCTACCAGTAAAATAGTGGTGAACTGGATGAGATTATGTTGCCTCAGACTGTACTGTAGAGATGGCCATTAAGCACCCTCTTTTATGGTATCAGCTGAGAATATTCCTGGATCTTATTTAGTGTAGGTCTATGAGAATTCTGGGGCTTACCTACACTAGTAACCCAGAGGTAGTTTTTAAATATAAGTGCTACTGACACATTTAACATTTCACACACAGTATGCATGCCTTAATTCAACATACTTTAATGTCATCAAGTTTCATCAGCTTTTTAAAATATTTAATAGTTTCAGTCTTTAATTTTAAAGGACGGTGCAGTGACCAAAGGAAGTAAATCATTTTTACGAAGAGAGATATGCACAAAGGACCCCAAGCTCTAGAAAAGGGATTATCTCAGGAACTCCTTACCCAGATAAAATGTTTTCATTTTAATGTGGTAAAATTATCAATTGTTTCTTTTGGTTTGATATATGTGTGTGTGCTTTGTGGGTTTTTTTTGCATTGTTTAAGCTATTGTTCTCTGCTATTGAAGAAATAAAGATATTTTTCTATGTATTCTTTTAATATTTTAAAAGTATCTTTACATTTTTTTAGATAGTGTGGAAATTATATTATATTTGGAGTTCTATTTTATTTTTTCCATGCTGGTAACCAACTGTCCTGATATTGTTTTTTATTGAATAATTTATCCTTTCCCTATTGAATTGAAACTCTAATTCTGCCATTCACAGAGCTTTCATATATGCATAGATATATTTCTTGATTTTCTATTTTATTTTATTGTTCTATTCATCATCCTTGCACAAATACCATGCTGTAATCTAATTATTCTACTTACGTCTTGATGGATAGTAGGATGAATGAATCCACTCCTTCCATTCCTCCTTCACACTTGCCTTGGCCAATGTTGGCTCTTTATTCTTCATCCTGTTTCAATTTTGGACATAGAGAAGTCTGATGAAAAATCATGTAAATTTTACTGGAGTCACATTTACTCTAATTTTATTTTAGTTTGGGAAGAAATATTTTTTCAATTTTTTAATGTATATATATCTATCAATCACCTTTTACAGGTCCTATAATAAGGTTGTATACATTTCTCCTTATATGTCTTGCATTTCTCTTTTATTTCTTTACAAGATTTTGTGCTTTTGCAAATGGACTTTTAAAACGTTACATTTTCAGCTGATTGTGTCTGTATAGTAATGTTGCTTTTTAATCATTATATTTTCTAAGCAACTTTGCTGAATTCTTACTGGCTTTATTAGTTTGTAGTTCTTGAAATTATATAATTTTATTGATAATATCTATAAAATAACATTATTAAAATTTCACTTATATTTCCATTATCTAATTGAACAGGTTAGGATCTCTTATACCAGTGAATGCAAATGGTGATCATGGCTGTTCTTATATTTTCTCTCCTTTAAGAGTACTGTTTTTCATGTTTTGTCATAGTGTATGATGTTTACACTAAGTAATTTTATGGTAAGTACCATTTTAAGGTACATGCACTTTTACAAACTAGGGAAGCACAATTTTCCTTTTCATCATTTTCCTGGTAATGAACGTTATGCAGTTTCTATTGTGGTAGTCAGTTTTAGATTTTAATGGATCATGATAATGGAGCTCATCAAACCTTAAGTCAGTTTACTGCAGTGTGAATATGATATGCCTAAGTGTAGGTTTTTTTGGTATTTGTTCTGTGTGGAGTTTTCTTAGCTTCCTGGACCTGTAGTTTGGTGTTTGTCTTTAATTTTAGAGATGTCTTGGCCAGGATTATTTCAAATATTTTTCCTGCTCCATTATCTCTTTCTTCTCCTTGGATTTTACAGTTGTGTGTGTTTTGTCCTTTGAAATTGTCCTGCAGTTCTTGGATATTCTGTTTCTTTTCTTTTTTTCATTCTTTTTTTACTTGTAGTTCAGTCTGGGACATTTCTATTGACATACCTTGAAGCTTACTGTTTCTCTCCTTGACTACGTTCAGTCTACTCATGAGTCTGCTAAGGGCATTTTTTACTGTTATATTGTTTTTTATTTCTATCATTTCTTTTTTGATTCTTTCTTAGAGTTGTCAACTCTCTACTTACTTATTCATCTGTTCTTGCATGTTGTCTACCTTTTCCTTTGCAACTGTTAACAAATTAAACATAGTTATTTTATTTTTTTATTGAAGTATAGTTGATTTACAATGTTGTATTAATTTCTGCTATACAGAAAAGTGACTCAATTATACATATATATTCTTTTTCATACTCTTTTCCATTATGGTTTAAAACAAGATATTGAATACACTTCCCTGTGCTATACAGTAGGACCTTGTTGTTTATCCATCCTATATAGAATAGTTTGCATCTGCTAATCTCAAACTCCCAGTCCTTCCCTCCCCAGCCCTCCCCCTTGGCAACCACAAGTCTGTTCTCTATATCTGTGAGTTTGTTTTTGTTTTGTAGATATGTTCATTTGTGTCATATTTTAGATTCCACATATAAGTGATATCAAATGGTATTAGTTCTTTCTCTTTCTGACTTAACTTCACTTAGTATAATAATCTCTAGGTCCATTCATGTTGCTGTAAATGGCATTATTTTGTGCTGCTATTTATAAATAGTGCTGCTATGAAAACAGTGGTGCAGGTATCTTTCGGAATTAGAGTTTTGTCTGGGTATATGCCCAGAAGTGGGATTGCTGGATCATATGGTGACTCTCTGTTTTAGTTTCTTGAGGACCCTCCATACTGTTTTTCATAGTGGCTACACCAATTTACATTCCCACCAATAGTGTAGGAGAGTTTCCTTTTCTCCAGACTCTGTTAAGCATTTGTTATTTGCAGACTTTTTACTGATGGCCATTCTAACTGATATGAGGTGATACCTCATTGTAGTTTTGATTTGCATTTCTTCTATAATTAGCGATGATGAACATCTTTTCATGTGTTTGTTGGCCATCTGTATGTCTTCTTTGGAGAAATGTCTATTTAGGTCTTCTGCCCATTTTTTGATTGGGTTGTTTGTTGTTTTCTTATTGAATTGTAGGAGCTGTTTGTATATTTTGGAAATTAAGCCTTTGTCGGTTGCATTATTTGCAAATATTTTCTCTCAGTCCATAAGTTGTCTTTTCGCTTTGTTTATGGTTGCCTTTGCTGTGCAAGAGCTTAGAAGTTTGATTAGGTCAACATAGTTATTTTAAATTCTCTCTCTGATAACTACAATATATGAGTTATATCTGAGTCTTGTTCGGATGCCTGCTTTGTTTCTTCAGTCTGTGTTTTTTCTACCTTTTGCCATATCTTGTAAGTTTTTATTAAACATCAGATACATTGCATTGCGTAATAGGACCTGAAATAAGTGGGACATTAATGTGAGGATTTATATTCATTTGGCTAGAGATGAATTTGTTTAGTATTCGCTGTAGCTATGGGTGCCAGAAGCTTCAGATTCTTTTGGAGTATTTGTTTTTGTCTCCCCTAACTACAGGCTTCTCTTAGTACTCCTCATCAGAAAAAGTCTGTGTCTTACAGCTACTTCAGCTGTAATCCAATTTTATTATACTAGACCTCTGTTGTGGTGCTAACAAGAGGAGAAAGAAAAGTGTTGTATAATCTTATGATTAAATCTGTCTTCAGGTGAGCTGTGACTCATGGCTGACTTTCACAAGTGTTTCTTTGGTGTCACAGCTGCCCACCACCACCCCACCCCACCCGCAGCATTAGGTGAGTCAGAAAGCTAAATATGGCTCAAGTGGTTAAGAATCGCTTCTCACAGGCGCAGAGACAGGACTTATCTTTGATAAAAATCTTTTCTTTAAACGGTAAGCTCTTTTTATGGAGAATGTGTAATATCACCATTTGCATTTTCAAAAAGATTTTTAACACCTTTACTGGAGTATAATTGCTTAACAATGTTGTGTTAGTTTCTGCATTATAACAAAGTGAATCAGCCATATGTATACATATGTCCCCATATCCCCTCTCTCTTGTGACTGCCTCCCACCATCCCTATCCCACCCCTCCAGGCGGTCACAAAGCACTGAGCTGAGTTCCCTGTGCTATGCAGCTGCTTCCCACTAGCTATCTGTTTTACATCTGGTAGTGTATATATGTCAGTGCTACTCTCTCACTTCATCCCAGCTTACCCTTCCCCCTCCCTGTGTCCTCAAGTCCATTCTCTATATCTGCGTCTTTATTCCTCTCCTGCCCCTAGGTACATCAGAACCATTATTTTTTTCAGATTCCATATATATGTGTTAGCATACGGTATTTGTTTTTCTCTTTCTAACTTATTTCACTCTGTATGACAGACTCTAGGTCCATCCACCTCACTACAAATAACTCAATTTTGTTTCCTTCTATGGCTGAGTAATATTCCATTGTATATATGTGCCACATCTTCTTTATCCATTCATCTGTCGATGGACACTTAGGCTGCTTCCATGTCCTGGCTATTGTAAACAGTGCTGCAACGAACATTGTGGTACATGCTTTTTTTGAATTATGGTTTTCTCAGAGTATATGCCCAGAAGTGGGATTGCTGAGAAGTTTGGTAGTTCTATTTTTAGTTTTTTAAGGAACCTCCATTCTGTTCTCCATAGTGGCTGTATCAATTTACATTCCCACCAACAGTGCAGAAGGGTTCCCTTTTCTCCACACCCTCTCCAGCATTTATTGTTTGTAGATTTTTTGATGATGGCCATTCTGACTGGTGTGAGGTGATACCTCATTGTAGTTTTGATTTGCATTTCTCTAATGATTAGTGATGTTGAGCATTCTTTCATGTGTTTGTCGGCAGTCTGTATATCTTCTCTGGAGAAATGTCTATTTAGGTCTTCTGCCCATTTTTGGATTGGGTTGTTTGTTTTTTTGATACTGAGCTGCATGAGCTGCTTGTATATTTCGGATATTAATCCTTTGTCAGTTGCCTCATTTGCAAATATTTTCTCCCATTCTGAGTGTTGTCTTTTGGTCTTGTTTATGGTTTCCTTTGCTGTGCAAAAGCTTTTAACTTTCATTAGGTCCCATTTGTTTATTTTTGTTTTTATTTGCATTTCTCTAAGAGGTGGGTCAAAAAGGATATTGCTGTGATTTATGTCATAGAGTGTCCTGCCTATGTTTTCCTCTAAGAGTTTTATAGTGTCTGGCCTTACATTTAGGTCTCTAATCCGTTTTGAGTTTATCTTTGTGTATGGTGTTAGAAAGTGTTCTAATTTCATTCTTTTATATGTAGCTGTCCAGTATTCCCAGCACCACTTATTGAAGAGGCTGTCTTTTCTCCATTATATATTCTTGGCTCCTTTATCAAAATAAGGTGACCATATGTATATGGGTTTATCTCTGGGCTTTCTATCCTGTTCCACTGATCTATTTTTCTGTTTTTGTGCCAGTACCATACTATCTTGATTAATGTAGCTGTAGCTTTGTAGTATAATCTGAAGTCAGGGAGCCTGATTCCTTCAGCTCCGTTTTTCTTTCTCAAGATTCCTATGGCTATTTGGGGTCTTTTGTATTTCCATACAAATTGTAAAGTGTTTTCTTCTAGTTCTGTGAAAAATGCCATTGGTAGTTTGATAGGGATTGCATTGAATCTGTAGATTGCTTTGGGTACTATAGTCATTTTCAAAATGTTGATTCTTCCAATCCAAGACATGGTATATCTCTCCATCTGTTTGTATCATCTTTAATTTCTTTCCACAGTGTCTTATAGTTTTTTGCATACAGGTCTTTTGTCTCCTTAGGTAGGTTTATTCCTAAGTATTTTATTCTTTTTGTTGCACTGGTAAATGGGAGCGTTTCCTTAATTTCTCTTTCAGATTTTTCATCATTAGTGTATAGGAATGCAAGAGATTTCTGTGCATTAAGTTTGTATCCTGCTACTTTACCAAATTCATTGATTAGCTCTAGTTTTCTGGTAGCATCTTTAGGATTCTCCATGTATAGTATGTCATCTGCAAACAGTGACAGTTTCACTGCTTTTCCAATTTGGATGCCTTTTATTTCTTTTTCTTCTCTGATTGCTGTGGCTAAAACTTCCAAAACTATGTTGAATAATAGTGGTGAGAGTGGGCATCCTTGTCTTCTTCCTGATCTTAGTGGAAATGATTTCAGTTTTTCATCAATGAGAATGATGTTGGCTGTGGGTTTGTCATATATGGCCTTTATTATGTTGAGGAGGGTTCCCTCTATGCCCACTTTCTGGAGAGTTTTACAATTAATGCATGTTGAATTTTGTCAAAAGCTATTTCTGCATCTATTGAGATGATCATATGGTTTTTATCCTTCAATTGGTTAATATGGTGTATCACATTGATTGATTTGCATATATTGAAGAATCCTTGCATTCCTGGATAAACCCCAACTGATCATGGTGTATGATCCTTTTAATGTGCTGTTGGATTCTGCTTGGTAGTATTTTGTTGAGGATTTTTGCATCTATGTTCATCAGTGATATTGCTCTGTAGTTTTCTTTTTTTGTGACATCTTTATCTGGTTTTGGTATCAGGGTGATGGTGGCCTCATAGAATGAGTTTGGGAGTGTTCTTCCCTCTGCTATATTGTGGAAGAGTTTGACAAGGATAGGTGTTAGCTCTTCTCTAAATGTTTGATAGAATCTACCTGTGAAGCAGTCTGGTCCTGGGCTTTTGTTTGTTGGAAGATTTTTAATCACAGTTTCAATTTCAGTGCTTGTGATTGGTCTGTTTATATTTTCTATTTCTTCCTGGCTCAGTCTCAGAAGGTTGTGCTTCTCGAGGAATTTGTCCATTTCTTCCAGGTTGTCCATGTTATTGGCATAATTGCTTGTATTAATCTCTCATAATCCTTTGTATTTCTGCAGTGTCAGTTGTTACTTCTCCTTTTTCATTTCTAATTCTGTTGATTTGAGTCTTGTCCCTTTTTTTCTTGGTGAGTCAGGCTAATGGTTTATCAATTTTGTTTATCTTCTCAAAGAACCAGCTTTTAGTTTTATTGATGTTTGCTCTCGTTTCCTTCATTTCTTCTTCATTTTTTTCTGATCAGACCTTTATGATTTCTTTCCTTCTGCTAACTTTGGGTTTTTTGTTCTTCTTCCTCTAATTGCTTTAGGTGTAAAGGTAGATTGTTTATTTGAGATTTTTCTTGTTTTTTGAAGTAGTATATTATTTCTATTAACTTCCCTCTTAAAACGGCTTTTGCTGCATCCCATAGGGTTTGGTCATCATATTTTCATCGTCATTTGTTTCTAGGTGTTTTTTGATTTCCTCTTTGATTTCTTCAGTGGTCTCTTGGTTATTTAGTAACGTATTTTTTAGCCTCCATGTGTTCATATTTTTTACAGTTTTTTTTCCCTGTAATTGATATCTAGTTTTATAGCGTTGTGGTTGGAAAAGATACTTCATATGGTTTCAATTTTCTTAAATTTACCAAGGCTTGATTTGTGCCCCAAGATATGATCTATCCTGGAGAATGTTCCATGAGCACTTGAGAAGAAAGTGTATTCTGTCTTTTTTGAATGGAATGTCCTATAAATATCAATTAAGTCCATCTTGTTTAATGTGTCATTTAAAGCTTGTGTTTCCTTATTTATTTTCATTTTGGATGACCTGTCCATTGGTGAAAGTGGGATGTTAAAGTCCCCTACTATGAATGTGTTACTGTTGATTTCCCCTTCTGTGGCTGTTGGCATTTGCCTTATGTATTGAGGTGCTCCTATGTTGGGTACATTAATACTTACAATTGTTATATCTTCTTCTTGGATTGATCCCTTGATTATTATGTAGAGTCCTTCTTTGTCTCTTGTAATAGTCTTTATTTTAAAGTTAATTTTGTGTGATTTGAGAATTGCTACTCCAGCTTTCTTTTGATTTCCATTAGCATGGAATATCTTTTTCCATCCCCTCACTTTCAGTCTGTATGTGTCCCTAGCTCTTAAGTGGGTGTCTTGTAAACAGTATATATATGGGTCTTGTTTTTGTATCCATTCAGACTGTCTGTCTTTTGGTTGAAGCATTTAATCTTACATACCACTTACATTTAAGGTAATTATCAATATGTATGTTCCTATTCCCATTTTCTTAATTGTTTTGGGTTTGTTATTGTAGGTCTTTTCCTTCTCTTGTGTTTCCTGCCTAGAGAAGTTTCTTTAGCATTTGTTGTAAAGCTGGTTTGGTGGTGATGAATTCTCTTAGCTTTTGCTTGTCTCTAAAGGTTTTAATTTCTCCATCGAATCTGAATGAGATCCTTGCTGGGTAGAGTAATCTTTGCTGTAGGTATTTCCCTTTCATCACTTTAAATACGTGTTGCCACACCCTTCTGACTTGCAGAGTTTCTCCTGAAAGATCAGCTGTGAACCTTATGGCGATTTCCTTGTATGTTTTTTGTTGTTTTTCCCTTGTTGCTTTTAATATTTTTTCTTTGTATTTAAATTTTGATAGTTTGATTAATATGTGTGTTGGAGTGTTTCTCCTTGGATTTATCCTTTATCGTACTCTCTGTGCTTTTTGGACTTGATTGACTATATCCTTTCCCATATTGGGGAAGTTTTCAACTATAATCTTTTCAAATATTTTCTCAGTCCTTTTCTTTTTCTCTTCGTCTTCTGGCACCCCTATAATTTGAATGTTGGTGTGTTTAATGTTGTCCCCGAGATCTCTGAGACTGTCCTCAATTCTTTTCATTCTTTTTTCTTTATTCTGCTCTGCGGTAGTTATTTCCACTATTTTATCTTCCAGGTCACTTATCCGGTCTTCTGCCTCAGTTACTCTGCTATTGATTCCTTCTAGAGAATTTTTAATTTCATTTATTGTGTTATTCATCATTGTTTATTTGCTCTTTAGTTCTTCTAGGTCCTTGTTAAACGTTTCTTGTATTTTCTCCATTCTATTGCCAAAATTTTGGATCATCTTTACTCTCATTACTCTGAATTCTTTTTCAGGTAGCCTGCCTGTTTCCTCTTCGTGTGTTTGGCCTGGTGAGTTTTTACCTTGCTCCTTTATTTGCTGCGTATTTCTCTGTCTTCTCATTTTGTTTAACTTACTGTGTTTGGGGTCTCCTTTTCACAGGCTGTAGGTTCATATTTCCCATTGTTTTTGGTGTCTGCCCTCAGTGGGTGAGTTTGGTTCAGTGGCTTGTGTAAGCTTCCTGGTGGAGGGGACTGGTGCCTGTGTTCTGGTGGGTTGGGCTGGATCTTGTCTTTCTGGTGGGCAGGACCATGTCTGGTCATATGTTTTGGGGTGTCTGTCAACTTAGTATGATTTTAGGCAGCCTCTCTGCTAATGGGTGGGATTGTGTTCCTGTTTTGTTAGTTTGGTATTGGGTGTCCAGCACTGGAGCTTACTGGCCATTGGGTGGATTTGGGTCTCAGCATTGAGATGGAGATCTCTGGGAGAGTTCTTGCTGATTGATATTACAAGGGGTGGGAGATCTCTGGTGGTCCAATGTCCTGAACTTTGCTCTCCCACCTCAGAACCTCATGCCTGACACCAGCCCAGAGCACCAAGACCCTGTCAGCCACACGACTCAAAAGTAAAGGGAGTAGAAAAGAAAGAAAGAAAAATAATAATGGTAATAATAATAAATAAAGTATAAATTAAAATAAATTATTATTAATTTTTTTTGTGGTACGCGGGCCTCTTACTGTTGTGGCCTCTCCCGTTGCGGAGCATAGGCTCCGGACACGCAGGACCAGTGGCCACGGCTCACGGGCCCAGCTCTTCCATGGCATCTGGGATCTTCCTGGACCGGGGCACGAACCCGTGTCCCCTGCATCGGCAGGCAGACTCTCAACCACTGTGCCACCAGGGAAGCCCAAAATAAATTATTAAAATAATAAAAAGAATAAAAAAAAAAGAGAGCAACCAAACCAATAAAGAAATCCACCAGTGCTAACCAATGCTAAACACTAAACTAAGATAAACATAAATATCAGAAACAAATCAGTCACAGACCGAAACCCCAAGTCTATAGTTACTCCCAAGGTCCACAATTTTAGGAAAATTCATTGTCTATTCAGGTATTCCACAGATGTAGTTGATCATGGGGATTTAATCCACTGCTCCTGAGGCTGCACAGAGAAATTTCCCTTTCTCTCCTTTGTTCACACAGCTCCTGGGGTTCAGCTTTGGTTTTGGCCCCACCTCTGCATGGAGGTTGCCCTCAGGCATCTGTTCCCACCCAGACAGGATGGGGTTAAAGCAGCGGCTGATTAGGGGACTCTTGCTCATTCGGGCTGGCGGGAGGGAGGGATCCAGTAGTTATAATTGGAATGCGGGGAGACCCTGTGGTGGTAGAGGCCGGCGTGATGTTGCTACAGCCTGAGGCGCGCTGTGTGTTCTCCCAGGGAAATTGTCCGTGGATCATGGGACCCTGGCTGTGGAGGGCTGCACAGGCTCCCGGGGTGGGGGGCGGGAGGTGGTGGTGGATAGTGACCTGTGCTTGCACACAGGCTTCTTGGTGGCGGCAGCAGCAGTGTTAGCTTTTCATGCCTGTCTCTGAGGTCCGAGCTGATAGCCGCAGCTCGTGCCTATCTCTAAAGCTCGTTTAGGCGGTGCTCTGCCTTCTGTGGCAGACCGGAAGGAATCCCCTCTTCTCACGCACCCTGAAACAGTGGTCTCTTGCCTCTTAGGCAAGTCCAAACTTTTTCCCGGACTCCCTCCCGCCCGGCTAGCTGTGGCTCACTAGCCCACTTCAGGCTGTTTACGCAGCCAACCTCAGTCCTCTCCTTGGGATCTGACCTCCGAAGCCCAAGCCTCAGCTCCCAGCCCCCACCCACCCCAGTGGGTTAGCAGAGAAGCCGCTTGGTTTGATGAGTTCTGGTCAGCACTGATCTTCTGTGTGGAAATCTCCCTGCTTTGCCCTCTGCACCCCTGTTGCTGTGCTTTCCTCTGTGGGTCTGAAGCTTCCCCCTCCACCCACCCCTCGTCTCCACCAGTGAGGGGGCTTCCCAGTGTGTGGAAACATTTCCTCTTTCACAGCACCCTCCTAGAGGTGCTGGTCCTGTCCCTATTCTTTTGTCTCTGTTTTTTTTTTTTTTCTTTTGCCCTACCCAGGTACTTCGGTATTTTTTTGCCTTTTGGGAAGTCTGAGGGATTCTGCCAGCATTCAGTAGGTGTTCTATAGGAGTTGTTCAACATGTAGATGTATTTTTGATGTATTTGTTGGGAGGAAGGTCTTATTCCTCTGCCATCCATGTCTTACTCCTCTGCCATCTTGAAGGTCTCCCCCCGCCCCCTACATTTTCAAATTTAAAGTGGCTTTCTTTTAGGGGAAATATTGTTGGGTCTTGTTTTTATAATCAGTTTGATAATTTTCCTTTTAATTGCAGTGTTCAGGTCATTTATAGCTCATGTGATTATTGATATGGTTGGGTTTTTATTTTCCATTTTGTTTCTTCTTTGCTATTTATCTCATATGTGCTTGGTTCATTTTTTACCTCTCTTCCTGCCTTCTTTTAGAATAATGGAATATTCTTATGATTCTATTTTATTTTCCTTATTTAATTATATAGTTGTACTTCTTTGTTTTATTTTTTTCAGAGTTTGCTCTAGATTTTAAAACATAAATATTTTACTTATCAAAATTTGCCTTTAAATGATATTACACTTTATCACATATAGTGCAAGAACTGTACAGTGGATTATATCCATATTCCCACTCCCATCCTTTGGTTCATTTTTGTCATATTTTACGTATAACATTAACATATATTTTACATATAACATATAACATGTTACCTATGTAATAAACTCTGCAACACATGGTTATTATTTTTATCTTAAGTGGTCAATTATATTTTAAAGAGGTAAACAATGATAAAAATATTTTTATATGGGCTTCCCTGGTGGCGCAGTGGTTGAGAGTCCGCCTGCCGATGCAGGGGACGCGGGTTCGTGCCCTGGTCCAGGAAGATCCCACATGCCGCGGAGCAGCTGGACCCATGAGCCATGGCTGCTGAGCCTGCGCGTCCAGAGCCTGTGCTCCACAACGGGAGAGGCCACAACAGTGAGAGGCCCGCGTACCGCAAAAAAAAAAAAAAAAATTTATATTACCTACATATTTACCATTTATATACCTTCATTCTATCTAGTACCATTTGTATACCTTCATTCTATCTAGTACCATTTTCCTTTTTCTAAAGAAGTTTCTTTAACATTTCTGCTAGTACAAGTCTGCAGGTGATGAATTTTTAAGCTTATGTTTGTTCCAATAGTATTTGATTGTTAATTTTTAAAGTTATTTTTACATACTCTAAATTTACTTTTTTTAATTTTAGTACTTTAAAGATGTCTCTCCATTGTCTTCTTTTTTACAGTTTCTGGAAAGTTATATGCTTATTCTTGCCTACCTTCTTCTATATGTAATGTGCATGTATTTGTAGCTGTTTTGGAGTTTTTCTCTTTATCCCTGTTTTGCTGAAAATTGATTCAATTTTGTCTTGGTGTAGATTTTTAGATTACTTTTGCTTGGTGTTTGTTGAGTATCTTCCATCTGTTAGTTTATGATTTTTTTGTATCATTTTTGGAAATAAGTTAGCCATAGTTTCTTCAAATTTATCTCTCACTTGACAGCTTTTCCAACTATACATATGTTAGAGTGTTTGATAGTCTCACAGGTCACTGGTGCTCTGTGCATATTTTATTCTTTTCTGTTTTTGTTTATCTCATTGTTTCTGTGTTAGCATTTTTCTCTCTGTGCTTCATTTTGGGTAGTTTTAAAATGTTGTATTTTAACATACACTAAATATTTCTCCTGCAGTGTTTAATCTGCTATAAGTATCATCTTGCGTGTTTTTATTTTTGATATTGCATTTTTCATATCTAGAGGTTTCCTATGGTCTGTTTTGTGTATCTTCCCTTTTTCTCCTCATCTTAGTCATGTTTTCCTCTAACTTTTTGAGCATATGGAACATCTTTATTATAGCTGTTTGAACATCAGTATCTGCTTTTTAAAAATTTATTTATTAATTTATTTTTGGCTGCATTGGGTCTTCATTGCTGCTGGCGGGCTTTCTCTAGTTGTGGCAAGTGGGGGCTACACTTCGTTCCAGTGCATGGGCTTCTCATTGTGGTGGCTTCTCTTGTGAAGCAGGGGCTCTAGGTGCATGGGCTTCAGTAGTTGTGGTGCATAGGCTCAGCAGTTGTGGCTCGGGGGCTCTAGAGCACAGGCTCCGTAGTTGTGGTGCACAGGCTTAGTTGCTCTGCGGCATGTGGGATCTTCCCGGGCCAGGGATCAAACCTGTGTCCCCTGCATTAACAGGCGGATTCTTAACCACTGCACCACCAGGGAAGTCCCAATGTATGCTATTTTTATCATCACTTTCTTTTCTGCATCTTTTTCTGTTGATTGAACTTTCCAGGTTTGGGGTCATATTTTCTTGCTTTTTTACAATTCTGGTAACTATTAACTGGATGCCACACAATTTTATGTTTTTTGACTGGTGCATTCAAGAGCATCTCTGTGGAGCTCTCTGGAGCTTTCCTATGTATCTCCCTCTTCTCTGGTATCTGCATATGTATTGTAGACCCTTGACCTCCCTGAACTCTGATCTGTCTCCACACTCTCAGGAAGACTGTTTGGGTCACTCCTCCCTGTGTTACAACCTAGAAACTGCCTCCAGGCAGAAAGTTGAGGTGATTTGAAGGATAACCTTATTGCAATTTTTCTTTCAAGAGTTATATTTCTGGGCTTCCCTGGTGGCGCAGTGGTTGAGAGTCTGCCTGCCAATGCAGGAGACACGGGTTCGTGCCCTGGTCTGGGAGGATCCCACATGCCGCGGAGCGGCTAGGCCCGTGAGCCATGGCCGCTGAGCCTGCACATCTGGAGCCTGTGCTCCGCAACGGCAGAGGCCACAACAGTGAGAGGCCCATGTACAGCAAAAAAAAAAAAAAAAAAAAGAGTTATATTTCTATGCTACCTGCTGTCCAATATATGAAAAATGTTGCATCTTTATACATTTTTTCTAGTTGTTTAAAAGGTGGGAAAACATATCAGTTCTGTTTACTTCATCATTGCTGGAAACAGCAAGCTCTATTTTGATCTTAATTTTTGAAGCAAAATTTACTGGGTGTAGTTTTATAGGTTTGTGGATATTTCATTTTATTGTTTTCTAGATTCCATTGTTCCTTTCATTTATTTGATTTAAAGGAATATAATATGTAGTTACTTATTCCTATTTAGATGTTCTTCTTGTGTTTGTTTCATATCAGATTTTTATGATTCAACTAAGTAAATGTTATGGACTAAACGTCTGTGTCCCCCGCCCTATTCATATGTTGAAACCCTAACCCCCAGTTTGATGGTATTTGGAGTTGAGTCCTTTGGGAAGTAATTAGAGTTAGATTAGGTCCTGTGGGTGGGCCCTCATGATGGGATTCGTGACCTTGTATGAAGAGGCACCAGAAAGATTGCTCAGTTTGAGGAGATGGCTCCCTGCAAGCCAGGAAGAGAGCTTTCACCAGAACCTGGTCACACAGACACCGTTATCTTGGACTTCCAGCTTCTAGAAGTGAGAAAATAAATTTCTGACTTATAGAAAAAGCAATTGGACTTAACGGTTATCAGAGGCAGAGGGTGGGGGGAGGGGGATTGAAGAAAAGTGATCAAAAGTTACAAATTTCATCTATAAGTAAGTACTAGGGATGTAATGTAAAGCATGATGACTACAGCTAACACTGATGTATGATACCTAGGAAAGTTGTTACTAGAGTAAATCTGAAGAGTTCTTATCAAAAGAAAGTTTTTCCTTTATTCTTTATTCCTTTATTTTCTTTTTATTGTATCTTTATGCAATAATGGTTGTTAGCTGAACCTATTATAGTAATTTCACAATACATGTAAATCAAGTCAATACAGTGTATGCCTTAAAGTTATGTGGTGAAAAATCGTCAATTATTTCTCAATAAAACTGGAAAAAATTTTGCTTTTTAAGCCACGTAGTCTTTGGTATCTTGCTATGACAGCCTGAGTAGACTAAGACAGTGAGTTATACTTTTTATTTATTATGCTAGGGTTCATAGGTTTTCTTGAATCCCTTGATACCTTCTACCAGCTTTAAGGAATATTGTTCATTATATCCTTGGGTAGTGCTTCTTCCCTGAGTTCTGGAAATCAGTTCTTCTGGGACTCCAGTTATATGTATGGTATATCTGTTCATCATGTTCCATATATCTCTTAATTTTCTTTTCTGGATTCCCCATTCTTGCTCCTCTTAATATTTAATCTAGATATTTTCTTTAAGTACAGTTTTCCAAATTTATAGATTTTCTTTAAAAATGGGTAGTGTCCTATTAAACCCATCTATTGAATTTTAAATTTTTGTTCTGGAATTTATGTTTGAAGTTTTTAATAAATTCTAGTTTTCTTCCAAAATCCTAAATTTTGTTAACTTAATTTCTAGCTCATATTAATTAAATTTATTTTAAAGTCTGTGTCTGATGAGTGATAAATCAAATATTCTGATGACTTTGCATGTCTTGCAATTGTATCTTTTACTTTTTTTCTATGTGCTTAAATATTGCCCTTTTATTTGACTGCTGAATTTTAAAAATTATCTTCCAAATATTGGGTATGAAAAATTGTAAAAATAATTTGAGTATATGGATGAAATCTCAGTAGATGAGATCATGTGTAGGATTTACTTTTGCTAAGAGGAGGCAGGTAAGATGGGGGCTGTTCACTTGAATCCAATTAGATCTGTAGATTCTGTATACTTTCTGCTCTCAACTATACTACCATTTATGGAGAGTGATAGCTTTGTTTTGTCTTTTACAATTCTTATTTAATTAACTTTTTCTTGCCTTACTTTAATATAAAAATTTCCAGTAGAATTTTAAATAGAATTAGTAATGGAAGACATCCTTGTTCTTTATCTGAAAAAAGACTACATTAGATGTTTCACTATAAATATTATGTGTGCTGTTTTTTTCTAGTTTTAATTTGCTACTAATCTTAATTTTTAGCCTTAATGATTAGTGTATATCATCTATTATTTCTTTTTTGCATCTACTAAGATGAGCATACGTGTTTTTTTTATAATATTAAAGAAGATTTACATTCCTGGGATAAACCTATTGGCCATGAAATGTTATCCTTTTTTATGTTTTATTGAATCTGGTTTGCTAATATTTTTCTTTAAATATTTAATATGTATTAATAATCTGTGTTTATTACTGAGGTTATCCAATAATCATTTTTTTCCATATTCTCAAAGGTTATGCTGCTTTATATACTTTGGGGAATAGTCCCTCTTTTTCTATTTTCTAGAAGTGTTGATTTCAGGGTGAAGTTACTTCTTTGAAAGCTTTGTAGAACTTAACAGTGATGATATATCAGCCTGGAATTCTCACTGTGAGAAGATTTGGGATTACAAATTTCACTTCTTTAGTGATTATCGGACTATTCAGGTTTTCCATTTCCATTGAAATTAGTTTTGAGAGATGTATTTTTTTCTAGGAACTTATATCTTTAAGCTAAATTTTAATATCTGCATCTTTAGTAGTAGTGTTCCCTTTTTCTTTCCTGATATTGGTTATGTGTGCCTCTTATCTTTTTTTCTTTCTTAATTTTACCAGTTATTTCAGAACTGTGTGTCTTTTGTCTTTTAAGGACCTGTTTATTTTGTTGACATTTTCTCTGGTATATTTATTTTCTAATCAATTAATTTCAATTTTTATCACTATTATTTTCTTCCTGCTACTCCTTGTAATTTACTTTGATGTATTTTTTCCTAACTAGTTGAGATGTATCTTGAGATGGATTTTTTTTTTTTTTTGCTAATTAACTTTCAGTCTTAGTTCTTAAATGATACATAGATATAGGCTAATTTTTTAAAGTACTGATTTAGTTGCAATACTTGTATTTTTTATTTTATAATAGTTATGATTGATTTAAAGAATAATTCATTTTGGTCAGGAATAGTAGTTTTTATGATTCCAGATTGAAGTGTGTTAAGATTTTGCCTTATAGACTAGTAAATAGTCAAATTTTTAAATGATCTCTGAGTGTATGATATGACTATATATTTTATAATTGTTGGGTGTTATGTATCATATGTGTTCACTGGGTTCATCTATTCATCATGTGATTAAATCTGTTTTTGTATTTTTCTTTGTATTTTATCAATAGTACAGAGAGATATGTTAAAATCCCCAGGTATTGTTTTAGAATTACCTATTTCTCCATATAAATTGGCAAAGTTTTTGCTGTACAGTCATCCCTCAGTATCTCCAGGGGATTGGTTCCACAATCCCCCATGGATATCAAAATCTGCAGTGATCAATTCCTTTATAAAAAATGGTGTAGTATTTGCATACAGCATATACACTGCCTCCTGTATACTTTAAATCATCTCTAGATTACTTATCATAACTAATACAATGTAAATATTATGTAAATACTTATAAATACAATATAAATGCTATGTGAAAATTGGCAGTGCATGGAAAATTCAAGTTTTGCTTTTTGGAAGTTTCTGGAATTTGTTTTTCCAGTATTTTCAATCCTGGTTGTTTGAACCCATAGATGCAGAAGCTGTGGATATGGAGGGCTGACTGTATATATTTTGAGGCTATGTTGTTTGGTGCAAATAGATTTAACATGTGTTAGCCTGTAGGCAAATTGAAAATTTAACATTATGAGCCAATTCATTATGTGTTTTTGCCTAAACTGAACATTTGATTACCTCTTTTCTTTTAAATGTCTTTTGGAAACCATTCTAACATTATTGAAATTATAGTTTAGATGCTCAGACCACTGTATATAAAATACGTTAGTAATTTGGAGGTAGGGTAATAACAGATCTGTCATGCATCATCCTTTTTAGAAATACAGATGATCAGTCCACATCAAGAGAAGAATTCAGATGTAGTTATTTACCAGTCTTATGTATTCAGATGTAGTTATCTGCCAGTCTCATGGATGCACTTTCTTCTAAGCAGTGACCAGTCATATCCAATAAAAAAGTGAGATCAATAGGTCATAATTGGTAATAATGATTAAACCTTCTCATATGCTGTATTGTCATGTTAGATTAACATTTACTTCACTTTCTTTTGCCCCCAATATTTACTCAGTTCTGATGTGGTAAAGAAGTTTCTAGACTAATTAATACTTAGATTGGTAGCTTTTCCCACAGTCATCTCATTTTAAAAATATTTTTTGTTGGGCTTCCCTGGTGGTGCAGTGGTTGAGAGTCCGCCTGCCGATGCAGGGGACACGGATTCGTGCCCTGGTCCAGGAAGATCCCATGTGCCATGGAGTGGCTGGGCCCGTGAGCCATGGCCGCTGAGCCTGCGCGTATACATATATATATATATATATATATATATATATATAATTTTTTTTTTCTGTTAACAGTGTCACTGAATATCTGTCTTGGGTTTATTGCTGATAAAAGTGCCTTTGGCAGAACTGTGTTTCCATTAAGAGATTTATTTTATCTCAATTGCCAGGTCATAATGCTGAAAGAAATGAGATACTATCTGTGGGCCATCCTTTATTCAAAGGTGAGGCTATCCCAACAATTTATGCTAGATAAGCCTTCTGAATATCACTTATCAACTAAGAAGTGATTCCTGATGAGTCTTAGAATTTAAGACATCATAAAATGTAATACAGTTCCTTTAACTTTGGTTATCCAATATGGTAGAACAATAGATTATGCCTTTGCAGCACATATGATAAGTGTAAAATACTCTCCAAAATTGTAAGTAAAACACATCAAGCACACAGTTTTGAAATGATTCAGAATGCTCTCTGTGCACTGGGATATGCAAAAATGCTATGCATGGTAATGAGCGTATTCTTCAAATAGCTTCCATCCCAGAAAAATTCATAATATTGTAAATTTTGAAGTACAGTTTTACTAAAAAGGACTTATTTGCCCACATCATGGTGGATTTATTGTTGTCTCTAATGCTCAAGTATTCATTCAAGGGACCTATAGATTTTATTGGCATAAGTACTCTGACACAGGACCGCTGGT
The DNA here is from genome assembly GCF_949987515.2 of Delphinus delphis. Classification (NCBI taxonomy): domain Eukaryota; kingdom Metazoa; phylum Chordata; class Mammalia; order Artiodactyla; family Delphinidae; genus Delphinus; species Delphinus delphis. The sequence continues at coordinate 57,928,806 of NC_082684.1, read as the reverse complement.
TTCTAGTAGGGTAACATTACAATTTATCTTCCAAACTGGGGCACTTTTAGCTGGAAAAATGTTAATCTAGACAGTATGCTGAGGCAATGGGCATCAACTGGCACTCACCTAGACACAACCATAGTATACAGTCACCCTACTTTTAAGGAAGAGATTAGAACTAGTTGATCATGCTGCCCAAGGATGATCCTGCCAATGAGGAATGTGGATTAAGCACAAGAAGACTGGTAACTAATTACTTTCTAGCCAGAAATTTTTGATAAATTTCTATCCTGGATATTGTTTTTTTTGGGGGGAGCATATACACTTGAATGTCCCAAATGGTCCTCAAGTCCAATATATCTGGAATTGAATTCATCTTTGAAAATCTTCTGCCTTTGCATTCCTTTGCCACAGCCAGAAATAGAGTTATTAGAGACTCCTCTTGTCGTCCACTTCTGTAGTTAATCTGCCACCAAGTTTATTGATTTTACTCATCCTCACCATTCTCACTTCCACTGCCTTGGCTCTGCTGTATCAATTCTTATATTTATAAATGTGACCCCTCTTGAATGGTCTTCTTTTCTGCAGTCTATCCCTGTAACATCATTGCCAGAGTTTTATTTCTAGCATGACAGTTTATTCAAGTCATGACCCCGCCAAAAAGAACATAATAGTTCTCTAGAGCTTTCAAGGAATTTCAGACTCTGCATCCAAGGATTTGTACTTTACTCATCACTCTATACTTCACCCATGCCCCATATCTGACCTTTCCTCTTCTTGTGTGTATGTTTGGTTTAATAATACTGAAGTGTTTATACTCCTTGTTTATCTTGTTATTTCAATAGAAGACTGATGTTTCAACTTTCTAAAAATGCAATTTTGTCTGATTGTAATAGTCATGTGTGTTTATTGTACAAAATGCACAAAAATGTGAGGAAAATATAAATTATTCATAAACATTACTCATTATTGATGGATAGTTAGGTTGCTTCCATGTCTTGGCTATTGTAAATAGTGCTACAATGAACGTTGGGGTGCAAGTATCTTTTTGAAATATGGTTTTCTCTGAATATACGCCCAGGAGTAGGATTGCTGGATCACATGGTAGCTCTAGTTTTAGTTTTTTAAGGAACCTCCATACTGTTCTCCATAGTGGATATACATTCCCACCAACAGTAAGATGGCTCCCTTTTCTCCACACCCTCTCCAGCATTTATTGTTTGTAGACTTTTAATAATAATTAGTAATGTTGAGCATCTTTTTGGCCATCTGTATGTCTTCTTTGGAGAAATGTCTAGATCTTCTGCCCATTTTTTTTTGATTAGGTTCTTTTTTTGACATAGAGCTGCAAGAGCTATTTGTATATTTTGGAGATTAATCCCTTGTCTATCACTTTGTTTGCCAGTATTTTCTCCCATTCTGTGGGTTATCTTTTCATTTTGTTTATGGTTTCCTTTGCTGTGCAAAAGCTTTTAAATTTAATTAGGTCCCATTTGTTTATTTTTGTTTTTATTTGCATTACTCTAGGAAGTAGATCAAAAAAGATATTGCTGCAATTTATGCCAAAGAGTGTTCTGCCTATGTTTTCCTCTAAGAGTTTTATAACATCTGACCTTACAATTAGGTCTTTGATACATTTTGATCATTGGAATATATTTTTATTAGCTTTTTGAATCTTATGATACCATTATTCTATTTTAAATATGTATAGCTTGATAATATTTCTTAATATTTTATTGGAAAAGTGCTCTATCTTTACGCTTCTTTTTAAAAAATGTTTGTTATCTAAGTGAGACTATTTATTCTTCTCTATTTAGAATTTGTTAAATTTACCTCCAAAGGAAATTTTTGGATTTTGCAAACTTAAATGGCAATATATAAATTGTGCAAACTTTTCTATCTTTCTATCTTTGAGAAAATTAATATCTCAGTGACATTCATTTGTCCCACTAAAATTGTTTCTTTATTTTATTTTTAAAAATATTTTTACAAGAAATGCTGTACTTTATTTGATATAGCATACACGTATTGCTTATCAGTTTTAAATTTTACTGTGTTTGTGTTTCCTGTTTTTTAAAACTAATTGCTTTTCCTGGTCATTTAATTGTATTTCATTTTTATCCCATTCTTTAGATCTTCACATCTTTAAGTTATTTATGATCATCAAAATTTTTTCACAGATGATTTTTCTCTTGGACAGATCTATGTCCTGCTTTATCCTGGACTTACTGCTCTCTAGGCCTGCTGCAAACTACTATCCTGGAACCTCTCTTAATTACTAATCTAGTTGGAACAATAATGGATCGGTTTGTTTCTTGGACCATAGGTTTTACTTTTTTTTGGTTTATGGTTTACTCACTTTATTGCAGCAATCTTCAAATACTTCTTGAGAAAGTTTTTAGAAAGGAAGCCTTGGTGAGTTCTTCCATGTCTGAGAATAATCTTACTTAATTTGTAGGTTTGCCTGAAGGCCAGCCGTCCCATTTCTTGCTAGCACCAGTGTTGCTGATTAGAGTCCAATACCCATGTGGCATGTCTTCTTTTTTACTCTCTAGAATTTCTGGTTTTAAGAACTGTTCATTCATTCATCCAATAAATAGTGCTGACTACATTTCATCTTGTGTGCTCAAGACAGGGCAGTGAGCAAGGTAGGCACAATTACTTCTCTCACAGTTGATCATGATGTGGGAGAGAGAGACTAGCAATTTCCTAATGATCAGGTCCAAGAATATATATTTTTACATGCATTGTGTTGAGCATTTAGCAGGTTCTTTCAATCAGAAATGTTGGAATCTTTAGGAACAGGAATTCTCTTTTATTAAAATTTAATTGTTTAATTCACTATTTTTTTTTCCTTTCTGAAACTTTGTCTTGTTAGAGTTTAAAATTTTACATAAATCTTTTGTGACTCTTAACATCTGTTATATTGTCTGTTTCTTTGTTTTGTTCTAAAGTTTAGGTCAGTTATTGACATTATCACATAATTCTGTTGATTTTCTTATATTTGAACATATTATATATGCTCATTGTTGTATCTGACTCTTCATTTATCATGGTATTATATTAATTTTTATCCATGTAATATCTATTTTAATCCCTTTGAGGCTCCTAATATTGAAGTTTTGTGATGTGTGGCTGTTTTTCATTGTAGTTACCTTTTGTTCCCTTTTCTGGTGTTTATTTTAACTTGGTCTCTGATTTCTCCTTAGACGACCTGGGAAACTTAGTTGTATGTTCAAATTTTAAAATGAAGTATAAATCCACTTGAGAACACTGTGCCTGATCCAAGCTTATTGACTAGTGCCCTTGGCTGGAGGGTGAGTGGAGACAGCTGGCTGCTGCATTGAGTCAAGGGGCCACTAAATGTCAGAATATGAAGATCTCTTCTGTGGAGTACAAATAACCAAACAACTATTCTAATTCTTCCAAGGGAGTTTATTTATTATTTTCTTAGGAAATCCCTTTCAGTACTCTGCCTGGGGAGTTGTAGGGTGGATTGCTGCCAGGCATTATGTGCTAAGCAGTGTGTGTCTGTGTGTGTGTGTGTGTGTGTGTGTGTGTGTGTGTGTGTGTAGGGTAGGGTAGGAGGAGCACATTACTGAAACAAATAAAAACTTACAATAAATGCCCCTGTTTCTACTTCATATTTTACTTCTCTTCTCCATCGTTCTTAATATTTCCAGGTACAACTTATTTTTCTGGAGTTCTGAAGGACTTCTTGCTTTCACCTTCAGGTATTATAATCCTTCTCTTCTGCAGCTTCTGCTACTCTGGGTCATAGACATTAAATCTCCTTCATCCACTTTTTTTCTGCTGTTTGTTAAAATATGTTTTCTGCTGATGGCTTCAGACCTATTTTCCTCATCACTGTGGAGAGATTTCTTTCTAAATGAATTTACTATCAGTTTTACGGTAGGGCAGGTGAGGAGGTAAATGCTTATGGGTCGTGTTTGTCTACTGGAATTGCAAGTTAGGAAAGGGTGGCTCTTGCTGCTGTTTCTACCGTAGTTGTCTTATAGTTTTTAAGTGATGGGTTGTGTTTGTGGCCTAAACATTCTTTTTCATAAACTGTATGATTGTATAGAAATGAGAATCTCAGGCTGTGAATTAGTCAATGGAAAGGAAAGGAAAGAAATAAAATAGGTACTCATTTTCAATTATTTATTAGATACTGGACAAAGTATTTCATTTAATACTAACAGCAACCCTGTGATATCAATTATTATTGTAACCAGCTATAGTTTCTAAAGAGAATTTCAAAAATCTGACACCTTAATGGTGTGCCATGTGGCTCATTTAAAATTTGAAGTCATGTCACATCCTATAATTATTTGTCTACATCCTTCCATCTCTCCCCCACTCAGCTGCCACTAAATTGGAGGGTCCTAAAGGGCAGGATTTATGTGTGATTAATGTTGTTTCCCAAAATACTGATCACAGCTAGGAACAAAACATCCTCAGCAAGTGCCCTTAAATAAAAAGTAATAAATAATTTAGTATCTTAGCCTCATAATGCAAGACTCGCTCAAGTAAAAATAGCCTAAGGTTAGTAGAACTGAGGATGTGCAACCATATGTCGATTATCTAGTTTCATATTTTCTTTTTAAAGAAATAGTATATTCTGATCATGACTTCTCAATATATTTCTTAATAATTGAATGGATAAATTCAGTAGTTAAACAAAAATGTATTAGCAACTTCTATATGCCCAGCACATCATTAGACACTAGAGATACAGGCAAGACAAATAACATCACTAGCCTCATTTGTATGGGTTTAATTGCACTGTATATAAACATGAAATGCAAACTAAAGCAATAATTTATTAAAAATGGAGTAACATTTAAAAATTTCTAAATACAGGAATACATAGTAGAAAAAATGTATACAATAAAATCAGAATAGAAATTTTGATGCTAGGTTCCCCCTAATTCATTAAAGAGTCCCCTAAGGAAAGGATGGCGGTGTCAACTTGGAGAAAATTGTAGAAAAATCAGTGGTACTGCCAAAGTGCTATAAAAGGAGAGGCAGATTTCTGCTTTTAAAGATGTTACTTCTAAACAGCAAGATCATGAAAAAAAAAGAGGTAAAGTTCAAGCACTGAACATTATGAATTATGAATCAAATAGAAGGACTGGATATTTATATGTAGTATTTAAACTTTGCAATAAACTACAGCAAAGTTAATGTGACACTTTTGTATTGATATATAATGGCATTATCGTACCATATCTAACCATATCAATTAGATATGAGTGTTAAATAACTTACATGTGGTAAGATTGGCGATGGAGTAGGAAAAATACTGACTTTGGCACCTAATACAATTTAAATTTGGTCTCTACCACTTAGCTATAAATGCTGTGTGAATTGGAACAGCATTCTTCCCTTGAAAAATTGCCATGAGGATTAAGTACATGTATGTTTATAAAGCACTTAATATAGGCTCCTGATTAATGATAAGGATGCAATTATTAACAATAAAAATCCCACAAAGACATTTTTGTCTTTTTTCTTAGTCTTTCATTCTGAAATTAATATTCATTAATAATACTGAACTTTCAGTCATTGCACCCACCTACAAGGAAACAAGCTACACATCTTAAAAACAAGAGCCCTTGTACTTACAAAGTGTTCTTTTCCCTTCCTGTTGACAGTCACTCCAGAGTTAAGATTTTCTGTGCTCCATCAGTGCTCTTGCATTTTCTAGTTTTCTCCCACACCCGTTTTCTTCTCTACATGATGGGTCCTTGAGGAACTTTAAAGCTCACAGCCTGTGTTCATCATCCTAGATGTTGGGGTACTTGAAGCACCAGACAGAGTGTGTTAGAGATGGTAAATAGGTTTTTTCTCACGGTGCCAACTTTGAATGATTGGTAGTGACGGCATATATTGCTCTGAGAATGAGAGAATGCTCTAAACCCTGCAGAAGGAAGGAAGCACTTGCCACAGAGTGAGCGGAAGGAGGAGTGTCAGACTTGCCAGGTCCTTGACATCCCCCAGGGGTACTGCCTGCCATGAAACCGTGGTGAAAACAAGGAACTGGGAGGGACCTCACTGAGAGTGAAGAAGCAGAGGGAGAATGGGCTCTAAATCCCTAGACTGTGGAAATCATGAGAGTCTTGTGGTGGAGAAATGAGGTGAAATGGTGTTAAGATGGGAATCTTTGGGGACTGATTTTATGCATCATTCCACCCCTTTGGAGTTATCCTGCCACCGTGTTAAATTGCTAGTAGTCAGCCTTAAGCATAGTATAATTTAATAGGCTAAGATGACATCTTCTTAGCCTTGAGTTTTCAGGTCCTTAAGTTCTAGTTGCAAAATGAGATTATTTGCTTTCAGTTAAGAAAAAATCAGGCTAATGTCTTAGTGAAGATTATATTCAGAGGGAGTGATGTGGGTTTTTTTTCTCCCTTGCCTGTAACCGTAGGCTCCAAAATATATCATTTATTTATTATTTAAGTTGTTTAATCCAATATATGAAGTGGGAAGATGGTGTCTGAGAGGGGTCGAGAAATATTTGGCACTGAGATGGGGACAGAAAACAAAAGGAAAGGGAATTGGACGTTATTACAGACAAATGTTAACAACACTTAATTTTTGGAGGGCATAATCCTTTCCTATTTATGTTCTTCTGGGTGTAGAAAATATATTTTATAGGAGTATCTCATGTCCTATTTAATAGTACAAGTGTGCCTTAGTATTGGTATGAAGATAACATGAAGCTTTTAAGATATACCTTCCCAAATAACAGAACCAAACAAAGAAACAAACAAAAGACAGTACTAAAAAGTAATTAGTGGTTTCCAAATAGCATACCATTATTTGTATGTAAAAATCAGGTTATTAAACTAATAAATTATAGCATGCATGAATTATCACCAGGACAGATCATATCTTTCAGTATTTTTCATTTATTTTTGATAGCTAATGGAGATACAGTTTTTTTTTGTTTTTTTGGTTTTTTTTTACATCTTTATTGGAGTATAATCGCTTTACAATGGTGTGTTAGTTTCTGCTTTATAACAAAGTGAATCAGTTATACATATACATATGTTCCCATATCTCTTCACTCTTGCGTCTCCCTCCCTCCCACCCTCCCTATCCCACCCCTCCAGGCGGTCACAAAGCACCGAGCTGATCTCCCTGTGCTTATGCGGCTGCTTCCCACTAGCTATCTACCTTACGTTTGGTAGTGTATATATGTCCATGCCTCTCTCTCGCTTTGTCACAGCTTACCCTTCCCCCTCCCCATATCCTCAAGTCCATTCTCTAGTAGGTCTGTGTCTTTATTCCTGTCTTACCCCTAGGGGAGATACAGTTTTTAAGTTTTATTTATATTATTTTTCAAAACTACATATATAAAGTAATCGAAAAAGAAAATTCAACTCATTGAATAGAAGATTTGTATGCATACATTTTTAATTATGTCATTGCTTTACAATACCATTTTTATAGTGATAAGCTTAGAAGAGTGCCTGGAACACAGCAAGTTGTCAAAACATTTGTTGAATGAATGAGTGCCTTTTTCTCTTCATTTATTTTCTAACATTTAATTGCCTTATAGTGTTCTGAACAGAAATTGACATTAGCTCTAAAACTAATAAAAACTCAGGATAGAGATGTGCGTTTCTTGTTTTTGAATGTCAGTTCATTAGTTCTAGAAATCATCATTATATTAGCTATTACTTGGGTTAAAAATATCTTTAGACTGTTAGTGGTGGCAATGGTTTTACAGCAGACAGAGGGAGGATGGGAGATCAATGTGATTCAAGAAGGAGATGGGGGATAACATTACTAAGATTAGCTACAGAAGAAAAGCAATAAATAGCATCTGTATTTTCAATTTAAATAAAAATTAGATTACAGCACAATTCTGTGCCTGCTTTGTCCCTGAAGCATTACTTTGGATGTCAGCAAACATCAGAGCCTTTTATATAGGAAGAAATGTTGGCCAGATTGGTAATTCTGGAAGTGAAAAACATATCAGGAATATTAGATTAAAATTTTATTCTTATGTATTATAAACAAAGAATAAAATATCGAAGGGAAACCCCATCAGTTACACAGGTTTGGATCATTGAAACTTCTCACAAGACTCCTCTGGACCTACTCACATAACACTTTATTCAAATATAGGGTACAATGGACCCAGGACGAAAGTGCAGGCACATAATTGGGACTGACTAGTTTCCTGGTGCAGGTCTTCAGGGTGCTTGTTTTGTTGCACAGCATGATTTTTTCTTCAGAAATGAAGAATCACCAAGATGTGGATAAAGAATCTTGGTTTCAGGGAGCCCAGATGAAAGTTTTCAATGTGACCTTTGATAGACTACTGGCCTTGCAGCCAGGCCAGACTGTGTAGCTGGTTCAACCAGGCATAAACCATTGATCCATTGGTATATACCCCTAAACAATATAGACAAGCTAATCTGGGGTGCCAACTTGAGAGTATCACACTTTAAACTGCACAGAAAAAAGCACTAAACCAGATCATCTTGGCCATACTTTGACCAAAGGTCAAGACTAGACTTCCAGAAGTCCCAGATATAAGCAAAGTGATACCTCAAGCAAGCCATAAGATAAGCTTAAACAGCAACCTTGCTGGAAATTCCCTGGAGGTCCAATGGTTAAGCCTCCGTGCTTTCACTGCTGAGGGCCCGGATTCAATCCCTGGTCAGGGAACTAAGATCCCACAAGCTGCGTGTTGTGACGCCACCCCCCCCCCAAAAAACCCCAGCAACCTTGTACAGTTAGATATATGTGTACCTAAATCAGCCTAGGTAACTTGAACACCTCTGAATTTGACTGCCTTCATTGTGTTCAGCATTTGGGGAAGACAGACATATGAGCCATCTGTCTAGCCAAAGAGTTTACTGCTTTGTTAGGAAAAAATGACAAATACATGAAAATGTACAAGGTAATCAATTCCTGTTTCATTGTACTATTACCACTAGGGTAAGCAGAGAGGTATTCTTAGAAGTGATGGCACTTAAGGTGGACCTTGAGCAACTAAAAGCTTTGCAGTGATTATATATGAAAATGACCAGTATTCTAAGTACCTTTAAGTAATAAACTAGGGCCAATGCCTCATCATTTGTACTGTAAATGAAGCCAGGTACTTAAGAATGTGAAAAATATCTGATGATAATAAATTCAACAACATTTACTTAGTTTATAGCATGTACTAGGTACTGGAACTAGAGTAAATGAGAACTAAACTCTGCTTCAAGAAGATCTCAAGGATAATGCAAAAGCCAGGAGGTACAGGCCAGCATGTCAACACGGGATTATGTGAGGTCTTTTGGTGTATTTTTAGGTTAATGCAAGAGCAGAGGAGCAGCAAATGATGAAAAGAATGTAAAGGCAGGTTAATAACGAATTGAACCCCTTGCTACACAGCTTTGAATGAAGGTAGAAATTAACAAGAAAAAAAATTTTTTTCTTGGCCCATGTGTGTGGGTATGGGAATATAAGGAGGCAAAATCTCAAAATTCAGTGGCCAGGAAGCTTGAGTGGGATAGATGTTTAAAACCAAGTTTGCAGATTATAGTTGGCCTCCTGCAGTAAATAACTTTGCATTAATGCAACTCTATAAGGTAGGTAGGATTAATTTTCCTACTCAAGGTGGGAAAAATAAATGACTCAGGAGTAGCATCCCATCATCACATTTTTCCAAGCAACAGAGCTGGGATGTGAACTAAAAAAGTTTGATTTTAGAGTTTATGCTTCTAACTGTTAAACTATCTTATGGCCTAGAATATGTCTCCATTATTTTTATTATAATATATAAATGACATAAGTATATTCATTAAAATATTAACAGTGGTTACCACTGGATGGTAGATTATGGTTTATATTTACATTTCCCTTAATATTTTTTATATTCTTATATTTTTATAACAGCATTTATTTTTTAAATCAAGGAAACCCAAGTAAAATATTTAAATATTACTCAAAAAGTGATGACTAGATTTATAGGAAGTAGATGATAGATGGATGGATGGATAGATAGAGAGATAGAGATATTTATATACAGTTTCATTCATTGTATATATGACTATATATAAATAATACTATACATTCTTTATTTGGGTCTTTCCCAAGTAAGAGATAATGAATTAATAAATATGAGAGGGATGAAAAGCAAGAATATCAGAGAATTACTAATAATCTCTTTATTCATGATCTAGAGGAAACCAGGGGTACTAGTAAATAAAACTTTGACCACCAAGTCTAGATAGCAGAATTAGTAAACTGAGATATAAACTAATATAAATTTCAACTGTCACACAGCCCTAGTATATTTCTCTTTAATAATAAAATTATATTTACAACAAAATTATTTTGCTTTTATAAGGTTTCAATTCACTAAGATGATTGAGCTTTGTGACATCATTGCATACCAAGCATACAAATGAAAAGACATTCTATTACAGTTTACTTCAATGGCTTCTGTTACTCTAAAGATTTCAGAAAACCAAACCTAAGATATTGATCTTCATCAGATTTTGCCTTCAGATCTACAAGTGTGGGCATTACTTTCTCCTTGAGGTTCCCCAATATTTGTTAGGTTTCCTGGCCTACTGGGAAGACTTTCATAACTACCTGCAACCCTGGATACTTGTAAGCCATAGAACACATTCCAGTTTCTTGGGAAGAACTTTGTAGGCATTATTTCCATATTTGAAATAAAACCCTTGTTATTAACTGTGGGCTTATTATCCTTGGTAAAATCAAAATTATTCTCAAATATGACACACCAGAAATGACCTTGCTTGAACAGTGATTTGTTCAATTATATGTTTATAAATTAGAACAGGTTTTTTATTGAACTTATGCATTATCTACATTGTCATTAAAAATAAAGACACATTAAAACTATTTTCCTAAATTTTGAGGTATCAGTGAGAACTAAATACTATTTTTGAAAGATTTATTTCAGTTTGCAAAAGCATAATTTACTTTATTGGTGGTTAAAGTTGGATCATGAAGAAAGTAAGAACATTTCATATTATGCTCTTCAGGAAATAAAAACAATTGTTTCTAATTTCTTGTCTTTGAATTTATAGTCACTTGTCTTTGAAGGCATAGTAGTCTGTATCATCTACTCTTAATCGAAGTCATTGTGACTTTACTCATCAAGTTTATTTACCATATTTTATAATTGTTATTTACACATAATTATTGCAGTTATCACACTTGAAGAAAGGCCCTTCTCTAAATTCTGTACTGTTATATATTATTTTAACAGAATTATAATTTATCTTTTTTTTTGGCTTGAACAAAGTGGTTTTGATACTATGAATAGTCAATAAAATTTGTAAATAAAATTGATGTCATAAAACAATTCTTTAAACAACTTACTTTTGAGCACTGTTCTACTTAGTAGAGATCAATATACTTTCAAAAGAGAACGTGTAGGTTGAAGGAGTGATGGAAACTTTCATTATGGCGGTTGTATTGACCTAGTTCTAGAAAGGAGTGATTATCTGAAGAAACAGAAGAACCATCTTCCAGACTAGAAAGAGTACAAACACAGTTACTTGTGAACTGAAGAAACCAAGTGGAGGATGCTGAGTATAGTATGTGTGTTGAAAGTGATAAGAAATGAAATAGGAAAGTTGTTTCTCATTCTTAGAAACAGTTTTATTCCTAGTGCTGGTCACATATGCAGATATAATTTGAAGCTGATTTTGGATATTAAACTCTACTGGTCATCTATTCCACTCCAATCTGTTTTCAGTTTGTAACAGAAAGCACTTATCTTAAGAATTCCATCCATTTGATTGTGGACATGATTCAGAAAGCCAGTGTTTAGAGCATGTTTTCTAATCCTTTCTTATTATGACCTCCTTAGTCTGGTCCAGAAAGGGCTACTCGTCATATATAAGATATTTTTACTGACAATTAATAAGCACTAATTGAGCAATAGCAATAGATTTGAATTAAATGTCACGAAGGATCAACAGAGTAGAAAACATAGTCTGTGCCCATTATATAGCTTATAATGCAGTTGGGGAGATAAGAAATTGCACATAGGGAACCCGAGACAGAGATAGTTATAGAGCCTACTTAAATGATAGATTCTCTTGTGCAAACTAAAGGCACTATAGAAAGTCAGCAGTAGGAAAATAAATCAGTGGGAATCCAGATAGACCAGGAAAGACAATCCTACCATAAGCCAGGTACTCAGTTTGCTTGTATCACAAAATGGAATCCCTCAAAATCTCAGGAGCCTAATTATTCCTGTTTCTCAGATGATGAAATTGCCAGTCAAAATCGTTAGCTCTATCACTGTTGCTCAAGTAGCATGTGACAGAAAAACCAAAATCTAGACTTTCTGACTTACATTCCAAGTTGCCCTACTTTGCCCATGTTTCGGGTCTCTTCATAACTTAAAAACTATGAGAAGCTGATAGTTTTTAATCTGGAATATACAGTAGGAATGGGATTTTAGCAGATAAAGAGGGTAGCAAAGAAGGCATTGGGAAGACCTGAAGGTGATATTTGGAACGTAGATTTTCCTTTCTGCCCTACTAAGGAGAGAAAACAGTGCTATGATCTCCCAGGCATAGGAAGTTATTACCTAGCCTGTAATTTATTCTGCCAAATAATCCGGGAGGAAGGGCAAAGTTTCCCCTTCCATCCCCAGGTTATTAGAAGCCAGAGACCTTCAGTCCTAAACATCACCATACGTTAAACTTTGACATTGGATCAAGCAATTCTTTTGATGAAGGTGTAATAGGGTGGTACAGAGTTGGAAGACCTGAATTAAATCTCCTCAGTCTTTACTGTGCTTTCTCCAGGGCTCCCACTTGAGGGTTTTGCCCCATCTGGTATTCATTTCACTTCTTCTGAATGGGAAGGTCACAGGTAACTTGATACCAGAGTCCTTCTTGTGTTGTTCCAAAGCCTGCTGCTTTAGGGGAACATGAGGGAAGTAAGTAAAGCACTATTCAAAGACCTTTATTTATTCTTTTGGTCTTCACAACAACCCCAGGAGGGGAGGTTTTCTTTTTTTTTTTTTTAAAACATCTCATTTTACAAATGAGAAAATGACACAGAATGCTTAATTATTGTACAATATTTCTTGCCTCTTACTACTGTATCCTAATTCTTCATTCTTAGCCACCTAATATGGCTTCTCCTCAGTTCCAACATTTGGAAAGGTGAGCTCTGATCCTCTGGGTTGGGCAGGAATATGTTGGGTGCTTTGACTCCAGTACACCCTATCTACAAAGACTGCTAGTATAGCCATATGTTGGAGTTATCGCAGGTCTAGTTCCAGACCACTGCAATAAAGCAAATATCTCAATAAAGTGAGTCACCTAATTTTTTTGATTTTCCCAGTGCATATAAAGTTATGTTTATACTATAGTCTATTAAAAGTGCAATAGCATTATGTCTAAAAAATTGTGCATACCTTAATTTAAAAATACTTTATTCCTAAAAAATGCTAACCGTCATCTGAGCCTTCAAGGAGTCATAATAATTTTGTGATAGTAACATCAGAAATCACTGATTACAGATCACCATAACAAATATAAAAATACTGAAAAAGTTTGAATAATTGCAAGAATTACCAAAATGTGACACAAAGACACATAGTGAGCAAATGCTGTTGGAAAAATTGCAAGGTTAGACCTTCTCGATGCAGGGTTGACACAAACCTTCAAACCTTCAATTAGCAGAAAACGAGATAAATGCAAAGTACAATGAAGCAAAGGGCAATAAAGTGAGGTATACCGGCACCCAGTTTTCTCTTTAATTTCATGCCATGGAAAGTTAATTTCTTTCTTAAAATCACATAGTCTAGTTGCACTTAAAGGGATAAACACCAATTCATCCTATTAATGTACCATTGTTCCTATTCCTTTGGTACTAGCCATAGCCTTTTTATTATAAAATTTGTCTTCCTCCTGGGTCTATCTTAACAACTTAGTAGCTGGGGATGCCTGAGTCTGAGTTCACAAGTGTTGCCCCTGGTAACAGTGGTTAACAGGTTGCAGTGATTCAGAGCTTGGCAAGAGACAGGATGTTTATGCTTAGATTTAGTAAGAACCCAATTTGAAAATATTAAAGTGTTTTGCAAGTGATATTTACAAGTTATTGTGGAGGCAGATTATGGAGAATCTGAAAAACTAAAGACTTGACCCTTAATATTTGAGTTATTGGTCAAACTAGGAAACTGAGATATATTTTTCATTTTCTCTTTTTATCACTTTTTTTACATATTCTCTTTTTTATTTTTAATCTATCACTAAGTATTATGAATTATGCCTCCAAAGTATATCTAACTGTGAAAAATTAATTGCCCTTTATTCTTCCATTACCTAATTCAAACATCTGGTGTCTGTCACATAGATAACTGCAGTGACCTTCTAATTAGTCTTTCTGGTATTAGTAATGTTTTATGGGAATCCCATGTGTTAGTACTCACAAAACCTTGCTCATGTATACAGTAAGCACCCTATAAATGTTATCATGACTGTTTTATCTTTCTCCATTTAATTATTCCTATGAAGTTCAGAATAATCATTTTAATGTTTGTTTTATTAAAGTAATATATTGATATATAGGTAGTTCAAAATGCAGATTGTAGCAGAATATGTCAGTTCCCTGGCCCATCACTACCCAAGCCACAGTCCTGTTGTATCAGAGATATTTTACTTATTGTTTGTCTCTGTATTTATGCATGATGATATTCTTATATTACAACTCATTATTTTTCAAATTTACATATCATCTATTAATTTCTCATCATGGTTTACTGTGGCCTGGCTCTTCTACAACTTTCCTCACTTCCCCTCCCTCTAGTTCCCCAGATTTTTTTTTTTTTTTTGGTACGCGGGCCTCTCACTGCTGTGGCCTCTCCCGTTGGGGAGCACAGGCACCGGACGCGCAGGCTCAGCGGCCATGGCTCATGGGCCCAGCTGCTCCGTGGCATGTGGGATCTTCCCGGACCAGGGCACAAACCCGTGTCCCCTGCATCGGCAGGCGGACTCTCAACCACTGCGCCACCAGAGAAGCCCCAGATTTTAAAAAAATATTAAAATTGTTATTATATCTGTAATAAGCATTAATATTCTTACAAACAAGTATTGTTCCCTGAGACCACTCTTCCTTGTCTCTATAATCTTTTATTTTTCCTAAATGTAATAACACATTTATCTTCTTTCTTTACCTGGTGTTCTTTGAAATCATCTTTATTTAGATTTAACACTTCTACCACAGGCATAGGTCTATCAGTGTTTTCCCTATGCTCTGATGATTACTTCTCTTATTTTATTTATTTCTGTATTTATGTATGTATGCATGTATGTATGTATATATTTATGAGAGACAGAGAGAAAGTTGGTTTAAAAATTTAGTAGTTTTGATTCACAATGAGTTAAACAGATCAAGTCTGACTTTGCCATGGTAATTTTCTGTTATCTCCTAAGTAGTTTCAGAAATATGAATTAGCTTTACCTAATTCACAAATCTGAAATTAAAACACATAAAATCAGAACAAAATTATCCCTGCTTGAAGCATAGAAATTAATTAAGATTAATATTTAGTTTATTAGTGTTGAATTACACATAGTCTGTTTCTCCTTAGTTTATGAAGTTTAGGGTCATTTTAGAGTTTCTTTTTTCTGTTAACATGCTAGCATTTTGCATGACAGATAAAATAAAAGCAGAGCTTTTAAGACCTAAGCTCATGATGGCATTTACATTTCTCAGCTGCATAAAAAGAGATTTGTGTATTTATTTCTAATGTTCATGAAGAAGTAAATTGTAGGAAATATTGGAATATGAATATAAGTGCATAAGAAAGATAGAAATATCTCTTCAAAAGTTATGGCTTTTACTACTTGGAAACGTGTACATTTGGAGGGCATATATTTGCATGAACTATAAAAAATACCAAGCCAGATACATTGCCAAATAGGAGCAAAATGTATTGAAGAAAAATAAAAAAGGAATGAAAAAATGAATGACATTCATTAACCATCCCTCAATAACCTAGATACCATCTGACTTTAAAATTTTCTCCAGATAAATTCCTAAAATTATAACAAAACCACAGGCCAACTTTTTGTTTTGCAAATTAAAACTTCACAAGTTATATTTAAGTAAGATCATAATATCTTTCCAACAAAGTTTAGAACCTTTTAACAATGATTTATTTGTGTATAATAATTTTCTGAATTATCAGCAAATTGTATTGCTTATGTATTTCTAAGTTTAGGATCTAGTTCTAGTTTATATCTTTCCCTTCCCTTACTTTACTTTTGCAGTAAAAGAAAAAATAATAGACATGCTCTTCCTTGCCAATTTCCTTGATTATATGCTTTTTTTCTCAAAAGTTTCAATATTTACACTTGCTTCAAATTTGCACTTGCTTCAAGGTTCTGCTTAGTGTTTGTTCACTGTTTAGTTCATGTTGCAAGAGGACTATATCTGTTCACAGTAAAAAGAAGTGAGTCTTGTAATAAGTCAAAGGGAAATATTTAGGTCATCTTTCTCTAGTCATAGACTTCATATCAGCAGAACAGACTACATTTTAGATTTCAGGTATGCAGAAAATCTTTCAGATTTAATGTGGTTTCTTCCATTTATTTTTACCTAAATACAGAACTTTTGCTTTGCTTTTTCCTGTTATTGTAAAATGTTAATTAATCCTATAAGATGTGTTTGCTTAAAGAAATAATTGTCATAGTTCATAGTTCAGGTATTGAAATTCAAATGGATCATCTATTTTGTAGACATCAGATTAGCTTGAGAAGGCAGTAGCGCTAACACAATCTAGTTCATTTTCATTCTCCACAATTTGTAACCTAAAAATAAACTGATCAGATTATGGATGAAAAAATGTTACACTTAAGGCCCTAGATACCTAAGTCATCTTTTGCCAACTAAACCAAGATATCCCTTTATTTCAGTCCTCATATACTCTCTTTGCCTTTTCTTTAGATAATGGTACCTCAAGATATATCGTTGAGTTTTTCAATCATCATGGCATCTTCTTTTTGAGCTTGGTGTAAATGATGTTCATTAAAATTTATCTGAACAGTAACAGAGTGAGAAAAACTCATCTATTGGAACCTCTCTTCTCCAAATACATATATCTACCCTCTTACTCCATACCCACTAAGTATTTCTTTAACAGGGACACCCAAAATCAACATGTCCAGTAATGAACTCATAATCTTTCTTCTGAAACCTATTCTTTTTAAAATTTTTACTAGAGTATAGTTGATTTAAAATGTTGTGTTAGTTTCAGGTGTACAGCAAAGTGAATCAGTTATACATATACATATATCCACTCTTTTTTAAGATTCTTTTTCCGTATAGGCCATTACAGAGTATTGAGTAGAGTTCCCTGATTGCTATACAGTAGATTCTTATTAGTTATCTATTTTATATATAGCAGTCTGTATATGTCAATCCCAATCTCCCAATTTATTCTTTTTCTCACTTTTCTCAAAATATCCATTCAATTGCTCGAGTCAGAAACCTAAAAGTCATCCATGACAATGTTCCATTCCCTTACCCATTCAAACATAATGTCAAGTTTATTGAGTCTCCTTTATAATTAGTTCCCAAATCTATCCACTGAATCTGAAGCTTCACTGTCAACATCATGATAGTCAGGGACACTACCATTTCACACTTTGAGTACTGTAATATCATGCCTTTCTCTAATCCCAAATTAAACTACTGCATCATTTTTCTTAAAATGGAAAATGCTTACCATGGGCTTCATTTTATGGCCTCTCCATACCTCTTTATAACTCTCTAGCCTCATTTCATGCAATTTCCTTACAACAAGCACTAGATTAATAACCCCTTTTCAGTTGTTCTACAGCTCTAAGTACTTCCTGATACAGGGCTTTCACATGATCTCTTTTCTTGTAATACTCTTCCCTCTCTCCTCACTCATCTCTCTTCCACATTTTACAACTTGGCTATTACTGATTCACCATTTAGCTTAAATTTCACTTCCTCAGAAAGCTTCTTACTTTGATAATATAATCACTCCCAGCTTTATACTCCTAAAGCATTCTGCAAGTTTCTTTTATATTAATCATTTGCATAATTACATGTTTAATACTTGTCAGTTCAACTATGCTCTATACCTCATGAAGATAGAGATTAGTTCTGTGAACCTAGACTCATTTCATTACATTCCCTTTAAGATAATACAAAAACAAAATCCACAAATACATTTTTGAAGAGAACTGTATTAATTAATTTTAATATTAACAAAAAGGCCACTGAGATCATGAATATTCACATCCGTGAAGGGGTCATAACTTCCTACTGATTTATTCTTAAAATGTATTTCATGAAAATGTTATAGTTTTCTTCATGTAAAATTCATGATTACCAATTTCAGACGAATTGTCAATACCGCCTGCTGATTTATGTTTATCTGATTAACACTGTCTCTGGTTCTCTAGCACAATCATTTCAAACCTCTCTCATTCTCTGTAAACCTCAGAAGAGCAAAACCACTACCAAATTTGCCAATTCTGTAGATATTCTCTCCTTTACAGAAAAAAAAAAATAGAAAGCATCAGAAGAGAATTCCCTCAACTTTTCACTTTTAGGAATAAAAATCTGCCTACATCTGCCTAGATTTTTCTCAATCCCCACTTTGAAATAGAGGAGACACACTTACCCCTTCCTGGGGCCAGTGCTTCTACCAATAATTTGATTCTTCCTCTGCCTCTTGTTCATCAAGCTTCTTTTCAACAGAATTTCTTTAACACATGGCATATAAGTTGTTAAATATCTTCCATTTATTTTAAAAAAAGTTTTATTCACAACAGTCACAAAAAAGCACCCAATAGTCACTTCTATTTCTATGAAGTATAAAAACAAGCAAAATTAATCTATGCTTTTAGAATTTAGGAGTCGTCAGTTAGGTGTCTAAGATGTCAGTAATGTTTTGTCTCTTTATCTAGATCCTGACTATGCCTCTAGTTTTACAAGAAGAATATTCATCAAGATATACACTTGTGAGCTGTGCACTTTCCTGGGTGAATATCATACTTAATAACAATTAAAAGAAAAAAAATGTCCTTCATTCGTCATCTCCCACAAGTTATCATGCCCTTTCATAGCCCAGATTCTTGAAAGAGTCCTATTAATTTCTTTAATCCTCACTAAACTAAAATCTGGCTTCTGTTCCTATCACATTACTAAAACTGCAATCCTGTGAGAAATTATATAATAAACTTACTTCCGTTCTCCTATCCCTCGATGTCCCATCAACATTTGGCATTGCTGAGCACCCCATCATTCTTCAAGCTATTTCCTCCATCAGCTTGCATGGCTGTTCCTCTGCTGTGTCTCTGGTTGCTCCTTTTTCATTTTCTTTTCAGATTATAAGGCTTTAAATATTAAACTCCTCTGAGTAAAACTCTTAGCTTTCTAACCTCATTCTATACATTTATTTTAGGCAGTCTGCTCTACCTCTAAGATTTTGATTGTTATCCAGTTATCATTATTTCAAGAATAATTTTTTTCTGACTCAGAATGCTCCACTGAGTTTCAGACCCATTTTGCTAGATGTTTGCTTTATATTTCCACTTGACTATTTCAAAGGCATTTCCAACTCATATCCAATATTGAATTCATTCACCATCCTCTCCTCTTTGCCAAACGTTGTCTTTACTTCTTTTATACCATCAAACCACACCAAATGAGGTCCTCTTCCATTGTGTTCTATTTCAGTGAATTATCTCTTAGTATCATCCCAGAATCCATCACATTGCTCCCCATCCATTTTTATAAATCAGAAATTGGGAGGTCAACCTTGACACCTTTCTTCCTCACCCTCACATCTAGTACACAATAAAATTCTGTAATTTTTACCTAAAAACTGTTTCTCCAATACAGGTGTTTTTCACCATCTCATGTTGTCATGATCTCTCAAATAGACAATTGTAATACTTGTCTAAGTGACCTTATTTCATTCTCAGCAAACTCCTCCAATCCATTTTCTGTATTGTAGAGTGATCGTTTTCAAAGGCAGTTGTGATTATAATATTCTCTGCTCAGACTCCTTCACTTAATTGCCATTTCATTTAGGTTAAACTCCAAATCCTTCAACAATACCTGCCTAACTAGTGTTCTTTTAATTCCTCTTTCCTCACAAGGGAACTTTTCACATATTGTTTCTTTAACTTCACTAACTATATTTAGAAATCACTTCCTCAGGGAATCTTTTCTTGACCTCTCGACTAAGTCCACTTGCCCTGTTATCGTCACTTGTAAGATGTGCTGGCACATATCACATTTATAATTTTACATTTATTTGTATGTTTTTTAAATTACTTTTTCCAGTGGTAAATAACAACCAATTTTTATAGAATATTTTATTTTCTGTTCTACAGAAAATTGAAATGGCATTGAAATTGTTAGCCTTTTAGAGGTTATACAAGTATGTAAAGTATTCAAAAATAAATGCCAGTCATCTTAATAAGAGGTTGAGTGTTACCAACATTTTTCCAGTTCCATAATGACCATTTGCTTATTAATTTTCTTTTTACATTTTTCTGAATTAATCCGATAATTACTGTCTTCCTAAAGGAAAAAAAAATTAATTAGTAATTTCAAATACATCCTCATTTATTTTTAAAATTCCCTTTAAGTGATTTTATTCCCTTGCTCGTTTAAAATATTGTATATTTGTGTGTATGTTTAGTTTTACCTCAATTAGATTAGGGCTCAAAAGGTATTATTTTCTTATTTTTTTCCTAAATAATTATTTCTTGAATTTTCTGATTCTATACTTTTTTGTAATAATTTCTTAAAATTCTCCTCTAACATTTATAAAATCCTCTTTCATAAATTATTTTCTTTGGTTCTAAAAATGTATTTAGTTGAATGCTTACTTCATCTATATTTTATTTATTATTATTCATGAAACTGTTAGAGCTTTGGATTTATCACTAATGATATATCTGAGTATATAAATTCGCCTTTGAGAAATGTCCCAATTATATTTATTTTATAAATATTTTGTAAGTAGAAATTTTATTGCTTTTTAGATGAAAGAGTTATATATTATTGTTATTATTATTAACTTCCAAATATTTAGTTTATGTTTTTCATATTTGTATCTGTCTCCTTTGAATTGAATTGGAGTTGTGTGGCCCACACATTTTTGTTTTGCTTTTGTGTTGATTTGGGAAAATTTTTCTTTTGGACCTATATTGTGATCAATATATATAGATATACATACACACATACAATTGTGTGTATGTATATAGATAGATATATAACGATATCCATAAACTTTAATTTCTAATTTAGTTTAAATAAATATGATCCTTAAAAATCAAAGCTAAAGAATTTTCAGATTAAAAATTTTTTTTCTCATGTTTCTTATCAGCTTTATCTTTTATTTTAATACCAGTACTTGATATATAGAATATTATGAAAGGTTTATCTTTATTGTACTTTATATATGTAACCTTCTATATCAGTATTTGATAAGGGAAGCAGAACTACTATGAATACTTTAGGATAAGGAATGTATTATAGGAGGTAAAATACTGAAAAGGCACTTGGAGAGTCAGAGAACAGTCACCGACTAGCACTTCTGCAGTCCTGGCACAGCTGGACAAATCTGAGTGGCAGGGAAGCTGGGAAGCTGGGCACTTCTATCAGCCAGAGGGGAACCATAAGAGAAGGTGGTGGAGACGTCTGTGGAAGTCTGTTGATGCTTCTTCTGGTGTGGGCTTGCTGGCAGCAGTGTCAGTTTTTGGCAAGAGGAGTTGGACCTGGAGTGGCAGCAGCAGAGACAAGCTGGACCCACCCTAACCTCTGCCATGTCTCTCCCTCCTCTCACCACAGTGACCTTCAGGCAGTAATAGCTGTCACTTCATTTCTTCTTTCCATGACTCACACAAATTTCCCTTCAGACAACCTCTACCGTTTATCCATGCCAGGAATTCTGGAAAAAGTAGCTTCAGTTTATAGAGTTGAACATTTGAAAATCACCATTGAAAACTTGGCATTTGTATTTCACTTTCTTCATCATGTATTCTTTCTGAGTAAAGTGATAGGAAAACCATACAACTATCCCACATAAACTGTGAACATATTAACCTTCTTCCTCAAAAAGGATACAAGTCGCTTTATCTGTCTTTGAATAATGTACATTCCTTTTCTAGCTGAGTCACAATCACCCTTTCATAGCTTATAACTTAAAAATTGAGAAATACATTAATTATTCTTAACACATTTTATGAATAGGGGAAGGAGTAAAGGAAACAATTGTGTGTATGTACTTATCTACATGCATATATACACATACTGTACATATATATATACAAAATATAAATGCATGATGTATGAAATATGCATGTGTGTGCATATACACAAATATGTGTGTATAAAAGTGTATACATGTGTTTATGTATTTATTTATTTATCAACTCGGACCATACAACTAGTTACAGAAAAATGACTATATCCTTATGAGTATTTCTTCCTTCAATTGAATATACACACATAAAAATATTATATATATATATTCATATTTTTTTCCACTTTATGTAATATAACTGCCACAGTCCTTTTCTTCCATAACTAGTCCATATGGTCCAAGGTGGCATTTGCACTACCCTACATACTACATTTTCCCCTTGCCCTTGTCTTAGTCAGCCCAGGCTGCCATAATAAAATACCATAGTCTGGGTGGCTTACATAACAGGCATTTATTTCACACAGTTATGGAAGCTGTGTAGTTTAAGATCTAGGTGCGGGGCAATTGGCTCCTGGTGAGAGCCCTCTTCCTGGCTTGCAGATTACCACCTCCTTGTTGTGTCCTCACAATATGGAGAGAGAGAGAAAGTGCAATTTCTGTCTCTTCCTCCTTTTATAAAGCCACCAATCCCATCATGAGGGCCCCACTCTCATGACTCATTCTACTCTAATTTCTTCCCACAGGCCCCATCTCCAAATACCAGCACATTGGAGGTTAGGACTTCAACATATGAATTCTAGGGGACACAGTTAAGTCTGTAGCAGCCCTCATCAAGCACCTCAGCCAGTAAGGAATTCCAGTCTGGTTAGGTGACCCAGACTTTTATACTTGAGCCAAGTTTATTCCTGAATGATCTGTGATATTGCTAGTCTTGTCCATATTGGATTGTTCCAGTTTTCTATTGACTCATCACAGTACATGAAAGCATTAAGAGGGTCCCAGTAGCATTTCCTCCATTCCAGACATACTCTTTTTCACTTCCACTCTAGAGTACCCATCCCACTTCCCTCAATGATTAGTATCATCAGTCCATTCTGTACATAATGATTCACTGCCATGAGAAGCCCAAAGTGACCATGTGGCATTTTCATTTTCCAGTTTAATGGAACCACTGTTGTGACCCTGGGGAGAAATAGTCCTCCCTTCAGAACTAAGACTCAAATTATCAGAACTCAGAGTTGTAGTGATGAGCAAAGTTCTCACTAGAGATTCACTAGCAGCAATAGCAAAAAAGAGCTATCACATTTGTACAACATGGCTACTGGACTTGTTAATCCTGGATATGGGAGAAGTGGTACCATATATAGGTCACTTTTTCATAGCGTATCTCATATCCTGGAAGACATTGCCCAGTCCCAATATGTTACCACACAGGGAGCACCATTACTGTGAGTCTTTAAATCATCATCCCATTTTTTTTTACCTTGTCAGCTGTTTGAAGGTGATGGCATATACTGTAATATCAGTAAATTCCAAGAGTGTGAGCCCATAGCCAAACCTTTTTTCCTGTAAAGTGAACTATTGGTTTTAAAAGAAACACGGTAGACAGGGAAGTCAAGTCTCTATCCAGAGTAAATATCTGTTCCTGTGAGAACAACATGCTGCCTCTTTTGTTTTAGAAGGGATCCAGTATAATCAAGTTGTCACCAGGTAGCTGGCTGTCCCCTCTCAGGGAATCAAGGCAAAAGCAGAGGTTTATCATTGATATTTGATAGTGTGCTAATAGTTTGATCATTCAGTAGTGTCTCTAGCCAGACAGTCCTTGGTAAGTGGAAGTTCACTTTGATAAACTTATACATTACAGCATTATAGACGCTCTGACAACTTTTTTTCATAGGGATGGAAGGACCTGGAGAAAGAGGCTGACTAATGTTCACAGGAAAAAAGTCATCATAGCCACCTACCTGACTATTAAGATCCTCTGCTGAGGTGTTGTCTACTGGGTATCCACAAATGACAAACATTTATTCATTCCCTGGACCCATCCAGAGAAGTCTATCTACAAACCAGTGCTACAGAATCTCTTGTTACCAATTTTTCCATGATATTTTTTCCAAATCCTTAACTGTCCAGCCAAAATGTTAGATACTACCCATGAGCTAGAGAAAATTCATACCTCTATTCTTCTCTCCTTCCAGGCAATTTATAGCCAGGTGCACTGCTCAGAGTTTTGCCCACTGGAAGGATTTTCCTTCACCACTGTCCTTCAAGGTCACCCTTGAGTGGTATTTTAATGCTACACCTGCTGCCCTCCATGTTTGTGATTTTCAATGAAGAACAAAGAAAATCTGATGCACTTCACTGAACAAGCCATGTATACTCCATTCTTGGCTTTGGGGCAGTATCCAATTTATCATTCGCTTTTTCTACTTTCTTTGTCGAGTTATTTTTTCATATGATAACTCTCTCCTAGTTTCTCCCTTTCCTTGGCATAAATCTCTTTATCAAGAGAGAGTTGCTTAGATTTCTTTGAACTCCTGACTCTCTGAGCAGCCTTAACAAGGTGAAATTGTGTCAGTATTTACTTATAATTGGGAATCTGACAGCTGAGGCAGATGCTTGTTTAAAAAACTATACTCCATATATTTTACAAGGGGATAATGTTTTGTGTGTGTTTATATATGTGTGTTACTTTAGGACAGTAGTGTCCTGCTCTCCAGGCAAAGCAGAGAGGAACTTGAGAAGAACATTTATGTTCACACCTCAGCATGGCCTGTGCTTGCTTCCAGATCCACACTGTGAGCTAAGGATGTCGATGGGATTCAATGGAGTGATGCTCCACTTTATGCCTTAAAAGTATTTGCTTTCAGGGAGCTTCAGTATAGTTAGGTAGTTAGGCCTCAGTTTGGTAACCAAAAATTCTTCAGTATCTCTTGCAAAGTTTTTTGTTATTTTCTAAGTTCTTTTTCTGTTTTATTTATATTTGTTGGTTTGCTTAATTATTAAACTATTTATGTAATTATTTGCATTTTATCATTTCATTGGGTATTTCAGTGCTAAAGGAGTTAAACCCAACCACTCAAATCACCATACTGAATGAGATCTGTATTTGCTTTTTGAACCCAACTAAAGTTAGGACACTTAATCCTATTAACCTTGACCTATCCTCAGAGTCTGCCAAGATCTGCTGTATGCAAATTAGACAGCACACTAGTTTACGTTTTTATTTCACCTTAACATTTAATAAGTACACCCTTTATATCTTTACCCAGTTACAGGATAATCATGTTAAATAGTGTAAAGGGACTGATAAGAGTATGGGTCTTTAATATAATTTAGAAGAAGAAATTTGAAAAAAATATTGAATAGAAGGAAATTTTAGAAACCTGAAGCATGGAAGCCAATTTTTTCGTCATTACTTATTATTATTTCTTAACAAAAAAAAAACTTTAAAAAAGACTAAAATAAAATGAAGTATAGATGTAAGAATGAACACATATGGCAGTTTTAGACTTCAAATGCCCTATTGAGATGGAAAAGAAATTTGAGGCCAGAAGTGTTAGACATGTTAAGCTCCATTTTAGCAAGTGAAGAGGGGTGTGTGGGTAAATAATTACCCATCGTTGTATTTCACTAGTTCACTCTGCTGTAACTGTAAGCTAAAAATTGAATATATCCTCTTTTGTATAAGGACACAGAATTGTGCAGTAAGCAAGTTCAAATAAACCTCTGGTCTGAACAATTTAAACAGATGCTTATGTTTGGAAATAGAACACCTGTCAAGTACTTTGAAGTCAAATAGACCTCATGACTTTAAATAGGGGTGAAAGTAGTCAAGGGAGTATTAAAAACTAATGGGTGAATAAATGAGTTGGAGAGGAAAAGATTTTGGAAATGTAGATGGAAATCTTTGGAGTTCATATCAAAGTAATGATTCTAGATGAAAGTAATGGGTCATCTATAAACAGCATGTAATCAAAAAATAATTTTAATATGGTTAAAAAAGCTTTTTTAATCTTTGAAAATGTGGCTTTCAGTCATCCTCAGAATTCGCTGTATTGCAAATATAATAATGTGACCTCTTTGTAAAGATATAAATCTCAAAATGAGCTCAGAAATTATATAACCTTCCATCATGAAAAAATCACAAAATATATAAAAGAACCTTATGAATAAAAGCTGTTTACTTTGGAGTAGGGGAGAGGGTACTGGTATACATTTCTGTGAACTCAAACTTTGTACTCATGCTTTCATTACTCCTGTAACATAAGTATTTCTGGACAAATGGGGTAGTACTGACTGACAGTTTTCTAATACATGGGTTTGGCAAAAAGGCATTTCTTTTCTTTGGCGATCTCAGCAAATGTAATTGGTTACATACAATCAACAAGAAAGCAAACACATTTGGAATGCATGAAGTAAAGGGAAATACATACCTGATATACACATACATATGTATGCATGTGGATGTTTATATATACACATATATGTAAAATATTTGCATTGTGCATTTATATGTCTATAAATATGCATGTGTATATTTGTTGTAGGATAGTAAAAGGAACCTTTTGGTTGCCTCTGATGGGGAGAGTGGGGCCCAAAGCTGAAGAAAAAGGGACTCTAACTATCCTCATATTCTGAAGCAATCCAGCAACACCTGGCATCAGCTCTTAGTCAGATTGCTAATAGAATCTTTGGCCTTGTGGGATTTGTGTTGCTTATTCTAGGAGGTAGTTCCTTTGTCTCTGTATGAGTATACTACTGCACCTAAACAGACTCACTCTTATTAGAGATTCAAATGTCTTCAAGCTGTTGAAGGCTATTTTTCTCTTCTTTTATAGTGAATATATGTGTATATATATATAAATTATATATATATATATAATATATGTATATTTCATTGAGATATAATTGACATGTAACATTGTATACGTTAAAAGTGTCCAGCATGTTGATTTGAGGCATTTATATATTTCAATATAACTGCCTCTTTTCCCTTTTTTTTTTAACAACCCTTTCCCTCCTTATTAGATATATGTATAATCAGTGATTTTTCTTTCCAGCTTGTACCTTTCTAAGGAGGGTGGAGAAAAGAGGCAGCCAGGCACAGAGTGGTAATGACAGAGGAGCAATATGTAACCCTCCATTTGACTGGACTAGAATGGGTGAATTTTCTTTGAGCCTAGTGGTTACTTGGGAAGTTGACCAGCCTTGAGTGATTTTGCCAGTTTCCCACTAAGGAGCATTGCTCTGAAGAAGGGAAATCCAAGCAGAAAGCTCTGGGAAGTTGAAAGGTGGTAGTGGTTGATTCCACTTGGTTTTCCAAATCAGGGAGCTGGGAAGTGGGGAGGTCCTGATGGGTCTTTGAAGAAATTTCACACATATTCCACAAAAGGGCCAGTATTTGAAAAATATCTTGATTACACCAATGGCCTCAACAGACAAGTTAGTGTTAGTTAAAGAGGCATCTGCAGCCTGCAGTTAAGACAAATCTGAACTTTTTTGCAGCCCAACACCCTGCCCAATGGTGAAGTGTTAGGGCTTAAAAGAGGGCAACATGGAAAGACACGTAAAGACAGAATTGACGTCCACCTGCATCTTGGACCTCTTGACCTGTCCTGAGATAGTGGATGGGAGAGCTCTCACTCAGAAATGAGATTGGAACAACTGAAGTTATTAACTGAAAGTTATAAAATCTGGACAAATTAACAACCTACTTTAGAGATAAATATATTGATAAAGTTACATGTAATAGGCAACAGTGAGTAATATTTGTTGTATAAAGATGGAGCAGGGTAGGTCAGAAAAAAGGAATAAGGGCCTTTTTTAAAGTTATTTTGTCAGTCGCACATTTTAAAATTTATTTCCTGCATGTGCAACCTCTCTGTCATACAGATGAATTACTGTGTTTAAAGAGTTGCTGCCCTAAAATAGCTAAAATAATTTATCTGGGAGTTTATAAAATGATATTCAGCATTGAAGCTTGTAATGCAGACCAATAAAAATTAACTGCTGGTATAATTCTAATTTAATTCTGTCCCGTGGGCCAGTATTTCACAAATATACTCAATATTGAAAATGTAGGAATTGTATGTGTGTAGGCATGGGCATACACACAGTGCTGGCATACTTACAGATAAGTATATTTGGTATTTGAAGAAGAAAATCATGCAAATCTGAGAAGATTATAAGTCCCAGTAGTTGAGATTTTTACATTGTAAAGCACATCAAAATGTTAAAAAAGGGAAACGAGTAGGTGTAAGCTTATCATTAGTGCACTTATAATGTAATAGAGATTTTTTAAAATCCTTTGACACCAATATGAACTGTGTTAATCTATCTGTTATTATGTATTGTTAAGACCAAATCAAAGGAAAACTTGACTCTGGCATACCTCTCCTTTGATGATTTTTTCAAATAATATATCAACTATTATGATATTTTAATATTATGCATTTGATTTTGGAAAATATAGATTATGGCATATGAGATACCTGGGTGAGATGCTTCAGTGGAATAGGACTGGGATGGAATAGCAGCACCATATTGTATGAGAGCTACAAATCTAGGGAGAAAGGTCCTTATTCTATTCTTTCCTCTAGCATCCTATTACATTACCTGCCAACACCATATAACCTAATTGTGAATTTGTTCCTACTCTCTGCATTTAGAGCCATGAACAAAGTTAAAATAAGGAATTTAACTAAAATTAAAAGAATTAAAATAAAATAATTTAAGCTAAAATAAAAAGAGTGGGAGCAATAATGTTTATCAATTTCCAGGAAGATAGGCCCTGTGTCTATCCCTGTTCCCTTCCTTAGGGTTTTGAAAGAAAAAAAGATGGTGGAATGGAAGAAGTGAAGAAATAAAGGTAAGAAAGTAAGATTAAACTAAATTATTTAATAGTTGAATAATTATTTAATAGGCATAACATGGCACTATTTCAAAAAAGTCATTAAGTAATGAGTGCTTTACAAATGAATGAACGCGTATAAGGAAAGGAAAGGAAAGTAAAATTGACTGTTAGACTGATGTGAGAAAGGTTGACATGTAAAAGATGACATTAAAAATATTGGTGACCGTGAATATGTGAGCTTGTTCTTGGTCAATTACCACTAAACATATAACTGGAAACACTTGTTTTCAGGAGAGTAAAAGGAAAGCAGTTTTCGAATACTGTCCTTTTTTTCTTTTCTTAGAGGAGCCAGGCTATTGGAGAATACAATTTGTTGTTTATTTAATCTTTTTTCTGTAGCTTCAGGTTTCAATATTGAATTATGTCAGACTCCTCTGAATGGCCTTGGTGGTTCCAAGTAGTCTATTCTATATACTACAGAACAGAGTTTCAATTTCATAAATTTGTCAGAATGTCATGTTTCCAAAATTTCCATTTTCTCAGACTGTTCTATTAACAGCTTTCCCCCTCTTTCATATATGAGGAAAATAATTTTTAGAGCGAAAAGCAAAGTGAATGATTTTACTGAGTGTCTGAATAGATGTGATAGCCTAGCCAAGATTTTTTAACTTAACAGATTTTTTTTTTAAAGAAAGGGCTTCATGAACAGTGAAATGTTTCCAGACTTTTTTTTGTATAAGCAATGTGTAATTCTTAAGATAATGCAATAACAATAACTTCAATAGCAATGGCTGTATTATCTGTATGGTATCTCTCTTTCTACATTCACCTATTGTACTTATTCCTAGTCCTTGCAACCCAGATGACAACTATCTGCCTTTTTCTCTGGTGATGCTATCCCATGCTTTCCATCAAGCAAGGGCACATCTTTCTCTCAAGGTGTATGCACTCTGAGAGGAAGGACTACATGTTCAGGCTAAAGTGTTTTACTTTACGGTAACAGTAGCTGGAAAATGTGTGGACAAAAATAGTTCAACTCACCGTAACTGTTTCTGTGGAGGGACCTTAACAATGATCAGCTTTGTTCCTCCTGATCTAAATGCTTTATGAACCTATTGCCATACCCTTGCTGAGGTCTTTCCATTTAACTCCCCTGGCTTCAGCTAATTCAATTCCTACCCAGCCGGTATTGCTAAAGCATGCTGTGTGCGCATACTCCCAGCTTTGATAATACCTTTGATAATAGCTTTGAGAGGAGCAGGCAGAGAATCACCAAATCAAGATAGGCTCTCTGTTCTTGCGGTAGTCACATTATCCTGGCATTCTGTTGCTTCTCAATTCTTCCTCTCTCTCATTCATCCATATAACCCCAATCTGTAATTTTAATTTCATGATTATTCAGAGGGGTAATTTGGGCATGTGCATTAACTTTGGAAGGCAACTCTGAATGTGCATTAACTATGCTTGCTAGAGAGAAATGTCCAGTCACTTATTAAATGATCCACCATGTCATGAAAGATATAGACAAAAATGGATCAATCTAGTAGGCCAAGTACATAGCCTTAAAGAAGTTACAAAATTTTAATGTGCCTTTTTTCTTACCAGTGTAAAAAGTATGCCGCTAAGGAATTCAAGCAACATATATGTAGGTTAATGACTATCTCTAAATGTCTTTTTTCTCCTATAAAAGAAATTAAGATTAATACTATTAGTGGAATTTCTCTTGTGGTTATTTTCAAATAAGCTATTCCAGAAAGACATTCAGGCAATGGTGCCATGGAATAAATTCTGTTATTATTTAATCATAATTATTAAATATTTCACTATAATAATATGCACAAAACATCAAAATTACAGATGTAGAATGTAAAATCTTTTATTGGTTCTGAAGTGCAATTTAAAATAGCCTTTAAAGAACTCTGGTATAGCACTCTCAGGCATAAGTATTTTCTGTATGCATCAATTATGAATATCCTTTTTTTCCCTTCATCCCTTAAGTAGGGAAAGTTGTAACCTTGCCATTGTATTATAGGCCAGCTGAGAGAGCCAAAAAAGTCTTATCCTTCAGGGGGCTGGAAGGCAACTAAAATAATTCTAAGTGAAAAACATTGTTATTTAATTTTACACAATTAGCTCTTGCTGATATTAAATGTTTTAATAATGCATGATCCATTTAGTATACAAACCTGAGATGGAATTATTTTGATTCATTTAAAATAGGAATCTACTCAGTGTTGATAAATGTTTTGTTTTTATTTTTTGTAATAGAAATACAGAGGATAGATGTGCGGGTAACTTATTTTAGTAGTCAGAATTTATGTTTTATTCCAGAATGTTAGTATCCAAGAAATATGTAGGTATTCCAGAAACTCCAATAGATAATGGTATATATATATGTAGCAATATGAAAATGAAAAAAATTTCTTCCACAATGGCAAATATGTAACTATATATAAATTATAAATATATAACTAGCTAAATTAGTAGAAGAACTAAAAATAAATCAAGAACTCCTTTGTGATATATCAATATTTTATAGGCCAGGTTAGAAAATATAAAAAGATGTTATCTTTTATTGTCATACTTGGAAAACCTGAATATGAAAAGGAAATTTCTGGAAGTATATTTTGTAACGAAGAAGAAAAATAGCTTTACTGGATGGAGACAGCTAACTCTAAAGTTAGGGCTCTGGAGACCCATACCTTGTTTTTCTCTCCAAGAAGTTCATGTATCTCACTGGCTTAAGTATGTTTGTCTGTCTGTCTGTGTGTTGAGGTGGGGCGAGGGGAGGGTTTCACATGTGCATATTCACATATGGCTTTAGCTGGTTTGCATTATTTTGTGTCTGATCTCTTCTTTTCAATGACATATTTTATAGATTCATTTATGCTTTGCCTATATTAATGATTGATTTTTGCATGGTTTTATAGTATTCCATTTTATGGGCTTGGAGAAATAACTAGACAGAAAGACAAATACTATATGATCTCACTTATACATGGAATCTGAAAACAACAACCACAGCAAACTCATATACAGAGAACAGATATGTGGTTGCCAGAGGCAGGGTTTGGAGTGTGGGCTTGAAATAGGTGAAAGGGGGCTAGAGGTACAAACTTATAGTTATAAGATAAATAAGTCTTAAAGATGAAATACACAGCATAGTAACTATAGTGAACAACACTGTGTTGTATGCAGTCATCCCTCAATATCTTCGGGTACCCTACAATTCAACTCAATTTTGAAGTCTATCTGCATGGGGATAGCATCAGATTCCACAAGTTAAGGGTTCAGTCCTACAACACCGTTACCTCCCTTCAACTTTAGACGCCAGTCCCAAGCCCAGTGTTGTCACCCAAACTTCTGACTGACCTGCTACAAATTGGAGTTTCCAACGACCCCTTCCACCTCGGATGCCAAGCCAAAACCAGGTTATTACCTGTACTTCTGACCAACCTGCTGAAGATCAGAGGTTCCCAGGACCCTCTCTCTGGGTTCAATTAATTTGCTAGAGCAAATTTTAAATGTTGAGCTTTCTTTTAATTTATTTATTTTTATTTTTGGCTGTGTTGGGTCTTTGTTTCTGTGCGAGGGTTTTCTCTAGTTGTGGCAAGCAGGGGCCACTCTTCATCGCGGTGCGTGGGTCTCTCACTGTTGTGGCCTCTCTTGTTGCGGAGCACAGGCTCCAGACTTGCAGGCTCAGTAGTTGTGGCTCACGGGCCTAGTTGCTCCGCAGCATGTGGGATCTTCCCAGACCAGGGCTCGAACCCGTGTACCCTGCATTAGCAGGCAGATTCTCAACCACTGCGCCACCAGGGAAACCCTATTATGTTTATTTAACAGATAAATGGAGGTTCTGTTGGAACTTTTTGTATCTTATTTCTACTTCTGTTTGTTAGCTGTTACCCTAATCTCATCAGAGAAGACTTTCCCACATCTTCATAGTTTGACTCCAAATTTGCCATTCCTCTGTTCTTTCTATATAAAGCTGTGGTTGCAATATATTTATATAGCAAACATATATGACTTGTCTTGAATATTCAAAGCAGTGTACTGAGCATTGTAAGAGATCCAGAATTGACTAGGACATAGTAGCTGATCTCAGGAATTTCAAGACTAGAGACGAAGATACATATTTCTATAAATAACACAAGGGTACTGAATTTGGTGAAAGTGGTTTGAGTTGATGTGATGAAGTACTGAGTGTACTTTCAAAATAGGATCATAAAATCTGTGTTTCTGTAACTGGAATTATGATTTGGGGACATTATTAAATATCTTCTTTCATCTTAAGTAGCACCATTGTAATGAGCTCTGTTTCTTTCTCTTGTTCTGGGTTGGTTTGTACTCTGCTTCCACACAGTTATCCTAAATCCCTAACAATATAAATTCCTGTATAGACATATGTGTGCTATTGGTCTTAATGTGTCTGTCCCCACCACCACCCCAAATTAATATGTTGAAATCCTAATGCCCAGGATAACAGTATTGGGATGTGGTGATTCTTTGGGTGATGCTTAGACCATGAGGGTGGGTCCCTCATGAATGGGATTAGTGACTTAGAAAAGTGCCTTCAGAGAGAGCCCTAACTCTGTCCACCACTTGAGGACACAGTGACAAGGCATCAGCTATGAACCAGGAAGAGAACCCTCACCAAAATGCAACCATGTTGGTGCCTTGATCTTGACTTCCTAGCCTCCAGAACTGTGAGCAATAAATTTCTGCTATTTATAAGCCTCCCAGTCTGTGGTATTTTGTTAGATCAGCTTGAGTGGACTCATACAAGCTGTCTACACATTTACCTACCACCTAAATATGAACATTTGGGAAGCCATTGAGTCAGCTATTTCTGTATCCCCAGTGTATAGTAACAGAACCAGGACAAATTAAATGTTGAAAAGTGGTTGCAAAATTGAACAAGTTTGATAAAGGGGTCAGACATTTTGAAATCTTCCATTTGAAATAAAACAGAGGCCTTTTAGGGGTTAGAGATTCCCTGAGACCATTTTCTAAGCCACTCCACTCAGAAATTCATTCAAATAAAAAAAGTTTCTAATCACATTCAATTAAATTTTTATATTTCAATTGTTAAATATGATAATTTATGATTCATTGCACCAAATTTATTTTCTTAACTCAAACTGGAAAAATAATTTGCACCCATTTTATTGTTTTCTTATTCTAGACCTTTGCACATATCATACTCCCTAGAAGTCATGAAATGTTACTTTATGCCCTATCTTTATAGGTACCCCTGATGCTTCTTTTCTTTAAAAGGAACAACAACAAAAAGACAGCTTAAAACAAATATTTAAAACAGAAATCATGAACCACAATTAACCTGCATTTGTGCTATAATTATATATTTACAGTATTTATTGTTGAATTTTATAAGAATTCATATATGTTGTGTTATTAAATGTTGTGAGTGATTTATACATGTAGATAAGTTATGCATTACTTTGGAAAGTACTCTTGCTTCATTTCTTTTGTGGTTTCTTTTAATTTTTATGCTGGTACTCAGATCATAAAGGCAGACAGAGTTGTTTTTGACTCGCTTTACTAACCTACAGAGAGAAAAAATTCTTTGCTGTTGATTTGATTAGGTGGCATCTGGGAATGCTGGTTTGTGGGAGCAGGCTCTGAGAGTTTGGTAGTATGTTAATAACAGAGAGACAGGCATATGGGTTAGCTGATAAGACTCAGGTGGGTGATGGATATTACCCTTAAAACTGGATTCCAATTGGGACGACAGAAATGAAAGATTAGAATTAGTAAATACCGTAAGAAGAGAAGCCAGTGATAGTTTAGGTTGGAAGCAAGTTAAATTAATGTGACAAGTTTACATCTATCAAATGACCTAGTGAACTCA
The DNA here is from genome assembly GCF_949987515.2 of Delphinus delphis. NCBI lineage: Eukaryota > Metazoa > Chordata > Mammalia > Artiodactyla > Delphinidae > Delphinus > Delphinus delphis. The sequence goes on along the minus strand of NC_082684.1, from coordinate 57,893,883 downwards.
AAATAAGTTCATTCAGTTAACAATGATGACAATCAGATTATAATATTGAAAACATTCTGAGACCAGTTACATCATCAAAACAGTGTATAACATTTGGAACTTATATATACCAGCAAACAAGGTCCCAAAGTAAATGAAGCAAACACTGACAATATTGGAGAGAGAAATAGTTCTATAATAATATTTGGAGACTTCAATAAGTCACTTTGAATAATTGATAGAACTTACCTTATAGAAACAGAATGAATTATAGGAGAATACTAGAAATTATTGAACATCAACAAATTAGATAGCCTAGGTGAAATTAACAAATTCTTAGAAACACACAAATTACTTAACCTGACCCGAGAAGAAAGAAAATCTCAACAGACCTATAACAATAAAAAATTGAATCAATAATCCAAAATCTCCCAACAAAGAAACTCCAGGATCAGATGTCTTCACTACTGAATTATACCAAACACTTCAAAAAGAATTTAGGGCTTCCCTGGTGGCGCAGTGGTTGAGAGTCCGCCTGCCGATGCAGGGGACACGGGTTCGTGCCCCGGTCCGGGAGGATCCCACATGCCGCGGAGCGGCTGGGCCCGTGAGCCATGGCCGCTGAGCCTGCACGTCCGGAGCATGTGCTCCGCAAAGGGAGAGGCCACAACAGTGAGAGGCCCGCGTACGCAAAAAAAAAAAAAAAAAAAAAAAAAAAAAGAATTTACACCAGTTTGTCTCAAGCTTTTCCAAAAGATAGAAGAGGAGGAAACACTTCCTAACTCGTTCTAGGAGGCCAGCATTACCAGATACAAGCTTTAAAGGGAAATAAAACTATACATCAATATCCATTTTGTATAGAGATGCAGAAAAACTTAACAAAGTATTAGCAAAGCAAATGCAATAGCATATTAAAAGGATTATACATCATGACCATGTAGGATTTACCCCAGGAATGCTTACGTGATTAAATGTAAGAAAAATCAATCCATGTAATACACTGCAGCAACAACATAAAGGAAAACAACAAAACCATAAAAACCACATGATGTCTCAATTAAAAGAAACACAAAAATCATTTGGAAAAAAAATGCAACATCCTTCCATGATAAAAATACCAGGAAACTAGGAAGAAAAGGGAACTTCTTTAATGCTATAAGTCCAGTTTTGAAAAATTCAGTCTACATCATATTCATCATCTAGAGGAAAGATTGAAAGTTTTCCTCTAAAATAAAAAACAAAACAGTGATGCCCATTTTCACCACGGCCATTCAATCTTGTACTGGAATTTCTAGTCTGAGCAATTAGAAAAGAAAAGGAAATAAAAAGTATTCAAATAGGAAAGGAAGAAGTAAACATTTGTCCCTTAGTATTTATCCTCAGGGAATTGGTTCCAGGAACACCTGCAGATACCAAAATCTGTGAATGCTCAAGTCCCTTATAAAAAATGGTATAATATTTGCATATAACCTATGCACATCTTCCTGTATACTTTAAATCATCTCTAGATTACTTATAATCTTATACCTAATACATTGTAAATGCTATGTAAATAGTTGCCAGTATGTGGCAAATTCAAGTTTTCCTTTTTGGAACTTTCTGGAATTATTTTTTGAAGTATTTTTGATTTTTGGTTGGTTGAATCCATGGTTGGTTGAATCGCTGCAAATACAGAGGCCGACTATATTTCAAAGTTGCTAAGAGAGTAGATCTTAAAAGTTCTTATCATAAAAATTTTTTCCTGACTATATGTATTGATGAATGTTAACTAAACTTATTATGGTAATCAGTTTCCAATATATACATATATCAAATCATTATGTTGCACACCTAAAATTAATACAATGTTTTATGTCAATTATATCTCAATAAAAAATGAATTAATGACTTGAAAAATCAGATATGGAAAGATATTTGCAACAAGTAGCAAGTGAAGATGAATCTTCATAGTCTTTGTTGTACAAATAGTTTATGCAAAGTAATAAAAAACACTAAGGGACCAATAGCTAAAAGAACAATGAAGATGAACAGTTTACTCATAACAGAGGGAAAATAGATAAACTCATGAAAGAGTTTTGGCCATGCTAATAATTAGAGTAATGTGGACTCTCACAGTGTCAAAATTCAACTCTCAAGTTAATGAATATATTCAAAACATATAATTCACAATGACTTTTTTCTGTTTCTCCCTCTGCTCATGGTACAATAGAATTCATGCAGATTTATTAATTCAAAGAACGTTTCCATTTTGCTCACTTGCCATGTAGAGGAGAAATTTTAGTTGTCACCATCCATCATGATGATGACTGCAGTTTATTATGGGAAAGGACTAAGTACCTGCATACATTTTTTTCAGCTTCGTCAATTGACAAATAAATTGTAAAATATTTAAAACGTACAAAGTGATAATTTGATATATGTATATATTCTGAAAGGATTCTTCCCGTCAAGCTAATTAACACAGTCATCAGCTCATGAATTTAACTATTTTTTTAATGATAGCATTTAAATTCTACTCTTTTAACAAATTTCAATTATACAATACAGTGTTGTCAACTCTAGTCACATTTTGTACATTAGATCCAGACCTTATTCAGCTTATTCATAGTGATTTTGAAGTGGCAAAATGGGCATATTTTAAGTTCCTGATTAAATTAAAAATCATTTCTAATTTTTTAAACACAGTTTAGCGATACCAAAATCATATCCTTTACTGCTTAACTACCCTGCCAGTGCTTACGCATAATCATGGTATGCTGGTAATTTGGCTCTCAGACAAAAGTAGAGCTTAATTTGTAACATTTGCCAATATTTTTGAGGTAGGTACCCCTACCACGCTTTCAAGCTACTAAGAGGTTAATAATCCTTTCAAAATTTCCTAGTTGTTTCTCGCAAACTAATACAAGCCAGCACAAGGATTCCATTACATGTAACTCTTTTTTTTATTCTTTCTTTCCAAAATGGCAGTGAATTGTTATATAAAGGGTGAAATTAGCAATCTTCTTTAAAATAAAATTAATTATGTTTAAGGAGAAATGGATCTGAATATGGTTTATTTTTCACATTTAAAATGTGAAATTAAAAGACTTTGGCTTTATGAAGGGCAAGCTAGAAATAAGCATCAAGTCTAAACACATGCTTAACTTTTTTTTTTTTTTTTTTTTTTGCGGTATGCGGGCCTCTCACTGTTGTGGCCTCTCCCGTTGCGGAGCACAGGCTCCGGACGCGCAGGCTCAGTGGCCATGGCTCACGGGCCCAGCCGCTCCGCGGCATGTGGGATCTTCCCGGACCGGGGCACGAACCCGTGTCCCCTGCATCGGCAGGCGGACTCTCAACCACTGCGCCACTAGGGAAGCCCCACATGCTTAACTTTTAACACAGAAATTCTACTTGTAGGAATTTATCCTAAGAAATTTAAAATGGATGATCATAAATTTATCTTTTAACACAGAAATTCTACTTGTAGGAATTTATCCTAAGAAATTTAAAATGGATGATCATAAATTTTATGAAAATAAATTTTATTTAAAATTTATGATCATTTTATTTTATTTTTTCATAGGTTCACTGAAATATTGCACTTTTTAGTAACTCTTTGGAAAAACCATTTATAGATAATAATAAGTATTGTTATCCAATTATGGTTAAGCTAGAAGATGGATTAATAGGCAGTCATTATACATAATACTTAAAATATTACTTAAGGACATGACAAAATTAAAGGAGATTATAAAACACTTTTAACAGTCTTTTAATAGAAATCATTTTATGTGTTTGATTATCTGCACTTATCACATATATTTACACTATATAAATACACACACACACTATATACACATACAATATGTACAATATATATCATCTCCCCACTATATGCATATATATATTTACATATTTTACATGTTATAGTTAAACTAGAGCATTCTTCACATATAAAGTTTATATTTTCTTTTTTTTTCTTCTTTTTCTCTATATTCCCAATATTCTACATCTGTTTGTAACCTGCAGATTGGTCTGTGATTCTAAACCTGACACAGAATTCTGATATACAGAAATGTAAAGAAAGAACCTAGTTCTAGTCAAGGATATCATATAATGTAGTTTTTAACTGAGGTATAGTTGATTAACAATATTATGTTTCAGGTGTACAACTTAGTGATTCGCAATTTTTAAATGCTATACTCCATTTATAGTTATTATAAAACATTGGCTATATTCCCTTTGTTGTATGTTTGTAGCTTATTTATTTTATACATAGTATTTTAGACCTCTTAATTCCTTATCCCAACTTTGCCCCTCCCCCCACTCCCTACTGATAACCACTAGTTCTCTATATCTGTGACTCTGTTTCTTTTTTCTTATATTCACTAGTTTGTTGTATTTTTTAGATTCCACATATAAATGATATCATACAGCATTTGTCTTTCTCTGTTTTACTTTTTTCACTTAGCGTAATATCCTCCAAGCCCATCCATGTTGTTGCAAATGGAAAAAATTCATTCTTTTTTGTGTCTTGAGTAGTATTCCATTGTGTATATACACCATATCTTCTCTATCCATTCATCAACAGATGGACACTTAGGTTGCTTCCACATCTTGGCAATTGTAAACAATGTCGCTATGAACTTTGGGGTGCATGTATCTTTTTGAATTATAGGCTATGTTTTTTTCAGATAAATACCAAGGAGTGAAATTGCTGGGTCATATGGTAGTTCTATTTTTAGTTTTTTGAGAAACCTCCATACTGTTTTCCACAGTGGCTGCACCAATTTACATTCCCACCAACAGTGTATGAGGGTTTCCTTTTCTCCACATCCTCACCAACATTTGTTATTTGTGGTCTTTTTGATGATAGCCATCCTGACAGGTGTGAGGTAATATCTCCTTGTGTTTTTGTTTTTTTTTTTCGGTACGCAGGCCTCTCACTGTTGTGGCCTCTCCCGTTGCGGAGCACAGGCTCCGGACGTGCAGGCTCAGCGGCCATGGCTCACGGGCCCAGCTGCTCCGCAGCATGTGGGATCCTCCCGGACCGGGGCACGAACCCGTGTCCCCTGCATCGGCAGGCGGACTCTCAACCACTGCACCACCAGGGAAGCCCCTCATTGTGGTTTTAATTTGCATTTCTCTGATGATTAACAATGTTGAGCATCTTTTGTGTGCCTGTTGGCCATCTGTATGTCTTCTTTGGAAAAATGTCTATTCAGGTCTTTGGCCCATTTTTTATTTTTTAAATGTTCAGTTGTATGTGCTGTTTATATATCTTCAGTATTAACACCTTATGGGTCATATCATTTGCAAATATTTTTTCCCATTCAGTAGGTTGTCTTTTCTATTTTGTCAATGCTCCCTTTGCTGTGCTAAAGCTTTTTTGTTTACTTAGGTCCCATTTGTTTACTTTTACTTTTGTTTCCTTTCCGTTAGGAGAGAGATCCAGGAAAATGTTGCTATAATTTATGTCAAAGAATGTTCTGCCTGTGTTTTCTTTTAGGATTTTTGTGGTTTTCAGTCTTACATTTAGGTCTTTAATCAATTTTGATTTTATTTTTTATATGGTGTTAGAAAATATTCTAATTTCATTCTTTTACATGTAGCTGTCCACTTTTCTCAGCACCACTTATTGAAGAGACTGTCTTTTCTCCATTGTATATTCTGCCCCCTTTATTATAGATTAATTGACCATAAGTGTGTGCATTTATTTCTGGGCTCTTTATTCTTTTCTGTTTGTCTATGTGTCTGTTTTTGTGCCAGTACCATACTGTGTTGATTACTGTAGTTTTGTAGTATAGTATGAAGTCAGGGGGCATGATACCTCTAGCTTTGTTCTTTCTCAAGATATGTTTTGGCTATTCGGTTTCATACAATGTAGTTTTAAATTCTGATGTTATTGCATACAACTAGCAACAAATATTTTATCAGTTATCAACTAATAGAAAAATTGAAAAATACAAAACTATAAAAAGTATAAAAAATTGCTCACAAACTTATACGTAGCCAACTACTGCTAATATATTTCCCTAAACTATTTATTTTTCCCACACTCTTTTTAAAAATAATCTGTTTCTTTAAAAAAAGAAAACAGATATATAAATTCATGCATTCTTATATGAAATTAAGGTATTCAGTGACTTTTATTACCAGCTACTTGTTCAAATTACTGTTGACTAATGAACCAGAGGGACATTGTCTCTGCATCAGGAGCTGAAACTAATAAGAAAGCTTGAATCTCAAGAGCATAATGTTTGTTAAAGGATTTGTTTCAGAAAGATAACCAACAGCATTTGAAAGCTAATTCAGAGCTCCTTCTATAACTGTGATAAGATTAGTAAGATGTAAAGATGACTATGGCATTCAGTGTGTACTGGCTAAGCAATTATGCAGTCATGAAATCTAGCAAGACCAAAATTGTATTCAAACACTACTAGTGGTGTATAAATTGGTACAACAATGGTGGAAAACTATTTGTAAGTACTTACTGAAGATGTGGGTGCATAAACATACACGTATACTTTATGATCCAGCAATTTCACTCCTCAGTATGAACTCAACAGTGTTTACATATATTAAAAAAAGAGAAGTATAAGAATATCCATCATAGCAATATTTGAAATTACCAAAATCTAGAAAAAGTTCCCAGCAGCAATAGAATACATAAATAAAGTATATGACATCCAGATAATGTAATGCTGTATAGTAATGAGAGTGGAATGAAAGGACATGGATGAATCTCATAAACACAATATTGAAGGAAAGAGGTCACAAAAGAATACATACTATATCTTTCCATATCCATAAAATTCAAAACCAGACAGGACTATTATGTTAGAAGTCAGGATAGTGGTATAACTGGGGAAAGTGGTCTGTTTCTTAATCTGGATTCTAGTTACATAAATGTGTTTAATATGTGGAAGTGTGTCAAGTGGCACACTTCTGTTTTCTGTACTTTTCTGTGTGTGTTTCTAAAGGTAGAAGGCTGAGTGGAGTAAAATCAAGTTGTCTGCAAAGCTGTGCTCCTTTCTCGAGGATCTAGGGAACACTCCTTTTCCTCTTTGATTTATATTGTTGGCAAAATTCAGTTTCTTGAGGTTGTAGGAACACGCTCCCCATTTCCTTGCTGGCTGTCAAGTCAAAGCCATCCCTAGCTTCTAGAGTCCACCCACATTTTGAGGTTTGTGGCCTGTTTCCTCCATCTTTCAAAGTCAGCACAGCAGCGCGAGTCCCTTTCAGCTTCACATCTCTCCTGCCTTTTCTCATGTCATTGCATCTCTCTCTGATCTCCCTCTGCCTTTCTCTTCTGCTTTTAAGGACTCAAGTGATAATCTTGGTCTCAGAAAATCAAGGAAAATCTATCAATACCTATTGTAAGGTCCATAACTTTTCTTCAATCTGCAGGATTCCTTCTGCCATGTGAGGGAACACACTCATGGGTTCCAGGGACTAGGGCTTAGACATCACTGTGGCTGTCATTCTTCTGCCTACCACAATATTAAACTTCAAAGTCAACCTTCACAAGAATGTTTTAAAAAGTATATCCAGACAAGAGTGATTCAAGAGTAATTATTCGGGCTTCCCTGGTGGCGCAGTGGTTGAGAGTCCGCCTGCCAATGCAGGGGACACGGGTTCGTGCCCTGGTCCGGGAAGATCCCACATGCCGCGGAGCGGCTGGGCCCGTGAGCCATGGCTGCTAAGCCTGACCGTCAGGAGCCTGTGCTCCGCAACGGGAGAGGCCACAACAGTGAGAGGCCCACGTACCGCAAAAAAAAAAAAAAAAAAATAAGAATAATTATTCTTCTTTAAAGCTAGAGCCTTTCTTGGGACCTATACTGTTTTCCCTCCAACTCCCTCAGACTCATAAGCTTCCTGAGATCATACTAGATTTTCTCTTAAAAGTGAGCCTGGTACTCCTTAAAAACTGTTTAATTAAGCTTAGGAAACTCTGACCGCCATCTTTGCTTGTGGGGAGTCATAATATGCATTAATATAAAGAGATTCTGAGATACCCACAGAAAATATATTTACCTAGCTGTGCTAACCCAAGGCTCTGCAAGGATACTTGAACATGAAACTTTTTTTTTAAGTGCCCTGTAAGATCTCTTAACATCATTCATAAGAAATTATTTTCCTTGATCTAAACATTGAACATGACTCTTTAGTATCAATTTTTTTTGCTATGTCACCACTATTACTGCTTTCTATTGCTGTATTAAAAAATATTGCTGGTGTTTTTACTCTATTTTATTTGTTTTATATATGTTATTTCTTCTGAATTATTATCCCTCTTTCACAGATGAGAAAACCAAGGTGAAATAATGTTTCCACATTCCCACTACTAGTAATTGACAGAGTGTCTTAACCCATCTCCAGGTCTCCATTTTTACCTCTCCCCAAACTGTATTCTGTTTAATGATGAATGTTTCCCTCTAAAATACTGATTTGATTTTTTTGCTTAAGGCATTTCCAGCAAATCCTTGTGACCTATAAGAGAACATCAGGTGTGCTTAGTGTGGGAAAGAAGGCCCTTCTGGATATCTCCAGATGCTACACTACAACCACAGGTGGATCTCCCTGTGAGCATTGGTTTGCTCACCTGCTTCTTCACATCTCCCTGTCTTTCTGCATGTTCTTCCACTCTCTTTATTCTGAGTGATAAACTCCTATTCATTTTCCCAGGACCACCTCAAACATCACCATCTCTATGAAGATGTCCCTCTCTCCTCTGGATGGAATTACGTGCTCTCATCCTTTACAGTTGTTTAGTGGGTGTCTGTTGATTTGAATTTACTTTGTTCATGTCTTGGCTCAAAGAGAAGTGGTATATATATATGCTAATAAATTGTAAAATAGTTTCCCTCCCTTCCTCACTGCTAAATTTTTTATTTTTCATTGATAAGTGGTTATTAAAATCTATTAAGAGATTTGAGAATATTTGTTGGTCAAGTGATTAGTCAACTTTGTTAAAAGAAGACTTTATTAATAAAGAAAAGATATTTCATTTTTCATTCTAAATTTGCAGTTATTTATTATATGACTGATACCTCCACTGCTTCCCCAAATTAGATGGTGAGTTCTCAAGAATGAGAGCGGATGGGCTTCCCTGGTGGCACCGTGGTTGAGAGTCCGCCTGCCGATGCAGGGGACACGGGTTCGTGCCCCGGTCCGGGAAGATCCCACATGCCGCGGAGCAGCTGGGCCCGTGAGCCATGGCCGCTGAGCCTGCGCGTCAGGAGCCTGTGCTCCGCAACGGGAGAGGCCACAACAGTGAGAGGCTCGCGTACCACACACACACACACACACACACACACACACACACACACACACACACAAAGAATGAGAGCGGAAACAATGATTTACCTATGTTTTGATCTTCAGCTCTTGATCTTTCAAGTACTATATATGACATACGCATACTATGTGCTTATTAAAGGTGTGATTAATGAGTGATTAATAAAAGTGATGGTTAGAATGAGGACGGGGTTAAGGTGCTGAATAGATAGATCCAGTCATATAAATCTACTTCAGAACTGAATGAAGAGTGTTCTTGCTTAAAGATGTTTGCATTGAAGAAAAATATTGTCACTTTCAAAGCACCTGCACTTAAGGCTCCATATTGAAATCTCTCACTTATTATTACTACCAGGTCATATTACTGTCTCTTAGTGCTACACATGTTATAGGATTAAGTACCACACAGAAACCTTAATTCTAATTAAATTAGAAACAAAAAGAGAAGTAGAGTTAAGCAGCATATTAAAAGGAATAACACTTAATTTCTCCATGATACAGCTATTTCATTTCTTTCTTCACTGGATTAATTTCAGTGAGTAATTTAGTTATCTTTTTCATATCACCTCAGTCTGTTATAGGATCATCAGTTAGCCATTATTTTTGCAGTCCATTCTTATGGAACTTCCTCTGATCTGTACACTGCCCCCTGTCTCTATCTAAGCCCACTTCCTGAAAGTTGTACCTAGGAAAAACAATTTATGGCCATTACTCTTTAAGTGTTATTTTAGTATTTCAGGAAAAATAAGTGTTACTGAAGTAACACTGGATGAAAACATCTTACATGTCTTTACGGTAAACAGTTGGGTGGAGGACGGGGGTATACTTGGAAGGGAGGAGAAAAGTGTCCCTCATTTTTGCCAACAGACTTAGTAATAATAAATACATTGGTGAAAGCTGTGGACCATAAGAGTTTGCCTTTCTTGCTCAAATATGCTTCCTGTAAATTCAAAAAGATGAGCTATTTTGTAGTAATGATATTGTGGTACACCATATTTCCTACTCCAAGGAAAAGTTATAATAATGTAGGTATACCTACTGCTTGTAATTAAACTGTGAAAACAGCACCTGAATACACAGAGTATAAATTGTGTAAAATAAAATTAGAGAACAGTTCTTATCAGAGACTTTTCAAAACAGGTTTAGAATCCTAACATATAAATTACATTCTGTAAAACATACTACTCAGTTTATATGGAAAATATTTTAAATGTGATTGCAGATATATGATAAATATACTGAACCTAAAGCCAAATATCTTTTTAAATGTAAGAGCCAAAGAGTAAAAAGTTGGGCTTTTGATTATGTTACATATGGTGTTTAGATTTTTGCATAAAACACTTATGCAAAGGTTCCCCAATATGGAAACATAATTTCGTGAAAAATTAAAAACATGTATAAAGGTAATTTTTACATAAATGAATTTAAATTAAACAGGTACATCTGTTTAACATGGAAACTTATGGCAGTTGTTTCATTTTCCGGAGCTGTTCACAACAAGGGTTATTTAATAAAAATACTGTAAATGTAATTTTTAGTTTAATTTTCATAAACAGATTGGGTGGCTTAAAGTACCAAATGCCACAGCGAAGTTGATTAGAAAACATCAATTTACATTACATGGGTAGTTTATTAGAACTACAAATTTAAGTCCAAGTATTTGACAGTCTCAGGCCTTTCCACATACTTAATAAACCAAAATTGATGGGTCTGTTGCACCTGAGGAAAGTTTGAAATTGGGATGTTTTATTAATGATCCAATTCTCACTTAAAAACTAATGCCTAACTTGATCTCCATTCTCTGGCAGTGGCGATTCTTGTTAGCATTGCCGTAATTTAATGCAGGGAAGAGAACCACTGTAGCAATCATAACATCTTCTCTTTCCAGCTTTGCCCACATTACATTTCTTTGCTAGTGCAAATTGTGGCTCCATCTATACTCCCCTAAATTGCCATTTACTATAAATCATAATGATCAATACACAGCTTTCAACATTCCCCTTACTAATTATTGTTAATGTAATCCTACTCAAAAGTACCCCTATCTATGAGCAAGATGAAATCATTAATCCACTCCCAGGAGTTGATAAATGATATTGTAATCAAAAGTATCTATTTTTTAAAATGTTTTTACATTCTGAATCAAAGATGCATATCTAAAGGAAGACAACTTTCTAATCCATCACTGTCATCAACATTAACGTAAAATTATTAATAATCTATGACAAATGAATTTTCATTCATTTGTCATGTAAATTTTCCTTTACATGTAAGTCATATAAATTTTCCTTTCCTTTCCTTGGCTTCTTTTCATTAGTTATGAGGTAATTCACAATTAAATTTGTTTCCTAACTTTAATTCAAACAACTTAAAAATATGTACAGCTGATTTTGAAAGACATCTAGACCTTCAGATACCATATACTGATGTAAAAAATTGTTTCTCCCATATCTCCTACCCTTCCTTTTGACATATTTTTACCTGAGATGAATAGTTACTTTGTCCTTTTTGAAAATAAGTTTTTGCCTTCACACTAACTTTCCCGATTAAATTCTAAGCCCCTTGTCAAAACTCTATTCTTATCTCACAGGTTTCAGAAAACTTCTATGCTAACATTCTTTTAGAGATTATTGCTTCTTTGTCAGTCCTTGACCACACCATGAAACTCTTTGCAGGTTTTTACTGTCACCAATGAATTATCATATTGGGATAAGTACCATGACTCCTCTGTCTGATCTTATACTCTAGTCACTTTCCAGTAAAATGCTTCAAAAGAAAATGACTTGCTTTTATTTTTTGCTACTGAAATCACTATTGCATTTTCTTTTCATAAGACTATTTCTTGTGGGGTAATTAAGGAATGTTAATATGTCTCTTTATTTACAGGAACTACCTTAATGCAAGCTTAGTATTAGTCTTAGAAAAAAGATCTGAAATTAATATGGATAAAGAAGCTGATTTATTTATAAAGCCAATGTCATAGCATTCTTGAATTTGCTATCTCCCAATTTGAGAATGGAGATGATTTTAAGTAAATATTTTAAAAAATTCAACAGAATGAATTTAAAGTTTTTAAATCAACTGCCTTCATTAATTTATAAAACAAGTACTACTTTGAAGGCAATTGTGCTCGGCTCTATTCTCACTCACAGTGAGTGGAATACCAATGTAGATAGCAAGAAAGACTATTTGGTAGGAAATAACAGTATTTCAGGCACAATATAATGGCATCTTGGTTTAGGAAAGTAACAATAGACATAAAGACAAGTGTATAAATTCAGGATTCAGATTGTTAGGATTTGCCGTTGAATTGAATCATGGGGCATGGGAAAGGTAATAATACAATAATGACTCAAGATAACTTTTTAGCACCGGAGGTGGGGAAGATGGGGTTGTGGGGAACAGATTTGTTGGTTTAAATCAGGCTTCCATTTTGGATATGGTATATTTGAGATACTTAGTAAACATCTAAATGTAGATGTAAAGAAGCAAGTAGACATAAGGGTCTGGAACTCAGACTGGAAGTCAGACTGGAAGTCAGAACTACACACATATAATTTACACACAGAAATTATTTAAAACCCTGGGTAATGGTGAGATTACTTGGGTAAGAATGTAGATAAATAAGGATAGAGAAGCTCAAAGAAGGCTCTGGATCCTGAAGGAACAGCAGTGTTTAGGTGTCAGGTAGAATAGGAGACAGAATAGCTATGGTAGTGATGATAACAAAAGTAACAGCAACACCTATGATTTATTGTATCCTTATTCTCAATCAATCAATATTCTAAGCATTTTACACTCTTTTAGAACACCTCTTTGATCCTCATGACAACCATATAGTGTGTACACTATTATCATCTTCATTTTGCCTGAGGGGAAGCTAAGGCACAAAGGAGTAAAGTGACTACTCCAGGATAAAGTGAGCTTTTGTTTATTTGTTTTATAATAAGGACACACTAGAACACATTTGTGTGCTATGACCTAGTGGAGATAGACAAAAATTGTGAATGTAAGAAAAAGAATTAACTCTTAAAATTATGTCTTTGAAGAAAATCCAGAATTAAGAAGTCAAGAGAAGAGTTTGGTCTTTGTGGAAATCAGTGTATTTGAAGGAAAGTAATAATGAATAAATGTACAATATGAGTATATTGTTGATGTGTAGTTTTTGTATGGGAAGATGAGGCAGTTTCCTTTTGATTGCTTCTGGGTTGTTGGTGTTTTAACGGAGATAATCAAAGGGGATTGATTTGTGCAGGAGAGCCTAATTATCATGTAGATTTTACATTAAGTGCCCTTGGAATCTTCACATTTCCATTCAATAAAACAATGTTTCACAAATAGCATGCACTCATCAAGTATCTGTCTTATGAATTGTCTGTCTGCAAGGATCCTTCACTCTAGACATGAATTAATTAAATGCTCCAGTTGAAAGTCAGATAAAATTCTATCAAAGTTCAAAAAAAGTGTGCATTTAAACCCAGTGATCTTGAAAGGTTCATAGAAGAAAACACATTTCAGCTGACACTCTTAAAATGAATGGGATTTTGATGGGCAAAATTTTGCATAAAGTGTATTCCAGAAGGAGATGGCAGGGTAAGCAAAGGCATGACCGAAAGTAATAAAGCTGATTTGGCTTAAATGTAGGGTGAGTAAAGTTATATGGTAGGATATAATTCACACACAGTATTAGGGACAGATTGTGAAGGCCTTGAATATCATGCTGATTATAGATTTATTCTGTAATAAACCAGGAGACATGGGAGGTTTTTGAGCAGTAGAGTGATGAGACAGTATATTTTGAAGTAGATAATGAGCCTTACTGTTTGGCAATTTGGAGTGTATGATATTTTAATACCACTGGATTTATCTAGCTACCCTTTAGGTTGACATAACTTTTCCTTATATTATACTTTCTATTCCAAGCCTAAAGCAACACGAGGACAATGTTCATTTGTACAGTTGTGCAAGGGTGTCCTAGATACAAGCGTGTTTTTTGTCTGTTAAGATACAGCTAAATATTTTAACCACTTAGCATCCCATGCACATTTCCACTTTGAAAAATTTAACTCCAAAGGGATTTTTCTCCACTAAGAGAGCTCTTGATGAGTACTGTTAGCAAGCTGAGTAAACATTTCTATAAATGTTTAACTAGACCTACTGCCTAAAATAAATTTTTGATTTACCTGTAACAACACAAAGAGTTCAGTAAAACAGATGTTTTTACCAAAAAACTATTCTATCTCTTAGGATATAACCCCAAATAAAAATGTATTTATCACAGTAGACTTTCTTTTTTAGTGTACAGAAATCTTGTAGATACAACTTAGAAAATTCTCAATAATTATTTTCTTTTAGCGGTATTTTAGAAATCAACCTGTCTCCCCCTTTATTACCCTGATAGCTAGGCATTTCCTGACAGTTAATTTTGTGCTCTAAGGGCATTTGCCCTCCATGAATGTATTGACTGAGATTGTTGTGTTAGCACAGAAATTGAAATTTTTATTTATCATAATTAAAAAGTCAAATCTCAGTATTTAAGGAGAGGAACATGGCATGTGTGCATTAAGGCACTCTCTGTCTTACCTGGTTCTTCTTTTTCTTTTTTTCAATTGCGGTATAGTAGTTTTACAATGTTGTGTTAGTTTCTACTGTACAGCGAAATGAAGTAGAGTTCCCTGTACTATACAGCAGGTTCTCATTAGTTATCTATTTTATACATATTACTGTATATATGTTAATCCCAACCTCCCAATTCATCCCACCCACCCCCTTTCCCCCCTTGGCATCCATATGTTTGTTTTCTACATCTGTGTCTCTTTCTGCTTTGCAAACTGGTTCATCTGTACCATTTTTCTAGATTCCACACATATGCATTAATATACAATATTTGTTTTTCTCTTTCTGACTTACTTCACTCTGTATGACAGTCTCTAGGTCCATCCATGTCTCTACAAATGACTCAATTTTGTTCCTTTTCATGGCTGAGTAATATTCCATTGTATATATGTACCACATCTTCTTTATCCATTCGTCTGTCGATGGACGTTTAGGTTGCTTCCATGACCTGGCTATTGTAAACAGTGCTGCAGTGAACATTGGGGTACATGTGTCTTTTTGAATTATGGTTTTCTCTGGGTATATGCCCAGGAGTGGGATTGATGGGTCCTATGGTTAATCTATTTTTAGATTTTTAAGGAACCTCCATACTGTTCTCCATAGTGGCTGTATCAGTTTACATTCCCACCAACAGTGCAAGAGGGTTCCCTTTTCTCCACACCCACTCCAGCATTTATTGTTTGTAGATTTTCTTCTTGTAGCTAATATAGCAAATAGCCTCTCTTTGTGAAACTACTACTGACCACAGTTAGGGATCCACTCATTAAACAAAGAGAATCATTTTCTATAAATACATGGTCAAAATTTAGATACTGAATGTGTGATTTTAACGTATCAATTCATGCAGTTAATAGATATTCCTTGATTATGTATTATCCATTATGCATTGTACTAGGCACACTGTGCTGGAGATAGAAATTTAAATAATACATAGCACTTTCCCTCAGTGAAATAATAGGATGAAGAACCATGGGAAGTGTGCTTCCCTGGTATGCCAATATTTCAAACTTTTGTTTTCTGAACCATTTATTGAACACATTTTGAACACCATGGCACTGAATTTGTCCAACTCTGTTAATGAGTCTTCTAGCTATTCTTGAGCCCTTTCCTAGTTATTAATGGCTAATTATGATAGCTTACATTTAATGAACACATGTGCAAAATACCTTATCTAAGTACTTTATATGTGTATTTTATTTTCACAGTTAATTGAAGTGCATATCATTTTTACTAGTTGCACTTTATAGATAAAATCCAAGATACAGAGAGCCTTAGTGACATGCTCAAGGTACTACAGGAATTCAGTGACAGAGACATGTTTTGATAGAGCCTGAGAAATTTAGCCCATAATTTTAACCAATTTAATCATACCGTTTCCCTGGAAACAAAAAAGAGACAGATGCCATTAATCCTGTTGTCTGTGTGGTACAATAATTAGGAAATAGATAAATGGAATTATACAACTTGAAGAAAATATATTTCTAAAGATTCTGCTTGTGCAGTACATATGCTAATCATTTTTCCACCTTCAGTTAACTAATGTTATTTATAGTTGGTGATGCTGCTATTTATAATTCTGATTCTTCTGCTAGGGCTCTACTACTGTGTGCAACTCTTCATTTATTTATTCATTCTTAAATGTATTACACATATGTTTCTTTTGTATATTCCACATGGTAAACACTGTGGTACAGCCTACAGTAGGTATTGTGATAAAAAGGTGCATAAGACGCATACCCAAAATTGAGAAGGAAACACAAATATGGAAACAAATTACTATGCAGTCTTGCAAGTTCTCTAGAAGAGGTCTTATACAGAGTGTTATTAGAAGATAAACGAGATAGCAGTTTATGCTCAGGAATGTCAGTGAAGACTTTGTGGAGATCAGAACATTTAAGGTAAAACTTGAAAGTTGAGAATGTTAGGCAGGAGGAGAATGGAAAAGGGATATTTCAACTGGAAATGAAATGAAAGAGCCAGAATGATTGGTCAAAGAACAAGACAGCCAGGGTGATTAGAGTTTAGAGTCTCAGCAAAGAGTGGGGGGAAATGAAAGCAGTAAAATAGGTTAGAGGTACACTTGAAGAAAGTTTAACTTTATCTTATAAATATAATATTTTTATCCTAAGAGGTGACATTGTGAGTCTTCTATTTCAAACATCACCTTGTTAAGCGAGCTGAAGAATAAATTGGAGGAGAAGCAACCAAGGGCAATACAAGAGCAGGAACACGATCTTCTCATTACTTCAGCTGTTCCTTAGGCAGTGTCGTCACTCAGCAACCTCAGGGGCTGTTCCAAATGTTTTCCGCTCTCTCCAAGCATCACCCAGTCCGTGCCACATTTGGATGAGGTCAGAAGAATGTGTCACCTCCTCTTCAAGAAAAAAACCATTACACACACACTCTCTCTCGACCTTTGCTTCCAAACAAACTGTCTGATTCTGCATGTTACTCATTCTTTATTTCCTGTCTGCTGATCAGGTGATGCTCTCTACTTCATCCCCTGTTGGCCTCACAGAGGCTTTGCTCTAACAAGTACTTTTTCCATCATAGATTCATTCATTCTCTTTTGGCTCTTTTCCTCAGCCTAGTAGGGCTGGGCTATGTTAAAAACGAAAAGAAACAAAACAACAAAGTGAAATCCATTCCTTTGATCACAAACACTCTCGGATAAACCCCACTCAATCATGGTGTATGGTCCTTTTAATGTACTGTTGGATTCTGTTTGCTAGTATTTTCTTGAGCATTTTTGCATCTATGTTCATCAGTGATATTGGCCTGTGGTTTCCTTTTCTTGTGACATCTTTGTTTGGTTTTGGTATCAGGGTGACGGTGGCCTCAGAATGAGTTTGGGAGTGTTCCTCCCTCTGCTATATTTTGGAAGAGTTTGAGAAGGATAGGTGTTAGCTCTTCTGTAAATGTTTGATAGCATTCACCTGTGAAGCCACCGTTTCCTGGGCTTTTGTTTGTTGGAAGATTTTTAATCACAGTTTCAATTTCAGTGCTTGTCATTGGTCTGTTTATATTTTCTATTTCTTCCTGGCTCAGTCTCGGAAGGTTGTGCTTTTCTAAGAATTTGTCCATTTCTTCCAGGTTGTCCATGTTATTGGCATAATTGCTTGTATTAATCTCTCACGATCCTTTGTATTTCTGCAGTGTCAGTTGTTACTTCTCCTTTTTCATTCTAATTTTGTTGATTTGAGTCTTCTCCCTTTTTTACTTGATGAGTCTGGCTAATGGTTTATCAATTTTGTTTATCTTCTCAAAGAACCAGCTTGTAGTTTTATTGATCTTTGCTAGTGTTTCCCTTCATTTCTTTTTCATTTATTTCTGATCTGATCTTTATGATTTCTTTCCTTCTGCTACCTTTGGGGGTGTTTTTGTTCTTCTTTCTCTAATTGCTTTAGGTGTAAGTTTAGGCTGTTTATACAAGATTTTTTTCTTGTTTCTTGAGGTAGGATTGTATTGCTATAAACTTCCCTCTTAGAACTGCTTTGCTGCATCCCATAGGTTTTGGGTTGTCGTGTTTTCATTGTCATTTGTTCCTAGGTATTTTTTGATTTCCTCAGTGACCTCTTGGTTTAGTAGTGCATTGTTTAGCCTCCATGTGTTTGTATTCTTTACAGATTGTTTTACTGTAATTGATATCTAGTCTCAAAGCGTTGTAGTTGGAAAAGACTTTTGATACGATTTTGATTTTCGTAGATTTACGAAGGCTTGATTTGTGACCAAAGATATCATCTATCCTGGAGAATGTTCCATGAGCACTTGAGAAGAAAGTGTATTCTGTTGTTTTTGGATGGAATGTCCTATAAATGTCAATTAAGTCCATCCTGTTTAATGTATCATTTAAAGCTTGTGTTTCCCTATTTATTTTCATTTTGGATGATCTGTCCATTGGTGAAAGTGTGGTATTAAAGTCCCCTACTATGATTGTGTTACTGTCGATTTCCCCTTTTATGGCTGTTAGCATTTGCCTTATGTATTGAGGTGCTCCTATGTTGGGTGCATAAATATTTACAGTTGTTATATATTCTTCTTGGATTGATCCCGTGATCATTATATAGTGTCCTTCTTTGTCTCTTGTAATAGTCTTTATTTTAAAGTCTGTTGTCTGATATGAAAATTGCTACTCCAGCTTTCTTTTGATTTCCATTAGCATGGAATATCTTTTTCCATCCCCTCACTTTCAGTCTGTATGTGTCCCTAGGCCTGAAGTGGATTTCTTGTAGACAGCATATATATATGGGTCTTGTTTTTGTATCCATTCAGCCAGTCTATGTCTTTTGGTGGAGCATTTAATCCATTTAAACTTAGTGTAATTATCGATATGTATGTTCCTATTACCATTTTCTTAATTATTTTTGGTTTGTCATTGTAGGTCTTTTCCTTCTCCTGTGTTTCCTTGCCTAGAGAGTTCCTTTAACATTTGTTTTAAGCTGGTTTGTGGTGCTGAATTCTCTTAGCTTTTGCTTGTCTCTAAAGGTTTTAATTTCTCCGTCGAATCTGAATGAGATCCTTGCTGGATAGAGTAATCTTGGTTGTAGGTTTTTCCCTTTCATCACTTTAAATATGTCCTGCCACTCCCTTCTGGCATGCAGAGTTTCTGCTGAAAGATTTGCTGTTAACCTTATGGGGATTCCCTTGTATGTTATTTGTTGCTTTTCCCTTGCTGTTTTTAATATATTTTCTTTGTATTTAATTTTTCATAGTTTGATGTATATGTGACTTGGCATGTTTCACCTTGGATTTATCCTGTATGGGACTCTCTGTGCTTCCTGGACTTGGTTGACTATTTTCTTTCCCATGTTAGGGAAGTTTTCAACTATAAGCTCTTCACATATTTTCTCAAGCACTTTCTTTTTCTCTTCGTCGTCTGGGACCCCTATAATTCGAATGTTGGTGCGTTTAATGTTGTCCCAGAGGTCTCTGATACTGTCCTCAATTCTTTTCATTCTTTTTTCTTTATTCTGCTCTGTAGTACTTATTTCCACTATTTTATCTTCCAGGTCACTTATCCGTTCTTCTGCCTCAGTTATTCTGCTATTGATTCCTTCTAGAGAATTTTAAATTTCATTTATTGTGTTTTTCATCGTTTGTTTACTCTTTAGTTCTTCTAGGTCCTTGTTAAACGTTTCTTGTATTTTCTCCATTCAATTTCCAAGATTTTAGATCATCTTTACTATCATTACTCTGAATTCTTTTTCAGGTAGACTGCCTATTTCCTCTTCATTTGTTTGGTCTGTTTGGTTTTTACCTTATTCCTTCATCTGCTGCATATTTATCTGTCTTTTCATTTGGCCTAACTTTCTGTGTTCGGTGTCTTCTTTTCACAGGCTGCAGGTTCGTAATTCCCATTGTTTTTCGTGTCTATCCCCAGTGGGTAATGTTGTTTTAGTGGCTTGTGTAGGCTTCCTGGTGGAGTGGACTGGTGCCTGTATTCCAGTGGGTGGGGCTGGATCTTGTTTTTCTGGTGGGCAGCACTGCATTGGGTGGTGTGTTTTGGGATGTCTGTGAACTTATTATGATTTTAGGCAGCCTCTCTGCTAATGGGTGAGGTTTTGTTCCTGTCTTACTAGTTGTTTGGCATAGTGTGTCCAGCACTGGAGTTTGCTGGCTGTTGGGTGGAGCTGGGTCTTAGCGTTGAGATAGAGATCTCTGGGAGAGCTCTAGCTGATTGATATTATGTGGGGCCGGGAGGTCTCTGGTTGTCCCATGTCCTGATCTTGGCTCTTCCACCTCTGAGGCTCAGGCCTGACACCAGGCTGGAGCACCAAGTGCCTGTCAGGCACACAGCTCAGAAGAAAAGGGAGAGAAAAAGAAATAAAAAAATATTAAAAAATATATATGTATAATAATAATAAAAAAAAGAACACAACCAAACCAATAAACAAATCCATCAGTGATAACAAGTGCTAAACACTAAACTAAGATAAACATAAATATCAGAAGCAAAGCAGTCGCAGACATCAAACTCCAAGTCAACAGTTGCTCCAAAGTCCTCAGCCACGATTTTGGGACGATTCGTTGTCTATTCAGGTATTTCACAGATGCAGGGTACATCAGATTGATTGTGGGTATTTAATCTACTGCTCCTGAGGCTTCAGGGAGAAATTTCCCTTTCTCTTCTTTGTTCGCAGAGCACCTGGGGTTCAGCTTTGGATTTGGCCCAGCCTGAGTATAGGTCGCCTGAGGGCCTCTGCTCCCCGCCCAGACAGGACTGGGTTAAAGGAGCAGCTGATTCGGGGGCTCTGGCTCACTCAGGCCACGGGGAGGGAGGGGTACGGGATGAGGGGCGAGCCTGTGGTGGCAGAGGCCGGCGTGACGTTGCACCAGCCTGAGGCGCGCCGTGTGTTCTCCCAGGGAAGTTGTCCCTTGATCACGGGACCCTGGCAGTGGCGGGCTCTACAGGCTCCCCGGAAGGGGGGTGTGGATACTGCCCTGTGCTCGCACACAGGCTTCTTGGTGGTTTCAGCAGCAGCATTAGCGTTTCATGCCAGTCTCTGGGGTCTGAGCTGATAGCCATGGCTAGCGCCCATCTGTGAAGCTCATTTAGGCGGTACTCTGAATCCCCTCTCCTCACACAGCCCAAAACAATGGTCTTTTGCCTCATAGGCAGGTCAAGACTTTTTCCTGGACTCCCTCCCAGCTAGCTGTGGCGCACTAGCCCCCTTCAGGCTGTGTTCAAGCAGCCAACCCCAGTCCTCTCCCTGGGATCCGACCACCTAAGTCCGAGCCTCAGCTCCCAGCCCCCACCCGCCCCGGTGGGTGAGCAGACAAGCCTCTCGGGCTGGTGAGTGCTGATCGGCACCAATCCTCTGTGCAGGAATCTCTCCGCTTTGCCGTGTGCACCCCTGTTGTTGTGCTCTCCTCCGTGGCTCCGAAGCTTCCCTCCCACCCAACCCCCGTCTCCGCCCGCTAAGGGGCTTCCTAATGTGTCGAAACGTTTCCTCCTTTACAGCTCCCTCCCTGAGATGCAGGTCCCGTCCCTCTTCTTTTGTCTCTGTTTTTTCTTTTCTTTTTCTTTTTTTTTTTTTTTGCCCTACCCAGGTACATGTGTGTTTTCTTACCTTTTGGGAAGCCTGAGGTCTTCTGTCAGTGTTCAGTAGGTGTTCTGTAGGAGTTGTTCCTCATGTTGATGTATTTTTGATGTATTTATGGGGAGGAAAGTGATCTCCACATCTTACACCTCCACCATCTTGAAGGTCCCCCTCCACTGCAAACTTTTTTCTTTCCACTATTGAACAAAAATTAATGAACTGTTAGTTGTAAACTTCAGTGGATTTATCTCAACCACAGTCTTATCTGGGCTTTTCAGGAATTTCACGTGGTTTATTCCTCTTAATACTTTCTGCTGACCCTCAACTCCCTAACATCGTTCTCCCTAGTTTGTTTTTTTATTTTTTTTCCTGCTTCTATGTTTTCTGTACAAATTCTGTCTTAGAGTAATGATCCATGCGGTCTTAGTGATGATGTAAATCAAAACAAAGACCATTTAACTAGCAGGCTATTAAACAGTAGTGTTTTGAGAAGGTTTCATAGCTGTCTGGTGGATGGGGGAGGAGCCCTGATCTGTAGCATTTCTAAATTCCTATGGTGTACTTATTCACATCAGGGCCAATATCTAACTACAAATGTGAGGTGAATCAGCTCTCAAAATTCCTGAAAATTGAATAATTGTCATTTAGTAGTCAATGAGAGCCATCATCAGCACACCATTGGATTAGGAAACTTTATCAGTTGTATAACATCAGAAATTAGATTATATTTAGGAGTAACTTGATACAGAGAGTTGTTCCAAATGATTCTATTAGCCCCAAAGTTATATTAACTTTCCAGGTATCCTCTCATGAAATTTAACTTTCTCCAAATACAGTTCTTAGTGAAACTACATACATTTGCATCCAGTTGAGAGGGAGGACAAGTGTTTAACAGAAGTAACCTCATGAGGAAACCCCAACGTTTGGTGAGGTCATATTTCCAACTTTAATATAACAGACAGACAGTGGCCACTCCTTCCTGCCTTATGCCAAACATCACAAATATCTATTGTGTTTCCCAGAGGGGAAAACATTTTCAGCAGTCACTGTGCTTACCTATAGCCATATTTAAGGACTGCTATAAATGGGCTCAAATTCTGGAATAAAAGTCTACAAAAAATGTTTTCTACTTAAGAAAGAAGATATTCAAGCATTATCCAAATATACAGAAATTCAAGGCTATCCTGGCAGGAATTACTTAGGACAAAAGTAACAGTTTTAAAGTTTTATCTGAATTTACCTCCAATAATATATTAATAAAAATCACACCATTTTATTTTTAATTGCTCTTATACCTTAATACTACCTCACTGTTTTCATCATATTAAAAATATCTCTCCATGGGCTTCCCTGGTGGCGCAGTGGTTGAGAGTCCGCCTGCCGATGCAGGGGACATGGGTTCGTGCCCCAGTCTGGGAGGATCCCACATGTCGCGGAGCGGCTGGGCCCGTGAGCCATGACCTCTGAGCCTGCGCGTCCGGAGCCTGTGCTCCGCAACGGGAGAGGCCACAACGATGAGAGACCCGCGTACCGCAAAACAAACAAACAAACAAAAAAACTCCTCTTATTTATGTCAGGTCTCTGTTATATTATAACCAGTTGTCACATCAGTCACCCTACCCTACTTTCTGCACTGGGTTTTGGAGCCACCTACTGTGGTTCACAGTTAGACAAAGACACATGGATTGTACATGGGGATGATGTAGTCATCATGCATTCTTCGGCTTGAATCTTGTCCAAGTGTTCCGTAATTGACTCCAGGGACTGTGGGACCAGATAGTTCTTACTGCCAGCATCACCTTAGTACAATGTCAGCTGTCTAGAAAGACAAATAAAGCCCAGAAGCTCTACCACAGCCCAGAAAACAAAAAATCCAGGAAATTTAAAGGCATAAGACACCTAGCATTAAAAGAAAATTTGTACATTTCATAGAGACAGAAATGAACAACAGAAAACCTTACTTTTATTGCATTTGCCTTATTTACAAAATAGTTGTAAATATTTCAAACACTACAGGGTTTTAGAAAGTGAAAGTGTGATTTTTTTTCTCTCTTTCCCAATCTTAGAAGTTTTGTTTTATACTTATATTCTTTTAGACCTGTTTCTATATAAACAAAAATATATGTACCCACATAGAAACATTTTTTAATATAAATGGATTCAGCAAAGTAGATTATCCTGAAGTTAATCCTTTTTTAATTAATGTTTTACTGTGGACATTTTTCTATAGCATACACAAAGATTTACAACATATTTTTTCCTGCTGGTTCTCAGCATATTTTTTCTGTTCTATTTAAGAAAGTTGCTGAAACTGCTATTTCAAAATTAAATGAGGAAAGGGAGAGTTTCCTTTCCATTTTCATTCAAGATTGGATAATTAAGGCAGATGACCCAAATTTATCTCCTTTGGCTCACATGCTCGCCCTTGTCCAGGGCAGAGTATTGTGACTAGTCATTTCCCCACAACCACCTGGGGTGACAGCGGTGTTTCTCCAGTAGATGGAGGAGTTCTTTAGCAGATGAAAGAGGAAGGAATGCTTGGGGAAAAAAAAAAGAAAAAAAAAAAAAGCAACAGACATCCACTACAAAGTGAAATCCCTGTGACTTTATATTGAAATACATTTGAAGAAAAATGCTAATGGACTTTTTTAAAGAAGGTTTTAAAACTCACTATCCCAATATTGTCCTTTATAGAAAAAAATAATTCTGGTCCAGGGTCCAATCCACACTGCATTTAGTTTTCAGGTCTCCTTAGTCTCTTTTAACCTAGAACAGTTCAGCAGAATGATGTTGATTTTTATAAATTTTTGAGAAGTTGTCAACCAGTTTTCTTCACTATAAAGTTACTACATACCTCTTTTAAATTAGTCGTTTTGTGAGGAGATATTTTGAGACTGTGGAAATATTCTGTTTTTTATCAAACTTTCACCCTGTTTTAACGTCTATTAATGATTATGCCTGAGTCAGTTATTACCGTGATGTTAGCTTAATGGTGATTTTTCTAGCTTTACTATTATTTCTGCGTTTATCAGTTTACCTTCTACTACTATAAGGCACACCGTTTCCTTGTCCCCAACTTGTTTATACATTTGTTCATTTCTACTAGTATTATCAGCATTGACTCATGGATTCCTATTTTACTCAACTGGTTGTAAACCATTACTATCTTGTATTTTGATGTTCAAATTTCATGAAACGCACTCTGTGCAGCAAAATTCTAACCAGCTTCATTTTAGCAAATTCTGTACTACATTTTTAATGAATGTTTTTGTTTTTCATGTTTACTAGAGCTCTCTGAGGGGAGGGACTTTGTTTTATTCATCTCTGTATTTCCAATGTCTAACAGAATACTTGGATTGCAGTAGTGATCAAACACTTGTTGGGTGGATAAAGGGCTGCAATAGCTCTGAGGTGAATTAATTTTATTTTGTTTCATCATTTTCAGTAAATATAATCCTAGGTCTTTGACTTTTTTTCCTGCTATTGCAAATGGTATATTTTTATCTGTGGCTTTAGCTTTTCTTTGTACATTATCAATTTGCAAACAATAACAGTTTTATTTCTTCCTTTCCATTATTTACACCTTTTATTTATGTTCTTGTTTATTTTACTGTCTAGAACATCCAGTCCATTGCTAAATAAATGTGGTGATAATGGACACCCTCATCTTGTTACTTAACTCAGACAGAAAACATTCAGTATTTCATCATGAATAATATTTTTAGGATACCATTTATTAGGTTAAGTAGTTTCTGTATATTCCTAGTCTAGAAAGGTTTTTTTGTTTTTTTAAATCAGGACGGGTGTTGAATTTTATCTAAATTTTTTACTGTGTCTATTGAAATGATACATGTTTCTCTCCTTTACTCTGTTAAAACATTACACTGACTGATTTTGAAATGTTAAAAAGAATTCCTGAAATCAGTCCAAACTCATCATGTTTATCATTACATATATGGCTGAACTCAGTTTAATAATGTGTTAAGAATGTTTTTGCCCATGGTTCCTTATCAATATCGTTCATAATTCTCTTCTAATAACATTCTCATCAGTATTTAACACTAATGTTATGATGACTTCATAATATAAATTGAGTGTTTTTTTCTTTTCTTATTCTCTGAAAGAGTGTGTAAGATGGCTATTATTTCTCCTTTACTTGTTTGGAAGTATTAATCAGTAAAACCATCTGTTCCTGAAGATTTCCTTGTAGGAGGATTTTAATTATGGATTCTACTTCATTAATAACGATAGATACGTTCAAATTTTTTATAATATATCTTGTGTCAGACTGGTGTGGTAATTATATTTTTCTAAAATTTGTTGATGTCATGTAAATTTTTAAATGTATGGTTCCAGTTATTCTAATAGCTTCATATTTTTAAAAATACCTTTATTATCTCTAATGGCATCCCTTTTTATTGCCCTAATCAGTCTTGATAGTGGGAACTTACTTTTAATAGTTATTTTAAATAAGAGTTTTGGTTTGTTGAACTTTCCTATTGTATATTTATTTTCTATTTCAAAAATTTCTGCCTTTATCTTTATTATTTTCTTTCTTTTACTTTCCTTGGGCTTAATTTGCTGTTACTTTTAAAACATCTTAAGAATGAAGATTAGTCCGTGCTTTTCGGTCTTTTTTATTTTCTAAAATATGTCTTCACAACTATACATTTCCCTCTTTGCGATTTTAGCTGTATCCCTCAAGATTTCCTATTTAGAGTTTTCATTATCATTTAATTCAAAATATTTTCTGATTTGCATTATTAGTTATTTTTTGACCCATGGTTTATTTAGAGTATACTAGTAAATTTCCATACACATGCAGGCTTTATAGATATATTTTTCTTATTAATGTCTAACTTAAAGCACTGTGGTCTGAAAAAATTATTCTGGATAATTCCAGTCCTTTGAAATTTTTATAGACTTGTTTTAATTCAAAGAATATTTGATTTTTAAAAATATTTTCTGTGTTTAACAAATGTGTAATTTTCAGCTGATACACAGAGTGTAGTGTTTGTGTATGTGTATACACAGAGTGTATGTGTGTGTTGTGTTTTATATACACAAAGAGTGTATGTGTGTATAAAATGTTTATTAGAGCAACTAGTGAATCATGTTTTCAACCATTCTATATTCTTATCGATTATTTTTATTTTCTCTGTTTATTCTTTTGTACACAAGAGGATATAGTATTAAATTATATCTGATGATTATGACTTTATTTATGTTGCTTTCTACATTTTGAGGCTACATTGTTAAGAAACTATACAGTTTTATAATTGCTGCCTCATCCTGCTGAAGTGTATCCTTTTTCTCTATAATGCTTTCTTGACTAAAGGGTCATGTTTTCTGATATTAATATAGTTTTTTTTTAACATTTGCATATGAAAAGATTTTTGTCTTTTCTTTTCAGCATTTATCTATTTTTATATTGTGTATGTGTCTCCTGTCAGCAACATAAAGTTTAAATTGAGTCCAGAATGACAAACTTATTTGTTTAATTGGAGTTTGTATTAGTGTGCTAGGGCTTCTGAGACAAAATACATGATAAGTACCAAAACTGGTGGCTTCAACAGCAGAAATTTGTTGTCTTCCAGTTTTGGAGGCTACAAGTCTGAGATCAAGGTGGTGGCAGGGTTGCTTCTTTCTGAGGGTTGTGAGATAATCTATTCTAAGCCTTTCAATTAGCTTCTGGTGGTTTCTGGCAATCTTTGACGTACCTTAGCTTGCAGATGCATCCCTGGTCTCTCTCTTCATCTTCATTTGGTGTTATCTCTGTGAGTCTGCTTCCAAATTTCCCCTTTTTATACAGACACAAGTTGTATTGGATTGAGCCCATCCTACTCCAGTATGACCTCATTTTAACTGATTATATCTACAATGACCCTATTTCCAAGTAAGGTCACATTCTGAGGTGTGGGGGTTAGGACTTCAACATATGAATTCTGGGGGAACCCAGTTCAACCTCTAACAGAGCATTTATTCTATTTAAATTTGATGTAAATACTGATAGATTTTGCTTTAAATATACCATATTAGTATTTTTTTCTCTTTCTTTGGTATATTCATTATTTCTTTGTTTTTCCTTTCCACTCTAGTCTTCTTTTTGGTTGATTATTTTCCCCTTGAGATAATCAAAAGCTTTTTATATGATTCCTTTTTTTTCCTCTATTAGCTTCTCTGTTGTATCTTATTTTATTTTCTTGTACAGCATGTAGTCTTAATTTATTATAGGAAAACTAAATAAGTTATTTTGCCACTTTTCAAGCAGTAAACCATACAACATTTGGAATTTTTTCTGTTTCGACTTTTCCATTAATGATTTAAAAAACTTTTTGTGTGTACCATTATTTTAGAACAGCATTATTGATTCACATGCCCTACAATTTAGCCACTTAAAGTGCTCCCTAACAACATACATAAGACACTTGGTTCATATAGTAACACAATCTAATATTATTCATCTAATAATAAGATCTAGGTAATATTCTAGAATCATTAATTGGGATTGTTCATAGATCTTTTTTTTTTTTTTGTGGTGCGTGGGCCTCTCACTGCCATGGCCTTTCCCGTTGCGGAGCACAGGCTCCGGACGCGCAGGCTCAGCAGCCATGGCTCACGGGCCTAGCCACTCCACGGCATGTGGGATCTTCCCGGACCAGGGCACGAACCCATGTCCCCTGCATCAGCAGGCAGACACTCAACCACTGCGCCACCAGGGAAGCCCTTCATAGATCTTTTGAGAGACAACTTGGATAGTTGTCTATGTTAGTGTTCTTAGAGATTAAGATAACAATATGTTAAAATAAGGTACATTCACAGTTTATCACTTAAATGCAACCTTTTAATGATTTGATAATTTTAAATTATGTGATATGCTCCATAAGGGAGCTTTTCTGTTTCATACTGATATTTCCATATATTGTAATTAATAATATCAAGATAGAAATAGCAATAAAATGCAAAACTTTTCCCCCTTTTATAATAATAAGAAACCCTGCATGAGGTTATCAGGGCAGGTTGAAGAAAAGAGGCAGCTAAGCAATAATAGTTGGTACCATGGGAGTCTAATAAGCCTGCTTATGCAGTTTATTTATATCTCCTGGAAATCCTTGGGCTAAATAAGTTCAGGTATACCATAAACTGGGGTGAAAAGTATTTCCCACCAGAGAGCCAAGAGTAGAGCATTACCATAACCTGGACTTTGTCCTCAGCCATATTTTCCCTGAGCCTGCAAAAGATGAGGAACTCCTTCAAATGTGCTACCTTTCTGGTCTGCTAGAGCATAAGATAGCCTATTAATGCAATCTGTAATTGTCAGGCTTTCCAGGAAGAGATAAAGAGAAAAAAATAGAGGATGAATCTACTTCCTTACACTATACACAAAAATCACAGACCTAAATGTAAGACCTAAAACCATCAAACGTTTAGATGAAAACATAGAGTTAAATCTATGTGACCTTCCATTAGGAAGGGGTTTGTAACTGTAGCTATACTTTTTAATAGCCCTGTGACTCTTGATGATTTACCTGAAATTTTGTCTCTTAGTTTTACAGTGATTATAATAATACCAACATTATGAAATCTCCATATTTTAACCTACTCCCATCTTAGTTTTTACTTCCTTCCATTTCTTTCACCAGAGTGCCAACTAAGTTTTTATCAGGATAAGGAGTCAAGTCTTTTAATATTAACCCACGCAGGCATGGGTGTTTACAATATACATCATCCCAGAAAAGTCTCAGATAATAACAAACCTGATATTAGCACTTATTAGATGTTTTATCCCTGTTTGTTCAATGATGTATTGACTGAATTCTCTCATATAGACCCTTTATACTTGTTAGCTCTCACCTTCCCTTCCCCACTTCCTCCCTTTCTCTCTCCATCCACCCCCACCCCCAGAGGCCTCTTGGAAGTGCTCTCTTACAGTACTCAGGTGTATTACTTTGGTGCCTTCTTTGTCTCTGATACATAACCTTTTTATACCTCTCATGCCATAATTGCTAAGAGAACTTTTTTGGGAACTAAGTCTTCCAGAGATCTAGGCAGAAAGTGTAGGACAGCCCTCCTCAACTTGTGAAAACTAGAAGTGTTTTACTACAATTTTCTCTTTATATTCACCTTGGAGGTACTGTTTCTATGTACACATTTGTCTTTGTGCTCTTTCTGTAAGCCAGAATATTTTCATCATTCTCCAGTATGACAAAAAAAGAAAGACAGAAAGCAAAAACTAAAAAGCAACGACAAACTAGGTGAGATAGGGTGAGTTAACAAAATTTTTATCAAGACATAGAGCTTTGAAAACTCAAGGTAAAAATTAACTTTTCCTTATTTCTTTTTACATTTTCTCTATTTTCTGTCTACCCGTTAATCAGTAGATGACAAGGTTCTAAATAAGTGGACAGGGGAATGAATGGGCAAGGGAATATATAAAGGGATTAAAGTATTGCAGGACAAAAAAAAATGTTCGTTGCCTCGTTTTTTTTGTTTGTTTGTTTGTTTGTTTGTTTTTTTGTGGTACGCGGGCCTCTCACTGTTGTGGCCTCTCCCGTTGTGGAGCACAGGCTCTGGAAGCGCAGGCTCAGCGGCCATGGCTCACAGGCCCAGCCGCTCCGCGGCATGTGGGATCTTCCCGGACTGGGGCATGAACCCGTGTCCCCTGCATCGGCAGGCAGACTCTCAACCACCACGCCACCAGGGAAGCCCCGTTGGCTCATACTTTATATCATCATGCTCCCTCAAGCTTAGCACAGTTCTTGACATAAAGAAAGCAATCAGCAAATGGTAGCAAGAGCAATAATAGTTCTAATTTTAGTAGTAATAATAGTAGTTGTAGTCATTCACTTATATAACAAAACCAGAATAAGTTCTTAGCTCTTCTGGCTTCTCCCTGGTTTCTCCAAAGGGCACATAAAATACGTTCCTGCTCTTCAGGTGCTCACCATCTGGGGAAGCATGGCATGAATGGAGTACAACATGCTAGAATGTATCTTGGCCTAAAAGAGAAAATGTACTTAAATAAAGACTATTTTTAATCACAAGACATTTTGACTACTTTTTAATATTTAACCATTTTAAAACATTTTTGGTGGAATAGATTATACTAAAAAGTGCAAAAACCATACATGTGCAGTACAATGAGTAATTATAATATGAATGCCCATGTGGTCTGTTCCTCTGTCAGTCTGCTCCTATTTTAGACCAGATCCCCTCCATCTCCTCACAAATAAATATAATCCAGACTTTTATGTTAATCGCTTACTTGCTTTTCTTTATGGTTCTATCCCCTTTTGAGTATGTCCCTCGTTTTTCAACTTTATGTAGAGTCTATTGTGTTTATTCATGTGTATCTTTCTTCTTTGGTCAACATTATGCCCATGAGCAATATGTAGTTCCCTGCAGCAGTACTCATTTGTTTTCATTGTTTTATAGTATCCCCTTGTTTAAATACTTCAATGTATATTTCCATTTCACTATGGATGGACAACTGGGTTTTTTCCAGTTTGGGATTGTTACACATAACACTAATGAACACATTTTTCTGCATGCCTTCTGAGCACATGTGCAGCCATCTGATCTATTAGGAAGTCTCTACATTCATGATCAGAAAAATCTCTCAGGACAGAACTGTTTTTTACGTGGGCCTCTCACTGTTGTGGCCTCTCCCGCTGCAGAGCACAGGCTCCGGACGCGCAGGTTCAGTGGCCATGGCTCACGGGCCCAGCTGCTCTGCGGCATGTGAGATCTTCCCAGACCAGGGCACGAACCCGTGTCCCCTGCATCGGCAGGCGGACTCTCAACCACTGCGCCACCAGCAAAGCCCCGGAACTGTTTTTGAGAAGTAAACTTATCTCTGTGGGATCTTACATTTCCTAAAATTCAATCTGGTGTACTTCACTGCCTTGTTAATTTTATGGAGTTTTTTAAAGCTTTTCATGAGTATTTCATTCAGCTTTTTAAATTATACTCAGTAAAAGGGACCATATAATTTAGCCCAACGTTATTAGAATCAGAATTCTATCGAGCATTATTTACACTTTTAGTTTAGTTTTTTTTTTTAAATAATTGTGATCATACTGCATATCCAATTTATATCCCACTCTTTATTATTATTTTTTGCATCTTTATTGGAGTATAATTGCTTTACAGTGGTGTGTTAGTTTCTGCTTTCTAACAAAGTGAATCAGCTATACATATACATATATCCCCATATCTCCTCCGCCTTGTGGCTCCCACCCCTCTAGGTAGCCACAAAGCACCGAGCTGATCTCCCTGTGCTATGTGGCTGCTTCCCACTAGCTATCTATTTTACATTTGGTAGTATATATAAGTCAATGCCACTCTCTCACTTCATCTCAGCTTACCCTTCCCCCTCCCTGTGTCCTCAAGTCCATTCCCTACATCTGTGTCTTTATTCCTTTCCTGCCTTTAGGGTCTTCAGAACCATTTTTAGATTCCATATATATGTGTCAGCATATGATGTTTGTTTTTCTCTTTCTGACTTACTTCACTCTGCATGACAGTCTCTAGGTCCATCCAACTCACTACAAATAACTCAATTTATTTTCTTTTTATGGATGAGTAGTATTCCATTGTATATATGTGCCACCTATTCTTTATCGATTCATCTGTCGATGGACACTTAGATTGCTTCCATGTCCTGGCTATTGTAAATAGAGCTGCAATGAACATTGTGGTCCATGAATCTTTTTGAATTATGGTTTTCTCAGGGTATATGCCCAATAGTGGGATTGCTGGGCTGTACGGTAGTTCTATTTTTAGTTTTTTAAAGAACCTCCATTCTGTTCTCCATAGTGGCTATATCAATTTACATTGCCACCAACAGTGCAAGAGGGTTCCCTTTTCTCCACACCATCTCCAACATTTATTGTTTGTAGATTTTTTGATTATGGCCATGCTGAATGCTGTGAGGTGATACCTCATGGCAGTTTTGATTTGCATTTCTCAAATGATTAGTGACGTTGAGCATCCTTTCATGTGTTTGTTGCCAATATCTATATCTTTTTGGAGAAATGTCTATTTAGGTCTTCTACCTGTTTTTGGATGGGGTTGTTTGGTTTTTTTGAAATTGAGCTGCATGAGCTGCTTGTATAATTTTGGAGATTAAATCTCTGTCAGTTGCTTCGTTTGCAAATATTTTCTCCCATTCTGAGGGTTGTCTTTTTGTCTTGTGTATGGTGTCCTTTGCTGTGCAAAAGCTTTTAAGATTCATTAGGTCCCATTTGTTTATTTTTGTTTTTATTTCCATTTCTCTAGGAGGTAGGTCCAAAAGGATCTTGCTGTGATTTATGTCATAGAGTGTTCTGCCTATGTTTTCCTCTAAGAGTTTGATAGTTTCTGGCCTTACACTTAGGTCTTTAATCCATTTTGAGCTTACTTTTGTGTATGGTGTTAGGGAGTGTTCTAATCTCATACTTTAACATGTACCGGTCCAGTTTTCTCAGCACCACTTATTGAAGAGGCTGTCCTTTCTCCACTGTATATGCTTGCCTCCTTTATCAAAGATAAGGTGACCATATGTGCATGGGTTTATCTCTGGGCTTTCTGTCCTGTTCCATTGATCTATATTTCTGTTTTTGTGCCAGTACTATACTGTCCTGATTGCTGTAGCTTTGTAGTACAGTTTGAAGTCAGGGAGCCTGATTCCCCCAGCTCCATTTTTCGTTCTCAAGATTGCTTTGGCTATTGGGGTGTTTTGTGTTTCCATACTAATTGTGATTTTTTTTTTCTAATTCTGTGAAGAATGCCAGTGGTAGTTTGATAGGGATTGCATTGAATCTGTAGATTGCTTTGGGTAGTAGAGTCATTTTCACAATGTTGATTCTTCCAATCCAAGAACATGGTATATCTCTCCATCTATTTGTATCATCTTTAATTTCTTTCATCAGTGTCTTATAATTTTCTGCATACAGGTCTTTTGTCTCCTTAGGTAGGTTTATTCCTAGATATTTTATTCTTTTTCTTGCAATGGTAAATGGGAGTGTTTTCTTAATTTCACTTTCAGATTTTTCATCATTAGTGTATAGGAATGCCAGAGATTTGTTTGCATTACTTTTGTATCCTGCTACTTTACCAAATTCATTGATTAGCTCTAGTAGTTTTCTGGTAGCATCTTTAGGACTCTCTATGTATAGTATCATGTCATCTGCAAATAGTGACAGGTTTACTTCTTCTTTTCCGATTTTGATTCCTTTTATTTCCTTTTCTTCTCTGATTGCTGTGGCTAAAACTTCCAAAACTATGTTGAATAATAGTGGTTAGAGTGGGCAACCTTGTCTTGTTCCTGATCTTAGTGGAAATGGTTTCAGTTTTTCACTGTTGAGGATGATGTTGGCTGTGAGTTTGTCACATATGGCCTTTATTATCTTGAGGAAAGTTCCCTCTATGCCTACTTTCTGGAGGGATTTTATCATAAGTTGGTGTTGAATTTTGTCAAAAGCTTTCTTTGCATCTATTGAGATGATCATATGGTTTTTCTCCTTCAATTTGTTAATATGGTGTATCACGTTGATTGATTTGCATATATTGAAGAATCCTTGCATTCCTGGAATAAACCCCACTTGATCATGGTTTATGATCCTTTTAATGTGCTGTTGGATTCTGTTTGCTAGTATTTTGTTGAGGATTTTTGCATCTATGTTCATCAGTGATATTGGCCTGTCATTTTCTTTCTTTGTGACATCTTTCTTTTTTCTGTTTTTTTGCGGTACGTGGGGCTCTCACTGTTGTGGCCTCTCCTGTTGCGGAGCACAGGCTCCGGACGCGCAGGCTCAGCGGCCATGGCTCACAGGCCCAACCTCTCCGCGGCATGTGGAATCTTCCTGGACTGGGGCATGAACCCATGTCCCCTTCATCGGCAGGCGGACTGTCAACCACTGCGCCATCAGGGAAGCCCTTTGTGACATTTTTGTCTGTTTTTGGTATCAGGGTGATGCTGGCCTCGTAGAATGAGTTTGGGAGTGTTCCTTGCTCTGCTATATTTTGGAAGAGTTTGAGAAGGAGAGGTGTTAGCTCTTCTCTAAATGTTTGATAGAATTCGCCTGTGAAGCCATCTGGTCCTGGGCTTTTGTTTCTTGGAATATTTTTTTTTGCAGTACGTGGGCCTCTCACTGCTGCGCTGCCCCCCCCCCCCCCCCCCCCCGCCGCAGAGCACAGGCTCTGAACGTGCAGGCCCAGTGGCCACGGCCCATGTGCCCAGCCGCTCCACGGCACGCGGGACCCTCCCGGACCGGGGCACGAACCCATGTCCCCTGCATCAGCAGGCGGACTCTCAACCACTGTGCCACCAGGGAAGCCCTCTTGGAATATTTATAAGCACAGTTTCAATATCAGTGCTTGTGATTGGTGAGTT
This sequence comes from Delphinus delphis, assembly GCF_949987515.2. Classification (NCBI taxonomy): domain Eukaryota; kingdom Metazoa; phylum Chordata; class Mammalia; order Artiodactyla; family Delphinidae; genus Delphinus; species Delphinus delphis. The sequence continues at coordinate 57,858,594 of NC_082684.1, read as the reverse complement.
TATATTTTCTGTTTCTCCTGGTTCGGTCTCAGAAGGTTGTGCTTTTCTAAGAATTTGTCGATTTCTTCCAGGTTGTCCATTTTATTGGCATATAGTGCTTGCAGTAATCTCTCATGATCCTTTGTATTTCTGCATTGTCTGTTGTTACTTCTTTTTCATTTCTAAATCTATCGATTTAAGTCTTCACCCTTTTTTCCTTGATGCATCTGGCTAATGGTTTATCAATTTTGTTTATATTCTCAAAGAAACAGCTTTTAGTTTCATTGATCTTTGCTATTGTTTCCTTCATTTCTTTTTCATATCTCTGATCTGATCTTTATGATTTCTTTTGTTCTGCTGACTTTGGGTTTTTTTGTTCTTTCTCTAATTGCTTTAGGTGTAAGGTTAGCTTGTTTATTTGAGATGTTTCTTGTTTTTTGAGGTAGGATTGTATTGCTATAAATTTCCCTCTTAGAACTGCTTTTGATGCATCCCATAGGTTTTGGGTCATCGTGTTTTCATTGTCATTTGTTTCTAGGTATTTTTTTATTTCTTCTTAGATTTCTTCAGTGATCTCTTGGTAATTTAGCAGTGTATTGTTTAGCCTCCATGTGTTTGTATTTTTTACAGATTTTTTTCCTGTAATTGATATCTAGTCTCACAGCATTGTGGTTGGAAAAGATACTTGATATGATTTCAATTTTCTTAAATTTACCAAGCCGTGATTTGTGACCCAAGATATGATCTATCCTTGAGAATGTTCCATGAGCACTTGAGAAGAAAGTGTATTCTGTTGTTTTTGGATGGAATGTCCTGTAAATATCATTAAGTCCATCTTGTTTAATGTATCATTTAAAGCTTGTGTTTCCTTATTTATGTTCATTTTGGATGATCTGTCCATTGGTGAAAGTGTGGTGTTAAAGTCCCCTACTATGATTGTGTTTCTGTTGATTTCCCCTTTTATGGCTGTTAGCATTTGCCTTTTATATTGAGTTGCTCCTATGTTGGATGCATAAATATTTACAATTGTTGTATCTTCTTCTTGGATTGATCCCGTGATCATTATGTCGTGTCATTCTTTTTCTATTTTTATAGTCTTTATTTTAAAGTCTATTTTGTCTGATATGAGAATTGCTACTCCAGCTTTCTTTTGATTTCCATTTGCATGGAATATCTTTTTCCATCCCCTCACTTTCCATCTGTAGGTGTCCCTAGGTCTGAAGTGGGTCTCTTGTGGACAGTATATATATGGTCTTGTTTTTTGTATCCATTCAGCCAGTCTATGTCTTTTGGTGGGAGCATTTAATCCATTTACATTTGAGGTAATTATCGATATGTATGTTCCTATTCCCATTTTCTCTATTGTTTTGGTTTGTTATTGTAGGTCTTTTCCTTCTCTTGTGTTTCCTGCCTAGAGAAGTTCCTTTAGCATTTGTTTTAAAGCTCGTTTTATGGTGCTGAATTCTCTTAGCTTTTGCTTGTTCTGTACAGGTTTTAATTTCTCTTATCAAATCTGAATGAGATCCTTGCTGGGTAGAGTAATCTTCGTTGTAGGTTTTTCCCTTTCATCACTTTAAATATGTCTTGCCACTCCCTTCTGGCTTGCAGAGTTTCTCCTGAAATATCAGCTGTTCACCTTATGGGGATTCCCTGTTTGTTATTTGTTGCTTTTCCCTTGCTGCTTTTAGTATTTTTTCTTTGTATTTAATTTTTGATAGTTTGATTAATATGTGTCTTAGCATGTTTCTCCTTGGGTTTATCCTGTATGGGACTCTCTGTGCTTCCTAGACTTGATTAACTATTTCCTTTCCCATATTAGGGAAGTTTTTAACTATAAACTCTTCAAATACATTTTCAGACACTTTCTTTTTCTCTTCTTTTTCTGGAACCCCTATAATTCAAATGTTGGTGCATTTAATGTTGTCTCAGAGGTCTCTAAGACTGTCCTCAATTCTTTTCATTCTTTTTTCTTTAGTCTTCTGTGCAGTAGTTATTTCCACTATTTTATCTTCCAGGTCACTTATCCATTCTTCTGCCTCAGTTATTCTGCTATTGACTCCCTCTAGAGAATTTTTAATTTCATTTATTGTGTTGTTAATCATTGTTTTTTTGCTCTTTAGTTCTTCTAGGTCCTTGTTAAATGTTTCTTGTATTTTCTGCATTCTATTTCCACGATTTTGGATCATCTCTACTATCATTACTCTGAATTCTTTTTCAGGTAGACTCCTTATTTTCTCTTCAATTGTTTGGTCTGCTGGGTTTTTACCTTGCTTCTTCATCTGCTGCGTGTTTCTCTGTCTTCTCATTTTGCTTTACTTACTGTGTTTGGGGTCTTCTTTCACAGGCTGTAGATTCATATTTCCCATTGTTTTTGGTGTCTTCCCCCAGTGGCTAAAGTTGGTTCAGGGGGTTGTGTAGGCTTCGTGGTGGAGGAGACAGGTGCTTGTGTCTGGTGGATGAAGCTTCATCTTGTCTTTCTGATGGGCAGGACCATAGCCGGTGGTGTGTTTTGGGGTGTCTGTGACCTTATTATGATTTTAGGCAGCCTCTCTGCTGATGGGTGGTGTTGTGTTCATCTCTTGCTAGTTGTTTGGTATAGGTTGTCCAGCACTAGCTTGCTGGTTGTTGAGTAGAGCTGGGTCTTAGCGTTGAGATGGAGATCTCTGGGAGAGCTTTTGCTGTTTGATATTATGTGGAGCGGGTAGGTCTCTGGTGGACCAATGTCCTGAACTTGGCTCTCCCACCTCAGAGGCACAGGCCTGACACCCAGCCATAGCACCAAGACCCTGTAAGCCGCACAGCTCAGAAGGAAAGGCGGGAAAGAAAGAAAGGAAAAGGAAGGAAAGGAAAGGAAAGAAAGAAGGAAGGAAGGAAGGAAAGAAGGAAGGAAGAAGGGAGGGAGGGAGGAAGGAAAGAAAGAAAGAGCAAGAGAGAGAAAGAAAGAAAGGAAGGAAATAAAAAGAAATAAACTTATTAAAATAAAAAATAAAGGTAATTATTAAAAATAAAAAAATTAAAGAGTAATAAAAAAATAAAAAAGAAAGAAAGAGAGAACAGCCAAACCAAAAAAACAAATCCACCAATTATAATAAGCTCTAAAAACTATATTTAAAAAAAAAACCTGACAGAGGCCTAGGACAAATGGTGAAAGCAAAGCTATACAAAGTCACACAAAGAAGCATACACCTACACACTCACAAAAAGAGAAAGAGAAAAAAACTATATCTATCTATATATATATATATATAAGGAAGAGAACAACCAAATCAATAAACAAATCTACCAATGATAATAAACTCAATACTAAACTAAGAAAAACATAAAACCAGAAACCAGTCAGTCACATACTTAGCAAACCCCAAGTCTACAGTTGCTCCCAAAGTCCACCGCCTCAATTTTGGGATGATTCGTTGTCTATTCAGGTATTCCACAGATGCAGGGTACATCGAGTTGATTGTGGAGGTTTAATCCACTGTTCCTGAGGCTGCTGGGAGAGATTCCCTTTCTCTTCTTTGTTCGCACAGTTTCTGGAGTTCGGCTTTGGATTGGCCTGGACTCTACTTGTAGGTCGCCTGAGGGCGTCTGTTCCTGCCCAGACAGGACGGCATTAAAGGAGCAGCTGAATAGGGGTTCTTGCACACTCAGGCCGGGGGGAGGGAGGGGTACGGATGCCGGGCGAGGCTTCGGTGGCAGAGGCTGCAGCGGCAGAGGCCGGCATGACGTTGCACCAGCCTGAGGCGCACCGTGTGTTCTCCTGGGGAAGTTGTCCCTGGTTCATGGGACCCTGGCAGTGGAGGGCTGCACAGGTTTCCGGGAGGGGAGCTGTGGATAGTGACCTGTGCTTGCACCAGGCGTCTTGGTGGCTGCAACAGCTGCCTTAGCATCTCATGCCCGTCTCTGGAGCTCCTTTAGGTGGTGCTCTGAATCCCCTCTCTTCACGCACCCCGAAACAGTGGTCTCTTGCCTCTTAGACTTTTCCCCGGACTCCCTCCCGGCTAGCTGTGGCGCACTAGCCCCCTTCAGGCTGTGTTCACACCACCAGTCCTCTCCCTGGGATCCGACCGAAGCCCGAGCCTCAGCCCCAGCCCCCACCCGCCCTGGCGGGTCAGCAGACAAGCCTCTCGGACTGGTGAGTGCCGGCCCGCACGGATCCTCAATGCGGGAATCTCTCCGCTTTGCCCACCGCACCCCTGTTGCTGTGCTCTCCGTGGCTCCGAAGCTTCCCCCCTCTGCCACCCGCAGTCTCCGCCCGCGAAAGGGCTTCTAGTGTGTGGAAACCTTTCCTCTTTCACAGCTCCCTCCCACTGGTGCAGGTCCCATTCCTATTCTTTTGTAATCTTTTGTCTCTGTTTTTTCTTTTGCCCTACCCAGGTACATGGGGAGTTTCTTGCCTTTTGGGAGGTATGAGGTCTTCTGCCAGCGTTCAGTAGGTGTTCTGTAGGAGTTGTTCCACGTGTAGATGTATTTCTGATGTATTTGTGGGGAGGAATGTGATCTCCATGACTTCCTCCTCCGCCATCTTGAAGGTCTCCTCCCACTCTTTAATCTAAATACTTTGTATTAATTTTCTATTGCTGTGATGTTACCTTAAAGTTGGTGGTTTAAAACAGTACACATTTATTATCTCAGAGATTCCATAGGTTAATCTGGGCACATCTTGGCTGGATCCTCTGTTTAAGGTCTCATAAGGCTACAGGAAAATTGTTGGCTGTGTTGAGTTTTCATCTGGAGGCTTAACTAGGGAAGAACCACTTCCAGGTGCCCTCAGGTTGTTGGTAAAATGCATTTCCTCACTGCTGTAGAATCTTGACAGTTTACTTCTTCAAAGCCAGCAATGGATAGACAGTCTCTTCGACTTGAGGCATCTAACTTCAAGGAAAGCTTGGACCTTCTTTTAAAGGGCTCACATGATAGGTCATGGCCCCAGAATAATTCTTCTTTTTATTAACTTTAAGGCAAATAATTAATATATGGAAAGTCCCTTTACCTTTGCCTCATTCTGTTGGTTAGAAGCAAGTTGCAAGTTTTAACTGCACTCAGTGGGAGGATTAAACAGGAGTGCATACGCCTAGGAGAGCTAATAAAGAGAACATCTTAGAATTCTACCTACCACATATTGTAACATATTTTCCTGTTATTTTTAACGATCTATTGTAAAGATGTTTCATGACTGTATTACATTCAAACATGAAGTATATTATAATTCACTTGAACACTAGATTATTGGAATATATTTATGTTCTGCATTCATAGTTTTTAAGGGTTCAAAAACTCTAATCATATCTGAACAATATTTGGGCCTCAGTTTTCTCAGCTATAAATCAGTGGTCCTTAGAAACCGGAAAAAATGAAGGGTAGGCACATTATTAAATAACTACTTGGCGTCTAGCTCAGTTTTCAAAACGCTAAAGGCAAATATTAGACACTAGAGTCATCTCATTTAAAAAAATGCTGTGTCAAAATCTTTGGCAGGTGACACATGAAAATAATCATGAAACAAAAAATAGTCATTATTTTGTAAAATAATAAAATAACAGTGGATAGATGCTCCCAAATGTAGATGATAGCATGCTGTCAAGAAATTTAAAATAATTCATTTCCATCATCTGCAAACCAGCCATATCAATCATAACCTTCAGAGATTGCATGCTCACAGATTTAAATACCAGTATCTTGTTCATTTCAAAATATATCCAGCCTGGATTTAAACAGCACAAATCCCTTCAAAAATAGATTATCTTAAACCAAACTCATTATCTCGCATCACATCCCAACCATTTTTCTTTCCTGTGTTCTATATTTTAGTTAATGTCACCCTATCCACTCTTACTCAAGCCAAGATTGAGGAAGTAAGCCAATACTAGCACTTACTACAAACATTTAGTCAATGACCAAGACAGAAATCTATTTTTACATTACATTCTCATAGTCAGAGAATATCTGTAGTTGACCCAATGCCTAATTTTTATAAAATTTTCTTTGGTTAGCTTGAAAGAATTAATGAACTTTCATAACTAACTTACTATCAAGCAGTGCCTCAGGGATTGAATAAACAGTATATACCCACTGATATACGGCAGATGTGTACTAAATGTGTTTACTCACTTTGATCATCATAAAATATTTGTTTTTAGTAATTCTGTGGGGTTTGTTATAGCCCAGAGCAATACCTGTCAAAAATCTCTCAATTTAATAGACAATTTTTATCATTATATGACTCATTGCTAACACATATGAATTAATATTAAAATAATCCAAGTTAGTTTTAACTTTTTGTTATTTTACAGGAAATATGTACTTACTACATACAATGTTTTAAAATATTTGAAACATCTATAGATATATAGACTTGAATGCATGTTTCTTTCTAGGCATTTTTAGAATATTTATACCTGGTACTTTAATGTTTTTAAAATTATACTGTAACCAGTTGAGATTAGTTTAGCTGTGAGTAGAAGAGACTTTTCAAAACAGTAGTTTAAACGTGCTAGAAGGTAACCCAGGGCTGGTAGAGCAATGCCATGATAATCAAGAAGTCTTCCTCCATCATCCTGACTCCTGACTCCCATCTTCAAGGTCACCTCAAAGTCTAAGTTGGCTGCTAGAGTTCCAGGCATCCTATTAAAATTGTAGTTCAGAAGAAGGACAAGTAAGGGTACATCTCATTTCAGTCATTTCCTTTTAAGATACCTTCTCTGAAGTTCTTGTCAACATTTTAACTTATACCTCATGGGAAATAAGTGACTCACATGATTATATTTCCCTGCAAAAGAAGCTGGAAAATAAACTGTTCATTCTGGGAAACAATATACCAGGGAAAATTGGGACTCTGTTACTAAAGGGAAGAATGGATATTGAAAGGGGAACTAGTACTTACACACGTGCATATACATGTACAGATAGCCATACAGACTTGGATGTATATATATATGTGTGTGTGTGTGTATATATATATACGATTGCTTATCCTGTTTTTTCTCTACACACCTGTCTAAATTCTACTTCTTTGTGATTCTTAAAATAAACATTTAATGGCTTGATTAAAAAGTAACTGAACTGATGTATTATAATTTGCCATAAAGTTGATGATAGGCTTTTCAATATTATTATTGTTGTTATCGCTTGCTATGCTGCTGCCATGATGACTGCTGCTGCTGCTTCTACTCATGAAACAGCTATCATAAGCCAGTGGTTTTCTTAAATAGTTTACATATATGTTAGGTGAATAAATTTGATTCTTACACTTGTCTTCAGGCATGGGCTAGCAAGGGTAGCATAGGTAACACAAGCCCCAAATGCAGGAGCATTTACAAATCATGCAAATTTTACTTAAGATTTTCTTTGGGAGTATTAGAGGAGACTGCATGGCCCCCAATACAATAAAACATCCTATAATGCTCCTAATTCATCATTTCCCTCATAATTCAAGGCTGCTGAATTAATCAGTTCTCTCCCTTGTCAAAGCCTGCCAATACTGGACTTTTCCCTTATTCTTCCATTCTATATTTTATCTATTTCCCTAGCCTCCAGGACCTTTTTCATTTTAGACGGCATAAAATTCTAAATGTCTACCGCCTCTAGCAATGTGTGAGAATATCTCTTCATTGTATACTCACCAGCACTGATATTATAATTTAAAAAACCATAATTGTTTTACAAAACAGTATTTTTGTTCACATTTCAATTACTAAAAACTTTGAAAATTTTCTCAGACACTTGCTAAATAGTTGGATTTCCAAATTATTCCTTCACCCAATATTTATTGAGAGCCCATTTTATGCCAACCCTTCCCCTAGGTGTTGAGGATACAATGGTGAACCAAAGAGAAAAATCTCTGCCCTCATAGAACTTGCATTTTATTTGGTGAGTCACAAAATAGACAAAGATAAGCAAAATGTATAGATAGTGAGATGATGGTCATTGTTATGGAGGAAAATAAAGTAGGGATTTAAGAAAGAGGGCTTATAATTTAAATAGGATGGTCCCACTCTGAAGGTGACATTTAAGACTGGAAGGAATTGATGGTTGAAACTACACATACTCTTAAAGATAGATGGTGAGATCCAGGAAAAAGGGAAAGAGAATGAAAAGTCTTGAGCAAAAGTTTGGCCAGTGTGTTTAAGAAAGAGCAAAGTGGCCAATCTGGTAAGAGTTAAGTGAACAAGGGCCATAGTAGTTCTGAAATCAGAGAAGCAGTAGTAACCACACCATGTAGGAATTGGTGTCCAGTATAAAAACCTGAGCATTTTCTCCAAGTGAGATGGGATGCCAATGCAAAGTACTATAGTAGGAGCAAAGCAGATTTGAGAGAGAAAATTAGGAGTTCAGTTGTAGACATGTCAATTTTGAGATTTTTTAAAGATTAAGGACACGTTGGCAGTTCAATATAGAAAGACAGCAGGAAAGGTCCAGGCTTCTGTGAATCATCTCTTTGTATCCTTTACTCAGTTATCTGCTATATTTATAATTTTTTTAATGTAACTGGGCATGGACTTTTTATGTAGTAATATTATTATATTACTGTTTAAAATATGCATAACATCAAATTGAAATGATCATTATGTCGTAAAGGGCCAAACAATGTTAATACAAAAAATAGGAGAATCCAAAAAGACTGAGTAGGGTGGGTGTGTTTGAGAGAGATGGGAGGGAGGGAGGGAGGAATAGAGAAGAAAGAATGAGAAAGGGGGAGGAGAGAGAGAGAGTGAGAAAACACATAATGCTTTTAGAGACATGAAAGCTTCCATATGGTGTCAGTTTGTCAAAACATTTCTGTAGGAGTACTGCCGGAAGTTTCCACCCACACACATATTTAGTATATAAACCCTCAGTAAATGCATTACTTCCTCTGTATGTGTATGCCTTTCTTTCCTCTCCCATTTTTTTAAGCTTTTCAACTAGATTTTCCATTGGTGATAACTTGGCTGCCTCAATGCCCACAATAATATCAAGACAAAGTCTAAACCATATTTTTTTCCTGAAGAATTATCCAGATTTCTAGAGGCCTGAATTGTGTCAAACAGCATCTCTGTGCTGATCGTTCTGTCTGCATTGCTCCACAACTGTGCCTCTTTAATTGCTATGGCAACAGCACAATAGCACCAATATAACCACAGAGACTAGTTACATGAAATGTTAAACACCATCGGCAAACTGAAACATAATGGATAGCATGACATCTCAAAGACTCAGAGAGTCACCTTTCAGAATTCCAAAGAAGAATAGATAAAGCACTAAATCATTTACTAGATTTGAAGCACAAATGGCATTCGAATTTGTATTATAACCCTCTTGATGTTCTTTCGAGTTGTCATAAAAGCAAGGTGAATTCTGAGAAGGGAGCTGCCGTATTCTTGGAAATTGGAAGAAAACAGAGGTCATCTACAACTCTGCAATGACAGGATAGTTGATTTCATTGCATTTCACATTTGTGATAATATTCTATATCCTAGACCTTTCTCCCCTGTGTCCATTGAAACCTGATTACCTGCAATAAGATGCAACAGAAAGAGAAACGAGCATATTAAATTCAGATTGGAGTCTTCAAAGAGTAATGTTTTCAGACCTTCACTGAGATTCAGTTTTCTCATCATTCAGTACCAAGTCAGATGTGGAACATTTTTACCCTGATGTTTTCCACAAGGCATTGATACGGGGGGGGGGGGGGGGGGGAAGCACACTTCTTCAGCTTTGAAGTTGATAGAGAGCAGCAATGTGATACCCCAGCTAACAAGATACTCTTTATCTGAGAACTTCCTTATCTGAAAGCCACATGCCTTTCACCATTTTACATACTCTTCTCCTTTTGTGTGCTTCCATCAGTCATCTCTCCTCTCTTCTGTTCCACACAGAGAACTTTTATTTTGTCAAACATGGAATTTGGATATCCCTTGTTATTTTTTCTATTTTTTAAATTGAAGTATAGTTCATGTACAATATTACATAAGTTACAGGTGTACAACATAGTGATTCACAATTTTAAAGTTTATATTCCATTTTTAGTTACTCCAAAATACTGTCTATATTCCCTGTGCTGTATAACACATCCTTGTAGCTTATTTATTTTATACATAATATTGATAGTTTGTACCTCTTAATCCCATAGCCTTCTATTGCCCCTCCCCTCTCCCTACTGGTAACCACTAGTGTGTTCTCTCTACCTGTCAGTCTACTTCTTTATTGTTACATTCACTAGTTTGTTTTATTTTTAGATTCCACATATAAGTGATATCATGCAGTATTTGTCTTTCTCTGTCTGACTTATTGCACTTAGCATAATACCCACCCCAAGTCCATCTTTGTTGTTGCAAATTGCAAAATTTCATTCTTTTGTATGTCTGAGTAGTATTCTAGTGTGTGTGTGTGTGTGTGTGTGTGTGTGTGTGTGTGTGTATATATATATATATATATATCACATCTTCTTTATCCATTCGTCTTTTGATGGACACTTAGGTTGCTTCCATGTCTTGGCAATTGTAAATAATGCTGCTATGAACATTGGGGGTGCATGTATCTTTTCGAATTAGTGTTTTCCTAATTAAACTTAAAAGCTTTTGCACAGCAAAGGAAACTATCTACAAAACAAAAAGGCAACCTACTGAATGGGAGAAAATAATTTGCAAGTGAAATGACTGATAAGAGTTTAATACCCAAAATATATAAACAGCTCATACAACTCAACATCAAAAAAACAACCAACCCTATTAAAAATGGGCAGAAGACCTGAATAGACATTTTTCCAAGAAGGACATACAGATGGCCAACAGGCACATGGAAAGATGCTCAGCATCATTAATGATCAGAGAAATGCAAATCAAAACGGCAGTGAGATATCACCTCACACTGGTCAGTATGACTATCACCAAAAAGAACACAAATAACAAATGTTGGTGAGGTTGTGGAGAAAAGAGAACCCTCTTACACTGTTGGTGGGAATGTAAATTGGTGCAGCCACTGTGGAAAACAGTATGGAGGTTTCTCAAAAAACTGAAAATAGAGCTACCATATGACCCAGCAATACCACTCCTGGGTATATATCCTTTGTTTCATTGCCCCTTTAAAATCCATGCCTTGGGGTACTCACCGTTCACACACAAAGTAGATTATCACATTTTCTGTGAAACAAATAACTATCCACTTCCCAGATAAATTATACCTGTACCTGTCCCTTATAGGCACTACTGTCTTAATTAGTGCAAGTTTTAAATATAAATTATTTTGCATTTTTATACACACATCCCCCCTTCCCCTTCCCAAATACTTCCCAGTTATATCTGAACATCCATAAGGAATGCTTACAATCAGTTCATTTTAGGAAACCACTTGTCACCTATGCCAACTTACTCAACTCTAAACTACTGCTGTTCTGGCATTTTTGTAAACCTTCACAGCCTCTTAGCACTGGCCTGTTCTAGGCTGCTTTCTCTCCCCAGGCTTGTCTGCAAGGGAGAATACATTCTCCTTCAGAGTTACTGGTAGTATTTACTCTCAGGATTCATGGACAGTCAGTGACATTATAGAGTCTCTGCAGGCAGACTCCTAAATGGGCAAGAAAAGGGACAACTCAACCCACTTCACTGGGAGAATACTGAGACCTCATTATACACAGAAGTCACTCTCCTTTCTGATGTAGAATTTATATTCTTAAAAGAATACTTAGCATTATGGACTTAAGTATTTGGGTAACTTCAGTCATATCTGAACGCACCAAAGAAAAATGAATGGTTAAATGTGTCATTTGGGTTGTCATCCAATATGCTCCTAAGTCTCCACCATAGTAATCTGCCAGCACCTTTTAAATGTAATTTGATTATGAAAGAGACCAGGAAAAAAAGTGAGTAAGTCACTTGAAGAACTTTAGGAATCACTGTTGGAATTAATAACCCTTTATGTCCAAGTGCTGCATAATCTGGAAAACACAATATAAGTAATATAAATAAACATAATTTTATCCTAGAAGGAGTATGGGTTTTGGAAGTAAATGTATGTCCATCTTAAAGCTACCTTTTTGTTTACTTTCTGTATGACCTTGAGGGGATTACTTAAGTTTCTTAAATTTTATTTCATCATATAAAATGGGAATAAAGGTAACTGCTTTATATGGAGTTGTGCAAGGATTAAATGAGATTTGGTATGATAAGTACATTGCATAACAAGTCCATTTTAGCTTTCTAATGTAAGCTAACAAAATTAATATTAAAAAATTTTATAAAAGAAATAAAACATTTCTCTATGTAGCATTCACCTTAATTTTAAAAGCAGAGAAGTGATGAAATATTTGCACATCTACTAGATAAATAGAGCATGGCAAACATTCCATTTAGTAATCTGGTTTAATTATCATTTATTAGCATCTCAATCTTGTTTCCTCATCTATAAAATAAAAAGACCATTACTTCCTTCATGTTTACCTGTGCTCTGTGAATGGTAACTATTATTTTTTTTTAATTTGGTTTGTCTAAGTAACTGGCCTCTTGTCCATTACTGTAAATAATAAGTGTTTATATACACATATGCCATGATGAGTTAAAAATACATATATGTATACATATACATGTTGAGAACAAAAATTATAGGATGCTTTTTTAACTCACAGACCCATTTGAATTGTGTAAATATAAATATCAAAATGTATGGTAAATAAAAATATTTTACAGTCTGCCTTTTATTATACTAATTGTGAATGTGTTTATCTAATCAGATCCCAGCCTTCTAAGCTTGTTAGATTCTAGCAAAGCACCTTGTAGATGGTACAGAAGCTAAATAAATCTTGCTGAACTTAATTTAAAAAATGAAAAAAAAATGAGTGAATGGATATGTGAGTGAATCTTAAAAATTTATTATGTTCAATGTGCTTAGGAATTTTTCTAGCAAATATTATAATCAAAGACCAAAGGATTATTGTTCTAGGTTATATTTGTCATATTTTTAGGCCTGAATTTAACAGGTTCAATTGCAACATCTTCAGTACATGTTTTAGCAGAGAATGGAATTATAATATTATCATTTATAGTCCTTCTAGAATAAAAATTAGGGGGAAAACCTAAAATATTTGAAATGAGTACCAAATGTGTTTCATTATCTAAACTACATTGTGAAATATCATTTGCCATAATGTAACCATTTTGACACATCCTAAAACAACTCATCAGTGTCAGCAGGCATCAGCATCTGTTCCCAGGCATTAGCCTGGGCAGAGGGGCACTAATTGAATTGGTAGAGCTCTGCTGAAAGATGGCAAGGCAGCTCCTGAGGAGCCAGATAGCTTTCCTTTAACTCAACATATAAATTGGTACCATACTGGTTTCTGCAGAGAATAGATTATATTCTCAGTTGGATGTAAGATCTAAATTTGCTTTTATATCCTGTTATTGTTGCCAAATAAATACTGATTCTCTTGCGCATATGTTATGTAATAGCCATGGGCTGAAAGAAGGATGCAGTACTGGAAAATGATTTTCCAGTTTGTGTGTGATAGACACTTTGTAAATGTGTCACTTTGTGTCTGAGAGGAACTAGATTGAGAGAACATATAATATAGAGGTGTGTAAATATTATCTAAAGAGCTGTAACTGTATGACTATTTACTGAGTTACAGCCCCCCTCAAATATTATTATTAAAAAGGGATCTTTGTTGTTTGCATTTAACTATTTAGATAAAGCAACAGACGAATAATGTTTTGAAAGAGTTTCACTTAACTAGATAAGAATGAGGATAGTGTCTATACTCAATATCTTGTAATAACCTATAATGGAAAAGAATCTAAAAAGGAATATGTATACATATGTGTGTGTATATGTGTATATATATATATATATATACACAAAAGAAAAATGAGGATACTGTGTTTGATGGTCCTTATGTTTTTTTTAATTTAATTTAATTTTTTATACAGCAGGTTCTTATTAGTTATCTGTTTTATACATATTAATGTATATATGTCAATCCCAATCTCCCAATCATCCCATCCCCCCCTTTCCTCCCTTGGTGTCCATATGTTAGTTCTCTACATCTGTGTCTCTATTTCTGCCTTGCAAACTGGTTCATCTGTACCATTTTTCTAGATTCCACATATATGCATTAATATACGATATTTGTTTTTCTCTTTCTGACTTACTTCAATCTGTATGACAGTCTCTAGGTCCATCCAATGGTCTTTATAAATGTTTAAATTATGAATTCCAGCAAAACTGACAAATACTCCACTCTTCCAGTCACATTCATTTTCTTCAAGTGGGATTATATTAATTTAAAAAATATGTCAAGAATTAGTTTTTGAACTTGTAGGAAGTGAAACTCTGCTTCTTTATGTGATTCCTATCTCCTATTTTTTACAAACTTTGAAATTTCCACCTTGTCCTAAGATAACATGGGAATGCTCATGGATCACAATTCATATGATTCTGTTATTACTTACAGGTCTCACCTAAAAAATAAACACAGAGTTAAGAAAGTGGTGCACATTTTATTCTAAACCTATTGCTACTTAGTAAATCACCTTATCAGCAGTGAGATGATATTACATCAGGCAGTGTGTATGTTACCTGAGGGAGTAAATCAGATTATGAAATAGGGTGCATAATTTGGCTTGGAACGGAAACACATCTTTGAAGATATATGATAGAGCTAAGAAAATATGTATTTCTAAAATATTTATGACTAAGTTCTGATTAACTACCAATAACTTGTCATTTTATAAATTCTTCTTCCTTTGAAACCAATGTTTGGAAATATAATAGAAAACCCATATTTCCTCTTTTAAGCTTAACCAACTCTGTTGTGGAAACCTTGCCATAAATAAAATGCACGAATTTCAAGTGTATAGCCAATGAATTCTGATGAATGTATACTACTATTACAAATAAGATATAGAATATTTCCATGACCCGCCCCCCCAATCTTTTTGTACTCTTCCCCAGTCAATCTACCATCCTCCAACCAGGCAACCACAATCAGTAGATTTGATTTCTATCACTATGCATTAGCTTTGCCTGTTCTAAATACATGTATACAGTTGACCCTTGAACAACAAGTGTTTGAACTGTGCGGGTCCACTTATACACAGTTTTTTTTTCAATAAATACGTACTACAGTACTACACAGTTCACAGTTGGTTGAATCCGAGGATGCAGAACCACAGATGTAGAGGAACTGCAGATACAGAAGGCCAAGTATAAGTTATACACAAATTTTTGACTATGCAAAGGGTCAGTGCCCTTAACCCCTGTGTTGTTTCAAGGGTCAGGTGTACTTGGAAGTTTACAGTATGTATTGTTTTATATCCAAAATTCTTCTGTTACAGGAAATGGTTTTGAATGTTGTATTAGTTTACTAGGGCTGCCATAACGAAGTACCACAAACTTTAACAGAAATTTACTGTCCCACAATTGTGGAAGCTAGAAGTCTGAAATCAAGGTGTCTGTCATGCTTGGTTCCTTTTAAAGGCTGTGAGGGAAAATCTATTCTATTCCTTTCTCTTAGATTCTAGCAGGCTTCAGAGTTGTTTGGATTGTAGATGATGTTCTTACTGTGCTTCACATTGTCTTCCTTCTGTGCATGTCTATCTTTGTGTCCAAATTTTCTCTGTTTATAAGGACACAATCATATTGGGTTAGGGTCTACATGAATCACCTCACTTTAACTTGATAATCTGCAAAAAACCTAACAAATAGGCTCACATTCACGAGTATTTGAGGCTAGGACTTCAAATTTTTTTTTTTCTTTTTTTTTGTGGTACGCGGGCCTCTCAGTGTTGTGGCCTCTCCCGTTGCGAAGCACAGGCTCCGGACGCGCAGGCTCAGCGGCCATGGCTCACGGGCCCAGCTGCTCCGCGGCATGTGGGATCCTCCCGGATCGGGGCACGAACCCATGTGCCCTGCATCGGCAGGAGGACTCCCAACTACTGCGCCACCAGGGAAGCCCCAAAATGTTTTTTAATTGAGATATAATTGTCATATAACACTGTAAGTTTAAAGTGTAAAAATGTGTTGATACATTTAGATATAGCAATATGATTGCCACTGTAGCATTAGCTAACACTCCTATCGTGTCACGTACTTCTCATTTCTTTTTTGCAGTGGGAATAATTAAGATCTAGTCTCTTAGCAACTTTGTTGTTTATAGTACAGTATGGTTGTCTGTAATCACTACATTGTGCATTAGATCTCCAGGACTTATTTATCTACTAGTTGCAGGTTTGTACCCTCAAACAACATCTCCCCACTTCCTCCACCCCTCAGCCCCTGGTAACCACCATTCTGCCCTCTATTTTTATGAGACAATTTCCTAGGTACTTTGCATTTTCAGATAAGGAAAAAAATGAGGAAGAATTAAGGAAGGAAAGGAAAATTGAAATGAATCCTCCAGGCAATGTAGACTTTCAAGTTTGGAAGAATGAATAAGAAGCAAAAGAACAGAAAGGAAAAGTCACTCAGGGGTTTTAGCTATGAGAGAGAGGAGAGGGTGAGGGAGAAGGGGAGGGAAGAGAGAGAAAGGATAGTTCAGTCACTTTCCTCCTATAGAGGTATTTCTGACTTTCAAACACAGAATGCCTGGCATGGCACTGAAGAGATGAGAAAAGCTTGTAGGATAGCTCAGTTAGAGTGCAAAGCAAAGAAATCCAGAGGTGAAATTAAAGATCAAGGAGTTCTCCTTGGCAACCAGAAAAAAGCTGGAAACAGAGTTATAAAGCTCCAAAACCACTCTAGTGCTAAAATCCATGTCTTACTGAATAGGAAACTCCCAACCATGCTCTCAAAGCATTTGAAACTCTGGTGAACTGAATCACAATAATACAATACTGTAAAATTCCTAGAAGATGACATAAGAGAAAACCTAGATGACTTCAGGTGTGGTGGTGCTTTTTTACATACAACAGATTTGCAAAAGACAAATCTGATAAAGGATTGTTATCCAAAATATACAAAGAACTCTTAAAACTCAGTAATTTAAAAAATGATTAAAAATGGGTCAAAGACCTCCACAGACACCTCACCAAAAAAAGATATGCAGACGGCAAATAAAATATGAAGAGATATCCCACATCATATGTCGCCAGGGAAATGCAAATTAAAACAATGAAATGCTACTACACATCTATTAGAATGACCAAAATCTGTAACACTGACACCAAGTGCTGAAGAAGAAGTGGTACAACAGGAGCTCTCACACATTCCTGGTGCAGCCACTCTGATGGTTTTTTAGAAAACTAAACATGTTTTACCATACAATCCAGCAATTGCATTCCTTGGTATTTACCCAAAGGAGTAAAAAATACATGTCCACACGAAAGCCTGTACATGTATGTGTATTGCAGCTTTTTTCATAATTGCCAAAACTTGGGAACAACGAAGATGTCCTTCAGTAGGTGAGTAGATAAACTGTGGTATACCCAGACAATGGAACATTATTCTGTGCTAAAAAGAAATGAGCTGCAAAGCCTTGAAAAGACATGGAGGAACCTTAAAAACATATTAAACGGAAGAAGTCAATCTGAAAAAGCTACATACTGTATGATTCCAGCTCTATGACATTCTTGAAAAAACAGAACTATGGAGACAGTAAAAAGATCAGTGATTGCCAGGGAAGGGCTGAGGAGAGATGAATAGGCAGAGCACAGAGGATTTTTAGGGCAGTGAAAATACTCTGTATGATTCCAAAATGGTGAATATATGTCATTATATATTGACATATATAATGACATATATAATGTATAATACCAAGAGTGAACCCTAATGTAAGCTATGAACGTTAGGTGATTATGATGCGCCAAAGTAGATTCATCTGCTGTAACAAATGTACCACTTTGGTAAGGGGTGTAGATGATAGAGGAGACTCTGCATGTGTGGGAGTAGTTGGTATATGGGAAATCTCTGTACCTTCCTCTCAATTTTGTTGTAAACCTAATACTGCCCTAAAACAATAAGATATTTTTTAAAAAGTTTATTAAAAGTTAGGCTGGTTTCTCCTCACCCCAATTTATGCCAGGTGGGTTCTTCTATTTACTTTTCTGTTGATGGGGGAAGAAGGGGGACACCTCTGTATATCCTCTCTTTCATCAAGGACTGTCATTATGTGGAATATAGTTCCATTAAGTTTATTTGTATTTTCAGAATTATGATGTTGTTATTTTTAAAAATATATAATTTGTAGCTTATCCAGCATGTTTAATTGTTAGGGTGTGAATGTTTTTTGTAACTGTTTATATCCACACCAGAGTACTATTTATAAACATATTAAAACACAATGAAATATTTTATACCTACCCACAGATATACCATTTCTGTTGCTTTTTATGCATCTATAAAGATTCAAGTTCTTCTGGTAATGAAAATTTCAGTTTGTTTCTCTCAAAACGTTTTTATTTTACTTTCATAATTTATGAATATATAAACCCCCACCCAGTTTGGCAGGCCTTTCTTTTTCTGGAAGCTCTTTAAAGAGATTTCTCATTGTCTTCCATCTTGCTTTATTCCCAAAGAGAAATCAGTGAGGAGTCAGACATTATTTTTATTTTTATTTTGTTCACCATATCTTTTTGTAATGTGTCCTATTTTAGGGACTGCTCTTAAGATTGTTTTTCCTCTTTCTTTGGTTATCTGCAATTTGATTGTGTTGTGTCTTTGTGGGTTTTTCTTGTTTTCAGCTTGGATTTTTCGGGTTTTTTATCACAAATTTGAAAAAAAGAAGTTGCCTTTATTTCTTCAGATATATTTCTACATTACAGCTTTCTTCTAATACTCCAATTATATGTATGTTTGACTTTTTAATATTTTTCCACAAGTCACTGAGTTTTTGTTCACTTTTTTCCCCATCAGTGTTTCAGTATACTTAGTATCTATTGTTCTGTCTCTATGTACAGAGATTTCTGGTGTTCTTTTGATAACTCTCTCATTTCTGGTACTTTGCCCCATAAAGTCAAGCCACCTGAGACTCTGCACTCCAATCTCAGTTCTCTTCAATTGAATAAGACTCTTCATGCTTTGCCTTGTTTTCCCTCCTTGTGATGTGGTTTGGAAAGTGACTCTAGGGATCAATGATAGGGTTCATTTTTTTTAATTCACTTTTTCAAGGAACACAGTTCTCTGCTTCCTTTTCTCCAATGTCTGAAACAGACATTTTACATATTTTTGTACAGTTTCTTTTTTTTGTTTGTTTTTTTAAATTTTGCTTATTACTGAAAGGCTAAGTACTAGTTATTCTGTCATGAACAGAAGAGTAAGACTATTTCATTTGCTGAGAATGACAGTTCATATTCATTACAACCACATTTAATATGACATAAAATAGGCATAAAATAAATCAAACCTATAAGAATAGGTTTTATTTAGAAAACTAGGTGCATCATTTCTAGAATAATTATGTATTTCATATTTTCATCAATTAAACATTTAAGTGATTTTCTGCAGCTGTTTTCCCTTTTGGTGTTTAAAATTACACGTACTTTTTGAGAATTTTAATCATGTATGCGTTAGTATTGTTATTTATTTATTTATTTTTCTGTACGCGGGCCTCTCACCGTTGTGGCCTCTCCCGTTGTGGAGCACAGGCTCCAGACGCGCAAGCTCAGCGGCCGTGGCTCAACGGGCCCAGCCGCCCCGCGGCATGTGGGATCCTCCCGGACCAGGGCGCAAACCTGTGTCCCCTGTATCGGCAGGCGGACTCTCAACCACTGCGCCACCAGGGAAGCCCAGTATTGTTATTTTTGATGATTATTTTCAAGAGCAAATACTTAAGATCAAGATAGAAATGAAACTGTCAAGTTTTTTAAAAATAAATTTGAATAAATACAAGTGCACTAAGTTTTTTTCAGAAAAGGAAAATGGAATATGACATCTTGGACTCACTGTCAAGTATTTTGATGACTGCTTTCCATAAATTATCTTCAAAAATCCACATTATATCACATGAAACATTCTAATAGTTAAGGAGCTCAGAGCATTTGTGGTAAATTTTCAGCCTTTTTTATATTTGAGAACAGGATCCTGTATTTGCAGCTAGGATGTGGAGGTTGTACTATTTTCAAGATAGTTCGTAAAGATGAATAAAATTTAATTAACAATTAATTACTTTCAAGTATCTTGCCACAAGGTTAACAAATACAAATATTGTCTCTTTTTGTTTATGCTCAGACTAGTAAATTGAAATACTTGCAAATCTCTAAATATGTCTAAGCTTTTGAATTTACAAGATGTCTTTTGGAGGTTTAGTGGAAATTTTCCTGAGCTCCCACCCTCCAGTCTGGGCTGAATGTCTCTTTTTTGTGAACCCAGGGAGTGCCCTGGACATATTTCAAAAATAGCACTTAATTGACAGAATTATAATAATCTGTTGACTTCTTTGTTTTCACCAGTTGATTTTAAATCTCATGAGGTCATGAATGGTATATTTTTTTTATCCTAGGGTCTACTACACAGACAATACAGAGTTAATATTTTATATTTGGTTAAATAAGCAAGTGAATAAATTGGTTCTATATTCTAATTTGCATAAAAAAGATTATTTTAGTAGGAATATGAACTTCACTCAAATGACTAGATGCTAACACTATATTTTGTGTCTTCTCTTACAGGCTCTTAAAACTGATCTACAATGGAAAAATTTCTTTTTTATCTGTTTTTCATTGGCATAGCAGTGAAAGCTCAGATCTGTCCAAAGCGTTGTGTCTGTCAGATTTTGTCTCCTAATCTTGCAACCCTTTGTGCCAAGAAAGGGCTTTTGTTTGTGCCACCAAACATTGACAGAAGAACTGTGGAACTGCGTTTGGCAGACAATTTTGTTACAAATATTAAAAGGAAAGATTTTGCCAATATGACCAGCTTGGTGGACCTGACTCTATCCAGGAATACAATAAGTTTTATTACACCTCATGCTTTTGCTGACTTACGGAATCTGAGGGCATTGCATTTGAATAGCAACAGATTGACTAAAATTACAAATGATATGTTCAGTGGGCTTTCCAATCTCCATCATTTGATACTGAACAACAATCAGCTGACTTTAATTTCTTCTACAGCATTTGATGATGTCTTTGCCCTCGAGGAGCTGGATCTGTCCTATAATAATTTAGAAACAATACCATGGGATGCTGTTGAGAAGATGGTTAGCTTGCACACCCTCAGTTTGGATCACAATATGATTGATAACATTCCTAAGGGGACTTTCTCCCACTTGCACAAGATGACTCGGCTAGATGTAACATCAAATAAATTACAGAAGCTACCACCTGACCCTCTCTTTCAGCGAGCTCAGGTCCTAGCAACCTCAGGAATCATAAGCCCATCTACTTTTGCATTAAGTTTTGGTGGAAACCCTTTGCATTGCAACTGTGAATTGCTGTGGTTGAGGCGTCTGTCCAGAGAAGATGACCTGGAGACCTGTGCTTCCCCAGCACTTTTAACTGGCCGCTATTTTTGGTCAATTCCTGAGGAAGAGTTTTTGTGTGAGCCTCCTCTCATTACTCGTCATACACATGAGATGAGAGTCCTGGAGGGTCAGAGGGCAACCCTGAGGTGCAAAGCCAGGGGAGACCCCGAACCTGCAATTCACTGGATTTCTCCTGAAGGGAAGCTTATTTCAAATGCAACAAGATCTCTGGTGTATGATAATGGAACACTTGACATTCTTATAACAACTATTAAGGATACAGGAGCTTTTACCTGCATTGCTTCCAATCCTGCTGGGGAAGCAACACAAATGGTGGATCTTCATATAATTAAGCTCCCTCACTTACTAAACAGTACGAACCATATCCATGAGCCTGATCCTGGTTCTTCAGATATCTCAACTTCTACTAAGTCAGGTTCTAATGCAAGCACTAGTAATGGTGATACTAAAATCAGTCAAGATAAAATTGTGGTGGCAGAAGCAACATCATCTACGGCACTGCTTAAATTTAATTTTCAAAGAAATATCCCGGGAATACGTATGTTTCAAATCCAGTACAATGGTACTTATGATGACACCCTTGTTTACAGGTAAGAAAAATTAAGCAAATTTTTGTACTTGCTGTGCCTCTTAGTGTAGGACTTGATAATCTACTACTGATTTTTTTCAATCAGCAGTGCTACTCTGTGTTGTAATTAAAGTACTCCACTTTTTAAAGTATATAATGTAAGGCTTGTGAAAGGTGAATACATGTGGAGAAATATTTTGAATGCTGTTATTTTCAGAGAGTTCAAATTTATATTTAATATTATGCTTACTTACTTTTTCCCCCTCATCTAAGAGATGTGACTATCAGAGAACAAGATTGATTTATCTTAAAAATTCAAAAACATACCAGAACTTACACATCCACATGAGTGTTCTTTCCTTCAAGGAAGTCACATTGGGAGGCTATACTATTATCCCAATAATGCTGCCATTGCTCAAAGCATTTTTGGAATTATCTTTAGAACCTTCGTCATACTATTTTGAATATCCTCAGTGGTGGCAAATCTTCGTCTTTTGAGGGTGAATTTGAATTTTGGAAACAAGCAAAAGCCATTTGGAGCCAAGTCTTGTGAATAAGGTGGGTGATCAAGATGGGTATTGCCATTTTTGGTCAAAAATAGGATGTAACTATAAAATAATGAGACTGATTTTTTGAGTGATTGAGTTATGTGTGTGTGTGTGTTGTCTCATATACACTGGTTCTTAAGACAGTTCCAAAGAGAAAGTTTATAAGTATTTTGAGCAGTGAAAGTATCAGTGGAGTTAAATGTGTAATCTCTGGGTAAGGATATTTGTGGAGAATTTGCATCTGACTAAAGAATTTCTGGTATGTTTTTCTAAAGTTCAGCCTCATTGATTTATAGTCACATCTTGTCCAATTTTCAGTTGGAAATATACATTTTTACCTCTCCATATAATTTTACTCATGATAGACTATTGTTACTCCTAGGAAATGATGTAAAATCATGGCTTTGAAATATACATGTGTATACGTGTATATATATATATATATATATATGTATATATATATATATACAAATATATATATTTTGCCTTTCAGCTTTTCTGAAATAAGGTAAAATCAGATTTTATATATCCAGATGAATTCTTGAAGATAATTTGATTTTTGCTCATGTATGGAAATGAGAGAAATTTTTTTTAAAAATAAGCTTGGGCTGGTAGGAAAAAACAAAACTGACCTAGCTAACCATGTGACCGATGCTGGGCAAGGTTCTACTTGGCTGAGTTTTAATTTTCTCATCTTTAAAAGGAAGAGATTAGAGTAAATGGTTTCTAATATTCCTCTCATCACTAAATGTATGGGGATGTAGACTGCGATGCGTGTATATTAGCATATAGTAGTTTGCTGTTGTCATACTCAGCTTTTCACTTAGGCTATGGATTATTTAACCCGTTGTCAAAGATGAGCATCTACCCCTACCCCTTACTTTCCTGTAGGTACTAGACATTCTATATACTTTAAACGTTAGCTCTGTAAAATAGGTCAGTTTCTATTTTCCAAATTCCAAGATTTTAATCCTTCCATGACAAGTAAATTCTCTTATGACCCTGAGGAAATTGCTTGAATTCCTGACCTTAATGTTTGTCATGTGTAAAATGGTGATAATGCCTACCTCATAAGTCATTGTAAAAATGAAATCATAATGCATATAAAGTGCTTAGTAATGCCTGGCATTTCTTATGCACTCACTAAATGGTAGTGATCTCAACCACAATACATACTCGAGCCTAAAAGTTTCTTGGTACATTTAGAACACATTATTTAGGTTATATAATAGATTAGCATTGCCAAGTCTTGAAATTTCTAAAACTCTTTCAGAGAAAAAAGAGAGTTTCAAGCCTATTTTCCAAATTAAATCTTAGTCATATATGGTTGCTACTGAGTAGAACAAGGTAGTGAATAGGAGCCACAGAAGACTTTAGTGATACAGTGGATTCAGAGGTGTCTTAAACTCTTATCAAACTTTACAGACTATGTTGTGAAAGTAATTTCATCAGCCCACAATGGGGAGGATAAGGGATTTATGCTCTGGTCAACAGCTTTGCCCTGTTCATGATTCTAGGATAATATTACGCATCAACCTCATTTATAGATAAAAGCATACTGGGAACCAAGTGTTGAAGACATAAGAGAGGGTTGAGATCTGTAAATAAAGTACTTTAATCTTAGTAATTATCTTAGTTCTTAAAGATAGATTTAATGGGTACCATTCCATAGTAGCTTATAACTGATTTGAAAAAGAAATACTCTGAATTTCATTTCCATTCTGGTTTCTAATGTGATTGTCAGTGTTTTCCCTTCCTTCAAATTGGCTTTTAGTCACAGAGGTGTTGTAAGTGCTAAATGGATTTGTTTAGTAGTCAGATAATGTCACAGTCACGCCTTTCAAAAGTAATTTGTCCTAAATGATTTTTTTAGCAGTGGCTTTTATTAGGAATTCTGCTTTGCCAAGCAATGTAATTAGTAAGCTTGTCAAGACATAGTGCAGGCACCATTAATATGATGCAGAATCCAACAATTACTTTTAGCCATTTTAACTGGGTAAATATAAGATTAGATCATTTTCTCATATTTCATATGTTATAAACGTGCTTATCTTAATGAGTACTAAAATGAAACAGAACTAAAGTCATAATGACTGTGTGTGTATCTGTTTTGTTTTGTTTTTAATATTAACACAAATTCCATTGTCCCTCAGAATGATACCTCCTACGAGCAAAACTTTTCTTGTCAACAACCTGGCTGCTGGAACTATGTATGACTTATGTGTCTTGGCAATATATGATGATGGCATTACTTCCCTCACTGCCACAAGAGTCGTGGGTTGCATCCAGTTTACTACGGAAGACGATTATGTGCGGTGCCATTTCATGCAGTCCCAGTTTTTGGGAGGCACCATGATTATTATTATTGGTGGAATCATCGTAGCCTCTGTGCTGGTTTTCATCATCATTCTAATGATCCGGTATAAGGTTTGTAACAATAATGGGCAACACAAGGTCACCAAGGTCAGCAACGTCTGCTCTCAAACTAATGGGGCTCAAATACAAGGCTGCAGTGTGACGCTGCCCCAGTCCATGTCCAAACAAGCTGTGGGACACGAAGAGAATGCCCAGTGTTTTAAAGTTGCCAATGACAATGTGATACAATGTTCAGAAACTTGTTCAAGTCAGGACTCCTCTACCACTACCTCTGCTTTGCCTCCTACCTGGACTTCAAGTACTTCTGTGTCTCAAAAGCAGAAAAGAAAGACTGGCACGAAGCCAAGTACCGAACCACAGAGTGAAGCTGTCACAAATGTTGAGACCCAAAACACTAACAGGAACAACTCAACTGCCTTGCAGTTAGCTAGTCGACCTCCTGATTCTGGCACAGAGGGACCCACATCTAAAAGAGCACATTCAAAGCCAAGTAAGTTTCTCACTTTGCCTGCTGAGAGATCCAGAGCAAGGCACAGGTACTCCCTGAATGGAGAATTAAAGGAATGCTATTATTATATTAACTCACCGAACACATGCGGACTGTTTTCTAAAAGAAGCATGTCTATGAATGCGATGTTAATTCAGTCCAACAGTTCTGATGGGCAT
Organism: Delphinus delphis; assembly: GCF_949987515.2. Classification (NCBI taxonomy): domain Eukaryota; kingdom Metazoa; phylum Chordata; class Mammalia; order Artiodactyla; family Delphinidae; genus Delphinus; species Delphinus delphis. Next base: position 57,833,072 of record NC_082684.1, on the reverse strand, counting down.
AGTGGAAAAGCAACTCTTTCAAATTCTGAGTGGATATTGGAAAGCACTGTGTAACCTATTATTTCTTTTTAATGAAAAAATTATTTTGAGAACTCACATAGGAAATTGGAATTTGAAATCCCAGTCTTATCTCTCTGATTCATGGCTAACAGAGCCATGGCATATAAACCCTCTAGGGTATAGTTACTTCATATATACATGGATGTATATGAAGTAACTTCATATATATCCATGTATATATGAAGGTCATACATATAAAATTGTTTAGGGAAAAAGCATGACAGCAGTGCCTTCCCCATTCTAGGACCAGCTACCAGGTTCTGCAATAGCAGACCACAAAATAAAAGTTGTCATATGAAAAAAAAAGTCTTGCATAAATAATGATATTTCCTCCAGTCTTACAAAGTACCACCTATGGATGATTGGTATTTTTCAATGAGTAGATTGTATATTTTCTTTCAATGACAGTGGTGTTTGTTTTTAGGCAAATATTTTAGAGAACAGCTCTGTGTTGTCATGTTGTTTAAAATAAAATAGTCAAGTATACCCAGACAGTGTTAAAATAAGTACCCTTCTAATCAACATTCTTGGTTCAGGTGCCTTAATGGGTCTAAGATATTTCTCATCTATGACACAGCTTTTTCAGTGGGAAGCAGAAGAAAATGCAATTGATTTTTCATTTGGCAAAAAATGCCAATTCAGTTTTAAGTCACAGGCCAGTTTTAAGTCATATGCATCTGCCTGGGCTTATGAAGGTGTTTTCATTCATTCAGTACACATTTGGTGACCAAATGAGCTTTATATTTTTCTTAATGCAAGTTAAATAGGGAAACAAAAATACAAAACTGCCTTTATCAAAGGAATATTTATTTTTATCACCAAGTTAAATAAAAATCTTCTAATAGAGTTCTTATTACATTTATAAGCAATATAAAGTCATTGCTCATTAACCAGATAGTAGTTTCATTTTTGCCTTCTGCTCTGTAATTCTGAATTTGAATGTTTCTCTCTGAGTAAATGTATTTATTATTTGAACCAAAACTTGTGATGAAATTTAATTAGAAATTATATAGCTTAGTGGGAATATGTCATTTAAAAAAGGATTTTTAATTTAGTCAGACCGTAATATTGCTCCTTGATAATATGACATTCTTGGACAGTCACTGAAATCAAGGTCTATAGAGAAATGTTCTATCTACTTGCTGAAATTTTTTACAATATTATATGGTAACTTAATGGTGTTTAATTAAAGATCAGTAAACAGGACTTTGGGGGTTTTTTGTTATTGTTTTATTTTTGGGGTTTTTTTTTTTGAGAATAAGGTTCATGTGGGAACGTTGCACAAAAAATTTTAGCCATAATATAATAAGATACGGACTTTATGTAAATTACTCCCTGGGAGTAAGTTAAACACACAGTAAAAGTTTAGTAACTCTTTCAGATTACTTGAAATACCATTTAAAACACAGGTGAAGAATGTCCGTTATTGGTTTAATTTCCTCTTGTTGGAAGCATTTATAAAATTTTCAGTTAATTTCAACTTGACCAAGGCACATATTATACATGATTTATCGTAATGACATTCAAAAGTGGATTAGATTAAAGCAGTTAGAGATGACTTTCTGAGCAACTCATGAAAAAATTTGTCTAATGGGCTTTCATTACCTTAGGTGTTTCCTAAATGCCTTTCCTGCCCTGCTTCTTTTTCTGAAGTTTGTCTTTCACATTTCTAAAATATAATCAGCCTTCCTGGTATATAGTTCTTGTAAAGAATAAATGAGATCACATGTGTGGTATTATTTTGTAAAATCAAAGCATTGCTCAAAGTGAAGTGTATTTTCAACACTATGTCTGTAATAATGCTCTAGTCCCAACTAAACATTTTTAATTAACACCAGTTACTTAATTCTTCATGAAGTGCTGATTGACAAAGGCATATTATTTTTCACCTTCCTAGTTTTTACCTGCATGGTATTAAAATATCCTGAATATATAAAAGATTTCAAAACTTAAAGAAATGAATCCCCAAACAAGGAATCTCTGGCACAATGAACATTGTGGTCAAGGGGGCGCTGAAATCACACAGAACAGGCAGCAGCTTAGTGTGTCTACTCCAAGCTACTGATTAACTTATGTTCTATTTTCCAGTTGCCTGGATTTTTAAAAATCAATTTCCTGCTTATGCTTCTAATGAAACTTTAATTAAATATATTTTATTTCTCATAAACATTTAGAACTCATAATATCTAATCATGTGAAATTTTATTCTGTTTGACTAAAGCCATTTAAACCATTTAAATTGTTATTGCTTTTACAAGACTCTTTTTAGGGTGAATTAACCAAATGCTTGAACACTTGTTCTACAGGTGTTAAGAAGGCCTGTGTTCCTATCTTTCAAAAAGTTTATATTTGAACAAAATATGTGAACAAAACTTGGCCTATCAAGAGGGTCAGATGTTATTTGGTGTTGTTGATAAGTATATGAAAAATGTTTTGCTCAGGGCAGTTTCAGTGTGAAGTGGCTGAAAGATAAATCTATGGGAAGGTTGGGGGTGATTAAAGGTGCCTGGTATAATATCCAAAATGCAGTAGTTACTCAGATGAATGAATGAGCAAATGGATAGATGAATAAATAAGTGAATGGAGCCAGGGAAGAAAGCTCAATATTAAGAACTTTGATTAATTAGCACAATGGAGATTTGTGATCCAGATATTATATTACTATAAGCAAGAAATTCTGTCCCTCTTGTTGTTTTTCTTTCTGTCATTTCTTACATTCCTTATTTAACCAACTACATATATGTGATTCAAAGCATATGGTTTTGCTGTTTGTTGTTGCTGACTGTGTATAGGTTGTATATATTGTTTTTGCTTCCTTGTTCTTAATTATTCTTCTTTAATTTTTAGTCATTTTACACTATGGTTTCAGTTTGTTCACTAACAAACTGACAAATAATATATTTACAGATATTTACTCCAAACTTTTTTAAAAATTATATGTATTTCTGTGTTACTTTTTGTTTTGGATAATTGTCCCCCAATTTGAAAATGTCAAACTATTATTAAAGTAGGTCTTTTTAAAGAAAAGTATATATAATAGATAAGTTCCATAAAGGAATAGTGAAGCATCTGAAGTAGGCTCAAAATCCTAAGAAGTAATGAAGTTTGGTTTGATGAATATTATTTATTTTTAGTTTACAAATAGATTAGCCCAGAGGTACATTAAATACAATCATTTAAATTAGATACAATAACACCTTTGCTGAGAACAACACATTTTCTACATTTTTTTTCTAACCATTAAATGTATTAGTTAAGTTGAGGTCACAGTAAGCTTTTTTATGCTTTTAGACAGTTGATTTTAGCTACTTTGCAGATATAGTTCACTAAAAAAGTTTTAGAATATAAGTTTTTGAGCTATTGTAAGCCACCTATAGACATAACAAGTTTACTACCTGAATGATACATACTTTCTCCACAAGAATTTAAAGAATTTTTTTAAATTATATGTCTTCCATTGTCTACAGGAATCTTCTTTATTTCATGAAGTATTTTCTGCTTTGCCTTAAAGCACTCAAAAAGTACTTCCAAACTAAATTTTAACTATTTTATTTGCTTATATTACTGTAAGGAAATTAATATTCATTTATAAAACTAAAAAATTAATAAAACAATTATCACAAAGTTCACATCAATAGCCTTTTACTTCCTAAATTTTAGTATTTCCCCCTCTGTTTATTCATAATAATAAAGTTAAAAACAATCATTAAAATGCCAGTAGTTTAAAAAATTTCAAAAACATAAAGCATCTTCTTGTACAAGAATTGTGAAAGTAAATGGGGTGTTTCTTCCAAAGAAGACTTCAGATACGAGCCCGTTTTCTTCTCGGTGTGGCAGAATTCCAACTACATTTTATAATGATAAGCAAGCAGTGTTCATTTATTTTAGACAGAATGAAGACTATGTACCCCCTTTCCCTTGCTCAGCCTTCCCTTGAGTCTCAGGAAGAGTCGAATCTTTCCACTTCAACAGCATATGTGGAAGCTTCTGTGTGTGAGTGTGTGTAATGTGTTTTGGGGAAAGGACTTCAGCCCAGAGGTGGATTGGATGGGAATAGGATTTTTCTTATCTTCCTCCATTGGTAATAAAACACTAATAATCATAATGACAATTTACCTTATAGTGTTTGTGTGTTCAGTGTTAGTTGAGGTAAATTTATGGATAAAAAATATATCACTTTTAAAATTTCATAGAGGAGAGAGAAAATAACCAAAATTAATGACTGGAATTTTAAATATAATTGTTTCAGAGCTCTGTCTTTCATATTACTCAGTCCTTTCCCTCCCATGCTAGATAAATACATGCTGGGATTACAAATACAATTAGTTTTGTCAGGTTTGGGATAGGTTGTTTGTTTGTTCGTTTTTTGCAACAGAAACCATCCTTTTAGCAGTACAGAATAAAGAATGGTAAACATATTACTGAGATCGAGTCATCCTAATCGTGGTGTTATCTGAAGGGGGACATAGAAAGTAACAGTTTGTAACTGGGAGTATATTAAAGTATGAAATTACCTCTTTAAGGTAATATTAATGCATCTGCAATTTCATCAAATATCATAAATATTCAATATAAAATAATCAGTGTACCACTGTCTTCTGATTTTTTCAGCTATTTCAAAGTCAAAATTTAGGATCTAAAGTTACCATCAACGTGAAGGGACTTATGGAATATACTATGTGGGCTCTACCATAATGTAATTGCCTAATTTTTTTTTTTTCTGTATAATGTGAACATGTCTTGTTATTGCTTTCATGTAAAACCTAATCTCCAGAGGTCATTGTAAATTTATATGAATATTTATGCTGGAGGTTTTATCAAAAAGTATTTTGTACTGTTCTCATCACACTCACCTGTGAACCCTTAGAATGACATTTTCCTGAGACACCTAATTTTTTCTTATAATTGTGTCCCTTCTTAATGACTAGAGTATTTGCTTTAAAATAGGACATTTGGGAGGAAATAGAATGTGTACTGTACAGGGCTATTTAATGATATTAAACATTTATAGCCAATTGGAATATACATATGAACATTTGAAGGCAGAATGTTTGCATTTAGAACATTACTGTTTTATATAGGGATAAACTGGTATTCAGCAAAACATGCTATTATTATCTTGGGGGTTATTGAATAATGGTTTATATTGCAAATTATTATTTTATACTTTGCGTGGTGAATATGGTAAAACTACATTTCCTGCTTTGGATTGTTTTTCCTTGATGTATCTTTCCATGTTAATCATATGCAACTCTGTGGTCGAAATGTTAACTTTGAGTAAGGAAAATGAATAGAAGCCTGATTCTCTTATTGAACTCTTGCAGGAAACGTGCATTCCGTATTGATAACTACTCATTTTAGTAACTAGAACAATATTTTTAAAAATTCTGCATTTAGAATATTATGTATCGGGAAATAGCCATAGAGAACTATGAAGTATTATAAAATCAATTGCAATTAACCCAATAACTGGTAAGTTGTTATCCAAAAAAATGTGCAGATAACTCTTTGTTAAGATGAATCTTATCAAGGTTTCAGTGAGAAGTATTTTAAGGTCTGTTTCATAAAAAATGAATTGTTCATGACACTGAAAATTTTATTCCCAGATGCTTTGCCGACTAATGTTGACCAGACTGTCCAGGAGACACAGGTGAGATTCTTGTTACCTGTCACATGCTTTGGCACTTAAGTGGGTATATTCTTTTATAAATGAATTTTTAATTTTTATTTTGCTAGTTTATGTAACTTGTTGAAATTTTCCATTAAAACTTACTCAATGCTCAGTGGTAAACAGTGAAGTTCAGTTTGGTTAAGTGAATTTCCAGTTCCTAAATTTAGACATATTTCTGGTTAACCAAATATTTCTGATTCACATTGTAAGAATAAAGGGAATACTAGTGTAACTTTGGAGTCACATTTGTAGTCACGCATGATATCATATGTATTTTTACAAATATTTCCCAACGTGAAGACAGTAGCTTGATAAGAATATATTCACTCCTATCCTTGAGCTCCACATTCTAATAGAAGCTGAGGTAATATATTAGGCCTCACCGAAAGTGGATGAACAGAAGTGTTTCATGTATATGAAATGAATGAAGCCGCTATAAAATGGAACAAAAGACAACACATGAAATGTTCATGGTATTCCTTTTGTCAACAACCAATTACTCTTCTTGGTTTTCTTTTCTTTCTTTCTTTTTTAAGTTTCAAATGAGTATTTGATTCCTGCATTTTAATTGGATCAGAAAGTGTGTTTCCAGAGCAGAATGACACTTTAGCAATCTGTTCAAACATCTGGATGCATCAGCCATTTGCTTAAGATTTGGCACAGAAAAAATATTCTGCTTTTAAAGGTTCTTAGAAAAAGCCATTGATTTATTTGTTGATAGTAAAAATAAGGGTCTTTTTTTTTTTTAACCATTTCTTATTTAAAAGATAACAATAACTTGGACCATCGTTCTGGGTTTCCCCTAAAGAATTCTATCCCCAAATCAAACAAAATGTTTTTCATCATTTCTTTACTGAATTTAGGGTCCCATTCTTATGTTGCAAAAAAACAAACAGATGGCTCACTAGAAACAATCAATAGCACAGAGTCGGGCACGTACTTGATGTTAATAGAATTGAACGGACCTGCACGAAGGTGCCTTTTTTCTCTACCACCTTCCCTTTCTTTCTCTCCCTCTCTCCCTTTCTTTCTTCTTCCTTTCTTCCCTCCCTGTCTCCCTCTGTCTTTGATTTGAAAACGTTAATTTATCATATAACTTTGGACACCTGGATGTTCTGAAAGAGAATATCCTTAGAAAGGAATTAAAAAGTCAAGCTTCCCCTATCAGAAGCATGATCCAGAATGGTTCTAAATGTTCTATCAAGATTTGGAAGCAGGAGAATCAATCTGATCATCTTTCAATTACCAATTAAAGCAATTCTCCAAGTATTCATATTTTGTGGGGCATGTTACATATTATTGTGTTTATTTCCTTATTTTACCACAGTGTTAGAAGTCAAGTTTAGAGAAAAGTAATCTCCTTGGGAGTTTGTGTGCTACTTGAGATAGCAAAAGGTTTGCCAATGTGATAAGTACATAAGATTTCTAATAGCAATTTTTCTTTGTCCCAAAGTAATTAGTATTAGAGAACTTTGGAAAATATAGCTTAAAATAAAAAAATAAATGTAAATATGTCATAACCCACCACCCAGATACGAATACTAATAATTTGGTGCATAATCTTTCAGTGATTTGTCGTTTCTGTATGTAGTAAATTCATGTGTACATATGTATGTTTGTATTAGATTTCATAGTGAATGTGCATATGTAGAATATGTCACCTGTTTTTAAAATTTTATGCTGAGTCTTTATTGAGTTCCTTTTTTGAAACATTATGTCATAATGTCATAGCAACTTTCCCTCCATGCTTTGGCTATTTTTTTTTTTCTTTCTACAAGCATTAGCTAGAAAAATAAATCCACAGGCAAAGAAGAATGTTAACAAAATTTAGTGGTAATACATCATTTACTCATTAGCCAATTTCTTGCTACATTTCTGTTATCAGATTTAAGTCACCATATGACTTCAGTGCAACTATTCTTGTTATTTGATAAATGATTTCTGCAATAGCAGGCTTATCATTTCTACAACTGTCAACACAACCAAACAGTAATGTCCCTTTGAAGAGACTGTGACCTGTGTGCTAGTCTTCTCATGGCTTTTCACACTGTCAGCAGTACCTTACCTTGTGAATGAAGTGAGGTAGAGAGCTGTCAGAGGTTCCTTGTGCTCACAGCTTCTTATTTTTTTGGTGGGGAGGTGGTAGTGGGATAAGGAGGATTATACAATTTTAGTTTAAGTTTATATTCCCTGTAGGATGGTAACACACATGTCTTTTTCCACCCAGTGGCAAAATATATTTTCCAAACATTTGGACATTGCCCATTGCCTTATATGGAGATCAAAATGTTCCTTATGTATATACACAATAAAATAAGCAAAAAAACTTAAAACACATTTTTAATATATTAAAAAAAATGTTTCCTAGGTGACAGTAGTAGTTCTTTTAGACAAACTATTAATATATAAGTGAATAAAGAGTTAGTGTTGATTAGAAATAAACAGCAATATTAAAACAACTATGGGAAAACACAGTTTGGAAATCGTATGAACTAAAAGCTGAGCAGCAAAACAAATGTGTGTATATGATTCAGATATGTTTCCAATGTTTTCTGTACAAACAAGAATGGCCAATATAAAATATTTGGCTCTGTAGGGTTTCTTCCACCTATGATATTACCTTCAAGTAAATTTAAAAAAATATAAGAGTAATAGAATAGACATTGTAAATAAAAATAATAATGAGTAATAGAATAGACATTGTAGAACACATTTAACTATTTTTATAATAATTAAAGCATACTTTTTGACGTATTTATTTGAACATTACAGAAAATCAGAAAAAAAATATATAGAACCCTAGTGTCAGCAATGACCTTTAGAAATCATTTCCTTCTTTTTAGATATCCTAACTATAAAGATAAAAAATCTCTCATGGGTCTTAATTACATTCAGAGTAAGAGCAATAACAATTTCCCAGATCCATTCAATGTCGGCGTATATTTTTCTTCCTCTAATGTTGACGTAGCTTTAATTTCTCCTTTTATTTGTAGTACCATTGATAAGATTGTGCAGTGTTTTGCATGGTACCCTTTCACTGTCAAATGAGGACCATTGACAAAACATCCTGAACCTACCACAAATTCATTATTTTTAGTTCTTATAACATTTTAGCATAGTTATTATAGTCTATCTTGTTTTTTCTTTGTGATGCTCTTGTAATTTTGTGTTCCACATTTAGATCTTTATGGAATCATTATGCTTGTTTATTGATAAGTAAAAAGTGTTATTTTGAATCTTACGTATAAAATTTTTATTCAACTTCATATTACATCATCGTTTCAATAATGGCAGATTCGGGGCAGACAAATTCACACCATTGTTCCCAAAACCGATTGCTATTTCCTAATCTTAAAAATAACAAGTTTTTTATAAACCATAATCCCACAGTTTGTTAATGTTATTATGTAATGTGAAATTGAACCAAAAACTCTTTAAACTATGTCATAGTTATTCTATGTTATAGAATCATTAACTTGATATTAAAAGAAAGTTTGTTATTCTGGAATGATTTATTATTTCCAAAGTCAAACTAATTATACTGTCCACAATATTTTTCTTCTAGGTATATTTAGTCTTTTCTATATTACTACTTCCTGAAATGAAATTTGGTGTAGTACAATCATTTTTTTTAATCAAAGGGAACATATTACTGGATATACAAAAATAAATAAAAATCTTGTTGATAACCAATTTCACCAAAATAAGCTGTGCTGTGAATCCAATAGCGAGGAATTTAGCTATTTCCCATTGTAGTTTAAAGTGATTTTTGTAATGTTTTCCTTAGAATGAATATTCCAGGTAAAGTATGCTAGTGATGTCTATATTTCAGTAGTTTCCAAGTAATTATTTTTTAAAAATCAGATACACATCCATTATCTATTAACAATCTTCAAACATCCAGTAATTCTTTGTTCAGTAATTCTCAAAAATTATCGTTTATCTCAAAAATAACTTCACTTATTCCGATTAACTATTTTGAAATATTTTCTTAAGTAAAATATCTCTATAGTATTTTGCCTACCCTTACCACACAAAATTATCCAAATAGGTCCTATATCAACACTTTGATGTAGAATATTTGAAGTTAAGAAGCTATTTTTCATCCTTCATTTGTTCCATGCATTTTATAACCCTCAAATTGTAAACATGTAGTTGTTCTTGAATGGAAAGGAGAAAAATTACTTCTATTTCATATTATGCAATTGTATATTTCTCAAAAATTATTTTCTATCTTATTGAAGTATAGAATTTATACACATATTTGAAAGTCATGAGTACTGAGAACCCATGTTAGAGAAAAAACATTTTCACAGTTTGTTATTTAAATATTTTAAAATTGTTTTTTATATGATTTTCTTTCAAAATCATGTTAACTATGAAATGCCTTTGCTTGTGAGTTATTGTCAGTTTTCACATTTATTTTATTTGTTCTGTGGGTGAAGAACTAATTAATGTAGATGAATTTATTGTCTTCACTATCAGTAAATGTATAATTAAACTTTATAAAACCTTAATATAATACAAAGCTTCCAAAAGAATATATTAAAAAAGTAGAGATCACATAGGTTTTAGGTATGATGAACAAATTTGATCTAAAATGTTCATATTTAAAAAGCCAATGTGAATATTTGTTAAAGCCTGAATAGCATGCATTAATGAATAAAGTAACTTTTTTTCTCTTAATTTGAGAATATAAATGTGAAAATCAAAGCAAGGAAAAATGCCATTCCTCAATTTGGCTCTGACTTGCATAACTATTTAGTCTTAAAACATTTAGATTCCTTTCTAAAATGAGATTTTTTTAATATATTCAATAATTTGAAATTACCAGGGAACATTTTAAGTGCTGATGTGCATGTCTAAATAGTATCCAGAAATATATCTAGTATTTTGTGGCAATAAGCTCCTACCTGGGTGCTTACAGTTCAGTAACTTCTAGATTGCTAGCCCAGTGATCTTATTAGCTGTGTGTTTTCTTTCTTCTTTTTTTTCTTTTTCTTTTTCTTTCATTTCAGAGGCCGGAGTTAATCTGAAGAGCACCACTTCTCTCTCTCCTGAAAAAACTTGCCACTGATATTTTTACCAGACAAAATTTAAAACTGTTTCAATTCACAAAGGCTAATTGTTGAACTGGTGTCGTAGAAGAAATTGTCCACAGGAGCTGAAGCAGAAGTCTCTGATGACGCGGAACTGGCTCTATCAGACCATGGTTAATCCCCTTTTAAAACCAAAATTTTTTTTCTTCTGACCTACAAGTATTTTCTTTTAAAGAAGGAAAGAAAAAAGCCTACATTGGCATCGAGTTCTGTATCAATCCATGTTACATTGCCATCCATGATTTAAGGCTGTAGAATCTTGAATAATCTATATCACTTTAACAAATAAATGTTTTACTATGACAGAATTTGCACATTGCCTGATTTGTGGAAACCTCAGTTGCTTCAAGTGTGAATGGTGAAGTGATGATTGTAGGAGCTAATAATATTATTTTACATCTATGTAGTACAAAAACCTTATGGGATCACAAATTGCTTTATAATATTGGAACTAGTTCTTCCATGACTGAAGTGCACCCACTTCTACCACTTCTATGGGAGAGCAGTACAACTATTTAAACAGCTTTACGGCAATTTTATGCTTCAGTGTAAGACTGAAAGGGATGAGGGATCTCTTCTTCCAGTGGAATTTCAGAAAGTATCAAGGTAGGCATATTGTAATTAATCCAAATTGATTCATTGTTTTTCTGGAGAGCAAGGGCAAAGAGGTTTTAATAATTTAAGGCCTTATGTTTCATTATAAGTGTCCATTTCTCCAATTTTCCATTGGAGATAAAAATATATATAATTCCAGAATAAACAAAGAAGAACATACATCTTATTTAGCACCAGCATGAATAGGAGTAAGATATTTTTGATGGCTAATATATGTTAATACAGTCATATTTAAGCAGTAGTACTCAAACCTAGCAGGCCTGAGTTCAAACCCAGAGATGAGTGAATTTAACCAATTCCCACTCTACTCTTCCATATTCTCAAAGGATTAATATTACTGTAAAATTTGAAAATGCATGTAAATGTATCACTGTACTTGGTGTAAGCAATAAGTTCGATTAAAAATATTTTAGTAGCATTGCTATTAGCAATTGAATTCAGATTCTCTCAAACTTGAGAGATTTTATTTCTATTCCTTGACAGTTCTGGTAGTTGTCTATCATTAAAAGCAATATGTAGTTTAAATTTTTAAAAATTTAGTTAAAACTAAAAAATCCAGAAAACTGCCTTTGAGAAATGTAGGTTAATCTGTTAACCATTCCACATCTCTTAGACTGTTAAAAATATCCAACCGTCCAGAGAGGTTACAGAATGTCAGCCGTTAGATGGCACTTGGAATCTGTGCTCAGGAGCCGAACTACACTAGACATAATTAAAACCTGTGGGTACACACACACACACACACACACACACACACACACACACATGCACTCACTCTTACTCCCAGACACACACAATGCACAACGGAAACAGAAGTAACACGTTTGAGTGGAAATGTAGTTAGTTTGTGACCTTGGGCAACTGACTTCATTCTCTGTTTCTTGACTCAAATGCCCAGAGGAATCCTGTTTACATGTGTGTTAAGTGTATATATGCATGGATAAATGTTTATGGTGACAAAAAGGAGACAAATTGGACAATGAGCATTGCCTCTGTGAATCTGTTCCTGTCGTACACAAATTTTCTCCTGAAATATAGTGTCAGGAGCAGAAATGGCTTTCCTAGAGTTCAGAGCAGAGTTTAACTTTTTAAGTTTTCTCTTGGGAAAACCTGCAACCTTTTCTTCAAGGACATTCTCCTGTTTATCCTTACCTTCCACTTGCCCCAATCTCCACCCCATCTGGCCCAATTATTGTTTTTCTTGATGATAGTAAGAACATAGTCTGACCCCTTCATCTTTTTAGGATATTCATGCTATTGTGTTCTAAGGAACAGGATTTTTAGTGTGTTAGAACTAAAATTGTACTTAATCACTTCAAGTCTTCACTCTGCATCACCTATACCTAAATCTAAAACTTCATTTATGCACAAATTCAAACAATACTCATAGTGTACATATTTTCTCTTTCTTTCAAATATTGTTGAGGAATACTTAGGCACAGTCTCTGAACCTGTACGTGTGCAATAATCAGTTGTTTTTATGGATAGATATTTACTTCTTATACTATGAGGTTAAGAGAACACAATTGTGTACCCATAACTAAATAGGATTAATGATCATTCACAAGTAAAAGTTTTGCAAAAATGTGACAAAATATTTTTAGAATAAGTGGAAACAGTTTCTTTTAACTGAGCATATTATAAAGGGGTGAAGAAATGTATGGTAAAAAGTCTCACTGTAAGGTTCTTGGCTATGCACTGAAAACCGCTACCATTTTTTCTCTTACTCTACATTCCTCAGTAATTTTGGAAGTAAACTAACTGGTAATATATAACATAGTATGAATATTTGTCAGTTCAATTTGTGACATCTTACACATAATATAAAGCATATCAAGCACACACACAAGAAAATCAAAAGTATTTAGAGTGCAATATAAACACAGCTTGTGAAGCATGAAAGTTGACTGAAAACCATAATTAAAATTTTGAAAATCTACACTCATGAATTTTGAAATCCATAATCTGTACAATTGAAGATTAGTAATAAAATATGATTACTGGTTGAAAGGAATAACTTATACATGGAAAGAAAACTCAAATAAGTTTAATTTCCTATTTTATTTGTAATTTAATAAGTCTCAGATTAGTTTGTACAAGTTTTTGTCTGTTAGAAATACATAATATCCTGTTTCATATATATGGAATGTTTTGTGACACATTCTTGGTGTTTTTTGTCCAAAATATATTCAGATTATTTCTTCCTATATTCTGCTTTCTATGTGTTAAGAGCTTACTCCATTTTTATTTATTTATTTATTTCCAAAATATATGTATCTGACATCTCATGGGTCTACTTATGAAATGGGTGTGTGTGTGTGAGTGTGTGTATCAAAGCATATGCAATTATTTAAAAATGCAAGTGACAGAGAACGTACTATGTCCAACCAAAGTAAAAGTCCCTAGCATATGATTATTTTGTTTGGTATACAAGTATAAGATCCAGGGAAACTCTACACTAGATTTTTTATGTGGAAAATATATGTAACATGAAATTTGTTATTTTAACCATTTAGAGTGTACAATTCACTGGCATTAGTTACATCCACAATGCTGTCCAATCATCACCACTATCTATTTTTAAAATGTTTCTATCACCCCAAATACAAAATCTGTACCCATTAATCAATAATACCTATTCTCCCTCCCACCAACCCCTGGTAAACTCTAATCAACTTTCTCTGCCTATGAATTTGCCTATGCTAGATATGTCACTTAAGTGGGGTCTTGCAATGTTTGTCTTTTTCTGTCTGTCTTATTCCACTTATCATAATGTTTCTAAGGTCATCTATGCTGAAGCATATATCAGAACTTCATTTCTTTTTAAGGTTGAATAATATTTAATCCTATATATAGCACATTTTTTATTCACTCATCTTTTGATGGACACTTGTGGTGTTTTTACCTCATGGGCACTGGGCATAATACTACAAAGAACATTGGTACACAGGTATATATTTGAGTTTCAGTTTTCAATTCTTTTTGGTATATACCTAGGAGTGGGTAATAATTTTATGTTGAGTTTTTTGAGAATTGCCAAACTGTTTTCCACTGTGGCTACAGCATTTTACATTCACTACACTAATGTGCAAGTGTGCAATGGTTCCAATTTCTCCACATTTGTAATTTTCAGTTTTTTAATAATTATCCTAGTAGGTGTAAATTATCTCATTATGGTAGTGATTTGCATTTCCTTAATCACTAATGATATTGAGCTTCTTTTCATATGCTTATTGACTATTTGTATGTCTACTTTGGAGAAATGTCAACTCAAGTCATTTGCAAATTTTTTAATTGGATTGTCTTTTGTTATTGAGTTGAAACCATCCTTTACATATGCTGGATATTAAACACTTCTCAGGTATATCATTTGGAACTATTTTCTCCCATTCAGTAGGTTGTCTTTTCACTTTCTTGGTATTATCATTTGATGAACAAAAATGTTTAATTTTTATGAAGTCCATTTATGTATTTTTTTCTTTTGTGTTTGTGCTTTTGGTGTCATATCTAAGAATTCATTAACCAATCAATGGTCATAAAGACTTGCCCCTATGTATTTCTCTTAGAATGTTATAATTTTTAGCTCTTATGTATTGATGATGGATCCATTTTGAGTAAATTTTTGTATATGATTTGAGGTAAAGCTCCAATTTTAGATGTGGAAATCCAGTTGTCCCAACACCATTTGTTGAAAAACTATTCTTTTCTCATTGAACGGACTTGGCAGGCTTGTCAAAAATCAACTGGCCATAGACGTATGCATTTATTTCTAGACTCTATATTCTACTCCATTGGTCTATATGTCTGTCTTTATGCCAGTACCACAATGTTTTGATTACTGTCGCTTTTTAACTTTTCAAACCAGAAGTGTGAGTCCTCCAGCTTTGTTCTATTTTTTCAAGATGGTTTACCTATTGTGACCCCCTTGCAAATGAATATGAGGATTGGCTTTTCCATTTCCACAAAACAGCAGTTGGAATTTTGATAGAGATTGCATTGAACATGTAGATCATGTTCTAGTTTTGACTTGGGTAGTTTTGACATTGTAACAATATCAAGTCTTTCAATCCATGGACAAGGGCTGTCTTTAATTTCTTTCAACAATGTTTTGTGCTTTTCAGTGTACAAGTCTTTCACTTCCTTGGATAAATTCATTCCTAGGTATTTAATTCTTTTAGATGCTCTTGTAAATGGAATTGCTTTCTTAATTATCTTTGTGGATATATTATCATAGCTGGTATTAAAAAAAAGCTGATTTCTGGGTGTTAATCTTATACCTTGCAACTAGGTGGAATTAGTTTATTAGCTATAGTAAATTTCTTGTGAATTCTTTGGGATTTCTACATATAGAATCATGGCACATGTGAATAGAGATACGGTTGGTCCTCCATATCCACTGTTTCTGAATCTGGATTCAACCAATCATGAATCAAAAATATCTTTAAACATAAATAAAATTCTAGCAAGTTCCAAGAGCATAACTTAAATTTGCCATTTGCTGGCAACTATTTATATAGCAGTTACATTATATTTACAACTATTTACTAGCACTTACATTGTATTATAAGTGATCTAGAGATAATTTAAAGTATATGGGAGGATATGCTAAGGTTGTACGCAAATCCTGCACTATTTTATGTAAGGGGCTTGAGCATGCTTGGATTTTGGTATCCAGAGGGGGTTCTGGAACCAATGCCCCAAGGATACCAAGGGACAACTGTAGCTTATTTCTTCTTTTCTATTAGAATATTTTAAATTTTATTTTCCTGTCTAATTGCTCTGGCTAGAAATTCCAGTAAAATATTGAATGGCAGTGGTGAAAATGGCATTGTTATGTTATTTTTGACCTTAGAGGAAAGCTTTCAATCTTTCAAGAGGAATATGACATAGATTGTGGATTTTTCGAAACTGGCTTTTATCCTGTTTCTAGGAAGTTCCCTCCTGTTTCTAGTTTTCTGGTGTTTTTAATGAGGAAAGAGTGTTGTGTTTTTTCCAAATGATTTTGTGTTTCTCAGAGTTGAGGTGATCATGTAGTTTTGGGGGTTTTCTTTGTTTGTTTGTTTTGTTCTTGTTGTTTGTATCTTTATTCTGTTAATGTGGTGTATTACATTAATTGATTTTCTTATCTTTAGTCACCTTAGCATTCCTGGGGTAAATTCTACATGGTCTTGATGTATAATCTTTTTAATATGCTGTTGCATTTGTTTTGCTAGTCTTTTGTTAAGGTTTTTCACATCTCTATACACAATGGATATTGGTGTATAGTTCTATGTCCTTGTGATGTTTTTTATCTGTCTTTGGTATCCTGTGTTTGGTAGAATTCACTAGTGAAGCCATCTATCTGGTGCTGGAGTTTCTTTGTTGGGAGATTTTGGATTATTGATTCAACGTTTTATCAGTATAGGTCTGTTTAGCTTTTCTTTTCCTCTTGAGTAAGTTTAGGTAATTTGTGTGTTTCTAAGAATTTGTCAGTTTCACCTAGGCCATCTAATTTGTTGATGTTCCTAGTATTCTCCTATAGTTCTTTCTGTTTCTGTAAGGTCAGTTCTGTCCATTATTCAAAGTGACTTATTAAAGTCTCCAAATATTGTTATAGAAATGTCTCTTCCTTCAGTTCTGCCAGCTTCATATATTTTGGGACATTGTTTGCTGGTATATATAAGTTATACTCTCTTGATGACATGATTGGTCTTAGAATATTTTCGGTATCACATATCTGATTATCCTAATTGTTAACTGAATGAACTTATTTTAAATTCACTAGGCTCATTTGATAAATGTAAACTTGTCACATCTATTTCACTTGCTTCCAACCTAAACTATCATTGGCTTCTCTTCTTACGGTATTTACTAATTCTAATCTTTCATTTCTGTCCTCCTAATTGGAATCCAGTTTTAAGGGTAATATCCATCACCCACCTGAGTCTTATCAACTAACACATATGCCAGTCTCTCTGTTAATATTGGTAGTATGTTAATAACGTACTACCAAACTCTCAGAGGCTGCTCCCACAAACCAGCATTCGCAAATGCCGCCTAATCAAATCACCAGCAAAGAATTTTTTCTCTCTATGGGTTACTGAAGCAAGTCATAAACAACTCTCTAGCTGCCCTTATGATCTGAGTACCAGCATAAAAATTAAAAGAGACCACAAATGAAATAAATCAATAGTGCTTTCCAAAAGAATTTGTTATTTATATGCATAAATCCCTCACAACCTGCAGTAGCATAACATTTGTGAATACATGTAAAAGTCAACAATAAATATATTATGGTAGCTCAAATGCAGGTTGATTGTGGTTCATGATGTCTGCTTGAAAGAGTTGTTTTAAGCTGTCTTTTTGTTGTTGTTCCTGTTAAAGAAAGAAGTATCAGAGATACTTATAAAGATATGGCATAATATAGCATTTTATGATCCTTAGGGAGTATGACATGTACAAAGGTTAAAATAAGAAAACAATAAAGTACGTCCAAATTATTTTTCTGGCTTGAGTTAAGAAAATAAAATTGGTGCATTAAGATTCATAACTTATCATATTTAACAATTTATATATGAAAATTTAATTGGATGTGATTGGAAACTTCTTTTCATTTGAATTCTTGAGTGAAGTGGCTTAGGAACTGTTCACAGGGAATCTCCCATCTGTTTTATCAAAGGGAAGATTTCAAATTCTTTGACTCCCTTTATTAAACTTGTTCAATTCTGCAACCATTTTTTCAACATTTATTTTGTCCAGGGTCTGTTACTATTCACAGGGGATACAGAAATAGATGACTCAATGGCCTTCCAAGTGTTCATATTTAGGTGGTAAGTTAATGTGTAGACAAGTTGTGTTAGTCCGTTCAAGCTGCTCTACAAGAATACCACAGACTAGGTGGCTTGGATGATTGCATTCTGATTAACGTCTTCCTGGTTTATAGTTGATCCCTTGTCACTCTGTCCTCATGCAGTGGAAGGAGCTAGGATCTCTCTGTAGCCTATTTTCTCAGGTACTAATCCCCTTCATGAGGGCCTCACCCTCATGATCTGAACATCACCCAAAGGCCCACCACATCCCAATACTATTATCTTGGGCATTAAAATTTCAACATCTTAATTTGAGGTGGACATGGGACACAAACATTAAGACTATAGCACACATATTTTTACATAGGAATTTATATTCTTAGGAATTTAGGACAACTGTGTGGGAACAGAGTACAGACCAACATCAACTCAAGCCAATTTCACCAACCTCATGTCCCCTTGTGTTATTTATAGAAATGTATATCTTCCTCTCTAGACGTGAAATTCCTGAGATCAGCTACTATGTCGTATTCAGTTTTGGATCTCTTACAATCGTCAGTATAGTGCTTTGAATATACAAAAACAAATCATATATGTTTGCTATATAAATATATTGCAACAACAGCTTTATACAGAAAGAACGAAGGAATGGCAGATTTGGATTCAGCTATAAGGATGCGTGAAATTCTTCTGTGATGCGATTAGGGTAATAGCTAACAAACAGACGTAATAATAAGATACAAAATGTATGAATAGAACCTACATTTATCTGTTAAATAAACATAATATTAGTTAGAATTATGTGCTTCTAAATCTTTTAGGTGATTGAGATAGAGTAGAGATTAGGTGACCTTTGAACACCTATATGTTCATATTAAATCAATCTATTAAGTATCATAGGAAATTTTGTTCCTGGGCTAAGAGAGCTAATTAGAGTGAATAGAAGTATAAACAGAAATTTCTAAAATAAGACATAATATATGCACTATAAGCATAATAGATATACTGTGAGAAACAAAGAGAATTAAATAATTATAAAGGATTATATATTTCTGAGTTTGGCATCTGAGAGTATGGTGATTAACACTGAGAGTGATGGAAAGATGAGTGGCATAAAGTGTCACTTCCATTTTAACATGTGTGATATTGTGACTTATAATAAGAAATATATATTTGGTCTTCTTCCCAGTTTCTGGCACAGAGCTCCTAAATCCCTTAGAATCTCCTAAGTGATGAGAATGAAAGGGTGTCTTTTGTTAAATTAATGACTAATTTTTGCCAGCAGCTAATGACTGAGGGCTGGTTGCCAGTAAAACCATTTCTGTGATTAGAGGTTTGAAACTTTCAATCCGATCCTCCGCTCCCACACCTGGCCTTCTGGCAGGTGAGACGTGCTGGAGGTTGAATTGTTTGCCAGTGGCTGATGATTTAATCACTTGATGCCTCTCTAATGAGGGAGGCCTCCATAAAAGTCAGAAGTAAGTGGTTTGGGCAGGCTTCTGGGTTGGTGAACACGCAGAGATCTGGGGAGAGAGGCACGCTGGGAGAGAGTACGGAAACTCCATGCCCTTTCCCCACACCTTGTGCTATGCACCTCTTCCATCTGGCCATTCCTGAGTTATATCCTTTAATAATAAATCACTAATCTAGTGATTAAAGGGTTTTCTGAGTTCTGTGAGCTGCTCCAGCAAATTAATGGAACCCAAGGACGGAGTCGTGGGAACCTCTGATCTGCAGCAGGTTGCTCAGAAATACAGGTAATGACCTGGCTTGAGATCGGCATCCTGAGGTAGAGGGGGGCATTGGAAACTCCAGTTTGAGCTGGTTAGTTAGAAGCTCGGGTGACAACACTGGGGACTGGCGTCTAAAGTTGAAGGGGAGGCTGCAGTCTTGTAGGACTAAACCCTTAACCTGTGGAATCTGCATGTAGATAAACTTCAGAATTGAGTTGAATTGTAGGGCACCCAGTTGGTCGGGATAGAATTGCTTGATTGTGTGGAGGAAACACCCACCTACCCCTTCCCCCATTGGAACTGGTAACAGGAACCTATTTAACATGTAAAAAATGATGATGATAGCAATAAGGATTTGGAGCTTTGATACTGGCGATATGTATGTAACTATATACTGTATAAAAGTACAGTATATACAGTAATTTAAGCCGTCATTCTCGGGTGCTTAACCACCCTGCTCTTGCTCTTCTTTAGAATAAATGTCTTGTTTTCTCTTCTGAACTCACTAAAATCTTCACATAATATACCTGTCTGTCATCCTCTCTATGATTAATTTACTCAATTTTTTCCCTAGATCTAGTTAAAAATTGCTTACCACTTCCTTTTCGATGGTGGCTGCACTGACTGAACTGAAGAGTTTGAGTAAAGTGAATTAATCCACACATCCTTGTTATATTGAATAGCTAAAACAGGCTGTATACATTTCCATATATTTCAATTTTTTGTGGGCTTTTCATAGTATTTTTACTTACTGTTTTTGTTAGAACTAATTGGCATTTTACTTTATTAAATCAGGAAAGAAATAAACTGCCATTGTAAAACATAAATAAATCTAAACTCATCTTACTTTAAGTACCTCAAGAATAGGAATTTTTTCCAATAATTTTATGCTGGTGCCCTTTTAGTGCTCTGCTTCTTTCTTCTATTGACCCCCTGTAAATGATTGAATAAATAGCAGTGAACTAGAATGATAATTTTATTTTGTTTATTTTTATTTTTAAGATATAATATCCAATAGTATGGGAAATTAAATGTTGCAAGGCTTATTATTTGGATGCAAATACACTATCATTTATTTCTCTGATCTTGTAATCAAAAAATCATTTAACTTGTTTACATGGTAAATTAAATCTCTAATGACTAAACACCAACACTATAATTCTGTTTTGGGCAGATTATTTGAAACAATGCAGTTGAATTACTCTTAAGTTCTACTTGTAGGCACAGTTATCCTTTCACTCTCTCTTCTGTTATTCAAGAATGAATATTAAAGGGTAGACAAACCCTTTTTTTGAAAGAGCATTTTCAGTGGTTTTTTTTTTTTAATGACACTGAACTGTCTCTTACAACCTTTGTTTCTCAGACTTTAGTGGATGTCAGAATTATATCATAAATAAGTCTACTTCTGGCTTTCACCCCTACTTCAGGAAATCTGTGTGGAACCAGAGTATCTTAATAGTTGGCATCCTCCACCCATCACTTATAAGTGATTTTAAAGCAGGTGATCAGAGATCAAGGCTGTGAGAACCACTGGCCTGTAGGAGTCACAGATAACAGCATTTGGTCTTCATGATGAGTGATTTAAAAAATTATCTGTGACTGTCCTTTTCTAGGCATGCATTTTCAACTGATTATAAAAGGGCAGCTCACTCTTTTATGCTAAACTGTCAGGGGATTGGTTGCAATGTTTTGTTACATAAATTTAATATTCTGATAAATTAAACTCCCAATGTCAAAAAAATATATGAAATTATTTTATCTCTAAAGACATTTGTTACAGTGCCTCCATCATTATTCTGAGCATTAGCTCACAGGAGAGGAATATGGAGTTAGCATTAAAGTTTACCAAAGACAAGTATGAAGTTAGTCACACTTATTGCATCACTTAGAATTTCAAATTTGCTCAGATCCCAAATATGACCAAAATTGTGATTAATATAAGACTTTGATGCAAGGAAGAGATCAAATCAACTTTAGAAATTCAGAAAATAGTCTAATGATAGTAATGCCATCTAGTTTATTAAAATGGTCAAATATTCTAACACTGTCTTTTAAATTAATGAAGTAATATGAAGTTTCTATATCAATAGTAATTCTATTATGTACCTTTTAACACTATACTTTTATAAGCATAAAATCTACTCTAAAAGGTTATATTCTAAAAGCAACATCTGAATGTTAGATCACCATGTTTTTAATGCATCAGGTATACTGAATTTATATATTTAATTAGCATCAGTGGTTGTCTATACAGGAGCATTTCTTTCCAAAGAGCCTTTGAGGTTGGAGGCAAGATCAAATAGTGAATAATTAATGTCTAGTTATTTTAGGGAAATAAATAAGGCAAACTTATCTTTACCTAGTATGCTAGATATTTGAATTCTGAGAAATATCCTATTTGTACCATCACTAACTTTTTGTTCTTTTTAATCTTTTTGTTTTTACTTCTATTCTGCTTCTGTTCCATAATGTAAATTTTAATGTAATATTCAACCATTTTATTTTTTACCCTAAGGTCTATGAAATTTTCTTTAAATTGTTCTATTTACTCTGTGATTTATAGCATATTAAACTATATTTTCTTATTTTTATTTCAAGATACATAAATTTGACTTAATCACATGCTATTTAGTTCTTTGTTTCTTCTCTCATTTGGTTATATGGTTCTTCCTTGGTGTTGATGCTTTTGTAACTCTATTAGTGTTACAATCTTTAATTAATTGTTTTGCCATTGATTATAATTCTTATAATTTAACAGTAGCCAAAAATGTAGGCATAAGAGAAATATTAAACGTACTAAACATAGTAGATGATAAAATAACACAAAGATATGCAAAGGTCATCTATAAACAGTAAATGAAAGTAGAATTTTGACTGTCTTATTAAAAATAAACTAGTTAAGAAGAGAAGCCCTAGGCAAGGAGAGCAGGTAGGGAATTGGATCTATGAACTTATGTATGTAAATATAGAGACAAGGGTAGTGGGTGTGGATAGGAAGAGGAGCTATGTTAAAGAAAATAAGAGAAGAATGGATCTATAGGATGGATTTGCTTATTTTATGTGGAATCTAAGGGCAAGTATAGATTAAAAAAGTGTCAAAAGTTCTTAAATGGGAAAATGATGACTAAGATAAAGAGCATGATGAGGAAAATATATTTCTAGGCCCAAAACAAATTTCAGTAAATTAGCCACATGACACCTAAATTTTGATAGGAGATAGTCATTTTGAGTAGTCTAGAGGTTAAGCCAGGCATGTAAGAACATACACAAAGAGGTTTACTTTCCAAAAAGCAACAATATAATAGTACAGGATACCTTGATGTAGAGACAATACATGAAGGGCATGCTAAAACTGAAAAAGTGATGAATTTCCCAGGTATCTCTGTGTTTTCTAGGGCTTATTCTTGTGCTCAGATAACAGTAGATATTTTCTACCTGTAATTTTTGTTTAATCTTACATTTTCTTTCCTGAACTTTCAAAGTGTGGTGTCCTAGAATGAAAAATATTGAAGGTGTGCTGAAACAGATTCCCTAATTTAAAAGCCTCAGTGTGGTATCATCAGGCTATATTCAAAGCTAATTATATTTGACTATTGGTTATTTCACTGATTTCCTAGAAGGTAAAAAAAAAACCAAACAATCATTTACATAGCAAAGAATATACTTCAAGGCTTCTGACTCTCAAACATAAACCACTAGACCATACTCTGATGACCTTTTTATGGCACCATAGAAATAATTTATAAAGTTTTAAAAACCACAGTTTAGCATTTTGTGTTTGGAGCCAGGAATCAAGTATATTAGAGAAGTAGCTATTTCATCCAGTAAGTGTGAAATGATTTTAGTTGTAAGTGTGGTCTAGTAGCCCTTAGCGTGACTTATAAATGTATTCAGCATTAAATTACAGTTGGAACCTTTGTCTTCAAAAATAGAATGTTTCAGTAGATCAACTATACTTCAATTAAAAAAAATAGAACATTAATTTTATAGACATGGAAATCCTAGGTTCACTATGAGGAGATGACACAGCACTATCTTTCCTAGTTTGGTTGGAAAGCTTTATTCAGAATGAGATAGCTGACATATATAAATTTCTGTAATCCCTAATATTATACTTTGGTATTATTTTATTTGCTTCATTTGGTAATAATACATTTATATTGTTATCAGTATCGTGAGTTGAGCCTTATTCTCATTGGTACACATAGACTTATAGGTAGAAATGTTGAGTAATCAAGTGTATCTCAAATGTCTTCTTGTCACCTTTGGATAATCTCTTAAATCTGACTAGGTGCCACCTCTGTAAGATTCTTGGCAGTGCTCCCTGGCAGCTCAAGAAATTCTCTGTGAGAGGGCATAAAAGGCTACAATCTGTTTAAAGCACAAACACGAGGCTGTGTTTTTCAAAATACTTTATTTAAAATTGAAACTATTGTAAATGTCTGTATCCAAGAATGGGGATGGGGTCGTCTTTTGTTGTCACTGCCATCTGTTCAGAAGACTACACCCGTTCAGGAGATAGGAGTTAGAGGCCTTAAATGTGTCCTGCACCAACAAGTAAGGACTTTGCTTTTGGAATATAAAACTGCCTGGAAAATTTGGTAAAAGTTTTAGTCAAATTTTCATGGCCCTAGAGAGACTGTTTTTGATTAGATCTAACACCACTTGTAGATAGATTAGATCCCAGTGGTAGGCTAAATTGAACCTAACCTACTCATTAGTCACCAGATATACAGCAATCAGCTCAGGCAAACAGCTGTTATGTTAATTTAGAGGTATTAAACTGCTTATAATTAGCCACAGAGTAAATGGATTGGGTAAGTAGATATGCATGCACAGGATTCTTTCTGGACACTCTTGAAGAAGGTTTTTCAGATTGAATAAACTTCAATTCAAAATTCAAATCAAAAGTATCACCACCATAAAATAGTCTGAAATTATCTGAGTTCAAAATTGCTAACTTAAAAGGGGAAAGGAAACACTTAATGCTTAATAACTTATTTTATTTCTAAATGAAACATACATTTTCCCTCATTTGGAGAGCTTGTGACCACAGAAAGTGGTCATTTTCAAAAGAGGGCAAGTAAGTTACTAAATTAAGCATAGTGATTAATAACCTGTATAAATGTATGCATGACACCAAGTAGGAACTCTAAATATTTTTTGAATGAGTAAATAAAATTAATATGTCTTTCAAATACTCAAAAATAAACCATCAAAATTATAAGGAAATAGCATTTTTTGTAGTTTTGTTTGTTTTTGTTTGTTTCATTTTGTTTTTGTTTTTAATTGGCCTCACTGCACGGCATGTGGGATCTTAGTTCCCTGACCAGGGATCAAACCCGCACCCCCTGCAATGGAAGCTCAGTGTCTTAACCACTGGACCACCAGGGAAGTCCCTGTAGTTTTCTTTTAAGTCATCAAAATAATTTCTCTCTCTAAATATCTACGTTACACTAATTAGGCATTTATCTAAAGATAAATTTGGAGAAACAGAACAGTAGTTAGAATGCTTTTAATTAATCAAATGATATAATATCAGATAATCTGATTTTATTTAAGGAAATTGACCAGGTTCTTTGTTGAATTAACTAGTTAATTTATGCAATGAAAATCATCATCATTGTATTTATAAATATAGACCCCACATACTTGGTAATAATTTCACTTAATTGTATGAAAATCCAGGTGCAAACATAAGAATGTACCAAATCTGTTTCTTAAACACAGGCATCCTCTTTTCCTAAAGTTGGATTTTTACATTAACGCTACTCTAAATCAGCAAAACAGAATTACTCTGAAAAAAATGCAATCTATAACAAGGAAAAGAGATAACATCATCCAAACGTAAACACTACATTATCAAAATGAGACAGTGCTACTGTTTCTGGCTGAAGGAAGCATCCCGCCCCACCTATGTCCACCTGGAGCCTTTGCTAACCTGTGTCACCTGAAGACCACCTTTACCCTGCAGGACTTCCAGGGCAACAGCCTAAGCGCCACCTTAAGGCCCTGTTGGCCTCTGGAAGGAAGCTCACTGGAGCCCCTACACCTCCAAAATAGACCCTCTCTCCAGTTTTATCCCCTCCTTTTCTGACACCATGAGAAGCACAGAATAAACTATCACCCTCAAAGAAAAAAATATATATATATAATTTCCCTCTCGGCACAAAGTACATTTCTTTTTACTGTATATCATGTAGTACCTGGTTTACCTCAACTCATGAATCAGTGAATCATAAGTATTTCCCCCTTTTATCAAATACTCTTTGAAAATATAAAAAATATTACATAGAATCAATTTTTAATAAATGCATTATAGTTAAACTATACCCCTATATATTTCATTAAGGTGTTTTCTCTTTTTCTGTGTGGTATAAACAGAACTATGAGAAGTTTTTAAAACTCCTATCAGTAGCCAAAGAATATTGCCATTTTGAAGTTCTTGACACATACGACCAAAATGGCACTCAGAAGTGTTGGACTAAGTTATCTTAACAGCAGTAAGGCCTATCTTACCAAACCTTCACTGACACGGAGAATTATCGTTAAGGAAAAGATTTTTGATCAATTTCTAGTCTTGAAAATATGCTGTAATTATATGGGTAGAGCCTCAAGTAATAATGAATTTAGTCATTATTACATGCTTATTCATCCGTATACCTGTTCCACATTTTTATTGGGACATTCATTATTTTTGCATTGATTTTTAGGGACTATTGGACAAAATATCAAAAATTCATTATCATGGATATTGACATATTTCCTAAACTTGTCATTTGCCTTATACTTTCATATGGTGTTTTGCAAATAGTGGACTTGTAATTTATATGTAGTTGAATATATCAATTAGTGTCTGGATAGTTTTTTGTTTGTTTTTATGCTTAGAGACTTCTATCTTGATAATAAATATCCAACAATGTTTTCTTTAACTTGCTAAATTATTTAGAAATTTACATTTAACATTCTGCTGCATCTAAAATATGTATTTGTTTCACCATAAATGCTAGAAGAGTATACTTTTAGTTTGCCAAATTAAAAAAATTTCTTTTTTTGTACCATTTACTGAATAATTTCTCCATTCTTCACTGTTTTTTTTTTAAATTAGGCTTCAGAAACCAAATACTGTATATACATACTAACATACATACACACACATTCGATTCCATTGTATCAATTTGACTAATGCCATATCAATTTTTCTGTTCTTGAGACACATTATTTAACTTTATACTACATATTTAAATGCAAGTTCATATAGAAAGCTTATTTATACATTTATCTGCTAAAATTAACTTGTATTTTTCTTAATGAATCAATAAAAGAATTGAGGGAGAAATGTCTTTATATGTTTGAGTCAAACAATCCAGAAACATAATGTGATTTCTTCCAGTCTTTTGTCTTTGGGTTAAGATTTATAATTTGTTCTTATGATTCTGTACATTTCTTATTAAATTTAAGGGTAACCTTCAAAATTGAAGATGCTATTATTTTTGTTATTATTTTGTATTCCCTGTAACTTATTGGTCAACTTGAACTGCAAGGTAATTTCTGCAGATATCCCTAGCCATTGCATGGCATTGAACGGTGGAGCAATACTGCACACCTTTCAAGATACTGTCTCTGGAATCCAATGTGTCTGAATTTGAAAACATATCACTTACTGCCTGTGTGAACTTGGGTGAGATAAGTTCTTTTTACCTCTGTTTCCTTGTCTAATACATGGAGTTATTAACAGAAAATGTTTCCTTTGTTTCTGGTGAAATATAAATAAGTTAATAACACTAAAATGTTTATAACAGTGCCAAACAATTGAAAGTGCTCAATGTAAAATCCCTAATTTTTTTGTTTTGTTTTGTTTTGTTTTTGCGGTACGCAGGCCTCCCACTGTTGTGGCCTCTCCCATTGCGGAGCACAGGCTCTGGACGTGCAGGCTCAGCGGCCACGGCTCACGGGCCTAGCCGCTCCGCGGCATGTGGGATCTTCCCGGACTGGGGCACGAACCCGTGTCCCCTGCATCAGCAGGCGGACTCTCAACCACTGCGCCACCAGGGAATCCCCCTAATTTTTTTTTAACATCTTTATTGGACTATAATTGCTTTACAATGGTGTGTTAGTTTCTGCTTTATAACAAAGTGAATCAGCTATACATATACATATATCCCCATATGTCTTCCCTCTTGCATCTCCCTCCCACACTCCCTAACTCACCCCTCTAGATGGTCACAAAGCACCGAGCTGATCTCCATGTGCTATATGGCTGCTTCCCACTAACTATCTATTTTACATTTGGTAGTATATATAAGTACATGCCACTCTCTCACTTCGTCCCAGCTTACCCTTCCCCCTCACCGTGTCCTCAAGTCCAGTATCTATATCTGCGTCTTTATTCCTGTCCTGCCCCTAGGTTCTTCAGAACCATTTTTTTCCTTAGATTCCATATATATGTGTTAGCATACAGTATTTGTTTTTCTCTTTCTGACTTACTTCACTCTGTAAGTGCTCAACTGTTAAGATGTTAGCTTTATTAGTAGCAGTATATCTTACTGCTGAAATATAATGAAACTATCGTTATAATAGATAAGTTAGTATGACGAAGAAATGAGGCAGTGATACAGTCAATGTGTTTGGGATGAGTAGAATTAATTAACAGGTCATTGAAACATCAGATACAGTGAGCCATCCAGAATTTTATCACTCCTGTCATGACAAGCAAGAACATCATTTGATTGTGGAGAAAAGATCTATGACTGCTAAAGGAGTATAAACTCTAGTGACAATTAATATTTTAGTAAGGTTAAAAAAGTTTATTCATTAAGATTATAATGACTTTCTCACTATTAATATGTTTCTATGCTATTTTTAAATGTAAATTACGAGTTCTAAATATCACATCAATTTATTAAAACCAATGTTTTAAGTGTCTTCATAGGTTTTATTTTATTGAAATATATCATTTGGAGTAATGACACAAACAGCTAAATTTTGAAGTGAAGTAAACTGGCATTTATCATTTTATTCATTAATAATAAAATTATTCAATCCTGGTTCTGGAAGAATAGTGGATTAAGACATTTACACATATTTTAGCTAAAAATGCCTGACTTGCTGAATCAAATATAGCAATTAATATAGTAAATCAATGAAATATCAGGAACAGTTAGAAACTGCTACTTTGATAGAAATAAAAAATAAAATAAAGTTAAAATGTGGTAAGCCCAGGAACTGCTGTTGAAACTGCAGTTTCAAACTGTCATAGCAGAGGTGGTAGAGTGATCATCAGACCATGTTGTATAAGGGCTTGGGTGTTTACATACACAAGCACAGGTTAAAAGACTTTTGGTCAGAACCAAACAGGAAGCAGGACATGAAACTGCATAATCTAGAACCCTTAAAAGATTGTAATATCAAGAAAGGAAGAACCAGAAAATATCTGCCTATTGTTACAGGCAAAAGACAAAAAGTTGTTTCTCCCTGGCTTGTGGGAAAGTGGGTGGGGGGTAGAGGTGTGGGTATCTCCCTTAAGAAACAAAAACTGAGTTTCAGAATCTTTGTGGTTGAAGAATCTCCAGGATGAGGAAACAACATTAAAAGTGGTCCCAGGATGGTATTGTCAGGGGAGGTCTTGGCTGAAGCAAGCACAGAAACTTCAGGAAAAGACAAAATGAGTCCAGAGAAGGATTCAAAAATAAGTGAATAAATAAATCAAGTCATATCCTTACACATTTAGTAAAACTACAAGACAATAATAAGAAAAAAGTATTAACAAAAAATAAGAAAAAACACCAGATTTTCAACAAAGGAACAATTACTGGGCTTAATTTTAGGAATCTTTACCTCAAATGTAGGCCAAAGAAATAGAATGATATCATCAAAATAACCAGTAAAAATGTGTCAACTTAAATTTCTATATCTCATTTAGTTAACATGTAAGCTCTATATAAGGTAAAAACATTTTTTTAAAAAAATAATGTTTTGTCAGTCATATACCCATAGAAAAGTGAAAATGAATCCAAATGAAAGAAAGGAATGCTTGAAATGATATTGTGCAAATTACTTGTTAAGTATATGAGTAAATCTGAGCAATCAAAAACTGTAAAAAACAAGTAATCATAATAACTACCAACTTGAGAGTAAATGGAGATAAATAAAATAGAACTGAGTTGATTAAAAATAAACGACTCTAACTTTGTTATTCAGAAGGAAGGTAGTAGAGATGGTGATTCAATTAAGAAATTTCCAAAGTCAAAGATAGCTGTGAAAATGTAAACATACTTATTGCAAAAATAAATACACAAAGTTTAAATGCCAAGCAGTAGAGGAAATAATAGAAAATGAAACAAACATTGTAAATTAAATAGGCAAAAAGGGAAATAAGAGAAAAGGTATATCAAATTCAAAGTTCAAAATAAGATGTTAGAAATTCATCTATATAAGTATGTATAATAATACATGCTATTTATAATATATAATCATAATATGTAGCAGTGTATATTAGGCATAATATATACTTGGAGATAAAGAATAGAATAGAGTATAAAATATTGAATATAGAAAACTATATATACAGACATTTTTTGTATATGTGTATATAAACCATTGTATATTTATGTGTATGCAAATTGGTGACAAAGAGAAGAATAACTTAGATAATTTCTGTGATTCCACAGAAAGATAAAACTGCTCTGAACCTGTATATTGCTAAAATTAAATATCAACGTTATAAAGCAAACATTTCAACACTGGCAAGTGGAAACTGAAAATTTCACAATCAGATTTGAGTATTTTAATAGATGCCATTCACAACAAATAAAGAAAATTGACAAAACTGAGCAAGAATACAAAATATTTCAGTAACATAATTAACAAATCTGATCTAGAGGACATATGTAGAAACTTGGACTAAAAATTAGGAAAACAATTTTTTAACCATACATGGAATATTTAGAAACATTGACAATGTATTAAAACACAAATGAGGTCTCAGCACAGACTAAATGAATGAGCTTAACAGAATATGATCTTTTATCTCAATGGTATTATTAGAACTCAATAATGAAAAGGTAAGACAACACTTTACTTTTAGAAATTTTAAAATATAGCCCAAAATAATTTATAGAAGAAAATTCATAAATAATTAGACACATGAATACATACACCATTTCAGTATTTCTAGGATGCAACTAGATTTGTGTATTAGAAAGTAAGGAACACTGAATATTAATGTATATAGTTTAAAAAGTTGCAAAAAGAACATGATAAATTGATAGAAAGGCATGGAAGGAGATTAATATGTGAAAATCAAAGCTGTTTTTTTAATAAATGGAATTCAATAGGAAAGTCTCTGGGATGATTGATCAAAAAAGAGGAAGGAAGTTACAAATAATAGAATAGTAGAAATTTAAAGTACAAAATAATATTATAAATCAGTTGTATGATACTGAGTTGAAACTAACATAATGTTATATGCCAATTATATCTCAATTCAAAAAAAGGAAAAAAAGTTGAAATCTTAAAAGGAGTTGTCACAGAAAAATGCAATTATGTAAATTGACTTGATAGGGAAAAATAAAAACAATAATGACCTTTAAGTATTTATGCACATGAACTACACATGATATTTTAAAAGGATTCTACCAAATTTTCCAGAAATAGGTAATCTACATGATATAAATTGTTCCAAATAATGGAAGAATTGGGAACTCTTTTACTCATAAGTTAAGAATAATATGAATAACAAAGTCAGACAAGTAGAAGAAAAAACTGTATGAAAATAAAACTATAGACCAATTTCAACTATGAATACTGATATCACAAAAACCTAAACATAAATCGTCCTTAAAATAAAACCTCATGTACAAACACACAGATGCCCACCCCTTCTTTTTATAATGAATAATGTGCTGGAAGTTCCAACCAGTGTACAAAGCCAAGAAAAATATAGAGAGACAAAAATCACACTTTCATTATTAACAATTATATTGTCACCTAGAAAACAACTCATGCTATGGGTACATATTTTCTTTATTCTTTTTTTAAAAAAATATTTATTTACCCATTTATTTGGCTGTGCAAGGTCTTCAGCTTGCAGTACACGGGATCTTTGTTGCAGCATGCAGGATCTTTTAGATGCGGCATGCAGGCTTTTAGTTGTGGCATGTGGGATCTAGTTCCCTGACCAGGGATAGAACCCGGGCTCCCTGCATTGGGAGAGCAGAGTCTGAACTGCTGCACTACCAGTGAGGTCCCTTTTTTTTTTAATTTAATTTTTATGTTGGAATTTAGTTGACTTACAATGTTGTGTTAGTTTCAGGTGTACAGCAAAGTGATTCAGTTATACATATATACATATCCATTCTTTTTCAGTTTCTTCTCCCATATAGATTATTACAGAATATTGAATATAGTTCACTGTGTTATACAGTAGGTCCTTGTTGATTATCTATTTTATATATGGTAGTGTGTATATGTTAATCCCAAACTCCTAATTTATCCCTACCCCCAACCTTTCTCCTTTGGTAACCATAAGTTTGTTTTCAGAAGTCTGTGAGTCTGTTTCTATACTGTAAATAAGTTAATTTGTATCATTTTTTGATTCTACATATAATGATATCATATGATATTTGTCTTTCTCTGACTTACTTCATTTAGTATAATAACGATGTTCAGGAATTTTGCTGCTTATAAGAAAAATATTACAAAAAGCAAAAATGATCAAATATATTCAAATTGTAGGATCCATACTGTCATGATTTAGGTCCTCGTGTTATAAAAATCCCAAGAAAGAATTGCTGTTCTTTAATCTTTAAGTAAACTGTTATTCATTTAAATCTTTCTTTATATTTTCTATTATTATTTATGACATTGTTAGTCCTGTTTAGATTGTGATACTCTTGTTTTTCAAACAAAATATTCCATGGTTTTTTTCCCACATCTTTATTGGAGTATAAACGCTTTACAATGTTGTGTTAGTTTCTGCTGTACAACATAGTGAATCAGCTATATGTATACATATATCCTCATATCCCCTCCCTCGTGAGCCTCCCTCCCACCCTCCCTATCCCATCCTTCTAGGTTGTCACAAAATATCAAGTTGATCTCCTTGTGCTATGCAGCAGCTTCCCACTAGCCATCCATTTTACAATTGTTAGTGTATATATATCAATGCTACTCTCTCACTTCATCCCAGCTTCCCCTCCCCCACCCCATGCCCTCAAGTCCTTCCCTCCCACTAGGTTCATCAGTACCACTTTTTAAAATTCCATATATATGTGTTAGCATACGGTATTTTTCTCTTTCTGACTTACTTCACTCTGTATGACAGATTCTATGTCCATCCACCTCACTACAAATAACTCAATTTCATTCCTTTTTATGGCTGAGTAATATTCCATTGTATATATGTGCCACATCTTCTTTATCCATTCTTCTGTTGATGGACATTTAGGTTGCTTCCATGTCCTGGCTATTAATAGTACTGCAATGTCATGAAAAATAAAAATTCAAACTAAATTAGAGTGCATATTTTTACAGTAAACCATGAGAATTGACAGCATTTGTTATTGATTCTGTGTTAAATGCATTTACACTTGTAAACTTTGTTAAAATAATGTCATAACTCTATTTACTAAGCATGCCAAGAGCAATCTTGAGCTAGGATTTATTTCTTAATTTGGGTTAATCTTAGATTCTTACGTTGTTTCCATCTTTAAAATCAATTTGAAAACACTGAAATCTTATCAGTTTCTTTATTAAAGTGTTTTATAAAACACACATAACATAAAATTTACCATATTAACAATTTTTAAGTGTACAGTACAGTTGTGTTAACTATATGCACATCCTTAAACAACAAAATCTTACCAGTTTTAAAAACCACTTTTTTGCAGCAGTTGCTAACCTACTGTGTCACAGGTGAGTTTAATTATATTTCAAGTAGAACTTGTCAACTGGATTCCTAATATTTTTTGTAGATGTAGACTTCAAGTCTGTTTTTTCCTCTTCGGGGTTAAAGGTTTATGGCTATAATGAAATCACCTTAAGTTCTTCAGTGAATATGCCTCTTTGCTTACATCATTTTTTAAACAGTCTTCTCCATTTGACTGGAGGGCTACTTGACTTTATTTTCCCAGTAAAACTGGTAAACTGCAAAATATATGTATGAAAAATACATTACTTAAAATACCTCATTTAAATATGTCCACAGGCACAATAATCCCACCAAAGAAATCCATCATATCAGTAATTGATCAATAAAAATTAAAAATATATTCAGAAATACAATTGTAGTGGTTATAAAATATAATGTATTTAGGTTAGTGAGACTATTCTCTTCCATAAATAGTTTTATATTAATATTTATACTTTTATATCAGTAATAAAAATTAAAAATAGTATAACATTAAATTTTTTTTCTTTTCAGGTCATTTGATGTTCTTTGGTTCGTATAAGAGTGACTCTTACACTATGCAAAAATGAGTCTGTTCTAGGAGATTCTAAAAAGTCCTTGGCCTTTTGGCTACAGGTACATGTACTCACAGCTATGAAAACTAAAATCTAAAGTAGTCTCTTAATTTTGATATTTTTGAAGTTGTG
Organism: Delphinus delphis; assembly: GCF_949987515.2. NCBI lineage: Eukaryota > Metazoa > Chordata > Mammalia > Artiodactyla > Delphinidae > Delphinus > Delphinus delphis. The sequence goes on along the minus strand of NC_082684.1, from coordinate 57,798,511 downwards.
GTGAATGCAAAGGGGCTTATGCAATGCAGTTATCTATTCTTATTGGATTAATGTTTGCTGTTATAACCAGGGCCCACTTCATGTACTATGTAGACAATCTGACTCATATTGTTTGGGTCTGCAGCTTGTTCGACTAGGAAGACAAGATACTGGGCATTGGAGAGTGCTGAGCTTAAATTCTAGGACTGGATTTGGTATTTCGATTCTGTGTCTTTTGGCAAGTAATTTAAAGTCTGAACCCTAGTTTTATTAAAGTAAACTGTGAATAATAATGTCTACTTTCCAAGACTATTGTATGGGTTAACTAAGATAATGTATGAAGTTATTGTGTGTGTTTGAGATTGGAAGCATGGCTGTAGGAACTCAAAACTCTTTTTTACTGCTTGATTTCCAAAGCAGTGATTGAGAGAAACATTCAGAAGGAAAGAAAATAGTATGTCAGTGCAATATATAAAATATTCCTAGATGTATTTTTTTAGTTTCCAAGCAGTCTTGACATTGTTATGTTCACAAAGAATTAGATAAACGAAGATACTAGTTGGCAGAGATAATATCTCATTAAAAGTCTTCTTTTTGTTTTTTTTGAACTTTGTTCTCTTTAAAATTTAAAAAAAATTTTATATATCTCTATTGGAGTATAATTGCTTTACAATGTTGTGTTAGTTTCTGCTATACAACAAAGTGAGTCAGATATATCTATACATATACCCCCATATACCCTCCCTCTTGAGCTCCCCTCCCATCCTCCCTCTCCCAGCCCTGTAGGTGGTCACAAAGCACTGAGCTTATCTCCCTGTGCTATGCGGCTGCTTCCCACTAACTATTTTACATTTGGTAGTGTATATATGTCCATTCCACTCTCTCACTTCGTCCCAGCTTACTCTTCCCCCTCCCCGTGTCCTCAAGTCCATTCTCTACGTCTGTGTCTTTATTCCTGCCCTGCCACTAGGTCCATCAGTATCACTTTTCTAAATTCCATATGTACGCATTAGCATACAGTATTTGTTTTTCTCTTTCTGAAAAGTCTTCTAACTTTTAAACAATTCAAATATAAGCAGCTCATGTGGAGTAACTCGAATGTTGATGTCTAATTGTGTATGATCTGTGACATTAAGGTAGAAATGGTTTGAGATCAAAGTAGGGATCTTTGATGGAAATAGGTTGTTAGAGAAAACCTGGTGTTATAAAATTCCTTTCAATTTTATACTATAGTTTTACTGATGGATTAAATAACAAAATTATAATTTAAAAATAACTAAAAGATACCTGGAAGGTTGAGAAAAAATAATTTTCATGGCAGTATAGTCCCACTCCAGATTTTTGGAAAGATATTACCACATTTTGGTTTAAAATCGTTTATTTACCTTTAAGTGATAGCATGCTTCTCAAAAAAATATTGCCTATAGCTTTAACTCACTGCTCCTTTTGCTTTTGAAATTTGTTGTTGAAAGAAAGTTGGCATAAAAGAGAAAGTTACTATTTGTATGGCAATTTTCAGTCTGTAAAGCACATAAAAATAAGAATGAATTAAGTAAATTTCTGGAGGAAATCATGGGAATAGAATTTTCCTATATTTAATGTGGCAGTGAATGATCTAATTATGTCCATTAACAATCAGCTGATTAGTATGTTGTCCCTATAATGACAGTGTCCTAATCAATGGCACATTTAGTGTCAGCATTAGTCAAGTCAGGGAACAAGGAGGAAGCACGTAACTACTTTGATCTTTTCAGGATCAACAGGAATTTAACAGGCTTTAGCCCATAATAGTGATAGCAGCTTTTAATTGAATGGACCCTTAAAAATAGGACAGAATCTTTCATTTAAGTACATTGTAGTCTTTCAGACTGGTTGATAGGCCTTTTATTATATGCTATATACAAGAAGAAAGCTGTTTTTGTTGTTGTTTTTTTTTGCGGTACGCGGGCCTCTCACTGTTGTGGCCTCTCCCGTTGTGGAGCACAGGCTCCAGACGCGCAGGCTCAGCGGCCATGGCTCACGGGCCCAGCCGCTCCGCGGCATGTGGGATCCTCCCGGACCGGGGCACGCACCCGTATCCCCTGCACTGGCAGGTGGACTCCCAACCACCGCGCCACCAGGGAAGCCCGAAAGCTGATATTTTATTGAAGAAAATAAGATGAAAACTATAGAAGAAAATAGGAAAAAAATTGGAAAAAATTTAAAAGGGGGAAAATTTTAATTAACTGAATGGAAACAATAGACAAAAAGTCTAAAGTCTCCTTTAGACTCTTTCGGGTGCTCAAAATTTATATTTTTGAGCTTTTTATTTCAGCATTAACATCTTGTCTATGGAATTCAGTTCACTTTTTATGTCTGAGGAGGACGTCTTTTTAAAAAAAATAAATTAATTGTGACTGCATTATAGGGGCACAAATTAATTTTTAGAGGAAAAGGCCAAAGAAAAGATTGTATTTGCTTAAAATGGAACATTATTAGCTGCAGAAAAGCAGCTTGTTTTTAAAAACCAGACCAGTGCAGCAATTGTAAACTCTATTGATTATTCCTATTTGCAAGAGTGATCATTAGTAAATGTTTTGGCCCAGAGATTCAAATTATAGAGCTTGGTGCTGAGCAATCTGGCATGATTTACTGTGGAAGGCAACAGGGGATGAGGCTTTCAACAGTGTGGCAGCTGGAAATTGGAAAACCATTACAGTCAAGAAATGGAAAAATGTGACTTCTTTGATAATCATAACTTGCCTACAGCTCCAGACTGTGGTAATGAAGGAAATTCCACATGAAAAGATTAAAGCTTCAGTTTTTCAAACAAATATTTTTTTCTGTAAAAGTTTCTATTCATATTCATACATGTGAATACACATATATCTGAGAAATCTCTATATCTACACATACCCATGTGAATAATGTAGCAAATTTAAGTTTTTTTCCATTTCACTGAACAATCATTCTTGTTTATTGTAATAACAAAATCAATTATGTTAGCAATTCAAAATGTGAAATTGAAAATGTCATGTATAAATATCTTTCACAAGTATCCTTCTCTCATCAACAGAAGAAGAAGCATACTACTGTTGCTATTACTAACACAACTACTACAAATAAAACTAACTAGTAAGAGCCACAAATAGAACACATATTGATCTCTCAGAAGATACAGTATTGCACTATTTCCCATTATATATAAAAATAAAATTTTAAAAGAATTGTGAAAACTGATTGTGTACCTAAGGATAGTGATGCTAATTATAATCACTAATGTTCTAATGTTCTATTATTATATGTAGTTTTTACTTTTTGAGATATGGTAACTCTAACAGCATTATAAATAATGTAATACTTATACAACTGAAAGAAAGTAGAAGATATACTTTATAATTGAGCTAAGAACAAGTGATTATTGGTTACATTAGGGGGCAGAAAATGTGGTAACTGATAATTTATGGTCAATTATTTTAAGAGTTAATTGTTTATTTTTTCCCCCTGGCTGGCTTATTATTTTGTTCTAGGTTATTTGAGCCTTCATTTTAAGAAAATGGGCCTTAAGATATAATCATACCTATACTAACATTCACTTCTATTGTTTACTTTTCATAATTTTGGTGCACAAATGTTATCCCTAAATACTGTAACACTATTTGTTATTAGTTCTGTACTTTATTTCTAAGAAATTGATGTATATATAGGTTTTAATAGAAAGTCTTAAAGTTTTTCTAAAGACTACTTAGTATATATTTTTGTAATTCTATGCCAGTTTGATTATTTCTTCTCTATGAAGAACAAATTCAATTTTATATGTATTTTTAATTAAAAAACAGAAAGCTATAATCCTCAAAATATTAGTCCTTACCATCTTTTCTCTGATAGCAGCCATTGGCTGCTATATTCTCTGAATCAGCATATACCAACACTACTCATCATTTGGTTGTTGGTGTTTCCCTTGTCACCATAGGTAAATGTACCTCTTATTTAATAGATGAATTAATCATTGCTAAACTAGCAACTTATTTTAATCTTTTCTACTCATCGTATTTTCTTTCGAGTTAGGGAGGTAGGATAGTCTGACAAACACTCTATTAGTATCAGAAAGAGCAAAATATCCACAGATATTCTGAGATAGGATTCCTTCTTTATAATTATTGGATTTAAAGCTTTAGGTACATTCTATATTTAGATTAAATTGTGACTCCTCAAGATGAAAGGATTTGGGGCATTGCAGATGAAATTAAATGCATTTAAAATACATCCTTACTTCTCTTTCTGTACCTTTTCTTATTCTCACGTATTCTGAATGATGCTGAGGATAAACCTGGAGCAATGATTAAATAGATGCAAAATAAGGACTCATTGGAAGGATTCCCAGGGAGGTCACAAAATGTAGAGTATGGATGATCCATGAACCTGAACATGGATTTCATGATGGGGAAGGTAGAATCCAGGAAATTCTTGACTGTTGTGTAGAAGGAAATACAAGAGCAGTAGTCAGAAAAGTATACCTCAGGATACACCCACCTTGTATTTTATTTATTGCCATCTATTTCCTATTTAGAAAAGAGAGCTATGACAACATAGGTTATAGGTACTTTCGCCATAAGCATCTTTGCCATAGATATTTTTGTTGCATAACTAATGAGCCATTAGGCAGATTTACCATAAAGAGAAAGAACAAAAAAATAAAAGAGGGACATTAATAAAATAAGAAAGGACATAATGAAACATGAAAATGAATGACAAAATTCAAAAGACTTTATTGCAAAATACAAATATTTCAATACATTTATAATAAGTGTAGATTCATGACCATATTTTGCAAATAACTGATTTTACTTTGTGGCTTGTAACTAAGCACTTGTCTTTGAAGTCTTTGGTTCGTAATGTTACACATTTTTTTGCTTGCTGATTCTCCTCCTCAGTTGGCATCACACTTTCTTTCTAATTAAAATTCCTTCCTTCATTAAGGGAGGTATCAGTTTCTGAATACTAGGGTGCATATTTTACTATGGCATTGTGAAAGCCTTCCACACTGTAGTTTGTTCTTAGCATTTTGTCACATGTCCATTGATAGAGGGTCTAAAGTTCTATAGGAAATAATGTGGGTTCAACTCTGCACCTTCAAGGCCCGCTACCTCTTTCTCTTCCAATGTAGTGAGTTTCAAAAGAAAAAAAAAAGACTCCTGGGGCAAATTATCGCCATCTGTCAGCTCCATAAAGCCATCAGTAGCATTGCTGACAATAACCAGTTGAAGCCAAACTATCAACCAGTTATTGTGTCTTTTATGACAAAATTGCCTTGTAGCCAATTAAGTATGTGACAAAAATTGTTTACAGCAAAAATGCTTGCAGCAAAGATGACTGTGGCAAAGATGCTTAAATACTGGACATGACAAAAAAGACACATGTTCTTTTCCCTTGCCTTGCTTTCTGGCACTTATGGTGATCATCCCAGAATCCCATATCTCTGAAGTCTCTGCAAGAAACCTTGAGGTTTTCATCAGACTCCTATTATAACGTTTTATCAGTACAGAACAGCTTGTTTGTTTCTGATTATGTGTCCCGTAAGCCCCAGCTTGTGTAGCTCATACTCACGCAGTGATTTGTACTTAAGGCTGCTGAGGAAATGATGTAAGTGTGTGATTTGGGGACTGGGAAAATGACCCTCCTTTTCAAGCCTGATAATAACCCCAACCCTGAGGTTTAAAGGATTTGTGCTGTAACAACTATAAAGGAAGAGACAGGACTGTTATTTATATTATTTTTATTAAAGGAGCATCCTGGAAACATATGTTAGAAAATATATAATATCTTAGTTGTGAGAGAAATAAAATTAGTAAATTTTGAGACTGTCAACTGTGTCTGTTAAGTAAAAAAAGGAATTCCATGATGCACACAGGAAAATCAGCTTCATTTAGTCTTAGATCAATTTCAACAGGATCACGAAATATGTCCTCCATCTGAATCTTTTCTCTTAAGAAAAAGTTTTTCATGTTTTCTAAAGAGAACTAAGGAAACTCAGAAATGTCACCTTATATTTTAAAGGTTGAATGGGGTGTCTGACCTCCAAGTCAGATAGGTTGGCAAAAGGGTGTAGGACTGCTGAAAAGAGTTTTTAGACCCCAAATTTTCAATTGTGAATAGTCTTTGCCTCATTGGATCATTGTATTAAAATGAGAGTATGCTGCATATGTCATTTAGTGCGTAGCATGACGCACAAAATGCCTGACTATATGTTTTCTTCTAATTTCCCATAATCTCTCCTTTTCTGCTTCCAAGCCAAATGCTTGCAAAACCACATTAAGGAAGATAGGCATTTGCATATAAACAAGAGAATATCTACATATGACATAAAAATAGTAAAGTGAAGGCAACTCTGCCTGTTTAGGTTTTATGCATTCTCTGACCCCTGTCAATCTTTCCTCTGATTATACACACACACACCACTCAGTTGAGAACTCCATGGCATCATTCTTATCTTCTTAAAATTACTTATTGCACACCCTTCAAATAGTTATTGTAAGGTCATTGAATTGATCCACTCTGGAAGCTACAAGTACCTAGGAACCCATTCATTATGGAGTTGCTCTTATACTATATAGAGCCTAAAGGTTAAGACAGTTTTTTGGGAAGCATGTTTATATCCTAAAAATTTGTTTTCTTTCATTTAAAAGTTATTATTACTTTACTATATATGAAAAAAATAATTTATTAAGGAATTTGGGCCAATAAGTATTGAGACATATAGCTACAGAGGGATAGAAGTAGAGTTAGGAAAAAGGGGAGAGCTTCAGTTATCAGGTTTTGCTAGCTAGAAGAATAAAGTAATTGCCTGAAACTGACACATCATTCTCTTAATTGGATGTGATTTTGATTTGTACATTTTAGTTTGTGTTCAGGAGAGAAGGCACTTTTTTCCCTGAGACTGACAATAGTTCCTATAAACATGGGAGAATGTTAAACACATCCTTTAAATAAATCTTGTGGAGTTGTGATTTTTCATAGAAGAGACTATGCTAGATATTAATTTTTTAAAATAAACTGTATTTAAATAATTATTAAAGAGTGTATATTATACCCATAAAAATAACTCTAAAGAAAACTAAATTAGAAAATAACTTGTTAGAATTAGAGAATTCTTGAAACTATGGCTATATGGAGAAAATACCTCTGTTTCACTTGGGGCATTTGAGAAGTGGAAGGATCTCCAGATACATTGTGAATGCAGATTTTCTTTTCTCAGTGGGAGATAAGAATAAATTGGCTCAACCATGTATAGAGAATTTTTTACATAATGTGAATGATAGAGTATTTAGATTGGATAGCCATTAAGCATAAAGACGAATGACCAAGGGAATTTGTTAAGTACTCTTTAAATAACTTTTTAAAATCTTTTCTATTAAATGTATATCCTTCTTAGGAAAAACTATTGAAGAAATTGAATTAAAAAACTTTTTGTATGCCCTGAATAGATCAAATACATATCTTTTTTTAATGCCCATGCCCTGTTACCACAGATAGAGAAACTGTGTTGCAATTTCAATAGTTTAATCATACATTAATAGATATTTAATTCATGCACACATAAGCAGATCTACAACAGGGCTATATTAGGGTTGAAATCCCTCACTGAATAAGACTATATATACATTTTCAACAGGTCACCCTGACCTCAAAACACTGGAAAACTCTGTCTCCCTGTTTTTCGGGTACCTTTAAGAATCATTTGGTTAATATAAATATACACAAATTGACATTTTTAAAAACATTTTATTGGAGTATAATTGCTTTACAATGGTGTGTTAGTTTCTGCTTTAAAACAAAGTGAATCAGCTATACATATGCATATATCTCCATATCTCCTCCCTGTTGCATTTCCCTCCCACCCTCCCTACCCCACCCTTCTAGGTGGTCACAAAGCACTGAGCGGATCTCCCTGTGCTATGTGGCTCCTTCCCACTAGCTATAAATGAATATGGTAGTCAACTATCAAGAAAGTGGATTTACTGTTGAAAATTATGTTTCCATTAATGTTTTTACTGTTTTTTTTTTAACTTGGTATTTTGAAGCCATCACAATTCAGTTATCAGCATAAGAAATCATTGTTTTGTGGTTGTTCAACTAATAGGCTTACTAAGTTCCTTATTTAGTATTTTAAAATACTGACTGGAATGCAGAAGAACCTTGGAATAAGACATAAATATGGCTTACAGGAATCAAGTTCTTGGTCTTTTTCTCTGAGGTTTCCCTAAAATCAATCCTGTGTATGGAACAGGGTTATGGCCTTGGGTTTACTCTTAGCAGCAGAGACTTGTTGAACTCCATCTCTCCTTCCATCTTTCACTCATCTCTCCTCATGCTATACTGACGGATTTGACATTCATAGACCTAGAACGTTCATATAGGTGTATTTCACATTAAAACAATTTTCTCTCTAGAAATAGATTTAATGAAATTCCTAACCCTATGCTTCCCAATCCATCTAATTCTCAGCTAAGACATTCAACCTACATACTTGTTGGTGTGCCTGACTGCAATCTTAGTACTCTAATGATTTTTCTGTATGTTGATTTAATATCCCCCAGAGGAAATTAATTACATCTCCTTTTAAAAATTGAATAGAGTAAAAAAACAGTCAAATAGATTTCTTGAATCACTATTAATGTATTGCAAGCAATTTGTGTTTTAATGAATTCAATTTTATAACTACTAGGAATAGAGAAAGATAATACAGAAATCTGGGCAGTTCTTAAGCAAGGTAGATGTGTTTAAGGAAAGCTTCTTATATCTGTAGACCTGAAAGGAAACATTGCATGTTAGTAGCTTTATACTTCAGAATTTGATTTTGTATTGATTAAATTCTATATTTACTCCATGGCCATAGAATCATGGCTAATATACAATGTCCTTAACCTTGAAGCAGAAAATAATATAACTAGGCAAAACAGTGCGTTAGTTGTCTCTTCTGATGCAGCTTCATACAGAAATGAGTGAATCAATATATTATAAGCCATATTGGTCACTGAGACTGCAGGGCATCATGTGGTATTTCAACAGGGCAGTTTCCATTAATGTCAATGGAACTTATGCTGCTTAAATTTCAGAATATGATTTAGAAGTATACTTTGCAGAGAGTATATTTTAAGAAGATGCAGTAAGCCACACACACACACACACACACACACACACACACATACACAAATGTCAGCTTTGTGTTAGAGTTTAAATTAAACAATTGTGTGACATCTAGTAAACTGTAATTTTACTTTCTAATTTTTTTAGCTCAAAAACTCAGTGGATTGTGACAATGACTAGTAAACAACACAGAGTAACAGTAGGTAGATACAAATTTGTGCTAAGAACAAATCCTGGTCAAAATCATTATGTAGAAGTAATTGACAACTATCACTACAATGGTATCTACTGTTAACTTTGAGTCCATCTTCACTGTTTCTAGTAACTTCAGGTTATCAGCCAGTTATGTGACATCTTGGGATCTGTCTCTACTCACACTGAAGCCCTCATTCTCTGCTCATCTACACACATCTGAGCCAGATCATGCACTTTCCTAGAGACACTGGTATCAGAATGCCAAGGTTCAGACCCCAACTCTGACACAATGTAACTCTGTCATATTAAGCAATTTATTTATTCTCTTTGCCCAAATTTTCTTATTTGAAAAAGTGCAATAGTAGTTCCTGCAGTCCAGGCAGAGAATTAAATGAATTAACACACAATGTGGTTAAAATAGTGCCTGGATTTGCTTATTATTATTATTAATGTTATACCATTACTTCTCGTCTCCCTCCTGCTGCTGCTTCTGCCACTATTACTACACAAAGGTATGTAGTAATAATGGGTTTAGTCTCTTTGTGAGATGAAGTTTCATCTTTGAAGTAAATTGTGTTTGATATTTCTTATCTATTTTGTCACTGCTAAACTTCAAGTGGATACTGTTGGAGAGAAAGAAATTTTTCTCTACACTTCTAGGTTCTTCTGGCTAGTCTAAAAATTAAATTGACATGCAACAGATTAATAGAAGAAAATCAAACAAAAGTTTAATAACAGGTATACATGTGAGAGACTCAGGATAACTGGGTAACTCACCAAAAAGGCCAAAACCCTACACCTTAAATACCATCTTTAGGTAAAGACAAAAGTGGATGTTGAAGGTAGTGGTTTGGGACTTCAAAGGGGAGGAAGGCAACTGACATGGAGATGGAAAAGAAATTGTTTGGTAAACCAGTGTTTGGGGGTCTTGCAGAGGCAATGGGACACAGAGTGGAATCTGAATTCTAGGCCCTGCCAAGTGTCCCCCACCACACCTCACCCATATTCTTTGCAGATATCTCTGGTTATAGCTCTGTTCCTGGAATAGGACCTCTATCTAAATTCTTTTAAGAATTTAGGGAAAAGTCAAAGTTTCTCTCTGAGTTTTTTGGGTCCTGATTGTTTTCAGCTCAAAATAATTCACATGCCAAAGAAACATTTTTGCGTGGCAAATTTTACTCCCCTACAATACCAAAATGCTGGATGTGAGGCTACTCCCAATACAGTTAAGCTTAGGAATGATTTTCCAATGCTGATGCCTCAAAATACTTCTGAATATTTCTGTGAAAACCTTTTAACGCCCCCCCCAACATATTTCTTGTGATTATGGTTGGAAAAATGTATAAACCTTCTTAGTTTTATTCACAATAAGATTATCTTTTGTTTGATTGTTATCAGGAACAGACCACCCAATTATTCTGAAACCACTTAGATTAACATGATGTCTAATGTTCTAGTATCCAACAGAGGCAGTTAGTACCTACTGGCTGCTGGGATTTTCTTGTTTACTTTCCAATAATTTAAATGGACATAACATAAACGTATGGTTGTGGAACTCAGAACAAGGAATGATACTGGGCTTGGAAACCCCTCTGAAATATCTCACCTGAGCCGTAGAGACAGAGGTTACTAGATCAGCTGCCTTGACTACAGTTGTCCCCAAATACAGAAAATCTGGTAGCAATGACTGTGTAATTCTCAAATATCCAGCTGCTTCAAGCTTTTGTAAAATAATTGAAGAACATACATACCATCAGTCCTTCCTTTGACTTCTCTCTTTGCCAAAAATGTAGAAGTATCACCTCTGCATAGAACCAAGTTACTTTATTTTTGTGGTTCTTTTTCCCCTGATGGTTATTCTCTTCGTCATTACAACCATGTCCCTAAGTGTTAAAACTGAGGAAATAACACTGTTACTTATTGACTCTTAACACCAGAGAGAGGTGTTACATGTACAGAGGACATTTCTACTGGTCTGAAAAATATATCTGTCATCATTCCAATCCTTTCTACTCTCCACTTACTATCCTAGACACTTTTAAGTCATTGGGGCTCACTTTGCTTATCCAAGGCACTCTGCCCCTTTGATTCCCTGGAATTCTATATAACATTCCCTAATCACCTCAGTGGACAGAACAGTTGAATACGTCCTCATTGGCCTCAATCATGGCTTTGAATGGAGGAGAGGGAAAATCATTTCTTTGCTGATTTCACGGGGCCTTTAGCTTTCCTCCCATGTTCGCCTGTTGCATAGATTTTAATACATTACAGTAAGAGTGTTTATTCTTTTTATAATGTGGTTATGATATCCAAAATGTAATCATTGGGAACATTTCAGATAAAATTTATTTTCACCTTACAAAGTTTTACTTGTTTGATTTTTTTATTGGATACATGACTGCTTAACACTGAGAAATTGAAATACAGTCATTGTAAGAAAATGAATTTTAGATGCATAATTCCTCAGTTAAGCTAACTCAATGCTAAGTATTCAATAGACTCAACCCCTTTATAAAAACGGAATTCATTAAATGAAATGAGTGTCTTTTGTAAAGAATGCTGACACATTAGCAACTGAATACCAAACATATGTAAATGAGCATACATTCTTTTTTAAACCCATTTCACAGAGAGTAATCTGAAACAGCATTGTTTCCACAACTCAATCTAGAAAATAATGATGCAAAGCATTTCACTCCTGGATGAGATATCCTTCTCCCAACAGAATACTTAGGAGCCACGTGTCATTCAACCAAAGATCCACCGAGCTGTTTTCATGCTTCAAAGAGTTGATACGATTGCATTTCTCCCAAGGTGGGTCACTTATTCTTGTACCATATGATATTGCTTTGGTTTTCCAATGGATGCCATAAAAGAGATTGACTCCTTTCCATGGTTATTTTTGCCTTTCTTGCCATATGGAGGGCTGTGTAACAAGGAGTATTTCCTTGGTGGCTAGTCTGATCTATTGCTTGTTGCTGGCTCCAGAGGCCTAGAAAATGAAATTGCTGCCATAGCAAGCACCCTGCTATTACTCAGGCTGTAACTACCTAGACCTAAACTGTACTGCTCCCCAGGTGGCTTTCTTGTGCCTTGCTCTTTCTGCTGGTAGAGCTTTGCTGCTCTAGGGATCCAGGAGATTGAGCGTGAATGCTTCTAGAGTCGTCTGATCTTTGCAAAGCTGAATTATATCCAGTGTGTATCCAGAGAAATGCATATCAAACACATGGACTTCAAGAAACTCAGTAGATCTCATCACTGTCAATGAATACATATTGAACTTCTACTAAGAAATAGTCCATATCTAGTAGAAACAGATATTTAACAAAGCAATGTCTATTTTTAGGTTGTAGAAATTGTAAAAAGAGAGAAAATTACATGTAAAAATAGATATTTTTAAATGAAAATGCTTATGGCCTTATATTTTAAATTAAATGCTTTTTTAATTTGTGGTTTTCTCGAACTTTTCTGATGTTTCTTTTTTTTTCTCTGATGTTTCTTGAACTACTTTGGGATTATTAAACAAATCCTTTTGCAATCAATCATTTAACTTTGTGTTGTCCTTTTTATAGAATTATTATACACTGATAATGGCAGATATAATATATTTCTCAATAAGCATGTTTTTTATTATCTAAATATATTATTTGACAATTTTAGTAGGCTACAGTTAGGAGTTATAAGTAAAGCTGCAGTAAATTTTTATTTACTCTAATAAACTAAAGTGCTATATAACTATGCCTAGAAGAAGCTATTTTGAGGATAAAATCCATATAAGTATGAGTCGGTACTTGTAAGGGAATGAAGATATTAGTAAACAAGAGAATATTTTAGAGTTTTTATTAGTTTATTTCCTGTGATCTTAATCCTTTTGGCATGTTTGAATTATTTTCTTCTTAGAGCCCTGTTTCTGCAACATTTTACTTTTTTTAAAAAGACTGTAAATATGCAAGTTCAAAGGTGCGGAGCATTAGTCAAATATGTATTGCTCATGGTAATTACAAGCCATTCCAATAAAAAGTGTTTATTAGAACAGTAAGGACATTTGGGGGAAAAATGACACTACCAGTAAAAAAAAAAACGAGACTTCCAATGTTAAAGACATTATAGAGTGATGACTGCTAGGAGGAAGAAACCTTTCCCCTCACCCTTCTAGGTTCTTCTGGCTGGTCTAAGAATTAAATTGTCATGAAACAGATTAACAGCAGAAAATCAAATTTAATTTTGTATGTAAGAGAATGCCACGTACATGAAAGATTCAGAGACCCCACATGCATGAGAGGCTCGAAGACAGAAAGGTAAAATAAGGTATTTATGTCATTCTGAGATAAGAAATGGGATAGGGGCCTGAGTCTTCCAAGGACAAAAAAATTATTCACGGGAAGATAAGAAGCGCAGATGTTTGATAATTAGATGTTTGCCCTGCCATATATAGATGGGGCCAATTAGATAAAATTTATGTCTGGTAATAACTTTTTCTGGGAAAAATCCCCAATTTAAATTCTCCTAGATAGTTAAAGGAGGGGCAGTAGATTCTCTTATTTTGCTTTTTAGCTCAAAATAATCCATATGTGCCAAAGTGGCACATCCTGGAGATGCTTGTTCTGAACCCCTACAACTGAGGTACGTGAATCAGTAACCAAGCGATCATTTCAGGCACAGAGGTTCAGAGAGTGAAGCTGATTAGGAAGTTGGGGAAAAGGCAGCATCTGACAGAAAACAGTGTTTGGCAATGAGATTAAATATTTTGAAACGTCATTGATTATTTTTCATCACTTTTGAAAACTTAAAGGAAGTTAGCCATAAGATACAGCCGATTTTTTATATCTCTCCATGATAGTCTCAGAAAAATTATATTTTATTTGCATGCTACTGAAGTTTAGACTTCTTCAGTTAATATCAGCCTAGGTATTAGATCGTAAAAGCTTCCTACTTCTTTTCCCAGTAGAAGAGCATTTCCATTAATGGTTACCAGAAAACAATGGAGTGCTTTTCACTGATTAGCCTGCATTTTTAAAGCTGATAATTTTGCTCAACATCATTTGAGCCACTTAGCTCAAACATCTAACTTGAGATGATAATAAAAATAATACTACTTTTTACTTAATTTACTAAAAACATTATTTAGGTACATTTCTGCATAAAGAAAAGTGACTCATTTAGGTTTCGATTTATATTCAGAGACAGAATTAGCAATATAACGTAGCTTAAAATCTATATGGCAAAACCATTTTTTCCATAAGTCTTTTGGCATAAACTTGGAACTATTAAATCAATTTATAATGTCTAATAGAAAAAGACAGTCTGTTGAATAGCCCCTCCTGGCTTTAACTACTTCAGCTGGGTGCTTCCCTGGACATGAGGATTTAATTGGTTAATTATGCTCTCCATACTTCCTCTGCTGCATGAGTCTCAGGCTAGTGTTTTCTGACTCTGAAAAAAGTCTGAACCATTCTTACTTTAATTGGAGCATTTTCCTTCTAAATGAATTAAATGTTAGAAGTTGTGACCTCTTAGCTTTGCTTGTGAATTTGCACTTATCCAAAAATGTGGCTTTTTCTTCAGTTATGAGCTAATGAAAAAGCAACTTTTGAGACAAATGAGGATTTTTCTCGTTCCTTACAAGCTCTGATCCTTGAATGGGTAGAAAACAAGTTGCCCTAGGTATGCTTGCTTTATCTCTCATCTTAAGTATCACCTTGGTCTCTCCAGTACTTTAATTAAAACTCATCATGTTTCCTATCAGTCAGGTGATTTAAATAAAAAATTTTAGTATAAATACATTTTGAAAAATACAGCATTTTAAACATTATTTTAAGGCAGGTTTCATGTTCATTTTTTCAAAAACATAAAATAACTGTTTTTGAAAAAGTGAACATGAGTAGATAAATAGGGCATTTAAACTCGTTTAGTTTTCTTTGTTAATGCGTGCTGCCATTAAAACTCACAATAAAGTGGTAAGTCCTCTGGACCTATTACAGAGAAAACCAACGAAAAACACCTGTGTTCTTTTCCCACAATTCTTATGGGCCTAATTAATCATCGCTGAATAAGGAAGAGTTGGGTCAGAAAGTGAGTAATTCAGCAAACAGGGACGACCCGACGTGGGATGTGGAGGTGAGGTGATGTTGATGGTTGGGAGGTGCATTGAAGAGAGGAGGGGACTGCCTATATGTTCTTTAAATTTCTTTTAAATAACGTCCTCTTGGCAAGGAAAGAGGGCTCAGAGGTAAATGCAGTGAGGCCAAAAATTTAAGATATAGCCGCTCAACACTGTTTAAAAATGAGAAACAAACTATCTTAACATTTGCCGTAGCTGTTGCCATTGTTTTTTCGTGATTTTGTGCCCTGTGGAAGTATGTAGTATTGATGTCAGTGTAACAGTAGCTCCTCAAGGCAAGAACAAGCAACAGGGGAACGTGATTGCCAAAGCGCTATTATCACGTCTGTTCTGGCACTGTTATGTAACTCAAAGAACAGTTTTACAGTTCTGTAAAGAGAAGCAAAAGAAAATGTTCACGGCTTGGGTTCCCTGTGACTGACTCCAAAATGGAGGTTATTGTGCAGGAGGTCTGTTGGGGGGTGCCCTTGAGACAATATGTGGAAGAGAAGGGGGAAGGAAGCGGGATTAGACTGAGGAAAAATTAAGGGGCAATGTAGTCTACAGAAAGCCTCAGTTGACCAGGGTGGTCTGAAGATGGCCTGACCCTTCAGAGATCTCCCCAGTTGAGGCAAGAAACTGGATGCAGGCCATCCTGGGAAGGGGGTGTGATGTTTGGCAGGGTGGTTCCCTTTTACTGAAGGAATCCCCAAAGGGGTCTGAGCATTGAGACTTGTCTGCTTGCAGTGCTCCCAGCAGATGGGGAAATAAATCCTTCATTCCTCAAAGGGGAGCGAGAATGGAATATAGACTATTGACAAAAGCATTTGAATTTTTCCTGACATCTGTTTCTCCTCTTTCTGCCTCTTACAATCCATCCTGCATTTAGCTGCCAAACAAATCTTGACTTGTTTATGAAACTACAAAGGCTCCCAATTACATTTTGAACCAAATTTTACTATTTAAACTCCATTGTCTCTTTTTGTCTGCCTTTTCCCTTGTTATAATAAATTTTTATCCCATCTTCATGTCCTCCAAAAAGAAGTTTATAAAAATAAATATCTGCTCACTATTCCCGGAACACAAGTGCTCATTAGGAACTCTCTTTCTCTGCTCATGTCCTTGAATTTGCCTCATGGCCATTGTCTTCCCTTGTCTTTCCAACCTCACTTTGGGTTTCTTATCTCCCATGAAGCATTTCCTGCCAGGATCCACTGAACTCTTTTTCCCTAGCCCTGATGCACTTATATTGTGTACTGCATTGACTCTTTCTCTGGGTTAGGAGAGGCAAATCATGGAGGAAAATCCCTGTGATTGTCTTTTTGTTTTCTATCAGAGTTGCTAGCACTTTACTGGGGCCATAGGGGATACTTAAAAACAGGTGTTACTTATCTGACTGAATTACATTTATTTTCCAAGGCAACCAATAATGGCTTTGATGTAGTGCTGTACGATTGCCCCTCCTCAGAAGTCCCAGACAACTTTATCTATTTCTCTTTTATAAAAAAAATAGACGTATATCTTCTAATTATTTGCATACAAGCCATTTCTCTTAATACTTTGTAAGCAACTTTAGAGGGAGGTCATTGCTTATTCCTGCCCCCTGTTTTTTATCCTAAATGTCTAGTCCAGTGATTTTTATGTGGAAGGCATCAAATATGTGTTCATAGAATAGTATAATGTTAAATTTTAGTGGATATTGAGGCTAGAAAAGAATGCATTTTCTGGGGGAAATGGAAGATGATTCACTATCCAATGACAGTGGATTTTAAAAAATTGCCTTAAATATTTGTAGAGGGGCTTCCCTGGTGGCGCAGTGGTTGAGAGTCCGCCTGCCGATGCAGGGGACACGGGTTTGTGCCCCGGTCCGGGAAGATCCCACATGCCGCGGAGCGGTTGGGCCCGTGAGCCATGGCCGCTGAGCCTGCGCGTAGGGAACCTGTGCTCCGCAACGGGAGAGGCCACAACAGTGAGAGGCCCGCGTACCGCAAAAAAAAAAAAAAAAAAAAAAATTTGTAGAGACAAAGGCCATGTCTCTATCTTAATCTGATTAGACCACTTTGTAAATTTGGTAATTGATGCCCTATTAAATACACAATTTCCCTTGCGTTGTTGACATTTTTAACTGATATCACATAAAGCTTTTCCTATCCATAGATTAAAAAATAATTTACCACGTTTTCTTTTTGCTAAACAATAAAATTACTGTGACATCCACAAATACATGTAAAACTCTCCTCTTCCAGAGTTTTCCTCAAAAACACAGTTTTCGGTTAACGTTACCAGTCACAAAAATTGCTACCTCTTATGCTGCTAATATGCTACATAAATTAATATATCTGAGAACAGAGAAGATAAAATGAAAGATGATTCATTTTAAGAAATTTACTCAGGGAAATGAAGACTTAGGTTTGGTGTTAAAATTAACTCATTTTCATCTTCTGATTATTTCTCCATAGTTTTTCTATTATATCTATAATACATATTCATTATATTAATAGGAAAGTAGAAAAAAGCTCCATATATGTAATAGAAAGGTATTAAACACAGAAAATATAAAAAGTAAGAAGAATAGTCAAATTGGCCTTAGGCCCTACCTGCAATGTGAGGTCTTTCTCCCTTTAAGCATGGTAGTATATATTTTAATTATTCTGTATATTGAATTGTATAGATTAGAAATTCCTGATTCTATATAAAGTGTGGTTTGTGTCTCCCCGCACCCCTCCCGAGGTAAGAACATTCAGGATATGGTCACTTTAATTCAAAGCTTTCAAAAATGTATCCAAGCTAACATCTAGGCAAACTATATGAGATTTTACTATTTTGTGAAAATAATAAGGAAAAACAATGTAATCTTGTATACATCTGAGGTGAATGGCAATAAATGGCCCTTATTACAATTACAGTTATTCACTCTTATAACCATGACCTTTGCTGTACAACTTTATAGAGCCATCTGTATATGGGGCTTGGTATTTGACTAGCTTTGGTCAGTGAAATAAGGTGGAAGTAAGGGCCTTTCTGCCAATTCTGTGCCAAGGTCTCAGGAGGCCTCGAGTGTTTCTACGTGCTCTTTTGTATTTCTTCCATTGCCATGAGCATGCCCTGACTGGCTACTGGCAGAGGAAAGACATGTGGAAAGAGATGAGTGCCCCAGCTTTCCTAGCAAACACTCAAGTATATGAGTCTCGTCAGCCAAGACCAAATGGACCTCCCATCCATGCCTAACCTTAATTGTTAACCTACAGACTCAGGAGCTAAATAATTCTTGTGGATGTATAAACACAGAACTTCTGTGAATGTTGTACAACCTTGTTTGGCCAAAAATATATATATATTCTTCCAGTGCTACTGAGAAAAGTTTGTATCATCCATTGCCATCCTAGGGGACATTGAATTCACGGCAAAACTAAGTTACTATGGAATGTTTACAGTGGAGTAGACTATTTTTTTAAAAAAAAATCTAGTATTTCATATGTCTTTCAAGCACACATGCTCAGTTTAAAAATTGGAGATTCAGTTATAAGAGTTTACTGTAGGTTCATAGAAACCCTGTTATCTAAGCTTAAATTCTATACTAATAGCTTCTCTAGGCTGTCTTAAATTTTACCTCTTCTGTTCTTTTACTGCATACCTATAACAAATTTGGGAAAATGATGTACTTCCTTTCATATTTTTAGCTCAAATCTAAAGTGTTTTATCATAAGGCAAAATTAATACTTTTCTTAATTTTAAGAGATAGAAAATATACATTTCAAACTGTTAAAAAACTTGAAAATACATTAAAATAGTAATAAAAATTTTATATATTTACAAAGTCAGTGTTAAGTACTTAATTGAATAAAAACAAACCTAAAAAAATCAATGTACTTTGTCTAACAAAACTTGCAGAATTTAGTAGTCCTGCAAAACATACTAAATATTAACATTTTATGGAAGGATCATCAGTAACTTATGCTTTGTTTATCCTGAATATACTCCTTTACACATAGGTCAAAATATCCATTTCTAATATAAAATTCTGTGTGTGTGTTTATATTATGTGCTTATTGTGTGTGTGTGTATAAAGAGAAGAAGGAGTTTAGGAGAATCTCTTATAATCAATATTTAAATATATCATTTTGTTTAGCATCCTAGAGTTTTTTAAAACTCAGGTTAATCTACCTTATTAATATTAGGGATGAGAGAGGGGTATGCCTATAATTTGTGTACAATGGGAGCAGACTGTGAATTTCAGTTTGTTCTCAGATCAATTTTAAGAAAGGTATATAAGAATATGAGAATATAGGGACTTCCCTGGTGGTGCAGTGGTTAAGAATCCACCTGCCAATGCAGGGGACATGGGTTCGAGCCCTGGTCCGGGAAGATCCCACATACCGCAGAGCAACTAAGCCCGTGCGCCACTACTGAGCCTACGCTCTAGAGCCTGTGAGCCACAACTACTGAGCCCGTATGCCATAACTACTGAAGACTGTGCACCTAGAGCCCGTGCTCCGCAACAAGGGAAACCACCACAGTGAGAAACCCACGTCTGTGCGCAGCAATGAAGACCCAACACAACCAAAAATAAATAAATAAATAAATTTAAAAAAACAAACGAAAAGAATATGAGAATCTAGAAATCAATCCCATTGAAACTGTGCATGCTGATCCCTTATAAATTCTTTATATACTCCAGGATCCTGGGTTGAAGATCCCTGGTTGAGAAAAGACAAAAATAATGTCACTGTAATCCCTTAAACCACATGGATTCAGTAAGTTGTCTGATTGAATGATTCTGTACATAATTAATAGGGAAAAGGAAGGAGATGATTAGGTGCTAAAATAAGCAATCCAGGCCACTTAGTGCTAAGGAATTCAGAGAAGGGAAATGAAAACATGTAGAGGTGTAGTAGAGCACATTATATAAAAAGGCAGTTTGCATGCCAACAATCTGTGAATGCATTCCTAAGTGTTCAATACTTATGAACATCTGTGAAATTGAAAGTGGCCTCAGGGCAGAAGCTTTGTGTTATTCATCTTTGCCTCCTTCACAGTACAATGCTAGTGGCAGACCCCACCCCCCCAAGCTGTTTCAATTCAAATCAGTCTAATTCAGTGCAAAGGTCATATGCCTAGTTGTTTAAAGTTTGGGCTCCAGACCAGATTGCCTGGGTCTGAATCTCAGCTCTTCCATTTTGTATACATGTAACTTTGGGAAAGTTGCTTAATTTCTCTGTACCTCAGTTTCCCATCTTTGAAATGGAATGCATAATGATACTTACTTCACTCTGTTGATGTGGTGTTAATTTAAATCACATAAAATAGTGCCTGGCTCATACTAAAGACCTTACAAATGATAAGGTCTTTGAATAAAAGGTAAAATGATAAAATATAAAGTAAAATGATATTTTTATTCAATTAACCTGCCTTTCCTGAAGTCACCAATATAAATTTTACCTAACAAGGAAGGAAATGTTTTATTTCCCTTCTCTACTGATTGAGCATTACCTAATTAATGTCCACAGTCCAGGTGCCTTTATCCATTATATTAACCCCTTATCAGATATATCTTTTGCAAATATCTTCTCCCATTCAGTAGGCAGCCCTTTCATTTTGTGGATAGTTTCCTTCACCGTGCAAAAGTTTTAAGTTTGATGAGGTCCCATTTGTTTTTTTTGGGTTTTGTTTTCCTTGCCTGAGGAGACATATCCAAAAAATATTGCTAAGGCTCATGTCAAAGAGTATACTTCTTATCTTCTAGAAGTTTTATGGTTTCATGTCTTACATTTAAGTCTTTCATCTATTTTGAGTTTATTTTTGTATATGGTATGAGACAGTAGTCCAGTTTTATTTTTTTGAATGTACCTGTCCAGTTTTCCAACACTATTTATTGAAGAGGCTGTCTTTTCCCCATTGTATATTCTTTCCTTTTCTTGTTCTAGATTAATTGCCCATGTAACTATGGGTTCATTTCTGGCCTCTCTGTTCTGTTCCATTGATCTATGTGTCTGTGCTTTGAAAATATAGTATAGTTTGAAATTAGGGAGCATGATACCTACAGCTTTGCTCTTCTTTTTTTTTCTTTTTACATCTTTATTGGAGTATAATTGCTTTACAATGGTGTGTTAGTTTCTGCTTTATAACAAAGTGAATCAGTTATACATATACATATGTTCCCATATCTCTTCCCTCTTGTGTCTCCCTCCGTATCCCACCCCTCCAGGCGGTCACAAAAGCACCAACTGCTTCCCACTAGCTATCTACCTTATGTTTGGTAGTGTATATATGTCCATGCCTCTCTCTCGCTTTGTCACAGCTTACCCTTCCCCCTCCCCATATCCTCAAGTTGCTCTTCTTTTTCAAGATTGTTTCAGCTATTTGGGTTCTTTTGTTTCCGTACACATTTTAGAATTATTTGTTCTAGTTCTGTGAAAAATTCCATTGGTATTTTGATAGGGACTGCATTGAATCTGTAGATTGCCTTGGGTAGTATGGTCATTTTAACAACAGTAATTCTCGCAAACAGTGAGCACAGTATATCTTTCCATTTGTGTCATCTGTCATCTTCAATTTCTTTCGTCAGTGTCTTATGGTTTCCTGAATACAGGTCTTTTTCCTCCTTAGTTAGATTTATTCCTAAGTAAATTATTATTTTCTATGGGATTGTAAATAGTCTTGTTTTCTTAATTTCTCTTTCTGATAGTTTGTTGTTAGTATATATAAATACAACAAACAACTCATACAATTCAACAATAAAAGAAAAAAACAACCAGATTAAAAAATGGGCAGAGGAGCTGAATAGACATTTTTCCATAGAAAACATACAGATGGCCAACAGACACATGAAAAGATGTTCATATCACTAGTCAACAGGGAAATACAAATAAAAACCGCAGTGAGATATCACCTCACACCAGTCACAGCGGCTATTGTCAAAAAGAAAGAAATAACAAGTGTTACTGAGGATGTAGAGAAAAGGGAACACTTGTACACTGTTTTGTGGGAATGTAAATTGGTGCCACCACTGTGGAAAACAGTATGGAGATTTCTCCAAAGACTACAAATAGAAGAACTACCATATGACCCAGCAATTCCATTCCTGGGCATTTATTTGAAGAAAACAGGAACACTAATTCAAAAAGATAAATCCACCCCTATGTTCATTGCAGTATTATTTAAACTATCTAATATATGGAAGCAACCTAAGTGCCCATCAATAGATAAATGGATAAAGAAGATGTGGTATACATGTACAATGGAATACTATTCAGCCATAAAAAAGAATGAAAACTTGCAATTTATGACAACATGGATAGACCTAGCAGGTATTATGCTAAGTGAAATAAGTCAGAGAAAGACAAATACTATGTAATTTCACTTATATGTGGAATCTAAAAACCAAACAAATGAACAAACATAAAACAAAACAGAAACAGTCATAGATACAGATAACAAATAGGTGGTTGCCAGAGGAGAATGGGGTCGGAGGAGGAGAGAAATAGGTGAGAAAGATTCATAGGTGAGAAAGATTCAAAGGTACAAACTTCCAGCTCCAAAATAAATGAGTTACGGTATGAAATGTACAGTATGGGGAATGTAGTCAATAATTATGTAATATCTTTGTATGGTAACAGATGGTAACTAGACTTATCCTGGTGATCATTTTTAAATGTATCGAAATATCAAAACACTGTGTTGTGTACCAGGAGCGAGCATAGTGTCAAAGGTCAATTCAATACTTCAAAACAAGTATTGAATTGTTTTGTGAATTCAATACTTCAAAACAAACTAACAAACTTGTAGAAAAAGAGATTAATTTTGTGATTGTCAGAGGAGGAGGTGGGGGAGAGGGAGGAATGGATGAAGGTGGTCAAGAGGTACAAACTTCCAGTTATAAGGTAAATAAGTACAAGACATCCAGTGTACAACATGGTAAATATAATTAATACTGCTATATATTATATATGGAAAATTGTCAAGAGAGTAAATCCTAAGAGTTCTCATCACAAGGAAATATTTATTTTATATCTACATCATATGATGAATGTTAGCTTAATCACTTCATGATGTATGTAAGTCACATTATATACAACATAAACTTATACAATGCTGTATGTCAATTATATCTCAATATAACTGGAAGAAAAAAAGACCCAATGACAATTGAGTATGTTGTTGGAATATTTCTGCATACTTCAGAACATTTGTTAAAGAGGTTTAGAATCTCCTTAAAAGTTCAAATAAATTGATAGTTTTCCTTTTATGTTCTTCCAATGAAGACTGAAGTTCTGATACCCAACATATTATTTTAAGACTCTTTGGAATAAAATAGATTGGTAGGAAAGAATAAAGAGAAGAAAGATTTGATTATTCTCTAGACATTTTAAAAGCTTGTCATCATTATCAATAGCACCAATAACCTAAAAATGCACACTGAGCATTATACTACAGTTTCGACATAACCATGAAATTTTTGGAAGTATTTAGAAATAATTTGAACACTTTTGATTAATAGAGAGAGTTTATTCCTTGGAAAAAATAATTCTAAGCAAACTTAGTTTAATATCATTTTATAGTACCCTAGAACATTCTCTTTCAAAATGTGAAATTTTAATTTTAAAATTATAATAATTGTTATTGGAATACTGAATATTCTTTTTGGTCAAATCGTTAAAATAAAAATGAAAACAATTGTTTAATATGCTGAATTTATTATTTTAGGTGGTACATGTGTAAAACACATTTATGTGCTTTGCGTAATCTCTGTGGTCTATTTTACTATTCTATTTACTGCAGAGGTTGCACTAAATTATCCTTTATTGAGTGACGTAATAATATACACTATTTTCTGGTCAATAATGTAATCATACCATGTTTATTTGGGAAATATGATGAAATCTGTGAAGCTCTGCCTATATGAATACACTTTTTAGTGTGATTTATAAATGAAAACACAATTATTTGAAGAGTACTTTGTAAAATTTGTATAATTAACTTGCACTTACCTGGCCTCATTTAAACTGCAATGTAAAGAGAAGCCTCAAAGTACCATAACTAATAATCATTCACTTTTTTCATGGCATTTATGCTTATAACATTTTGAAACTGCATTGTTTATCTTAACACTATTTTAAATAATTAAAAAAAATAATTCTAATCCTAAATGCCTTTTCTCCCCTTTCACAGCATTATTGGCAGTGTGTTTTGATGCTGCTCTAAGAATGCAAATTTGATTATAGCATATCTAGTAGAGATCACTGAAAAAAAGAATCTTTGTCTTTAGTTTGATCAACCTTATATTTGTTTCTGTATAATCTGTTCATCAAGGAGAAAAGATCATTTCATTTAATCATTCAGTTACTCATTTAGCAAATATTTATTGAGTGCCTACAATGTAACAGACACTGAGACTGATAAAGTCCTTGTTTCGTGGAGCTTATGGTATAGTGGTAGATATAGATGAACAGAATCAGGTACAATGTAGTCTTATATATGCCATGATTTGTAAGAGTGGCTTTTTTTTTTTTTTAAGAGTGGCTTTTTTTATTTAAAAAGAAATTCAATCTCTGATCCCTCAGAGCTACTGGCACTACCTTTATTCTTAATTACCATTACCTTCAAAATTCCTGTTCCTGTAACTTCTTTATCAATTGTATAGTCACTGGAGGAAGGTCACAACAGACACAGAACCTAGGAGCAAATGATTGCAATTGTCTCTGAAACATTCACCCTTACCTCAAACACTAGCATACAAATCAACTACAAATCTATTCATTTTCTCTGCCAGAACAATGTTTTCCTGAGGAGTATCATATCTCCATTTCAACATTTCACAAGGAGCTGATATCATGTAGTATCTCTAATTAACTTCCAAAAGCCATACCATGCAGAGAATAACTTACCTATGGTGATATTCAGAATAGTGTCAAGTTCATGAGCTAGAGCATACAAATGTAACTTTCAAGTTAAATTTCACATCAGGAGTACTTAGGAAATGTGTTGCTATGCAATCTACAGATATCAAATCATATACACCACTAACTTTCTGTGTTACTAGGGAGGAAATGATTTCCAATCCCATCCATAAACTAGAGCATGAAATCCATATGCAGTATATTAATAGATTACAGGCTCTTACATTGGATGAGAATAGCAATCAATCCGCTACTAATATTTGGCCTACGATATTAGATTGTTTTAGACTTCCTAAATGTTTATACCTTGCTCTGCCACAACTGGATTTGTCATTTTTACTTTGATACCATGTGAAATAGCAATCTATTCTATGCTAAGTGATATTCAATGCTAAGGAGATGATATTTGGGAAATTGATTTCATAAGAAGGAGAAATTTTACATATATTTACTCTTTATTATAATAGTTGAAAATATCTTTTTCCAGGTAGTGGCTTATAACTTCATTTTTCTTTGTGGTATCTATTTATTGAGAGGAGTTCTTAATTTGACAGTGTCAAAACGTTCAGTCTGTGTTTCTATGGTTATGCATCATGTATCTTGTTAAGATATCCTTCCCATTCCAAAAATCAAGCAGAAAAACCTCTATATTTTCTTTAAAGTATTTCCTTTTTTATTTGTGAATTTACATATTAATATAAAATTCTATAAATGGCATTTCCTAGGCCTTTGTTTTTATTTTCTATATTTGTCCCATCAACACATTAAATAATTTGTCCCATCAACACATTAAATAATTCATTCTTTCTCCACGTGTAATGACTCCTCTGTCATATATCAAGCTTTTATACATGTTTGGATGTTTTTCTTAGCTTCCTGTTCTATGCCATTTATTTGTTTCTCCATGACCATGTCAGTATCATAACACATGCCTTTTTTTTTAAGGAGGTAATCCTTTATTAATTGTATAAATAATTATATAATTTTGCTTTAATAATTTCTATCACATCTGAATTTTAAGCCTAATGCAGTGGTCTTTCACCATTTTTTAAATTGAAGTATAGTTGATTTATAATATACGAGTCAGGTATACAGAATAGTGATTCAGTATTTTTACAAATTATACTCCATTAAAAGTTATTACAAGATAAATGGGTATCATTCCCTGTGCTATACAATATATCCTTGTTGTTTATCTATTTCATACATAGTAGTTTGTGTATCTTAATCCCATATCCCTGACATGCCCTTCCTCCCTTCCCTCTCCCCACTGGTAACGACTCATTTGTTTTCTATATCTGTGAGTCTGTTTCTATTTTGCTATCTATATCACCATTGTATTACTTTTAGATTTCACATATGAATGATATCATACATACAGTATTTGTCTTCCTCTGTCTGACTTCTTTCACTAAGCATAACATTCTCTGGGTTCATCCACATTGCTGCCAATGGTAGAATTTCATTTTTTTTTTAATGTCTGAGTAATGTTCCATTGTGTGTGTGTATATATATATATATATATATATATATATATATATATATATATATATATATCACATCTTCTTTATCCATTCATCTGTTGATGGACAGTTGGCTTTCTTACATATCTTGGCTATTGTAAATAGTGCTACTAAGAACATTGGGGTGCATATATCTTTTCAAAATACTGTTTTTATTTTTTTCTGGATATATGCCCAGGAGTGGAATTGCTGCTCATATAGTAGTTCTAGTTTTAATTTTTTTGAAGAGTCTCCATACTGTTTTCCATAGTGGCTACAACAATTTACACTCCCAGAAAATAGTATTCAAGGGTTCCCCTTCCTTCACATCCTCACCAACACTTGTTATTTGTAGACTTAAAAAAATTATTTTTAAATTTTTATTGGGGTATAGTTGTTTTACAATGTTGTGTTAGTTTCTACTGTACAGCATAGTGAATCAGCCATATGTATACATATATCTCCTGTTTTTCAGATTTCCTTCCCATTTAGGTCACCACAGAACACTAGAGTTCCCTGTGCTATGCAACAGGTCCTCATTACTTATAAATATTAGTGTATATATGTCAATCCCAATCTCCCAGTTCATCCAACCCCACCTTTCCCACCTTGGTGTCCATATGTTTTTTCTCTATGTCTGTTTCTCTATTTCTGACTTGCAAACTGGTTCATCTGTACCATTTTTCTAGATACCACATATATGTGTTAATATATGATATTTGTTTTTCCCTTTCTGACTTCGTTCACTCTGTATGACTGTCTCTAGGTCCATCCACGTCTCTAGAAATGACCAAAATTTGTTCCTATTAATGGCTGAGTAATATTCCATTGTATATATGTACCGCATCTTCTTTATCCATTCATCTGTTGATGGGCATTTAGGTTGCTTCCATGATCTGGCTATTGTAAATAGTGCTTCAGTGAACATTGGGGTGCATGTGTCTTTTTGAATTATAGTTTTCTCTGGGTATATGCCCAGTAGTGGGATTGCTGGGTCATAATTCTATTTTCAGTTTTTTAAGGAACCTCCATACTGCTCTCCATAGTGGCTCTATCAATTTACATTCCCACCGGTAGTACACCCTCTCCAGCATTTATTGTTTGTAGATTTTTTGATGATGGCCATTCTGACTGGTGTGAGGTGATACTTCACTGCAGTTTGGATTTGCATTTCTCTAATAATTAGTGATGTTGAGCATCTTTTCATGTGCCTCTTGACCATCTGTATGCCTTCTTTGGAGAAATGTTTATTTAGGTCTTCTGCCCATTTTTTGATTGGCTTGTCTGTTTTTTGATACTGAGTGTTACGAGCTGTTTGTATGTTTTGGATATTAACCTCTTGTCAGTCATATCATATGCAACTATTTTCTCCCATTCTGTAGGTTGTCTTTTCATTTTTTGATGCTTTCCTTTTCTGTGCAACAACTTTTAAGTTTAATTAGGTTCCATTTGTTTATTTTTGCTTTTATTTCTTTTGCCTTAAGAGACAGATCCAAAAAATATTGCCACCCTTTATGTCAAAGAGTATTCTGCCCATGTTCTCTTCTAGAAGTTTTATGCTTTCAGGTCTTGCTTTTAGGTCTTTAATCATTTTTGAGTTTATTTTTGTATAAGGTGTGAGGAAATGTTCTAATCTCATTATTTTACATGTAGCTCTCCAATTTGCCCAGCACCACTTATTGAAGAGTCTGTCTTTTCTGCATTGTATATTCTTTCCTCCTTTGTCACAGACAAATTGACCATAGTTGTATGGGTTTATTTCTGGGATCTCTATTCTGTTTCATTGACCTATATATCTGTTTTTGTGGCAGTACCATGATGTTTTGATTACTATAGTTTTGTAGTATAGTTTGAAGTCTGATACCTATACCTTTGTTCTTCTTTCTTTTTTTTCTTTTTGAATATTGCTTTGGCAATTCAGGGTCTTTTGTGGTTCCATACGAATTTTAGGCTTATTTGTACAAGTTCTGTGAAAAATGTATGAGGATTCTGATGGAAGTTTCATAGAATCGGTAGACTGCTTTGAGTAGTATGGCCATTTTAACATTACTAATTCTTCCAATCCAAGTGCATGGTATATCTTTGCATTTAATTTATCATCTTCAGCTTCCTTCATCAATGTTTTATAGTTTTCAGAATATAGGTCTTTCACCTCCTTGCTTAAGTTTATTCCTAGGTATTTTATTCTTTTTGATGAGATTTTAAGCAGGATTGATTTTTTAACTTTCTCTTTCTGATTGTTCATTATTAGTGTATAGGAAAGCAACAGGCTTCTGTATATTAGTCTTGTATTCTACAACTTTCCTGAATTCATTATTAATTCTAATAGTTTTTAGATGGAGACTTTAGGGTTTTCAATATAATGTTTCATGTCATCTGCAAATATTGACAGCTTTACTTCTTCCCTTCCAATTTGGATGCCATTTTTTCTTGTCTGGTTGCTATGGGTAGGACTTCCAATACTATGTTAAACAGAAGTGGAGAGAGTGGGCATCCTTGTCTTTTCCCTGAGTTTAGAGAAAAAGCTTTCAGCTTTTTACAGTTGAGTATGTTAGCCATGGGTTTGTCAGAAATGACCTTTATCATGGTGAGATATGTTCCCTGTGTACCCACTTAGATGAGATTTTTACCGTGAATTGATGTTGAATTTTGTCAAAAGTTCTTCCTGAAATTATTGGGATGATCATGTGATTTTTATCCCTCCTTTTGTTAATTTGCCATATCCAACTGATTGAATTGCAATTTTTTTTCAATTTTTGAATTTTATTTTATTTATTATTTATACAGCAGGTTCTTATTAGTTATTCATTTTATACATATTAGAATATATATATGTCAATCCCAATCTCCCAATTCATCACACCACCACACCCCCAGCCACTTCCCACCTTGGTGTCCATACGTTTATTTTCTACATGTGTGTCTCTATTTCTGCCCTGCAAACCAGTTCATCTGTACCATATTTCTAGGTTCCACATATATGCGTTAATATACAATATTTGTTTTTCACTTTCTGACTTACTTTACTCTGTATGAGAGTCTCTAGATCCATCCACGTCTCTACAAATGACCCAATTTCGTTCCTTTTTATAGCTAATATTCGATTGTATATATGTACCACATCTTTATCCTTTCGTCTGTCAGTTGGCATTTAGGTTGCTTCCATGACTTGGCTATTGTAAATAGTGTTGCAGTGAATATTGGGGTGCATGTGTCATAATTCATTGGGGTGAATTATGGTTTTCTCTGGGTATAAGTCCAGTAGTGGGATTGCTGGGTCATATGGTAATTCTATTTTTAGATTTTTAAAGACTCTCCATACTGTTCTACATAGTGGCTGTATCAATTTACATTTCCACCAACAGTGCAAAACGGTTCCCTTTTCTCCACACCCTCTCCAGCATTTGTTATTTGTAGATTTTCTGATGATGCCCATTCTAACTGGTATGAGGTGATACCTCATTGTAGTTTTGATTTGCATTTCTCTAATAATTAGTGATGCTGAGCAGCTTTTCATGTGCTTCTTGGCCATCTGTATGTCTTCTTTGGAGAAAGGACTATTTAGGACTTCTGCCCATTTTTTGATTGGGTTGTTTGTTTTTTTTTTAATATTGAGCTGCATGAGCTGTTTATATATTTTGGAGATTAATACTTTGTCCATTGATCCATTTGCAAATATTTTCTTCCATTGTGAGGGTTGTCTTTTTGTCTTGTTTGTAGTTTCCTTTGCTTTGCAAAAGATTTTATGGTTCATTCGGTCCCATTTGTTTATTTTTGTTTTTATTTCCATTACTCCAGGAGGTGGATCAAAAAAGATCTTGCTGTGATTTATGTCAAAGAGTGTTCTTCCTGTTTTCCTCTAAGTGTTTTACAGTGTCCAGCCTTACTTTTAGGTTTCTAATCCATTTTGAGTTTATTTTTGTGTATAAAAATAGACTTTAAAATAAAGAATGTTATAAGAGACAAGGACGCTACATAATGATTAAGGATTCAATCCAAGAAGAAGATATAACAATTATAAATATATATGCACCCAACATAGGAGCACCTCAATACATAAGGCAACTGCTAACAGCTATAAAAGAGGAAATCAACAGTTACCCAATAATAGTGGGGGTCTTTAACACCTCACTTACACCAATGGAGTGTTCTAATTCCATTCTTTTACATGTAGCTGTCCAGTATTCCCAGCACCACTTATTGAAGAGACTGTCTTTTCTCCATTGTATATCCTTGCCTCCTTTGTCATAGATTAGTTGACCATAGGTGCATGGGTTTATTCTCTGGGCTTTCTATCTTATTCCATTGATCTATATTTCTGTTTTTGTGCCAGTACCATACTGTCCTGATTACTGTAGCTTTGTAGTATATTCTGAAGTCAGGGAGCCTGATTCCTCCACCTCTGTTTTTTTCCCTCAAGACTGCTTTGGCTATATGGGATCTTTTGTGTCTCCATACAAATTTTAAGACTTTTTGTTCAAGTTCTGTAAAAAATGCCATTGGTAATTTGATGGGGACTGCATTGAATCTGTAGATTGCTTTGGGTAGTATAGTCATTTTCACAATGTTGATTCTTCCACTCCAAGAACATGGTATATCTCTGTATCTGTTTGTATCATCTTTAATTTCTTTCATCAGTATCTTATAGTGTTCTGCATAAGGGTCTTTTGTCTCTCTAGTTGGTTTATTCCTAGGTATTTTATTCTTTTTGTTGCTATGGTAAATCAGAGTGTTTCCTTAATTTCTCTTTCAGATTTTTCAACATTAGTGTATAGGAATGCAAGAGATTTCTCTGCATTAATTTTCTATCCTGCAACTTTGCCAACTTCATCGATTAGCTCTAGTAGTTTTCTGGTGGCATCTTTAGGATTCTCTATGTATAGTATCATGCCATCTGCAAACAGTGACAGTTTTACTTCTTCTTTTCCAATTTGTATTCCTTTTATTTCTTTTTCTTCTCTGAATGCCATGGCTAGGACTTCCAAACTGTGTTGAATAATAGTGGTGAGAGTGGACATTCTTGTCTTGTTCCTGATCTTAGAGGAAATGCTTTCAGTTTTTCACCATTGAGAATGACGTTTGCTGTGGGTTTGTCATATATAGCCTTTATTATGTTGAGGTAGGTTCCCTCTATGCCCACTCTGCACAGTTTTTATCATAAATAGGTGTTGAATTTTGTCAAAAGCTTTTTCTGCATCTATTGAGATGATCATATGGTTTTTATTCTTCAGTTTGTTAATATGGTGTATCACATTGATTGATTTGCATATATTGAAGAATCCTTGCATCTCTGGGATAAATCCCACTTGATCATGGTGTATGATCCTTTTGATGTGTTGTTGCATTCTGTTTGCTAGTATTTTGTTGAGGATTTTTGCATCTATATTCATCAGCGATATTGGTCTTTAATTTTCTTTTTTTATAGTATCTTTGGTTTTAATATCAGGGTGGTGTTGACCTCATAGAATGAGTTTGGTAGTGTTCCTTCTTCTGCAATTTTTTGGGAAGAGTTTGAGAAGGATGGGTGTTAGCTCTTCTCTAAATGTTTGATAGAATTCACCTGTGAAGCCATCTGGTCCTGGACTTTTGTTTGTTGGAAGATTTTTAATCACAGTTTCCATTTCATTACTTGTGATTGGTCTGTTCATATTTTCTATTTCTTCCTGGTTCAGTCTTGGAAGGTTATACCTTTCTAAGAATTTGTCCATTTCTTCCAAGTTGTCCATTTTATTGGCATAGAGTTGCTTGTAGTAGTCTCTTAGGATGTTTTGTATTTCTCTGGTGTCTGTTGTAACTTCTACTTTTTCATTTCTAATTTTATTGATTTGAGTCCTCTCCCTCTTTTTCTTGATGAGTCTGGCTAATGGTTTATCAATTTTGTTTATCTTCTCAAAGAACCAGCTTTTAGTTTTATTGATCTTTGCTAATTTTATTGATTGTTTTCTTTGTTTTTATTTCATTTATTTCTGCTCTGATATTTATGATTTCTTTCCTTCTACTAACTTTGGGTTTTGTTAGTTCATCTTTCTCTAGTACCTTTAGGTGTAAGGTTAGGTTATTTATTTGAGTTTTTTCTTGTTTCTTTAGGTAAGCTTGTATTGCTATAGACTTCCCTCTTAGAACTGCTTTTGCTGCATTCCATAGGTTTTGGATCGTCATGTTTTCATTGTCATTTGTCTCTAGGTATTTTTTGATTTCCTCTCTGATTTCTTCAGTGATTTCTTGGTTATTTAGTAACGTATTGTTTAGCCTCCATGTGTTTGTGTTTTTTACATTTTTTTCCCCCTGTAATTGATTTCTAATCTCATAGTGTTGTGGTCAGAAAGATGCTTGGTATGACTTCAGTTTTCTTAAATTTACTGAGGCTTGATTTGTGACCCAAGATGTGATCTATCCAGGAGAATGTTCCATGTGCACTTGAAAAGATAGTGTAATCTGCTGATTTTGGATGGAATGTCCTATAAATATTAAATCTATGTGGTCTATTGTGTCATTTAAAGCTTGTGTTTCCTTATTTTTTTTCTGTTTGGATGATCTCTCCATTGGTGTAAGTGAGGTGTTAAAGACCCCCACTATTATTGGGTAACTGTTGATTTCCTCTTTTATAGCTGTTAGCAGTTGTCTTATGTATTGAGGTGCTCCTATGTTGGGTGCATATATATTTATAATTGTTATATCTTCTTCTTGGACTGAATCCTTAATCATTATGTAGTGTCCTTCCTTGTCTCTTATAACATTCTTTATTTTAAAGTCTATTTTGTCTGATATGAGTGTTGCTATTCCAGCTTTCTTTTGATTTCCATTTGCATGGAATATCTTTTTCCATCCCCTCACTTTCAGTGTCTGTGTGTCCCTAGGTCTGAAGTGGGTCTCTTGTAGACAGAATATATATGGGTCTTGTTTTTGTTTCCATTCAGCGAACCTGTGTCTTTTGGTTGGAGCATTTAATCCATTCATGTTCAAGGTGATTACTGATATGTGTGTTCCTATTACCATTTTCTTCTTGTTATTGGTTTGTTTTGGTACGTCCTTTTCCTCTCTTGTGATTCCCACTTAGAGAAGTTCCTTTAGCATTTGTTGTAGAGCTGGTTTGGTGGTGCTGAATTCTCTTAGCTTTTGCTTGTCTGTAAATCTTTTGATTCTTCTGTGGAATCTGAATGAGATCCTTGCCAGGTAGAGTAATCTTGTTTGTAGTTTTTTCCCTTTCATCACTTTAACTATACTGGGCCACTCCCTTCTGGCTTGTAGCGTTTCTGCTGAGAAATCAGCTCTTAACCTTATGGGAGTTCCTTGCATGTTATTTGTCTTTTTTCCCTTGCTGCTTTCAATAATTTTTCTTTGTCTTTAATTTTTGTCAATTTGATTAGTATTTGTCTCAACATGTTTTTCCTTGGGTTTATCCTGACTGGAACTCTCTGTGCTTCCTGGACTTGGGTGGCTATTTCCTTTCCTATGTTAGGGAAGTTTTCCACTATAATCTCTTCAAATATTTTCTTGGGTCCTTTCTCTGTCTCTTCTCCTTCTGGGACCCCTATAATGCAAATGTTTTTGCATTTAATGTTGTCCCAGAGGTCTCTTAGGCTGTCTTCGTTTCTTTCTTCCTTTTTTCTTTATTCTGTTCCATGGCAGTGGTTTCTACCATTCTGTTTCCCAGGTCACCTATCCGTTCTTCTGCCTCAGTTATTCTGCTATTGATTCCTTCTACTGTATTTTTCATTTCAGTTATTTTATTGTTCATCTCTGTTTGTTTGTTCTTTAATTCTTCTAGGTGTTTCTTCTTTAATTCTTCTAGGTCTTTGTTAAACATTTCTTGCATCTTCTCAATCTTTGCCTCCATTCTTTTTCCAAGGTCCTGGATTGTCTTCACTATCATTTTTCGGAGTTCTTTTTCTGGAAGTTTTCCTATCTCCACTTCATTTTGTTGTTTTTCTGGGGTTTTATCTTGTTCCTTCATCTCGTACATAGCCCTCTGCCTTTTCATCTTGTCTGTCTTTCTGTGAATGTGGTTTTTGTTCCACAGGCTGCAGGATTGTAGTTCTTCTTGCTTCTTCTGTCTGCGCTCTGGTGGATGGGGCTATTTCTGATTTGCAAATATTGAACCGTCCTTACCTCCCTGAAATAAATCCAACTTGATCATGTGTGTATAATCTTTTTTATATACTGTTGGATTTGGTTTGCTAATATTTTGATGATTTTTGATCATTTTGAATCTGTATTTGTCAAAGATACTGGCCTGTAATTTTCTTTTTCTTAGTGTCTTTGTTTTGTTTTGGTATCAGGGTAATATGAGCCCTGTAGAATGAATTTGGGAGTGTTTTGTCCTCCTTAATTTTTTGGAATATTTTGAAAAGAATAGTTGTTAATTCTTCATCTGTTTGGCAGAATCCTCCTGTGAAGCCATCTAGTGCTGGACTTTTGTTTGCTGGAGTTTTTTTTATTTCAATTTCACTATTTGTGATTGGTATTCTCAAATTGTTTATTTTTTCTTGATTCAGTCTTGGTAGTTTGTATGTTTCTAGAAATTTGTCCATTTATTCTAAGTTGTCCAATTTGTGGGCATATAACCTGTAATGGTATTCTTTTATGATTTTTGTATTTCTGTGGTATCAGTTTTTATTTCTCCTCTTTCATTTATTTTGTTTATTTGGGTCTTCTCTCTTTTCTTCAATGTGAACCTGGCTAACGTTTTGTCAATTTTGTTTATATTTTAAAAACACCAGCTCTTAGTTTCATTGACCTTTGTTGTGCTTTTTTTCCCCTTTATTTTATTTATTTCCTCTCTGATCTTTACTAGGTCTATCCTTGTGCTGACTTTGCACTTTGTTCTTCTTTTTCTAATTGTTTTAGGTGGCAGGTTATATTGTTTATTTGAGATATTTATTGTTTCTTGAGGAAGGCCTCTATCACTAAAAACTTCCTCTTAGAACTCCTTTTGGTACATCACATGTATTTTGAAGAGTTGTTTCCGTTTTCATTTGTCACAGGTATTATCTTATGTCCTCTTTGATTTCTTTATTGACCCATTGTTTTTTAGTAGCATGTTGCTTAGTCTCTAGGTGTTTGTTCTTTTCCTATTTTTATTTCTGTAATTGATTTCTAGTTTCATACCCTGTGGTCAGAAAAACTGCTTTGATATAATTTCTATCCTCTTAAACTAATGAGACTTATTTTGTGGCCTAGCATGTGATCTATCCTGGAGAATGTTCCATGTGCACTTGAAAAAAAATGTGTATTCTGCTAGTTTGGTTGGACATCTTATAGATATCTATTAAGTCCAACTGGTCTGTTGTATCATTTAAGATCACTGTTGCCTTATTGCTTTTCTGTCTGGACAATCAGTCCATTGATGTTAGTGGGGTGTTAAAGTCCCTTACTATTATGGTATTATTATCAATCCAATTTTATGTCTGTTGGTATTTTCTTTATATATTTAGGTGCTGTTGTAATAGGTGCATATATGTTTATGGGTGTAGTATCCTCTTTTTGTATTGATCCCTTTATCATTATATAATACCCTTCTTTGTCTTTTGTTTTAACCTTAGTTTTAAAGTTTATTTTGTCTGATAGGAGTATTGCCACCCCCGCTTTCTTGTCTTGTCCATTTGCAGGAAATATATTTTTCAATCCCCTCACTTTCAGTCTATGTGTGTCTTTATCTCTGAAGTGAATTTCCTGTAGACAGCATATAGAAGCATCTTTTTTTTTTTTTAAATCCAATCAGTCACCCTATGTCTTTTGATCAGAGCATTTAGTCCCTTGACATTTAAAATAATTATTGATAAGTATGAACTTATAGCCATTTCATTACTTGTTTTTAGTTGTTTTTGTAGTTCTTCTCTGTTTATATTTCTTCTTTTTGTTTCTTCCCTTGTGGTTTGATGATTTCTTTAGTAGTATGCTTGGGTTCCTTTCTTTTTAGTTTTTGTGTATATATTATAGGTTTTTGATTTGTGGTTACCATGGGCTTCGTATATATTGACCCATAACTTTGTCTACTTGTTTTAAACTGGTAATCATTTAATTTCAAACAGATTCAAAAGATCTACACTTTTTTACTCCCCTCTTCTATGTTTTGTGTTTTTAATGTCAAATTTTACATCTTCTTGCTTATCACTTAACTGTTTATTATAGTTATAGTTCCTTTTACAATTTTTGTCTTTAGTCTATGCACTGGCTTATTTAAGTGGTTGATAAATAAGTATATATTGGACTTTCCTATTGGGATTGTCCCTTTCCTATAGACTCTTACTTCTTTTCCACTTAGAGAAGACCCTTTAACATTTCTTTTAAGGTAGGTTTAATATTGATGAACTTTAAAAAAATTTTTGTTTGTTGAGAATTTCTATGTCTCTCCTTCTATTCAGTTGATAATCCCACTGGATAGAGTATCCTAGGTTGCAGGTTTTCTAGGTTTTCTCTCTCAGCACTTTGAATATACCATGCTACTCTCATCTAGAATGCAAAGTTTCTGTAAAGAAATCAAATGATTGACTTATGGGGATTCCCTTGTATATGAGTATTTCTATTTCTCTTGCTCTCTTTAGAATTTTCTCCTTATTTTACCATTTGCCATTTTAATTATGAAATGTCTTGGTGTGGATTTCTTTGGGTTCATCTTGTTTGGGACCCTCTGTCCTTCCTGTAATGAGATATCTGTTTCTTTCTTCAGGTTTGGAAATTTTTCAGCCATAATTTCCTCAAATACTTTTTTGATCCCCTTCTCTCTCTCTTCTCATTCTGGGACCCCTATAATGTGAATGTTCATATGCTTAATGTTATTCCAGAGACCTCTTAAATTGTTTTCATTTTTAAAGCTTGCTTTTCTTTTTGCTGTTATGATTGGGTGATTTCCATTATTCTATCTTTTGGATCACTTATATCACTTATGTATTCTCTGTCACTTAGTCTTTTATTCATCTTTGTCCTTCTAGTGTGTTTTTTATTTTAGCTATTTAATTCTTCATTTCTAATTGGGTCTTTTTAGTATTTTCTAGTTTTATTGAAGTGTTTATTATGTATACCAATTCTTTTTCCTAATTAAGTTAATATTTTTATTACCAGTGCTTTGAATTCTGGTAAATTCCTTATTTATACTTTACTATTTATTTTTTTCAGGAGTTTTCTCTTGCTCTTCAGTTGAGAGTAGTTCCTCTGCCTTTTCATTTTGCTTAGCTTTCTCTGCCTCTATGAATTTAGGTGAAACAGTTACCTATTGTGGTATTGAAGGGGTGATATTATGTGGGAACATCCCTATACAAAGTTTGTGTGCCCAGTGCTTTTGATGGGAGAGATAGATTTGATATGGTTACAGGTCACATCTTTCCTCAGGGTTTGCTGATAGCTATCACCTTAAAAAGGGGTGGTGCCAGAGATATAGGGGCTAGAGCTGTCACCTGGTGTGATGCGGGCCTTCCCCTCTGCTCAGCGACCTTCACTGGTCAGACCTAGGGTCAGACCTAAGGTCTAATCCCAAGTTGATGGAGCAGAAGCCCTGAGGTTCAGGGCTGAGTTGGCTCTGTTCCCTTTAAGTGTGCATTTTTTTCTCTCCCTGCATGGAACACTTGTCCCATTGCAAGGGAGTAAGGAAGCAAGTGGGGCTTGTGTGGGATCTCTGCTCATTTTGGTTGCAGAGTTTCAATGAACTACCTGTGCCAGCACCTGTGGCTCTGCTCAGACACACCCTCAAGTACAAGTTTCCTTTGTTCCTCATAGTCAATTGTTGTCAGTGACCTCTGCTGCCCCCACCCTGTTGTGGAAAATCTTTGCAGGGCAGATGAGACATTTGTGGCTTCTTGGCAAGTGTTGGGGGTGAGCTGTGGTGAGGCTGCCACCATCAGAGTTCTAGGCTGTTTTTGAGGAGCTGCTTGACTAGGTGCCAACAATGGCTGCCACCAGCACACCTTCCCCAGGGACCTGGTCACCTCTGTATCTCACAGTCCAGTCTTTTCCCTGGTCATGCTCACCCCACATCCAGTGCTGCACTGTGACAGAGAGTGAGCAGGGTTGGACCATTTGTTAGGATTGTGCTGGGATGTTTAATGAGACAGTTGCAGGAAACCCAACAGACCTCTCTCAGCTCTTCCTTGGGGGCAGTCCTGCACAGACACACTCCTCTGAGTGGAGTTCAAGCTTCCCACAGTCCTTCTATTAGTCCCAGAAGTCCTCCAACCAGCCAAGGAGGCTTGCCTCCTCTTCACAGGATCCCAGGATGGGGACATCCAATCTGTGGCTTAAACTGCTCACTCCCAAGGCTGGGGTCCTCTTGTGTAATCTCACTTTTCCTTTGAGTCCCCTCCCAGGGGCACATGTCACAACCTGATTTTCTTCCCTTCCTCCCTAAGTACGTGTGTATCTTTCTTGCAGCCTTGGTTGTAAAGGAGTGTGTCTTCCAGTTTCCAGTTAGTTTTCAGTGAGAATTGTTCCCATGTAGATGTATTTTTGATGTGTTCATTGGAGGAGGTAATCTCTGAGTCCTCTTACTCTGCAACCTTGATCCAAATCTCAGCATGATGTCATAATGTGTTCTTTTTGTAAGGTCTTTATTTCTTCTAGGTCAATTTTTTTTTTTTTTTTGGTCTAAAATGTATTGAATATTCTTTGACTTTGGGGTTTCCATGTAATTTTAGTTTAACTTGTCAAGTCAATGATAATTTTATTGGAATGTTGGTTGGAATGACAATGACTCTTCATATAAATTGAGAAATATTGACTTTATAATTTAGTACAATATCTATAAAAATATAATTATTTTGTACCTCAATATCTTTGAATTAAAATTTTAATAATTTTCTTCTTTTTACTTTTGCAAATTTTTTCTCATGGAAGTACCTTATGTTCTTTGTTGTTATTTTAAATTATGACATATAATACTATAAATTCTATGAACTGCATTTTCTATCACTAGTATAAATAGTGTATTTTGTTTACAGATCTTATCTTACAGATAGTAACAGTAGTCATATCTCTTGATTCCAAAAAAATTTATAGATTATTTGGAGTTTTCCAAATAGACAATTTTAGCATCTGCCTATAATAACAATTTTGTTTTTTCATTCTAATTTTTACCTTTTTTTTGTTTGTTTGTTTAAGTTGTCAAACTCTGCTGAATAGAATTGTATACTTTGAAGAGAAGTGATAGGAGTGTGATTTTATTAGGATTATACTTGCTTTTCTTGGTTAGTACTTTTTAAAATAATAATTTATGCATTCAACTGAAAAAATAGTATGTTTATATTCATTTGAATTACTAAAATATATGGATTTATTTCTATTGTATGATTTGGGGGTTATCATATTTTGGCTTCTTTTTCTATATCTTTTAAATTAGGTTTTTATTGTTGTTATTTGCCCAGTTCCCATTTTTCTCTTTTAGGGTTTTGAAAGATATGTGTTTTATTTCTATACTTTTCCATTAACTTTTAACATGCCTACTTAAACATTTAAAGTTAGGTAATATTTTTGCATTAATTTGAAATACACTATGCTGTAATTCTGATCACCCCTATTATTGTTATTCACCTTTCAATTTTATCTCTTTTTTATTCTATAAATCAAATATTATTATTGATATATACAGTAAAAGTTTGCTTATGTTTAACTTCATGTTTACAAAAATTTTTTAAAAATTTATTCATCCTTTTTGCTTCCCAGAACTTTATTTTTGAAGTATATTCTTAGGAAACTTTATTAGTGAGAGCTTCTTGATAGTAATCCTTTTGTTGTTTATATATATATATATATGTATATATATAAATTGTTTTTATTTCACAATCACTCTTCTAAAATAATTTACTTGGCATAAGGATTCTAGTTTGACATTTTCTCATACGACATTGAAGAAATTGCCTCTGGTTTCTGCTGTTGCTGTTGAGATGGCTGTAACTGTCAATGTAGTTCTTTTGAAGTAGTCTATCCTTTTATTCACCCTATATCTACTTTAAGACTCTTCTCTATGTGTTGTTTTGCAGCAAGGCTGCAAATGGTCTGAGTTTATTTTTATTTTCTGTTTGGATTTCTTAGCTTTCCAGAAATGAAGAATCTTTGCCATTGAATCTACTCTGAATAATTCTCAGCCATTTCTCTCTCAGCATATTTTCTCCCTGCTCCACTCTCTATTCCATGATCTCATTCAAGAATTCTGAAATATGTTCATATTTTTATCTTGAGTTGTGTCTAGTCTATTAATATTTCCTTAGAATTTTAATTTTTGTTTCTATAGTTTTTATTTTAAAAAGTCCTGATCATTGGTTTTTGCTTGGATGTTGCATTCTCTTTTCTATTTCCTTAAGCCATACTTATTTTAACATTTTCTACCTGATCATTTTATTAGGTGAATTAGGTGGGGGATTGGTTCATTTATTTGAATTATCTGCTATTTCTTACTTTTCTTGACTGGCACTTGTTAGGTTTTATATTTTCTTTTAAGTGTGTGTCCTATTGTGTTACAGTTCCATTAATGAGTACTCCCTGACTCCACAGTCTTGTTGTAGAGGGCCTTATTCCATGGAGAATTTGTGTTGTGCATTTGCCACTCATCTAACCAGATGTTTATAATTTAAATTCTTTCTTTTTAAAATAGAATTATTTTGAAGGATTCAGGCTACACAGATAATCTGATTTTTGTTTCCCAAACTCTGTCAACATACTATGTTTCTAGTCTCAAAGGAGGCATTTTTCTTCTCCTTCTACAAAACTAAGATGGAGAAAGAAAATTTTCTCTTCAGTCTGGAATTGTTGGGTAAATTTTTCCATATCCCACCTTTATATGGAGTGTTTTCCATTGTGACTTTGTACTCTACATGGGGCACAGAATATTTAGACCTTCCAGGTTTCTGGATATCCTCAGGATATTTTGTCAGAGGCATTGTTGGCTTTTATCCTCTGTTCTTGTATTCCCAGCCTTAGAGAAATCCTATTACATTTTTGGGGTCTTATCCAATCATTTACAATGACTTTATTTTATGTAGCAAGTTTATCTGTGTTTCAGCTAAAAAAATTTTAGGATATCTAACCCCCATGTATCCTAATATGGAAGTTCATTGTGTCTCTTTATAGTTTGATTATATTTAACATGGATAGCTTTGTTCAGATCTTATATTGGCTATGATATACTAACAATTAGTTCTTATAACTCATTTACTTTATTCAGACTCTATATCAAGAGGTCCACTTTGAAGAAGGAATGTTGAAACTCTAGTTTGAAGACAGGCTGCTGGGTTGACTGAGAACAACTATACTGGGGAAGAAGAGGACTTAGTTGAAGCACATATATAAGTTAGTAGAGAAAGTTGACCTTGCTGTCTCACATACTTTTAAAAAAATATTTATTTATTTGGCTGCACCGGGTCTTAGTTGCAGCATGCAGATCTTTTAGTTGCGATATGCAGGATCTTCATTGTGGCATGTGGGATCTTTAGTTGTGGCATAATTTTTAAACATCTGGCACCAGATTTCATTCAACCATTTGGAGAGTGAATCCTGTTTCAATGTGAAGATCCTTTGGGTTTTGGATACATTCTCACTTTAGCATGGAACTTTTGATTTTATTCTTCATTAGGAGGGGATAAACTTAGTATAACATTTTCTTCATTTTAATGAACATTTTGTTTTAGAATAGTTTTAGATGTGCAGAAAAGTTGCAAGTGTAGTATAGATAGTTTTCATATGCTCCACAACCAACTTCCTCTCTTGTTAACATCTTGCATTAGTAAGGAGAATTTGTCACAAAAAATTCACCAATACAGATTAAGTAAAGTCCACATTTCATTAAAATTTCCTTACCTTTTACCAAATGTCTCCTGTTCCAGGTTCCTATCCCATCACATTTATTCTTTCCTGTCACCTTAGGATCCTAGTTGTTATGACAGTTTCTTAGGCTTTTTCTTATTTTTAATGACTTTGACAATTTTGAGAAGCACTAGTAAGGTATTTTGTAGAATATTCCTCATTTGGGATTTTCCTTATCCTTTTC
This sequence comes from Delphinus delphis, assembly GCF_949987515.2. Taxonomy (NCBI): domain Eukaryota; kingdom Metazoa; phylum Chordata; class Mammalia; order Artiodactyla; family Delphinidae; genus Delphinus; species Delphinus delphis. The sequence continues at coordinate 57,755,743 of NC_082684.1, read as the reverse complement.
TCATGATTATATGTATTGGGTTATAGATTTGGGGGGAGGATCCCACAGAGATAAAGTGCCCTTCTCATTGCATCAAATCATGATATGTACTTATTGTGACTTATCTTTTCCCCCTTTCCCATAATATACACTTTCACTGGAAATTACTATGCACAGTCCACACATAAGGAGTGGGAAATTATGATTCACCTTTTTGAGTTCAGAGTATCTACATAAAATATTTGGAATTTCTCTGCACAGGATTTCTGTTTATTCTCCACATTAATTTTATTTAATTATTTAGTGTGACTCATATATACTTATTATATATATTAGGTACTTTAAATTTTTTTTCATTTTTTGAAATCATTGACCATTGGGGGATGTCTGCTGTATCTTCTGTACCCATCATATTTGTGTGTGTTTAGCACTTTCAGATACTGAAAGATACTACAGGCTTATCTTGTTTATTTCCTGCCCCAGTCCTAAAACCAGTTATTTCTCCAAGAAGCCCTGGTTTCTTTTCTTGGAGAATTGTATTAAGACTACTAGTGTGTTATTAGTTTTAGGCCCTCTCAGCTGCCAAGGCAAATATATATATGTGTGTATACTAACCTTTGTATATACACATATCTATAAGTACTTCTATATGTAACCATCTGTATCTATGTTAAGCTAAACATGAATTCATATGGAACTTCAACTGATTTTAGCTCATTACCACATCGATGGTTCTAGCCTTCTCCTCTTCCTTGTCTGTATCCTTGCACTTCTACACTGAGCAACCTGGTTTCAATCATATGCCATTTATTTACTTAAATTTTAAATTCCAGGATACATGTACAGTGGTTTCAGAATTGGTAATTGTTCTCCCATGGGGCACAACTTTATCAGTTAGAGTGTTTATGTACAGTTCCTTTCGCCTTTGGTCTTACTATTACTGCTTATTTCTAAAAGTACATGGGTCAATACATTTTCCCCCTACCCCTTCAGTGAAATTATTTCATTCATTTGTAATATGGTTAGTTGTTTTTGTAACATTCTGTATTCTGTCTTGGAATTCCCTGCTTCTCTGTGCTTTCCTAAATGATTTAAAAAATATTTTCATATATATGGTTTTATTCTTTGTGTTGTAAGGTTCTGTGTGTTTTGACAATGGCATAGTGTCAGTATTCATGATTATAGTATCATAAATGGTTTCACTGCTCTGAAATATTCTCTGTACTTCACCTATTCAAACCTCCTCCCTCTTCCCAAAGCCCTAGCAATCACTTACCATTTCTACAGTTTTGTTTTCCAGAATGTCAGCTAAATGGAGTGCTACAGTATGTAGCCTTTTCAAACTAATTTCACTTAGCAACAAGCATTTAAGAAACTGGATAATTTGTAGAGACGTGGATGGACCTAGAGACTGTCATACAGAGTGAAGGAAGTCAGAAAGAGAAAAACAAATATTGTATATTAACACATATATGTGGAATCTAGAAAAATGGTACAGATGAACTGGTTTGCAAGGCAGAAATAGAGACACAGATGTAGAGAACAAATGTATGGATACCAAAGGGGAAAGGAGGGTGGAATGAATTGGAAGATTGGGATTGACATATATACACTATTGATACTGTGTATAAAATAGATAATTAATGTGAACCTACTGTATAGCACAGGGAACTCTACTCAGTGCTCTGTGGTGAACTAAATGGGAATGAAATCCAAAAAAGAGGGGATATATGTATACGTATAGCTGATCCACTTTGCTGTACAGTAGAAACTAACACAAGATTGTAAAGCAACTGCACTCTAATAAAAATTAATTTAAAAAAAGAATCATCTGTGTATTTTTATGGATTGATAACTCATTCCTTTTTCACTGAATAGTTTCCTATTGTATGGATTATACCACGTTCGTGTAAGGATCCACCTCTTAAAAAGTGTTTGCCTCAAATTTTTGGCAATTATGAATAAATGTGCTCTAAATATTTATGTACATGTTTTTCGGTGGACATAGATTTTTCAAACCAGTTAAATAAATGCCTATGAGCACAATCACTGGATGACATTATAAGACTATATTTAGCTTTGTAATAAACTGCTAAACTATATCTAAAGTGGCTGTATCATTCTGCATCTCCATCAACAATGAATGAGTTTCTGTAGCTCTGCATACTTGTTAGCAATTGGTATTATCAGATTTTTGAAATTCAGCCATTGTAATAGATGTGTAGTCATATCTCATTGTTGTTTCATTTTGTAATGTCAATGACAAATTAAGTATCTTTTCATATGTTTATTTGCCACCTGCTTATCTTATTTGTTGAGGTTATTTGTTTGGATTTTCTGCCCACTTTTAACTGGATTTTTGCTTTTTATTAAACTGTAGTTGATTTACAATATTGTGTTTCAGGTGTACAGCAAAGTGATTCAGTTTTATATATATATACACACACACACACATATATAAACACATATATATGTATATGTAAGTGATGGCATATAATATTTGTCTTTCTCTGACTTAATTTAGTATGATATTCTCTAGGTCTATCCATGTTGCTGAAGATGGCAATATTTCATTCCTTTTTTTTTTTTTAACATCTTTATTGGAGTATAATTGCTTTACAATGGTATGTTAGTTTCAGCTTCACAACAAAATGAATCAGTTATATATATACATATATTCCCATATCTCTTCCCGCTTGCATCTCCCACCCTCCCACCCTCCCTATCCCACCCCTCCAGGCAGTCACAAAGCACCGAGCTGATCTCCCTGTGCTATGCGGCTGCTTCCCACTAGCTATCTACCTTACGTTTGGTAGTGTATATATGTCCATGCCTCTTTATCGCTTTGTCACCGTTTACCCTTCCCCCTCCCCATAGTCTCAAGTCCATTCTCTAGTAAGTCTGTGTCTTTATTCCTGTTTCACCCCTAGGTTTTTCATGACTTTTTTTTTTTTTTAAATTCCATATATATGTGTTAGCATACGGTATTTGTCTCTCTCTTTCTGACTTACTTCACTCTGTATGACAGACTCTAGGTCTATCCACCTCATTACAAATAGCTCAAATTCGTCTCTTTTTATGGCTGAGTAATATTCCATTGTATATATGTGCCACATCTTCTTTATCCATTCATCCGATGATGGACACTTAGGTTGTTTCCATCTCTGGGCTATTGTAAATAGAGCTGCAATGAACATTTTGGTACATGACTCTTTTTGAATTATGGTTTTCTCAGGGTATATGCCCAGTAGTGGGATTGCTGGGACATATGGTAGTTCTATTTGTAGCTTTTTAAGGAACCTCCATACTGTTCTCCACAGTGGCTGTATCAATTTACATTCCCACCAACAGTGTAAGAGGGTTCCCTTTCTCCACACCCTCTCCAGCATTTATTGTTTCTAGATTTTTTGATGATGGCCATTCTGACTGGTGTGAGATGATATCTCATTGTAGTTTTGATTTGCATTTCTCTAATAATTAGTGATGTTGAGCATTCTTTCGTGTGTTTGTTGGCACTCTGTATATCTTCTTTGGAGAAATGTCTATTTAGGTCTTCTGCCCATTTTTGGATTGGGTTGTTTGTTTTTCTGTTATTAAGCTGCATGAGCTGCTTATAAATTTTGGAGATTAATCCTTTGTCAGTTGCTTCATTTGCAAATATTTTCTCCCATTCTGAGGGTTGTCTTTTGGTCTTCTTTATGGTTTCCTTTGCTGCACAAAAGCTTTTAAGTTTCATTAGGTCCCATTTGTTTACTCTTGTTTTTATTTCCATTTCTCTAGGAGGTGGGTCAAAAAGGACCTTGCTGTGATTTATGTCATAGAGTGTTCTGCCTATGTTTTCCTCTAAGAGTTTGATAGTTTCTGGCCTTACATTTAGGTCTTTAATCCATTTTGAGCTTATTTTTGTGTATGGTGTTAGGGAGTGATCTAATCTCATACTCTTACATGTAGCTGTCCAGTTTTCCCAGCACCACTTATCGAATAGGCTGTCCTTTCTCCACTGTACATTTCTGCCTCCTTTGTCAAAGATAAGGTGACCATATGTGCGTGGGTTTATCTCTGGGCTTTCTATCCTGTTCCATTGATCTATCTTTCTGTTTTTGTGCCAGTACCATACCGTCTTGATAACTGTAGCTTTGTAGTATAGTCTGAAGTCAGGGAGCCTGATTCCTCCAGTTCCTTCTTTCGTTCTCAAGATTGCTTTGGCTATTCGGGGTCTTTTGTGTTTCCATACAAATTGCAAAATTTTTTGTTCTAGTTCTGTGAAAAATGCCAGTGGTAGTTTGATAGGGATTGCATTGAATCCATAGATTGCTTTGGGTAGTAGAGTCATTTTCACAATGTTGATTCTTCCAATCCAAGAACATGGTATATCTCTCCATCTATTTGTATCATCTTTAATTTCTTTCATCAGTGTCTTATAATTTTCTGCATATAGATCTTTTGTCTCCTTAGGTAGGTTTATTCCTAGATATTTTATTCTTTTTGTTGCAATGGTAAATGGGAATGTTTTCTTGATTTCTCTTTCAGATTTTTCATCATTAGTATATAGGAATGCCAGAGATTTCTGTGCATTAATTTTGTATCCTGCCACTTTACCAAATTCATTGATTAGCTCTAGTAGTTTTCTGGTAGCATCTTTAGGGTTCTCTATGTATAGGATCATGTCATCTGCAAACAGTGACAGCTTTACTTCTTCTTTTCCGATTTGGATTCCTTTTATTTCCTTTTCTTCTCTGATTGCTGTGGCTAAAACTTCCAAAACTATGTTGAATAAGAGTGGTGAGAGTGGGCAACCTTGTCTTGTTCCTGATCTTAGTGGAAATGCTTTCAGTTTTTCACCATTGAGGATGATGTTTGCTGTGGGCTTGTCATATATGGCCTTTATTATGTTGAGGAAAGTTCCCTCTATGCCTACTTTCTGCAGGGTTTTTATCATAAATGGGTGTTGAATTTTGTGAAAAGCTTTCTCTGCATCTATTGAGATGATCATATGGTTTTTCTCCTTCAGTTTGTTAATATGGTTTATCACATTGATAGATTTGCGTATATTGAAGAATCCTTGCATTCCTGGAATAAACCCCAGTTTATCATGGTGTATGATCCTTTTAATGTGCTGTTGGATTCTGTTGGCTAGTATTTTGTTGAGGATTTTTGCATCTATGTTCATCAGTGATATTGGCCTGTAGTTTTCTTTCTTTGTGACATCCTTGTCTGGTTTTGGTATCAAGGTGATGGTGGCCTCGTAGAAGGAATTTGAGAGTGTTCCTCCCTCTGCTATATTTTGGAAGAGTTTGAGAAGGATAGGTGTTAGCTCTTCTCTAAATGTTTGATAGAATTCGCCTGTGAAGCCATCTGGTCCTGGGCTTTTCTTTGTTGGAAGATTTTTAATCACAGTTTCAATTTCAGTGCTTGTGATTGGTCTGTTCATATTTTCTATTTCTTCCTGATTCAGTCTTGGCAGGTTGTGCATTTCTAAGAATTTGTCCATTTCTTCAGATTGTCCATTTTATTGGCATAGAGTTGCTTGTAGTAATCTCTCATGATCTCTTTTATTTCTGCAGTGTCAGTTGTTACCTCTCCTTTTTCATTTCTAATTCTATTGATTTGAGTCTTCTCCCTTTTTTTCTTGATCAGTCTGGCTAGTGGTTTATCTATTTTGTTTATCTTCTCAAAGAACCAGCTTTTAGTTTTATTGATCTTTGCTATTGTTTCCTTCATTTCTTTTTCATTTATTTCTGATCTGATTTTTATGATTTCTTTCCTTCTGCTAGCTTTGGGGTTTTTTTGTTCTTCTTTCTCTAATTGCTTGAGGTGCAAGGTTAGGTTGTTTATTCGAGATGTTTCCTGCTTCTTAAGGTGGGCTTGTATTGCTATAAACTTCCCCCTTAGAACTGCTTTTGCTGCATCCCACAGGTTTTGGGTCGTTGTGTCTCCATTGTCATTTGTTTCTAGGTATTTTTTGATTTCCTCTTTGATTTCTTCAGTGATCACTTCATTATTAAGTAGTGTATTGTTTAGCCTCCATGTGTTTGTATTTTTTACAGATCTTTTCCTGTAATTGATATCTAGTCTCATGGCGTTGTGGTCAGAAAAGATACTTGATACAATTTCAATTTTCTTAAATTTACCAAGGCTTGATTTGTGACCCAAGATATGATCTATCCTGGAGAATGTTCCATGAGCACTTGAGAAAAATGTGTATTCTGTTGTTTTTGGATGGAGTGTCCTATAAATATCAATTAACTCCATCTCGTTTAATGTATCATTTAAAACTTGTGTTTCCCTATTTATTTTCATTTTGGATGATCTGTCCATTGGTGAAAGTGGGGTGTTAAAGTCCCCTACTATGAATGTGTTACTGTTGATTTCCCCTTTTATGGTTGTCAGTATTTGCCTTATGTATTGAGGTGCACCTATGTTGGGTGCATAAATATTTACAATTGTTATATCTTCCTCTTGGATCGATCCCTTGATCATTATGTAGTGTCCTTCTTTGTCTCTTCTAATAGTCTTTGTTTTAAAGTCTATTTTGTCTGATATGAGAATTGCTACTCCAGCTTTCTTTTGGTTTCCATTTGCATGAAATACCTTTTTCCATCCCCTTACTTTCAGTCTGTATGTGTCTCTAGGTCTGAAGTGGGTCTCTTGTAGACAGCAAATATATGGGTCTTGTTTTTGTATCCATTCAGCCAATCTGTATCTTTTGGTGGGAGCATTTAGTCCATTTACATTTAAGGTAATTATCGATATGTGTGTTCCTATTCCCATTTTCTTAATTGTTTTGGGTTCGTTATTGTAGGTCCTTTCCTTCTTTTGTGTTTCTTGCCTAGAGAAGTTCCTTTAGCAGTTGTTGTAGAGCTGGTTTGGTGGTGCTGAAGTCTCTCAGCTTTTGCTTGTCTGTAAAGGTTTTAATTTCTCCATCAAATCTGAATGAGATCCTTGCTGGGTAGAGTAATCTTGGTTGCAGGTTTTTCTCCTTCAACACTTTCAATATGTCCTGCCACTCCCTTCTGGCTTGCAGAGTTTCTGCTGAAGATCAGCTGTTAACCTTATGGGGATTCCCTTTTGTGTTATTTGTTGTTTTTCCCTTGCTGCTTTTAATATGTTTTCTTTGTATTTAATTTTTGACAGTTTGATTAATATGTGTCTTGGCGTATTTCTCCTTGGATTTATCCTGTATGGGACTCTCTGTGCTTCCTGGACTTGATTAACTATTTCCTTTCCCATATTAGGGAAGTTTTCAACTATAATCTCTTCAAATATTTTCTCAGTCCCTTTCTTTTTCTCTTCTTCTTCTGGAACCCCTATAATTCGAATGTTGGTGCGTTTAATGTTGTCCCAGAGGTCTCTGAGACTGTCCTCAGTTCTTTTCATTCTTTTTTCTTTATTCTGCTCTGCAGTAGTTATTTCCACTATTTTATCTTCCAGGTCACTTATCCGTTCTTCTGCCTCAGTTATTCTGCTATTGATCCCATCTAGAGTACTTTTAATTTCATTTATTGTGTTGTTCATCGTTGCTTGCTTCATCTTTAGTTCTTCTAGGTCCTTGTTAACTGATTCTTGCAATTTGTCCATTCTATCTCCAAGATTTTGGATTAACCTTACTATCATTATTCTGAATTCTTTTTCAGGTAGACTGCCTATTTCCTCTTCATTTGTTAGGTCTGGTGAGTTTTTATCTTGCTCCTTCATCTGCTGTGTGTTTTTCTGTCTTTTCATTTTGCTTATCTTACTGTGTTTGGGGTCTCCTTTTTTGCAGGCTGAAGGTTCGTAGTTCCTGTTGTTTTTTGTGTCTGTCCCCAGTGGCTAGGGTTGGTTCAGTGGGTTGTGTAGGCTTCCTGGTGGAGGGTACTAGTGCCTGTGTTCTGGTGGATGAGGCTGGATCTTGTCTTTCTGGTGGGCAGGTCCACGTCTGGTGGTGTGTTTTGGGGTGTCTGTAGACTTATTATGATTTTGGGCAGCCTCTCTGCTAATGGGTGGGGTTGTGTTCCTGTCCTGCTAGTTGTTTGGCATAGGATGTCCAGCACTGTAGCTTGCTGGTCGTTGAGTGAAGCTGGGTGCTGGCGTTGAGATGGAGATCTCTCGGAGATTTTTGCTGTTTGATGTTATGTGCAGCTGGGAGGCTTCTTGTGGACCAGTGTCCTGAAGTTGGCTCTCCCACCTCAGAGGCACAGCACTGACTCCTGGCTGCAGCACCAAGAGCCTTTCATCCACAGGGCTCCTTAATTTGGGATGATTCGTTGTCTCTTCAGGTATTCCACAGATGCAGGGTATATCAAGTTGATTGTGGAGCTTTAATCCGCTGCTTCTGAGGCTGCTGGGAGAGATTTCCCTTTCTCTTCTTTGTTCTCACAGTTCCCAGGGGCTCAGCTTTGGATTTGGCCCCGCCCGTGCGTGTAGGTCACCGGAGGGCGTCTGTTCTTTGCTCAGACAGGACGGGGTTAAAGGAGCCGCTGATTCAGAGGCTCTGGCTCACCCAGGCCGGGGGGTAGGGAGGGTCACGGAGTGCGGGGCGGGCCTGCAGCGGCAGAGGCCGGCGTGACGTTGCAGCCTGAGGCGTGCCGTGCGTTCTCCCGGGGGAGCCATCCCTGGATCCCGGGACCCTGGCAGTGGCGGGCTGCACAGGCTCCCCGGAAGGGCGTGTGGCTAGTGACCTGCGTTCGCACACAGGCCTCCTGGCGGCGGCAGCAGCGGCCCTAGCGTCCCATGTCCGTCTCTGGGCCCCGCACTCTTAGCCGCGGCTCGCGCCCGTCCCTGGAGCTCTCTCAAGCAGCGTTCTTAATCCCCTCTCCTCGTGCACCAGGAAACAAAGAGGGACGTAAAAGTCTCTTGCCTCTTCGGCAGGTCCAGACCCCTCCCCGGACTCTCTCCCGGCCAGCCGCGGCGCACCAACGCCCCGCAGGCTGTGTTTACGCCGCCAACCTCAGTCCTCTCCCGGCGCTCCGACAAAAGCCGGAGCCTCAGCTCCCAGTCCCGCCCGCCCCGGCGGGCGAGCAGACAAGCCTCTCGGCTGGTGAGTGCCGGTCGGCCCGATCCTCTGCGCTGGAATCTGTCCGCTTTGCCCTCCGCACCCCTGTTGCTGTGCTCTCCTCCGCAGCCCCCAAGCTCCCCCACTCCGCCTCCCGAAGTCTCCACCCGCGAAGGGGCTTCCTAGTGTGTGGACACTTTTCCTCCTTCACAGCTCTCTCCCGCTGGTGCAGGACCCGTCCCTATCCTTTTGTCTCTGTTTAGTTTTTTCTTTTGCCCTAACCAGGTACGTGGGGGGTTCCCTTGCCTTTTGGGAGGTCTGAGGTCTTCTGCCAGCGTTCAGTAGGTGCTCGGTAGGAGTTGTTCCACGCGTAGATGTATTTCTGGTGTATCTGTGGAGAGGAAGGTGATCTCCGCATCTTACTCTTCCGCCATCTGTCAAGAACCCCCATTCCTTTTTATGGCTGAGTAATATTCTATTGTATATATGTCCAACATCCTCTTTATCCATTCATCTGTCGATGGACACTTAGGTTGTTTCCATGTTTTGGTTATTGTAAATAGTGCTGCTATAACCATTGGGGTGCATGAATCTTTTGGAATTAGGGTTTTAATCTTTTCCAGTTACATGCCAGGAGTGGGATTGCTGGGTCATATTGTAGCTCCATTGTTAGTTTTTTTAAGGAACCTCCATACTATTTTCCATAGCAGCTGTACCAATTCACATTTCCACCAACAGTGTAGAAGGGTTCATTTTTCTCCATACCCTGGTGTTTTGTTTTCTTATTGTTGAGTTTTAAGGAGTTCATTATATATTTTGGATGCAAATTATCTATCAGATATGTGATTTTAAAACATTTCCCAGTCTATGATACCCAAGTTCATTTATAAAATCAATGAAATCCCAATCAAAACCCCAGCAAGATATTTTACAGGTAGTCCTTTACTCGTTCCGCTTTCTAAATCCTAACTAGTAGGACAGCAACCAATCTCCTTTTTTACATTAGAATCTTTGTAATAATTTACTATATCTAATCTTTCTTACCCCATGTAATCAACAACAGTTACAACCTGTCTCACATATCTTCTCCCTTTCACTTGCATTGCTGCTGCCCTAAGCCAGACCCCTAGTTTTTCTTAATTTATCTTTTGTAAAGTGTTCTACTAAAGTACAGGGTGGCAGAATATACCACCTCAAAATATGTCCCTTTGGCATAAAGATTATTTTGAGCTAAAAGCATATGAAAAACAGCAGGTATTAGAAAAGCATTCTGACCTCCCCTTTTCTTCCTGAAAGCAGGAGATAAAACTCCCATGTGAAAAATGTCCTCCCTCTAGAGGATGAAAGAAACATTCTTATCAGCAGAGACAGGGTGTAGAGGCCAAGAGAATTCTGTACAATCAGATCTTGTTAAAATAACTCTTATCTTCCTTTAGCCACCCCATATATTTTGGTTACTTTTCAACAATTGCCTCTCTTTATTCAACCTTTGTAAAGGCATATAGGTTTGCCACTTCTTTGGAACTTCATTTCCTTGTGAAGGATCCTGTGTCACCAAAAACTTATGTTAAATAAATTTGTATACATTTTTCCTATTAATCTGTTTTATGTCAATTTAATTCTCAGACGCAGCTGAAGACCCTAAGAGAGTAGAGGTAAAATTTTGCAAAAGTAATGGTTTCCTAAGACAACTTGCTGTTAACATCTCTGTTATATCTCTAGCCCATCCATCATACAGCTGGAGTATGATTTTATTTCTCAGAGAAAAAAAGGAAAATCCTCTTTATTGGTATAGTTAAATTCAAATGAATTATAATGACTTTTATGGTTTTTGATTATTTAGGATTCACTGACCTAAACTGTCTGCATGTGCCTCTGTATCCCCCAATCACTAGTCATTAGTCTATACCGTCATGTCCTAAAACACTATGAGCTTTCTCTTAGCCATATCTTTGCCTATGCTCCCTTTTAAGCCTGTAATAGAAGTTTCATTTTATCTCTGAAAATATCCTTCTAACTGATCTCCATTTTATAGTTGTATCTGATCAAATGAAGAATAGAGATGTCAATGAATATAAGGTTAACAATATGAAGAGATGTCAGTTTCATTGCCAATGGTGTAATAAATAGGCATTATCTTGGATTATCACTGCACATTTAGAGTTTATAGTATTTTAATGAAGAATGAAGAAAGAGAATTGAGTGTAACATCTTGAAATAGGTTCATAAGGACAACAACATTAAAGACTGACATTAAATACATTTATATCTTTGCACAGAACAAATATTAAGATGTAATATCATGCTTAAATATAGTGTACTTTGAATTTCATGCTTAAATATAGTATACTTTGGTTTAATAAGTTGAATAAGTACATAAAATGTTGAATCTGTTACAAAGGTACATATATGTGGGTACATAAAGAAAAAATTAAATTAACTTCAAGAAAAAACTATTTAAAACATAAAGGAAATATTTTGAAAGTATCACTTCTCAAACAAATGAAAGGTATCCAAAGAGATCTTTCCTCTGAAGAGCTATAAGATAAGATCTTTAAAGAAGCCAAACAGATGGATGGTTTAATTCCAATTTTCTTGGTAAATAGGACAAAAAATGACAACTCGAGGGCTTTTTCCACTTCTGTGAATGTTTGCTAAACTTCATTTTATTGTGATATCTGATGATATTTGCAAATATTAGAAGGGCTAGGCAACAACTGAAAAGATATGTGTGTGTTTACACATTCACATACACACTATTGACCAGTCCACTTGAACAAATTATAAGCTCTAAGTAAGCCAAAAATATTATTCTTAGAAATAAGAAGGGGGTCTTCCATGATCTGGTAAAACATTAATTGGGTGTATTCAATTTCATAATATTTTACTACTACACTGGCATACCACTCCCTTTGTAAAGAAAAAAACATAGATGAAGACATTTTCTAGTTAACAGGAAAATTAAGTAATCACTTGTATCTGGAATCCCCATGATAGCTTTTCATCCCACATTCACAGTCCAGTTTTCTGCTCTGGGACAGAAGTTCCACAGGAAAGGAAAAAGCCAGTCAAGTCACCTGGACTTATATAACCACTTGACTAAAGCACTTTTATGGTATAGAATATATACCATATATACCATGCTTCTTTCTTTAAAGAAGCATGTTCACTTCTTTAAAGAAAATTGTATACTCTTTTTTTTTTTCTGTGGTACGCGGTCCTCTCACTGTTGCGGCCTCTCCCGTTGCGGAGCACAGGCTCCAGGCGCGCAGGCTCAGCGGCCATGGCTCACAGGCCCAGCTGCTCCGCGGCATGTGGGATCTTCCCGGACTGGGGCACGAACCCGTGTCCCCTGCATCGGCAGGCGGACTCTCAACCACTGCGCCATCAGGGAAGCCCTATACTCTTCATTAAGGTAAATTATGACAAATAATATTTGACTGGCTGAAGCTTCATAGATTTGTTTAGCCACATGGTGCTAACCTCCTCCTAGAGGAGCTAGATGATATCCTGGTCCAAACATGATTCAGAAGGTGAGGAATTCGCAATGATTTTTGAGCTCTAGCATAGTCAAACTTTACTAAAATCTCTCCTAGTCTTCCTTCTCATTCCAAATATACCTACCATGCATGGAAAATAGAATATAGAAATGGCAGAAATGTTACGTTCTCAAGACAAATGATAGCAACACTGATTAATTTGTGTAATGATATCTCCTTCCTTTACACCTTTTTAGCTAGAGTACCCCATTTGAAAAACACATCTCCTGTCTAGACTTTAGACTCAGTGCCAGAGTCACACTTTAAACATGACTCTAGAGATGAGGATAAAGCATATATCCTTACATTATTTGAAATAAAAATGTGGGTTTTTCAAGACTTGTTAGAGGATCCAATATGTGCAATAAAACCTGAATTCTCTGGAATTTTTGGATGATTGCCAAACATCACAAAAATGCCAGAGATATGGAAAAAGGGTGGGAAGGGAACTCTCAAGATAAAAACAATATTGCAAGATTTAAAAATGCTGGCAACGTGTTTTCCTTCATGATTGAAAGTTTTTTTTTTTTTTTTAACAAATTCTTCAATGTATAAAATTAAGGATAGCAGAAGTGGAAATTCATATTAGACAAAAGTGAATTGATTTGCCTTAAGTATCTTAGTTTCAGAAAAAGAAAAGTCTCCAAACAACCAATCTCATGCTCAGTTCAATCTCTCATGCTTGGAGTAGGTGATCTGACATGTAACTCAGGGTCATTGAAACTTTCAGAGTAGATATCTTATGAAACAATTTTAATGAAATGAGCTCCAAGCTGTGTAATATCATTTTCTTTTGATCTTTAATTCATCTATTTCACTTTCTCCTGAGTTGATTTAAAGTAAAACTTTAATAGTTAGTTGCAAGCTCTTTGCGATAACTCTTCAATACCCAATTTTGTACCCTCTGGAACATATTGCCTTGCCTAAGAAGGAGCATAAATAAGTAGAGATGCAGATGAAATTTGATCGGCCTTGGATGATAACTGCAGAATTCATAGTGACCATAAATGTTTTCTGATTCCCATATAATAATATTAGAAGGGGACAGAGATTCCTAAAAATAGAAATACTGTACAAATTACAGATATGTCTCACATGAGCTTAGATACTTCATATATAAAATCCACTATCTGATTGTAAATTGCTGCTGTCATTGAGATTAACCAAATTTCTGTCATTTAAATTTTTCTATTTATATAGTAATACTTTATGATACAAATGAGTAAGAGTGATATATAAAATATTATTATATATTATATTCTATATTATTATGTAATAACCTACATTACATAAATATATATGTATTTTTGACAAAAGTGTAATGTAAATTATTGTATATTAAAATAATCTTAGTCACTGTACTTAAAAATCCAAATACCTATTAATTTTGAAAAATAGTTTTCTAAATTAATGAAGGCTTTGCTCATAAAGAATGGTTAATTCCATTCAATCATTGAGTATAAAGTTATAAGATTTATAGAGTAGAATAGGAAAATAAGGTGTCAGAGAGTCCATGAATGCATGATACTATTAGGATTCACAATGATAAAGACAAACAGAACCTAAAATTATTGGGTAAATATATGTGATTATAACTAACATAAAGAAGAAAATTTAATATTGTAATAACTTCATATGCTGTGTAATGTATAAAAATATTGAATCGCTCTGTTGTACACCTGAAACTAATATAATTCTTTAAGTCAACTATACTTCAATTAAAAAAAGAAATTCTAAGAAATGTAAAAAATAAGTATGGAAAATTAAGTCCTAAGAATTTTAGTGTCAAAATAACTGTTTTTATACATGATTCTATCTTCCAGATTGATTCTAATAGGAAAGAGAATATAATATATTCATAATATTATTAACATATATAATACATAATGTATATTATACATTATATCTTAACATACATAATATTATTAATATATGATTGCAAGCTGAACAATCCAGTTTAAGAAATTGCGATTAGATTTCACTTTGGAAAAAAATGATATATTAATATGGATAGATTTAAAATAAAAAATACTTTATTCTTGCTTTCCCTTCTGGAAAGTTGATGTGAAAAAGGAAAGCAAACTTATAGGGTTAAAAAAATTGCACAAGTTATTTCCACTGCCTACCAGCTTACATTTTGTTTCACTTTGGTTAAGCAAACCATTTCCTCAGAACCAAAATCAAAGAAAACAATGAATAGTATTATACTTGAAAGAACACTGTTTTGAAGTTTAGAAAATAGAGATTTTCATCTGGCTTGTACTATTTACTGGCCATTATAGCTATATTTTGCCCCAGAGGTTCATATCTTTTCCTGAGGCTTACATTTGTTCTGGATTCTCATTAATCCTATATGTAGAGCCCTATATTTAAGAAAAATCTAATAGTTCCCTTGTGATCTCATCAGTCTCATTAGTTCAAAGTGAGGCAATTCTGTCTCCTAGAACAATATTGTTTTCCAAGATATCGTCTGGCTACCCTTGTGAAAAACAATTTTTTTTTTTCCATTGCCATTTTTATCAACACTGTCAGATGCTCTTACCCTTCCTTGCCTTAGTTATACTGTTAAAATGCTACATTATTTTCACAGTCAATAAATAATCACACAGGAATCAATTTTCTGTCTTTCCATTCATTGCTTTTAAAGTTGAGGAAGGGTTTTTGTCAATTATATATATATATTTATATATTTATATATTTATATGTATTAACATCTTTATTGGAGTATAATTGCTTTACAATGTTGTGTTAGTTTCTGCTGTATAACAAAGTGAATCAGCTATACGTATACATATATCCCCATATGCCCGCCCACTTGCGTCTCCCTCCCACCCTCCTTATCCCACTGCTCTAGGTGGTCACAAAGCACTGAGCTTATCTCCCTGTGCTATGTAACTGCTTCCCATTACCTATCTATTTTACATTTGGTAATGTATATATGTCCATGACACTCTCTCACTTCATCCCAGCTTACCCACGCCCCTCCCTCTGTCCTTAAGTCCATTCTCTACATCTGCGTCTTTATTCCTGTCCTACCCTTAGGTTCTTCAGAACATATTTTCTTTTTTAGATTCTATATATATGTGTTAGACTAGGTATTTTTGTTTTTCTCTTTCTGACTTACTTCCCTCTGTATGACAAACCCTTGGTCCATCCACCTCCCTACAAATAACTCAATTTCATTTCTTTTTATGGCTGAGTAATATTCCAGTGTTTATACATCCCACATCTTCTTTATTCATTCATCTGTCAATGGACATTTAGGTTGCTTCCATGTTCTGGCTATTGTAAATAGTGCTGCAATGAATATTGTGATACCCTGTTTGAATTATGGTTTCTCAGGGTATATGCTCAGTAGTGGGATTGCTGGGTCATATTGGAGTTCTATTTTTACTTTTTTAAGGAACCTCCATACTGTTCTCCATAGTGGCTGTATCAATGCACATTCCCACCAACAGTGCAAGAGGGTTCCCTTTTCTCCACACCCTCTCAGGCATTTATTGCTTGTAGATTTTTTGATGATGGCCATTCTGACTGGTGTGAGGTGATACCTCATTGTAGTTTTGATTTGCATTTCTCTAACGATTAGTGATGTAGAGCATTCTTTCATGTGTTTGTTGGCAATCTGCATGTATTCTTTGGAGAAATGTCTATTTAGCTCTTCTGCCCGGTTTTGGATTGGATTGTTTGATTTTTTGATATTGAGCTGCATGAGCTGCTTGTAAATTTTGGAGATTAATCCTTTGTCAGTTGCTTCATTAGCAAATATTTTCTCCCATTCTGAGGGTTGTCTTTTCATCTTGGTTATGGTTTCCTTTGCTGTGCAAAAGCTTTTAAGTTTCATTCGGTCCCATTTGTTTATTTTTGTTTTTATTTCCATTTCTCTAGGAGGTGGGTCAAAAAGGATCTTGCTGTAATTTATGTCATAGGGTGTTCTGCCTATGTTTTCCTCTAAGAGTTTTATAGTGTCTGGCCTTACATTTGGTTCTTTAATCCATTTTGAGTTTATTTTTGTGTGGTGTTAGGGAGTGTTCTAATTTCATTCTTTTACATGTAGCTGTCCAGCTTTCCCAGAACGACTTATTGAAGAGGCTGTCTTCTCCATTGTAAATTTTTGCCTCCTTTACAGGAGATAAGGTGACCATATGTGCGTGGGTTTATCTCTGGGCTTTCTATCCTGTTCCATTGATCTGTATTTCTGTTTTTGTGCCAGTACCATACTGTCTTGATTATTGTAGCTTTGTGGTATAGTTTGAAGTCAGGGAGCCTTATTCCTCCAGCTCCATTTTTCTTTCTCAAGATTGCTTTGGCTCTTTGGGGTTTTGTTTTTCCATACAAATTGTGAAATTTTTTGTTCAATTTCTGTGAAAAATTCCACTGATAGTTTGATAGGGATTGCATTGAATCTGTAGATTGCTTTGGGTAGTATAGTCATTTTCACAATGTCGAATCTTCCAATCCAAGAACATGGTATATCTCTCCAAATGTTTGTATCATCTTTAATTTCTTTCATCAGTGTCACTGTTTTCTGCATACAGGTCTTTTGTGTCCTTAGGTAGGTTTATTCTTAGATATTTTATTCTTTTTTTTGCAGTGGTAAATGGGAGTATTTCCTTAATTTCTCTTTCAGCTTTTTCATCATTAATGTATAGGAATGCCAGAGATTTCTGTTCATTAATTTTGTATCCTGCTACTCTACCAAATTCATTGATTAGCTCTAGTAGTTTTCTGGTAGCATCTTTAGGATTCTTTATGTATATATCATGTCATTTACAAACAATGACAGTTTTAATTCTTCTTTTCCAATTTGAGTTCTTTTTATTTTTAAAAATTAAAAAAAAAATTTTATTTATTTATTTATTTCTCTTTTTATTTGTTTTTCTACTCTGATTGCTGTGGCTAAAACTTCCAAAACTATGTTGAATAATAGTGCTGAGAGTGGGCAACCTTGTCTTTTTCCTGATCTTAGTGGAAATGGTTTCAGTTTTTCACCATTGAGAACAATGTTGGCTGTGGATTTGTTATATATGGCCTTTATTATGTTGAGGTAAGTTCCCTCTATGCCTACTTTCTGGAGGGTTTTTATCATAAATAGGCATTGAATTTTGTTAAAAACTTTTTCTGCATCTATTGAGATGATTTTATGGTTTTTCCTCCTTCAATTTGTTAATATAGTGTATCACATTGATTGACTTATGTATATCAAAAATCCTTGCATTCCTGAGATAAATCCCACTTCATCATGGTGTATGATCTTTTTAAAGTGCTGTTGGATTCTGTTTGCAAGTATTTTATTGAGGATTTTTGCCTCAGTGTTCATCAGTTAGATTAGCCTGTAGTTTTTCTTTTTTTGTGACCTCTTTATCTGGTTTTGGTATCAGGGTGACGGTGGTCCCATAGAATGACTTTGGAAATGTTCCTCCCTCTGCTATATTTTGCAAGAGTTTGAGAAGGATAGGTGTTAGGTCTTTTTAAATGTTTGATAGAATTCGCCTGTGAAGCCATCTGGTCCTGGGCTTTTGTTTGTTGGAAGGTTTGTAATCGCAGTTTCAATTTCAGTGCTTTTGATTGGTCTCTTTATATTTTGTATTTCTTCCTGGTTCAGTCTTGGAAGGTTGTTCCTTTCTAAGAATTTGTCCATTTCTTCCAGGTTGTCCATTTTATTGGCATATAGTTGCTTGTAGCAATCTCTCATGATCCTTTGTATTTCTGCAGTGTCAGTTGTTACTTCCCTTTTATCATTCCTATTCTGTTGAGTTGAGTCTTCTCCCTTTTTTTCTTGATGAGTCTGGCTAATTGTTTATCAATTTGTCTACCTTCTCAAATAATCAGCTTTTAGTTTAATTGATCTTTGCTATCATTTCCTACATTTTTTTTTCATTTATTTCTGATCTGATCTTTATGATTTCTTTCCTTCTGCTAACTTTGGGTATTTTCTGTTCTTCTTTCTCTAATTGCTTTAAGTGTAAAGTTAGGTTGTTTATTTGAGATTTTTCTTGTTTCTTGAGGTAAGATTGTATTGCTACAAACTTCCCTCTTAGAACTGATTGTGCTGCATCCCATAGGTTTTGGTTCATCGTGTTTTCATTGTTATATGTTTCTAGGTACTTTTTGATTTCCTCTTTGATTTCTTCATTGATCTCTTGGTTATTTAGTAGTGTATTCTTTAGACTCCATGTGTTTGTATTTTTACACTTTTTTTCCTGTAATTGATATCTACTCTCAAAGCATTGTGGTTGGAAAAGATACTTGATACAGTTTCAGTTTTCTTAAATTAACCAAGGCCTGATTTATGACCCAAGATATGATCTATCCTGGAGAATGTTCCATGAGCACTTGAGAAGAAAGTGTATTCTGTTGTTTATGGTTGGAATGTCCAATAAATATTAATTAAGTCCATCTTGTTTAATGTATCATTTAAAGCTTGTGTTTCCCTATTTACTTTCATTTTGGATTATTTGTCCATTGGTGAAAGCAGGGTGTTAAATTCCCCAGTGTTATTGTGTTACTGTTGATTTCCCTTTTTATGGCTCTTAGCATTTGCCTTATGTATTGGGATGCTTCTATGTTGGGTGCATAAATATTTACAATTGTTATATCTTCTTCTTGGATTGATCCCTTGATCATTATGTAGTGTCCTTCTTTGTCTCTTTTAATAGTCTTTATTTTAAAGTCTGTGTTGTCTGATATGAGAATTGCCACTACAGTTTTCTTTTGATTTCCAGTTGCATGGAATATCTTTTTCTATCCCCTTACCTTCAGTCTATATGTGTCCCTAGGTCTGAGGTGTGTCTCTTGTTGACGGCATATATATGGATCTTGTTTTTGTATCCATTCAGCCAGTCCACATGTTTTGGTTGGAGCATTTAATCCAGTTACATTTGAGGCAGTTACCGATATGTATGTTCCTATTCCCATTTTCTTAATTGTTTTGGGTTTGTTTTTGTAGGTCTTTTCCTTCTCTTGTGTTTCCTGCCTAGAGAAGTTCCTTTAGCATTTGTTGTAAAGCTGGTTTGGTGGTGCTGAATTCTCTTAGATTTTGCTTGTTCTGTACAGGTTTTAATTTCTCCATCAAATCTGAATGAGATCCTTGCTGGGTAGAGTAATCTTGGTTGTAGGTTTTTCTCTGTCATCACTTTAAATATGTTCTGCCACTCCCTTCTGGCTTGCTGAGTTTCTGCTGAAGATCAGCTTGTAACCTTATGAGGATTCCCTTGTATGTTATTTGTTGCTTTTCCCTTGCTGCTTTTAATATTTTTTCTTTGTATTTAATTTTGATACTTTGATTAATATTTGTCTTGGTACGTTTCTCCTTGGATTTATCCTGTATGGGATTCTCTGTGCTTCCTGGACTTGATTATTTCCTTTGCCATATTAGGGAATTTTCAACTATAATCTCTTCAGATATTTTCTTAGTCCCTTTCTTTTTCTCTTCCTCTTCTGGGACCCCTATAATTCACATGTTGGTGCATTTAATGTTGACCCAGATATCTGTGAGACTGTCCTCATTTCTTTTCATTCTTTTTTCTTTTTTCTGTTCTGTGGTAGTTATTTCCAATGTTTTTTCTTCCAGGTCACATATCTGTTCTTGTGCCTCAGTTATTCTGCTACTGGTTCCTTCTTGAGTATTTTTAATTGCATTTATTGTGTTGTTCATCATTGTTTGTTTACTCTCTAGTTCTTCTAGTTCCTGGTTAAACATTTCTTGTATTTTATCCATTCTGCTTCCAAGATTTTGGATCATCTTTACTATCATTTCTCTGAGTTCTTTTTCAGGTAGACTGCCTATTTCCTCTTCATTTGTTTGGGCTGGTGGGGTTTTTACCTTGCTCATTCATCTGCTCTGTGTTTCTCTATCTTTTCATTTTGCTTAATTTACTATGTCTCGGATCTCCTTTTTGCAGGCTGCAGGTTCATTGTTTCTGTTGTTTTTGGTGTCTGCTCCCTGTGGTAAATTTGGTTCAGTGGGTTGTGTAGGCTTCCTGGTGGAGGTGACTGGTGCCTATGTTCTGGTGGTTGAGGCTGGATCTTGTCTTTCTGGTGGGCAGGACTATGTCTGTTGGTGTGTTTTGGGGAGTCTGTGAACTTATTATGATTTTAGGCAGCCTCTCTGCTAGTGGGTGGTGTTGTGTTCCTTTCTTGTAGTCGTTTTGCATGGAGTTTCCAGCACTGTACCTTGCTGGTTGTTGAGTGGAGCTGTGTCTTAGTGTTGTGATGGAGATCTCTGGGAGAGCTCTTGCTGATCAATATTACTTGGAGCCAGAAGGTCTCTGGTGGTCTAGTGTGCTAAACTCAGCTCTCCCACCTCAGAGGCTCAGGCCTGACACCCAGCTGGAGCACCAAGACGCTGTCAACCTAACAGCTCAGATGAAAATGGAGAAAAAATAGAAAGAATGAAAAAAAAATGCAATAGAATAAAGTTATTAAAATAAAAAATATTAAAGTAAAATAATTTTAAAAAGTAATTAAGCAAAACGAGGAGAGCAACCAAACCAGTAAACAAATCCACCAATGATAACATACGCTAAAAACTATACTGTGATAAACATAAAAATCAGAAACTAGTCCGTAGCATATAGCAAACCCCATGTCTACAGTTGCTCACAAAGTCCACTGCCTCAATTTTGGGATGATTCGTTGTCTATTCAGGTATTCCACAGATGCAGGGTACATCAAGTTGATTGTGGAGACTTAGTCTGCTGTTCCTAAGGCTGCATGGAGAAATTTCCCTTTCTCTTCTCTGTTCACAGAGCTCCTGGTGTTCAGCTTTGGATTTCGCCCCGCCTCTGTATGTAGGTTGCCCTCTGGTGTCTGTACTTCACCCAGACTGGAGGTGGTTAAAAGAGCTGCTGATTAGGGGGCTCTGGTTCACTCAGGCCCAGGGGAGGGAGGGGTACGGAATGCGGGATGAGCCTGTGGTGGTAGAGGCTGGCGTGTCAGTGCAACAGCCTGAGATATGCCTTGTTTTCTCCCAGGAAGTTGTCCCTGAATCATGGGACCCTGGCAGTGGAGTGCTGCACAGGATCCCAGGAGGGGAGGTGTGGATAGTTACCTGTGCTTGCACACAGGATTCTTGGTGGCTACAGCAGCAGTGTTAGTGTTTCATGCCTGTCTCTTGTGTCCGCACTAACAGTTGCAGCTTGCACCCATTTGTGAAGCTCTTTTAAGTGGTGTTCTGTATCCTCTCTCCTTGTGCACCCCAAACAATGGTCTCTTGCCTCTTGGGCAGGTCCAGAGGTTTTCCTGGACTCCCTCCTGGTTAGCTGTGGCACACTAGCCCCCTTCAGGCTGTGTTGATGTAGCCAACCCCAGTCCTCTCCCTGGGATCTAAGCTCTGAAGCCTGAGCCTCAGCTCCCAGCCCTCACCTGCCCTAGTGGGTGAGCAGACAAGCCTCTCATGTAGGTGAGTGCTGGTTGGCACTGATCCTCTGTGTGGGAATCTCTCCACTTTGCCCTCTGCACCCCTCTTGCTGCGTTCTCCTTCGTGGCTCCGAAGCTTCCCCCCTGCCCACCCTCCGTCTCTGTCAGTGAAGTGTCTTCCTAGTATGTGGAAACTTTTCCTCCTTCACAGCTCCCTCCCTGAGATGCAGTCCTGTCCCTAGTCTTTTGTCTCTGCTTTTTCTTTTCTCTTTTGCCCTACCCAGGTATGTGGGGAGTTTCTTGCCTTTTGGGAAGTCTGAGGTCTTCTGCCAGCGTTCAGTAGGTGTTCTGTAGTAATTGTTCCACATGTAGATGTATTTCTGGTGTATTTGTGGGGAGGAAGGTGATCTCCAAGTCTTACTCCTCTGCCATCTTGAAGGTCCTCCAGTCAATGATTTTTTTAAATGCCTTGTTATCATCATTCTGAAAGTCTCTAAATATCCATGTATGTATATGTGACTGGGAATCTAACCAACATGGTTCCTGAAATCTTCCTCTAGACGCTATTGCTACTCTCTCAGCCTCTGAGGCTGCCATTGCTGCTGGCTTGGTGCCATCACCAGACTCCTTATTGAAGTCACAACTATGTCCAAGTGTTTAGCATTGAGGGAAGAGTCCCTGGTTGTTAATTCTCCTGCTGTTGTTGATGTTGTATCTGGCATGACTTATGTGGGTTTTCACTCAAAGTTGCTGTCACTCATACTGTTGTAGTCACTCTGATGAAATAATTGCTAATGAAGTCTCAAATTTCTTCTACCTTTGGGCAAATAAAGGGCATGCTTTCCAATCCTTATTCTCTAGACTAATTTTGAACCATCTGACTCTCTAAATTTTCATATGTCTATGAATTTTTGAGGTTAAGTTTTATTTTTGTTAGAAATGAATCCAGAAGTCTAACAAGGATGTCTAAAATCTCTGTTGGCTTAAATGGTAACCCTCCCCTCTTCAGGGATCTGAGGTAGAATTGATTCCATTACTAGAAGTAATCCGTGAATAATGATTTCCATTTGTGCTACTTTTGGGGTAGATTCACATGGTCTATTCCTATGTATATCTATACAAATGCCTGTGAATGCAAAAAGCCATGCCTTCAATCATTTTCAGTTATTATTTCTGGTCTTCCTAATAGCTCTGAGAATGGTATAAAAGAAGACCCTTGATATCTGATTAGAATCTTCTCCTGAGTAGGAAGGTTTATTAGGTACTACCAGAGCTCTTAGTCATGCTCATAATGGCCAGATGAGTTTTGTCTACATAATATGTGTAGCAGATGCTATCCATGCTCTGCCCAGATGCCCTTAGGTCTCTTTTACCATTTCTATGTAAACGGTAGTTTCTGTGTTAGTTTGCTTCTAAGGTCTGTACCTTAGAAATATCCAAGAGCTACTTGAACCACTGTGCCTATATACACAGAGAGTCAGTTTCTGTGTTATTTTGATTCTAAGGTCTGTAGCTTAGAAATATCCAAGAGCTATTTGAACCACCGTGCCTACACACACAGAGAGTCAGAAGTGCCTGGGGGAGTTATATCACTCATAGGTAGTCCTTAGCCAGCTACTGACTGGTGGATCGATTTGGAAATATAAAAGGCCAGCACTGTCCAGTGAAGTATAATTTACACTCAAAGTTTCCCTGAAGGATTAGGTGAGGCTTACACTTTGTCCACATGAGAATTCTCTGGACCCAGCTTTGCTATCCACAAGGCTTTGATGAGGAAGGAAAGTGAAGGAGATCATAGAGAAGGAACACCTGCCTCTAAAACCAGGGACTAACAGATATTAATTCCATTTTTATTCCATTGGCAAAAACCAATCACAAAGCCAGACCTAAATGCCAAGCAGCTGGAAATTGTAGTACTTTTGTGGGAAAAAACTTCCTACCATTAACTTTCCTCTATGAAAGGGGAATTATGAACTGTGATGTCTTCCTAGCTCTCTGAAACATCATAGATTTATCTGAATCAGTTGTCATCATAATCAGTTCAGTTGGTAAAGTCCATATTGATTTATTTTAAAATCTATTATGGAAAAAGTTGATCATGAATTAAGTTCTGCTTTGAATGTAAATGTATATATGTATTGGGTTGGCCAAAATATTCGTTTTTTTTTTTCTGTAAGATGGCTCTAGTAGTACTTAGTTGTCTTTAACTTCATTCAAAACAATTTTCTTAGATTGTGACAGCTGTCATATGAGCGTGCATTTAAAAAAAGACATTAAAATTGTGAATTTTTGTGTAGCCATTTTAATATTGAAGATGGAAGAAAAAAGCAATATTTTTGGCATATTATGCTTTATTATTTCAAGAAAGGTAAAAGAACAACCAAAACGCAACAAAAAATTGTGCAGTGTATGGAGAAGGTGCTATGACTGATCGAATGTGTCAAAAGTGGTTTGTGAAGTTTCATACTGAATATTTCTCACTGGATGATACTCCACAGTTGGGGAGACCAGTTGAAGTTGATAGCAATCAAATTGAGATGTTAATTGAGAACAGTCAACGTTATACCATGCGGGAGATAGCTGACATACTCAAAATATCCAAATCAAGCACTGAAAATCATTTACACCAGTTTGTTTATGTTAATCTCTTTGATGTTTGGGTTCCACATGAGTTAAGTGAAAAAAACCTTCCTGACTGTATTTCTGCATGCAATTCTCTAGTTAAACACAATGAAAATGTTCCATTTTTAAAACAAATTGTGACAGGTGATGAAAAGCGGATACTGTACAACAATGTGGAATGGAGGAGATCATGGGGCAAGTGAAGTGAGCCACCATCAACCACACCAAAGGCAGGTCTTCATCCAAAGAAGGTGATGTTGTGTATATGGTGGGATTGGAAGGGAGTCCTCTATTATGAGCTCCTTCCAGAAAACCAAATGATTAATTCCAACAAGTACTTCTCCCAGTTAGACCAACTGAAAGCAGTACTTGATGAAAAACATCCAGAGTTAGTCAACAGAAAACTCTTAATCTTCCATCAGAATAATGCAAGACTGCGTGTTTCTTTGATGACCAGGCAAAAACTGTTTCAGCTTGGCTGGGAAGTTCTGATTCATCTGCCATATTCACCAAACATTGCACCTTCAGATTTCCATTTATTTAGGTCCTTACAAAATTCTCTTAATGGAAAAAATTTCAGTTCCCTGGAAGACTATAAAAGGTACCTGGAACAGTTCTTTGCTCAAAAAGAAAAAATTTTGGGAAGATGGAATTACGAAGTTGCCTGAAAAATGGTAGAAGGTAGTGGAGCAAAAGGGTGAATACGTTTGTACAATAAAGTTCTGGGTAAAATGGAAAATGTGTCTTTTGTTTTTACTTAAAAGCCAAAGGCACTTTTTCGCCAACCCAATATATATGTTTATCTATGTCTGTATATATATGTATGTGTTTTTAACAAATATTCTTCAGTTCTTGTCATGAAAAATTTGTGTTAAGCATTATAGGCTATAGAAAATAACTTTAAAATATTATGAGTCTTTAAGTTTATAACATAGGAGAGGAAATTAAAACACAAACCTCCAGTTGAATTGCTGAGCTGAATTAAGGAATGCTATATTAGATGTATACATAAGTGTATACACATACATACAAATATATAAATATATACATACATATCTCACATCAAAGGAAGTAAATAATTATAATTTATAGAAAAGAAAATTTTAACAGTATAGGTGGCATTAGAGCTGAAATTTTACTGATGATATAATTTTTATAGATTGGACATTTTAAGAACATAGTCCATATAAAGTGAAATCTTGGGCAAACTTTTTAGTAAATTATTTATTGACTGTTCCAGAGTAAATATGAATTATGATTTAGAGATAAAATTTAGATCTCAGAGTAATTTGTATGACATGGAGCAGAGTTTGCACTGTAATTTTTAGGGGGAAACAATTAAAGTTATTCATAGGTGAAACTAAATCTTCAGAAAATTAAACTGAGAAATGTAAAAATTTTATTGCATTAACTATACATTCCCTAGGCTGGCTTTTAAAACCCACCATAATACGATAATCTGAAAACATTTGATCAGTTGTTAACTGAGATTTTTTTATTCTTTTCCTCTCCTTTTACATTATACAAACATTTCCCAGTGTCTATCTCCACCGCAAAGCTTTCTTTGGCTATTCCAGTTGTCTTTTGAACTTTCTCCACGGAACTTTCAGTGGAGATAGGAATTGATTTTACCTATCTCTTATCTGTATTCATATGCAGACTTAGTTTTTCAACTAAACTTTAGACATTTGCTACCTAAGATTGCATTGTATCTTTTTTCTATAGTTGCTGAAAGAGGTAAGACAGTATAAAGCACAAACTACAAAGCACAGATACTTTGCTCATTGATTGGTAAAGAACTGTCTGCTACACAAATGAAGCTGTTTAACTCTGGTAGTAGGACGAGTTAACAACACAATTGTAGGAAGGAACTAAAGGCATCCTCTGTAAAGATCACAGTGTTTGCTTCCTCGAAGCAAGGGAACTCTATGAAAATATGGTTTTATAAGTCTATCAATGGGTTTTCTAAGCAGTTCAGAGTTTATTATTTTTTAAATGAACAGCTTTATTTTATGAGATATTAGTGACTGGGATCCTATTGTGTTGTCTGCTTGTACAGTCTGACCAATTCTGTAGCAGTTGGACATTTTCTAATTAATCATTGTGGACTGAAAAGAACTGTTTATGAAGTATTAAGCTGATAGGGGAACATTTCAGGATAAATTAGTTCCAATAGAAAAATATCTGCTCTCCTCATGCCTGATCTATAAAGTGAAAAAAAAAAAAAAAAAGACTATGTAGGCTGTCCACAAAAATTCAGTGAATTTCTGCCCTAAAAGAGCTCATGGTATTTCTTTGACCTAAATCTCATAGTAATTTAGTTCCAATTTCTTCCCTGGTAACCCGAGGGTAAGCCTGAATTTGAGCAAAATAAATTACCTGTCTCATCATCTGTTTCAATCTGCAACTTAAGACTTGCACTTTGTTATTATTATTATAGCAGCATTGTCTCTGCCAAAGGAGCCAAGGATTAGTCACCTCTTCTGTTATCAATCCCATTGTGCAAGTGTTTAATAATAATATCATCAATTTTGCATTGGTGTATAAGTTTATATTTGTTGGGGGGCTTTTCATTTTTCATTTACTTTGCTTGGGTGATTGCAATAAGTTGCATAATTTTAAATTATCAACCACATGTTCAGAAATACTGATTTTATCTATCACCTGGGTGCCAGATTCACATATTAAAATTTCTCGTGAATGACACAAGGTTTGCCTCAAACTGTAGTACTGAGCTTGTCTTTTCTTTTTTTTCCCACCAAAACAATAATTTGCCATATATTTAAAACTGTTTATTTGCACGACTATCCCTCCAATTACCCAAGCCAGATATCTTATTTGGTGGTACAACCATCCCCCGAATTATCTAAGCCAGGTCTTCCGGTTCTCCTTAAATTTCCTTAACTCCCATTCTCTCCATGTTTCCTACAGTTATTTAAGTTCAGGGCCTCAACATCCCTCATACAGACAATAGTAGCATAGCTTCGTAACTGCTCTTACTACTGCTAGATTTTCCCCCTGTCCCCACCTCCAGCTCATACACGCCATAGCCACAGAGTAATCCACATATCATTCTAACTGGGACACAGTATGGATCTTCACTGTCTACCGGATAGAGTGTTAGTACCTCCTCACATGTTGTCTAGTCTCTTCAGGTTTCTGCAGGCTCATGCCCCGCACCACTATGACTTCCTCATTCTTTACTCTTATACTGAACCATATACAGTTTCCATTGCTCACTCAGCTGTTTCATTCCGTCATGTTTTGTAAACACAGTTCCTTCCTCCTATTATGCATAAAGTCTCTGTTGGTTGCTAAACCCATATTCAGTTTTCAAAACCTTTCTCAGTTGACACACTGCTCAAGTTTCACTGGACCATTTCCCTCTGAGTGCCTGACATGTCCTCCCCAAAGCACTCTGTTCTATTCCTGTACTTTTCTATAATTATAGCATGTTAACATTGATTTGCAATATTTTTACAAGCTTTATCTACCCAAATAGATAGCATGCTTCTTGTATGCAGAGACTTTATAATATTCCTGTTGAAAATTCTCTAGTATGTATAGCATATAAGGACTTGAGTATTTAGGTTGAGCATATTTTATCTTATTAGACTTTTATAAGATAGATTAGTAGAAATTATACACATTACCACAAGATATTCTATATAATATGGCTAAATAAATAAAGACAGTAGGAGATAAGTTTAAGGCTGAAAATATAAAACAAAATACTTGGCACTTATCCAAAATAAATTATATTATTTTAAAAATTTGTATATTAAATATTTAGATTTTTACCTGCTCACCCAATGAAAACTAAAATTCAAAATTTAAGGTATTTACATCTAAAGTT
This sequence comes from Delphinus delphis, assembly GCF_949987515.2. Classification (NCBI taxonomy): domain Eukaryota; kingdom Metazoa; phylum Chordata; class Mammalia; order Artiodactyla; family Delphinidae; genus Delphinus; species Delphinus delphis. The sequence goes on along the minus strand of NC_082684.1, from coordinate 57,727,416 downwards.
ATATGTTATTTTGAATACCAAGACATACAATTATGAGAGGCAGTATCCTTAGTGGTTAAGAGCATGTATTCAGCTTTAAGACATCTTGGTTTAAATCCTGTTTGGGCACTTTCTATTTGTGTGACCTTCAACAGTAATTCATTGTCTCTATGTCCTTTTTACTTTCTTTTTGAAAACAGAAACGTTAAAAAATTTTTTTTTTATTGAAATATAGTTGATTTACAATGTTGTGTTAGTTTCAGGTGTACAGAAGAGTAATTCAGTTTTCTGTATATATAAATATATATATATTCTTTTTCAGACTCCTTTCCATTATAGGTTATTATAGATATTGAATATAGTTCTCTGTGCTATAGAGTAGGTCTTTGTTGTTTGTTTATATATTTAATATATAGTGATGCGTATGTCTCAGTTACTTTATCTGTAAAACTTGCCTCATGGGATTGTTGAGAGGCTTAAATATGTTAGTTAATATAAGTAGAATTATAGTACCTGGCACATATTAAATAATCTATAAGCATCATAATTATTACCATCTACAATAAGGAATTATGAAGGAATCCTAGTGAATACACATGCATACGTGTATGTATGTATGTATGAGATATATATGTGTATGTATATGTGTGTGTATATATATGTGTATATATGTGTGTGTGTGTATATATATATGTATGTGTATATACACATACACACATACATATATATAGCTGCAGAGTTTCTCTGACCAAGGTTGCGAAGTCTGAAAGTTTAAATTGTCTATTTTTCCTTAATTTCTATTTTCAGTTAGTAGTGAATCAACATTAGTGTAGGGCTTAACTCTGGGCACTTGCTCTGGTTGAATGTAGTTCTTTGTTTAGTTATGACAGATTCATAAAATCTTCAAAGAACTGCAGCTTTATGGAGATGCTTTGAGCACACTTAACTAAAAGGAACTGTATATGTAACAATGATAAATTAGGAGAATGGTATTTTTAGTAGAATTCATTAAATAGCAAATGGTTTTTCACCCCATGACTGAACATTTCCAGTATTTGGAAACACATCGCCTTTTCAGCTGGCTCATTTAACCCTTGGGCCCATATGAGAGTTAGAAAAACTTTCTATAATAAGAAAAAAGATAATTGAAGTTATCAGAGACTTTGGATATAGTCAGATCAGCAAAGTAACAACTATTCTGAGATTCAGTTACATAGCACCTGGCAAATAGTGAGCAATCTACAAATATTTGCCGAACTTTTTTACTTTAAAAGAAGTTAAAGTTAGTTCTTTTTTGAAGATTTTACCTATTAGTCTCTTTTAAAGTTGTACAATATCAGTACCTTATCCACACAAATCCCTTCATTTAAGATAAAGATCCAGAAATTTTCAACTATTTTAATAACATTTTCAAGCCTTATAATTCTATTAATTTATCGTACTTGTCTGAATGGGTTTCCTTCTGTCTTAAATATTTTTAAAAAGGCAGGTTGTATAACAAAAGAAAATAACCTTGGTATGGTAACCCTAAAAAGTATCAAGTTATAAGTGTTTGTTTTTAGTCAAAAAATAAAAAGATGAAATTTGCTTTTATGTTCACCTCACAGCATTGACAACTAATACTGAGAGTATATCAGTTGAAACTCTTAAGCTGCTTTATAATTTTCTGCAGTATTTTTGCTGCTAAGCCACATTTCTTTCCAGTCATTTATGTGCAATTAGGTTTTTGGCCCTAAGATATCCCTTGTGTAACCTTATAATTATCTTGATTATATCCATCTTGTTAAATTTGGCCCATCATTTGAACCTGTCAGGATCTTGGAGCATCATTCTGTCATCATGCCTCCCAAATTCACATGACTCACATTTTCTGAGCTTGCCTTGAATATTTTAATGCAAGTCATTAATGAAATAGGAGAAGATGAGGCTCTTTCCACCATCATCAAAATGGGCAGTGATTCTATATTAACATTTGAGTATGATCAGTTAAGCAGTCAATTCACCTAACTGCACAAACATTGATTGAAATTAGAAATATAGAAACTTAAAAATACTTCTTGTCCTTATTTAATATCAAGGTTTAGTAAAATGGTAAAATAATTTGTATTAGATGTTTATTCCATTTTTATAAATGGAGACTAAGGCTATACTAATATTGAGCTTAACTGGTGGAAGATGAAGTATTTGAGCCAATGGTATTGAGACTTCTATCTTGTAATCTTGCTTGGGAGGAAATAGGTCGATTCAGAAAAGCTCTTCTTCTCTTCTGAATCACCTTCATACCTCTATGTTCCACCCTGGTTTCTCTCCATTTCTCTTACACATACACATGCACACACACACATGCACACACACATGCACACACACACACAAACTGCTGAAGTAACTGCCTTGGTGAAGAGGGACCAGTAAGAAATCAGTTCTGATGTGATGGAGAGAAGTTTGGAGAGTCACTATAAATTTCTGAGTCCTAACAATCTTTAAACTGCCGCTCTTTGCCTAAAGCCATTCTATGGACAGAGACTTGATCTATGTCTCTGATCCTCCAGCTTTCTCTGGAAGGGAGAGAAAGTAGTAGTGCCATAGCAAAGGAGTGATCAACCATATCCAGACAACTGGATAAGCAGGCCTAGAGGAATGCATTTTCTACCCTAATATCAAGGATATGGGAATAGAAGAATTGGATCCACTCTCATCTTTTTTTTTTTTTTTTTGTCCACCCATCCAATAATAAGGCTCATCTTAGTTTGATTGTAAAGACCTTCATTTAAAGAATGACCAGTCAATAGTCTTAAAAGGCTGTAAATTATCAGTGTTGTCCAACAGAAGTTAATCTTCCAAAAAGTTAATTGGGGTACTCATAGGTGAGTAGTCATGCAAAGAAAGGTCACTGTTAGCATACTATATGTGAAACCAGTACTTAAAACAGAATACTAATTTGTTAAATGTTCAAGCCAGATAGAGAATCAGTGTGCATGGCAGCTGCTTTCCTAACACTATGATATTAGGGGAAGCTGAGTAAGTAAGCAGGGTATGAGCATGGATTTGGATTAGAAAAATGATGAGCTGATAGCATTGAGGAATATTTTTCCTAAGTTATGGGGAATCCTATCCTTTCTCCCTTTCAAGAGAGAATCCCTGATGAAACACTTTTAGTTTCTTAGATCAGTGTCTCTTGTGTCTGCCCATTTCTTGACATAATACACCTGTTGTACCTCATGGACTGCCAGATTTTCTACTTCTTATTATAGATAATTGTCCTTTCTCACAGTGTCTTTTTTCCCCTTCACATATACTATTATTAGTAATTATGGCTAATTTGCTATTTTGTGGGCTAGGAAGTACTCTTTGTCCAACACTTCTGTGTTGCTAATGATATTTTTCAGTTGCTTAGTTGAAACATCTTTATCATACTAAAAATCAATCTGTTTCATTCAGATTCTTTTCAAATATTAGCTCATTAAAGAGATAACCATAGAGTTACATCGATTTAGTAAGGTAATACTTTATTTTTAACCTTTTTGGATGATTTCTTTGAGTCTGGTTTGAGGCTGATTTGTTAAACTTTTTTTGTGTCCCAGCCTCCTGGGGTAAGTAGTGTTATCTTGTAATTCTAGGAATTTTCAGAGTTGATGTCTACCTTAAATGCAGCAAAAGAGCAGATCAGAACATAGAAAATGAAAATAAGTGAAGACTTTTAGATAATCAGAGTATCACTAAATTATCTAAAGAATCCATATGCTTACTACTGCCAACATCACTACACCAAAAATGCTCTCCTTATCTACAGGGATTATCTTCTGTCAGCCACTAAGCTGTATATCCCACTTACTTTTTGCCTGTTGGTTCAGTTATTGAAAAACCAGTGTTAGAGTCTCTACCTTTCACCTCATTGTGGATTCCTCTATTTCTTCCTTTAGTTAAGTTTGGCTTTATGTATTTCAAGCCCTGTTATTAGCTGTGCACACATTTAGGATTTCTCTGCCTTTTCACCATTATGAAAGGTTCCTCTTGCGTACCATTAAGGCACATAAACATTCAGTGGCCAGAAAACCTAGGAGTTAACTGACATTTCAGTCACACTCATTGCATATTCAAACTCCTTCCCCATGTGAATTTTACCTCCTAAATTATCTCACTTCTATCCACTTCTCTTGAAATTCATTCCCACCATCTTTTATCTCCTAACTGGTCTACCATCACCAATCTTGCTTCCTTCAGAGTGATTTTTATCAAATAAAAAATCTGATTATGTCAGTTCATAAAGCATCTCCATTGTTTCCCATTGGTTTTTGTAGTCTAATTCTTTAATGTGGTCTACATGGTTCTGAATATTCTATTCTTCTGGCTCATCTAGTCATTCCCCCTTCTTTGCTCTACTTAAAACATAATAGCCTTCTTTGTGTTCCTTCTAATCAAGTCCTTGAAGTCATACAACTTTTCATATTCCATTTCTTCTTTAGAGAAAAATTTTAACCTTTCTTTTTACCTAGAAAGCACAATCTGCAAATCTCAATTTAAAACCTACTTCCTCAGGGGAGCCTTTCCTAACCATCCAGACAATATTCTCTCATTTTATACTTTCCATAGTGCCTGTAACTCTCACTCATAGCACTTATCATCTTTATAATTTTATGTTCATGAGCATATCTATATTGATTAACATAAAGCAAAATAAGTGTAAAGTTTGTTTCCAATTTTTCCAAATAAAACTATAGCATACCTTCCCACAAACTCTTGGCTCTTCTTTCCTATTCTCTTAAGTGGAATTGATGTTTTAAATTCATTTAGTGCTTAAGTGATTGTTCTTTTTAAAACAATGTAAATAACAGTAGCTATATAAATTACAACATCTTCATATAAATGAAAAAGTTACTGTATTGTTATTTTTCCCAGGTTATGCTTTTACGAGTGGAAATACCATTTTAAACACTTTAAAAAAAATGGTGACCTTTTTTCCTTAGCTGTTTTCACCCATCATTCAAATTCTAAAAGTTCAATGCCTTCAGTGAGATTTATGATTTGATCAAATACCACTTGATTCCTCTATGCATCCCAAGTTATTAATGCCTAAGTGTGAGCCAGAGATAATTTCTTTAGAAAATGTGATATTTTAATTACTTAAAAAATGTTGTTTCTTCTTCAATGAGCAAAGTATATATGAAATGGTTATTATATAGTAGGCAAGGGAGAAAAATAAACATGGTTGTTTTATATCCATATATATGTATGTGCAGGTGTAAATTAATTAGCTTCTAAATATGAAATGAGAAGCTAGGTTATTATGTACATTAAATGAGATAATTCATATATTTTCCTTGGCTTATCCTTTGTATGAAATAAGCATTTATAAATATTGATATTCTTATTATTGCTATAAATACTGAAGTTAATTTATTTAACCTTTAAATTGTACCTCATCCTTTTAAAATAAATGTTCACTATTAGAATAAAAATCTTTTATTGGCCCAGAAATTTTAATGGCCTAACTATAGACCATTACAGAGAACAATCTCTTCTTGTTGATGTAATCCATAACGCTAAGTCTTTTGATGTCAAAGTTTATTGAATAACAGGCTTTTAATATAATAATAACAAGTAAAGAGTGTACCATATATTAAGTTGCTAATTTATTTTGAACTAAATTATTGTTTGCTTTAGTTCCCCTTATTTTTACTGTAAATGAAAAATATTTCCCCAACTTCCAGCATGGTGTATAGCACATAACAAATAATCAGAGAAAATAAATATTTGTTGAATAAATGAATATAGTCCTGAACACTTGTATATAAAATCAATTTATATTTTCCTTTGATTAACATGTCATGGTAATCTGAAATTTGATTGACAGTGATTTCAAAATCTATGAATTTAATATATTTTACATTGGCATTATTTTAAATGAAAATGGTTAACTTGTACCCCATATATATTTAAATTATTTGGGAATACTTAGCACTTAATACTTTAAAGGAACAGTACTATGATAACTAAATTGTTGTAGAATGAAGTTAATTTCTGGAGATGAAATTTCCTGGAGCTGGTGTGGTCAAACTGAATCTTAAACATAGAATGGGATAAAAATGGGATGTAGCTCAACCCTTGAGGGTTGGGGTGGCTAGAACTAGTGAGGAGGGAGAGTGTAGCCTACAAGTAGAAGTGGCAACCAAGTCCACAAATGCAGAGAAAGGAGGTGGATTTAATAGGTCTCATGGACTACCTGCTCTTTGAATGAATATGCCTTAGCACACTTATCCATGGAATGAGTTTTATAAAAATTAAAAAATAAGTTTAAATTTATGTTGCTTTCTCTCAACTCTACAACTCTTTAATACTTTTAAGTTTCTTCTTTTTTAAAAAAGAACAATTTTTCAATGTGGAAAATTATTTTCATCATAGATTTTAAAATACTATAAGTCTTTAGTATTCAAAAAGAATAATAATAATACAAAACCAAGCTTTCTATTGTTTGTGTAAAATGATTTTTAAAATAAATGCATTATTTATACTTCTCTTGAGGTTGGCTCACATCCCATGCTGGAACCCAGGGTGATGTTCTAAACCTTTTACTGGACTTCCTTGTTTCTCTTATAGCCTTAAGCATACATACAGCTAACATGAGTGCATCACAGAGATAGGAAGAATTCTAAACAATTTCTCTATTTTTAGGTACTTGACATATTTAAAATATAATAAGTTGCCATAAAATTGTGAATGTTTACATGTTACAAATAATGCTTATCAAACACAAATGCAAAGATTGTATATATAATGTAATCTCATTATAAAGTATTGAGAATTTAAAGTGTACAGCCTCAGAGAATTTGAGACCTTGCACAAGTAACTTTCATGTCCACTCTCTCTTTGGTCATTCCTGCCTGTATCTTAATATACTCTATGTCCCTTTATAATGACAAATCAGAACTGAACTCTTCTTAACTAGTTCTTAACTAGTTATCCAGTATAATTGCATATAATGCCAATATGTTTATAATGCATTTCCAATCTCTGCTGGCTTTTTTTTACCTACGTACATATTATTCTCAAACTTGTTTTTAAAAAATTTATACACAAAATTAAAAAATAGGCCTTTGAGCTTATGTTTGGCAAAGTATTCTGTCAAGAAATCTCATACCTAATGAAATTAAAATTATAGGGACACATAAAATAACTTTTGTCAATCATTAAAAAAAACAATTTTTTGAAGGTTGCAATAGATTGCATTGTAAAAAAAATTGGTTTATGATTAAATTAGGTATATTTCTAATAGAGCAGAGAGAAAGTGAAAAGTCAATTCTATTTCTATGAAAGAGATTTTCATAAAAGAATGACTAGTCTCAACATAATTGGTTATGATCAAAGAAAGAATTTCATCATGTGGATGCTATGAAAGATTAAAGCAAAGACTAAATTCCAAGAAAAAATAAATATAAAATATATAATGGAATTTAACTATGAGAAATTAAACCATGTTTTTAAAAATTAATTAAATAAATGTTGTGGACTAAAGTGTGTCCCCTCCAAATTTATTTGTTGACATTCTAACCCCCACTACCTCAGAATGTGACTATACTTGGAAATAGGATCTTTAAAGAAGTAATGAAGTTAAAAATGAAATCATTAGGGTGGGCTTTAATGCAATATGACTTCTACCCTTATTGAACAACTATCATGTATAAGCAGTATACCAAGCACTTTATTTTCTCACTTAAATTGAAAGGTATTATTTTTCCCTATTTTACAAATGATGATCAGAAAATTCAAGTGATTTATCTAAAGTCATGCTATGAGCAATTAAGAAGTCCCCAGATTCTCTATTCTTAATCTCTAGTATTTGCTCACATAATAAAGCTTTTCACATAATAAAGAGAAAGTTTCCAAGAAGAATATGGGTATATGGCACATAAATATACATAACAACTGCATACTGAAGTATATATGCTGCACTAATTTCTGTCTAATTTTTTGTAATATGAGAGTACTGATAGAATTGGAAAGATTGTGACTATTTTAATATTTGTGTTTGTGTGTATGTGTATACTCTATAACATTTAGTAGTAAAACATGGTATAACTATATATTAGTTACCTTCATCTTTCATTTACATAAGTACCCAATTTTATATATTTTATGATAAATATTACTTTTTAATGTTATCATTTAGAAATAATTAATAGTCAAAATTTTAAGTGGTAAATATATGTAGCTCTACATTTTCGAAAAGGTATTCAATATACCTTTTCAAGAACTGCCATATAGGGCTTCCCTGGTGGTGCAGTGGTTGAGAGTCCGCCTGCAGATGCTAGGGGATACGGGTTCGTGCCCCGGTCCGGGAGGGTCCCGCATGCCGCGGAGCGGCTGGGCCCGTGAGCCATGGCCGCTGAGCCTGTGCATCTGGAGCCTGTGCTCCGCAATGGGAGAGGCCACAACAGTGAGAGGCCTGCGTACCGCAAAAAAAAAAAAAAAAAAAAGAATTGCCATATTGTAGTCATATTTTAGCTTTTAGTAAAAAGCCTTCTTTTAGAACATAAAATTATTCTTCTTGCCTCATTTTTAAAAATATTTTTAAATTAGTATCCTTGTTTCTTTTTCTTTCTTTCTGGTCATACAGTTTTCAGGTTTACATCTATGACATCTTTTATGACAGAATTGAATATATCCTTCATCCACTGCTTAGGTAAGATATCATGCAAAATCAATCTCTCTAATATACAGGGAAATAATGTTCATAAAAGGACCCACATTAAATAAATTTTCTGTAATAAGAATTAGTGAGGAAGAGAATGTAACCAAATTTCACCTTTCTAAGTCTGAGACAGATGAATAGTAATCTTTTATGTCAGTGACCATGTATATATTATTGCAAATATTTTGAAAGGAAGTTTTACAATGTACAACTATGGAGATGATAAGATTCTAAAATAACATTAATAACAATATTAAAATAATAGTTATTAAATATTTATCATGTGCAATATCTGACATTAATCACTTCACATGTATTTTCTCAATTCTCATAATAACCTTACTGGATGCATTTTATCATTGTACTTATGGATTAAAAGCATGGAGGAATAGCACATAGTGGTTATGTTACACATTAAGTAACACAATAGCAGGTCAACTGGAAATTCTAACATACCCAGTTTGGTATGATTTCATCAGCTCTCCTGTGGTAGCTTTCAGACTTAGATTTCTCTGGATAGGGGTGTAAAATATGATTGACTGTGGAGTTTAGTTGGCTAGGTCGACCTTCTTTTTTTTTTTTTTTTTTTTTTGACAAATGCTCCAGAACAAGCTTTCTCTCCAGTGGATAGCTACAAAATATTGAGAGTAAGTAGAGATAGATCTTTGCATAAAAGCAGGACTTTTTGTAGAGCTTGACTTTTCCTATAGTCTTTAGTGGAGAGAGCTTCTCTAGAGATGGAGACCGCACAGGTTAGAGATCAAGGGGTCTTTGCTGCACAGCAAGGAAGAGGCATATGGTGAATGATGGAGGTGCTTCTCACACATCTTCCTTATCTCTCCTGACTCCATAGAAACTTTTCCAATCCTGAGGAATGTTTATTTAGAACATCTGATTTCTAAGGACAGATAATTTTTTTTTATATTCATGGACTCATTTTACCTGGAAGCTGATAAGAAAGAATGTCATTTGAGTATGTTTCTGAATTATGATTTAATAATACACCAACCCCTGAAAATGCTTACATAAAATATAACAGTAGCATTTTTACTTAATATATTTTTATACTGATCCTGAGAGTTCAATGGATTAAGATTTTATACGAAGGTAGAACTTTATTTTTTCTTTCAATGAACACAAACTTGTCACCCATTGATGTTTGGTGGACATTAACAGTAATAAATATTAGGAAGAAGGTATATTAATAGCAGTCAATATTTTAAAATATATCACTTGCAACTTAATCATATTTCACATGGAAAAGAATAATAACTAATATTTGAAGGCAAACAAAGCAAATTGAAGATAAATCTTAGCCAAAAGGTCACACTCTAGAGTCAGTATCCTCAAAGGATGAACACATGGTTGGAAACAAATGAAACATTTTTCACACCTTCTGATGAATTTAAGAAATGCTTCCTCTGCTGCTTAGCTTCTCTGCACTCACATCACTTGCCCATACCTAGCTTGGATTTCTATTTAGTTTGTCTTGTGAAGTTACATAAAATGAATGAACTTCCAATTTTATAGACTCAGATATAACTTATCTGTATGGAAGAGTCTCTTTAAAATTCAGGATTTTAGTGTGGGCACCTATGGGTTAGTGATCGAACCTACATTTGGAACACGTAAAATACTCTGAAGTTGATAGTTATTATACCTGAGTAACTGGCTTTAATTATTTCAACTGAAACAAAGTTTCTTCTCTGAATTTCTGTAGCATGTGTAGTTTTTAAATACTACTTATTAGCTATTATTTTTCAGTAATTTTCCAAGAATAAGCATTGTCTCTTCCTCATTAATTGAAGAAAGTGATCATATCTTTTAAAAGTATGATAAACATTATGGTGAAAACTACCATTTGTTGAGTGTCTCCTTATTACTTTTGTTGGATCTGGAATGTTACCCTTTTATTTCACCTTTGAATTTCACAGCAAGGTATAATAGGTTTAAACTCAATGAATATTTTTCTCCATCACCTACTTGACAATAGGCTTTATGTAACATACTTTCACCATTTACATGTAATTCTGTCCTCAGCAAGACTACGTGTATTTGTGAATTACATTAGTCCCACTTATCAGAGATTAAGAGAGATTAAATGATTTGCCTGAGATCATATGTTAATAAGTAGTAGTACACCACAGCTGTAGCGGCACTATGTTAGAATGGAGTGGCCCCATATTAGGATGTAATGGATAGTTAAAGCAAAGAGAATCAGTAGATTTCCCCCAATATATTGCATCAGGACTCTTGTGGCACCAAAAGATACCCAGTTGCTTGTCCTTTTTCAAAACTTAATGATCTTTCTTTTTGTGTGGAATAGTACTTGACAGTAACTGATTAATTGAATTTAAGCAATCTATCTTAACATCTTTTAGAAAAGAACATGTTTAATATGATCTATTTTGTGGGCCCTCAATGTTTATCGTTTCAGATTAGTTGAAGTGTGTGTGTCTGGGTGTGCTTTGTTCTATTTCAATACATTTTTGTTTTGTATTTTCCTTGGTAGTAACTATTGTGGTTTAAAACACAGTTCAGTGTATGCACTGTTGTGTTATTTATTTATTGTACTTTTAGTGTGTGTGATGGGGGAGGTTTCCTGGCATGTTATACCTTCAGTTATATCTCAAATATGTTTGTTTAGAAATAAAATAGTAATTGTATTGTGGTTTTTAGACACTGGTGATCTTTCACTTTCATGCATAGGATCATCAATTTTACATCCCTAATGTAAATGTTTCAATGACAAATAAAATGGTAAAAATGTTTTCTTTTTATACTTGATTCTGCCTTATGAATGTTGACATAACCATGCCTATTTATATCAAAGTTAAGCAATACTGATAAATGTAGATAAATAGAAACAATTTACTTTAAGGCACTGTACTGTTCCTGTTCGTCTTCAGTTGTATGGCCTATGCTACTTTACATATAGTGGGCTCTTCTTATATTCCTAAATCCTGTCCGTGACCACTATTTTCCATCTTGCTTCTGCCATTCCTGGGTATGTGTGGAAATGTTCTGAAACTGTACAAGGCAAGATGGCTAAACACCACTTGTCACTCTCCATGACATCATTGTCCAGAAACCTCTGTGGGACTTAAATGACACTTAGGGCATCCAGACATGAATAAGTTTATTGGTGCCTTCATTCTTGCCCATCCTTAGCTTTGAGAATTTAGTTGACAGGGCTCTGGTAGGGTAGAAAGATTTCTGAGAGGTGTTCAGTCTTCCATATTTTTCCTGTCTTGCACGTTGAACAAAGCTTATGAAATAAACAATGACACATTAAACATTGTTTTCAGGTGCTATGAAAATAGAAAGTGACTTCTCTCACTAGAACTTTAAACTCCTATTTAGATATTTTCTTGATTCTGTTGGTGGATGACTCGTGAGGAGGACTTTCCATAACTAAGAACACGGTTTTGATCAATTTTGAAACAAAAGAATTTGAATTCACTTTTCTTGACTTTTAAATGGAGTCAGGATTTTTCTCCCTCTTCAATTTCACAGCTGGAATTTTTAATAATTTTCTTATAAATGATATTTATTCTGGTTTCAAAACACATCCAGAAATTTATGAGAAATAAAAACATGAATTTCCTGATATTTCAGTGACAAGGCTTTACATGAAACTTCATTGTCATCTTTCTTGAACCAAGTGCAGGAAAAGCACAATCGTGAGGGGAATTTCATTTGCATGTTGCTGAACAGCTTGATGCCCTCAATTGGACTCTAGCAAAGTGCAAACGGGCCACCTGATATTTCACGGCAGACACTGAAATAGGAAATGGAAAAGAAAAAAGAATTTCATTCCATTCCAGTTATTTGGTTCAAGTTCACTTGAAAAATATGAAATATCTCATTCAGTTTAATGTATGCAAATAAAGCCTATAGAGGATGACAGAAATCAAATGGCAAAGGCTATCCCAAATGCTGTAACTGAGAGTAAAGCCATTTTAGACCATTTTTGAGGGGGATGCCACAACATATTGTTGAAGTGGTTGGAGACTGTATTGTAGACCTTCATAGATGTAGAGGAGATGAATGATTTAGTATTCAGATTAGAAGGAGAGTGAGTAATTTAGCCACACATTAGAGGGCTTTCATCTCTTCTAATTAATTTTCTTTTTCTTTTTCATCCAAGTGGGAAAGGGAGTTTGTGACTATGTATTGTCTTCACAAATAAGTTTGTATACATAAATAAATTATCCAAATACTTCAGTCTTTAGAAGGCTTTTGGCTTGAAACACCGACATGATTGAAACAAAAGAAGAATGTTGACTGGTTTTTACTCTCTTCATTTGAATTATTGTCACAATATTAGCTCATTTTTCTCTTTACATTTTTTATTGCATTTTAAATAGTAAAATAACAGATGTAGCTGGTCTTTGCAAACTGTAAAGTGTATACAATTTTAGTTGCTATCATTAGCATTGTTATTCTACCCCTACATAAATTCTGTATTTCCGGTACAGATGAGTTATGTGTCTCAGTCATGAACATTTATTGACTATTCAATTTTGTTACTACTTTGTCTATACTTAGAGCTGTCCCTTCTTTTGTTTGTGGGTTTGTCTATCAATTGACAGACTTTTAACAGTGCAGTCTCTGAATACCCCATTATCTAATGATCTAAAATTTGGCTGACTTTGAATCTCAGGAAGCAATTGAGTCCCATGATTTTCTGGTGAGATTTATATTTTAAATTATGTTAAATAAAATTTTATTTATTAAAGAAACCTATGCACATAATAATAAATAATAAAAAGGATTTAAACAAAAATGTATATATGCTATATTATTCAATATAATACTGGTCCTTTCTTTAGAGATTCTAATGATTTTCACTTCTATTATTTACCTCTCTGTTTCAAATTATGCATATAATGATGATATTTCTCAATTTATTAGTTTTAGATGTTTATTAACTTCACTTTATAGTAGATAAGTATTTAGCTTTTTTGACCTCCCTATTTTTTTCCCCTTCCCATTCTCACAATGTTTGATTAAATCAATAGTCAATGTTTAAGTTGGTATAATTTTGTAGATATTCACTACTGAACCAAATAGCATATATATTATATAATATATAATAATGTATAATATGTGCAAGTTTTTTCTTTTACATTTTCATTTTCTAGATTTAATAGTTGACCTGTTCTGTGTTTACTTAATATTCTATGAACATTGTGCTTTACTTGCCCAAATGTGCCAACAGATGTTTAAAATATTACCAATATAATTTTTAAATGCTTAAATTCATCCAATACTTTATCGGTTCAATATTTTTCCTGCACATATGTTCTCAGACCCATTGGTGCTCTTATTCCCAAAATGAATGCTTATTCACTAGGCCAGATCTCTCATCTTGGGTATTCCTTTTGTTCATTTCCTGTGTTGGAGTTCAGGCAAATATCCACTAGAGGCAGGGCCAGATTCAGGGACAGCCAACTTAGGTAGAGCCCTATGTCTTTTCCTTTTTCAAAAATAACTGTTTTGTTGAATCAGTCTCCTAATGCTTCTTATTAACTGGCAAATAGAAATTAAACGTTTTAAATAAATATCTTTATTTCTTATTCTAGATTGTTTATATGCCTTCAGGTTGTCCCCAGAATTGTGAAGGCATTTCTACACTGTTGTCGAATCTTTGGTGGTGGTATTGCCAAATGTGATATCAATTTCATTCTTAATCGTAATATTCCTGTAAAGAAACTTCATTCTTTTAAAATATCTACCTTGGAACCTTTATTTTATTCCCATTAGATTCTTGTAATGTATCCCAATCAAGGATTTCTTGACAACCACTTGGAAATGTATCATTTGGAACTTTTCTCTTAAAACTCAGGAATGAAAAAGGGCACTGAGCACATGCAATTTCATATCCTGTTGGATGGGAAGAGGGGGTGGTGACCATAGAGTAAAATGTCACTTATGGGTCTCTTGTGTCAGGAATTTCCTTGGCATGAAGGAAGCAGCTTACTATGTGGCAATGCTAGCCTTAACTTGATTCAAGCCTCCTCATGGAACCAGGAGAAATATATTATCCTATGTCTAGCATGTCTTTCTTTCAATACCATTCTACTAATACATTTTTTTCCAAATATTCCAAATCATCATAAACCAATAATAAGCATTTGTTTCAATGAACAGCCTACAGTGCTCCATTCTTACTGTCTTTTGATGTTAGCATAAGAACATAGCAAAGGAGCAAGGATAAGTGTGGTATCAGAAGGACTTGGGTCTTGAGTCCTGGCTTACCACTTACTAGCAAAGAAACTTTGGGTAAATTATAAACTAAGCCTATAAAAAAAGTTTTCAAAATTGTATTCATTTTGGAATTGCCTAGTTTAAAAATATATTCTAATAATTAGTCTGCATTCCAGGTCAAATAAATCTTAACCTCTGGAGTTGGATTCTGGCCTCACAGACCCCTTTATTCTCCTAACGTTCCGCAGGGGTTGAGAATTGTTGCCTCTAAGCCTCATTTTCAACTTCTTTAAAATGGGTGTTGGGCTTCCCTGGTGGCGCAGTGGTTGAGAGTCCGCCTGCCGATGCAGGGGACACGGGTTCGTGCCCCGGTCCGGGAGGACTCCACATGCTGCGGAGCGGCTGGGCCCATGAGCCATGGCCGCTGAGCCTGCGCGTCCGGACTCCGCAATGGGAGAGGCCACAACAGTGAGAGGCCCGTGTACCGCAAAAAAAAAAAAAAAAAAAAAAAAGAAAAAGAAAAGAAAAATGGATGTAACAATAACACCAGTACTGTGGGTTATTTTAAGAATTAAATGAAGAAAATGCATGTAAAGAACATAGCACTATGCCTGGAACATTATAAATAATTCATACCTCCCACTTCCTGGCTGAACTATAAATACAATTAAAGAAAAGATTGTATCCTTCTTGTTCACTGTTTCATGTGTGGCACATAGAAAGGACTTTTTGTGATTTCAGTGAATCACCTGCACTGTCTTTGAAAAGGGGAGAGAGACACTGACATTGTAGTATTGACTTTGCTCAGCCACAGAGACTCTTATAAAAGAAACAACAACAAAAAAATATTTTTTGACTAGGCTC
The DNA here is from genome assembly GCF_949987515.2 of Delphinus delphis. Lineage (NCBI taxonomy): Eukaryota > Metazoa > Chordata > Mammalia > Artiodactyla > Delphinidae > Delphinus > Delphinus delphis. The sequence goes on along the minus strand of NC_082684.1, from coordinate 57,711,674 downwards.
TTCTGTAGAATCATTTTTTCCCAAACAGTCCTAGTTATTCTCTTTCAGGCTGATACACTACCTCATCCTAACATATACTTGTGTCTGTCATCCATTGCACCTTTAGAGCTTTCTTTTTAATATTTTCCCCTCCTTTCCTTTCTCCCTCCCTCCCTACCTCTTTCCCTTCTCATCTTCCCTTACTTCTTTTCTTTTTCCCCTCCCCCCTTATTTCCTCTCCTCTCTCTCCCTTTCCACTCTCATCCCCTCACCCTACATCTCTATTTCTATCTCTATCATGGAAAATCTCTCTTAAAACGTTTAGCTCCAGGATAAACTGCTCATCTCTTGACCTTGCCTGGCAGCATCCTGTCTCCTCTGCTTACCTACCACAGGTAGTGACTGTGAATTTGTCTTCTGAGTAGCAATACCCTCCTTCTGCGTACTTCAGTGCTACATAACAATAATTGACTACTCAGCTTTGCAAATGACAAAAAAAACCAGACTGTAGCTCCAGCATCCACATTGGTTTTTTTCCCATAGAACCAATTTTAATACATTCATTAAATTATTTTTATGCATTCATTCCATAAATATATTTTGCTTGTTACCATGTGTCAGGACTTTTATTGATACTAAACAGAACAGACTATACCTGGCCTCAGAGAAGGGCACAAGAGCTTATGGAAAGTTCAACAAATAAGCAGATTATTATTGTATAGCATGATACATGCTTCAGGGGAAATTTTTTTTTTTTTTTTCCCGGTACGCGGGCCTCTCACTGTTGTGGCCTCTCCCGTTGCGGAGCAAAGGCTCTGGATGCGCAGGCTCAGCGGCCATGGCTCACGGGCCCAGCGGCTCCGCGGCATGTGGGATCTTCCCGGACCGGGGCATGAACCCGTGTGCCCTGCATTGGCAGGCGGACTCTCAATCACTGCGCCACCAGGGAAGCCCCAGGGGAAATATTAAGTGGCTTTCTCATACACTAAGGCGTGCACATGGCAAAGGTCTTCACTCAGTCCTGGTTACATGGGAGGCAGGGCCAGGGGTCATGCCATTTGAGTTGTGTTTTATAGAAGGATGGTACGTGTCAGCTTTGGGAGGAGTAAGGGGTAAGGGGGCCAAGATATGGCTAGGTATTCTAGAGTGTGAGGATACTGGTGAGAAATGAGGCTGCAGAAGTTAGGGTAAGTCAGGTGTTAGGGAGCTTGGGCTTTATCCTTTCACAAGGTAACCCTTCAAAATTGCTTCAGTAATTTGGATAATGCATTGTGGAATATCCTTGAAAAATCAGAGCTCCCTGTCAGTGTGAGAGAAAGTAAGAAGGACAGCTGAAAACATGCAAGGAAAATACAGAGAAATAGGTACAATATGATATTTTTTTAAGCCAACCAAATAATCACACCTTAATATTATAATTGTGAAAATTACCGAGTTCCTACTATATGTCAGGTATTTTTCTAAGAGCTGTACATGTAGTAACCACCATATACGGTAGATTCTATTACAGAGTAACTGCTCAGATGTGGAGGCCATTCCACCTGAGGTCAAAGCTCCACTCCACCACATATTTACTGTGTGACTTTGGACAAAACACTTGATACACATAAATGCACTCATATATTTGATAGTTTTGTGTGGCAGTTCAGGGTTTCTTCAACCCATACCTCCCTCTTCTTTTCAGTGGATTTTGATAAGATAGTGAAAAGAGGTAGTAACTAATAGCAAGAGAAATGGATGATCAAATCTGAGTGAGGTCAAACCCAATAGCTCCATCAAAGAAACAAATATCCAACAAAAAAATAGATGAAATGAATTGCCTGCAAACAGGAACTTTGGTATCGTAACAGGTTAAGCAGTGGAATGGCATAGGATGGAGGGGATCTGAATAGGCAGATTCCCTGATGCCCATTGGGGGAAGGGGGACTTCATTTGGATTGTAAAGCAACTTCATAGAAAATGCATGTGTCTCTTTGGAATCCCATTTTTATTGCTTCTCAACTGCTTGACCTTGGGCAGATGACTAAACCTCTCTTTGCCTCAGTTTCCTAGGTAAATAACAGGATTAAATTCACAAGATGCTGTGAAGCTTAAATGAGTTAATAAATGTAAAATACTTAAGTAGTGCTGGAACACGATACACTGTATGTGTTTATTATTATTATTATTATAACGTCCTCTGGATTTCATATGTTGGCATGTTTGTTTAATAGTAGGTTGCATATGATTCTTATCTTAAGCTTTTAAAACTGGAGGGCCATAGGCAAGAGTTACTGTCTTGCTTGCTGACCTGTGCCTATTGTCTGTCTTGCTAGAATTAAAGTATACTTTTAATGAAGGTCAAGGAGAGCATCAAAACTCTTTGTGAATAGTACTCAGGAGAGGGAGTCTGCCAGAACAAGTAGCAACTGCAGTGGACATCCCTTCTCTGTGTAAGATGGTGGTCATTTCCAGCAGACCCACTTGCGGAGAATAACATCAAAAATGGATGTTTCCTGCACAGCACAGGAACTTAGGTTCATAGTGTTAGAAATGAGTCCCGTTCCGAAATATTGGAGAAACACTGCTGATGGAAGATGATTCACGTATCCCTCTTATCTAATATGAAATGAATGGTGGTGGTTTTTGTTTTTTCCTGGGGAAGGAAAGATGTCTGAGTGATTATTAGTATGACATGGCAGAAAGTTCAGACTGTTTTCAGATGGTTGAGAGGTGTGCTTGGAAAGGAGAAATCTGGGCTGCATACTGAACACCCTTGGGGAAAGATGAAAGAATAAAACACCTTAGAGATTGAGATACACAGCTGGGTAATGCAGAGATAGATCCTTTAAGTTGGAACATAGGGTGAGAGCTGGGAAGGCTTTTGCACCTGTGCTTGACTGGTTGCTGAATTTAGAACAAGTTTTCTGCAGGATAGAAATTTCTGTGGAAGCATAAGTTTTTCAGCACCCAGCAGAGAAAGGATAAAAGAACTTGCGGTTTTAGGAGATTAGATTTTTTTCCCCAGTATTGTGGCCTGTACTGGAAATAAGTGACATTAAAACCAAAGATCAAACACATGCTTACATGAGCAGCTTAGGGCCAGGGAAATGGTAGTCAACTTCAACTAACAAAAAGGCCTGATTTTATTCAAATTTCAGTGTAGGAGAAGAAAGTTAAGGAAAATCAACATAAAATACAACAAAATAAAAAATGAGATTGGGTGGCTGGAATGAGGTCTCTGACCCACGTTCTCATCTTCATGCATAGGGGAGAGTTAGACACTAAGTGTTGCTTTGGCGCAATTGCAGCCCTGGTGAAGACAGTGGGGATTAGAAAATTATGAGTTTCAAACTGAGATAGAATTGGGTGAAGCTCTGTAGGACTCAGAATGTTACCACTGATTTTGACTACTTTCTTCTGATATAGACAAAATGAGTGTGTGCTCTGAGTCCATCCAACCAAGAAATCCCTTCTTATTGTTGAAAAAAAATGTGAACATCCACAGGGTGATGATGCTGGGAAATTAGCAAAAGCTCCAGACCAAAGCCAGTGGAACCCCAGGGAATGTGGCTAAAACTGAGTTTGAGCTGTGTCATAGAAGTTTCAGGCACTTTTAAGAGGCTGGTGAAGGCTCAGTAAAAATGTATGAGCAGAAATTATGGGATATTAATTCAAACTGGAACTGGATAATAAATAGACAGTTTCTATCACTTTTAGCCACTGGAGTGACATTTGATCTATGTCCCTGTACAAAAATTTACAGAGCTGCAGTTTTTTATACCGACTACAAGCAGATTCCAATAATCTGGGGAATAGTGTGCTAAAACTTGATTTTGGCAGAAGGGACTGTGGAGGCGACCCAATAATCCCACTTCTGCAAATGTGTGTCCAGAATTGAAAGGCACGATTGAGTTAACATTCTATTTGAGATCAACTAAAATTTGTTTTTCATGCTGCATATAATCGTTGCCAGTAGGATGGGTAATAATGTTTTTTCACATTTGCTAAAAGAGCCCTGTGAAAAACCCCAAGAAGCGCTCAAGTTTTCTGAGACATTTAAGGCATATTTGATTTTGATAATTCCAGAGCCCCTAAGTGTTTTAAAAAGGGTTGTTATAATATAGGAGCATTTTTCTGTCTTTATAAGTGAGACATGATCTGCTTAAAAAGGAAATCATGTTTAATAGTGTAAAAATAACCCAGAACTTTTGAGAGTGCTGTAGAATGATTGCTTTCCTTGAGATCAATTTTTCTAAAGAGAACATAATAAGGAACTTTTAATTAATACCATTAGCTTGTAGCCTGGCAGGTATTATGGGTCACTGAATGTAGGAATACATAATAAATCTTGTAATATTGGAATGTATGTGGATAAAAGAACACTGAGAAAACAGATGAAGAGTGATCCATGCAGTTTCAGATTTAAAGAGGAGGTATAACCAGATAGCCAACATAGGAGAAGAGGCTCTCTTCAGAACCCCATACACATGTATAGAACTGAATGCAGAGTAAGCGTCTCAGAATTAAAATGCACAAAACTGAATTCTTGATATTACCTCCCAATATGGCTTCTCTCACATCTTCTTCATATCTGTAAATGGCAACTCTGTCCTATTTGCTCAGGACAAAACTTTAGATTGATTCTTGACTTCTTAGTTTTCTTTATCACCCCATTTCATTAGCAAAACTTACTGAATCTCTCCTCAAAATTTACCCAGACTTGGACTTCTTGCCATCTGTAATGCTCCCTGGTCCATGCCAGGACCATCTTATGCCTGACTTTTTTCGGTAACTTTCTGTATGGTCTCCCTTGTTGCATCCTTGTTCACAGTGGTATTCATTAGGATCTTTTGCTAATGTCACGTCTCTCACATTGGCCATTTAGTAGGAATTTACTTTTCTCCCCACTTAAACTCACATTTTGGTCATGTGACTTACTTGCCAGTGAAATGTATAAATATTGATACGTATCCTTTCTGGGCAATAGCCTTAACCAGTGTGACTGATAGAGCTGCCTTAATTCACTCACCAGGGTTCATATGACAAGCTCCACTCCACTGCAAATTCTGGGTAGATATGTAGGATAAGAGAAAGATAAATTTTGTTGCTTTAAGCCACTCAGACTTTCAGGTTGGCAACCAGATTAATGTTGCCTATCCTGACTGATAAAGAAATATTTCCAGAAGGTGCCAGAAACACAAGAACAAAACCCCAAAATATTTGGCATTAGTTATGGCCATGGGTAGAGGTGTCAAGGAAATATTAGACAGATGCTGATTTGTGCTATGTAGTGGTAAAATTCTAACCTGTGGTAACATGGAAAGTGAATATTGAACCCAGTGGGTTTGTAGCTTCTCACAAAAGAATAAGCAAATGACATTAGTAACTTGAGTTTCTTACTTTTGACTTCATTTTGACATGTTACAACAGGAAAGAGATAAAATAATTGGTTGACTTACAAGAAGGAATGAAAGGGATTAAAGACAGTTCAGAAATGTGGAGACCTGCAGAATAAAGACCCAACTGGTTTCCATTTCCATGCAGTAAAATAAAACTGTGAAGGCCTTTAAAAAACAAATACTAATTAAAATCCAGCATAGCAGCAGTAAAGGCCAAAACAAAAATGTGACCATCAGACACATTTTTAAATCTCTGAATGAGTTTATTCACCCAGTAAATCTTTTCAGTTGAACTAGAAGACCTAGAGAAAAATAATAGGAATGTGCTTCTCCCAGGGTATCTGTTAAGTTTATACACACACTTAAGTCCAGAGAGAAGGGCACATCTGCAAAAGAATTGTGAGTGAGATGACTGACACACAGAGCTGACTGACTGAAAATAAATAGGAATGAAATGACTATCTTTGAGAGAATTGCACGGTCAGAGAACTACCAGCCTGTGAAACTATGACTGTTAAAGACTTAGAATAGTTCCTGGGTCTCAAACCTTCTAAGGGTAAAGGAAACTTAGAAAGCTGCTCAGGTCTCAATGAAGGCACATTTTCTTATAACTTCTTCAGAAGTATCCAATGAGGATAGTGTATAAAGGTCAGAGCCAAGGGCCCCTGAGAACTATAGGCTGGAGAACAACTCTCAGGGAGAAAGCCCTCACAATGACTGTTCAATGGAAGTGTGGCATTTCCATGGTTCAGTGGCTTCTAGGTGCCCCTCTCCTCCCATCCTTCCATCTTTCCCCTTCCTAAATAGGAATGTTTATTCCAGTCATTCTATTCCTCTTCTGTGAATCCAACAGGTATAGGGTAGCGAGGGTATATCACATTACTTTTTTTGTGTCTTTTTTTTGGTTTATATTTCTTAGGTCTGTAGATGAGAATTGGCACATCTAGGTTTATATAGATATGCACACTAGATTTTGTGCTTTTTAATCTGATAATCGTATTAGACAGGACTTTTGAGTTTTCCCTCTTAGGAAGAGAATGAGGGTATTTTGCATGTGGGGAAGGGAGTGAATAAAATATTTGTGACCAAAAGGGAAGAATGTTGGTGAGCCAAGGAATTCCAAAAAATCTGTTCTCTTGCTTTGAACAAATTTTAGTGTTGGAATTCTTTACTCAGTTGAATGTAGTCAGGGTTACGTGATTTGCACGGTTCAGTGAAATGTGAGCAGAAATGATAGCGTCACTCAGGGGCAGAAGGTTAAAGATCTAATGCATGTTTGTCATATCTTGTCTTTAAACTCTGGTTATGGAAGCAAGTCCATTGGTTTGGTTTTCTGAGTAACTGTAATGGTCTTTATCCCCCTTTTGACGAGCAGTATATATGTAGAACAAATAATAGCTTTCTGGTTGTAAATCACTGAGGTTTACAGATGTTTATCACTGCAGCATGACTCAGCCTGTCCTATTTATTATAAACCCAAATTCTACCCTCAAGGCAGAATTCAGAAAAACCATTTTAAAACATATCATATCATTCGAGTTCCAACTCTTTTGAGTTCCATGCTAGAATGTATTCATGACCCACATCCTTCCCCCTTCACTTCCCACATCAAGTTCCATATGGTACAGGGAAGGACCTCTCGGATATTTATATGTATACTTTCACTTGAACACCCAAACTCTGTATTCAAACCCTATAAACCTCTTGGGTCTTAAAGGGACCCCTTGGCTATCCCCTGGGCTTAAGGATACACATACCATCCTTGGCATGAAAGATTCAGGGGAGAGGCCAGAAAAGGTCCCTAGAAACAAGGTTTGGGTCATTTGTGCAAATAATTCTGAGACCTTTGGTATGAATGGTATAGAAATGGGGAATGCATTCTTGGGGTGGATACATCCCTTGACCTTGCAACTCTTTTTCCTGTGGAGGTTGGTGGTGCAGAGTTGGTCAGAGTAAGTCCAAAATAAGACTTTTGATACAGCAAGACCCAGACAGTGGCCTCTGTTGCTCAAGTCTAAGGGCAGTATCATACTAGTAAGGTTGACATCTAGAGGCTCCTTCACAGGATGTATCAACAAGAGCTGGTGTTTTATAACCCCAAATCCCTACTGATCAGAGAGCTCAACGGGTGTATTCAGGGCTGTAGACAGTAGTGGAAAACAAAAATGGAAACTTCCAGAGGGTAGCACAAGCTTTAACTAAAGACAAGTAATTCTTTTTTAGGAGAAGTAGAACATTTAACTCATTAATGGAATACTTTATGAAGTAATTTGGAGCCTCATATATGTGCAGTTAAAGCAATGGGTGCACATTTAGAGAATATTCCGTGCATAATGACTATGGATATTTGAATTTGGAATTGAAGCTGTCATTAAATAGGGTGTGGTTTTTCTGGTCCATGATGGCAGTACATGGCCAGAAAAGAGTGTTAGTTGTACAGGAACTATTCAGTGCAAAACAGTGCACAGCATGGTTTTCTATCTACATACGATATAGATGTGCCTGTAAAACTCTGGAATTAATATGTTTTAATTTTTCTTCATTAAACCAGATATTCTGATGCTGGATAATTTACTGGTGTTAAAAAAAATCAAATCATTTCATTCTCTGTATGCCTGACATCCTCCAGAGTAGCTTGGCTCTTATGGGAAAATTGTTCTTTTTTTAAAATATAGTCTGACCCAGGAGGAGATGCTGATTACTGATTGCTACAGGAAACATTTAAAGATGCTTTAGACTATTCCCAGTCATACTCAAGGTATCCCCCAGTGCAAACTATCCCAAAACTTTGTTAAACATACAAGGAATTCTTTTCTCAAAAAAAGAAAAAGACAGTGAAATTATTGGTTTTCTTAGTCTAGTTATTCTCAAATTTCGGACCTCAGGACCCCATTACACTCTTGAAAATTATTGAGGACTCCAAAGGGATTTGTTTGTGTGACATAATTTATTTATATTTACCATATGAAAAATTAAAATTTATAATTTAAAATATATTTATTTAAATAACTAACACATATGCTAACAGATTCTTTTATAAAATATAACTATATTTTTTAAAAGTAGAAACTGACATTGTTTTGCATTTTTTCTATTGGTTTTAATGTTTGGCTTAAGAAAAATTAGTTGGGTTTTCAGATCTGTTGTTGCATTCATTCTGCTGCATAGTACATTATGTAGCCTCTGAAAAATGTCACTGTGAAAGCATGGAAGTAAAATAGCAAATAACCTCTTAGTATTTTTTATAAAAAATAGTTTTGATTTTGTGGCCCCATGAAGGGTTCTCCAAGCGTCTCAGAGGTCCCCAGACCACATTCAGAGAATCACTGTCCTAGTTTTTATGCGTTTAATGCCTCTAAGATCACACTGTCCAATAAGGTGACTAAGAGCCATGTGTGGCTCTTTAAATGTAAATTGATTAAAATTAAATTGTTAAAACTTCACTTCTTTTTTCTTATTAGTCACCTTTCAATTGTCCAGTAGCCACATGTGGTTAGTAACTACTCTGTTGGGCAGCATAAAGTCTGAACATTTCCACCATCACTGAAAATTAAGTTGGATAGTACCGCTCAACTCTATTTTTTCTGTTTTTTCTTTTTTTTCTCTTTTTTTGTTCCCCAATTAGGAGGGAGTCTTAGCTGTTGATTGTCCTCACACTAGAATAAACCAGAGGGCAGATGTGAAATTCTCATTGTTCCCTGCCCTGAGGAACAACATCTAAACAGATTATGGGCAGGTAATACTTGCTGCATAGTAGGAAATGCAATGCTCAGAAATGGTGCTAAGAGCTACGCAGTTGGGGACTGCTCACCACCCTTGGATTGACCTAAACTAGGAGGCACCCATGTTTAGTGCTGTTCAAGTTACTGTACTTAGGTTTCTTGGCAGTTACACTAAAGAGTTAATACTGATTATAGACTTTCATAAGTGGAAAGTCAGGAAAATGATTGTCCATAAGATTACCATTTTTCCCCCACATTGAAGTAAAAAAACAGACATTAGTTGTTTTCTCAGGAAAGGCTTAAAACATGAGCTCTTGCTAATATATTTGACACCGCTTCCCTTCTTTGGATGCCTTGCTTCTGAAGCTCTGATAATTTAGTTGTACAAACACATATTTCTCTTCAAATGCTTCCAAAAATAATTTATGTTGGAACTATTTTCTTATATTCTTATTTCTTTCATTATGTTGTATTGTCAGAAGGTATTGCGGTTGATTTTGTCTCTGGGTTCTCTGTATCTCTGTTAGACTGTAAAACCTGAGAGAGTAGGAACCTAGCACAGAGCTTGGCACATAGCAGCCCCTCTGCGCGTTGCTTGACTGATAGACCTAGGCCTCTTACGGCAATAGCTAAAGGCTGGCCCCACTGTTTCTTACTTGTGGGCTCATCATTCATTTTGGTTTTCCTGGCCCTCCTTTCTACATACATAAATACTCAGTTCAGGATCTCTTGCTCACCCCGTCTCCACATGAATCTTAGATACTTTGAAAATTATTGAGAACCTGATAAGTAGTGATTTGGGATGTTTCAGAACATAAAGCTCTAACTTTTAGCTACATCCACTTGGGCAGTTCACTTGCATTATCTGAACCTAATTCCTTCTCTTTACTTGGATCTAAATCCAGCTGGAAAATGTTATCTCTTAATCTCTTTTGTATTATTATATTTTTCTTACCCCATAATAATTTCCAAGTTTATCATGTTTGCTATTTTCACAGGAAAAAATCTTCAGACCTAAGTAACTGTTTCTGATTGATTAATTAGCATGCATTTATATTTATAATTTATTTTCATGATAGGTATGGTGCTATTACATCTATTAACGAAGATGTGCCACATCACAACAACGTGTTTTGTTTTCAAAGACTCAATACCAGAAGTAGAAGTAATCTGGAAAGCAAGAAAATAGGTATCATCAATTTAGAAAGAGGTAGAAGAATGTTTAAAAATCACAGTATTTTAAAAAGATCTTTGTCTAGAAGAGAAGGGGGCAAGCTTCCTACATCTTGGCCAGGCAAAACAGAAAGGTGTGAAAGTCATGACAGGATCTGCATGACACACCTGTGTGAGGTAGACAGCATATGGAATATCCTGGCTGTTGAAGAGGTTGTAACTTAGGTCTTCAGCAGCTGTGGCAGCCAGAATGGTCTTTCTGAAGCCCAGGCTAAGCTATTTCCTGGTATGTGTCTTTTGGCTGGAAAACACCTTGGAATAACCCATTTTAATACCTTCCCATGGCTGACAGGAATGTTTTAAAGGATTCTATCAGACTTTCCACTCAGGGATGAAACATTTGAAGTGCACTGTCTGGTTTAGGTAACACATTGGCAGCAACTATTTTATTTAAAAGAAAAATCCACCAATTAACAAGTGAACATGACAGATAGAGTGACAGAATTTCTCTGTGTTCAAAAGAGGTAGCTAAAGAAAAGGGAACACTGGGTATCTGAAGAGGAAAAATCACCCCTGGGGAAGAAAAAAAGAGCCCCCTGAGAATGCAAAAGGCTCACAAATAGATCTGTCAGATTCTTTTAGACTTTGATGAAGGATACAGGGCTTGATATTAGGATGACTCTGGGCCAAAACAATTCTTCACCTTAGATGAATTTTAAGCCCAACTAAAGAGAGAGATTACCACAAAAGGAAAAATAAGCCAAGATTTGGAGATCAGTGCAATGAAGAGTAATTTTGCTTGCTCCCTAATTTGCTTAGGATAAGACTTGCCCATCTCCAAATCAGTTTGAAAACAACAAAAACCAGGCATTGGGACACTTTTGTATTGTGTGTCTGTATAGGCATGCTATTGAATGCCAATACATTTTAGCAAGACCAGCATGGATGTTCATGTATTTGTTTTCAGAAGATTTGTCCCAAAATTTTAATGCAACTTAGCAAACATTTACTGTGTGCCTTCTGTGTACAGCAGTATGGAGGTGCTATGGGCTAGGCAGTAATAAAAGACAAAGAACTTGCCTTCATAGTTCTAGTTAAGTAGGGCAGCTATGATATAGAGGCAATGTGCATGTATTTAAGTGGGCAACATTTTTATACCTAGAGCTGTACATTTGTATAATCAGTAGACTCCTAAACATACAATTCATGAAATATAAGTACTGCAAATTAATGATTTAGTCTCTCTTACCACCTTAATATTTCAGAAAACATACCATATTATTAAGCATTTTCTTGATGATTACCTACTTTTAATTAAAACAGTGATGAAAAGAGTTAATTTGGGGGGTTTTAGGGATTTTTTTACACTTTTTCTGTGATAAATAGAGAAATTTTATAATAACATTGATTTCTTGAACACCCAACCTGTGGTAGGAACTTCCAAAATACCTCATTGATTCTTTTCTGCTAGTATTCACAACATTGTATAGTCTTCCAACTTTGAATAGTACTGGCCTGAATGAGTAACGGAATATGGAAAAAGTGAAAGAGTGTGACTTCTGAGGCATGGTCAAAATAGCCATTGTAGCTTTTGCCCTGCTCTCTCTTGGACCACTGGCTCTAGAGAAAGCCAGTTGCTATTTTGTGAAAATCCTCAGACAGTCCACCAGAAAGGTCCACATGGTAGTAACTAATGCCTCTTGAGGACAGCTGGCATCAACTTACCAGCCATTTTAGTGCGCTATCTTGGAAATGGATCCTCCAGCCCCAATCAAGCCTTCACATTAGTGGTCCAGGCTAATATCTTGACTACAACCTGTTAAAAACAAGACAACGGGCCCCAAATGGAATCACTTATTCTTAAGTCCCATGTCATGAAACTGAGACTTAATTACAGTTTTGGGTGTCCCAGAAATAGAATCTTAAACCAATCAGGAATCACCTGATCAGCATCAGGTAGGTCATCTGCCTGAAAGACCCCTGCAATCCCCTAAAGGAAAGCAACCTTGCTCTAACCAACCTGATTTTTTGCAGGTATAACTTCCCATGCCTGCTCCCTTCTGCCTATAAAAGTCTTTCATAGCTCCTTGGAGCTCCTTTCCATCTGCTAGATTGGATGCTGCCCAATTCAAAAAGATTTTTTGCTCAAATAAAATCTTGAAATTTTCAATATGCCTCAGTTTATCTTTTGACAGTTCTTGGGTCAGAGGAGAGAACCACAGGCCTCTGATGACCCCCAGGAACAGGGAGTAACCAGGTATAAGTACCTCTTGAACCCCTTGAGCTCACTGTTTTGTTTTTTTTTACTGCCTCTGGAGGTTGTGAGTTAAATCTCTCTAGCATCCTAGCTTTTGCATATGAGATTTCAGGCTTTATTTGAGCATTTCTTTATCTGGATGGGGTCTGGAAGTCAGTTAGAGTCAGACTGGGTCCAACATAGAAACTGGACTGTGTTTGGGGTTGGACTGGGTCCAACTTGGAAACCAGATTGGGACTGGAAAAGGACTAAGTCTAAAGTCAGACTGGGCTCGACTTAGAAACCAAACTGGGTCTGGGGTTGAACTGAATCCAGTTTAGAAACTGGACAGGGTCCAGGGTTGGTCTGGGTCTGACTTAAACTGGACTGTGTCTAGTGTGAAGCCTCAGGTGAAGAAAATTTTATAAAGGCTAAGCAAGCACGTTAAACATATCAAAGATAAACTTGAATTACAATGGCCACAATGAACAGCTTTTAACCTAGATAAGCTTATTCATTTACAAAGTGCCCTAGAGAAAAAGGGGTCTAAGCCAGGCACATAGGGGGGAAATTATTTTTTCTTTCCTACAGTTTCTGGTGATCAGAATGAGACCTACTGGGACACCCCATTCTCTCTGGAGCTTGCAAATGGGATCCTGGGAAAACTGGCAAAAGTGGGCAAAGGGTGAGAATTCTTATAAAAGTCAGTTTTCCAGACTTGGGTTTTCCAGATCTGTGGTTCCTGGCCTGAGAGGAAGGTAAAATTTTATGTTATCCTTTCTTTTCTGAAGTCAGAGTGTTGGCAAGAAACAAAAACAATCAAACAAAAAAACATTTGTACAGATTAGATCTTTGAATTCTGACTTGTGAATTTGCTTTTGGTGCCCATTGGTTGTCAATCCTTTCCCAGGGACAACAGTTGCCTTCTTATTTGTGTTATTTTGTGTCCTGCGAACTTGGCTTGGCAACTAGCCGTTTGGGGGCCCCCAATATATAGGCAGACAAAAATGTACGTTGCACTCCATGTGCAGCTGAGGTCCTACTGGAGACTCAGCTGTCAGGAGAACTGCCCCAAGTTATTCTTTATTTTGATTATCTTTGGGATTGACTCTGGATCTTGGGAGGGTAGTATCCTATATATCCTTTTCGGGGATGACTCTTGCATCTAAATGTTGTTTAATACTGCCCAGAATATTTACTGTTTGTCCCAGCTGAAAACCCTGTCAAGATATTTGTAAGGTGTTTTTCTTTTTCTTTTTAGTAGCTGTATGGTCAGAAGTTGTCTAAATTGGAAGCTAGTATTTAGAACCTGACAGGAACATTTTTTAGACCTTCTCCCCCAAGCTAAAATGAAACTGTGTACCCAGAGGGAAAGAGAAACATTCTGAAGCCTTTGTGGTAGGATTTACTGAAACATTCCAATGATCCACAGCTCTAAATCTATAACATAGGAATCTTTTGATTTCTGTATTAGTTGAAGATCTTCTCCCTGATATGAAGATTCAAATTGAGGATAATGTAGCTGGATGAGTGTGTCAGCCTCTTGACATCATTCAGGTTGCCACCTAATTTTTTGTGGAATTAGAAACAACTGTACCTCTCTTACAAATGGAGTCTTTACAGGAACAGAAATGAGGCCCTAGAAACAATTCATAGCCCACCTGTCCTTTTTTACTGATCCTTAAACCTCCCCTATTTATCTCAAAAAGCTCCTTTCTATCTGGTAGATTGAATGCTCCCCAATTTGAATCAATTTTTGCTCAAATGAAATCTAAAAATTGTTAATATTTTATCTTTTAACAAAACTTGTAAGAGAAACTGCCAGAACCGTACAGCTAAGCAATTCCAGAATTCCTGTCCCAGAGAAATTGTGTAATGAGAAAGGTTTATTGTTGTTTTAAGTGCCTAATTTGGGGGTAATTTTTATGCAGCAGTAGATAACTTTAACCATTCTTTTACATCCCAAAACCAAAGTAAGCTTTGAGTTTTACCTCAAGTGAAACACTGGTTGCTTTAGAATATCTGCTTTTTCTCTTTGCATTCAAATCAGGCAGAAGTATGGTGCTTCAAATACTCAGTCTTTTCCTTTGGCTCAGCAGTGGCAAATGGACCTTCTTGACAACTATTTCAACCTTCTTAGTTGGCTAGCAAAAGTGTTACTGTCAACTGTAATATTTTTTTCCCAAATACTACTTTCAAAGGGCTGATGGTTAAACTAACATTAATTCATTATAAAACTCATACATTTACCTCTTACATAGTTAAGCTTCTTAGACTCAATGAAATACATTTTCTTTTTATCCATTCTTTGCTCAAAACATATGTATGATAAAATAATACACATCCTTGATTATTAAAAATGAAAGGTTTGAAAGGGTATATCTGACCATAATAAAAACATCAAAAACAATTTAACGTTGACTTTAAACAAATAGGCTGCCAGGTATTCCTCCAGAAAAGATGGGTTTATTTGGGATCTGCAGAGAATTATAAGTTGAGGTCTGCAACCATGGTGAGCCACATGAGAGTTCCCCCATGGCAAGTGGAAAGAATACTTTAAATTTATTTTATTTTATTTTTGGCTTGTTGGGTCTTCGTTTCTGTGCGAGGGCTTTCTCTAGCTGCGGCAAGCGGGGGCCACTCTTCATTGCGGTGCGCGGGCCTCTCACTATTGCGGGCCTCTCACTATCGCGGCCTCTCTTGTTGTGGAGCACAGGCTCCAGACCCGCAGGCTCAGTAGTTGTGGCTCACGGGCCTAGTTGCTCTGCGGAATGTGGGATCTTCCAAGACCAGGGCTCGAACCCAGGTCTCCTGCATTGGCAGGCAAATTCTCAACCACTGCGCCACCAGGGAAGCCCAAGAATACTTTTATAAAGAGGAAAAGGAAGTTGGGAGAGCTGTAGGAAACAAACAGCCCATGGCTTTTCATTGGCTGTGTCCTTGTCAGGAAAGAAGAGGAGTCTTTCTTTTTCCAGTTGGTTTATGTGATAGTCACACCACGTGAGAGCTCTCCCTTCTAGTCTCCCAACTCTATTTAATTGAGGTTTCTGTTTATTAATTTTTTACATTAGCCACACATAAATGTACTTTTAATATGGCAGAATATATTGTGTTTGAAGAAAATATGTGAACATATTTTATTTTCAAAGGGTCTGTGCTGCCTTCTGTAAAGAATGTTTTCTGTATTCCAAATGTCATAATACAATTGAGATGAACCACACCATTTTTATATTCTTATAAGTTTATACTAATATGACCTTCCAAAGCTTGACTACTTCCAGTCGAATCTCCTACTTTATGCAACATGTCTGTAAGCCAAAATATAAATTTATATTCAACCTATAAGTATATTCTTTCAAATTCAAATATTGGTCACTTACTATTTCTTATGTATAAAATAACTAATTAATTATTACTTTATAATCGTTGAAAACATTTTTTTGTATGTAGTTTTATCTTACTCATCTCTGTTGTATGTTCCCAAAGGCTGAGGAGATTTTGAAATTTTACTCTCTACTCTGAGCTGATTTAAGTGCTTGGAAATGGTGAGGTATTTTTAATTTATATTATGCCTAATTAATTTTTAATATTTTCTTCCCCTCAATATATTTTAATCAGTACATTTTAATTGGTATAAACATCAGTTACGATTTCAACAATAATAAAAGTATATTATATGAAGCAGTATTAAAGATTTGACAAATAAAATTAATCAACTGCACAAATATATTTTACTAGTTTATGGCTGCAAGTGCTAAGTCAAATAAAAAACTAAGGCAGTTACCTGCAGATTTTGCCAAGAAGCCCCCTTAGAATATTCATTTGTTGAAGATAGCATTACTTTTATATTCAAATTTTCCAGATGTTTGCCTAATACCTTCACTTTAGTTTGCATGTGTAGATATGGACTTATCCCTAATGTTGGATGGTAAAAACATAATTAAGTTTCACTGAAGCTAATGAACTGAGAGTGTAATTCTCTATTAGTCTCAAAAAGGTCCAGTTATGCACATTGTGCTCCAAAACAAAATATGTATCTTGCAGTTCAAATTGCCATATGCTCAGAATTTTACCACAAGTGAGCTCAGTAAGACCAGCTGCTGTTGCTCTAAATAATGATATCATGTAACAAGAGAAGATTTCTTTTGAAAATGAATATACATCACTCAGATTAGAAACAAAGACATTTGAAATAAAATGACTACAGGAAGAAGTCCACTGTTAACATTTTATTAACACTGTTTCAATATGTATTGAATACTTAGCTAAGTTTAGAAAAGCAGTGGCTCTCTGGCTTTTGTTTACTGGTTGGTTGCTGTAGCTTTCAAAAATTACTTTTACTTTTTTAAAATTTATTTTTAAAAAAATCTTTACTGGAGTATAATTGCTTCACAATGCTCTGTTAGTTTCTGCTTTATAACAAAGTGAATCAGCTATACATACACATACATCCCCATATCGCCTCCCTCTTGTGTCTCCCTCCCACCTTCCCTATCCCACCCCTCTAGGTGGTCACAAAACACCGAGCTGATCTCCCTGTGCTATGCGGCTGCTTCCCACTAGCTATCTATTTTATATTTGGTAGTATATATAAGTCCACGCCATGCTCTCACTTCGTCCCAGCTTACACTTCCCCCTCCCCGTGTCTTCAAGTACATTTTCTACATCTGTGTCTTTATTCCTGTCCTGCCCCTAGGTTCTTCAGAACCTTTTTTTTTTTTTTAGATTCCATATATATGTGTTAGCATACAGTATCTGTTCTTCTCTTTCTGAATTACTTCACTCTATATGACAGACTCTAGGTCCATCCACCTCACTACAGATAACTCAATTTCATTTCTTTTTATGGCTGAGTAATATTCCATTGTATATATGTGCCACATCTTCTTTATACATTTATCTATCGATGGACAATTAGGTTGTTTCCATGTCCTGGCGATTGTAAATAGAGCTGCAGTGAACATTGTGGTACATGACTCTTTTTGAATTATGGTTTTCTCAGGGTATATGCTCAGAAGTGGGATTGCTGGGTCATATGGTAGTTCTATTTTTAGTTTTTAAGGAACCTCCATACTGTTCTCCATAGTGGCTGTATCAATATACATTCCCACCAACAGTGCAAGAGGGTTCCCTTTTCTCCACAACCTCTCCAGCATTTATTGTTTGTACATTTTTTGATGATGGTCAGTCTGACTGGTGTGAGGTGATACCTCATGTAGTTTTGATTTGCATTTCTCTAATGATTAGTGATGTTGAGCATTCCTTCATGTGTTTGATGGCAATCTGTGTATCTTCTTTGGAGAAATGTCTATTTAGGTCTTCTGCCCATTTTTGGATTGGGGTGTTTGTTTTTTTGATATTGAGCTGCATGAGCTGCTTGTAGATTTTGGAGATTAATCCTTTGTCAGTTGCTTCATTGGCAAATATTTTCTCCCATTCTGAGGGTTGTCTTTTCATCTTGTGTATGACTTCCTTTGCTGTGCAAGAGATTTTAAGTTTCATTAGGTTCCATTGTTTATTTTTGTTTTTATTTCCATTCCTCTAGGAGGTGGGTCAAAAGGATCTTCCTGTGATTTATGTCAGAGTGTTCTACCTATGTTTTGCTCTAAGAGTTTTATAGTGTCTGGCATGACATTTAGGTCTTTGATCCATTTTGAGTTTATTTTAGTGTATAGTGTTAGGGAGTGCTCTAATTTCATTCTTTTACATGTAGCTGTCCAGTTTTCCCAGCACCACTCATTGAAGAGACATTCTTTTCTCCATTGTATATTCTTGCCTCCTTTATAAAAAATAAGGTGACTATATGTGCATGGGTATATCTCTGGGCTTTCTATCCGGTTCCGCTGATCTATATTTCTGTTTTTTGTTCCAGTATCGTACTGTCTTGATTACTGTAGCTTTGTACTTCAGTCTGAAGTCTGGGAGCCTGATTCTTCCAGCTCCGTTTTACATTCTCAAGATTGCTTTGGCTATTCAGAGTCTTTTGTGTTTCCATACAAATTATGACATTTTGTTCTACTTCTGTGAAAAATGCCATTGGTAGTTTGATAGGGATTGCATTGAATCTGTAGATTGATTTGCGCAGTATAGTCATTATCATAATGTTGATTCTTACAATCCAAGAACATGGTATATCTCTCCATCTGTTTGTCTCATCTTTAATTTCTTTCATCAGTGTCTTATAGTTCTCTGCATACAGGTCTTTTGTCTCGTAAGGTAGGTTTATTCCTAGTATTTTATTCTTTTTATTGCAGTGGTAAATGGGAGTGTTTCCTTAATTGCTCTTTCATATTTTTCATCATTAGTGTATAGGAATGCCAGAGATTTCTGTGCATTAATTTTGTATCCTGCTCCTTTACCAAATTCATTGATTAGATCTAGTAGCTTTCTGGTAGCATCTTGAGGATTCTGTATGTATATTATCATGTCATCTGCAAATACTGGTAGCTTTACTTCTTCTTTTCCGATTTGGATTCATTTTATTTCTTTTTCTTCTTTGATTGCTCTGGCTAAAACTTCCCAAACTATGTTGAATAATAGTGGTGAGAGTAGAAAACATTGTCTTGTTCCTGATCTTAAAGGAAATGGTTTCAGTTTTTCACCATTGAGAATGATGTTGTCTGTGGGTTTGTAATACATGGCCTTTATTATGTTGAGGAAAGTTCCCTCTATGCCTACTTTCTGGAGGGTTTTTATCATACATGGATATTGAATTTTGTTGAAAGCTTTTTCTGCATCTATTGAGATGATCATATGGTTTTTATCCTTCAATTTGTTAATATGGTGTGTCAAATTGATTGATTTGCATATATTGAAGAATCTTTGCATTCCTGGGATAAACCCCACTTGATCATGGTGTATGATCCTTTAAATGTGCTGTTTGATTCTTTTTGCTGGTATTTTATTGAGGATTTTTTCATTTATGTTCATCAGTGATATTGGCTTCTACTCTTCTTTCTTTGTGACATCTTTGTCTGGTTTTGGTATCAGGGTGATGGTGACCTCCTAGAATGAGTTTAGGAGTGTTCCTCCCTCTGCTATGTTTTGGAACCGTTTGAGAAGGATAGGTGTTAGCTCTTCTCTAAATGTTTGATAGAATTCGCCTGTGAAGCCATCTGGTCCTGGGCTTTTGTTTGTTGGAAGATTCTTAATTACAGTTTCAATTTCAGTGCTTTTGATTGGTCTGTTCATATCTTATATTTCTTCCTGGTTCAGTTTTGGAAGGTTGTGCTTTTCTAAGAATTTGTTCATTTGTTCCAGGTTGTCCATTTTATTGGCCTATAGTTGATTGTATTAATCTCTCATGACCTTCTGTATTTCTTCAGTATCAGTTGTTACTTCTTTTCATTTCGAATTCTATTGATTTGAGTCTTCTCCCTTTTTTTCTTAATGAGTCTGGCTAATGATTTATCAATTTTGTTTATTTTCTCTATGAACAAGCTGTTAGTTTTATTAATCTTTGCTATTGTTTCCTTCATTTCTTTTTCATTTATTTCTTATCTGATCTTTATGATTTCTTTCCTTCTGCTAACTCTGGGTTTTTTTTTGATTTTCTTTGTCTAATTGCTTTAGGTGTAAAGTTAGGTTGTTTATTTGAGATGTTTGTTATTTCTTGTGGTAGGATTGTATTGCTATAAACTTCCCTCTTAGAATTGGTTTTGCTGCATCCCATAGGTTTTGGGTCGTCGTGTTTTCATTGTCATTTGTTTCTAGCTATTTTTTGATTTTCTTTTGATTTCTTCAGTGATCTCTTGTTATTTAAGAGCATATTGTTTAACCTCCATGTGTTTGTATTTTTACACTTTTCTTCCTGTAATTGATATCTAGTCTCATAGCGTTGTGGTCGGAAAAGGTACTTGATACAAATTCAGTTTTCTTAAATTAACCAAGGATTGATTTGTGACCCAAGATATGATCTGTCCTGGAGAATGTTCCATGAGCACTTGAGAGGAAAGTGTATTCTGTTGTTTTTGGATGGAATGTCCTATAAATATCAGTTAGGTCCATCTTGTTTAATGTATCATTTAAAGCTTGTGTTTCCTTATTTATTTTCAATTTGGATGATCTGTCCATTGTTGAAAGTGGGGTGTTAAAATCCCCTAGTGTTATTGTGTTACTGTCAATTTCCCCTTTTATGACTGTTAGCACTTGCTTTATGTATAGGTGTGCTCCTATGTTGTGTGCATAAATATTTACAATTGTTATATCTTTTCTTGGATTGATCACTTGATCATTATGTAGTGTCCTTCTTTGTCTCTTTTAATAGTCTTTATTTTAAAGTCTA
Source organism: Delphinus delphis (assembly GCF_949987515.2). Taxonomy (NCBI): domain Eukaryota; kingdom Metazoa; phylum Chordata; class Mammalia; order Artiodactyla; family Delphinidae; genus Delphinus; species Delphinus delphis. Next base: position 57,690,899 of record NC_082684.1, on the reverse strand, counting down.
TTTTGTCTGATATGAGAATTGCTACTCCAGTTTTCTTTTGTTTTCCATGGAATATCTTCTTCCATCCCCACTTTCAGCCTGTATGTGTCACTAGGCCTGAAGTGGTTCTCTTGTAGACCACATATATACAGGTCTTGTTTTTGTGTCCATTCAGTCAGTTTATATCATTTGGTCGGAGCACTTAATCCATTTACATTTAAGGTAATTATCTTTATGTATGTTCCTGTTACCATTTTCTTAATTGTTGTGGGTTTGTTATTGTAGGTCTTTTCCTTTTCTTGTGTTTCCTACCTAGAGAAGTTCCTTTAGCATTTGTTGTAAAGCTGGTTTGGTGGTGCTGAATTCACTTAGCTTTTTCTTGTCTCTAAAGGTTTTAATTTCCCCATTGAATCTGAATGAGATCCTTGGTGGGTAATCTTGGTTGTAGATTTGCCCCTGTCATCACTTTAAATATGTCCTACCACACCCTTCTGTCTTGCAGTGGTTTTTTGCTGAAAGATTAGCTGTTAACTTTATGGGGATTCCCTTGTATGTTATTTGTTGTTTTTCCCTTGCTGCTTTTAATATTTTTTATTTGTATTTAATTTTTGATAGTTTGATTAATATGTGTCTTGTTGTGCTTCTCCTTAGATTTATCCTCTATAGGAATCTCTGTGCTTCCTGGACTTAACTATTTCCTTTCTCATATTACAGAAGTTTTTAACTTTAACTGCATTCCAAATGTGTTTAATGTTGTCCCAAAAGTCTCTGAGACTGTCCTCAACTCTTCATTCCTTTTTCTTTATTCTGCTCTGCAGTAGTTATTTCCACTATTTTATCTTCCAGGTGACTTATCCATTCTTCTGACTCAGTTATTCTGCTACTGATTCCTTCCAGAGTATTTTTAATTTCATTTATTGTGTTGTCCATCATTGTTTGTTTGCTCTTTAGTTCTTCTAGGTCCTTGTTAAACGTTTCTTGTATTTTCTCCATTCTATTTCCAAGATTTTGTATCATCTTTACTGTCATTACTCTGAATTCTTTTTCAGGTAGACTGCTTATTTCGTCTTCATTTTTTTGGTCTGTTGGGTTTTTACCTTGCTCCTTCATCTGCTGTGTGTTTCTCTGTCTTCTCATTTTGCTGACCTCACTGTGTTTGGGGTCTCCTTTTCACAGGCTGGAGGTTCGTCGTTCCCGTTGTTTTTGTTGTCTTCCCCCAGTGGCTAAGGTTGGGTTAGTGGGTTTTGTAGGCTTCCTGGTTGAGGGGACTGGTACCTGTGTTCCCGTGGATGAGGCTGGATCTTATCTTTCTGATAGGCAGGACCATGTCTGTTGGTGTGTTCTGTGGTGTCTGTGACCTTAGTATTACTTTTTGGCAGACTCTCTCCTACTGGGGTGTGTTGTGTTCTTGTTTTGCTAGTTGTTCCACATGTAAATGTATTTCTGATGTATTTGTGGGGAGGAAGGTGATCTCCACATCTTATTAACCTGCCATCCTGCTACTTTTATTTTTAGTGAAATAAATATTACATAATATATGTGCGTTTGTGTATATAATACATATATGATTTAAAAATAATAGTAACACTGCTGACTGAAGTTATAAGTATATCCATGGAGTAGAAAAGAAATCGTTTCCAGTATATATGGAGATTTAGTATATGATAAAGTTAGCCACTCAAATCACAGGGAGAAAAATGGGCTTTGTAGTAAATGGTATGGGGAAACTGGATAACCATTTTGAATAAAAGGTAAATAAATTTCATGTTTCATGCTATGCACAAGATAAATTCCAAACTTATTAGGGATCTAAATGTTAAAAAAAATTAATCTGTACAGCTACTAGAAAACATGGATGAATGCTTTTTTATGTATGACTCAAATCTAAAGATTTTGATAATAAGTAGTGATAAATTTAATTACATAAAAAATGCAGAGCAGGGCTTCCCTGGTGGCGCAGTGGTTGAGAGTCCACCTGCTGATGCAGGGGACACAGGTTCATGCCCTGGTCCAGGAAGATCCCACATGCCATGGAGCAGCTAGGCCCGTGAGCCATGGCAGCTGAGCCTGCGCATCCAGAGCCTGTGCTCCACAACGGGAGAGGCCACAACAGTGAGAGGCCCGCATACCGCAAAAAAAAAAAAAAAAAAACACAGAGAAAAATGAGCAAAACACATGAAAATTCAATTCAATGAAAGATGTAAAAGTAACTGATGACATGACAGAATTTCCAAACTTGTTAACAATTAGAGAAATACATATCAAGCAATACTGAAATAACTTTTCTTGCCAACAAAATAGTTGGAAAATCTAAAACTATGACCATACATTTTTGGAGGGAAATAGACTGTTTTATAAATTGCGTATTAGAATATTAAACAGCACAATCCTTCTGAAGGGAAATTTGACAGTTGCTGAGAAAGCTTACCTCTGACAGAGCAATTCTGCTTGTAAGAATCTACCATGATAATACATCTCCCATAATCTGAAAAAAAAAAATTGCTCAATGAAATGTTATTTATTTCAGCATTTTGAAGTATCTCAAATAATTGGAACAACCTAAATGTTCATATATTGGATAGTGTTTTAATAAACTATGACATATCTAAAGAATGGATTACTATGCAACTGTAAAAAAGAATGAGGAAGATTTTTATGAATTGAAATGGAGTGATTTCTAGGATATGATGCTAAGTTGAAAAAAGTAAGGGTTTATATAGAATGTAACATTTTTTATATTAAAAAGGATATAAATATTGAGCAGAAAGCTCATTTATTACAAATATAATAATATAATACAAATATATGTTATATACACTGAAGGGATTGGTGAAGAAAAGAACAAAGCTAAGAAATATTGAAAAGTAGTATTTTGACTGTAAACTGTAAGGCTAAAGACAAAAATAACTATAAAAATATTATGGTGTAGTTATTAAATTTATTTTTCATAGAGGTATAGGCTAGCAGTTCTAAAACTACTTTCTTTGTATATTAGGATTTAAGAAATATGTAAGCATAGATAATGAGAACCATGCTTCTACTGTCACAGAAAAAGTAGCAAATAAGAAAATGGGGAGTCTGGAATGAACCCTGTTTGTTGGATTGTAATTAGAGATATTCATAGAAATGCAAGCTCAGTCAGTCAGTCTGTCTGTCTATCTATCTATAGGTGGATTGATAGATAAATGTAGATGTGTTTATGTGCATGTGTTAATATAATGTTCTGTCCACTGAGGGGGCCTAAAAGGCATGAAAACTCATTAGCAGTAAACATGCATAGTGCCCAATGCTGTTCTCAAATAAAAGAAGCAGGAATCTGTAGAGAAAATACTTGACTCTAGAGCAGAGTCAGAGAATGTAAGATGAGATTAAAATGTTTTATAGTGCCAGGAAGTAACTGTGTGTTCCAGAAATGATGAAGGCATGTTTAAAGGACACAGGAGCCAATATGAAGGAGCTACAAATGACCAAAGCTCGGACAATTTTAGAAACAAAATAAATGATAGAGTTGAAATGGAACCCATATAATAAAGTAATTATAAGTCAAATTGATATTAACGAGTTGAGTCAATCAACCAATAAATTGTGGAGTAGGGACAACTTTTCCCTACAATAAAATTCCAATTAATAAATGTAGAACTAATTAAAATAGAAAACTATAATTAGGCAAACATCACAGTAATAATTGTAGCATGCAAGATCCATTGTTGCATGATAAAACTAGTTGGCGAAAATATGATGAGAAGACATTTATATAGTGTCATTGAAACTTCTCATGACTTAATTATTAAATGCAAAGAAAAGAATAACTTTATAGGTAAATCTTGCAGACAACACCTTAACCAAGTAATCAAATTTGACATTAGCCATGATAGAACATAGCAGTATCGTGTATTTATACACTGAGAAGGGTGCATTACCTGTAGAGTTCTTGCCAAAATGAACAGTCCCTATCTAATCACAAGAAAACATTATTCAAATCAAAACTGAGAGATATTTTACTAAATAATTGACCAGTCAAGGCCATGAAAGAAAAGGGAAGATTAAAAAACTTTTCTAAGGGAGGTACTACATATCTATCTACTCTCTAAATCTTAATGTTTTATTGCTATTTTATCCTCTTCTGTTCTCTATATCCTTGTTGGTTAATGCCTCATTTTTAACACATGATTACCAATTTTGTAGTTTCAAGAGAAAGTTGGGGCTCATAATTTAATGCTTTATCAAGGACATCTTAAAGTGAATCTAGCATTTAACATTTACAGCTGTATATAGAGGTGAAGAATACAATGGCTTCTAGAACAATTTGGTGTCAATGCCTTGATTTTTGCCAAGGCATCCTCATCATTGCTTTTGCACTATCAATATAATACAATAAGAAAGGTACAAAAATGTGAGAAAATAGTAAGATAGTTCTTAAAAATGGTCTCAAGTATCCCAGTATCCTCAGAAATTACTTTAAGAAAATCTGTCCTAAAGGATATATTTTCAGACAAAAATATTAAAATAACTTTTAGAGGATATACTCAAAGAGAGAAAAATTAAGAAAGAAGATCTGACATGCAAGAACGAAAACTGAGCTAATAATAATGGTAGTAGTGTAAGTGAATAAAAATAAAGTTTAAGGTATTAAACAAATGAGAATACAACTCTGTTTTCCCTTAAAAAGGACTCTATTGTAATCTCTTTTCTACCCTCATAGCCATAGCCCTGACCTAGAATTTTATCCCATTTCACCTGGAGTATTATTGTTATAGCCTCCTTCTTTTTCTTCCTTCTTTATTCAGTGATTCACCTCCTGATTATATGTTGCAATAATTCTTTATTTTCTACCCTCCATTTCATTTGATATTACATTTGGGAACTCTTGTTAGGATTTCTACTGGAATTTTAGGCTCTGACTTCCATGTTCTTTCCTTCTCTTTCATGCATCTATGTCTTTTCCTGATTGCTCTAACATCTAGAAGTGTTCTTTGGCTTCCCTTTCCTACTCAAAAATTTGAACTAAACGTTAATAAAAACATCATCAGTAAAGTTCATGGAATGATGCTAAAGCAATACTAAGAAGAAAATGTATAGCATTAAATATTTATATTAAACAAGAAAAAAATGATTTAAATTATTTAAACTTCTTCCTTTAGAATTAGAAAAAGAAGACTAAAAGTAAACTCAAAATAAACCAAATGGAGGAAATAAAATGAAGGGAGTAAAAGTCAATGAAAGAAGAAATGGACAAACAAAATTAGTAAAAGTAAAAGCTTTCTATTAAAAGATTATTAAAATTAGTAAAATTCTAGCTAGACTAATCAAGAAAAAAGAAAAGATCAAAATTATCATTATTAGGAATGAAAGGAGGATTTCATCATACATTCTTCATATAGTGAAAGAATAAGAGAATTCTTTGAACATAAAAATGTTAATGAATTTCAGTATTAAAAGAATAATGAAAAATTATATAAAATTTCCATATATATGTAGAAAATCACTTAATAAAATCAACTTTCTTTTATGACTAAAATCTCTCAGTAAATTAAAAACAGAAGCTGATTAAGGACTTCTTCAAAAACCTGTAACTAAACAAATACTTAGTGGTAAAAAATTGAGTAATTTCTCTGTAAGATAGGAAATTAAGCAAGTATGATTCTTCTTTCCATTTCTATTCAACTTTCCTTGCAGTTAATGTCCTAATAAGTTTAATAAGGCAAAAAAAAATTAAATGAATGCATATTGAAAATGTATACATATAAAAACTTTGAGGACATGAGCTTTAGCATAGAAAATCCTAATGAATCTACAAAAAAACTACTTAGAACTAGTAAGTGAATTTAGCAAGTTTGCATAATAAATATCAATACACAAAAAATCAAGTGCATTTCTATATATTATTGCACTGTGATAAATTCCTACTTATATATATAATTGTACTAATAATGAGCAATTGAATTATGAAACTTAAAATATTATTTACAATAGCATGAAATAGGAAAATAATTTAGCACAATATGTAAAAGACCTTTTGCAGAAAAATACAAAACATTGCTAAAGGAAATAAAGAATGTATCAGTATATTGAGAGAAATACATTGATCATGGATTGGAAGACTAAATGTTACTAAGATGTTGGTTCTTCTTAAATTGATCCATAGATCAATTTTTTAATGGAAATTGACAAGGTGATTGTAAAGCATAGGTGGCAATGCAAGTAATGTCAAATAGCCAAAAAATTTTGGAAAAAGAACAAAGTTAGATGTTTAAACCACATGATTTCAAGACTTACTATAAGGCTAAAATAATTAACACATTTGGCAGTACTATAAGTATAGACATATAGAATAATGGAACAGAAAAAAGAGTTCAGAAGCAGATCTCCACATATATTCTCAATTGACTTTTGACAAAGTTACCAAAGGAATTAAATATGGAAAGGGTAGTCTCCTTAGAAATTGTGCCAGAATATCTGGATACTGATATGTGAAAAACAAGCCTCAGCTCATATTTCACACCATACATGAAAATTAACTTAAAGTGGAGTATACATTTAAGCTTAAAGCCAACATCTAACTCTCATAAGAGATAATATATGTGACTTTATGAGAAGCAAAGATTTTATAAACAGGACACCAAAAACACTAATTATAAAAAGAAAGTTACATTTCACTTTATCAAGCTAAAAACTGTTTTCTGTTTGAAAGATACCCTTAGTATGAAAAATGCATATGTATTTCATATTTTTATACACTATACTTATATGATTAATATTCATTATACATTTAATATCCATTATATATTTAATATTCATTATTTAATACTATATATTTATATTCATTTTCTATTTAATATTATATACATCATATATATCAAAGCATTTTTATTCAAATATAATAAGAATTCTTATAACTCAATAAGAAGACACATGATTCAATTCAAAATGGATAAAAGTTTGTACATACAGTTCATAAAAAAGATATAAAAATGGACATTAAACACATAAAAGGTGAATAACCTCATTATTCTTTGGAGAAATGTAAATTAAAACTAAAATACGATACTTCTATACACTCATTAGATTCCCTAATATTAAAAAGAACTTGTGATAGCAAGTGTTGGTAAGGCTATAGAGCAACTGGGACTCATACATATTTTCTAAAAATATTTTGGTAGTTACTTATATAATTTAATGTGAACTTACCATGACTCAACAATTCCACTCCCAAGAGAAATAAATATCTAAGACATATTAAAGTATTCATCAAGAAAATGTCTTGCAAAATAGGTTCTCTTCTTTCCTTGCTAGTGGCATTGGTTTTGTTTCCCATGCTGTGATTAATTGTTTTCATTTTTATATTTTGGAAGGAACATTCAACATGTTCAATTAGTCATCTTGAACTAGAATTAACTTGGTAACCATACTTTCATTAACTATATAACTTAAATGTTTTTACTTCAATTTATATTCTCCTCTTCATTATTTAAATAGCTATATGTCATCACATTTTATCAATGTACCTGCCATAATGACTTCACTAATACCTTTCCATCTTTCCTGTCATCAAATCCCTGATATAGAATGCACATTAAGCATTTTTAACATTAAATCCTGCAACTCTAGGAAATTCTGAGAAACCATTTTTTAACCATACATAAGCATTTGCTTCATGTTATTTATCTGTACTTCATTCAGAGTCCTGAAATTTAGACAAATTGCTTCTAGATTATATACAGAATTCACTTTCTATTGCCAGAAATACTTGATACACTATGCTTGAAACAGGCATTAGTCTAAGCTATAATAAAAATTATTAAAACAAACATGGTCAATAAAGGAAATATCTGAATTCAATGCTTCAAATGCATCTGCTTTGAAGTTCCACTTCATATGATGCTGGCTAATTTTCACCGCAACACTTTCTCATACTGACTTCCAAGAATATTAGAGTAACAATTGGAAAAACATATTTAAAGGATGATAAAGTCTTTTAAAAATCAACTTTAAGAGTAAGATGAACAAAAACTATAATGCAAGTAAAAAGTAAATGAAGTTTTCTTGATTCATGAAACAGAGTTGAGACCATGACAGCCTTCCATATAAAAATCCTCAAAAGCTTATCACTTATGACTTTCATGATAAAGTTTGATTATTTTTTCTGGGTTTTCATGAATCATAATAGACAAAATCTGGAACTTTAACTCTTTTCTTGCCAGTCAGTTTTTTAAACTTTGCTTTTTTTCCAGTTGTTGTAAGCCAAATACAATAGTACAAAAATTAGTTGAAAATTTCAAGATAATGATGTTCTAATAACAGTCCTCTAAAGTAATACACGACTTTGGATTCAGAAATGATAACCTTCGAAAGGTAAGTTATTTGAGAAAATTTAGAAATAACTTCACATGAAAACACCTCAGGTGTGTAAATTAGAATTAAAACGCTTTGTGTAGCCAAGGACTGATTGATGTCCAAATTAATCAACATTAATATGACCTAAAAAACTTCAAAGCCTTCATTCAAACAGAGGCTGAAAAAGTTAAGTAGGTGTTTTGTCCTTAGGCCTTGTCTTTTTTCTCATTACTCTACCCATATGTGATTTTTATCTAGTCTAATGACCTTAACTGTCACTCCTTTACAGATGACTTTCATCTCAGTAGAATCTTTGGACCTATGTTTCCAATTGCACAATTTGACAGCAACATTCTTTGTTCAAACAGTACTTCGGATCCAACAAACTTGTTCTTTCCCAAGTGTCTCTACATCAATCAACTGTTCTGTTCTATTCTTTTAATCATCCAGATTATAAAAAACAATTTAAGTTATCTTTCACTTCTCCAACATCTTCACATTCACTCTATAAAAAATATTGTTTTCCTGCACTGTAGTTCCTGTACTTACACTTTTTCATCACTGTGATCTTTGCCCCAACCCACTTCTATGTGGAATATATGTAATATCCTCTTAATTTGCCTGCCTTCTTTCTTCCCTCCCTCCTCCCTATTTCTGTATTTTGCCACTAATCTCTTTGTCACAATTAACCAGAGATTTTAGTCGTAAAATATAAGTGTTAAGATCTTTCTATCCTCAAAAACCTTTAATGTCTTCTGTATTAATGGCCATGGTCATTTATCAGAAATGTTTACAAAACAATATTTCTCACTACTCATGTGACCTTGCCTGTTTCCCATCAGAACCAGTCTCTTTCTTTAGCCACTTGAATCTAGTATGTATTACAGCTTTGACCCATCAGATAAGGTAGACTTGATGCTGCACTACATCCTGGAGAGGCCCTTAACTGGCCTGTAATTTTATACTTTTTGAGTCTTGAAAGCAAGTTGCTTTGTAAAAAGTGTAAATTGCCATGCTTTGTGAAGCCCAAGGCATGTGAGGAGACCTTGGACGAAGTATACTATGAGAGAGAGAAAGACCGTCAAGGCTCCAGACATATGAGTGAGTAAGATACACTGGAACTGCAACCTGCAGTCTTAGCTGCTCCATCTGGTCCCATGTTGATCAGATATGAACAAACAAGCCAAGTCCTTCCCAAATTCCTGCCTCATTAGATTGTGAACAGAATAAAATGGTTGTGTTGAATTTTGTTGTAGTTTATTTCACAGCAATAGCTAACCAAAACATAAGATTAAACCATAGCAAAGAATTAAAATATTTTAATATTTTTGCTATGATCTGGACCAATCATGATTTCCAGCCATGTTTCTCTACTGTACTGAACGTATCCCAATTGTGCACACAAATATTAGTGTACTTGTTATTTCTTCCTTCTACTATGAACTCACATACTATATATCCTTTAGAAAGGCTGTTACCTTGAACTAAAACTCTTTGTAGTGACAAGAACTCCAAAGCTTAATCATTCTTTAAGCTACAACTAAAATTTATCACCAAGTTTGTGTAATGTTACTTGGTCCCTGTAGGTTATTTTCTTATATGGTTTTCTCTCCCTCCCCCATATTTGTTAGGTAGGCTAGGCTATGCAGAGGTAAAAATAACGTGCTAAATGTTAGTGGTTCAGAAAATAACTCACACATACCACAGCCCAGGGGACTGTTAGTGAGTGGATTTGCACCCCGGTGGTTGGTGATTTAATCTATCAGTTCTTTAATGTCCGTCTAGCAGGCTCATTGTATCTAGTACCTTTTAAATCTTTCACTGGATTTTCTGCATGTGTCCTGTAAATGAGCAAAGAAAAAGCAACCAGAGGATTTCATGAGCAGTTTAGAAGCCATGTCAGTAGGTGATGTACAGCACTTTTACCTACATTCCTGTGGTTATTTAGAATAAGTTACATAGTTTCATTTCAATGCAAGGTGAGCTGCAACTATGTAATAAGCAACTTATACATGTCCTCTTAAGGTGCTATGTAGGAATTTCTTGAGGAAAAATATGCCTTGGTAGAGAGTTGATGGGCCATAACATATGCTTGTATTTAATTTGATCACATAGGTCCAGATTGTTCTTCAGAATGGCTGCCCAGGGTCCATGAGCAGCAAATCATAATAATTCCTGTAGTTTCTCATCCTGCCAATATTAGACATTTCCCAGTGTTTTACTTTAGCAAATCAAATAGGTATAAAATGATATCCCATTGTTAATTATTTAACAGTCATTAACTTGATAATAATTTTGAATTTATTTTCATATACTATTAGCTTTTTTAAAAAACGAATCCTCTTCTGTACTTGCCTTTTTATAATATCCTTTTTTTGCACAGTGAATACTGTATTTCCCCTTTGACTGGCAATATGTACAGTAATTTCTCCTATCATTGTGTCTCTATAATTTTGATAGTGGTGTTTTAATGGAACAGAAATAATTAATTATGATTTGATGAAATTTTACTACTTTTAATGATGTGTATATTTGAGTTTGCTAAAAAATTTTGATCCGGCACTTTCTTACATTTTTCTATAAACATTATAATTTTAAATGTGTCTATTTTTAATGATTTGATATTTGAAAATTTATTTAAAAATCCAGATTCTAGATATTTCTTGCATTCTTCTATAAGCACTATAATTTTATCTTTCACATTAGGTCTTTGGTCAATCTACAGTTCACTCTGGAATGTGGTATTAGATAGGGGTTTCATTTTATCTCCATGTAATGAGTCAGCTTTCCAAATGCAATGCCTTGAGCAGTCTATACATTCATCATTGGATTGTTGGTTCATTTTAATCATATATTAAGGTTCATTCTTTCAGGTCTCTATTTGTCTAAGTAGATAACTTTCTGTTTGTGCACCAATACTAAACAATGTTTATTATTATGGCTTTGTAGTATGTTTTAATGTGTGATAAAGCAATTCCTCCTGTTATTCTTCTTTTTAAATTTTCTTAAGGTTAAGTTAGCTCTTTGTGGGTCTTTATTTTTTAAAATAAATTTTATAATAAGTTTTTTTTAAATCCTTAAAAATATCAAACTGCAATATTGAATGGGATTGCATTCAATGTAAGGCATATCTTGAGTACTTGGACCTCTTTGTATTTTTTTTTCATGATCTTTCATGTCCTTTAAGTTTTAAGGTCTTTTAATACCCCTATAACTGATATCATAAAAACCATTTTCTACTTGTTATTTATGGTATAAAGAGATACTATAACATTATATTAGTTGATTTTATTTCTAACAACCCTGCAGAATTATTTTGTTGATAATAAAAAAATTGTTGAACATAGATTTCTATAAAGATTTTCAAGTCATTTGTTAATTTGAGTCATTTTATTTTCCAATATTTAGATATTTTCATCTGTAATATTGGTGCTCAGGGATAATGGTACTATGCTAAACAGTAGTGATGATTCTGGGCATCTTATATTTGCTATGCTTTTATTTAGTAAATACTCTTAAGTTAACATTCCTTTTTATTTTTAATTTTTAAGACTTTTCATCATAAATATGTGTTGGAGCATATAAAATACTTTTACCACTACTATTGAGGTAGTCATATGATTTTCACTTTTAACTTATTAATGTGGTAAATTGTCATTAGATTTATTCTGATGTTAAGATGTCCTTGCATTTTAAATGTAAAGGTACTTGATTCTAAAGTAATATATTTTTAGAACACTGTTGGATTTAGTCAGCTAATATTTAAATTTTTAATATAATATTTTATTTAATCAATAAATAATATTAATGTAAATTTATTTATGATTTTTGAATTACAGTTCAAAGGTAAAATGGGTCTATAATGTTCTTTTCTTTGCATTGTACTTACCTGGTATTAGTATTACGATTATTCTAGCCTCATAAAATGAGCTTGGTTTCTTTAAGTCTTTCTTCTATTTTCTCTATAATTTTAATTCTTATCAGAGTCCTTCAAAACAGGCATTATCATTCTCAATTTATAGTTGATAAAGTTGAGGATCAAAAATATTATAAGTTTCCCAAAGACCTGTGGTAGAGCCAAATTACAGAGGTCTGTATGACCTGAAGGTCTAATGAGCTTTCCTGTAATTTCCTTATAACTTGTAGATATTCAGTAAATATTTGTGGAAATATATTCAAAGTCAGAAAGAAGTTTTTGAAAGAAGACAGAAAAGAATTTGCAGATATCTAAGAAGGTAGGTCCAGAGAGTACCCAAGATAAGAAGGGGATTTATTGGGACTCCAGGAAACAACAAAAGACCAAGAACAGCAAAGCCTTAATTTTAGAAGAGTTGGCCCTGGTCAGGAGCCAGGTTGTCCATGTCTGTATCCTGACTGTGTCACTTGCAGCCTGGCTGATGTTGATTTCTATGTTAGTTTGAGCCATAGAAAACTGCTGATATTTGGATTTTTTTAAATTACAAAATAATATCATATGGCTCAACCTAACATTTAATTATCTGTTTTCCTCACTTTTCTCATCTGTACTAGTATATAAATAGCATGGATGTCCTACTTTTTTTAGGAGAATTAAAAAGCAATGCAGGTAGATTCTTAGAGCAGTGCTTGAAGTAGAATAAGAACTTGAGGAATAGTAAAATAATGATAATTTCTTATTTGTAAAAGTGTATATCCAAAAATATCACCTTTGTGTTAAATTTTTGTGTGTCATATGGGATTATAATTTTCAGAAAATGATGTTGGATGGAGAAGTGTAGTGAATGTAATTCAGCAATCAACATTCAGTTTCCAGGAAGGAATGAAATTTTCTTGCAAAATTCTGGGATTTGAAGATAGATCATATTTTAAAATTCCCACTTTTATATAGTGAGTTTTCCTACCCACGGTGTGTATTGTTTTAATCATCTGACTCATCATTACTGGTCTAAAGAGACAAAGCATTAATTATAATTGTGCCACAGTGCCAGCTTTGCATACTATAAGACCATTTCTGTATTTTATAACTGAAAGTGTTTATTTTCTAATTTAGGAGATTAGTGTTTTGCAGTCAGAATGCAGGAATGACAAGGCAATCACAGTCCAAACACAATGAGACGGCTGCAGAGATTTATAGCAAAGTCTGGCAAATACAGCAACAGGCAAAATCCCAGCGCTGGATATTTTGTTGACACTGTAGAACCAGATTATAATCATTATAATTAAGATAGGAGAAATGTCCTAGTCCCATCAAAATGTAGGATAAAGAGTATTTATCCTTAGCAACAACTGGAATCCAAATTCATACTCACCTGCATTGCACCTCAATGGAATAGAATGGCCGTGTACATAAATATTTTTCACAGATCATTTTCCTCAGCTTTACACAGAAACAGTTTCTCTATTATGATTTATTCAACATTAGCTAACACAAACTTCTAACAAAAATTCAAACTTTCTTATAGACCTGTTTTGTTTTCTGATTTTTCAGACTCTACAAACCCCTGTTTTCAAAACCTATAAATTAATTTTAATATTTAGATATATATAATATCCATTCAGGATTTACTTTTGTCTAAGAATAAATGACAACCATAGAAGCACAAAGTTAGAATCAGAGCCTGATTCAGACATGCTTTAAGGTATAGAAATGTCCCTTGCCTCTTTTCAGAGAACTTACCCTTTCTGCCACGGAGAACAAATCAGGAAGTGGAGTAGGTGGCCACTTGCATGGCAGTCTGCAAGACAGAGAAAAACATTTTGCCAATTGGACAAAAACAGTGCTTCAATGAAAGAAGTCCCCCCTTCTGGATAAAACATTGTCTCCAGAAGGCATCTGTTCAAATCAGAAAGGAATTCTTTAGAAGGAAGACTGCACTGAACAGAAGGCATTGAGATGTTGGTTAAACTGATGCACATCGCCCCACAGATTGCACGGATCCACAGGAGCAAAGGTGAGGATACTACACAATGAAGTTTTTACCTGAATAATTTACCAGGCATTATAAGCTCAAAATGAAATTCTAAAGTATAGGATGGTCCCATTTGAAACACACAGAAAGGAGTTATATAGGTTTGTTCAGAGGGGTTTTGTCCTGAGATACATGCCTTCTCTTGGAACTCCTTTCTGGATGGACTATATGTCTTTGTTGGTAAGGTCAAATACAGGATAGAGCCGAGTCTAAATACACAACACATTGAACTAGAGGTGTATACCTTCTAGAGCATTAGATATTCATTTGTATACCTTCTAGAGCATTAGATACTTTTCATTTCCAATAGCTAATTATTAAATATAATATTAATAGTATAATACCAGCAAGATAACCAATAAACATAACTGTGATGCCTGTTTTTGCCTCTATTTTTTAAACATTGTTTGGAAAGTACAAGCCAAGAGAATTAGAAGAAAAACAAAATAAAAGTTATGACCTTGTTTCTGCATGTTAGCAATCTACTGTATGACTGCTAACATAATAGAATAACAAATCTGTAGAATAATTATTTTTGTTGTGCAGACCATGTCTATACAGTCCTTGAGAATATACAAATACATCTTGAGACGTACAAAATTGATCTCAGAATTTTAACTCTCCAAATAGTCCAATTATTTCCATGAAAAATCATTAGATTAGTATCTAGATGTTATTAAACCATTCTTCATTTGACCATATTGAAATTCAAACGAGGAACAAGATGCTGATCTTAAATTGTATAAAATTGTTAAGTAGTATTGTTTACATAATTCTAAATCAGTATAATCAGAATGAATGTGGCCATATTCCCTCACAGTAGCATCTTCAGAGGACAGAATTCATTTTTGGTAGTCCTATTAGCCAAAATAAAAACAAATTCAAAAAATTTTCATTGCCTTACATTGAATGAGTACAGTTTCAGCTTATTCAATGATAAAACCGTAACTGTTTAAATTATGGCATAGTGCACTGTAGAAAATATCTTGCTTTAAAATATGCATTTTGCTCACTATCAGTTGCTACCATTTCAAAGTTAAAGATGACAAAAGAATAGTTATGTTTTCTATTAGAAATGTAAATAGAGATACTCAGTCAGAACATTGTCGTTATTTTTGTCCTCTCAAAAATAGAATGCAGTAATAGCTTGTTTTCAAAATAGAGAGATTATGGGCTTCCCTGGTGGCGCAGTGGTTGGGAGTCCGCCTGCCGAGGCAGGGAACGCGGGTACGTGCTTCGGTCCGGGAGGGTCCCGCATACCGCGGAGCGGCTAGGCCCGTGGGCCGTGGCTGCTGGGCCTGTGCGTCCGGAGCCTGTGCTCCGCGACGGGAGAGGCCACAGCAGTGAGAGGCCCGCGTACCGCAGAAAATAAAAGAAATAAGTGGAGAGATTAAAACACAAATTTGCATTTTTTCCTGAACAATTCAAAAGGAAATGAGCATCTTAATGAGTAACTTGGACAATACAAGTAATCTTTTTAAGATATCTGTGTCTACTAAGACGAGAAGTATTGCTAGTAACATGAGAACAAGATAAAATCATACTTTTTAACGCTATATATTTATTGAACATCTATTTTAGATCAGATTATCTTTACCTGTCTATCCCAAGAGCATACTTGCAAATGTCTATTTTCTCCTTCCCTGTCTGTTTGCACTTTCTGTCTCTCTCTCTTTCCTTCCTTTACTCTCTTCCTCTTTGCAATATTAATATATAACAAGATGATATGAGAACATTTGTAGAAATTTATTTTATTTTATTTTTTTGGAGCAAATGTTGTGTTATGTGGGTTGTTTTAGTTTACAAGGTATGGAAGAATACATACTTTTTTGTTAAATTGAAGTATAGTTGATTTACAATATTGTGTTAGTTTCAGGTGTACAGCAAAGTGATTCAGTTATATATATATATATTTTCAGATTCTTTTCCATTATAGGTTATTATAAGATATTGAATATAGTTCCCTGTGCTGTACAGTAAATCCTTGTTGTTTATGGAACACACATACTTTTTAAAAATCATTTAATTGGAGTATAGTTGATTTACAATGTTGTGTTAGTTTCAGGTGTACAGCACAGTGAATCAGTTATACATATACATGTATCGACTCTTTGTTAAATTTTTTTTTCCCATACAGGTCATTACAGAGTATTGAATAGAGTTCCTGTGCTATACAGTAGGTCCTTATTAGTTATCTATCAATATTTTACATGAAGTAGTGTGTAGAAATTTATTTTCAATGCAATCTTTCAGCTATTATAAAAATAAGATAAATATTTCATTGATTTTTATCTGCTACTAGAAGGTTAGTACATATTCACATCTGTGAAACTATTGCCAGTACCTATTTGGTCACTCACTCTATCATCTGCTAAATTTTTTAACCTGTACAATATCTTTAACTTCCACATTAATTCTGTGGGGTACATCTTCTTAGTGCTATTTTATTATTTAAATAATGAAACGAAGCATCTTAGTGCCTAAGTTACTTGCTCAAGTTTCCACAGTAAGGAAAGGCATAAATAGAAGTATTACATATCTCCTGATTCCAATTATGTTGTTGGCTTTCCCCTCTCCTCTCCAAATAGCAGATAGACTAATAATGACCTATGGGTTTAATTTTGTTATGTTCTCTTCTTAGAATTTACCTAAGCAGAATTGGTATGATTGAAGTGTTTTGCTTTGTATAGCATTTTGTATCCTGTGACATATGGTATATAGGTAGATATAAATATGCATGTAAGTTATATTTGTAAATATAGATATATACATGTTGTATATAACACCATTCATTCATTCATTTATTCTTCCTTTTATGATTATAACCCTCCTATCAAATTTTTATATTATCTTCAAATGCCAAAACCTCTTTGAAACTTTAATTTACTCAATTCCAAGGATCTCTCCATTATTTGATAACATTAATGATAATAATAACACATATAAAAATTTAATGTTAATAGTATAGGATATTTATGGAGGCCTTATTAATGCCAATCACCATTCCATGTGCTTCACAAGTAAAACCTCATTTAAACCACAAAACCCTATGGTGTAATTACTGCTACTGTCTCACTGATAAGGAAACAAAGTCACAGGAAAGTTCATTAATTTGTTCAGAGTCACAGCTAATAGTTACGGCACTAGAACTCTAAACACACTCCTCCTAACCAACAGTCTGTACGTGTGCTTTGATAATACTTTACATTTATTTTACTTATAACATTTTGCCTTGCATTGTAATATTTTGCGTAGGCTCTTTTTCTGCATAATACTTGTATTTAATCTTTACTGAGTATTAATCTCACACAAGGAATAGCTTTAAGTGCCAAGATTACAGAAACGAGAAAGATGGAAAGGGTAAATGGAAGAGACAGAATTTTAGTAATTAAAACAACTAAATAGACAAAATGATTTAAAATACTGTTAACAGTTATAAACACAACAAACATTTGTGTTAGAGAAGATGTCTTAAAGGGCCAAATTAGATTAAATGGTCAACGGAAGGCCTCTCTAAACAGAAAACATCTGAGGTGAGATGAGCCCTGAGTGAAAGAAGTTGCCAGATTTCTGGCAAATATTAGAAGTCAGAGTGTTCCAGGGAGTGGGAACAGCAGAGTAAAAGGACCCTAAGACTTTCCATGTGAGAGAAGTAAAAAGAAGAGAATGTTACTAGATTCGAGATTAATTTAATTACAAGATTAATTCTGAGAAGAAGGTTAATTCTTCTGAGAAGAAGGCAAAACCAGATTATTGGTGCTCTTTAGGTCATAGGATGGTAATTGGATTTTATTTTAAATATAATACAAAATAATTGGCAAAATTAAGGCAAAGAAGTGACATAACCCAAATTGTTTCCCCTTTCCCCTTTTTTAAAAAGAACAGTCTTACTGCTGTGTGGAGAATAAACTGTAAAACAGTGGAACCCATTAGAAAGCTATTGCAGATTTTTATATGAGTTCTGTGAATAGAGAAATGGATAGAGAGTGAAATAGATGAATGTACCTTGGAGATAGAAAAAAAAAGAGTCGATAGTCTTTTAAAGCAGAAACAATTTATTATTCACTATTATATGCCCAACAGTGTCCTGAATATAGTAGGCATTCTTTCATATTTTGATATATTGAGTGTACTTAAATGGCAGTTCTAATAGCTAACCTATTTCAAAGTTCTATTTTATGTGTAAAATTATAATAGCAATTTTAGAGGTAGCATGTTGATGTTTATTCATTGAAAGAGTTGCTTTGAAAATCTTTCTATAAAATTGAAATAACTCTTGCCAGTTTTTTCTCCATTATCTGAAAGGGAAATATATAGCAGTAAATTCATATATTATAAAAGAAGAAATGTCTCAGACTTCCATCTATTATCTATGTCTTATTTTAAGTAATTATAAAAAGAAGAACGAGGAAATAATAAAAGCTAGATATCAGTCAAATGAAATTGAAAGTAAGAAAACAAAAAAAAAATGAGTGGAATAAAAATGTCTGGTTCTTTAAAAATATCAATAAAATTAATAACCTTCTAGCAAGACTGACAAAGAAAGGAAAGACACAAATGTGTTCCAATATCAGGCATGAACATAGGATATCATTACAGACCCTGCAGACATGAAAAGGTTAATGAGGGAATAATGAAAACAACTCTATACACAGACTTTGTCAATTTAGATGAAATAGACCAATTCCTCTAGAAGCACAAGCTATCAATGATGTACACAACATAAAAAAAATACTTTGAAGAGCACTAGAACTATTAAAGAAATTACAATCATAATTAAAAACTCCTTAAAAAGAACTCTCCAGGTTGAGATAGTTTCAGTGGGTAATTGTATGAAAATTTAAAGAAGAATTAACATCAATTCTCCACAGTCTCTTCCAGAAAATCCAAGAGAAGGGAACAATTTCCAACTTATTTTTATGAGGCCAGTATTACCCTGATATCAAAACCAGACAACAGCAGTACAAAAAAGAAAACTAAAGACCATTTTTCCTGAATAATCCATATGTAAAAACCCTCCACAAAATATTAACAAATTGAATTCAGTAATATATTATTATATTTTATATAGTAGTATAAAAAATACTGATATATCACGACCAAATAGGGTTTATTCTAGGGATGAAAGACTGGTTCAATACTCAAAAATCAGTGTAATCTACCATGTTAATAGGCTAAGGAAGAAAAATCATATGTTTATATCAGTCCATGTAGAAAAAGCATTTGATAAAATTCACCATCCATTTGCTATTAAAATTCTCAGAAATCCAGGAGTGTAGGGAAATATTCACAGTTTGATAAAGAATATCTTCGAAAAACCTCCTGAACTCTATTCTTGTCTCTCAGTACCACAAGACTTCCAACATTTTTGTTTTGCTCTCTTAAGGTTTTCTGTTTGGGTTCTTAGCTTTGTGTATCGGACAGTTTCAGAATTCAGTACAAATCTTGCTATGGAAAACCAGATGAGCATTGGGCTTAGGTGTTCTCTTCTCCTTTCCACCTCAATCTGGACACTTCAAATCTCTCATTTTTGTCTCCTTAGCCCTGTGACACTGCCAAAGCTCTGCCGTTTTCTCTGCCTCTTAGTATAATCCCTGTTCCTGGGCTCACTGCCCAGATCCTCAGACTCTTGCCTCATGCGCAGAATTGGTGAATGAGAGGACAAAATATGTGGCTACAGATTTTTACTCACCTCTTCATGGCTTTAGGATTCTGTCTTCCCAAATTCTGACAGCCTCAGAGGCACTCCCATATAATCAGATTCACTTATTTTTTTTATCATATTCATTTTTTCTAATTGTTGTCTAGTCCCCCTCCCCCCAACGCTCTCAATCTCCCTCTGTTTCCAACAAAATTGTTAGAAGTCTTGTGGTACTGGGAGGAGAAGAATAAAATTCAGTAAGATTTTTGTAGATATTCTTTATCAAATGGCAATAGTTCCCATACACGCCTAGATCTTTGGCTTGCTGCTGGCTGCTTTATCTTAGCTGGAGTGGAAGTCTTAAAGCAGAGGTTTCTAAAAGGGTAGAGGATCATCTAGAAGTGACACTGAGAAGTGAAGAAGACACTGATCCTATTATCAGATCCTGAAGAATGCAAAATGTTGGAGAATGAGTCGCCTCCAAGAGAGTGTCACAAAGGAAAGCTGAGTGTCAGTTTATGCAATGAGAAAGAAGGAACGGTGAACAGTCATCCTAGAGAATTCTATAAAATGGAACCCCAACACAAAGGTAAAGTACATTAAAGGACCTACTGTAAAGAAACAGAGAATTATACCCAATATTTTGTAATAACCTATACAGGAAAAGAATCTATCCATCTATCTAGCATCTACATAGAAAATAAACTATGGTTACCAAAGGGGAAAGGGGAGGGGATAAATTAGGAGTTCGGGATGAACATATACAGACTACTATATATAAAATACATAACCAAGAAGGATCTACTGTCTAGCACAGAGAACTATACTCAATATTGTGTAATAACCTATAAGGCAAAAGAATCTGAAAAAGAATATATATACATGTATAACTGAATCACTTTGCTGTACACCTGAAACTAACACAACATTATAAATCAACTATACTTCAATTAAAAAAAAAGAAAAAAAAGGAAAAAAAACACACTTAACTGTTTCTACCCACTGCTTTGTTTCATTAGGCTTGCTGCTTCCATGGCTTTAGATTACCCTTAATGCAGTTTATGCCCTGGTCAATTAGACTCAGTGGTTGGTTTTCTAGCTACGAATTAAACTATGTATTTCACAGTTTAGATCCAGTCATGTTGCCTATCAGAAGTTCTGAACACTCCTTATTCAAGAAAATTATGCTCAGTGAAAAGAATTCATTGTTGAATTTGAAAAAAAAGTCTAAGAACTATGTTGTTTATAGGTGAGAATGAATGACTTCCAATAGGGACTTTTGCACTTTTAAAGAATAGTCTCCATTACTAAAAATTAAGCCTACTTAAAGCACGTATACATTTTAAAATAGTCTCAGTAACACTACTGTTTTAAGAATTCAGGCTAATGCAAATCCCAATATTATATTTGTGTGATCTCTTTACTTGAAGACTATAAAATGTATTCATTACATATGGATATATGCTAATTTTCATAGTATTGAATATATATTTTTGCTAATATAATGTACTACTTCAGATGTTTGTGTTTTTTAAAACTGTTTTCACACAATATACATCTTTTTTTATTTAATTTAATTTATTTTTTAAATTTTTTTGGCCATGCCACCTGGCATACGGGATCTTAGTTCCATGACCAGGGATGGAACCCACACCCCCTGCAGTGGAAGTGCGGAGTCTTAACCACTGGACCACCAGGGAAGTCCTCAGATGTTTGTGGTTTTAAGTTGGTAAAAGTACATTCCATTTCATACTGGCTTACACAAATAGGAAATGTATTATTTTATACAACTTAAAATAAAATATGGTACAGTTATGTCATTAAAGTCCCAAGTTCTTTCCATTTGCCCATTTTAGCAACCTCAATAGAAGTTCCATAAAAAGATGCCTCCCCCTGTGTTTACAATATTACTACCCCTCCCCCCAATCTAGGCATTTCATACTGAATCGGCATTGCTCAGAGGCAATCATTTCCAATGTATCCTTTTTAAGAATGAGTTGGGGCTTCCCTGGTGGCGCAGTGGTTGAGAGTCCGCCTGCCAATGCAGGGGACACAGGTTCGTGCCCCGGTCCGGGAAGATCCCACATGCCGCGGAGCGGCTGGGCCTGTGAGCCGTGGCCGCTGAGCCTGCGCGCCCGGAGCCTCCACAACGGGAGAGGCCACAACCGTGAAAGGCCGCGTACCAACAACAACAAGAAAAAATGAGTAAACCTTTCCTTGGGACTTCCCTGGTGGTGCAGTGGTTAAGAATCCTCCTTCCAATGCAGGGGACACGGGTTCAATCCCTGCTGCAGGAAGATCCCACATATTGTGGAGCAGCTAAGCCTGTGCACCACAACTACCGAGCCTGCGCTCTAGAGCCCGTGAGACACAACTACTGAGCCCGTGAGCCACAACAATTGAAGCCCACCCCCCCTAGAGCCTGTGCTCTGCAACAAGAGAAGCCACCGCAGTGAGAAGCCCGCGCACCGCAACAAAGACTAGCTCCCACTTGCCGCAACTAGAGAAAGCCCACATGCAGCAACAAAGACCCAGTGCAGCCAAAAATTAAAAAATATAAATTTATTAAAAGAAAAAAAAAGTGAGTAAACCTTTCCTAGAATTACACTAACATGTCACTGTACAGATTTTATTCCTCACTCCTAGCCAATCCAATCACTGACAGGTAAAATAGAACTCCATGAGTGCTTCAGATCAATCAGAAATCTCTCAGGAGGTTAGGGATGGAACTGGTCACTTGGCAGCAAATGTTCAAAGGCAGGGAGTAGAAAAGTGTGGATATCCTAATAAAGCTAGATTTCTGTTAGGGAGAATGAAAACAAGGGAGTAGATAGATTGTATCTAGTATTAAGATAGTTGCTTAATTACAATATGCTCAGTAAATAACCATTGTTTTATATCATGTATTGTCCTAAATACTTTACATGCTATTTCTTTTTACATTTTCTTTACAACACCCTATGATTTACAGCTACCTTATTATTTTATAGATTAGAAAAGAAAATGTGGAAAATGCATTTTACAGGTAACTTGCTCTTTTGTCAAACCCTTTATAGTGAAACTGGGAAACTGATCTGTGCCTTCCCTCATATTACTGCTTCATTTTATTCTTCACTCTTCTGTACACTTTTTGAAAAGAAATAGTCTTCATTCACGGAAGATTTTCAGTATTATTCCTATTCTACTGTAGATGCTTGAACTTTTTTCTCATGATAATTTCTCAGCATTATTGGAAAAAAGAAAGCTAGCTACAATCATCTGGGCTAAGATTTGTGGAAACGATTTTCTCATTTACATCAGCTCTTCCCTGAAAACCTAAGTAGTTGGACTCAAATCAAAGAAATAAGGAAGGATAATTTACATTTTATAAACTTTATTTTTAAAAATAATTTAATGTGCTCTTATCAGAAAGCATTTTGCCTCAAACAGAAACTGGTTTTGGAAGATTATGATTTTATAAGCTTCTCAGGTGTTTCTAACTTTAATGATTATATGAATTTGTGAGAAGTTGTATGTATAGTTACTTTGTCCAAAAGAATCATTTTAAAACACAGTTGGGTACTTCATTTACAAAGTAAAAAGCAAATAATTTTGAGATGTATGTAAACTATCCCTATTGTTTTATTCTGAAATCTCTAAATTTATTTATTTTGTTTCCAGAAAAAAAATTATTTCCTGTCAATTCAGGGCAAAAGGTTTGTTGTAAAAATGACCTGATATTTTAGTTACAATTTTTTTTGTGTGATTAGAACTTTAAGATCTGCTCTCTCAGCAGCTTTCAAATATTCGATATAGTATTTATAACTACAGTCACCATGCTGTACATTACATCCTCATGACTTACTTATTTTTTAACTGGAAATTTATACCTTTTGACCCCCTTCACTCATTTCTCCCACTCCCCACCTTCCCACATCCAGCAATCACTAATCTGTTCTCTGTATCTATGAACTCTGTGTTTTGTTTTATTTTATTTTGTTTTAGAGTCCATATATAAGTGAGATCATAGGGTATTTTTCTTTCTATGCCTGGCTTATTTTACTTAGAATAATGCCCTCAAGTTTCATCCATGTTGTTACAAATGACAAAATTTCATTCTTTTTTTTATGGCCAAATAATATTCTGCTGTGTGTGTGTGTGTGTGTGTGTGTGTGTGTGTGTGTGTGTGTGTGTACAGGCATACCTCTGAGTTATTGCCGGTTCAGTTCCAAACCACTGCTATAAAGCGAATATCACAATAAAGTGAATATCTCAATAAAGCAAATCACATGAATTTTTTGGTTTCCCAGTGCTTATAAAAGTTATGTTTACAATGTACTGTAGTCTATTAGCAGCGTGATAACATTGTGTCTAAAAAACAATGTTCAGATCTTAATTAAAAAAAATACTTCATTGTTAAATATGCTAACCATCATCTGACACTGCAGTGTTACTACAAATCTTCAATTTGTAGAAAATACATTATCTGTGAAGCACAATTTATTGCACAGTTTAAAGTATAATAAAACAAGTCGTGTCTGTACCACACTATTCATTCATCCATTGGTAGACACTAAAGTTGTTCCATATCTTGGCTATTGTAAAAAGTGCTGCAATAAACATGGGGGACCACATATCTTTTTAAATTAGTGTTTTCATTTTCCTTGGATAAATAGTCAAAAGTGAAGTTGCTGGATCATATGGTAGTTCTATTCTTAATGATTTCAGCAACTTCCATCCTGTTTTCCACAGTGGCTCCATCAAGTTATATTCCCACCAACAGTGCACAAGGATTCCCTTTTCTCCACATCCTCAACAACATTTGTTATTTCTTGTCTTTTTGATGATAGCCATTCTGACAGGTGTGAAGTGATATCTCATTGTGGTTTTGATTTGCATTTCTCTGATGGTTAGTGATGTTGAGCATATTTTCATGTGCCTGTCAGCTGTCTGTATGTCTTCTTCAGAAAAAAAGTATGTCTATTCAGTTACTCTGCCCATTTTTTAACTTGTTTAGTTTTTTCTATTGAGTTGTATGAGTTCTTTATATACTTTGGATATTAATCCCTTGTCAGCTGAATGATTGCAAATATTTTCTTCCACTTAGTAGTTTGCCTTTACATTTTGTTGATGGTTTCCTTTGCTGTGCTGAAACTCTAGTTTGATATAGCCTCAACTTTCTTTTCTTTTTTTTTTTGCTTTTGTTGTTTGTTTTTGGTGTCAAATCCAAAATATCATTTCCAAGACTGATGTTAATGAGCCTTCTGCCTATGTTTTCTTCTGGAAATTTTATGGTGTCAGATCAAACTTATTTCTAGGTTTTTTTTTTTTTCTTTTTACTTACATCACCTATTTCCCATAAAGTTATATTTAGAAACTTTTTTTTTTTGGTTCTCTCTTTCTTACTAGACCGTAAGATTAAGAAAGCCAGGAAACCTGTGAATCTTGATCATCAGTGTATCCCAGGCATAAGCACTTAACACAAGTAAGTGTGAAATAAATGTTTGCTAAAAGCTACAAAAATGTTGCCCTGTTGAACCACAAATATTTTGTATGCAGTGATGTACTTGCCAATTCTGTTATATCAGTTGCCCTTATTCTTTGTGTCTGGAAATAACTTCATTTATTTTTGTGTCTTAAAATCATTTCTAAGAAGTTATATCATTGTTGGAAAAAATAAGTTTTAAAGTATAATATTTTTATTTGAGATTTCATTTTCAAAGCTTATTGCTGGGAAAGTAAACACACTTTTAGTCAAGTTTGAAGAGATTTATTTAACTGATTTACGCAGGACCCTTTCCACAAATGATCTAAAACAAGGCATCTAGTCTGCTTTTGGGTGAGATTGTTGGAGTGTCTTCAAGTTGTTTGTTTATGTATGACGTGTGTGTGTGTGTGTGTGTGTGTGTGTGTGTGTAGTACAAGCAGGAAACATGTATAACCTTTCCATGTTGGTGCCAAGACAGATGAAGTGATCTTCCACCAAATACCTCCTGCTCAGCTACCTCACAGCTGGTGTACTTACTGTTATTTTTTTTAAAGTACCATGACTAAATTAGCTCTTTAAAATTTATATACATAAATTATACATATATATATTTTATTTAAGATAAGAGGTAAGTTATATTGACAACTCTTTCAAAATTTGAATCTATGGCAAATGATTAATATTCTACTTTTATTAGTATTCAAGTTGATAGCAAGTAACTCAATTAAATTTATTTAATGAAAAAGAAATGAATACATTCTGTGACAGGTATCAACTCCAAATAATCTATCAAGGCCTGGCATCATATAATAGTCAGTGTATCCAAACTGGCAGTAAAGCATTTTGGATGGAACAAAATCAGTACCTTCATATTATCCTGAAATTGCCTGAAATCCTGCTGGAGTTAGCAGTAGCTAACTCCTCCCGGCTGAAGTTGTTGGGAAT
The DNA here is from genome assembly GCF_949987515.2 of Delphinus delphis. Lineage (NCBI taxonomy): Eukaryota > Metazoa > Chordata > Mammalia > Artiodactyla > Delphinidae > Delphinus > Delphinus delphis. Next base: position 57,664,585 of record NC_082684.1, on the reverse strand, counting down.
GTAAAAATTGGTCACTGAATGGGTGTACATGCAGAAATGTCATGTGTAGTAAAGAAGAAAAGGGATTTGTGAGAAATAATTGTTACGTAACAGTAAAAATACTTTATATACAAACATTTAAAACTTTATTTCCCTTTAGAAATAGAGAAAAAGAGGGTGGGATGAATTGGGAGATTGAGATTGACATATACATACTACTATGTATAAAATAGATAACTAATGAGAACCTACTGTATAGCACAGGGAACTCTACTCAGTGCTCTCTGGTGACCTAAATGGGAAGGAAATCCAAAAAAGAGGGGATATATGTATGCATATAGCTGATTCACTTCACTGTACAACAGAAACTAACACAACATTGTAAAGTAACTATACTCCTATAAAAATTAATTTAAAAAAAGGAAATAAACAGGCCATTTCATACTGATTAAAAAAAGAGAGAAAAAATGTGATGATGCCACTCACAATAAAAGATTCTCTCAAATTTCTTCAGACCTTGTTACTCTGACTGAGACGGAGTGTGTGCCTCTGGGGTGTGGAGGTGACATACTGTTAGAGATGTGGCTGTGTTGAAGGAGTCCTTGTTGGTGTGATTGGGTACAGCACTCACACTCCAGGAAAACATGAAAATTCCCAAAGAGAGCAGACCTCAGGGGTAGAAAATCCTTACAAAATCAAACTCATAGATATTGTTGCCTTCTTATTCTTATTACCTAACCTGGATGGTTTTGCGTTATTCATTTGCAAATGATGATAAAAATACTTCACCAAGATATCTTAAATGAATACTAAATCATTGCCATCATATATAATTATTTCTAGACTCAGAGTAACGAGTCGTTTTGCTTACAGTTGACACTGCCTGCCTGTTACTGAGAAATAGACAAATAGCTGTTCGAATTCTGGCACACTGATTCTTGTTTAAACTGTTTTATTTTCAAAGCCTATCTTAAATTTAGACATAGGATCCCGTACCATATTTGTGATGTATAAGGCCATTACATCATTGATTAAAGAGAAAAATAATTATACTATGTTGTATCATTCAGTAAAGACATATTGGTGAAGAGAAGCACTGAGCTCCAAGGGCTCTGTGTGTCAGAACTGAAGCATTTCATCATTTTCCTTATAATTTATAAAACTAACTTCATTCTACTTCCCAAGGATGGAGCTGATTAGCTGGTCCTATAGTCTTGTAATTGACCTGCTTGATTAATTTGAAATTCAACTAATTTTATTATAATGAGAACCTGCTGCTTCAGGAGGAAGTCACATAAATCATTTAAATCTTGTTGAATCTGTATATTTAATTAATTTCATTCTTCATCAGAATTCAAGTTTCAGGGATGCTCATGCAGGTATTCCTTACCAGTTCTTCAACAATCTTATGAAAGGTAGCCTTTCAAATGCCAGCCTATGAGAAGGACTGAGAACAGGGCTTGGTTAGTTTTTTCACACTCTGTGCTGAAGCACATAACTTCATACTTCCTGAAAGAAAACTAAGACCAAGCGATTGAGCCAGAAATTACATATTTAATCTGGTCTGTTCAAGTTGGGACTAATCACCTGTAAGGATACGAAGTTTATTTTTCTTAGAATTCCCAGCGGCTAAAGAGAGGGAGATAGGCAAAAGAACAACAACAAAAAACTATGGTATTAACATATATCTTAATCAATTATATACAAACGATATTGTTTAGTTTATACTATTTTACTGTTTTATTTTCATAATATATTCTTTTATATTATTATGTTACATATATTTGAAATTTTTACTTATTATGTTACTTAAATTCATTCATATGTTTTTTTACCCATCACATTTATTAAGCCTTATTCTAGACGAGTGGTTCTTAAATTTCAGCAAGCATCAAAATAACTTTGAGGGCTTGAGACAGCACACACTGATTATTAATCCCTTCCCTAGAGGTTCTGATTTAGTAGACCTGGGTGGCACCCACAAATTTGCATTTATAACAAGTTCCAGGTGATATTAGTGTTGCTGGTCAAGATAGCCACTGGTCTAGGCATTGCGGGTGTAGCAGTGATCAAAAAAATAGTCCTTGTCCTCATGGATATTATGTTTCCTTGGGAGATATAGACATCAGATAACTAAACAAACAAGGAAGATACTGATGGTCATTGCTGTGGTCTGAATATTTGTGTCCCCCTCAAATTCACATGTTCAAATCCTAATACCCAATGTGATGCTATCAGTAGATGGGCCCTTTGAGAGGTGAGTATGTCTTGAGGGCTCTGCCCTCATCGATGAGATTAACACCCTTATAAGAGAGGCCTGAGTGGGCTCCCTTGCCTCTTCTATGGGAAATCTGTGACCGACAAGAAGTGGGCTCTCACCTGACCATGCTGGCTCCTGATCACAGACTTCCAGTCTCCATAACTGTAATACATTTCTGTTCTTTATAAACTACTCAGTTTGTGGTATTTTGTTATAAGAGCCAAAACAGTAAGAAGTCATGAATATTGTGAAAGAAACCAGGGTCATAGAAATTAAGCAGAGTGGTAGTTAAAGATTCTATTTTTCTTTTTTTTACATCTTTATTGGAGTATAATTGCTTTACAATCGTGTTAGTTTCTGCTTTATAACAAAGTGAATCAGTTATACATATACACATGTTCCGATATCTCTTCCTTCTTGCGTCTCCCTCCCTCCCACCCTCCCTATCCCACCCCTCTAGGTGGTCACAAAGCTGGTCTCCCTGTGCTATGCGGCTGCTTCCCACTAGCTATCTATTTTACGTTTGGTAGTGTCTATATGTCCATGCCACTCTCTCTCTGTGTCACAGCTTGCCCTTCCCCCTCCCCATATCCTCAAGTCCATTCTCTAATAGGTCTGTGTATTTATTCCTGTCTTACCCCTAGGTTCTTCATGACATTCTTTTTTTTTTTTTTAAAATTCCATATATATATGTGTTAGCATACGGTATTTGTCTTTCTCTTTCTGACTTACTTCACTCTGTATGACAGACTTTAGGTCCTCCACCTCATTACAAATAGCTCAATTTCGTTTCTTTTTATGGCTGAGTAATATTCTATTGTATATATGTGCCACATCTTCTTTATCCATTCATCTGATGATGGACACTTAGATTGTTTCCATCTCCGGGCTATTGGAAATAGAGCTGCAATGAACATTTTGGTACATGATTCTTTTTGAATTATGGTTTTCACAGGGTATATGCCCAGTAGAGGGATTACTGGGTCATATGGTAGTTCTATTTGTAGTTTTTTTAAGGAACCTCCATACTGTTGTGTTCCATAGTGGCTGTACCAATTCACATTCCCACCAGCAGTGCAAGAGTGTTCCCTTTTTTCCACACCCTCTCCAGCATTTATTGTTTCTAGATTTTTTGATGATGGCCATTCTGACTGATGTGAGATGATATCTCATTGTAGTTTTGATCTGCATTTCTCTAATGATTAATGATGTTGAGAATTCTTTCATGTGTTTGCTGGCAGTCTGTATATCTTCTTTGGAGAAATGTCTATTTAGGTCTTCTGCCCATTTTTGGATTGGGTTTGTTGATTTTTTGCTATTGAGCTGCATGAGCTGCTTATAAATTTTGGAGATTAATCCTTTGTCAGTTGCTTCATTTGCAAATATTTTCTCCCATTCTGAGGCTTGTCTTTTGGTCTTATTTATGGTTTCTTTTGCTGTGCAAAAACTTTTAAGTTTCATTAGGTCCCATTTGTTTATTTATGTTTTTATTTCCATTTCTCTAGGAGGTGAGTCAAAAAGGATCTTGCTGTAATTTACGTCATAGAGTGTTCTGCCTATGTTTTCCTCTAAGAGTTTGATAGTTTCTGGCCTTACATTTAGGTCTTTAATTCATTTTGAGATTCTCTTTGTGTATGGCATTAGGGAGTGTGATCTAATCTCATTGTTTTACATCTACCTGTCCAGTTTTCCCAGCACCACTTATTGAAGAGGCTGTCCTTTCTCCACTGTACATTCCTGCCTCCTTTATCAAAGATAAGGTGACCATATGTGCGTGGGTTTATCTCTGGGCTTTCTATCCTGTTCCATTGATCTATATTTCTGTTTTTGTGCCAGTACCATAATGTCTTGATTACTGTAGCTTTGTAGTATAGTCTGAAGTCAGGGAGCCTGATTCATCCAGCTCCGTTTTTTGTTCTCAAGATTGCTTTGGCTATTCGGGGTCTTTTGTGTTTCCATACAAATTGCAAAATTTTTTGTTCTAGTTCTGTGAAAAATGCCAGTGGCAGGTTGATAGTGGTTGCATTGAATCTGTAGATTGCTTTGAGTAGTAGAGTCATTTTCACAGTGTTGATTCTTCCAATCCAAAAACATGGTATATCTCTCCATCTATTTATATCATCTTTAATTTCTTTCATCAGTGTCTTATAATTTTCTGCATACAGGTCTTTTGTCTCCTTAGGTAGATTTATTCCTAGATGTTTTATTCTTTTTGTTGCAATGGTAAATGGGAGTGTTGTCTTGATTTCACCTTCAGATTTTTCATCATTAGTGTATAGGAATGCCAGAGATTTCTGTGCATTAATTTTTGTATCCTGCTACATTACCAAATTCATTGATTAGCTCTAGTAGTTTTCTGGTAGCATCTTGAGGATTCTCTATGTATAGTATCATGTCATCTGCAAACAGTGACCGCTTTACTTCTTCTTTTCCAATATGGATTCCTTTTATTTCCTTTTCTTCTCTGATTGCTATGGCTAACACTTCCAAAACTATGTTGAATAAGAGTGGTGAGAGTGGGCAACCTTGTCTTGTTCCTGATCTTAGTGGAAATGCTTTCAGTTTTTCACCATTGAGGACGATGTTGGCTGTGGGTTTGTCATATATGGCCTTTATTATGTTGAGGTAAGTTCTCTCTATGCCTACTTTCTGGAGGGTTTTTATCATAAATGGGTGTTGAATTTTGTTGAAAGCTTTCTCTGCATCTATTGAGATGATAGTATGGTTTTTATCCTTCAGTTTTTATTATGGTGTATCACATTGCTTGATTTGCATATATTGATGAATCCTTGCATTCCTGGAAAAAACCCCACTTGATCATGATGTATGATCCTTTTAATGTGCTGTTGGATTCTGTTTGCTATATTTTGTTGAGGATTTTTGCATCTATATTCATCAGTGATATTGGCCTGTAGTTTTCCTTCTTTGTGACATCCTTGTCTGGTTTTGGTATCAGGGTGATGGTGGCCTCGTAGAATGAGTTTGGGAGTGTTCCTCCCTCTGCTATATTTTGGAAGAGTTTGAGAAGGATAGGTGTTAGCTCTTCTCTAAATGTTTGATAGAATTCACCTGTGAAGCCATCTGGTCCTGGGCTTTTATTTGTTGGAAGATTTTTAATCACAGTTTCAATTTCAGTGCTTGTGATTGGTCTGTTCATATTTTCTATTTCTTCCTGATTCAGTCTTGGCAGGTTGTGCATTTCTAAGAATGCATCCATTTCTTCCAGGTTGTTCATTTTATTGGCATAGAGTTACTTGTAGTAATCTCTCATGATCTTTTGTATTTCTGCAGTGTCAGTTGTTACTTCTCCTTTTTCATTTCTAATTCTATTGATTTGAGTCTTCTCCCTTTTTTTCTTTATGAGTCTGGCTAATGGTTTATCAATTTTGTTTATTTTCTAAAAGGACCAGCTTTTAGTTTTATTGATCTTTGCTATCATTTTCTTCATTTCTTTTTCATTTACTTCTGATCTGAGCTTTATGATTTCTTTCCTTCTGCTAACATTGGGGTTTTTTGGTCTTCTTTCTCTAATTGCTTTAGGTGCAAGGTTAGGTTGTTTATTCAAGATGTTTCCTGCTTCTTAAGGTAGGATTGTATTGCTATAAACTTCCCGCTTAGAACTGCTTTTGCTGCATCCATAGGTTTTGGGTCGTTGTGTCTCCATTGTCATTTGTTTCTAGGTATTTTTTGATTTCCTCTTTGATTTCTTCAGTGATCACTTCATTATTAAGTAGTGTATTGTTTATCCTCCATATGTTTGTATTTTTTACAGATCTTTTCCTGTAATTGGAACCTAGTCTCATAGCGTTGTGGTTGGAAAAGATACTTGATATGATTTCAATTTTCTTAAATTTACCAAGGCTTGATTTGTGACCCAAGATATGATCTATCCTGGAGAATGTTGCACGAGCACTTGAGAAAAATGTGTATTCTGTTGTTTTTGGATGGGATGTCCTATAAATATCAATTAAGTCCATCTTGTTTAATGTATTATTTAAAGCTTGTGTTTCCTTATTTATCTTCATTTTGGATGATCTGTCCATTGTTGAAAGTGGGGTGTTAAAGTCCCCTACTATGAATGTGTTACTGTTGATTTCCCCTTTTATGCTGTTAGTATTTGCCTTATGTATTGAGGTGCTCCTATGTTGGGTGCATAAATATTTACAATTGTTATATCTTCTTCTTGGATCGATCCCTTGATCATTATGTAGTGTCCTTCTTTGTCTCTTCTAATAATCTTTATTTTAAATTCTCTTTTGTCTGATATGAGAATTCCTATTCCAGATTTCTTTTGGTTTCCATTTGTATGGAATATCTTTTTCCATCCTCTTACTTTCAGTCTGTATATGTCTCTAGGTCTGAAGTGGGTCTCTTGTAGACAGCATATATATAGGTCTTGTTTTTTTATCCATACTTGCCAATCTGTGTCTTTTGGTGAGAGCATTTAGTCCATTTAAATTTAAAGTAATTATCGATATGTATGTTCCTATTCCCATTTTCTTAATTGTTTTAGGTTCGTTATTGTAGGTCTTTTCCTTCTCTTGTGTTTCTTGCCTAGAGAAGTTCCTTTAGCATTTGTTGTAAAGCTGGTTTGGTGGTGCTGAACTCTCTCAGCTTTTGCTTGTCTGTAAAGGTTTTAATTTCTCCATCAAATCTGAATGAGATCCTTGTTGGGTAGAGTAATCTTGGTTGCAGGTTTTTCTCCTTCATCACTTTAAATATGCCCTGCCCGTCCCTTCTGGCTTGCAGAGTTTCTGCTGAAAGATTAGCTGTTAACCTTATGGGGATTCCCTTGTGTGTTGTTTGTTGTTTTTCCCTTGCTGTTTTTAATATGTTTTCTTTGTGTTTAATTTTTGACAGTTTGATTAATATGTGTCTTGGCGTATTTCTCCTTGGATTTATCCTTTATGGGACTCTCTGTGCTTCCTGGACTTAACTATTTCCTTTCCCACATTAGGGAAGTTTTCAACTATAATCTCTTCAAATATTTTCTCAGTCCCTTTCTTTTACTCTTCTTCTGGAACCCCTATAATTCGAATGTTGGTGCATTTAATGTTGTCCCAGAGGTCTCTGAGACTGTCCTCAGTTCTTTTCATTCTTTTTTCTTTATTCTGCCATGCAGTAGTTATTTCCACTATTTTATCTTCCAGGTCACTTATCCGTTCTTCTGCCTCAGTTATTCTACTCTTGATCCCATCTAGAGTATTTTTAATTTCATTTATTGTCTTGTTCATCATTGCTTGTTTCACCTTTAGTTCTTCTAGGTCCTTGTTAAATGTTTCTTGCATTTTCTCTATTCTATTTCCAAGATTTTAGATCATCTTTACTATCATTGTTCTGAATTCTTTTTCAGGTAGACTACATATTTCCTCTTCATTTGTTAGGTCTGGTGGGTTTTTATCTTGCTCCTTCATCTGCTGTGTGTTTTTCTGTTTTCTCATTTTGCTTATCTTACTGTGTTTGGGGTCTCCTTTTCATAGGCTGCAGGTTCGTAGTTCCCGTTGTTTTTGGTGTCTGTCCCCAGTGGCTAAGGTTGGTTCAGTGGGTTGTGTAGGCTTCCTGGTGGAGGGGACTAGTGCCTGTGTTTTGTTGGATGAGGCTGGATCTTGTCTTTCTGGTGGGCAGGTCCACATCTGGTGGCATGTTTTGGGGTATTTGTGGACTTATTATGATTTTAGGCAGCCTCTCTGCTAATGGGTGGGGTTGTGTTCCTGTCTTGCTAGTTGTTTGGCATAGGGTGTCCAGCACTGTAGCTTGCTGGTCGTTGAGTGAAGCTGGGTGCTGGTGTTAAGATGGAGATCTCTGGGAGATTTTCGCCATTTGATATTATGTGTAGCTGGGAGGTCTCTTGTGGGCCAGTGTCCTGAAGTAGGCTCTCCCACCTCAGAGGCACAGCACTGACTCCTGGCTGCGGCACCAAAAGCCTTTCATCCACACAGCTCAGAATAAAAGGCAGAAAAAGTAGAAAGAAAGGAAGGAAGGAAGGAAGGAAGGAAGGAAGGAAGGAAAGAAAGAAAGAGGAAGAAAGGAAAGAAAGAAGGGAGGGAGGGAGGAAGGGATGAAGGAAGGAGAGAAGGAAGGAAAGAAAGAAAGAAGATAAAATAAAGTAAGATAAAATAAAGTTATTAAACTAAAAAATAATTATTAAGAAAAAAAATTTTTTTAAAAAAGAAAAAATAAAAATGGATGGATAGAACCCTAGTACAAATGGTAGAAGAAAAGCTATACAGACAATATCTGACACAGAAGCATACACATACACACTCACAAAAAGAGGAAAAGGGGAAAAAATCATAAATCTTGCTCTCAAAATCCACCTCAATTTGGGATGATTCGTTGTCTATTCATGTATTCCACAGATGCAGGGTACATCAAGTTGATTGTGGAGTTTTAATCCACTGCTTTTGACGCTGCTGGGAGAGATTTCCCTTTCTCTTCTTTTTTCTCAGCTCCCAGGGGCTCAGCTTTGGATTTGGCCCTGCCTGTGCGTGTAGGTCCCCAGAGGGTGTCTCTTCACTCAGACAGGACGGGGTTAAAGGAGCAGCTGCTTCGGGGACTCTGGCTCACTCAGGCTGGGGGGAAGGAGGGGTATGGAGTGCGGGGCAAGCCTGCGGCGGCAGAGGCCAACATGACGTTGCAGTAGCCTGAGGCGTGCTGTGCATTCTACCAGGGAAGTTGTCCCTGGATCCCGGGACCCTGGCAGTGACGGGCTGCACAGCCTCCCCGGAAGCGGGGTGTGGATAGTGACCTGTGCTCGCACATAGGCTTCTTGGTGGTGGCAGCAGCAGCCTTAGCATCTCATGCCCGTCTCTGGGGTCCGTGCTTTTAGTCACGGCTCGTGCCCGTCTCTGGAGTTCCTTCAAGCAGCGCTCTTAATCCCCTCTCCTCACACAGCAGGAAACAAAGAGGCAAGAAAGTCTCTTGCCTCTTCGGCGGGTCCAGACTTTTCCCCGGACTCCCTCCTGGCTAGCCATGGCGCACTAGCCCCCTTCAGGCTGTGTTCATGCCACCAACCCCAGTCATCTCCCGGTGCTCCAACCAAAGCCCGAGCCTCAGCTCCCAACCCCACCCGCCCTGGCGGGTGGGCAGACAAGCCTCTCGGGCTGGTGAGTGCTGGTCGGCACCGATCCTCTGTGCAGGAATCTCTCCGCTTTTCCCTCTGCACCCTTGTGGCTGTGCTCTCCTCTGTGGCTCCGAAGCTCCCCCCCTCCGCCACCCGCAGTCTCTGCCCACGAAGGGGCTTCTATTGTGTGGAAACCTTTTCTCCTTCACAGTTCCCTCCCACTGGTGCAGGTACCGTCCCTATCCTTTTGTCTCTGTTTATTATTTTTTCTTTTGCCCTACCCATGTACGTGGGAGGGGGGATTTCTTGCCTTTTGGGAGGTCTGAGGTCTTCTGCCAGCATTCAGTAGGTGTCCTGTAGGAGTTGTTCCACGTGTAGATGTATTTCTGGTGTATCTGTGGGGAGGAAGGTGATCTCCCCGTCTTACTCTTCCGCCATCTTCCCCTCGTCCCTAAAGATTCTATTAACCAGCGTGTCCAGAGACAGTCTCTCTGACTAGGTAGTGGTCATCTTGAGGCCTGAAAGCTAAGAAGCCAGCCATGGTGTAGGCCAGGTGTGTTAAAAACTGTACAAAGAGGGTTGATATGATTTTGACTCGGGACCTAATCCTGGCTCTGTCATGCGTTAGTTGTGTGACCTTGAGTATAATTTCCCTTTTCCACATCTGCAAAAGGAGTGAAAATATCTAGCACATAGAATTTTCATGAGGGTCTAATGGTCTGTTCTAGTGTCTGCCAGGATACTCAATACATCTTTCCCCTGCTACTATATATAACATGTCATGGAAATATTCATACCTATTATTAAAGTTTCAAACGTGTAAAATTTGGTGATGATTTTAAATTTAAATTCTGTATCATCTGTTACCCTGGTCAGGAGGAAACACAACTTGGGTCCATTTTGGCTAGCTTGTATTATCATTATTTTACCTTTGTCACAGTAATAACTTCAAATTTGTTTACAGTTTTTGAACTAAGCTCACAGAAAATAACTTACATGGGAGCTTGTGTATAAATTAAGCAGACTATAACTCTAATACAATATCTACAAATTTATAGGCATTGATATAAGTGTGTTTTCTTCCACAGTAAAATGCTATACAAAATTTAATGATCTGGAAAAAATCCTTAATTAATAATACTAAGAAACTCAGAACCCCTACTCAATGTCCATTAATCTTTTCATGCCCAGATATTTGCTGGCATTCTAGAATAGAATTTTCTATTAGTCCTGAAAAACATTTATCATTGACTTTTGAGTAGATGCACAGCACTGAACTAGGCCTTATGTGAGATATAATACAAATCTGGGTGAAACAGGATAACTTTGTTCCAGGGGCTTACAGTTTAGTTGGGGTGGACTAAAGCAATTGTGCTGATAGTTGGATTAAAGAGCAGAATATGAAACCCTTTTTAAGAGAGATAAAAACAAATATCAGAATAAAAAGGAGGGCTATCTGTAGGCAGCAATGGACAAAAGGCAGAAAAACAGCTTCCTGAAAGAAATTACATATTAGCTGTAGCTGGAGGATAGGTAGGGTCAGATACAGAATGAGTGGGTAATCATGCATTAAGGAATTCCACTGTAAGATTAAAAGGTTGAAATGAATAGGGTATGACCAGTGAATACTAAGTACATGAGATCTAACAGTGGAAATAAGATTGCCAAGTTAATTGTATCTGTGTAGAGCAGTGAATGTTTAGCTGTGGAGTTCACTCGAACACACAGTGGGTAGTCATTGAAGTTTTGTCAGCAGGTGGATAACATTTTTCAATGACAATAGTTTTCAGCTGGTGTTAATTGTAATAGTTGTATGGAGAAGGAAAGAAGAGTAAGAATCTCTTCAACTTCCAATTACTTGCCAGTGAGAGTTTAAATGTGACCCTTAATAGTGCTGAGCCTTTTTTAGCTAATTAGTAATTAGCAAAATAGTCAACAGTGGGTTAAGCAGGTGAGCTTATGAGTATTATGAAAAATTTTATTTCAGCCTGAAACTTTCTGTTATATGTGTTTTGCAATGAATCAACAACCTAAATAAGACTCAGGATGCCATACTTTGATTAAATGCCAGTACTACATCTTGCTAATTATTTCAGTATAGGGTTCATTAACCAATAATACATTGAACTGATGTCTTCAGAATGCAGTTATATCTTTCTGATTTCTAAGATAATGAGATTGTCACTTAAGTATATGTGGACTTTTTTTGGAACTGGAGTTCATTAAGACAAATGTTTTTCCAAAATAATAAATGACTTTATTTATGCATGAGAGTATTTTTAAAGGTGATAAATACGTTGAGCTTGAGATATAAGATACATACATGGGACATAAAAAAAAAAGTTAAAAACCTAAGCGTGGCAAAGGGTAAGTGAATACAGAGGTCATTTGATGCATGTGGTCATGTTATACTTCTTAACAAAGCTTTAAGTGTTTTTCAAATGGAATCCAGAATTTAGGATTATAAGATCAGACTTATCTCACTGAAATATCTAAATTCATTCTCTGGAACGAAATTGTATATTATATGAACATAATATAAAATAATAAGTATATATACATAGAAAACGTCTGAGTGAGGTTTAACAAGTATCAACTGTTATTCATTACAATACTGATGAAAATTTTATGATACATGAGTGAATATTTCTGTTATGTCCTCATGATGAGTCTTTATCATTGTCTGCTGGTTTTGTAGTGTTTGATATGCTTTTTATTTTCTGTTAGTCCATGTTTCTTATTGATCTTTGCAATACATTCATTTACTCATCATTTCACTTAAAATATATTGATCAAGAGTATTCCTTTGAAGAAGTACTTCAAAGATCACCTGGTAACAACTAATTTTTGATATTAATGTTTATATTTCTAAACCTAACTTTCTCATCTTTAAAATTTTTAAAATGTCATGCAAATATAAACACATGCTTTCAACAATGAATCATACATTCCATGTTTAGATATATTCATTTTTCCCTATATCTATTTCCACCTCTCTCCTTACTGTTTCACCATATCAGCAATCAATTTACCTTAGCAACTCACCTTCAGATACACCTCTATGAACCATGTTAATGTACTATGCATACTACTCTATTAACTTCATGTTTATATAAATATATAATTGGTATTATATACAACATACATTATATATATACAACACATACACAAATGTATGCATACACACACACACGTAGGTTTTTAGCCATTAATCGACCAAACTTATGTTTCTACATCTTATTTTTCTCAATAAAGACTCATGAAAACTCTATCAAGTCAACTTGAGTATTAAACTCACTTTTCTTAATGGCTACAGAATATTCTATAGTGTGTGCCTACCAAGATATATTCATATGTTCCCTTATTAATATTTACTTCTAGGTTTATCCTCCAAGGATAGCAATGTGCATGAATACATTTGTTAAATCTTTACAAAGTGATTTTACTTCCACGGGATAGAATTGAAGGGATGTCATTTGCTGACTACACTGCCTTTGCCTGTTGTTTCATAGGTTTATTTGGCCGTTTGTGCTAATCTATAAATTGCTTATCTATAAACTTTGTCCATGCTCTATTGGACTGGTTTTGTTTTATTTTTAATTTGAAAAATTTCTTTGCAAATTGTGGCTATTAATACCTCAGCTACCTCCTGAGTAAAAGTCAAATTTAATGTCTCTTAATTTAGCTTATGGGGTTATTGTCACAAAATATTTAATATTTATGATGCCAGAACTTTTATTTCTTTTATAACTTGAGGTTTGAAGTCTAATGACAGTCATATTCTCTTTTCTTAGGACATACAGATATGTAGATGTTCATATTTTCTATTTTTGCCTTTCCCTTTAAAACCTATATGGAATTTTTTTTGTAAATAGTAAATATGGAGATAGGTATGATGAGTGCAGTTCTAAATTGGGTGTTACAGTAGGCCTCCCTGAGAAAGTGACATAGAGATAAGCCTTAGAGGAGGTGAGGGAGCAAGCCATGTTTATAACTGGAAAAAATGTAACACAGAGAAAACAGTTGGTAAATGGCCATAAGGTGAGAAACTACCAGAGGTGTCCCAGTGAAGCTTAAACACAGTGAATAGAAGATGAAATCAGGAGGATAATGAAGGAAAACAGGGCCACAGCATCTAAGATCATTAAAGCATACTGGGTTCCATGTCTCGGTTATGGGAAGAATGATATGATTAGTGAGATTATAGTGGAAAACTTCCTAATATGGGAGAGGAAATAGTCAATCAAGTCCAGGGAGCACAGAGAGTCCCATACAGGATAAATCCAAAGAGAAACATGCCAAGACACATATTAATTAAATTATCAAAAATTAAGTGCAAAGAAAAAATATCAAAAGCACCAAGGGAAAAGTAACAAATAACGTAAAAGGGAATCCCCATCAGGTTACCAGCTGATCTTTCAACAGAAACTTTGCAAGCCAGAAGGGTGTAGCAGGACATATTTAAAGTGATGAAAGGGAAAAACCTACAACCAAGATTACTCTACCCAGCAAGGATCTCATTCAGATTTGATGGAGAAGTTAAAACCGTTACAGACAAGCAAAAGCTAAGAGAATTCAGCACCAGCAAACCAGCTTTACAACAAACTCTAAAGGAACTTCTCTAGGTAGGAAACACAAGAGGGAAAAGATCTACAATAACAAACCCACACAAATTAAGAAAATGGTAAAAGGAACATACATATTGATAATTACCTTATATGTAAACAGATAAAATACTCCAACTAAAAGACATAGACTGAGTGAATGGATACAAAAAAAAGACCCATATATATGCAGTCTACAAGAGACCCAATTCAGACCTACAGACTGAAAGTGAGGGGATGGAAAAAGAAATTCCATACAAATGGAAATCAAAAGAAAGCTGGAGTAGCAATTCTCATATCAGACAAAATAGACTTTAAAATAAAGAATATTACAAAGGACAGAGAAGGACACTACATAATGATCAAGGGATCAGTCCAGGAAGAAGATATAACAATTGTAAATATTTATGCAACCAACATAGGAGCACCTCAATATATAAGGCAACTTCTAACAACCATAAAAGGGGAAATCGACAGTAACACAATCATAATAGGGGACTTTAACACTCCACTTTCACTAATGGACAGATCATCCAAAATGAAAATAAATAAATAAACACAAGCTTTAAACGACACATTAAACAAGATGGACATAACTGACATTTATTGGACATTACATCCAAAAACAACAGAATACACTTTCTTCTCAAGTGCTCATGGAATATTCTCCAGGATAGATCATATCTTGGGTCACAAATCAAGCCTTGGTAAATTTAAGAAAATTGAAATCGTATCAAGTATCTTTTCTGACCACAATGCTATGAGACTAGCTATTGATTACAGGGAAAAAATCTGTAAAAAATACAAACACATGGAGGCTAAACAATACACTACTTACTAACCAAAAGATCACTGAGGAAATCAAAAAATACTTAGAAACAAATGACAATGAAAATACGATGACCCAAAACCTACTGGATGCAGCAAAAGCAGTTCTAAGAGGGAAGTTTATAACAATACACCCCTACCTAAAGAAACAAGAAACATCTCAAATAAACAACCTAACTTTACACCTAAAGCAATTAGAGAAAGAAGAACAAAAAAACCCCCAAATTTAGCAGAAGGAAAGAAATCATAAAGGTCAGATCAGAGGTAAATGAAAAAGACATGAAAGAAACAATAGCAAAGATCAGTAAATCTAAAAGCTGGTTCTTTGAGAAGATAAACAAAATTGATAAACCATTAGCCAGACTCATCAAGAAAAAAAGGGAGAAGACTCAAATCAATAGAATTAGAAATGAAAAAGGAGAAGTAACAACTGACACTGCAGAAATACAAAAGATCATGAGAGATTATCATAAGCAACTATACCAATAAAATGGACAACCTGGAAGAAATGGAAAAATTTTTAGAAAAGCGTAACCTTCTGAAACTGAACCAGGAAGAAATAGAAAATATGAACAGACCAGTCACAAGCACTGAATATGAAATTGTGATTAAAATTCTTCCAACAAACCGAAGCCCAGGACCAGATGGCTTCACAGGAGAATTCTATTAAACATTTAGAGAAGAGCTAACACCTATCCTTCTCAAACTCTTCCAAAATATAGCAGAGGGAGGAAAATCCCAAATTCATATTATGAGGCCACCATCACCCTGATACCAAAACCAAACAAATATGTCACAAAGAAAGAAAACTACAGGGCACTGTCACTGATGAACATAGATGCAAAAATCCTCAACAAAATACAAGCAAACAAAATCCAACAGCACATTAAAAGGATCATACACCATGATGAAGTGGGGTTTATCCCAGGAATGTGAGGATTCCTCAACATATGCAAAACAATCAATGTGATAAAACCATATTAACAAATTGAAGGATAAAAACCATATGATCATCTCAATAGATGCAAAAAAAGCTTTCAACCAAATTCAGCACCCATTTGTGACAAAAACCTTCCAGGAAGTAGGCATAGAGGAAACTTACCTCAACATAATAAAGGCCATATATTACAAACCCACAGCCAACATCATTCTCAATGGTGAAAAACTGAAACCATTTCCTCTAAAATCAGGAACAAGAAAAGCTTGTCCACTCTCACCACTATTATTCAACATAGTTTTGGAAGTTTTAGCCACAACAATCAGAGAAGGATAAGAAATGAAATGATTCCAAATTGGAAAAGAAGAAGTAAAGCTGTCACTATTTGCAGACGACATGATACTATACATAGAGAATCCTGAAGATTCTACCAGAAAACTACTAGAGCTAATCAGTGAATTTGGTAAAGTAGCAGGATACAAAATTAACGCACAGAAATCTCTTGCATTAATATACACTAATGTGAAAAATATGAAAGAGAAATTAAGAAAACACTTCCATTTACCATTGCAACAAAAAGAATAAAGTTCCTAGGAATAAACCTACCTAAGGAGACAAAAGACATGTATGCAGAAAACCATAAGACACTGATGAAAGAAATAAAAGATGATACAAACATATGGAGAGATATACCATGTTCTTGGATTGGAAGAATCAGCATCGTGAAAACAACTGTACTACCCAAAGCAATCTACAGATTCGATGCAATCCTTGTCAAAATACCAATGGCATTTTTCACAGAACTACAACAAAAAATTTCCCAATTTGTATAGAAACACAAAAACCCCCGAAGAGCCAAAACAATCTTGAGAAAGAAAACCGGAGCTGTCGGAATCAGGTTTCCTGACTTCTGACTATACTACAAAGCTACAGTAATCAAAACAGTATAGTACTAGCACAAAAACAGAAATATAGATCAATGGAACAGGATAGCCTAAAGATAAACCCACGTATATATCGTCACCTTATCTTTGATAAAGGAGGCAAGAATATACAATGGAGAAAAGACAACCTCTTCAATAAGTGGTGCTGGGAAGACTGGACAGCTACATGTAAAATAATGAAATTAGAACACTCCCTAACACCATACACAAAAATAAACTCAAATGGATTAAATACCTAAATGTAAGGCCAGACACTATCAAACTCTTAGAGGAAAACATAGGCAGAACACTCTAGGACATAAATCACAGCAAGATACTTTTTGACCCACCTCCTAGAGAAATGGATAAAAGGACAGAAATAAACAATTGGACCTAATGAAACTTAAAAGCTTTTGCACAGCAATAGAAACCATACACATTATGAAAAGACAACCCTCAGAATGGGAGAAAATATTTGCAAATGAAACAACTGACAAAGGATTTATCTCCAAAATTTACAAGCAGTTCATGCAGCTCAATATCAAAAAAAAACCCAATTCAAAGATAGGCAGAAGACCTAAATAGATGTTTCTCCAAAGAAAATACACAGATTGTCAAGAAACACATGAAAGGATGCTCAACATCACTAATCATTAGAGAAATGCAAATCACAACTACAATGAGGTATCACTTCACATGAGTCAGAATGGCCATCATCAAAAAATCTACAAACAATACATGCTGGATAGGGTGTGGAGGAAAGGGAACCCTCTTGCAGTGTTGGCTGGAATGTAAATTGATACAGCCACTATGGAGAACAGTATGGAGGTTCTTTAAAAAACTACAAATAGAACTACCATATGACCCAGCAATCCCACTACTGGGCATATAACCTGAGAAACCATAATTCAAAGAGTCATGTACCACAGTGTTCATTGCAGCTGTATTTACAATAGCCAGGACATGGAAGCAACCTAAGTGTCCATCGACAAATGAATGGATAAAGAAGATGTGGCACATGTTTAAAATGGAATCTTACTCAGCCATGAAAAGAAACGAAATTGAGTTATTTGTAGTGAGGTGGATGGACCTATAATCTGTCATACAGAGTGATGTAAGTCAGAAAAAGAAAAGCAAATACCATATGCTAACACATGTATATGGAATCTAAAAAAAAAAAAAAGTTTCTGACGAACCTAGGGCCAGGACAGGAATAAAGACACAGATGTAGAGAATGACTTGAGTTCATGGGGATGGGGAAGGGTAAGTTGGAAGGGAGTGAGAGAGTGGCATGGACATATATACACTACCAAATGTAAAATAGATAGCTAGTGGGAAGCAGCCGCATAGCACAGGGAGATCAGCTCAGTGCTTTGTGACCACCTAGAGGGGTGGGATAGTGAGAGCGGGAGGAAGAAGCAAGAGGGAGGGTATATGGGTATATATGTATACGTATAGCTGATTTACTTTGTTATACAGCAAAAACTAACACACCATTTTAAAACAGTTATACTCCAATAAAGATGTTAAAAAATTTGTTTAACCATACAGTGGAGAATACATCATAAACAGTTTTAAAAGAACACTTAAACATGTTCACTTTGTAGCTTATAATTTTGTAGTGTTGAAGTAAGGTACTTATTATATTATAAATTTAGTATTTTAGTTTTCCATGCAAGATACTTTTGCTCAATTTTTGGCATCTAATTCATTAAACAGACTGGAATATATTTTTCTATCTAATGGAAGATGAAAGTGTTCAGTTTCCCAATGTTTGACTGTTCTTTGGCCCTTATCAAGTGATGAAAGTGGCTTCATAAGGTGTGTTGACACATGACAAACTGACCCTCACTTTTGTTTTAATTTCTTAAAGCTATTTGGGGGCTAAGATCTTTAAGGTCATTTAACCCAATTCTAAGAAACTCAATTGCAATTCAAATGGAAATTTTACTAACTTCGTATACTAAAAGGATAAAATGACAATTTTAAATTTAGACTTTTCATCTGAGAACATGATCTACCTTTCCATTTGTTCAGATAATGTGTTGCATCTCTTAATATCATTCTTCATATAGGTCCTATATCTTCTTTGTTAAATTAATGCCCGAGTGTTTTAACTTTTGGTTGTTATTTTAATTGAATGTTTTCCTTTGCCATAGTTAGTATTTTTTGCTAAAATAGTGCAGAATAAAAAAATTTTAATACTGATCTTGGAGCCAGATACTTTATCAAATTATCTTATTAATTTTAAGGTTATCATAGTGTCTTCTCACTTAAGATATTTGCTTTTTATTTTTAAATTAAGTGTATTCATTTTCTATTTGTATTTTACGTAGAATTTTTCTTAGTATGGGTCTTAAGTTTTATCACATGGTCTGTTGATATTGTGTGTGGCAAAAATATTCCTTTTTAAAATAAACTAAAAACTGACATCTGGACAGAATTGCTTTTGAAAATTTGAGAAATATAGCTATTAGTCAAACATCTTAATAGTGGCAAATTTCTTTTAAACGACCCAAATAAAAAGCAGTGTGTGTTGCTTTCAAAGACACACACAGCTGCATGATTATGATGGAGTTTGAGGGGGAAACAACCACAGCAAACAAGTGCAGAAGTCAATACTTCAGCTTTGCTGGCCTTCATGAGAAATATACACTTCAGAGGGCAAATCATATTTTTCAGTCATGAATAAGTGTAAGGGCTTTAAGTCCAGTTATTTCTGGTTGCAAAATGAAGAACAAGAGGAGGGATGATTTGTGCCAATTTTTTAAGAATCATACTTGGATTTAAAATGCAAAGTTATAGGCAGTGTAAGCCAAAATCCTATTTCAGGTGTGTGTGTGAGTGTGTGTGTGTGTGAGAGAGAGAGAGACAGAGGAGATTATATCTATAACTCTGAAAAATTCTTTCAAAATGAAGCAAAGAGCCCAAAGAATTAGATTCACCCCCAAGTAATGTTCAGAGTCAAGGTTGTTTTACTTGTATTAGGAAGCAGTTTACCCCATGCCGTTTTTGAGAAGGTGTCCTTTCAAAGGCTCAGTGATATAGTCCTGAGCAGCAACGGCAGGAGGTAGAATTGATTTTCTGTATTCAGTTTGGCAGACATGGCTATTGAAACTGCATGAAACTAAACGGTCAAGGATTATATGATCCAAAGGACCAAGTGGTGTCTTTTTTACCTTCCTAAGGTAGTAGGATGTATGAGTTTTTTCAGTTTGGTGTTTGGAGGTGAAAATTTGAAGTATGGGCAGAGTCCAATTATTGCAATATAAAAGATTTAATTTTATAAATTGTCAGATGAGTATAATTTGTATATTTAACATTAAAAGAATGATCTATACTTGTTTCAGTTTTTTTTCATTCAGAAAATATCTCCCAAGAGAATTCTTTATCATGTTTTGTTAAAATGTTCACTATTTCAGAATTGGAACCAGTAGGCACTACCACATTACAATACCTTTTAAAATTCACTTATTCATACAGTACTAATAGAGAACCTAACTGTGCCAAGCGCAGTTCAGATCCTTGGGCTATGTCAAGGAACCAGATCAGAATTCTTGCCCTTAAGAAGCTTACTATGCCTCCTCAGTTACAATGTAAAATATTAAACTATACACTTGATAGTATTTTTCAAAATAAGTGCTAAAAAGACCAGGGAAATGCTATGCGAGAGTAGGTGCAATGTTACATATGATGATTGAAATGATAGTATTTAAGCAAAGACTTGAAGGAGGTGAGGGAATTAGCATCTGGATATCAGGGAGCAGAGTGGTACAAGCAGAGTCAGTAAGTGCAAAGGCCTGAAGATGGGAACATGCTTGGCAGGTCCCAGGAAATGTAAGATAAGCTGTTACGGCTGGAACACAGAACCCTTAAGAGAATAGTAGGAAATGCTATCAGATGGAAGGGAAGGAAAGATCAGGGCCTTGAAGAGGCTCTTATTCTGACTGAATTATGGAGTAAGGATGAGTTGTATGCAGAGGAGTATCCTAATCTGATATACTTTTTTTTTTAAAGGATCACTATAGCTGTTCTCTTGAAGATAAACTACAATGGGGACCAGAGTTGTGAGAAGTGTTGGGATTAATGGATACATTTTGAATATAGAGTCCCCAGTATTTTCTGATAGAAAGAGTACAAAGTGTGAGATAGAGACTCCAAGGTTTACTCAGATTTGGCCTCAGCAAGTGAAAGAATGAATTTGCCAATAACTGAGATGAGAAAGACTGTAGGTGGCTGAGGTCTGGAGGAGCAAATGAGGAATTCAGTTTTATACAAGCTTTTGACATTTACTGTTTTCAACTGGAAGTGTTTTTATATCTATACCTATGTATATAATCATATGTATATATTACATGTGTATTCACTATTTATATATTTAACATACTTGTATATGTAACAGTTTTCCCTCAAGAAACAACTATGTAGGTACAGAGATAAATTTGGAAACTGTAAGCAAAATAGAGTGTAAATAAATAATTAGTATCTAGAATGGTGATAATAGTTCAATATAAATGCTATGAACTACTCTAATTTTATGTAACCTTGGTCATAGTATCCAAATTCCCTGATACTCATCTGCCTCATTTGTAAAGCTGCCATGATAATACTTGTTCTCTTTGGTTTAATTCCAAAAATGAACATGTTAAAATATCAGGGCTGATATCAGCAGATAATTCTAAATGAAAAAGAATTGAAAAAAATTAACATTCAATTTTTCACAGTTAAACTCTCAGATAACTAGAGTCTTAAATTTTATTACAGGAAAAATATTACTATACAATTTTACTGTCAGTTAATCAGCCATATTACTGTGAACAGTACAGTGATGGCACGTATAGCTTAAAACAGGATGGATCCAAGGAAAAGTTTTCTATACCTTCCTGCTCTCCTGCTGGTCCAGGGTTAGAACCATAATCTGAGATGTATTATCAGTGATGTTGATCACAGCAATCTGTATTGCAATTGTCAAGTAGCTTGTGAATTTCCTGTGAGAAGTGACAGTTACTTTTAACTGAATTTGTTGACCGTCTTTGACTTATGATCCGAGTTCTGGAAATGCTTGCTGAATAAAATAATAGAGGTATTATTCCATCCCCCTGTGAGCTCACATTTGAACTAGGACAGCATTTAAAATTAAAGATCAAATGTAAATATAAATGTTTTGCAATAGAAATGGATGTCCATAAAAGAGTTTCTCTACAAAGCTTAAAAAAATCACCATTGTGTTCACTATTATTTATCTTAAACACAAATTCTAAAACAATAAGGTATAAAAATAGGTAATGCATTCAGATTATCATTCAGTAAGTAAAAGTGCATATCTAGAAACCAATAAAATGTGAAACTGTCAAAAATTAAGACATCTGGTAAAGTGGCTAGTTATAAGCCAAACTGTAGACATCAAAAGCTCTTTTTTACAGTAATATTCAATTTGGAGTTTATTTTATAGTCTTTATTTTGGACAACAAATTATTTCACTTAATTATAATGTACATAGTTTAATATTAAATATAAGTTCAAGAAAATGTTGAGTCTGCATTTATAATTATACAATGATTATGTCCTCTATAGTTACTGAATTTGAGTTGCAACTTAGATATAATCTTTCATGGTGGATAAAATGAAAATGGAAATATGATCACTTGGAGATTTCTTGTGTGCCAGAGATAACAAAATAAACCCCAAGCGAAACACAGCCCACACCTAACAAGCACACAATTACAGTGCCAAAAGAGCAAAACTTCCTTAGCAATGAGAGGGCAAGACAAATTCCAATAACACATGCAGGGAAAGTTTGCATGAGTTTATTTCTTATAGTCTACCTCACTTAAAAAAATGCAAAAAATCAAATCAGTGAAAACAAACAATGAGAAGGCTACAAATCTACCTTGTAATTACAAAACTTTCTGATGGTCTCATTTGATCCAATAATAAAATCTAGCATATAAATAAAACCTTTCTAACATTTCTCTACAAATTTTCTTTACAATGATTATTTCCTCTTTATAGAACTTTTAAAATGGCTTAGGTTGTATTTTAAGATTAGCAATAAAAAATTGAAATTTATGAAAAAATACCTTCACAGTATCAAAAAGTGCTATCAATTCATTTATTCAAATATTAGTTACCCTCAATGTGTATTACATTTTACTGGGCATTGAAAATAAAGTATAGAATGGAGAAGATCTTGCTTCAGAGCTTACCGTATTTTGCTTGGTGTTGGGAGTTGGGTGCATTGAAAAGCAAGTAGGCAATTAGTATAACAGATGTTAATTGCTATGATGGTAGAAGTATAGTGTGCCTTCAGAGCACTTAGACAGTACCACTTAATGGAATGGAATTAATAACACAGTGTATTCATTTCCTATTGAGCCTGTAACAAATTGTCATGAGTTTGGTGGCTTGAAACAACTTACTCTCTTTCTGCTCTGGAGTTAATAAGTCTGAAATAGGCTTCCAGGCCTGCCTGCCTGGCTTGAGGGGTGAATCTGTATCATTTGTTTTCTAGCATCTAGAGGCTGCTTATATTCCTTGACTCATGGCCCCTTCCTCTGTGTCTGTCGCTCTCTGTAGTTACATCTTTCGCTTTATTATTAGGACCTTTGTGATTACATTGGGCATGCCTGAAAGTCAATGATATTCTCCTCATCTCAATATTTTTTTAACTTAATTATCAGTCTCTTTTACTATGTGAAGCAACACATTCACAGGTTCTAGGAATTGACATCTTTGGGGGTCATTCTTGCCCACCCAGGAATGAACCTATTTTATATATAAGTTTAATAAAAAATTGCGTTTATTTTATGTTTAACAAGAAAAAGTATTATTCAATAAATGATTCTGTGACAGTTGAATATCTGTTTGGAAAGAAATTGACCATTTAGGTGTTCACCTCACAAATTAATATCAGAAGGAATTCCATGTTGGAATATTCTGTCTCCAGTGGATTCCACTGAAATAGACCATAATGGGAATGACTCCCCCTAGAGTTTTATAGTATCACCTTACACAACTGACCACCGCAGCACTTTCTTAGTGTAGCAGTGGAAATTACAAAATTCTTCAGAGAAGAAAATGGCAATACATATCAAGATCATTCAATTATGCATACTCTGCTGGTAACTTAACTTTGTTTTTAAGCACATAGTATAGTTTTCTTCATAAGAAACCCTTTATGTACAATAATAACCAACCTAATGTCACATTTAGTGGAGGAGTTTATGAACAATCAATAACGTCCAACAGTCAAAAACTTCCAACACTTGTAGTTTAAGTACTGAAATATTTTATACCCATTTGATGTAATAATAAAGTGATTAAAATTATCTTACAAGTTTTTTATTGATAATAGAAAATATTTAAATGATAAGGATAAAAACTTCATATATTGGAGACTGTTTAATTGTAGTTATCTCCCATACCTACTTATTTCCTTTGTCTAGCAGTACTCCACCAAAATACAATAAAAATATATTAATTTACTACGACAAAGAAAAGGGTGGAATTGATAAGCATGCAATAAAATTTCAATAAATGGAACACAGAAAGGAAGTAGAAGTGTGACTAACTCAGAAGGGAATGCAACTCAAGGGTATGACTTTTGAACTTTCTTGTTTCTTTGCATGGTTTCATTCTTTATTTAAAATCTCCAGTGGAACTTTCAGTTCCCAAGTTTATGACACAAAATTTAGGAAAGGGAGGAGGGAGTCATAATATCTGACCTCCTGTGAGTTCTACAGTAGGAGGCATGGCTCTGCCATACCTAACACCAATCTGAGGAAGCCAAAGAAAACAGAGCTACAATCTACATGTCAAGCAATGCTCTATTTTCTCCCTTGGCTACTATATTTTCTTACCCAAGGATACACTTCTGCTTGTTAGAATCTGATAATTTAACTCTTAAAAGAAATTGTTATTCTTCATTTTTTTAACATCTTTATTATAATATAATTGCTTTACAATGGTGTGTTAGTTTCTGCTTTATAACAAAGTGAATCAGCTATATGTCCCCATATCTCCTCCCTCTTGCGTCTCCCTCCCACCCTCCTTAACCCATCCCTCTAGGTGGTCACAAAGCACCGAGCTAATCTCCCTGTGGTATGCGGCTGTTTCCCACTAGCTATATATTTTTACGTTTGATAGTGTATATATGTCCATGCCACTCTCTCACTTTATCCCAGCTTACCCTTCCCCCTCCCCATATCCTCAAGTCCATTCTCTAGTAAGTCTGGGTCTTTATTCCCGTCTTGCCCCTAGGTTCTTCATGACCATTTTTGTTGTTGTTTTAGATTTCATATATATGTGTTATCATACAGTATTTGTTTTTCTCTTTCTGATTTACTTCACTCTGTATGACAGACTCTAGGTCCATCCACCTCACTACAGATAACTCAATTTCGTTTCTTTTAATTACTGAATAAGATTCCATTCTATATATGTGCCACATCTTCTTAATCCATTCATCTGTTGATGGACACTTAGGTTGCTTCCATGTCCTGGCTATTGTAAATACAGCTGCAATGAACATTTTGGTCCATGACTCCTTTTGAACTATGGTTTTCTCAAAGTATACGCCCAGTAGTGAGATTGCTGGGTCATCTGGTAGTTCTGTTTTTAGTTTTTTAAGGAACCTCCATACTGTTTTCCATAGTGGCTGTATCAATGTACATTCCCACCAACAGTGCAAAGGGTTCCCTTTTCTCCACACCCTCTCCAGCATTTATTGTTTGTAGCTTTTTTGATGATGGCCATTCTGACCAGAGTGAGATGATATCTCATTGTAGTTTTGATTTTCATTTCTCTAATGATTAATGTTGTTGAGTATTCCTTGATGTGTTTGTTGGCAATCTGTATATCTTCTTTGGAAAAATGTCTATTTAGGTATTCTGCCCATTTGTAGATCAGGGTGTTTGTTTTTTTGATATTGGGCTGCATGAGCTGCTTGTAAATTTTGGAGATTAATCCTTTGTCAGTTGCTTCATTTGCAAATACTTTCTCCCATACTGAGGGTTGTCTTTTTGTCTTGTTTATTGTTTCCTATGCTGTGCAAAAGCTTTTAAGTTTCATTACGTCCCATTTGTTTATTTTTGTCTTTATTTCCATTTCTCTAGTAGGTGGATCCAAAAGGATCAGGCTGTAATTTATGTCATAGAGTGCTCTGCCTATGTTTTCCTTTAAGGGTTTGATAGTCTCTGTCTTTACATTTAGATCTTTAATCCATTTTGAGTTTATTTTTGTGTATGGTGTTAGGGAGTGTTCTAATTTCATCCTTTTACATGTAGTTGTCCAGTTTTCCCAGCACCAGTTATTGAAGAGGCTGTCTTTTCTCCACTGTATATTCTTGCCTCCTTTATCAAAGATAAGGTGACCATATGTGTGTGGGTTTATCTCAGGGCTTTCTATCCTGTTCCACTAATATATATTTCTGTTTTTGTGCTAGTACCATACTGTTTTGATTACTGTAGCTTTGCAGCATAGTCTGAAGTCAGGGAGCCTGAATCCTCCAGCTCCATTTTTCGGTCTCAAGATTGCTTTGGCTATTCAGGGTCTTTGGTATTTCCATACAAATTATGAAATTTTTTGTTCTAGTTCTATGAAAAATGCCAGTGGTAGTTTGATAGGGATTGCATTGAACCTGTAGATTGCTTTGGGTAGTATAGTCATTTTCAGTGTTGATTCTTCCAATCCAAGAACATGGTATATCTCTCCATATGTTTGTATCCTCTTTAATTTCTTTCATCAGTGTCTTATAGTATTTCTGCATACAGGTCTTATGTCTCCTTAGGTAGGTTTATTCCTAGATATTTTATTCTTTTTGTTGCAGTGGTAAATGGGAGTGTTTTCTTAATTTCACTTTCAGATTTTTCATCATTAGTGTATAGGAATGCAAGAGATTTCTGTATCCTGCTAATTAATTTTGTATCCTGCAACTTTACCAAATTCACTGATTAGGTCTAGTACTTTTCTGGTAGCATCTTTAGGATTCTCTATGTATAGTATCATGTCAGCTGCAAACAGTGACAGCTTTACTTCTTCTTTTCCGGTTTGGATTCCTTTTATTTCTTTTTCTCTGATTGCTATGGCTAAAACTTCCAAAACTGTGTTGAGTAATAGTGCTGAGAGTGGGCAACCTTGTCTTATTCCTGATCTTAGTGGAAATGGTTTCCGTATTTCACCATTGAGGACGATATTGGCTGTGGGTTTGTCATATATAGCCTTTATTATGTTGAGGAAAGTTCCCTCTATGCCTACTTTCTGGAGGGTTTTTATCATAAATGGGTGTTGAATTTTGTTGAAAGCTTTCTCTGCATCTATTGAGATGATAGTATGGTTTTTATCCTTCAGTTTTTATTATGGTGTATCACATTGCTTGATTTGCATATACTGAAGAATTGTTGCATTCCTGGGATAAACCCCACTTCATCATGGTGTATGATCCTTTTAATGTGCTGTTGGATTCTGTTTGCTAGTATTTTGTTGAGGATTTTTGCATCGATATTCATCAGTGATATTTGCCTGTATTTTTCTTTCTTTGTGACATCTTTGTCTGCTTTTGGTATCAGGGTGATGGTGGACTTGTAGAATGAGTTTGGGGGTGTTCCTCCCTCTGCTATATTTTGGAAGAGTTTGAGAAGGATAGGTGTTAGCTCTTCTCTAAATGTTCAGAATTTGCATATGATAGAATTTGCATATGAAGCCCTCTTGTCCTGGGCTTTGGTTTGTTGGAAGATTTTTAATTACAATTTCAGTTTCAGTGCTTGTGATTGGTCTGTTTATATTTTCTATTTCTTCCTGGTTCAGTCTCAGAAGGTTGTGCTTTTCTAAGAATGCATCCATTTCTTCCAGGTTGTCCATTTTATTGGCATATAGTTGCTTGTAGTAATCTCTCATGATACTTTGTATTTCTGCAGTGTCAGTTGTTACTTCTTTTTCATTTCTAATTCTATTGATTTGAGTCTTCTCCCTTTTTTTCTTGATGAGTCTGGCTAATGGTTTATCAATTTTGTTTATCTTCTCAAAGAACGAGTTTTTAGTTTTATTGATCTTTGCTCTCGTTTCCTTATTTTTTTTTTTTCATTTATTTCTGATCTGATCTTTATGACTTCCTTCTGCTAACGTTGGGGTCTTTTTGTTCTTCTTTCTCTAATTGCTTTAGGTGTAAGGTTAGGTTGTTTATTTGAGTTGTTTCTTGTTTCTTAATGTAGGATTGTATTGCTATAAACTTCTCTCTTAGAACTGCTTTTGCTGCATCCCATAGGTTTTGGGTCGTCGTGTCTCCATTGTCATTTGTTTCTAGGTATTTTTTGATTTCCTCTTTGACTTCTTCAGTGATTTCTTTGTTATTTAATGTGTATTGTTTAGCCCCCATGTGTTTGTATTTGTTACACTTTTTTTCCTGTATTTGATATCTAGTCTCATAGCATTGTGGTCAGAAAAGGTACTTGATATGACTTCAATTTTATTTAATTTCCCAGGGCTTGATTTTTGATCCAGGATATGATCTGTCTTGGAGAATGTTCCATGGGCACTTGAGAAGAAAGTGTATTCTGTTGTTTTTGGATGGAATGTCCTATAAATATCAATTAAGTCCATCTTGTTTAATATATCATTTAAAGCTTGTGTTTTTCCTTATTTATTTTCAATTTGGATGACCTGTCCATTGATGAAAGTGTGGTGTTAAGGTCCCCTACTATGATTGTGTTACTGTTGATTTCCCTTTTTATGGCTGTTAGTATTTGCCTTATGTATTGAGGTTCTCCTAAGTTAGGTGCACAAATATTTACAATTGTTATATCTTCTTCTTGGATTGATCACTTGATCATTATGTAGCGTCCTTCCTTGTCTGTTGTAATAGTCTTTGTTTTAAACTCTATTTTTGTCTGATATGGGAAATGGTACTCCAACTTTCTTTTGATTTCCATTTGCATGGAATATCTTTTTCCATCCCCTCACTTTCAGTCTCTATGTGTCTGTAAGTGTGAGGTGGGTCTCTTGTAGACAGCATATATATGGGTTTTGTTTTTGTATCCATTCAGCCAGTCTTTGTCTTTTGGTTGGAGCATTTAATCCATTTACATTTAAGGCAGTTATCAATATGTTTGTTCCTTTTACCATTTTTTAAATTGTTTTGGGTTTGTTATTGTAAGTCTTTTCCTTCTCTTTTGTTTCCTGCTAAATGTGTTTAGCATTTGATGTAAAGCTAGTTTGGTGGTGCTAAATTGTCTTTGCTTTTGCTTGTCTGTAAGGGTTTTAATTTCTCCATCAAATCTGAATGAGATCCCTGCTGGGTATAGTAATCTTGGTTGTAGGTTTTTCTCCTTCATCACTTTAAATATGTCCTGCCATTCCCTTCCGGCTTGCAGAGTTTGTTCTGAAAGATCAGCTGTTAACCTTATGGGGATTCCCTTGTGTGTTATTTGTTGTTTTTCCCTTGCTGCTTTTAATATATTTTCTTTTTATTTAATTTTTGACAGTTTGATTAATATGTGTCTTGGCATGTTTCTCCTTGGATTTATCCTGTATGGGACTCTCTGTGCTTCCTGGATTTGATTAAGTATTTCCTTTCCAATATTAGGGAAATTTTCATCTATAATTTCTTCAAATATTTTCTCAATCCCTTTCTTTTTCTCTTCTTCTTCTGGGACCCCTATAATTCGAATACAGGGGCCTTTAAGGTTGTCCCAGAAGTCTCTGAGATTGTTCTCAATTCTTTTAATTCTTTTATCTTTATTCTGCTCTGCAGTAGTTATTTCCAGTATTTTATCTTCCAGGTCACTTATGTATTCTTCTGCCTTAGTTATTCTGCTATTGATCCCTTCTAGAGAATTTTTAATTTCATTTATTGTGTTTTTCATCACTCCTTGTTTGCTCTTAGTTCTTCCTGGTCCTTGTTAAATGTTTCTTGTATTTTCTCCATTCTATTTCCAAGATTTTGCATCATCTTTACTATCATTGTTCTGAATTCTTTTTTTAAAATGCTTTTTTATCGTTTGTGTTGTATGCATTATGTTTTGTGGCCCTGTGAATTTTTAAATTCTGTTTCCAAAATTTTAAAGTATATTGCTTATATATAAGTCTTCACATAATTCCTACTAGAAATAATGCAATTTTGTGAATACTGTTAAATATATAGGCCAAGTACAAATTACCCTCTGAATATTTACCTGTAAAACATAGAATTTATTGGATATCTATTGACAGAAGTATAACATCAGGAAATAGGTATTAAATATTCTGTGTAATAGGAACATTCCTATGTTTATTTGATATTGTCACAGAAAAGCAATTCTTTATATTTTTATTCAGTAAGTTATGTTCTAAACATAATGTTGATAACTCACTATTTAGTGAAATCCTCTGAATAAAATTAGCGAGAGTGGGAATCTTTGTCTTGTTTCTGAACTTAGAGGAAATGCTTTCAGCTTTTCACTCTTAAGTATGTTTTAACAGTGGGCTTGTCATACATGGCCTTCATTATGTTGAGAGATGTTCCCTCTATACACATTTTGAGAGTTTTTATCATAAGTAGATATTAAATTTTGCCAAGTGCGTTTTCTGCATCTATGGTAATTATTTTTTTATTTTGTTGATGTACTATATCACATTGATTTGTGGATGTTGAACCATCCTTCCATCCCTGGATAAATCCCACTTGATTGTGGTATATGATCCTTTTAACATAGTTTTGGATTCAATTTGCTAATGTTTTGTTGAAGGCTTTTGTATCTATATTCATCAGATTTGTTGACCTAGAATTTTCTTTATGATGTCCTCAGATGTCCTCATCTGGTTTTGGTATCAGGCTAATTCTAGCCTCATAATATAAGTGTGGAAATATTTCCTCTTCTATTTTTTGAAAGAGTTTGAGAAGAATTGGTATTCTTTTTTAAATGCTGGGTATAATTCACCAGTGAAGACATCTGGTCCTGTACTTTTTTTTGTTGAGAGGTTTTTGATTACTGATTACCTTATTTTCTTAAAAATGTAGTACTACAAGTCTATAAGCTATTTTCAGCAACTTCACATTATATAATAATCCTGTAAGTCCAGAAAAAATTCAGACTGCTGCTCAGTAGCACAGGCCAGAACCGTACAGATGGATGTGTGAGATTGACAAAGTTGTGAGGGAGGCTGAAGTAGCATCAAAGAGTATATTGTTAAAAAATCAATAGGACAAAACTAAAACCAATATTGTACAGCAACATCACAAGGGAATAATCCCACTGTGGATCACAGAATTTTGGCATTTACTTTATGCTTTCTCTAGTGACGTTTTAGAACATTTTATTTCAATTAGTATTTAATATTTTCTTTTGAATTTCGGCATGTCACTTGCTATTTTCTTGACTTAACACAGAGACAGAAGTAACCAAGACAGAAGCCAGTCTTTATAACCTAATCTTGAGAATAAACATATATCACTTCCATTGTATGCAGCTGATCACACGGACAAATTCTGGTACAGTGTGAGGGGGAACTACAGGAGAGTGTGAATGCCAGAAAGGGGAAAATTTGGGGGGGGCATTTTGGAATCTGGCTATTAAGTACTAAAACCACTTCATACAGATTCACTGTAAAAGTCAAATATGGTTATTGGTATTATTACATAAAAAATGTATGGCTTTATATTCTTTGGCCAGATCATTTAAGTGAGGGAAAGAAGTTTAGTTTCATTTGAGGTCACAAAGTTAATAAGTGTTAACTAATGATAAAGTTTAACATTTTCAATTCAAAGCTCATGATTTTGCTACTGAACACAAAAACAAAAAACAAACTTTCCTCTCCAGTTTGTGTCTGAATATGTACGTACTTATGTATATACATGTCTAGTATTGAGCTCCTGATCTCCCTGATCCAAACTTATTCATCCACTTATCTGTTCTAAATTAATGGCAATTTCATATTTACTTTCTTGAGCCAAAACTTGGAGTCAGTCTTTCTCTTACAGTGCACATACCATCTATAAACACTTCTGAGCTGGACTTTCCAATCACTTCTCTTTACCTCTTTCATTAGTCTAAACTCCATGTGGTCCAATACACCATCACTTCACTCAGATCATTGCAGTAGCTCACTTCAGTGTGTTCTCTGTGCACTAGCCCAAAAGACTGTTAAATGTTAAATTGTCCCATTTCCTGACTAAAATATTTCCCATGACTTCAGGTCATTCCCAGTTAAAGCAAATGCTCCTCAAGGCCCTACACATAAATTTTACATTTCTGATGACTCTCTTATGTTTCTTATTCATTGTATCTCCTATTTCTGTCATTCAGGCCAGGCTTACCTCACTTGTTTGGACTCTTGTCAATTTATCAAACACTCAGGGCCTTTTTACTTGCCTTTCCCTCTGCCTGGTATTCCCTTATCTGAAATTCATTCCTTCCATCAGATTTTTATTCAAATACAAATTCTCAGTGATACCTCCCTCAACCACCCTGTTTATATTGCTTACCCTTTCCCTCCCCAGAACTCTTTCCATCTTCCCTACTGTACCTTTTCCTCAGTAATTAGCAGCCTCCAGTCCATTATACTATCTGTCTGTTTTTTTCTCCTAATCATAACTTAGCTACACTTGAACATAAACTCTATGAGGCCAGGATTATTATGTTTTGAGTTTTATGTTTTGAAGCAGTTAAGAATTTCTTGGTATTCTTATTAGAAATGATACCAATGTCAGTAATGTTATTCTTACTTTGGTAGACATTCTGGAAGGGAGGAGTGAAGCAAAACAAATACACTTGACTCAATTTCTTGCATGGGGTCACAGTAAACTTTAATCATTTAAGCATGCTTCATTCTATATCAAAGAATTTCTGAGATATAGCAGTGAAAACTAGACAGTAGAGGTCTATCACTTCTATTTTTTTAAGCTAGTTACCTATCCCATGGTATTTTTTTATATATATATATGTATATATGTATATATATAGGTATATACATATATATATTTTGTTGTTGTTGTTGCATTCTCTTTTATTTTTTTCCCACATCTTTATTGGAGTATAATTGTTTCACAATGTTGTGTCAGTTTCTGCTGTACAACAAAATGAAACAGCCGTATGTATACATATATCCCCATATCCCCTCCCTCTTGGGCCTCCCTCCCACCCTCCCTATCCCATCCCTCTAGGTCGTCACAAAGCATCAAGCTGATTACCCTGTTCTATGCAGCAGCTTCCTACTAGCTATTCATTTTACATTTGGTAGTGTATATATGTCAATGTTACTCTCAACTTCATCCCAGCTTCCTCTTCCCTCCAGTGTCCTCAAGTCCATTCTCTATGTCTGGTCTTTATTCCTGTCCTGACCCTAGGTTCATCAGTATGGCTTTTTTAGTTTCTCTATATATATATGTATTAGAATAAGGTATTTGTTTTTCTCTTTCTGACTTACTTCACTCAGTATGGAAGACTCTATGTCCATCCACCTCACTACAAATAACTCAATTTCGTTCCTTTTTATGGCTGAGTAATATTCCGTTGTATATATGTGTCACATCTTCTTTATCCATTCATCTGTTGATGGACATTTAGGTTGCTTCCATGTCTTGGCAATTGTAAAAAGTGCTGCAGTGAACATTGTGGCACATGTATCTTTTTGAATTATGGTTTTCTCAGGGTATATGCTCAGTAGTGGGATTGCTGGGTCATCTGGTAGTCCTATTTTTAGTTTTTTAAGGAACCTCCATACTGTTTTCCATAGTGGCTGTATCTACTTACATTCCCACCAATAGTGGAGGAGGGTTCCCTTTTCTCCACACCCGCTCCAACATTTATTGTTTGTAGAATTTTTGATGATGGCCATTCTGACCAGTGTGAGGTGATACCGCATTGTGGTTTTGATTTGCATTTCTCTAATGATTAGTGATGTTGAGCATCTTTTCATTTATTTGTTGGCCATCTGTATGTCTTCTTTGCAGAATTGCCTATTTAGGTCCTCCACCCATTTTTGGATTTTTTTTTTTTTTTTTGATATTGAGCTGCATGAGCCACTTGTATATATTGGAGATTAATCCTTTCTCAGTTGCTTTGTTTGCAAATATTTTCTCTCATTCTGAGAGTTGTCTTTTTGTCTTGTTTATGGTTTCCTTTGCTGTGCAAAACTTTTAAGTTTCATTAGGTCTGATTTGTTTATTTTTTGTTTTTATTTCCAATTCTCTAGGAGGTGGGTCCAAAAGGATCTTGCTGTGATTTATGTCACAGAAAGTTCTGCCTATGTTTTCCTCTAAAATAATAAAATACCTAGGAATAAACCTATCTAAGGAGACAAAAGACCTGTACTCAGAAAACTATAAAACACTGATGAAAGAAATCAAAGATGACATAAACAGATGGACAGATATACCATGCTCCTGGATTGCAAGAACGAATATTGTAAAAATGACTATACTACACAAAGCAATCTACATGTTCAATGCAATCCCTATCTAATTACCAATGGCATTTTTCAGAAGAAATTTTACAATTTGTATGGAAACAAAAAAGACCCGAAATAACCAGAGCAATCTTGAGAAAGAAAAATGGAGCTGGAGAATTCAGGCTCCCTGACTTCAGATTATACTACAAAGCTACAGTAATCAAGACACTATGGTACTGGTACAAAAACAGAAATACAGATCAATGGAAAAGGATAGAAAGCCCAGAGTAATCCCACGCACATATAGTCACCTTATCTTTGACAAAGGAGGCAAGAATATACTTCAATAAGTGGTGATGGGAACACTGGACAGCTACATGTAAAAGAATGAAATTAGAACACTCCCAGCACCATACACAAAAATAAACTGAAAATGGATTAAAGATCTAAACGTAAGGCCAGACTCTATATAATATTTTAATATATTTTATCTCCTAGTAATGTACCAACGTTAATTTCCTTTTTTTTTTGTGGTACGCGGGCCTCTCACTGTTGTGGCCTCTCCTGTTGTGGAGCACAGGCTCTGGACGTGCAGGCTTAGCAGCCATGGCTCACGGGCCCAGCCGCTCTGCGGCATGTGGGATCTTCTTGGACTGGGGCACAAACCTGTGTCCCCTGCATCAGCAGGCGGACTCTCAACCACTGTGCCACCAGGGAAGCCCTAATTTCCTTTTTTAAAAAAGTTTATTGTGGAAACACAACATGAGATCTACCCTCTTAAAATTTTTCAAGTGTACAATGTGTTATTGTTGACTGTAGGTACAATGTTGAACAGCAGATCTCTAGAGCTGATTCATCTTGCTTCACTAAAACTTGTTCTATGATTAGTAACTCTCCTTTCCCCCTCCCCCCATTCTAGATACCTCATATGATAGGAATCATGGAGAATTTGTCTTACTGTAACTGGCTTATTTCACTTAGCATAATGTACCATGGTATTTTTTTTAACTTTTTATTCCATATTGGAGTATAGTTGATTAACAATGTTGTGTTAGTTTCAGGTGTACAGCAAAGTGATTCAGTTATACATACGCATGTATCTATTCTTTTTCAAATTCTTTTCCCCATTTAGGTTGTTACATAATATTGAGCAGAGTTCCCTGTGCTATACAGTAGGTCCTTGTTGGTTATCCATCTTAAATATAGCAGTGAAGGGTGGGGGCTGGGGCGCATAGTTACAGAGTTTGGGATTGACATTATATCACTTCTATATATATATTTTTTTGCGGTATGCGGGCCTCTCACTGTTGTGGCCCCTCCCATTGCAGAGCACAGGCTCCAGACGCGCAGGTTCAGTGGCCATGGCTCACAGGCCCAGCCGCTCCGCGGCATGTGGGATCTTCCCAGACCGGGGCACGAACCCGTGTCCCCTGCATTGGTAGGCGAACTCTCAACCACCGCGCCACCAGGGAAGCCCATCACTTCTATTTTAAGGCAAAATGAAACATTTCTATTTTGAAGTTGAAAAACTGGTAGGAAAAAAAAGATGAATGCAACATGTAATGGCCACATCTGAAAAATTGATACATTACCACCAACATTGAAAATCCTAAAATCATTCCCACTGGACTTCAGTTATTGACTCCAACAAAATTAGTGTACTGTCTGCAATCATTACGGTGGTTAAAAAAATTAAAAATAAATCTGGTATTAACTGTCAAAAGAAATTTCAAAGCAGATTGGATTCCTGAGATGATAAAAACAAGGAGTCAATGATTCTATTGATTTTTTTTTTCTGGGGGGGTGAGGGAGGAAAGGAAGGATGAAAGAATAAAAGAATGAAGGCACTCATTAAATAGATTAATAATACATTGAAAAACTATTTAAATTCTTTTTAGATTCAATATCTGACACTGAAATCATAAATAAATATGAAATGGACAGGTGCCCACATTTCTTAACACCATGGTTATTTACTCTTAAAACAAATCAGGTAATTGATGATGAAATTAAATTCATCTTATAATCACTTATTGGTTAATTGAGACTCTTCATCCCTTGCTAGAAATGTTTCAGGGAAAGAGAAAGGAAGAAATATTGTAGAAAGGCAATTTTTGGAATACCTGCTATGTTTCATGTTCTTATAGATAATAACATACTTAAAAAGTCATATTTGAGCGGTTTTGTGCTATCAGTTTTAATGATGAAATGGGGTTGAAATCGTTTATGTAAACTGCCTAAATCTAGTAAGTAGCAGTTAGAATTTGATAAATTATGTTGAATTCCCAAAATTATTTTCTACCCATACTGCATTATCTTCCACATTAAGATTAAAAAGCAGGAATGATGTGACTAATAAAAGATGAATTTCCAAACTATAGAAACAGCTTAAACAGCTGAATATCAAAACCCAACAACCCAATCCAAAAATGGACAGAAGACCTAAGTAGATATTTCTCTGAAGAAGATATACAGATTGCCAAACGGCACATGAAAAGATGCTCAGCTTCGTAATTATTAGGGAAATGCAAATCAAAACCACAATGAAGTGTCACCTCACACAGGTCAGAATGGCCAACATCAAAATGTCTACAGTGGAGTCTAGTATATACTATATATTAAATATCTAAATAGATGTAAATCATAATCATATGCTTAATGATCCATAATTATCAACCAAGACATTAAATATAATCAAGTAAAATTGAATAAAAAATGCATGAATGTTAAAGGCTCTTCTCAGTTATATGAAACCTATAATCTTAACACATGTGACTTCTGTGAATTTAACACTTTATTCAAGGGTAAAATATCCATTGAAAAAAGCAAACTTGAAATTTAGATGAGGTAAAGATCTTGTTCTTCTCATTTTATTAAAACTCCTGAGAGAAACAACAACAAAAATAATAACCTAAATTTTAATCCTTTTATGTATAAGAAAATATAAAAGACAATAAATGGGTTAAAGTTATATAACAAAGTAATCTTTCAAATCAATATGAAAAACAAAAAATAATTGGGGGGAAATTGAGTAAATATGAGTAAATTCAACCTTAAATCATCGTCACTGAAATTGAAAACTGAAATGTTCAAATATTGAATTTTTAAATTCTAATAATTAGTAAGTGAAAAAAATACAGTGAGAAAGAACTTCCATTTCATGTTGGTGTAAGAAAAGTCAGGTACTTCCAGGAAGGATATTTAATATGTACATCACTTGCCTCCTTTGTGTTTAATTCTTTTACCTGGATAATTTGACTTCTACAAATGTATCTTTAATCTTCAGTGTGAATAATCTCAAAGTCTAATCTTGAATGTAAACAAATCCTTTTGTACAAGATTTTCATTAGTGTTACTGTTAGAAGGGGAACATGGCTTATTAAACCTCAATATGTAGAAATATGAGGCATGGTTACAAAGAATTATTGTGGCAGGCTTAAAAAAAATAAGCCAGATACAAAATGTTGTATGACTTTATATTAAAAGCTATGCCTAGAAAATAGCTAGATTAAATATGTTAACATTATTTTAACCATCATGACATTTTGGGGGGTCAGGTTATCCTTATTTTCCTTTTATATTATAAATGTTCAACATAGGACAAATTATTTTTATAATCAAAACTCTAAAAATGATTTTATAATCTTGTCCTCACTCTTCTTTCAGCAAGCATGCCTTCATCTTTTTCTTCTGTTAATTGGGAGTAGGTAGGAAACCTCAGGTATCTTGTAATCTTCCTTGCTGCTCATCCCCAGTATTCAGTCAGTTACCAACACAGTTTGAATCAAGCTCATATACCTCTTTAATCTATGTTCCCTGCTTTCTTTCTTTTCTTTTTTTTTTGCTGTTATATATATATTTTTAAATTAATTAATTAATATATTTCTGGCTGCATTGGATCTTCACTGCTGCACGTGAGCTTTCTCTAGTTGTGGTGAGTGGGGGCTACTCTTCGTTGCGGTGCATGGGCTTCTCATTGCAGTGGTTTCTCTTGTGGAACACGGGCTCTAGGTGAGCAGGCTCAGTAGTTGTGGTGCACAGGCTTAGTTGCTCTGCAGCATGTGGGATCTTCCTGGACCAGGGATCGAACCCGTGTCCCCTGCATTGGCAGGCGGATTCTTAACCACTGAGCCACCAGGGAAGTCCCCTATGTTCCCTACTTTCTATTCCCACTGCCATTGCTTTGGTTCAGTGCATTCAGTTTTTCATGGGAATGTTAAAATAGCCTCCAACTGGTTTCGTTGGTTACAGTCCAGCTCCACCTCCTGCTTTTCCCTCAATTCCTCTTCCAAGCTGCTGCCAGAAGAATATTTCTACAACACAATCTTGGTCATGCCATTGTCCTGACTTTAAAAACAGATAGCTTTCCACATTTTGACTAGATTAAACACTTTACCATGTCATTCAAGCTTTCACAAATCAGGCTTCAGTTTACCTCTACTGATTTCTCCTAAGCCTAACTTCAGCACACATACACATGTATGCATACACACACAAGCACATATCATAGACCTTATAGAGGGTCCAACTATTCTAATTGCCATTTTCAAACACTCCATGCACTTTCATTTGTATGAATTTGTTTTTTCTTGACACGTTCTTCTGAGTCTTGCAAAAATCTTATTTTTCAAATCACAGTTTAAAAATTGCCTATTCTATAGTACACAAAAACATTAAGCACATTTTTCAATGCTCCCAGAGTATTTTCTATACAGCTATATTTTACACTGCATAATAAACTGCTCTTTGCTCATCCTTACCACTGATGGCTAGCTATACAATTAGTACCTAGAAGGAAGAGATTTTATCTTATTCACCTTTGTATCTTCAAGTCCTGAACAGTATATACATATAGGAGATGTTCAACAGTTTGAGTGAAATCTGATAAAACAACAATTTGTGAGTCCACTCTGAATAAATTAGTGCCATTAGGCAACAACTCATTTATACAAATGCTATGATAAATTCGTTTAAAAAATATTTATTTTTTTAAATAACTTTATTGGAGTATAATTGCTTTAAATGGTGTGTTAGTTTCTGCTTTATAACAAAGTTAATTAATTATACATATACATTTGTTCCCGTATCTCTTCCCTCTTGCATCTCCCTCCCTCCCACCCTCCCTATCCCACCCCTCTAGGTGGTCACAAGCCACCAGAGCTGATATCCCTGTGCTATACGGTTGCTTCCCACTAGCTATCTATTTTATGTTTGGTAGTGTATATATGTCCATGTCACTCTCTCACTTTGTCACAGCTTACCCTTCCCCCTCCCCATATCCTCAAGTCCATTCTCTAGTAGGTCTGTGTCTATTCCTCTCTTACCCCTAGGTTCTTCATGACCTTTTTTTTTTTTTCTTAGATTCCATATATATGTATTATGGTATATGGTATTTCTTTTTCTCTTTCTGACTTACTTCACTCTGTATGACAGACTCTAGGTCCATCCACCTCACTACAAATAGCTCAATTTGGTTTCTTTTTATGGCTGAGTAATATTCCATTGCATATATGTGCCACATCTTCTTTATCCATTCATCTGTTGATGGACACTTAGGTTGCTTCCATGTCCTGGCTATTGTAAATAGAGCTGCAGTGAATATTTTGATACATGACTCTTTTTGAATTCTGGTTTTCTCAGGGTATATGCCCAGTAGTGGGATTGCTGTGTCATATGGTAGTCCTATTTTTAGTTTTTTAAGGAACCTCCATACTGTTTTCCATAGTGGCTGTATCAATTTACATTTCCAGCAACAGTGCAAGAGTGTTCCCTTTTCTCCACACCCTCTCCAGCACTTATTGTTTGTAGATTTTTTGATGATGGCCATTCTGACTGGTGTGAGATGGTATCTCATTGTAGTTTTGATTTACATTTCTCTAATGATTAATGATGTTGATCATTCTTTCATGCGTTTGTTGGTAATCTGTATATCTTCTTTGGAGAAATGTCTGTTTAGGTCTTCTGCCCAATTTTGGATTGGGGTGTTTGTTTTATTGATATTGAGCTGCATGAGCTGCTTCTAATTATGGAGATTAATCCTTTGTCAGTTGCTTCATTTGCAAATATATTCTCCCATTCTGAGGGTTGTCTTTTTGTCTTGTTTATGGTTTACTTTGCTGTGCAAAAGATTTTAAGTTTCATTAGGTCCCATTTATTTGTTTTTATTTCCATTTCTCTAGGAGGTGGGTCCAAAAGGATCTTGCTGTGATTTAAGTCATAGAGTGTCCTGCCTATGTTTTCCTCTAAGAGTTTGATAGTGTCTGCCCTTACATTTAGGTGTTTATTCCATTTTGAGTTTATTTTTGTGTATTGTGTTAGGGAGTGTTCTAATTTCATAGTTTTACATGTAGCTGTCCAGTTTTCCCAGCACCACTTATTGAAGAGGCTGTCTTTTCTCCACTGTATATTCTTGCTTCCTTTATCAAAGATAAGGTAACCATATGTGCGTGGGTTTTTCTCAGGGCTTTCTATCCTGTTCTGTTGATCTATATTTCTGTTTTTGTGACAGTACCATACTGTCTTGATTACTGTAGCTTTGGGATTTATTCCAGGAATGCAAGGATTTTTCAATATATGCAAATCAATCAATGTGATACACCATATTAACAAAGTGAAGTAGAAAAAACACATGATCATCTCAATCGATACACAGAGAAAGCTTTTGACAAAATTCAACACCCATTTATGATAAAAACCTTCCAGAAAGTAGGCATAGAGGGAACGTTCCTCAGCATAATAAAGGCCATATATGACAAACCTGCAGCCAACTTCATCCTCAATGGTGAAAAACTGAAACCATTTCCACTAAGATCAGGAACAAGACAAGGTTGCCCCCTCTCACCACTCTTATTCAACATAGTTTTGGAAGTTTTAGCCACAACAATCAGAGAAGAAAAAGAAGTAAAATGAATCCAAATTGGAAAAGAAGAAGTAAAGCTGTCACTGTTTGCAGATGACATGATATTATACATACAGAATCCTAAAGATGCTACCAGAAAACTACTAGAGCTAATCAATTGAATTTGGTAAAGTAGCAGAATACAAAATTAATGCACAGAAATCTCTAGCATTCCTATACACTAATGATGAAAAATCTGAAAATGAAATTAAGAAAACACTCCCATTTACCATTGCAACAAAAGGAATAAAATATCTAGGAATAAACCTACCTAAGGAGACAAAAGACCTGTATGCAGAAAATTATAAGACACTGATGAAAGAAATGAAAAATGATACAAATAGATGAAGAGATATACCATGTTATTGGATTGGAAGAATCAACATTGTGAAAATAACTCTACTACACAAAGCAATCTACAGACTCAGTGCAATCCCTATTAAACTACCAATGGCATTTTTCACAGAACTAGAACAAAAAATTTCACAATTTGTATGGAAACACAAAACATCCCGAATAGCCAAAGCAATCTTGAGAACGAAAAATGGAGCTGGAGGAATCAGGCTCCCTGATTCAGACTATACTATAAAGATAAATACTTTATTTGAACTGAATATTGCCGTACATGTTATAGATTTCTTTTTAAAATTCTATGTATTTTATTACCTATTGCTCTTACTCTCATTTACTACTTGACACCCTGCAATCTGCCTTTGAGTCCCACAATTTGATGGGTAATACTCTCCTTAAGGTGTCCATTCACATTGCCAAATCCAGTGATCCCACTTACCTCATTTTGACTAATTTCTATTATTTTTTGGTCATTTTTTCCTTACATGAACATGCTTCAGCATTTGTGTCTCTTAAGCACTTCCTCAATTTTGAAACTGTAACTCCCTTTGGGGATTCCCTACCCCTCACATTACTTACATTTTTCTAATACTCTGGCCATTAATTCTCTGCCTGCTTTGAGGATTCCATTTTTCCTTTCAGTCCTTAAAATATTGGTTATCACTTGAGCTTCTATTTTGTGTACTCATTATCCCTTCTTTTCAATGTAGCCCCCTTCTAATTAGTCTTCAGTATTGCAGGTCAACAATTTTTTATAAAATTAAACTTGATAGAGAACTGAACCAATTGACAAACCCTAATGGTAACCATAAATTTGTTTCTGTAAACACTTTTCTTATGAAATGTGCTACAACAAAAGAAGATATGTAAGTGATAAACAGTAGATACATCAGCACTTAAGATTTAATCCAGTAGTCAGAGTTTAGGAATTACGTTAATCACAATACATAGTGCATTGCCCCCAACACTTCTGATCACTTTCTTCACTTTTTTCCTTTGACTCATCTAAAATGAGTCATCATCTAAATGCTAAAAATGCTCTGGATTTTACCCTTTCCTTTTTTCATCTTTTTTTTTTTTTGTTAATCTCCTACAACTATAATTTCCATGAAGGTGGGAATCTTTTTCTGTTCTCATCTATTTTACTCACTGTCATACCTAAGATTCTAGAGTGATTCCTGGCACATGGTAGGTATTCAATTCACCTCTTTTGAACAAGTAAATGTATGAATGTAACACCTTATATCTCAATTCCTGAAACTATGACGCTTTATTGGTCTCCCTGTGCCTTAGTCTCTTCACAATATTTCACAAAATTGAATTAACCCGGAGCAGAATTTTGTACTGCTATTAAGGAATACAGTCTCTAGGGAAATTCATTAAAGCTGAGGCTCTGCTCGCTCAATTCAATTTCCTCATTCCTTAAGGAAATCATGAGCCTCACTAGCCTAGATCTGATGTTCCTTCTGCTTGGCTAAACCATCCTCCACCGCCTGATGTTGCTTGGTACTGCTCCTCTATTTTCATTTCTTCCACTACCCTGGGTATTCAAGTCAGCACTGCATGCCTCTTTCTCTGCCAGGCTGGACTCAAAGATAATGAAATCCTCTGTCCCTGTACTAACAGTGTTACTATTTTGGGGGTGTGAAAGGGCAAATCGTATTTCCTTTGATAATAATAACTGGTCAGGGAAGTTCAAGGAGGTAGCATAAACAATCAAAGGGGGTTAGGTTTTGGGGTGATGAAATGGCAGAGAATGATAGAAATACCCTTACCTTTTAATCATTTTCTTGATTCATATAATTGAATACTATAGCAATTTAAATTTAAGACTTTATATGTTGAAAAAATAATGAAACATACAAACACATCTAAAAGATAACAAATGGCCTGATATTTATAACATTGCCTTAAGTAGGAAACAAGAGTAAAAAGTGTTCTCAACAGCAATAAATGAGACACAGAAACAGGGAAAAATCTCACTCCTACATTACTCAGGAAACATTAGAAAGACAAACACAAACATCAGAATGGAGGTAAAAATCGACTACTACCAATGGCTGGAACTTTTGAAAGAGGAGTACAAACGATGAAGAATTCCATCCACTATAGGAATACAAGGTGAACTATTTTAAACACTCAATCATGATAGTAAAATTCAGATGCCAGCTAAGATACTCTTCCTCAGTGTCCAAATAAATCACCTTAAATCATATTGTGTGCTGATGGGTGTTTGGAGATCTTCCAGTCATGCTGGAGATTGTATAGGGAGGACAGAGAAGGGTGCAGTTTTCTTTGAGTCACT
This sequence comes from Delphinus delphis, assembly GCF_949987515.2. Lineage (NCBI taxonomy): Eukaryota > Metazoa > Chordata > Mammalia > Artiodactyla > Delphinidae > Delphinus > Delphinus delphis. Next base: position 57,621,079 of record NC_082684.1, on the reverse strand, counting down.
TCTAGGTTTAAATGTCTGCTTCTATAAAATTGAATCACTGAGTGCATCACTTAATCCCCCCAGCTGTGTACCATTCTGCTGCTGATAGCTCCAGATGAGACATGAATCTTGCATTTAATTTCCCTTGGCAAACATAACTCATCCAAGGTTTGTGTTTGTGTGTGTGTCTGTGTGTGTGTATGCACATGGCAGAATTTTCTTGAGTTTTGGGACACTGTGGATTTATCCATTATTAGATTGCTTGACTTTCTTTCTTCCTGTAAATACTCCCTTCACGTATGGCCTTCCTCTATAATTTTCTGAATACGTATCCCTCTGAAGATCCCTGAAACTAGGTTCTACAGTCTTCATTTCACAATTTAACTTTCTACTCCTACGCACTATGGCTACTCACTTCTGTGTATCCTTGAACTCATCAGTGGGCTATACTAATAATCATCAATCACAAGACACAATAAGTATTAAAGATTTTTATATATCCCACTCTCCATTGACCAATATGCCAAAGAGAAGGTGAATAAATACAGATTTTTATATCATCAATCTGAATAATTACAACGTTCCCCATAGATGGCAGAAGTAACTACATATGTTTAGCTTCTTTTGTTTTTAGCATCTTTATTGGAACATAATTGCTTTACAATGGTGTGTTAGTTTCTGCTTTATAACAAAATGAATTACCTATATATATACATATATCCCCATATCTTCTCCCTCTTGCGTCTCCCTCCCACCCTTCCAAACTCACCCCTCTAGGTGGTCACAAAGAACCAAGCTGATCTCCATGTGCTATATGGCTGCTTCCCACTACCTATCTATTTTATATTTGGTAGTATATGTAAGTCCATGCCACTCTCTCACTTTGTCGCAGCTTACCCTTCCCCCTCCCTGTGTCCTCAAGTGCATTCTCTACATCTACAACTTTACGCTGCTCCCGCCCGTAGGTCCTTCAGAACCTTTTTTTTTTTTTTTTAAGATTCCATATATACGTGTTAGAACATGGTGTTTGTATTTCTCTTTCTGACTTACTTCACTCTGTATGACAGACTCTAGGTCCATCCACCTCACTACAGATAACTCGATTTCATTTCTTTTAATGGCTGAGTAATATGACATTGTATATATGTGCCACATCTTCTTCATCTATTCATATGTCGATGGACAATTAGGTTGCTTCCATGTCCTGGCTATTGTGAATAGAGCTTCAATGAACACTGTAGTCCATGACTGTTTTTGAATTCTGGTGTTCTGAGGTTATATGCCCAGAAGTGGGATTGCTGGGTCATATGGTAGTTCTATTTGTAGTTTTTTAAGGAACCTCCATACTGTTCTCCATAGTGGCTGTATCAATTTACATTCCCACCAACAGTGCAAGAGTGTTCCCTTTTCTCCATACCCTTTCCAGGATTTATTGTTTCTAGATTTTTTGATGATGGCCATTCTGACCAGTGTGAAGTGACACCTCATTGCAGTTTTGATTTGCATTTCTCTAATGATTAGTGATGTTGAGCATCCTTTCATGTATTTCTTGACAATCTGTATATCTTCTTTGCAGAAATGTATATTTAGGTCTTCTTCTGTCCAGTTTTGGATTGGGTTGTTTGTTTATTTGATATTGAGTTGCATGAGCTGCTTGTAAATTTTGGAGGTTAACCCTTTGTCAGTTGCTTCATTTGTAAATATATTCTCCCATTCTGAGGGTTGTCTTCTTGTCTTGTTTATGGTTTCCTTTGCTGTGCAAAAGCTTTTAAGTTTCATTAGGTCCCATTTGTATATTTCTGTTTTTATTTCCATTTCTCTAAGAGGTGGGTCCAAAAGGCACTTGCTGTGATTTATGTCATAGAGTGTTCTGCCTATGTTTTTCTCTAAGAGTTTTATAGTATCTGACCTTTCATTTACGTCTTTAATCCATTTTGAGTTTATTTTTCTGTATGGTGTTAGAGAGTTTTCTAAATTCATTCTTTTACAAGTAGCTTTCCAGTTTTCCTAGCACCACTTGCTGAAGAGGTTGTCTTTTCTCCATTGTATATCTTGCCTCCTTTATCAAAGATAAGGTGACCATATGTGCATGGGTTTATCTCTGGGCTTTCTATCCTGTTCCATTGATCTATATTTCTGTTTTTGTGCCAGTACCATAATGTCTTGATTACTGTAGCTTTGTAGTACAGTCTGAAATCCGGGAGCCTGATTCCTCCAGGTCCGTTTTGCTTTCTCAATATTGCTTTGGCTATTCAGGGTCTTTTGTGTTCCATACAAATTGTGGAATATTTTGTTCTAGTTCTGTGAAAAATGCCATTGGTAGACTGATAGGCATTGCACTGAATCTAGATTGCTTTGAGTACTATAGTCATTTTCACAATGTTGATTCTTCCAATCCAAGAACATGGTATATCTCTCCATCTGTTTGTATCATCTTTAATTTGTTTCCTTAGTGTCTTATTTTTCTCTGCATACAGGTCTTTTGTCTCCATAGGTAGGTTTATTCCTAGGTATTTTATTCTTTTTGTTGCAGTGGTAAATGGGAGTGTTTCCTTAATTTCTCTTTCAGATTTTTCACCATTAGTGTGTAGGAATGCAAGAGGTTTTTGCGCATTAATTTTGTATCCTGCTACTTTACCAATTCGTTGATTAGCTCTAGTAGTTTTCTGGTAGCATCTTTAGGATTCTCTATGTATAGTATCATGTCAGCTGCAAACAGTGACAATTTTAGTTTTTCTTTTCCAATTTGGATTCCTTTTATTTCTTTTCCTTCTCTGATTGCTGTGGCTAAATCTTCCAAAACTATGTTGAATAATAGTGGTGAGAATGGACAACCTTGTCTTGTTCCTGATCTTAGTGGAAATGGTTTCAGTTTTTCACCATTGAGAACTATTTTGGCTGTGGGTTTGTCATATATGGCCTTTATTATGTTGAGGTAAGTTCCCTATATGCCTACTTTATGGAGGGTTTTTATCATAAATAGGTGTTGAATTTTGTCCAAAGCTTTTTCCGCATCTATTGAGATGATCATATGGTTTTTATCCTTAAATTTGTTAATATGGTGTATCACATTAATTGATTTGAGTATATTGAAGAATCCTTGCATTCCTGGGATAAACCCCACTTGATCATGATGTATGATCCTTTTAATGTGCTGTTGGATTCTGTTTGCTAGTATTTTATTGAGGATTTTTGCCTGTATGTTCATCAGTGATATTGGCCTGTAGTTTTCTTTCTTTGTGACATCTCTGTCTGGTTTTGGTATCAGGGTGATGGTGGCTTTGTAGAATGAGTTTAGGAGTGTTCCTCTCTCTGCTATATTTTGGAACAGTTTGGGAACGATAGGTGTTAGCTCTTCTGTAAATGTTTAGTAGAATTCACCTGTGAAGCCCTCTGGTCCTGGGCTTTGGTTTGTTAGAAGATTTTTAATCACAGTCTCAATTTCAGTGCTTGTGATTGATCTGTTTATATTTTCTTTTTCTTTCTGGTTCAGTCTTGGAAGCCTGTGATTTTCTAAGAATTTGTCCATTTCTTCCAGGTTGTCCATTTTATTGGCATATAGTTGCATGTAGTAATCTCTCATGACCCTCTGTATTTTTGCAGTGTCAGTTGTTACTTCTCCTTTTTCATTTCTATTTCTATTGATTTGAGTCTTCTCCCTTTTTTTCATGATGAGTCTGGCTAATGGTTTATCAATTTTGTTTATCTTCTCAAGAACCAGTTTTTAGTTTTATTGATTTTTTCTATTGTTTTCTTCATTTCTTTCTTTTTTTTTTTCATTTATTTCTGATCTCTTCTTTATGTTTTCTTTCCTTCTGCTAACTTTGGGGTTGTTTTATTCTTCTTTCTCTAATTGATGTAGGTGTAATGTAAAATTGTTTATTTGAGGTGTTTTTTGTTTCTTGAGGTAGGATTGTATTGCTATAAACTTCCCTCTTAGAACTGCTTTTGCTGCATCAAATAGGCTTTGGGTTTTCATGTTTTCATTTTCATTTCTTTCTAGGTATTTTTTGATATCCTGTTTGGTTTCTTCAGTGATCTCTCCGTTATTTAGTAGTGTATTGTTTAGCATCCATGTGTTTGTATTTGTTACACTTCTTTTCCTGTAATTGATATCTAGTCTCATAGCGTTATGGTCAGAAAAGATAACTTGATATGATTTCAATTTTCTTAAATTTACCAAGGCTTGATATTTGACCCAAGATATGATCTATCCTGGAGAATGTTCCATGAGCACTTGAGAAGAAAGTGTATTCTGTTGTTTTTGGATGGAATGTCATAAATATCAGTGAAGTCCATCTTGTTTAATGTATCATTTAAAGCTTGTGTTTCCTTATTTATTTTCATTTTGGATGATCTGTCCATTGGTGAAAGTGGAGTGTTAAAATCCCCTATTATAGTTGTGTTACTATCAATTTCTCATTTTTTGGCTGTTAGCAGGTGCCTTATATATTGTGGTGTTCCTATGTTGGGTGTATAAATATTTACAATTGTTATATCTTTTTCTTGCATTGATCCCTTGATCATTATGTAGTGTCCTTCTTTGTCTCTTGTAATAGTCTTTGTTTTAATGTCTAATTTGTCTGATATGAGAATTGCTACTCCAGCTTTCTTTTGATTTCCATTTACATGGAATATCTTTTTCCATTACCTCACTTCCAGTTTGTATGTGTCCTTAAGTCTGAAGTGGTTCTCTGGTAGACAGCATATATATGGGTCTTGTTTTTGTATCCATTCAGCCAATCTATGTCTTTTGGTTGGAGCATTTACTCCATTTACATTTATGATAATTTTTGATATGTATGTCCTACTACAATTTTCTTAATTGTTTTGGGATTTTTATTGTAGGTCTTTTCCTTCTCTTGTGTTTCCTGCCTAGAGAAGTTCCTTTGGCATTTGTTGTAAAGGTGGTTGGTGGTGCTGAAATCTCTTAGCTTTTGTTGTCTGTAAATGTTTCAGTTTCTCTGTCAAATCTGAATGAGGTCCTTGCTGGGTAGAGTAATCTTTGTTGTAGGTTTTTCCCTTTCCTCACTTTAAATATGTCCTTCCACTCCCTTCTGGCTTGCAGAATTTCTGCTGAAAGTTCAACTTTTAACCTTATGGGGAATCCCTCGTATGTTAGTTGTTGTTTTTCCCTTAGTGCTTTTTATGTTTTCTCTTTGTATTTAATTTTGATACTTTGATTAATATTTGTCTTGGCATGTTTCTCCTTGGAGAAACATGTATGGTACTCTCTGCGCTTCCTGGACTTGATTGACTATTTCCCTTCCCATATTAAGGAAGTTTTCAACTATAATTGCTTCAAATGTTTTCTCACTCCCTTTCGTTTTCTCTTCTTCTTCTGGGACCCCTATAATTTGAATGTTGGTGTGTTTAATGTTGTCCCAGAGGTCTCTGAGACTGTCCTCAATTCTTTTCATTCCTTTTTCTTTATTCTTCCATACAGTATTTATTTCCACTATTTTATCTTCTAGGTCATTTACCCGTTCTTCTGCCTCAATTATTGTGCTATCGATTCGTTCTAGAGAATTTTTTATTTCATTTTTTGTATTGTTTATCATTGTTTGTTTTCTCTTTAGTTCTTCTATGTCGTTGTTAAACGTTTCTTGTATTCATTCTATTTCCAAGATTTTGCAATCATCTTTATTATTATTACTCTGAATTTTTTTTTCAGGTAGACTGCCTATTTCTTCTTCATTTATTTGGTTTACTGGGTTTTTACCTTGCTTCTTCATCTACTGTGTTTTTCTCTGTCTTCTCATTTTGCCTAACTTACTGTGTTTGGGGTCTCCTTTTCGCAGGCTGCAGGTTCATAGTTCCTGCTGTTTTTGGTGTCTGCTCCCAGTGGCTAAGGTTGGTTCAGTGGGTTGTGTAAGCTTCTTGGTGGAGGGTACTGGTGCCTGTGTTCTGGTGGATGAGGCTGGATCTTGTCTTTTTGGTGGGCAGAACTGCGTCCAGTAGTGTGTTTTGGGGTGTCTGTGACCTTATTATGATTTTAGGTGCCTCCCTTCTAATGTGTGTGGTTGTGTTCCTGTCTTGCTAGTTGTTTGGCATCGGGTGTCCAGAACTGTATCTTGCTGGTTGTTTAGTGGAGCTGACTCTTATCGTTTAGATGGAGATCTCTGGGAGAGCTTTCGCCATTTGATAGTACATGAAGCCAGGAGGTCTCTGCTGGACCAGTGTCCTGAACTCGGCTCTCACACCTCAGATGCACAGGCCTGACACCGGCTTGAGCACCAAGACCCTGTCAGTCACACAGGTCAGAGAAAAAGGGAGAAAGAAAGAAAGAAAGAAAAAATAAATAAAATTGTTATTAAGATACAAAAATAATTACTAAAAATAAAAAAATTAAAAGTAAAAAAAAAGAAAAAGAAAGAAGAAAAGAGAGAAAGAACAAAGAGAGCAGCCAAACCAAAGAACAAATCCACCCGTGGTAACAAGTGCTAAAAACTACTAAAAAAAAAAAGGACAGACAGAACCCTAGGACAAATGGTAAAAGCAAAACTATACAGACAAAATCACACAAAGAAGCATACACATACACACTCACAAAAAGAGAAAAAGGAAAAAATATATATATATATTTTAAAAAAAAAGGAGGACAAGAGCAACCTAATCAATAAACAAATCTACCAATGATAATAAGCTCTAAATACTAAACTAAGATAAACTTAAATTTAGGAACAAATTAGATGCAGAAAGCAAACACCAAATCTACAGTTGCTCCCAACGTCCACCGCCTCAATTTTGGTGTGATTCATTGTCTATTCATGTATTCCAGAGATGCAGGATACATCAAGTTGACTGTAGAGATTTAATCCACTGCTCCTGAGGCTGTTGGGGAAAATTTCCCTTTCTCTTCTTTGTTCACACAGCTCCTGGGGTTCAGCTTTGGATTCGGCCCCGCCTCTGCGTGTAGGTCGCCTGAGGGCATTTGTTCTTCGCTCAGACAGGACGGGATTAAAGGAGCAGCTGATTCGGGGGCTCTGGCTCACTCAGGCCATGGGGAGGGTGGGGTACAGAATGAGGGGCAAACCTGCGGCGGCAGAGGCAGGCATAATGTTGCAACAGCCTGAGGTGCACTGTGTGTTCTCCCAGGGAAGTTTTCCCCGGACCACGGGAGGGACCCTGGCAGTGGTGGGCTGAACAGGCTCCCGGGAGGGGAGGTGTGGATAGTAACCTGTGCTTGCACACAGGCTTCTTGGTGGCTGCAGCAGCAGCCTTTGCGTCTCATGCCTGTCTCTGGTGTCCGCGTTGATAGCTGTGGCTCGTTCCCATCTCTGGATCTCGTTTAGGCGGTGCTCTGAATCCCCGCTCCTCACGCACCCCGAAACAATGGTCTCTTGCCTCTTCGGCAGCTCCAGACTTTTTCCCGGACTCCCTCCCGGCTAGCTGTAGTGCACTAGCCCCCTTCAGGCTGTGTTCACGCAGCCAACCCCAAGTCCTCTCCCTGGGATCTGACCTCCGAAGCCCAAGCCTCAGCTCCCAGCCCCCACCCATCCCAGCGGGTGAGTAGACAAGCCTCTCAGACTGGTGAGTGATGTTTGGCACTGATCCTCTGTGCGGGAATCTCTCTGCTTTGCCCTCTACACCCCTGTTGCTGTGCTCTCCTCCGTGGCTCCGAATCTTCCTCCCTGCCACCCCCCATCTCCGCCAGTGAAGGGGCTTCCTAGCGTGTGGAAACTTTTCTTCCTTTACAACTCCCTCACCGAGGTGCAGGTCCCATCCCTATTCTTTTGTCTCTGTTTTTTCCTTTTTTGCTCTACCCAGGTATGTGGGGAGTTTCTTGCCTCTTGGGAAGTCTGAGGTCTTCTGCCAGCGTTCAGTAGGTGTTCTGTAGGAGCTGTTCCACACGTAGTTGTATTTCTGTTGTATTTGTGTGGAGGAAGGTGATCTCCATGTCTTACTCCTCTACGATCTTGAAGATCTCTATATGTTTAGCTCTTGATTAACACTTTCCTTTTTTATAGCAGGCCTTATATTTGACAGATACAGTCCTATTAGTAACGATGACGAGAGCAATTATCAGGCACTTCCTTTGGGCCAGCCACTGCTAAGTATACTATATTCATAAGTACAACTACTATGAGCATTTTGCAGATATGAAAATCTTGCTGATTAAGAAATGTGGAGATGATTACTTTTTAGATTTCTGATCACACAGTGTTTTAAAACAAAACCCTTAATGTTCTTAATCTTTTTGTTTTATCCATGTTCACTCTACACTGAGCATTTAATTGCTAAAACTCTAGATTTGTGGACATCTCTCATTCAGTAAAGATGAAGTTCAACTCTGTCTCTGCTCAGTCTGGGTAAAAGATGGAAATAGAAGTTAACTCATTTTTTTCTTTTCTGAAAATATCACCATGTATTTCTGTTCTACCTACTGTTCTCTTGTGTTATTTCTGGGCCTCCAGGTCTTTAAATCGTTAGGCTGTAGGCTTAAGGTAGGAAGAGCTATGATTTAGAACAGTGCTGTGAGAGAAGGAAAATAAAGGAAAACTTTCATTGAACCAGTAAATAGTCTGCAAGACATTAAACCAAAGGTCAATCAATATTTTATTTTTTGACCTGTTTAAGTCACAAGAGCTCAAGATTCATGATCCTTAATATACACTAACTCTCATGTGTTTCCTTTATCCTCCAGTGATGTTCATTTTGCTTGCTATAGTCTCAGTCTAGGATCATGTATAGTTCTAGCTAATAAAAAAAAAAAAAGCAAGCTTGCTAAACATGGAAGGTGTTAGCAAACTGACAGAGTCATTTTTTTTTCTTGACTGCAGTTTCATATTTTACTCCTTTTGCAAGCAGCATTATTTCAACTATTTTTGGTCCTGCAGTTCATTGATGTATAGTAATCAACATTGACCCAAACACAGCTTATTTTTTCTTTTTCTTTTTTTTTTACTTTACCCAGACTTACCCAATTTGAACATTTTCTATGCTGTCTACATTAAAGAACTTTATTTGATTTTATACATATGTGCTTAAAATTATTAGGTAAACTCAGGTTATAGTTTTATTGATTTTCATTTTTAATATTTCATATATCTTGATAGATTAAAAAGTATATGAGAATTCCAGGCACAAAAATGAGGCCCTGGGTCAGGTTTGCCACTGTATAGCTGTGTTTCTATGGGCAAGCCATTTCCTGACTCAGTCAATTTCCATTTCTAAAATGTGATTAATTATAACTCCATCAAAAGTTTGTTCTGACCAATGGGATGAAAAAAGTGAAAGTGCTTTGTTACAAATAGTAAAGTGCCTGGTAAATATTACATTTTTAAAGTCTTACATTTACATTTTATAGAATATAATGCGTATTTTATAGTTATTTAACTTTTAAAATAAGAATATGTACAAATTCCACAAAAGTTCAAGATATAGATCACTATGAAGCATATGTCCAAGGCTATGTTACTATTTAATATGTAATTTAAAAATCTGTCTATAATTTCATATTCTTCCTTTTTTGATCATTTACAATTGCATCTCTTACTTTAATTATCAATGTTTTGCGCCCATTAGGCAAGAAAATAACTTATGACTTACTACCATAGATACTCAGTTGAAACTTATATGTGGCTTATTTATTTCAATTTTGAGACAGTCATTTACTGAGAGGGAAACAAAAGTGGTATAATTTGCATCTGCTCCTTTAGGTGAATTGGAAGGCTTCAGAATTTACAAGAAAAACAGCAATACTGAAAAGGATTTCTAAATCTATCCCATCTAGTGGCTTATGATTCAAGGTGTTCAGATACTTCCAGGTTGATCTGTGTATGTCTGGCAAAGGGGCTGACTTCCTTTCAGGGGACTTGGCCATGAACGCCATTCTGATTCTACTAAGAAATAGGCACCTGATCCATTATCTTTCTGACCTCTTCACCAAGAGCAGGCTTTGACTGTCACTATTTCTCCTAGTTCTTGGCATCTAATTTTATCTCATAACTTAATTCTGGATTTCATTGCAATGATCCAGGGTTTTAAATCTTGCCATCCTAGGCAACTAATGGCAGTCTCCTTTTGATTTGGGTACTAAGAATAAGATAAAACATAAAATCCAATAAAAGTTGGTTTTATCATTGTCTAAAGTGCTTGTACTAAAGAGAGAGCTGTTTCAAAAATGATTTGGATATTATCAAATTACCAGATATGAAAACAGGAGAATGGATCAGAAAGGAGATAAGACAAGCTAACCCATTTAATATGTATCTCCCACTCACTCTTCAGGGAAAATAGTTATCAGAAAAAAAGGGACTTTTATTAGCATTTTTGGTTTAAAAAATAGTTTTATTTTTGCTTTCTATTTTAGCAGCAAATTCTTTCTTCACAATATATCTTACGCAAATATATATACACAAATTCTTTGTTTACAGTATAAAGTGGTGAGAGTTGGAACCCTGAAACTCAATCCATCTTTCTGAGACGCTCCAAAGACCATGTAGGTATCAAAGAAAAACAGTTTGAAAATCAATGAGTTAAGAAAATACCTAGGAGTCAAGATACATAAGTCATGCCCTCATAGTATTGAAAGTACTTAAAGCCAAAGGATTGACTGTGAAACCAACCAAATGATATCCATTAACCAATCCGGCTGAAATGGTGACTAGAGCAGTGTCTGGCACTTGGGAAATGATCTACAAATGACTAGTAAAGGCCAACTGCTAGGAATTGACACACACTGGTATTCAGCATCAAATGAAAGCAGATATTTTGTTAACATGCTTTATGCAGAGATTTGCAAGACTTTATCTTAGGACATTTATAAGGAGTGCATAATTCCATAGGGAAAAAATATTAATTTTCTTATTTTAAACTATTTTTAAATACATAGATTCCTAGGAAACTGCAAAGACAGGACAGAGAGGTCCCTTGTACCATTCACCCAGTATCCACTAATGGTTACAGCCTACGTAAATACAGAACAATGTAAATACTAGTAAATTTGGTACAGTGTATATATACACAAATGCCGTTTTATCATGTAGTGGTTTGTGTAACCACCACAGCAATCAAGATACAGAACAATTTCATCATCACAAAGATCTACTGGTATCAACATTTTACGAGTTTGTGTAAAGTGTTGAAACGTTGTATCCCTTTGATTCTCTTTTCCCTGCACTTCCAATAATATAATGGTTTTTGCTTTGACCATCAAACATAATTAATAGAGTGAAAATTCATTGTATTTACCCTTATATTTGCTATTCCCATTTTTCTTCTGACCTGACATTCCAAGACTCCTTATTTTATCATGTGCTTTCTGCTTAAAGAACGTCACTTAACCATTCTTTTAGAGTTGTTTGATGACAAACGAAGTTTTCCTTCATTTGAGAATGTCTTTATTTGACCTTCAATCCTCAAGGATAATTTTTTCAGGTATGAAATTCAGGGTTGCCGCAACTTTTCTTTCAGCACTTAAAATGCTGTGAAACTTCTTTCTGATTTCTATAGTTCATGATGAAAAATCCACTGCAACTCAAAAAATTTTCCCCTTGGTAAATTGTTGCTTCTATCTGGCTGCTTTCAAGAATTTGTTTTGTCTCTACTTTTCTGAAGTTTGATTATAATGTCTTGACACGGATTCCTTCAGGTTTATCCTGTTAGTGTTGGCTCAGCATTTTGAATATGTACATTTATGTCACTTGCGAAATTTAGACAATTTTATGCATTGTTTCTTTGAATGCTTGTGCAGTAATACCTTCTTTCTCCTCTCCTTCTGGGTCTCTGATGACATGAATGGTGGATCTTTTATTTTTCAGCAGGTTTCTGAGGGTCTTTTTTTAATGCAATCTATTTCTGTTCAGTAATTTCTACTGTTCCATCTTCAGGACCACTCATTCTTTATGTCTTTAAACAATGTCTCTTCACCAGTTTTAACACTCAATGTTAGAATTTTACTAGTTTTAAGTCTACTATTGCCTGTTTTTATTATTCTAATATACTGCTATTTTTACCTGACTTTAGATAATACCACCCAACTCCCTGTTATGTAAAATAAGGAAATAATCACCCCTCAACTTCAACTTTCCTCTGTCCATTTTTTATGCCTTCTCACTGCTCTTGGCTGTACCATCCTTTTACATTATCAAGGTTCATAATATTTTAAATCTTGTACATTGCATGCTTTCTTTTTTATTATAAGTATTTCAATGTATTTTTATTGAGGTGTAGTTGACATATATTAGTTTCAGGGTATGACATAATGATTTAATATTTAAATATATTGCAAAATGATCACCAAAATAAATCTAGTTAAAATCTGTCACTATATATACTTACAATTTTTTTCTTGTCGTAACTTTTAAAATGTACTCCTAGCAACTTTCAAATATACAATTCAGTGTTATTAACTATAGTCACCGTGTTGTACATTACTTGCTCATGACATATTTTATAACTGGAAGTTTTTACATTTTGACCTCTTTGACCCATTTTTCCATCCCCCACCCCCACCTCTGGGAACCACCATTCTATTCCCTGTATTTATGAGCTTAGTTTCTTGCTTTGTGTTTTTTAATATTTCACATAAAAGTGAGATCATACAATACTTGTATTTCTGTCTGACTTATTTTACTTAATTAATAGTGCCTTTGAGGTCCATCCATGTTGTCACTAATGTCAAGATTTCATTCTTTTTTATGGCTGAATAATACTCTATTCATACGTACATAAATACCACATATATATGCCAAATATATATACCATATATATAAATACCACCATATATATATATATCTCACATTTTCTTTATCCATTCATCCATTGATGGAAACTTAGGTTGTTTCCATATCTTGACTATTGTAAATAATGCTGTGATTAACATGCAGAGGGCACATATCTTTTTGAGTTAGTGTTTTCATTTTTGTTTTAAAAAATATCTAGAAGTAGAATTGCTGGATCATACAGTAATTCTAATATAACTTTTTGAGGAACTTCCATACTGTTTTCCATAGTGGCTGTACCAATTTACATTCCCACCAACAGTGCACATGTTCCATTTTTTCTACATCCTCACCAACACTTTTTATTTCTTGTCTTTTTGATGATAACCATTCTGACAGGTGAGAGGTGGTATCTCATTGTGTTTTCTTTTCAATAAATTTATTTATTCATTTCTTTATTTTTGTCTGCGTTGGGTCTTCATTGCAGCGCATAGGCTTTCTCTAGTTGCAGCGAGAGGGGACCACTCTTTGCTGCAGTGTGTGGGCTTCTCATTGAGGTGGCTTATCTTTGTTGCGGAGCACAGGCTCTAGGTGTGTGGGCTTCAGTAGTTGTGGCACGCGGGCTCAGTAGTTGTGGCTCGCGGGCTTTAGAGCGTGCAGGCTCAGTAGCTGTGGTGCATGGGCTTGGTTGCTCCATGGCATGTGAGATCTTCCCAGACAGGGCTCAAACCCATGTCCCTTGCATTGGCAGGCAGATTCTTAACCACTGCACCACCAGGGAAGTCCGTCATTGTGGTTTTGATTTGCATTTCCCTGATTAGTGATGTTGAATACTTTTTCCATGTGCCAGCTGGTCCTGTGTATGAATTCTTTGAAAAAATGTCTATTCAGATCTTCTGCTCATTTTAAAAATTGGTTTAAAGATTGGTTATTTTTATTATTTAGTTTTATAAGATATTTATATATTTTGGATATTAGCCCCTTATCAGATATACGATTAGCAAATATTTTTCTCCCATTTGGTAGGTTGTCTTTTCATTTTCTTAATTATTTCCTTTGCTGTGGAGGTGTAGTCCTACTTGTTTATTTTTGCTTTTGGTGTCAAATTCAGAAAAACTATCACCACAACCTATGTCGAAGAGCTTACTATGTTTTCTCCTAGGAGTTTTATGGTTTCAGATCTTACATTTAAGTATTTAATCCATTTTGAGTTAATTTTTGTGCATGGTGTAAGATAGTGACTCAGTTTCATTCTTTTCCATGCGGCCATCCAGTTATCCCAACACCATTTATTGAGGAGATTCTTTAACCTGTTGTATATTCTTGACTACTTTTTAAAAAATAGACCATATAAGAATAGGCTTATTTCTGGGCTCTCTATTCTGTTTCCTTGATCTGTGTGACTCTTTTTATACCAATACCATACTGTTTTAATTACCGTGGCTTTGTAATACAGTCTAAAAACAAGGAGCATGATACCTCCAGCTTTATTCTTCTTTTTCAGGATTGCTTTGGCTATTTGGGGTCTTTTATAATTCTATGCAAATTTTCAGATTGTTTGTTCTATTTGTCAAAAATGCCACTGAGATTAATAAGCATTGCTCTGAATCTGTAGCTTCCTTGGGGTAGTGTGTGTAGTTTAACAAGATTAATTCTTCCAATTCATGAGCACAGAATCTTTCCATTTATTTTTCTCTTTAACTTCTTTCATTAATGTCTTGAAGTTTTCAACATACAGACCATTCACCAGCTTGATTAAATTTATTCTAAGGTATTTTCTGTTTGATACAATTGTAAATGGGATTATTATCTTAATTTCTGTTTCTGATGGTTCATTGTTACTGTATATAAATGCAATAGATTTCTGCATATTGATTTTTGTATGATGCAGCTTTAGTGAATTTGATTATAACAGTTTCTTTAATAGAATCTTTAGAGTTTTCTATGTATATAGTGCCATCTGGAAACAATGACAACTTTGCTTCTTCCTTTTCAACTTGGATGTCTTTTTTCTCTTTGCTGATTTCTGTGGCTAGAACTTCCAATAATATGTCAAATAAAAGTGACAAGAGTAGGCGTCCTTGTTTTGTTCCTCATCTTAGACAAGGATACCTTAGCTTTCAGCTTTTCAACACTGAGTATGATGTTAGCTGTGGGTTTTTCATTTGACCTTTTACAGTATGAGGTACATCCCCTCTATATTCATTTTATTGATTGTTTTTATTACAAATGAATATTGAATTTTGCCAAACTTTTTCTAAATCTATTGCAATGATCATATGGTTTTTATCTTTAATTTTGTTAATATGGTATATCACATTGATCTGCAGATATTGAACCATCCTTACATCACTGGGAGAAATCCCATTTGATCATGGTGTATGATTCTTTTAATGTATTGTTGAATTTAGTATGCTAATATTGTGAGGGTTTTTGGATCTATGCTCCTCAGGAATATTGGGCTGTAACTTTTCTTGTGACATCCTTGTCTGGTTTTGGTATCAGAGTAATGCTGTCCTCTTAAAATGAGTTTGGAAGAGTTCTATACTTTTCTATTTTTTGGAAGAGTTTGAGAAAAATTGGTATTGATTCTTTAAATCTTTGATAGAATTCACCAGTGAAGCCATCTTGATCTTGGACTTATGTATGTTGGTAGGTTTTTGATTACTGATTCAATCTCCTTACTACTAAATGGTCTGTTCAGATTTATTTCATCATCATTCAATCTTGATAGGTGATGTGTTTCCAGAAATCTTCCTATTTCATGTAGGTTGTCCAATTTGTTGGCATATAGCTGTTCATAATAGTCCTTTATGATACTTTATTTTTGTCTGGTATCAATTGTAGCACCTCCTTTCACTTATAATTTTGAGTCCTGTCTATCTCTTTTTGTTGGTGAGTTTAGCTAAAGGTTTGTCACTTCTGTTTATCTTTTCAAAGAACCAGCTCTTAGTTTCCTTTATCTTTTTAATTTTTTGTCTCTGTTGCATTTATTTCTTCTCTGATATCTGTTATTTCCTTTCTTCTACTAAATTTAGTCTTTGTTTGTTCTTCCAGCTCACTGGAGTGTGAAGTTAGGTTGGCTTAGACTTTACTTGCTTATTGAGGTAGACATTTATCAGTATAAACATCCCTCTTGGAACTGTTTCTGCTCCATCCCACAAATTTTGGTTTGTTATATTTCCATTTTCATTTGTCTCAAGGTTTTAGTTTCTTCTGTGACCCATTTTTTTTGTTCAGTAGCACATTGTTTAATCTCCAGATATTTGTAAATTTTCCAGTTTTCTTTATGTAATTTCCACTTTCATACCATTGTTTTCAGAAAAGATGATGATATAATTTCAGTTCTCTTAAATTAAGATTTTTTTTGTAGCCTAATATGTGATCTATCTTGAAAAATGTTCTGGCAATTGAAGAAAGTGTATTATGTTGCTTTTGATTGGAATGTTCTGTAAATATGTTAGATCCATCTGTTCTGACATATCTGTTAAGGCCAATATTTCCTACTGACCTTGGGTCTGGATGATCTATCCATTGATGTAAGAGGGATATTAAAGTCCCCTACTACTATTGTATTGCTGTCTACTTCTCCTTTCAGGCCTGTTAATATTTGCTTTATATATTTACATGCTCCTATGTTGGGTGCATAAATACTTAGAAAGTTTATATCTTATTGGATTGACCCTTTTATCATGAGATGCCCATCTTTGTCTCTTACTACAGTCTTTGGCTTTAAGTCAATTTTGTCTAATATAAGTATGATGATCCCAACTTTTTTGATTACCATTTGCATGCAATATATGTTTCCATCCTATCACTTTCAGTCTATGTGTGTCCCTAAAGCTTATGTGATTCTCTGATAGGCAGCATATAGTTGGGTCTTGTTTTTTTTGTTGTTATTGTTGTTGTTGTTGTTTTAATACATTCAGCCACTCTGTCTTTTGATTGGAGAATTTAGTCCATTCATTTTTAAAGTGAGTGTTATTAGGTATGTGTTTGTTACCATTTGTTAATTGCTTTCTGGATGGTTTTGTAATTCCTTTTCTTTCCTTGCTCTCTTCCTTTGTGGTTTGATGACTTTATTCAGTGGTATGTTTGTATTCCTTATTCTCTCTTTTGTGTATTTAGAATAGTTTTTTGCTTTGTGGTTACCATGAGGCTTCCATAGAATATCTTATATTTATAATATCTTAATTTATAAAGTTGATAACAACTTACATTTGATCTCATTATAAAGATAAACATGATTACTCTCCTCCCTCACATTTTGTTTTTGATGTCACATTTTACATTGTTTAATCTTGTGTATCACTTAACTAATTATTGTAGTTATAGTTCTTTTTACTATTGTCTTTTTATCTTTATACTAGCTTTATAAGTGATTAATCCACTACCTTTACTATATATTTACATTTACCAGCAGGATTTATTCTTTCATATGTGTACTTGTTACTAATTACTGCCTTTTTCTTTTCATCTTATAGATGTCCCTTTTACATTTTTGTAAAGCTGGTTTAGTGGTAATGAACTTCTTTTGCTTTTACTTGTATGGAAAACTCTTTATTTCTCCACTTCTGAGTTATATCACTGCTAGGTAAAGAATTCTTGGTGGTTGTTTTCTTTCAGTGCTTTGAATATATTATGCCACTGCCTTATGGCCTGCAAGGGTTTTGCTGAGAAATCTGCTCATAGTCTTATGGAGATTCCCTTGTGTGTAACAAGTTGTTTTTCTCTTGCTGATTTTAATATTCTCTCCTTGTCTTTGTAATTAAAACATCAAAAGTTAATGTCTTGGTGTGGGTCTCTTTGAGTTCCTCTTATTTGGATGCCTGTTTCCTTGCCCAGTTTAGGGAAGTTTTCAGCCATGATTTCTTCAGATAAGATTTCTGCCCCATTATCTCTCTCCCCTCCTTCTACATAGTTCCTTAAGCTACTTTTTTTTTTTTTTCTGTTTTGATTGGGTGAGTTTCACTGCTCTTTAGATTGACTGATCCTTTCCTCTGTTTCATCTTGTCTGCTGTTGAGCCCCTCTAGTATATTTTTCAGTTAAGTTATTGTATTCTGTACCTCTGTGTTCTATCTAGTACTTTCTTATGTTTTCTATCTCTTTGTTAAAGTTCTCACTGTGTTCATCCATTTTCCTTCCCCATTTGATGAGCACCGTCCTGACCATTACTTTTTACTCTTTATCAGATAAATTATTTTTGTGTCATAACACTCTTTTTTCCCTGAGGTTAATCTTGTGTAATTAGGAACATATTCTTCTATTTCTTTATTTAGTTCAACACTCTGTGTTGGTGTCTATACTGTAGATGAAACAGCCATCTCTCCCAGTCTTGAAGGAATGACCTTATGTAGGAGGTGAAGCTTGTCTTCAACCCTTCCTCAGCTCTTGGTTTTCTCTCAAACCTTAGTGCTAGTCCAAGCAGCCATTATATTTGTAATAGCTCCCAAGAGTTGAGGATATGCCAAGACCAGTAATTTGTCCCAAAGGGGAGGATCTCAGCACCTAGATTCAATATGACTGGAAGCCAGACATTTAGACATCAGCTTTTAAAAGTGTGCAAATGCATATTGTTGGACAACAAGCATAAGCCCTGCTGGCCAACAAAACCAGGTAATCTAGAAGTATCCCCTAACAGTAGAAGGAAAAATGAGGTTGCCAGACAGGGGTGTGAGCTTCTTTCTGGGTGACACCCATTATTTTAGCCCCAAGAGACCAGGAACACAGCTTCCAGCCAGGATTCAAGAAGTGTCACCTAGGCAGAAGCAGCAAAACTTGGGGCACCAGACATGTGTAAAAGCTCCCTTCCAGGAGATACTGGTGCTCTGGAGTACAGCAAAGTGAGAATGAAAATATAGGGCCTGCAACTCTCTATCCCCAGAGGGTGTTCCAGCAGGCTCCTAGGTGTGCATGCCCCTCAGGCTGACACTTTAACTTAAGCAGTTCAGCCTCCTTCACTTAGAGTCTGGGTACAACCAGCTGCGTCTGGTGAGCTGTGTGAGCAAGCCATTTAGAGTGGTTTTTCAGATTACCACAGTCTTATGCATTTTGGACAGGAGCCCCCTTGGTTTTCCAAGTTATATTTTTAGGAGCTCATCTCTGTTTTATGTTTTAAAAGTTGGAACATCCAATGTTGGGTTCAAATCCTCAGCTTCTCATTTGCCTGATGTGTCGGCATCACTGAGCCAGGCTTTAATTTAAGAGGAAATTTTTCCATATGTAGCTGTAGACTGAGTGTGTCCATGGGAGGACGTGAGTCCAGGATTTTTCTACACTGCCATCTTGAACTGGAACCCTCTGGAATTTATATTTCTCTGTGTCCTAAACAATGTCCAGCCAAAAGTTTAGCATACAGTCAGTGGCTTAAATTTCCAAACAGTAACAAATCCTCAGTGGAGTTATCTCACATATAGGCTTTAAAGAAACCCACAGATAGAAGTTTAAGGAAGATAAGGTTCACAGTAAAACAAACAAAAACCACATGGGAATATAAACCACCTTGACAGAGTCCAGAGAAATAACCAACTGCACAATCATGCATAAGAGATTGCATTTCTATTATTGTATAATACTATAGAATTCACTTGTAAATGTATTTCATAGTTTAATAAAATAAAATGAGTTTAAATATAAAATGGCAACTCAAATAGCCAAGCATATTGGAAAAAGAACCAATTTCCAGAACTAAAAATATAATTAGAAAATAACCTCAATGGCAGATTATGATAGTCAAATTGCAGAAAGTCAAAAGTAAAAAGATCTTTAAAACAGTCAAAAAGAAATGACTAATTTTCACTCTTCGTAGGCAAACAATTGATTTCTCGATGGTAATGATAGAAATAAAGTCACATTCACCATTCAACTAGAGGGGAAAAAAAGAGGTAAAGTTAGAACTATACACCAAGGAAGTTATTTTAATATTGTAGTCAGAATAAGTCTATTTTTAGATTAACTGAATAAATTCTCAATACAGGATCTTCTACATAATGTTAGGAAGAAATATTATTGCATGTGGAATTTCTTTGATGCAAGAAAAAAATAGCAAAGTTTTAGCAATTACATGGCCAATCCAAATATTGACTTTATAAAATCATAATATAATGATGTTCGATTGATGGCTTTGTAAACAAAAATAAAAAAGAAGAAAGAAAGAACTAGAATATCAGACAGTTTGAGCTTATACATCCCACATGCCTAGAAAAATAACTTTTGTTGAAAGTTATTTTGTTGAAAGAATGATAATTTTGTTGAAAGTTATTTTGTTGAAAGAATGAAGGGAGCCATTAAAGAAACTAAGTCATTCTAATGTGTTTGAATATTTCGGGAGAATGATATATTGATTAAGGCTAACAAACCAATAAAAGTCTTTATTGAGGGCTTCCCTGGTGGCACAGTGGTTGAGAGGTCTGCCTGCCGATGCAGGGGAAAGTCTTTATTGCAAGAATCTGAACAGTCCAAAGTTAGATTTTTTGTAGAAAGTCTGCATATTATAGACCTGATACTTCAACTTTCTAGCCTTTCCATTGGTGTCTGAAATTGTCTTGCCTTCCTGATATGCTTCAGCTCTTCCCTCTTTTGCCTCCCTCATCTCTCCTTTTATGATACTCTAGAGCATGTCTTTGTAATATTGTCTGTCCCTTTGGAATTATACTTGAACAGCTGTTTGTGCTGAGAACAACACATTGCAGTTTTGATTGAGTGTATCTCAAGATATTTTTTTACAAGCAGTGAAGTGTTTTTAATAGTAGAGTGTTTGTATAAGGGAAAGTTAAAATAGTTTTCTCACCATTCTATGTAAATATTTGGTCATGCATCATCTAACATTACAGGGGGGAAATGTGGTATAATGGAAAAACACAAAATCAGAAGAATTTATTTCTAATTTCTGTACTAATTTGCTCTGTGATGTTCTCAATTCACCTAACCTCTCTGGAAATAATACTTGTTCTTCTACCTTGAGAACAAAAAGATAATATCTATTAAATTGCTCTGAAACAGTTCAAAGTGCTACTATTACAAAGAACAGGTCACTTATCAAAGAAAACAGCACAGCTAAATCCTGCAGTCACTTCACTTATTTTTTTGTCATGCCCTAGGGAATTATTCAATCAAATGTTGAGCTATCCACTTTAGAATCCTTTGAGCCCTAAAAGGATCAATACTTGATTCGCTTCTCTTTCTATTTGTCCCATGTAGCTTTGATGTGTGTACAAGGTTAAGAGGAAAAAATCAGAGTTTAGATGTGTTTTCTACACATTTCTAAGGTCTGATGTTAACTACAATGTATGTGCGGAACATTCAATACAGAACATTCTAATTACTTATATATATTGTTTTGATCGGGAAAGGATTATTCAGGTATACTGAAGAACTTTTTTTCTTGAAAGTGTTTATAAAGTAACCGAGACTAAATGTGTAGAGCCTTATGAAAGCAAATAAATGGACAACACTCTATATGAATGTTTTTCCTTTATACAAGTATATTTGAAAATATCATTCTTTTGCTTCAACAGTGTTGAATTTCCTACTTTGATTTTCACTTATCAAGACATGCAAGTCATTCCCAAAGCTTTTAATTTCTTATTTTGTGCTTCAGCTACCTATTTACCCGGACTAAATAAATTATTTTACATATCCTGGAATACATAGCTTTTTCTAAGAATAATTATTTGGTCATTGAGCTCTTTAAAATACTTATTTTAAGGTTCTACTTCTGACAGTGGCAGACAATGTGGTTTTAACCAGCTCTCCCCACTGAGAGCAGCTAGGAAAGTTGGAGGAAATTATTTTTTTTTTAATTTTTCTTAAAGGTGTTGAAGAACTACTATTATGGAGACAAGGTATAAGAAAAAAGGAAAGAACTCTGGCATT
This sequence comes from Delphinus delphis, assembly GCF_949987515.2. Taxonomy (NCBI): domain Eukaryota; kingdom Metazoa; phylum Chordata; class Mammalia; order Artiodactyla; family Delphinidae; genus Delphinus; species Delphinus delphis. The sequence continues at coordinate 57,599,557 of NC_082684.1, read as the reverse complement.
TAGTGTTACTTTTAGTTCAAGGCTTTTTTCAGTTCCAAAATCATGTCCGAGAAGTAGAAAACCTGAGTATTCTTAAGGATTCAAGCACTGGGGGCAATATTTGGAGTAGGCCGGCCAAGGAGGAGCAACCACGGTTAACCACTAGGCTTAATGTGTACTGTCATTGTAAATCTCTACTCTTATGCTTGCCCAAAAATATGAAGATAACTTCATCTAAAACCTCAAATTATCTCTACATTTAAAAAATATACAATGGCTGGTACTCAATAAAAATCAGGCATACAAAGAAACATGAATTTCAGTTGTAAAATCTAGAGAAATTTAGGATAAAAATGCTTAAAATGATCAAAGAAATAAAAGACATAATTGAGAGTTTAAGTTAAGAACTAAAAACTATTGAAAAGAACCAAATGGAAATTCTAGAACTGACAGCTACAATAATTGAAATTTAAATTCAATGAATAGGTTAATTAACAGAAAACTCACCATAGCTGAAAAGCAAGTAAGTACTGTGTGAGACATATCAGAAGAAAATATTGAAAGAAAAAGGATAAATGATACAAAAAATTGTGCAAAAGACATATGGGGTACAGTGTAAGTCTAACATGTATGCACTTAAGGTCTTAGAAGAGGAGAAAGAGGATATGGTAAGGAAAAAATTTAAACAATTAAATATCAAGTCAAAGAATCAATAAATGCCACAGATCCTCAAGATAAATAAAAATAAAACCACATAATGGCATATAACACTTAGGGAAACCAAAGAGCAAAACCAAAGAGTAAAAATCTCAAAGCAGGCAAAACAAAATTATGTATTCTGAAGGTACAGAAATGAGACTGGACTGAGGCCTTAAGCAACGGAGATCAGAACAGAATAGGTTGATATAAAGTGCTGAAAGAAAATAATTGACAACTTAGGTTTATATAACCCATTAATATATCCTTAAACTGTGATTAAAATACCAAGAGCTCAAATGCTGTGTTGACAGATATTAGGCATTATGAAGAGTAAACTAGTGAGTTAAAGATCAGCATAGAAGCAATCTAGATTTAAATGGATGAAAACTATTTAAAAATGTAAGAAATGCATGGAATTCTATTAGTTATCAGTTATCTGGTACAGGAAATTACCACAAAGGTGCCTTTAAACATTTATTATCTTTCAGTTGCTAGGAGTCAAGAGTGTGAACATCACCTCACTGGGTCCTCTGCTCAGGGTTTCACAAGGTTGCACTCAAGGCATTAGTCAAGCTGTGTTTTTTCTGTAACACTTGGATCCTCTTCCAAGCTCATGTTGTCACTGGCAAAATCCAGTTCCACTTTGCTATAGGACTGAAGTCGTATTTCTTGCTGAATATTGGCTAGAGACTGCTCTCAGGTTCTAGAGATCTTCTGCCAATTCCTTACCACGTGGCCTTCTCCCAGGAGGCCCCTTCCTCACAATATGGCAGTTTAATTTTCCAAGGCCAGCAGAAGAATCTCTTGCTCTCGTCCCCTAAGGTGAAGTGTTACATAATGTAACATCATAATGGGAGTGACTATTCCATCACCTTTGCCATATTCTCTTGTCTAGAAGGAAGTCAATTTCCACTTCCATTCAAGAGGAAGGAATTACACAAAGATATGGATAAAAGGAAATGAGAATCACAGGGCCATCCTAGAAGTCTGTTTATCACAGGAATAGTAGAAAAGCCTGAAACAGGTGTAATTGGAATCTGAATAGGAGAGACTGTACAGGAAGGACGTATATTAAGAATGTTTTGCAACCAGAACTCTCATGTGCTTCTGGTGGAAAGAATATTGTTACAGACACTTTGAAACACTGTCTGGGAAGATCAATTAAAGCTGAACATTCGGATATCATATAATCCAGAAGTTCCTTTTTTAGCAATATATCAAACATAAATAAGTATATATGATCACCAAAATATGTAAAAGAATGTCCAAACTGCAGTTTGTAATATACCTCTTTTTATGGACTGAATTGTGTTTCCTTCAAATAGCTGTGTTGAAGTCCTCATCCACATAATGACTGTATTTGGAAACAGAACCTTTACAGAGGTAATTAAGGTTAAATGGGGTCATAAGGATAGTGCCATAATGCGATATGGCTGCTGTTCTTACAAGAAAAGGAAGAGACATAGGGGAGTATACACAGAGAAAAGGCCATGTGAGGTCACAGCTAGAGGATGGCCATCTGTAACCCAAAGAGAGAGGCCTCAGGAGAAACCAAACCTGCGAGAACTTTGATCTTAGATTTCTAGCCCCCAGAACTGTGAGAAACACATATCTGTTGTTTAGCCACCAAGCCTCCATTTTGTTATGGCAGCCCTGTCAAACCAATACAATATGCAAACTGAAAACTGACCAATGTCCATCAGCAGTAGAATAAATAAATAGAACTATAATCATACAATGAAATACTATATAGCAATGAGGAATAATGATCCATAACTACATACACAATATGAGTGAATTATACAAAGGTAGTTTAGAGCCAAAGAAATCAGTTGTGATACATTTTGTGTATGATATATTAGTTTGCCTTTGTTGAACTTCATAAAAAAGGTGTGAGAAATTAGCACACTGATTACTCTTAAGGATAGTAGCAACTGGAAAAAAGTATGATGTAAGGCTTCTGGGATGTTGGCAATGTTGTTTTTTAAGCTGAGTGCTGGATGCAAGGAAGTATCTAGTAAATTAATTAATTAATCAAAATGTATATCCATGAGATATTATGTTTTTCTTTATACAAATTATCTTGATTTTACCCTTTTAAAACTTAAGTATAAATTTATTTTTGGACAAATGAAACAACTGTTATCCCCAGCCAATCCTCACTGAAGGAAATAATGAAGAGTATTCTTCAGCTGGAAAGACAGATCCTTGATGGAAGCTCAGAAGTACATTAAAGAATAAAAAAGTTGGATGTATTGGAAAATTTAAAAATTATTACACTGATAAAAAGGAAGCAGTGTGTGATTATTTTATAAAATGTATTAAAGGACAAATCTAGTATGTAAATCAGGAGGTGTACACATGAACTTAAAGTATTTTAAGTTACTTGCATTTGATTGGAAGTAAAACACTGATTATATTAGAGTTTTATAAATTAAAGCTACAATTTGCAAAATCTAGGGAAACCATTGAAGGAATAGTAAATGGGTTAGTATCAAAGTAAGATAAGGGAAGATACACTAAAAGAAATATTCAATCCAACATAAGACAAGAAAGGAGAAAACTAGAAATGCAGGCCAGGAGGAACAAATAAAAACAACAAGCTAGATATAAAGCATAATACACTTAGAACTACATTAAGAGTAAAATGCTAAACATTCTAATTAAGACAGATTGTCAGAATAGGTAAAACACATATGCAAGTGTATAGGCATGCCCATATACAAAATGGACCACTATCTTGGGCTTCCCTGGTGGCGCAGTGGTTGAGAGTCCGCCTGCCGATGCAGGGGACACGGGTTCATGCCCCGGTCCGGGAAGATCCCACATGTCGCGGAGCTGCTGGGCCCGTGAGACATGGCAGCTGAGCCTGCGCATCCAGAGCCTCTGCTCCGCAACGGGAGAGGCCACAACAGTGAGAGACCCGTGTACCGCAAAAAAACAAAAACAAAAACAAAAACAAACTGGGCCACTATCTAGAGACATATGTTAAATATGAAGATTCAGAAAAGATTGAAGTATAGAGGTGAAAGGAAACTAATGACAATAATCCAAAAGAATGTTGCTATCACTGTACCAATATCACACAAATTAGGTTTTTAAAGAAAGGAACACCATCATAAATAGGTAATGATAGTTGTTTTTATTCACCTAATAACATGGTCTCAAAATACATAAAATTTATATAACAACAGTAAGGAACTTAAGCAAACCTCTCTCTGCCAAAAGAGTGACTGCCAAGTATACAAAGAGTAAACTTGGTAAGAATATAGATTTGAACAACCCAATTTGAAAAATTGACATAATGTACACACAATAAATACCATCCAGCAACTGACTAAAAATGGTCAAGAGTTCTGAATGCATGTGTAGTAAGTGAGCTTTATTTTACTAAATGAGTTGATTTCATGTGTGATTCACCAAAGTCATTACTAATTTTAAAAGCTTCATTTAAAATGACAAAATATATTTAAAAGGACAATTCCAGTGTTGGTGGTGAGATAGAGGGTACAGAATTATACACTGCCAGGGGGATTGTAAATTGGTACAACCATTTGGAAACTGCATTCCCTTGGGAGCCTACTATGATGTGGACATTTGTGTGCAAGAAGTCTATTCAGGATTGCTCTCAGTATCAACATTTGTGAAGAAGCAAAAGAAACAGGTACAGGCAGAGGAAAAAGAGTTGAACTGCAATCTGTTTGCAACAAAACCCTCCACTTCACCCTATGTGGAGCTCTGGATGTGCACCGGCCTTTCAGAGTTGTCCAGAATTTGAGCTCTGTTGCCAGGATTTTATAACTTCATGTGATCTAATCACTGGATGCAGGCTGCTGATGAAAAGTAGACCTGACCTCACAGGAGGTAGCTCATGTCGATGAATGGCGAGTTTCCAAGAAGAGCTCATCTGATAACTGTTCATTGTCAATTCTTCCAGCAATAGGCAGAATGATGAGCACTTCAGTTTTTTGAAGAGGGGATCTGGGCAGCAGACCACAGCAACTACTGTAATACCCAGTAGACATTTGGGTACATGTGCACCAAAGACATATAAGAATGTTCATGCGTATCATTTATACTTAACAAATTTATAATGAACCCAAATGTTCATCAACTGTTAAGTGGATAAATTGCCATATGTTCATACTAAACAGTATTTAACAATGAAAATCAATAAACTAGAGCAAACTCAACTGCATGAATAAATTTCACCTGTAATACTGAGCCAAAGAAGTGAGACATAGTAGGAAACACACTGTGATTCCATGTAGGTAAAGTTCAAAAACAGTAGCGTCTTCTAGGGTTCTGGTAACATTCTATAAATTCACGGAGTGATGCTTACTAGAGCCTCTTCACATTATAATTCATTGAACTGTACTCTTATGATCTGTACATACTTTAGGTTATGTACATTTTTATTGACAAACATTTATAATACAAAATATTTTACACTTGTCTCTGATCGTTAAAATGCAGACACATACATTCAACTTCTAATATTAAAACTAGATGAATTTGACTGTCTATACCTTTGTGTTATTTTTCCTCTATGTATTATCTTTAAAAATTAACCTTGCGTGTTAAAATGTTTTCTGAACTTAAACTTTTCCTTTTAATTATTTTCTCTTACTATTAGTGCCATACTTCCCAGAGTGAATAGCCTGATCCCCTGTATAAAACTATTATTCACTCTTTCATTTCAGGAATGTTTATAGCTTACATATCTGGGGAAATTAATGCATTAACTCTGAGGAGAAATAAAAATGCATATATTTCCATTGTCTTCATGGACTTTCAGATCTAGTAGGAAACCTATGATTTGTAAAGATATTAAAAGAACATGAAACTGTGCTACATACAGGTATATTTTTTATCTTAAATTCTTCCCAGTCAATAACACTTTTCCTCTTATAAAATTGCTAAAACACCTCAAGTTTAGAAAAAAAAAAATCTGACTGAAAACAGCTCATATATAGTCTTTCAAAACTGTCTTTTTTCTTCACATTCCAAAATGCCTTTCATAGGTTGAAATTCAATCATCATCTAGACACCTGAGTGCTACTTCTCTGGCTATAATTCAATAGATTAGGAAGAAATCTGGGTGAGGAAACATGTTTGCAAATATTTTAGTTTTGTAGATTTTGGCACTGATTTACATTTTAATTCAAGTAATTATTGATTGCTTACTTTGTGCCATACAGTGTGTTATGGGAGTATCACTGAGCCAATAGACAGATTTTTGCCCTTAGGTAACTTACATTCTAGCAAGGAGACAGAAAAGCCACCACTGTAATAAATTGTTCAGTATATTGGATAAGTGGTATGGAGAAAAAGACAAAAGAAGTAGCATAAGGGGAATTTGTATCAGTAGTATTAGGGGAAAAGAATGCAATTTTAATAGTATTCAGGGTAGGCCTCATGAAGAAGGAGGCATTTGAACATTTCTTTTTTTTTTTTAATTTATTTATTTTTGCTGTGTTGGGTCTTCGTTTCTGTGTGAGGGCTTTCTCTAGTTGTGGCAAGCGGGGGCCACTCTTCATCGCGGTGCGCGGGCCTCTCACTATCGCGGCCTCTCGTGTTGCGGAGCACAGGCTCCAGAGGCGCAGGCTCAGTAGTTGTGGCTCACAGGCCTAGTTGCTCCGCGGCATGTGGGATCCTCCCAGACCAGGGCTCGAACCCGTGTCCCCTGCATTAGCAGGCAGATTCTCAACCACTGTGCCACCAGGGAAGCCCCTGAACATTTCTTGAGTGTTAAGAATTAGTGTTGTAAGTATATAGAGGAAGAGCATTCCAGGCAGAGAGACGAGTTGGTGAAAAAGCCCTGAGTTCCAAATGCACCAGACAAGTTTGAAGAATATTAGGGGGTTCAATAGGACTGGAGCAGAGTGAATGTGGGGAAAATAAATACAATCAGAAAGGTTGGAGGCGGGGATAGCTTATATGAACTTTCTAAGCCACTATAAACTTTGGTTTTTGCAGTGAGATTTTTGGGAGAAGAGTGACATTATGACTTTTTTACTGAAAGGATGACCCTGACCGCTGTGTGTTGTGATTAGACTGCAGGGGCCAAGGGTAAAAGCAGGGAAATTCGTTAGAACGCTATCATAGTAATCCAGTGTAAAGATGATTATGGTTTAAGACAGGGTGTTAGCTCTGAATGTAGAAGAAAGTCGTTGGAATTTGGATACATTTTGAAAATAGAGGCAGAAGAAAAATCTCACAGATTATAGTGTGAGAAATTAAAGGCAACAGAGAAAAAATAATAGTTGCCATCAACCGAGATGAAAAGGCCTGGGTGTGGAAGCCTGGGGAGAAGATTCTGTCTTGAGCACGTCACATTAAAAATGTCTCTTAAGCATCCAAATGAGAAGGTACTTTAGGCATCCAGGTAAGGTTACTGATTGCTACATGAATAACACCCTATATCATGCTGGCTTAAAAGAGTCTTTTGATTATTTTTCATAATTCTGAGGAACGACTGATCAGCCGTATGAAATTTGGACCGTCATGTTTTGAGTTTCTCCTAAGGATATAGGCAAATGATGATTGGGGGTGGTATGTCCAATATGGCTTTACCCAAATGTCTAGTATTTTGGTATGGGTGGCTGGAAATCTGGGACACTGTGTCCAGGTGTGCTTCTCTCTGTGTGGCTTTCTCATGTGGTCTCTCTACTTGGTCTCTTCAGCATAGTAGCTGGACCACTTGATGGATGGTTTAAGGCTCCAAAAGCACAAAAGCAGAACTGGCCAGGCCTTCAAGGCTCAGGACTTGAACTAGCACCACCTACTACTTCTGCATTTATTGGATTAAGCATATTGCACAGCCCCACCCAAACTCCATGTGGCAGGGACCTCCAGAGGCATGAATAATGGGGCTGTGATTCACTGGGGATCACTTTGGTGACAAATCTGACCACAAGCACGTCAGATCTGAGAGGTCTGTTAGGCATCCAAATGTAGATGTGACGTAGACACTGCGATTGGTATATGAGTTGAAATTTTAGTAGTGTAGTCTGGTTTCGAGATACCAATTCTAGAGTTTTTTCATGTCGAACAGATGAAATCACCAAGAAAGTGATTTACAGGAGAATCAAGGAATGGAAATGTTTCCATTATGTTTTTATAAAATTTTAGAAAACTTGAGGCATTTCACACTAGATAGAAAGTAGGTAGATTGACAAGTGTGTGTGGCCGGGGAGAGAGCGTGTGCATGTATTAGTTCCATGACAATCCTGTGCTCGTTGTATTACCTTGTTTTGTGAGTTTGTTGTACTACTTAGCTGACATAATTAGAAATAAAAAACAAAGTGGTGTGTAACTTAGTTGAATGTACAGAGTGGCCTTGGGGTAAACTAAATAGAAAAATATACTGTGCTCTGATCCATTTTTAAAGTCTCTGAAAAAAACATTAAGATATTGTCAAAACATCTTGAGAGGCTAAATTTTTCACCTCCTTAGCCTCAGCTGGATACAAAGGCTCAGAGGAAGTGGCCTCAGGGGCTTAAAGGTCTCCCACCCCTGACCCCCACTGGCTTAGGCCCAGCCTAAATTTGGCAAATGTCTAAAGCACTGCGTAGATTAAGAGACTGGTTTTACCTGCTGGCTTTTACTACTGAGCCCACTTGCCACAACTACTGAAGACCTCGTGCCTAGCGCCCATGCTGTGCAATGAGAGAAGCCACCGCAATGAGAAGCCCGCACATGCATGGAAGAGCAGCCTCCGCTCACTGCAACTAGAGAAAGCCCGAGCGCAGCAACAAAGACCCAATGCAGCCTAAATAAATCAATCAATCTATTTAAAAAAAAAAATTCCCATGAAGTTTTTGCTTCTGAAGTTTAAGGAATATTTGGAGGTGGGACTTCTGGAGGAAGTTAGGGAACAGTGGATGAGAATAGTATGCATATAACCTCACATTAAACTAAATTCATAATATATGTAAAACTGCTAATTTTCTTGTGGATTGTTGATGACAAAGCTTAATAGTATTCAAGTAGTTTGGGAATGGAATGGGAGGACTAAATATATTTTTACCTTCTTAGGGTGAAATGAAGCATAATACCAGTCATTTTCATAAACTCTGCTACAGTTTAGACATTGGTTATAAGTAAAAGGTTTTAGTTTGTGTCATTTAAAAACTTTTATGTCTTCATACAAATTTCTCTTGAAATTTGGAAAATGTTCTGTCCAGGGCTGCTATCCCAACTGTTTGAATTAGAACTAGATTCTTGGAATCCTTCTTTAGTCATTTTGGATTTAATTCCTATCCTCCATCCTGATTTATATCATGTCATAATATGACCTGCTTTATGTTTAGAGCTTCTTATAATTCTCTTCTCTGAAAAAAAATCTAATGTCCCATCTATGACTAGGGAACAAATAATTACAACGTCAATGCCAGGTATATACAGCATTGAGCCAATATATTCCATTCTTATGGACACATCTATAAATACACCTTCTAGTTTCAAGCTCATAATTCCCCTGTGGATTCTGTAGGAGAATAAACCTCTCAGGCAGGTGTTAGACCACTAGCTAGCAGAGGTAAATGCATGACTAAGTAGTTCTTTTATTTCACTAAAAATTGAGAACTAAGGCTTTGCCTTGATTTTATTCTTTTCCTACTACTTGATCCTTCATTTTCTGGATATGACCAAAGAAGAGGTAGAATGGAAGAAAAGAAATGAAATTTAATATCTGGGAACCAAAGTAAAGAATATAGCAAACCAGACTGGAACTGAGAAATGAGGCCTAAGGGTTAAAACACCTGAGAACTATGTGGATTCCTTATTACAAAATCCCCAACTAGTCTATATTTTCTGAAATTCTGTAGTTTCTACCCTCCAAGTGAAAGCACACCTTTCCTTACAACACCTTCTCCAGAAAACTCCTGAATCTCTATGCTCAGATCCATGCATTTTATAGCAACTTGCTGGTTTCAACCTGGAGTATCTCTAATTTATGCATATTGATTCCTAATTCTTATTCCTCCTATCCATATACCTAAAGTAAAATAAACCTTTATAGAAACTAGAAAATGTCAGATAAACCTCATTTCCTCAGGTTCAAGGTGATTTTAAATGGCACATTAGGTGCTGATTTTTCATAATTCTTTTTGTTATGAATCTATTATGAGCCCCATGGTATAAGCTGACAGACTGGTTCACAGTCTCTTCCTTATAACAAAAAGGCACACAATAGAAAGCATACTTAGAATTTTATTTTGTCATCTACTTTCTCCTTCCTGAGTTTCTCCTACTAAATTCTCCATTTTCCTTATTACCTTTCAATGCCACCCACTGTGGACTAATAAAGAAGTAAAACATCAGGTTTAGTCCATCCTAAACACTTCGTTTTGATCTAGCATGCTCTTGCACCTCATTGGCTGAGACGGTGTTATCTAAAGCTTAGCCCTGGGAAGCAGCCGCTCATACCCTTATTCTTCATTGTACCTGTCGTCTTTTCCTGATATGACATCAAAACTCTTCCAGAATTTACTCTCTTAGGGTCCACATTTGTCAGAAGGAAAGAAATAAGTCAGGGCTCTGTAACTTATAGATAGAAATCTAAGACCTAAGCCTTTACAGTTAATTTCTTGCTTCTGCAATACATCTCTTGTACTCTTGATCACCTAGGGTCCTGTGAGCTGATCTCGCTTCATTTGGCCCTAGGTGGACTTGAATCGATGCAGATTTGGCAGTTTCCTTTTAAATGTGATTTTAGGGATCCTTGGAAAACTCTAATCAGAGATGTCTGCCACTTCTCAGTAAAATAGTCAAACACTCCACCATTCTAGGGTAAGGATATGACCTATATTAAAATAAAAGCCAGGCATCACTAACTTGTATATTCCTGAGAATAAATGTATCATATCCTTTCTGAACAAAATGGTAAAGAGTGAATTGAGACCGCATAGCCTGTATAGAGAAGATGGCTGAAAAAGTTGTAGAAGACACATGTAATCAATTTTGCCTAAAATCAGCACTGGTTAGGCCATATGATAACACCAGATTTTCAGTCACAAAAGATATTAGGGGAACAGGTTAGATATGAAGGCTTTCTATAACTGAAGTTTTCCTCAGAGTTCTAGTCATTTTTACTCAAATATTCTGGGAATTTCATCTCTTTGCAAGAAAATTTCTGCAACTAAAATCATGTGTTTTTTTGCTACCCCAGAATAACTTCTTTATGTGCTATATTAGTTTCTTATTGCTGCTGTAACCAATGACCAAACTTAGTGGCTTAAAAAACACATATTTATTATCTTACATTTCTGGAGACCAGAAGTCTAAAATGAGTCTTATGTTGCTAAAAGCAAAGTATTGGAGGGCTGGTTCCCTCTGGAGGGTTGCCGGAAAATCTGTTTCCTTGTCTTTTGTCTTTCCGTATCTGCCATGTAAAGTAACATTCAGAGGTTCCAGGAAGTAGGACCTTGATATCTTTGGGGGACATTATTCAGGCTACCATATATGCTATTAGTAATTATGTTTTAAAATTTGTATTTCAATAGTAACTACATTAGCAAATGTTTATTAGGTGTTAGTCTGGAGATATTACCACTCAAGTGTATTTATTTGGTTAACTATTAGCTGAGCTGGAAAAATTATCATGCATTCATATGCAAACTCCACAGATCTTTCATCATCATGTAGATTTGATTGTATTTAAAATTTTCAGTACATAAGAGAAAGCTTTCAGGAAGAAAAACTTACCCAACCTCAAATTTGATTTGAGTTGCTATAGATGAAAGATATTATTTTTATCATCTTGGAATTTTAAAAAGCTAGATGTTTTCTAGTCTCTTTTGCATTTGTATGGAAATATACCCAAAATGTAAATACAAAAAAATTGTTTATGTGCTAGAGAACAAATTGAAAGGACAATACCTTTTCAGAATGACAATCTCATAAAACCGGTTGAGAAGCCTTCATGAAAAATAAGGAAATATTTAATTTGAGTCCTCCAAAGGTCATCTTTGTGTATTTGTAGGTTATTGATATTTGCTTTGAGGTTTCAGAAGGTTGGAAAAATATTTGAAAAGGAAGAATTTTGACAACAAGTCAATGTATCTTTTAGTGCTTTTGAGAAAAGACTGGAATCAGTAGCCACCTTGGTGAATGGCACTGCAGGAAGTCTGTTTCTATTATAGCAAATGTTAAACTACATTTTTTTTAAAAAAGTAAAAATTTAGGTCTCCTAAAGAACAGCTGCTTATGCTTTTGACACAGTAACCAAAGTAGGTCCCAGCTAGTATAAACTCTCTATAGCCATCAGTGTCTTGGAAAAGTAGATAGAAGGAAACTGTTCAAGGTAAGATCACTGCTGCTGTTGGAAAAGGAAGCAAAGAAACTTGATAAAGGTAAATTCAGATATCAGTTTAACCTGTAATTCCAAGGTAACCACAGGCAATGTGTGATTCCCAGTTCAGCAGGTATGTTTAGGGTTAGATTAACACTTCTATACTGATATAGCTACCCTGATAATCTAACACAGAAATGGGCTGGGAATAATGGTCTCTATTTCTAGATGGACTCAGGACGTGTTTGTGTGGAATCTGGAATTTCAAAAAAAAATTAAAGAGAAAAATATATTTGTATTCATAAGCAGAGGAGATTATATATGTTATTTTTATCAATATGTTGATGGATTAGAGGAAGAAGAATCCCCAAGGGAAGGTGGTGTTTATACTGGCAGGTTTTAGGAAGCAGCATTATTGGCTGTAGCAGATCTGGTCATCATCCTTAAACATTTCCTTGCACACTGATCGAACTTCTAACTTTGAGCACAGACTTTGATTTGCCTGAGAATTTTCTCTCCATTCCAGAGCTTTCTCCCCAAGCTTAGTCAGCCCAGAGTACAGGGAATTAGTGATGCCTGGAGCAGCTTTCAAGCAACTGTCCCTCAGTGGGATAACCTGAATCCTGTGTTCTATACAGGCTCCCGGAATTTCTCTATTGGACTGAGCTCCATGCCCATAGAGGTAACTTGTTTGTTAATCCATTCTTTACTAGCTGCCTTCCTCTCCCTTCCCTGTCTCATTTCCTGGCTCCTACCCTGGGTGTTTCCAGGGACCACTTCCCAATAAACTACTTGCATTTGGATATTTGTCACAGGGTCACCTTCTGGGGGAACCCAAGCTAAGATAATTGTTGTTGAAACTGAATGTAGGAAGCAGATTCTCAGGATAGACTTCTGGAATGGCATCACTTCACTCCCTAGCCAGAAGGCTGTAAGAACACCACAGTGTGATAAGCCCTGGCATGATGTTCTACCAGAATTAAAATGCTGACACTTGTGGCTACTAGTAAATGAGGTGTACTAGCTTATTCAGTATGTCTGGCATTTGAGGGAGAAGAGGACAGTGGTGAATATTAGGACTGAACCATTTTGGTTGTTAAATGTCACTGAAGCCTGGATGGAAGGAATTAATTGACAACTTAGGGCATGGTGTAAAAACCAGAAGGCCTTGGTGACCATGCTGAAAGAAAATTTCTTCCCTTGTATCAGAGGACAGACTGAACTGGAAACCACAATCAGCCTCTCACTTAAGGTTGTGCCTCCCATCCCTTATATTTTGGTCCCCTTGAAACAGAGTCCTAGTTGCTGGAGCAGAAGTGTTGCCTCTATTATGTAGCACAGCAAGGATCTCACTAATTTTAATTGTCTTTTGCCTAATATTTTTAGATACATTGTGGCAGTAGATAAGCAGAAAAAGGAGTTGTCACATAAACCCTCCAAAGTCCTTTTTTTCCCCCAAGAAATTGTACTTAGCCACTACCTTGAATAATCAATGACAGGATAGAGTAAATGTAATGTAGGGCATGAGTGGAACTAAATGCTGCATGTGGCTGTATTATTTTCATGTACACTGGCCTGTCTTCCAAATGTCAGCCCCTGCAATTGGTTTGCCTCAGGGCTTTTTTTGACCTGGAAGCCTAATCCATAAACCACACGTCAGACCACAAGGGGATATTTACAATACTGTCCCTTCACCCATGAGCTACCCTCAACAAAAGATTTGTACAAGTTGGTAGATAAATATCATAGCACCTATCAATCCCCCTTAGGTGGGAAAATTCTGACATACATGCTCTCTATCTCGATTTCTAGAATTGAGTGGAACTGAGAATGAGTTGCCCATGATGGTAACCAGCTTGGTAATTTTAATGGGCAAATATGGGATTCATTACTACAATATATTGGTTTCCTATTGCTTCTGTAACAGATTACCATGAATGTAGTGGCTTGAAACAACACCAATATGTTATCTTACAGTTCTGGACATCTGAAGTCTGAAATGGATTTTGTGGAGTTAACCTCAAGGTGCCAGTGGGGCTACCTTCTCAATGTAGGCTCTAGGAGAAAATCCATTCCCTTGCTTTTTCTAGTTTCTAGAGACTGCCTGTATTCCTTGGCTCATGGCACTAACAATCACTCCAACCTCTTTTACTTTTTATGTCAGGTTTTATAAACGGAACTCAGCTTATTAAAAACAATTACATCATTATGAGGATCGGTATTTTTTTAACTTATTAGGTTTGTCTTCCAGTACTGCTTTTGGCTCTCATTTTATGGCTATTTGGCAAAAGACCCAGTTCTTCACTTTAAATAAAATCAGTGAGTTTATACTGCCCTTGTTTGAACCATACCTCTTTTGACAGATCATTTAAATAATGTATATACACTTGAGAAATTAAGGTAAATTTGTTCCACACTAGTGGCTTTGTTGGCATTATACATTAAATAACCCAGTGGCTGGGTGGAGAGTTATAAAATTGTCTGGAACCCTTTAAAGCAAAAGAAAAGTATGGCTTCTTAACATTTGTAGCCAAGATGAAATAGGACTTTTAAAATTCAGAAGTAATCCTCTAAATTTATGGATTCTACCTCTTATTTATCAAGTGGTAGGGACATGTAAAGATGCGTATACTTGCTATTCAGGTAACCTACATTTCTTTCTATAATTATAGTAAGGGTAAAATTTCTCTCTGAGGATGACAACTCAAAGTTGTTGGTGTGGCAGCATCACGATAGAGAGCACCAACTGTTCTGCTTTGGGTAAGATGAAGTTGAGTCTTTTGTAATCAGTTATTTTTTGGGAATAAATATGAAGATCTATATGCATTAGAAAACTTTGTATGACTTTCCATTTCCATTACTTTCCCACATTCTAAAGTTCACCTGTAAAGTTGGCAGTATGTGGAATTTTACTGCCATAACTCATAACCAATGGAAGAACAGACCTGGGCCTGAGTATGTCTGTCCATTTTGTACTATTACCATGAGCATTAGGTATGAGCATTGGAGATTGGGGAGCTCATGTATGGAGCAGAGGCTTAAAGTTGGAAGAAAAGTGATGAAACAGGAGGGAACAATTCACTCTAGGGGTATCACTTCTTGTGGTTGAGGAACCTGCTTGAGGCAATCATGGTGACTGGAAAGCACACTGGAGTGAGAATCGGGGCCTATCCTTTCAGAGAAAATCACTTTAATCCTCTGGTTCTTAGTCCCTTCATCCATAAATGATGAATTTGTACCATATAATTGGTCATTTTTCTCTCAGTTCTAAGAATGCATTTTCCCTTGTAAGGGCAAATACAAATAAAGAGGCATAATTCTTCCTGTTAAGAATACGGAAAAAGACCTTCCTTCCATTTTCTTAGAGCATTTACTTTAGAAAACTTCTAAGTTCTTTCCTAGGTTTTAGAAATGTATGAAAATCTTTTTAGAAGCTAAATAGGTCTCAGGCTAGCTCTAGGACTCAGAAGTGTCTTTCTCAGCGGCCTGGGAACCGGTTTTTTGAAATCATCAAGGCTGTTCACACCCCCATCTCCCCTACCTCCAAGTCTCTATGGGAGGATAGGAGCCTAACTTTTGTAGCCCCCTTGCTCCAAGTGAAAAACTACTTTTTGTCATAAAGATATGAAAATTTTTTTGTCTTTTTCCCCTTTGGTTGAAGCCAATTAACACAGACGGTCACCTCAATTACCAAGGGAATTTGGGATGAACTGTGTGAGAACTGGTGCTGTGAAATTCTTACTTGAGGACTAGTGTTGTATCTTGAACATACATGTAATGAGTAGTGTCTGTTTGGATCTATAAAAGGGTATGCAGGACTCTCGAGCAGAGCAAGGCTTTCTGTCTTTGCAATCTTTTAGTGAATTGCCTGTGCTGTGCATCACATTCAAATTTTGATGCTTATTCAATAACAAAACATCTTTTTCTTTTACCTTTGTGGAATTTTCAGGGTCATAAGATTTTGTTTTTAACTATATTTCCCCAACAACCTGGATATATACTCTAATCATTAAAAAAAATATGACCAAGTTACACTGCCTTTTGTAAAGAATTTTGAAAGTTGTCATGTAAAATATATAAAGAATCATATATTTAGACTTTCTTAAAATTCATTTTATTCAAGTATAGTTGATCTACAATGTTGTGTTAATTTCTGTTGTACAGCAAAGTGATTCAGTTATACATATATATACATTCATTTTCATATTCTTTTCCATTATGGTTTATCACAGGATATTGAATATAGTTCCCTGTGCCATACAGTAGGACCTTGTTGTTTATCCATTCTGTATATAATTGTTTGCATCTGCTAATCCTAAACTCCCAATCCATCCCTCCTCTACTGCCTCTCCCCTTTGGCAACCACAAGTCTGTTCTCTATGTCTGTGAGTCTGTTTCATAGATAAGTTCATTTTGTCTTATTTTAGATTCCACATATAAGTAATATCATATGGTATTTATCTTTCTCTGTCTGACGTACTTCCTTAGTATGGCAATCTCTAGGTCCAACCACGTTACTGCAATATCCTTTAAATATTGAACTCAGAACAAAGGAGTCAAAACTCACAACATTTACCAGAATCTTCGGTGTTGCCGTCTCGCTTCCCAGGAAAGGAGTCTAGGTCCTCAGTTCTGCTCTTGGTCCCACTCTTACATCCCAAAACTCATTTTACAAGGTAGAAACAATGCATGTAAATTGTTCTCTGAAAAGTGAATCATTGGTTTCTTAATCCTTTCTTCTTGTTCCATGTAATATAGACCCTCAGTTTGCAATGTCACATTTAGAGGGAGGAAGCATTTACAATGTTTTATATATTAATACTATGATTATTTTTAATTCATGATTGGCTTAAATTTTCATCATTTTGTATTATGTAACTGCCCTTCTCATACAGATTATGAGGGAAGCAAAGTTTAGAAGACAAGGGATAGTCTAAGACTAAGAGCAAGTTTTAAAATGAAGAACTCCTGAGTAACGCTTTTAGTCATGAAAACTCCATTTTGAAAATAACTCCATAGCATAAGAGGTAATTATGAATATGGAAGTCAAGTAATTATCTCAACTTGTCAAATGTAACAAATGTAGGAAAGGAGGCAATACCATTAAATTGTAAGTTTGTTGGGAGCACTTCATAATGAGGTATTATTTCTGAAACTCTTTGAAGTGATTTTAAATTTTTGATATTTTCCAGAAGCTGAGGGATATTGTCCAGGATAAATCATTTTTATAGTCATGTGTGAAATGATGATTTATTAATCATACCTGAAATAACATAACCCCCTCATAGTTTGGGTCACCTTAATGGATACCTTGGTTTCTGCTGAATAAATCTGTGAGAACCACAGATGCTACAGTTACTTTAGCTGTGTTTCTTCAGTTCAGTTTGCTTTTTACATCCACAAAATGCTTTCAGCTGGTAGCGGCAACCATACTCCCTCTATAATTAGAATGTTATTAGCCTTAAAAGGCAGATCTGGAGGGAGCTTGTTTTCTCCTGTAACTTCAGGCACACCGGCCCTGATAATTTCCTCTGAGCTTTTTCTCCAGAGACTTAGAATCTGTGTCTTTTTAAAGATTTAAATTAGTCACAGGGCACCAACAGCAGTTGCATTGCAAGATTTTTGCTTATTCTGTCTTTAACTAATTGCCCCATTTAAATGGCAGCCAACTTTAAAAAAAATATCAATAGTTGCTTTGCTCAGATGTTGGTTGCATTGTAAAAAATCCACTCTGTAGAACACTTTGCCATTTGACTAAGGATAATATTCTTTAACCACTTTTTTAAAAACTCTAATTGTACAGTCTGCCAAGTCCTGTGTTGCTTGGTCTCCAGCTAATATTATATTTAATCTTCTGTAATCAGTTTAATGTTGAAAGAAACAAAACAGCTGCCTTGAAGGATTTCTAAATGCCAAGCATGTATGTCTCACCGTCAATAACACATTATTTGCTTTGAATGGAAGTGAAATTCAAGACAACTGATGCCTCAGCTGCTGAGGAAGCAGAGGAAGCATCAGGTGATAGGAACTAGCTTGCTCAGTAAAATTGCTGCACGCTGAGGAGTCCAACCATCAGGAACTCACTGAAAATCCTGCTTCAGTGGACTGAACATTGCTGTTTAGTGACTCATTTCAGATGAAACAATTTCTGAAAGATGATGGCTTGTGGATTTTCACAAGCTCACATTTTCATTGTACTAGCTGTCTAATCCTATAAAGCTGATTGGTGTCTCAGAGGTAGTTTAAAAACATGTCTGCAAATTCTTTGACCTTCCTTCCAACAAGAGACACGAACAATGCCCCTTCCCCTTAAAACTGGGTGAACCCTTTTTGATAACTTCAGCAAACAGAATACAGTGGAAGTTATGCAGTGTGCCTTCCAAGAGCAGGTGAGATAAGGTCATGAAGGAAGAGTCTGCTGATCCCTCTTGGGACACTTGCTCTGGGATCCTTTGGCTACTACATGGGAAGTCCTGCTACCCTGAAGCTGCAAGGAGTGGTAAGACCATCCAGAGATAAGAGAGGTGCTAGAGAAGCCCCAGAAGGACAGTTGTTTCTTGGTATCCACGGATTGGTTCCAGCAGCCCCCGTGGGTACCAAAATCTATGGATATTTAAGTCCCTTACATGAAACGGTGGATATACAGGGCTCACTGTACTTACTGCCAGCTCTTTGATTTTCCCAGATCAGGTGCTGGAAATGAGTGGGAAAGTTTTCAGCATCTCCCCAACTCCAGCCACCTTTGGATGGCAATTGTATGAGCCATCCTGAGTGAGAAGTGCCTAGCTGAGCCCTGTCACCCACAGACTCAGGAACAAAACAAATGACTGTTACTGTTTTAAACCATTGAGAAGGAGTGCATTTTTATATAACAAGAGATACCTGGGAATGTTTCATTAGAGTACACTTTTCAGATTTATAGGCTAAAAATAGATAGTTGCCTAAACACATTTATTTGTCTTTCAGGGGTTCTGTCGTATTACATGAAAACATTTCCTCACATGATTTCTCTGACTCTATTTATTTTATATAGCTCCAGATATTATGTTAAGTCCAAACTGAATCATAAATTCAACATAAGTTATGATATAAAAGATTCTTAAACTGATAAGTATAAAACAGATAAAATGCATTTTGGCAGGTGTTTTGCTGATCTTTTTCTCCCATGCTGAATGTGAGATATGCTAAAACTTCCCTCTTTTCCTTAGAAAACATGGATTTTTATGAATTTTAATAGTTTTTTTTAATGTAGCTAATATTCTCCATGATGTTAGAAGAATAGGGACTTGTTCACGCTTAGACTTATTCTTTCCACAGATTAGATGTATTATATTAATCTCTTAAAGTTCCTAAGATTTGAAAGATACTTTATAAACATTAGGGGATAAGAGGGCTCTGAAATATTTGTTTTTATAAAAAATTATTTAAGAAAGGAAATCACGTAAGACCATTACAGCAATTTTGATAAATCATTGTAAACATTATCACCTTAACACACCCACTTTCATTTTTGTAGACTATCTTCTAATATGCACACGTGTGAATTTTTTTTTTTTTTTTTTTTTTTTTTGTGGTACGCTGGCCTCTCACTGTTGTGGCCTCTCCGGTTGCAGAGCACAGGCTCCAGACGTGTAGGCTCAGCAGCCATGGCTCACCGGCCCAGCCGCTTGGTGGCATGTGGGATCTTCCCAGACTGGGGCACGAACCCGTGTCCCCTTCATTGGCAGGCGGACTCTCCACCACTGCGCCACCAGGGAAGCCCACGTGTGAATTTTTAATTTAAGTATTACTCTACAATTTATATTTTAGAAAATAGAAATATACATTACCAAATATAATTATGTATTTTTTCAACTTGGACTACTATTCAAAGTAACATCCTAAGAAAGACTAAGTAGGAGGTCTCCTCGCTTCCCAGAGTGAAGTAAACACATGACCTTCATAGAGCAGGAGTTTAAGTCCTTGGAATCTGTATTTGTAGTCTTTTTCCTAAATCCATGTGTGTCTTCCCCCATTTCTTTCTTTAGAAAAATTTTAGCTCATACATCTCAATGAGGTTAAAAATACCAATTGATGATAATTAATAATCACCAAATGCCAGGCACTGTGATAGAACCCCCTACTAACCACAGGCATCAGCCTTAAAACTATCTTTGGAGGGAAACACTTTTTCTTATACTATTTCTACATATCAGGCAACCAAAACTCAGAGTTTCAGTGATTTATTTGAGGTTTCTCTACTGTTAAGTTATAGAGTGGCTACTTGATACAACCTCTGACATCAGAACGCAGATTATTAACTCTTAGTTTACTATACTTCACAAAATATAAGCAGACTTTATAGAATTAAGTTAGAATGAATAAATGGATATTTTAAGAAGGTATGTATTTTTAATGAGTACCTCTTAAAAATAATTATCTAACATTGCCTATGTTGATCTTATTAACATGATCGAATTATATTAGATCGGAAAATCTGTTGACTCATTATCTAAATGTCAATAGATTAAAACCCAAGGTTTAGCAATGTTGTAATATGGACATTTCTGTTCAAAGGAATTCTAGTATAATTAAAGGATCTTTCTTATGAAAACATAAAAATTTGTAGACAAATCATGAAGGAGAGGTATTGAATTAAAATTGGAGAATATTCTAATCATTGTTCCTCTTAGAAGACATGATAGACATTTGATACATCACATAAAGTAAATGGAAAATATTTCCTATATGTTGGTATTTGGGGAAAATTTGTATTTTTCATGTTTCTTTTATATAAAATAAAATGCCATTAACTACAAAGCAGTAAGAAAAAGATGCAACTTACTATAATCTTTGGGGTAAGTCCCACTCCATTTCCTCACTTTCCTAATTGAGAATATGTGATTAATCTATTATAAGAACACACTGAATTAAAAACATCTCATGGTCTGTTTCATTCTGCTGTAAGACTCTGGCATGTTAGGAAGCTATAAGTGTGATCAGTTTCCTTATTAATAACTCTGTGCTCTTTATCCTTTCACCTGTCTAGATAGGACATAAAGATGGTTAAAGATTGTTTACTTCCAACAAGTTAATTGTAAACTCAAACTATGTTGCTTTCTCTGCCAAGATGATAAATACTGATTAGTTCATGAATGATTAAGGAAGGCCCAGTGATATTTTGAAAGAAGATAGAACAGCAAAAATCTATGTTTCTTTTCACTTATTCACAGCAACATAAAGCATGAATTTGAAAAAAAAAATCAGACCTTGAACTTGAGAACCTGGTAGGTGGTAAAAAGGAAATACATAATTGACCTTATACAGAAACAGTTTTTCCTTAAAAGTATTTTAAATTCATTCCAGGATTTTTTTCATTTTGATTCATTTATAGTGTTTTTGTGAGGGTTGATCATACTGGATAATGCCCTCGATGGTTTTAAAATTCCTTATATATAAACATTGACCACTGTGACCCTTAATATCAACTTAATTGGCAAGAACCACTGAAAGATGGCATTAGTGCTGCTTTACCACACTATATTAAATACGGTGTGCTCTTCTCCAAAATATGTTTAAATGATCCCTTTTTATCCATTGCAGACTGTAAATGTGTTATTGATAACAGTCTATTAATTTCAAAGCCACTGAAGTCAACAAGAGCTATAGAACTGCTTTAGGGGTGACAGCCCAGGTGGCTGGAATAAGCAATCTGAATATCGAGGGCACTAAGTAGATTGGTTTCCTATTACAGCAATAGGCAGTATTCATCTCCCGGGTTTTCCTTTGGGAACAATAACTTGACACATGACTCCACAACATCAAGTGTACCTTCTCCAGATAAGTTTCTGATGGGTAAGAGGAATTCCTACTCTTGTTTAGATTTCAGGCCTTCTGATAAAGATATTTTTTATTTGTAGATTGGGTGTTGCCCAATTTCTGTAAACAGGAGCAAAACATACACAGTGGATAAAATAGATATGCAAAAGTACTGAATTGTGACAGGGCAGAAAGTCTCTAGAAGGAAATAGAAAAATAGAAGGATGATTTAACTCCAGACTAGAGGAAGCAGGAGTATGTGCAACAAGGTAATGGAGAGAGAAAGAAATTTTTAAAAGGTGAATTAAATCAGAAAAAATTTGCGTCTATCAGATTCACGTCATCTGGCCATTGGGTCAAAGTAAATGAGAATAGTGACTTTGCCATATCTAAGAACTGTCAAGTGAGCATTTCCAGTATCAGTCTGAGAACTCTACCCGTATCAACAGAGGACAAGGGGCTTAGGGAAAATTCTTAGTTAAAAATTCTTAGTTAAAAGTCTAACAACTGCTAAACTCTGAGACAGAGGAGACCCTCACTTTGCAATACTGCTGTCTGTACTGTGCCAACCTCTGTGCAATCTGCATTCACTGATTTTCTACACTTTTGACAGAAAAAGACATTATCTAGTTTGAATAGTTGACAGAATGAATAATGTACTAAAATTGAGATGCTAAAGGAGTATGTTTGTATGAATTACCTGAGGAGCTTGATAATATTTCAGATTTCCAGGCTTTACCCCCAGAGACTCTGATCAGTGGGTCTGGAGGGGTGTATTGGGTACTCTTAGGAACCAGTTCACTTATCCTCTTAATTCCACATGAAGAACTGCAAAGGGTCTGGTATCTTACCTTACTTGCAAGCTGACAAACCCACCTGCCACAGTTTCATGGATATTGGCATAAGGAACAAGATTCCTGGGTCAGAGACTAAGAACTTTGTTATTCTAAGCACAGAAAGCAGTGTAATCATCAGCATATCTTCAGCAGTTCCCTTTGTCCCCAATTCCCACAGCCTGATGCATTTGGGCTCAGATATTCATCTGCACATGCACTGGGCTGTGTTATGGGAGAGGGGTGATAAGTTCAGGATATCTTTATCTTGTCAAAACTGGAGATCTTTGGGCTTCCCTGGTGGCGCAGTGGTTGACAGTCTGCCTGCCGATGCAGGGGACACGGGTTCATGCCCCGGTCGGGGAAGATCCCACGTGCCGCGGAGCGGCTGGGCCCATGAGCCATGGCCGCTGAGCCTGCGCGTCCGGAGCCTGTGCTCCGCAACGGGAGAGGCCACAAAAATGAGAGGCCTGCGTACCACGAAAAAAACCCAAAAAACAAAAAACTGGAGATCTTTATCAAAACCAAACTCTGGGAAGTTTCTATCTAAAGAGTCCTCTGACTCCAAGTCACTTATTTTTGACCAGAATCTCTTGAAAGCATGAAAACTGATACATACATTCATTTTAAATTAGAAGTAAGTAAGCATGATTTTGAGTACCATCCCCTAGGCCTCGTGCTTTTTGCCATCAAGGCAAACCTAAGTACATATCTTTAACTCATAGTTGTGGTTATTTTTGTAACTGTCTATCACAAAAGTATCCTCTTACTCCTGTTTTTGATTTTCTTTGCTCATGTGATATCTTTTTTCATCATGACCACTCTATCCAGCAGTGGAAACAAAAACAAGAAAAAGTGCATGACTAGAGATTGTATTTTTATTCATTTACAAACTACATGAGAAACCTCATTTCTGCTTTTGTCACATTTCATTTTTGACCAGAGAATTCCACCAAGCTAGAATTGGCTCTGGTTCACATGGCCATTTCTTTAAAAACACAAAGACAATATCTAGCAGTACAGGCTTGCTACTATTAATGATACTCTAGATTTTATTTTTCTTATCCATATTTCTGTTCTTATAGCTTTTCTACCTAAAATTCCGTAAATAATTACATCCACATATTCTCCGGTACACTTCACCAATGCCACGCTCTCCATAAAAATCTTCCATTTTTCAAGATAAATTATTTCACCTTATACCCCTCTCCTGAGGCCTTGGTTTACCTTTCTATGTCACTTAGCACATCTACTTTGGGTAACCGAACATATGCCTGTCCTTTCTCTGCAACAGCTAGAGCTTCACGTCATAGATCAGGTATTATTCGTGGCATGTTCTTCCTAACGCCAAGCATGGTTTACTTCCTTGTGTCATCTAGTCTTTGAAAATCACCTAAATAGCCAACCCGGCATCCTGGCACTCTCCATTCAGTTACCAAAATTATTGTGAGATAATCTCTCACTACCTGTCTATATATTATCTCTATTTTCTGACACACCTAACTCCAGTGACAGAGGCTCTCTATTTACTCTCAAACAAAACAACAGAAAAAAAAAAAAAAACACCTCATAACTTTCAAAACCATCTACCTAACATGACACACATCCCTATATGCAATTAATGCGTTTATTGTAAATTACTTGTATCAATCCACTAAACAATTCTTAAAATGACTTCTACTTATAGAATCACTGATTCCAAAAATTATCTGTTGTATTCTTCTGACTTTAGTTAGGGAATATGTCATTAACAGCCCTTTATGAACAGTGAAGAATCAAATACCTAATGATTAAAAATTAACAGAATTAGGTGGGGAGGTAACTAGTACCTGAATTGGTTAACTTTGGGGGCAGTGCATAATGTTATTTATATTTCAAGATAAAAAATTGTATTAATTACAAATCATTCTCCACTTCGTATCTTTTTTTTTTTTTTTTTTTTTTTTTTTTGCCGTGCATGGGACTCTCACTGTTGTGGCCTCTCCCGTTGCGGAGCACGGACTCCGGACGCGCAGGCTCAGCGGCCGTGGCTCACGGGCCTAGCCGCTCCGTGGCATGTGGGATCTTCCCCGGCCGGGGCACGAACCCGTGTCCCCTGCATCGGTAGGCGGACTCTCAACCACTGCGCCACCAGGGAAGCCCTCCACTTGGTATCTTTTTATTGGTTCAGACTTTTTATTCTCTACAGTATTCAAGTTAGTGTTGACCATATATTTGTTTATTTTGTTAAGGAAAATATGTTCATGCTACACAAGTCATTTCTGGCACACTATTTTCTTCAGTAGTTTTTTGGTTTTTTTTTAAGAGCTAGTTTCATTAGATTCCTTGAAAAATGAACTGTGGACCGTCAGAAAAGTTATTTATCTGCATGGAGTTCCCAGTAATAATTCCCACATTAGAGGAACATAAATCAAATTTAACATCAGCTTAATTTTCTTGCATTTGACTTGTCTAGTAAATATTTTTCCATGTTCTCCTCAAAGCTTCTCCACAGTAAATCTACACCAAAAATGCTTTGTATGTTTTTTTTATATTTTTGTACTTTTATGTATTTTATATTCTTTTTTTTCTTTTTTGTATTCTTACAGTGACAAGAAAATTCTAGATCAAAATAATTTATATTTTTGGAAGAAAGACAATCATCTCCTTGGAAGTAAGGGGCTCCAAATTTAGTCTTATTTTCAATTCTATGTGTATAAACAAAATCAAATATTTTCACAGCTCATGAAGATCTGGGGAAAGTTTTATTTTGAGGGATTAAAATTTAAGTCTAAACATTTTATCAAGGAGACTAGGTCTTCAATTTTAAAAGTAGTGGTGCAAAAACAAATACAAAGCAAAAATGAAAGATCATAATTATTTTCAAACTCTTTTTTAAGGAAGGAGTTCTGCCTGACATGGTAAGTGGACTTTTAGGTGACAGGGAAATTGGCAAATATTGTTATCTGGTAAAAATTAGAATTCTAGCATGTAGATGGTTACCGATACTGACAAATATTGATTTGAAATATACAGACAAGGATAAAATTAGACCGCAGACCGCAACTATGTCTTGAAGCAAACAGAAATAGTGTAGCTGATCCTTGTAGCAGGAATTTTGTCCTAAAAATCCATGTCTCTAGAGCTTATTAATTATCAGGTAACTACAGAGAACAAACTCAAATATAATTCAAAGGGTGGTATACTGCAATCTGTATATTTTCCAAAGACAGGCATCAAAACATTTATGAAAATGATTTTCAGTTACCAATGTATTTTTGAATTAGTATCTTGAATTAGTATGCCTACTTTCCTATATGTGACTGAAAATTTTTTCTCTAGAATAACACAGTGTGCAGCAAATAATATCAATTTAAATAAATATTGAGAATTCAGTCTCTGTGTTCATGGAGAGAATCAGTACAGTATGGAAGCTCAAAGATGATGATTGATGACAAATTCAGACATTTTGCTATAACATGATTCTGCGTTAAATGCCTATAGGCAGTGGTTTGGACAATAAAGAGAAATAATTGTTAATTTGAAAACATTTTACACTAGGTCATTAATAATGATGAGTTCAATGTCATTTTTAAAGATATCTTATTTTTGAAATCATGGTAAATGCAATCAGCGTATGTTTTCAAACATAATCTCTTCCTCTTCCTATCTCTTTCTGTTGTAGATTTCGTTATATCCACCTACAAAAAAGGTTCAGGCAATATTGAAATCTATGCCTTTTAGTACAACTTCTATTTGCCTCATTGACCTTCCATGTATTGCATATCTAATCTCGCTTAAAAGCATTCTAACACTTTCTTGCTTATATAACTATAGCCTTTCCCCTCTCTCATTATTTTTCATTGCTATTTAATTTTACTGCTGTATTATTTTGATGCTCCTCTGAAATGAAATTTAGAATGAAAAACTTCTGAGAATCTCAGTACTGTGATAACTAAGCAGATACTCTCTGTCACATGTATGACTGTTTTGGTATTTATGCGTAATGTAGGTGATGAAAAGCTGTTAGTAAATTTTATGCTCATTTTCCCATAACATAGTGTTGATTTCTAATCACTTTTTGTAGCTTCTCTTCATTTTTCATCCAATACCGTTGAAAAATATAAACTCTGTCATATAAGAAAATAAGGCATAGTTTCCTAACACTGGACATGGTGCATATTTTTCAGAGGGAAAGCTTTAACTCAGCTGATATTTTACAGTATGTATCATCTGAATTGTAAACATCTCTCACATAAATATATAACTGCCTAATAAGGTGAGACAGCTTCCATTGGTGCATCCAGGGAAACTCTTCCTCCTTCTTCCCTACCAAGGTCATCAAGATGGTCCCTTTGAAACAACTGCTGACACTAGAGATGACTCTTCCTGCCTTCAGCTTTTTGTTCTTCTTTCTCTTTTTCTGATCTGGCAATCGCTGCTGCTGCTTGCTGAAGCAATTCGGTCTGCCTCTCCCTATGTCTCCACCTCCTCCTTCCAGGCTTTGATTACTACACAGTTAAAACATGGGATGTGCCCCGGTCCGGGAGGATCCCACATGCCGCGGAGCGGCTGGGCCCGTGAGCCATGGCCGCTGAGCCTGCGCGTCCAGAGCCTGTGCTCCACAACGGGAAAGGCCACAACAGTGAGAGGCCTGCGTACCGCAAAAAAAAAAAAACCCATGGGATGATGGTGATATTGCTGGAAAAAGACTTGAAGTTGCTACTATGTCTCTCTAGAATATCAAATTTTAATTATGTTCTTCATATACAAGTAGGTGTCATTTACAAGTGTCACAAAACTTTACTAATAATAAATAGCAAAGATACTTTTTTTCCCAAACATTACATATCTGAGAGACTCAAGGTCATCCCTAATTCAGTACCTCCCTCACTTGTTTTCCAATATGCTCTTTGAGTAGATGGAAGTAGTTTGTGTGCTATGAACAGAGAGTAAGTCTGAGGTACTCTAAACTTTGTGTAGTGAACATGAATATTTCTGATGGTAAGAAATTCTTTCTTTTGGAGAACAACTACTGCCCTCCCACACCTATTCCATGATAACTTTAGACCATGTGGTTTTGTTAGAGCAGCTTCCATATCCCTATCTTTAACATAAGCCACTCCTGGTCCTGTGAGCCCATGTAAGCTCATGGCACATGATCCAAGCCTAATTACCAGGATTTCCCACTCTGCCACAGTGATAATTTCAGGGATAGGTGGGGAAACTTATGTGAACTTGTCAGAGTCCTCCCCAGGACTCTGACAGAGCTATAAAGATTGTTTAAAGTAGGCCAGTCTGAAAATGTGACTTGCAGAGAAGGTGAAGCCAACAACTGGGAGGAGAGAGTGGGTGACCCTGGTCCCAGGTACTTTGAGTGCATCTCTTCCTTCTGTTCTTCTAGCCTGAGCGTGGTGGTCGAGGCTCACTGCAGTAGCTATTCAGTCCCTTTCTTCCCTGAAACCAGTTTGATTTCTCAGGCTCTTCCATCACCTGAGTAATACCTAGTCTTTTTGTTTTAAATACTAAAAAGTTTTTCTTTTCTTATTTTCTTGTTTGGACACTAACAGATACACTTTTTGGAAACTATATCTTTTTCTCTAAATAAAGCTTACAAAGAAGTCTAAAAGACAGAACAAATGTAGAGGCATTAATAGAGCTGTTTCAGTGACATAATTTTAATAAAACTGATTTGATTTCTTTCTAGTTCTCTGCCTTTCCAAATCCCTAGAGCACTACTTAATACAACTAAAAATACACTGCTGTATTCTTTTCAGTTGAGAATATCTAGATACATTATTAATATATAGATGTCCTGTTTGAGTCGTATGTGTTCTTTGTGTGTTTTGGATGTTAACCCATTACTGGATATATCATTTGTGATTAAAAAATGGGCATAGGAGAGGAATAGACATTTTTCCAAAGAAAACATACACGTGGCCCACTGACACAGGAAAAGACTCTCAACATCACTAATCATCAGGAAAATACAAATCAAAACCGTGAGATATCACCTCACGCCTGTTAGAATGGTTATTATCAAAAAGGTGGGATCAGCCGTAAGAAAAAAAAAATGAAATTGAGTTATTTGTAGTGAGGTGGATGGACCTAGAGTCTGTCATACAGTGTGAAGTAAGTCAGAAAGAGAAAAACAAATACTATATGCTAACACATATATATGGAATCTAAAAAAAAAAAAAAATAAAGGTTCTGAAGAACCTAGGGGCAGGACAGGAATAAAGACGCAGACGTAGAGAATGGACTTGAGGACACGGGGAGGGGGAAGGGTAATCTGGGACGAAGTGAGAGAGTGTCATTGACATATATACACTACCAAATGTAAAATAGATAGCTAGTGGGAAGCAGCCGCATAGCACAGGGAGATCAGCTCGGTGCTTTGTGACCACCTAGAGGGGTGGGATAGGGAGAGTGGGAGGGAGACGTAAGAGGGAGGAGATATGGGAATATATGTATATGTACAGCTGTTTCACTTTGAAATAAAGCAGAAACTAACACACCATTGTAAAGCAATTATACTCCAATAAAGATGTTAATAAAATAAGATCCTGTAAAAAAAGTCAAAAAATAACAAATTTTGACAAGAATGTGAAGAAAACGGAACCCTCCTGCACTATTGGTGGGAATGCAAGATGATGCAGCCACTATAGAAAACAGTATGGAGATGCCTCAAATTAAGAATAGAACTACCATATGATCCAGCTATCGCAGTTCTGGATATTTATCCAAAGAAAACAAAAACTCTAATTCAAAAAGACACATGCACCCTTATGTTCATCATGGTATTATTTACAATAGCCAAGATATGCAAACAACCTACATGCCCACCAAGGGATGGTTGGATGAAGATGTGAAGTGTATATACAATGGAATACTATTCAGCCATAAAAATGAAATCTTGCCATTTGCAACAACATGGATGTAACCTGGGGGTAACGTGCTAAGTGAAATAAGACAGAGAAAGAGAAATACCATACGATTTCTCTCATATGTGGAATATAAAGACAACAACAACAACAAACCAAACAGAAACAAACATGTAGATATAGAGAACAGAATAGTGGTTACCAGAGGGGAAGGGCTGTGGCAGGAGAGGGTGAAAGGGGTGTGGTGACAAATGGAAACTAAACTTTTGGTGATGAGCATGCTCTAGGGTACACAGAAGTAGAAATATAATGTTATACACATGAAGTTTGTCATAATCCAATGTTACCTCAATAAAAAATAAATCTAAAATAAAGTTAAAAATTTTTAAGTAAAAAATATACATGTAGATGTCTTATAACAAAAATAGAAAAACCTTAGAAATATTCTGGATATACTTCATCATATAGAGGATGAGGAAGTCCCTATTTCATTGTGATAAACATCTTTGAATACACTTCTCTCATACCTACTAATCGCTCTAGAAGTTTAGTCCAGCCTTAAATTTATAATTTGATTACACATCTTTTCCTAATACTGTCCTTTACTGGAGACTTTACCTTTTCTGTGTCTTTCCAACATTTAAGAATTTTCAATTCTGAGACCTATTTATGGACAATTCTACCACTCACCTTCCAAAACCCATTCCTATTTTACTGCCACTGTATACCTCGCTCTCTGTCTTTCTCTCTCTTTCATCTCACACACAAACATGCAGACATATTTCAGCATTGCATGTGAATAAACTGTAAAACTTTTAGATGATTCAGTTTTGTCCTTGTTCTGAACTCTTAGCAACTAATTCTGACCATAATGGAACCTGACCTATAAGGATCAAATCCACATCTCTATCCTCTGTACCAAGTTGTAAATGTGGTATTTTAAAGAAGGCTTATATCAGAGGAAGTACATTATAGGATGGAAAGATTGAATCAGATAATATATGTAAGGACAATATTAAGTAGGAAATGCTGAAACAATTACACAGGATTAAGAGATTGCTCCAAGCAACAATTTGCAATATCAAACATCCTTTCTAGTCTAGACCTGCCAGGGGCAGCCCACATCCCTCCACAGTAAATTATCTTCCTTGAGGAGACACAGTAATTCACTCAACAATTATTTATTTAACAGCTGTTCTTTACCCGGTCAATGGATCAAGAACTTGGGAGCACGCGGATGGCAGGTAGGGAACCTATCTTCAAGTACCTTATGTTTTCACATAAAGACAGGAATATAAATGATGACAATGTGAAGTAATATTGCTACAGTGAAAGACTGGATAAGGTACTGAGGAAGTGAAGACAATTTGGATGTAAGATTGCATGAGGAGGCTGTGCAGAGTAGCATTCAAGTTCAGATTCTCAAGTAACTCTGTGTGACTGATGCAAAGAGGGAAGAGTGTGGCTGGAACTGAGGCCCTGACATGGGCATCCAGCCAGTTTCCCAAAGATACATTAATTATTTTTATTAAAAAAGTGGTAGGCACATTGAATTAATCAATACACAGTACATGGTTTATATAAATGGACAGAGATGGTGTGTTCTAGTGTAGTGACAGAGGCCCTGGGAACAGACAGAGTCAGGGTCTTTATAAACCTTCATTTTGAATATACTTACAGTTCTCATTGATATTGCAAGGTACATCAGGGACAATGTGTGTTAAGCACTTAGCAAAGTATTTGTCACATTAGAGGCACCAGAGAAGTGGAGGTTATTTGCAATAGCCTGAGTATTAATGAAAGCAGTGGTGGCTGTGTTGGCAGAGTGATAATAGATGGTCTCTTGGAATTACTTTATTAGCCAAACCATGTCATCATTCTATGCCTGCCTGATACTAGAAGGAAAACTAAACTTAGGAAGTTCAAAATATATTTTTTCTGGTGCCTGGAAAATTAAAGAATGATAATAAATATTTCCCTGTAGTAGAAAATGAGTGTAATTTTTAAAAGACATGCAAAAGTCCTAGTTCTCTTTACTTTCTACATCTGGGACTTAATTTTAAAGTCCATCATAACCTATTGGTGTGGCAGGGTCAAGTTTGCCCATCTACACCCATCCCTAGCCATATCTAGACTGTGAGTGTCTTCTACTGATTAAGATAAATGTAAATAATGCCCTTTACTTAAGCTGTCCAGACCTATTTTTTTCAAACAAGGACACAGAGACTGAGATAGCTGGGCCTTCAGTTCTGGCTTTAGTGAAATGCGGCTACTCTTGAGGCTAAGGAATGGCTCTAACTAAAAGTTTAGGCACTGACTCTTAGAGGAAGAAGCAGTTTTTTTCAGGAATCAAAAGTCTCCTCGATAATTCTTGGAGCAAAATAACAGAACTGCAAACACAGCTCTGCTGTAGGTCTGATGTAGCAAGGGACCAATTCTTCTCTGGTCCTTGGTGAAATATGCATTTATTAGCAAACAGGAACTCTTGAGAAACATCTATTTTATCCATTTACACAAATTTACAGTTGGGCCTACCCTAGGGTTGTCCTTATATGAAGAGCCAGTAGAAGTGGCTAAAAATTGTAGACAGTACCCCTCATCCTGACTCTTTAATAGTAAAATATTATCTGCAAGTTTTATCAGTAATTAATCAGGAATATTTTAATTGCAATTCATTGTATGTACCTTAATTTTACTTCAAAGTACCTTATTTAAAGGGACTTATGTCAATTTTATGAACTGTATTACTTCTTTCCATAGGGGATTTTTGAACTATGTATCTTGAGATATTTTATATTGGTGTATAAATGATCAGTAAAACAAACTGATCTTAATCATATTCTTTGTATTTTAAAAAGTTTCTATTATTGAATCCAACCTTAAATTTGAATATTTAGACAAGAGAGTATTTAATGATATGGGGAAATGTGCATAATCATTTTGCTCAAAATACACTGTTAAATCTTTTTTAAAAGGCTGAAAGTAGATTCCAAAATGTAAGTCAACTTTTATTGTATTTTTTTAAAATTAAATTTAGTCTAAAATAAGTATAGCAAATGTATGTATTTAAGGAAAAATGATAAATCTATTATGTACCAATTTTCTTAGGTTTAATTATACAAGTTTAGATACAAACATTCTCTCTCTCTCTCTCTCTCTGGTTTTTGTGTGTGAAGATTATTTCTTCTGTAAACATGAGAGACATTAGGGCAATGGCAATGTTTACTTATTGGTCCAAATTGCTTTGTGGTAGTAAGGCAGCCAGGCAATGAACAAGAAATTCATCTGAAAGGAATATTTTCATTCATTGATTCTCTTTTCTGGATTTCAGATAATTGCCCCATAACTTCCAACATTAAACAGTAACAATAATATCAATATATAGTGACTTAAAGCTTTTATCACATGATGAATTCCATTTCTGACTACTGCTTGGAATAATTCTACAGTTTAGATCTCCAAAGACATTTTCATGGGAAATTACCTGTTTTGCTGATTACCGAACACACTTTTCATGGTATCTTTCACTAGTTTGAGGAAACAGTAGTGGTGGGGAAGGGACAGATGTTGGAGTATATTTTATCATCAGTAACTTTAGAGAAATCATGCAAATACAATGAGGAGAAACAGTAGAAAAATGTCTTAGAAACATCTAAAAAGTGATCGCTTTGATTATATTTCTAGGCTTAACATGTTAAAAATGGGACTTTAAATATAGAAATCAGGAAGAATTAGTGAAAAGATGTTATCCATCATAATGAAATTGCAGGATACTGGAAATAGTGCAATAGAGTTTGATAGAAAGTAGTGATAAGTGTCATGGAACTGTGTCACTGAAGGGGTTGTGGAGCAAACATTTTAGAGAAATTTAGAGTTCTGTGACTAAATTCTTCACTAAATTGCAAACAAAATTGTCTTGGCTAAATGAACTATAGTGTGCATTTACAACAAACTTGTATGTAGCCATTAGACAAGATAGTATTTAAGGATATGGGGAAATGTCCATAAACATTTTGTGTAAAATACATTGTTAAATTTTAAAAAGTTGAAAATAGTGTCTAAAATGTAAGTTCTTTTTACAATGCAGATGCATTCATAAGGAAAAGTCTATAGAAATAATTCAGAATATTAGCATTTATTAACAGGATGTCTTACTGATTGGTAGAATAATAGATTATTATATTTTTACTTCTGTATGTTTTCTAAGTTGTCTGCAGTAAATACATATTGCTTTGGAAATAAATCAGTGTTTTAAATGTTTGTATTTAAAATAGTCCTCTCACATTTTAAACACATGCATGTAACTGGAACATGACATTCTTTCCCTATGCATCCTAACACAATGCTTACCGCTTACCATATAAGAGGATTCCTTAATATTTGTTGGAAAAAATGGAAATATATTTGGAAAAGGAACTGCTATTTTTTCTGAAAAGGAATACGTACTTGCAGAATGTGAAACACAATTACCAGCCTAATGGTTCCTGGAATGCTCTCTTACTTGGGCGTATACACAATGGCTTTATTTTTGATTAACTGGAGATATTGAATTTGAATCCTGACCTTAGTGAGGTTAATTTTCAAAATTATCAATGTCATTGGGTATGTTCTGCTACTTACTGTTTCTTGATTTCCGGGTTTCAGTTCATTATCTTCATCTCCAAGTTAGACAAGGATCCCATAAAAGAGTTTAACTTAGAATTCCAACCTAGTATAATACAAACATAGAAGAGATTTCCATGATGATGGAATTGATTATTTTGTGTAGTTTGGCAATGAAATCTGTTGGTTAACAGATTCCCATTTTATATGCATTCCTGTATTGCCAATTACATACTCTTCTGATTTTTCAGTTTCTACTTTATTATGCATCTTTGATATCCCCTTCAGGGCCTCCTCACTTTCTTCTACTTTTCAAAGTTGTGTTATTTTTACATACAATCTCTTTTACTGTGATTCTTCCTTTTGTGTCAGTATTTTCAGCCTTTCTCAGCCGTTGGTTCAGCAAACGTGATCAATCTCAGTGGCCCATTCTCCTTGTTCTGGGGCATTCTTTCTCTTGTCTTTAAGCTCTCTTTTCTATGGTGTTTTGGTGCTGTCACTACTTAACTGAAAGTAAGAGTTTAATTCACTAAACACCAGCTGGCATGACTGTATATGATTGTAGAGATAAAATATGTCTCTAGCTCCTTTCTTCATTCTTTCCTTCTCTTTTTCAGACCACAAATACTAAATTGCAGTTGTTAGAGGCCCAAACTCTGAAGCCAAACTGCCTGTGTTTAAATCCAAACTCTGCCTCTAGTTAACTGTGTGAACTTGGACAAATTCCTTAACTTCTCTGAGTCTCAATTTCCTCATATGTAAAATGAGAAAGATTCCAGTAGTCATGGTAGGCAAAATAATGGCCCTCTGGAGAAACCCATGTCCACAAGTATGCTACATTACATAGCAAATGGGATTTGGAAGATATAATTGAGAATCTTGAGATGGAGAAGGATCCTTAAAAGTGAAACAGGCAAAGAGTCAGAATAGGAGATGTGATGAGAGCAGAGGGCCAGCGTTATTCAGCAGATGATAAAGACAGGACTGGCCACTGATGGCTTTGAAGATGGAGGAATTGAGGTATAAACCAAAAATGTGGGTGTCTTCTAGAAGCTGGGAAAGACAAGATAACAGATACTCCTCTCAAGCCTCTGGGAGGAATACCTTGATTTAGCCCAGTGAGACCAGCCCATTTTAAGAATTATAAAATAATTTATGTTCTTTTAAGCTACCATGTTATGATGATTTGTTATAGCAGCAAAAGGATATAATAGGGCTTCTAGGAGAATTTTGTAATATTTGTAAAGCAATTAGGACACTCTTATAATAATCACTGTATATACTTTTGAAAAATATGTAAATATGTACCTAAGGAAAGAAGTATTGAATGCCTTCTAGAAACACTTAGCATGCAGTTAGATAGAAAACATATGTAAAGAATTGTCCCTATTCTTCAGATGTAATATACCTTAAAGGAGACTACTTAAACACATACTTTAAAGATACTTATATTAGAGCTGCTGACGGCTTTGACCGGGTAATAATGAAGCAACAGGGCTATGAAATAAGTGCTCTGTTGCTCTGTGTAGTTGCTTTAATGATGTACTCTAGTACTCAGACATAATGCTGTGAACATAATGCTCTCCTCTGAATGTCTAAATTCTGAGAAAAAAAAAAGCCTTCTCTAAAACTGCTTTCAGTTCAGATGACAGAACTTCAGTTCAGAAACACCCAATTTATTGACAGTCTCAGGGGAAAAAAACCCCAAACGTATTAGCATACACAGGGGTGCTTGAAGAGCAGAAGGCCTTGACTTGTGCAAGAGAAGCAGAAACTGCACTTTCGAAACTGAGATAAACACCGATCCTCTCAGAAGATTCTGCATTGGGAACCCGATGCAGCTGGCCCACTTAGGACTGACTTTTCTGATGTTTTTCTTCAGTGAAGAGGTTGCAGCTGTCACTATAATGGCAGCAGCTGGCGTCCACGCTGGCACTCGGAGAGCAGTGCTCTGAGACTCCCTGTCTGCTACTTGGGCTGATTCAGTACTTTGGTGACTCCAATTACTAGACCTTTGCAGCATCAAACCACATGCCTGACTCTTGGGAGAGGAGCTGTTCTCTTCCCTGACCTACTTGAATGACAGTCCAGAAACATAGTCATGAAATATGTCTCATGCTAAGAGAGAGATTAAAAGTATTTCCACCCCTCCCCTATGGAATAGGACAAATTTAAATGCTGGAGGTGGGGCTGCATTCTCTTTTGAAAGATGATCAAGGGGATTATCCCTATTTTATCAGTAGAATGCATGGTCTTTTCCAGGCCATCAATAATTTGGGGTAACTGGAAAACCTGTGGACGGTCATCATATGTTTTGTAGAAACATCTCTCTATATACTATTAGTACAGTTTGATTTTCAGATAATAAAAGAGAAACATCTGCAGTTCTCCAGTATTGAAACTAAAGAAAACTAAAAAAAACCTTCTATTTTAAAGAAAACCTTTGTGTATCACTAACTTAGGTCCTTAATGTATACTGAGCACTGTGTTCTACATGCAGTCCTTTAAACCTCATAATTCTGTGATATATATGGTGATTCAATCACGTACTTCATAGATGAAAACAAGATATACAAGATAAGTAGTTCAGTATACAGAGTCCAGATTTGTCTGACTCCAAATCCTGTGCTTGTAGCAACTCAACACTTCTGCCTTCGACAGCATTTTCTGGGGACTGTATGATGACCCACAAAATATAGGGCAAAATTTTCACATATGTAGCAAACACACACGTACATGTATAATCCTATGAGTTTGGCATTTCATATTTTCTCTGTGACCTTATCTGTTACATGTCTGGATATTGAACTTGACTGTACACAGCTGCTTTACTAAATATTAAAAACCCACAGGAAGCACAGAGAAGCTTGTACCACAGGCCTGGCAGTGCCTTTATCAGAAGGCCATAGCACTAAATCAATGTAACCGAAATGTACTTTCATTCCAAAGTGCTCCAATCCTAGAAGTTACCTTAAAGATGCAACACGTTTATCTTCCAGACAAGATTCCTGGTGGGTTACTCCTCAGTTCTCCAAATCGGTCTGATTTTCTTCCACCAGGGGGTGCCAGAGCAACAACAACAGTACTGCAATTCCTAAGGAAAAATTTTCTCCTAATTATGACTCATTTTTAGAGATAGGGTGGTGGCACCTATTGGAACAATTCCTGATAAACCAAGGCTTTACAAGAGTCCACGGTATTAATTTTAATTTAAGGAAGGATAAGATCATTTATGTACACAGAGAACTCTGAAGCCTTATTTTATCTATTTATTAGAATATTCCTCCTGCCAAAAATACATGAGCTGTTACCAAGAGGTAATTTATTTCGTTTTCTGCCTACTACTTTTCTTTTTAATGGAAATGGGTCTTAGAAGAAAAGCAGAAATACCTGCTAAAAAGATGAGACAAGTAGTAAAAATTAGCTACTTAACAATAGAAATAGTGGCATTTGGGTAAAGAAAGCACTTTTTTTTTAACTTGAAAACTTCTTACAACTCCACAAAGTAAATATTACCTCTAGTATTATTGCTACAAAATCTTTAAAAAGTGCAAGTTCCCATTCCAAGTATCTCATTGCATCCCTCAGAATAATCACTAAGATTTTTTGTATGTTTTTATTCCCATGCTTGTGTATATGTACCATGTGTCATATATATTAAACAATATACATGGCATATATACTTTAACAATGGACTCATAGTGTGTATGTATAATTGTCAGTTTCCTTTTTTTATTCACTTCATATATCAGAACATTTTTCCACATTAGGGCATAAATATCTAGTTCATTTCTAGAAGTCTAAATTACTGAGCTAGCAGAAATACAGAAAGCTATATAATAATGATTTTTTTTTAAAAAAATCATTGCAAAAGCAAATTCAAAGTAAATTCTGTACTAATTTAGTCCTAGTATTTAGTTGGCATGCAGTAGTTCATTTGAATAAACAACTGGATATTTCTTCATTCTTTGGGGGGAAAAAAACCCCTGCATACTCTATACCCGTCTGAAACAATGGCAGTACACGTGACCTCATACAAACTGTCAGTCTAGCAGTAGAAACAGCTGCTTATTTCATTTAGTCTGGCATTTCACAGACTTACTTAAACATACCACTTTGAAAATAGATACCAATACAAACATATATCTTGGCAGACACAGATGGTTATATCCCATTCTAGGTCACTTCTGTTTTACGTTGGTCCTAGAGCAGTGTTTTTCAAATTCTGACCTGCATACTAATCACGTAAGGATCTTGTTGAATTACTGAGTCCGGTTCAGTAGGTTTGGAGGGGAGCCTGAGATTCTGCATTTTTAATTAGCTCCTGGGTTATGTTAGCCTGCTGTGAAAAGCTTCAACCAGTAAGAACTTAGATTAGAAGACAGGATGTAATTCACATAGAACGAAGTTTTAATCACAGGAAATGGCAGGAAGCGGCAATTAGAATGGCATTTTAAACTCATAAAAGGAGTTTTTCCCCTTTATTTTGTAGTGATTCGTTTGTTGGTGCTTTACATTTGAGTGAATTTTTAATGCTATCTTTGAACATGGGTTAGGAAAGATATCTAAGGGAAGTAGCATGCTTAATATTTTATGTGAGATATTATCTAACAGCAGTATATTAGCCAGATTTGGTAATAAGCAAGAGAAACGAGCTAAGAAAGAAATATTGTTGTTGTTTTATTCCCCCTGCCAAGTACCACTGCCCCTGCCTGATACGTGTGGAGCTGCATGGCAGCCATTTTAAAGCGGTAAGCTGTTCGACGTACATAACAGATGGGGTCATAACTTCCCAATTCCATAAACATGGCCTCCACTCCTGGAGGCAGTAATGCTTTTTCATTGTGTTTATAGTAGGTGCATTGCCGGCATTTTACAAGTTATTGAAGCTCAGGGCAGCAATAACTTGCAGTTTTCAACATAGTTTCAATGTGTTTTTAGGGATGAGGTACATTAGATAAGAAATAACTTAGTAAATTATTCTTTTTTCCTGTCAGTTGGTCCAGGAGTGTTATGTCCTGGCATTTAAGTGGGAATCTGCAATTGTTCTGGCATCATTATTTTCATATTTTGTCCTTTGTAGGGTCAATGAGGTTTTCAGTTACCTCTGGTAAACCACCTCCCTCTATAAGACACTCTTCATGTTGCCCCACGCTCTTCAAGATTGACAGCAGCACGCTACTCTCTAAAATCCAGTTAGCCTCAGTGGAGACACAGCATCCCCAAAGACAAGAAAAATAGGACTCCAGGAGAACATAGAGAAAATATATTTCAGGAGGGAAATTTATATTTTAAGCTCTTTCTATGAGCGTTATCTTCATCTATTGAACAAGCGTGTGTGTAAAATATCTAGCAGATGCAATAGGCAGTAGGTATATGTTAATTTTTGTGTCTTCATCATTCCAATTTCTAAAACTCAATTTCAGAAAACAATGAAACAGTGATAAGAAAATAATTACTACTATCCAGGCACTCAAAATCTAGTGAGAAAAAGAGAAAAGTAAAAATTTGGAATATATTAATACATTATAGCAAACATATGTGTGTGTGTTTATATGTGTTTATATATGTGTATATATATATATATAGTGACAGAGAAAATACCTTATTTCAGTTTGAAATGTATCTGTTGATGGTCAAATGAGATGTGTAATGAGAGAGATAAACATTGAATTTCACAGCATGAGTTTGTTGATGGAATTAACAAGAGTTTTAATCATATAATGAGGTCAAAAGCCTAATTAGAGTTTGGTTAAAAGAGAAAAGAGGGGGGCTTCCCTGTGGCGCAGTGGTTGAGAGTCCGCCTGCCGATGCAGGGGACGTGGGTTCGTGCCCCGGTCTGGGAGGATCCCACATGCTGAGGAGCGGCTGGGCCCGTGAGCCATGGCCGCTGAGCCTGCGCGTCTGGAGCCTGTGCTCCACAACGGGAGAGGTCACAGCAGTGAGAGGCCCGCGTACCGCAAAAAAAAAAAAAAAAAAAAAAAAAAAGAGAAAAGAGGGGAAAAGGAGAGAGGGAGAATGTATGCTACAGCTGCCATAACAAAGTGTCACAGACTGGTTGGCTTAAATAACAGAAATTTACTTTTTCAGTTCGGGAACCTAAATATCCAAGCTCCAGGTGTTAGCAGGGTTGGCTTCACTCTTAGGCCCCTTTGCTTGCTGGTAGATGGCCATCCTCTCCCTTTGCCTTCTGGTCTTCCCTCCCTTTGTCTGTCTGTGTCCTAATTTCCTCCTCTTATAAGGACATCAGTCCTATTGGAATAGGGCCAACACTAACCACCTCATTTTAACTTAATTACATTTTAAAAGACTCTATCTTCAAATATAGCCACATTCTGAGATACTGGGGATTACAACTTCAACATGAATTTTGGAGGGAAATAACTCAGCCTATAACACTCCACTCTTTGGCCCTTCAAACCTCATATCCTCATATTCAAAATACATTCACCCTATCCCAGCAGCCCCAGAAGTCTAAACCTATTTCAGCATCAATGCTAAGTCCAAAATCTCACCTAAATCAGTATGGTTGAGAATCAAGGTATGATTCATTCTGAGGCAAAGTTCCTCTCTAGCTGTGAACCTGCGAAAGCAGACAAGTTATCTGTTCCAAAAACACAATGGTGGGACAGGCTTAGGATAGGTACTCCTATTCTGAAAGGGAGAAATTGGAAAGAAGAAGAGGATCACAAGTCTTAAGCAAGTCTGAAAACTAGCAGGGAAAATTCCATTAGATTTTAAGGCTTGAGAATAATTCTCCTTGGCTCAGTGCTCTGTCCTCTGGGTGGCACCACTAGGGTGGTGGCTGTACTTCATGGGGCCACCAGTGTGGCGGCCCTATCTCCTAATTGTAACTTACTTATCTTTAAAGACCCTAAATATCCCATCTTTAGTTACAGTAGCATTGTGAGGTACAGTGATTAGGGAGGACAGACACAACTCAGTCTACAGTAGATACTACAGACAATTCTGAGGATTAATTTTCAAAGGTCAGCAAGGATATATGACAGTATCTTATGGAGAAAGGTGAGTGAAGTAACATGATGTAATGACAAGCATCCAATAGAGGGATGTTTTGATGTTGTAGAAGAGAGGGGGGAAATTGCTAGAATAATGTCCTTAAGTATACAAGAGAGAATGGAAACAAGTATAAAATTGGAGGGCTTGGCTTTAGATGGGAATACAAATTTAGGGGACAGGCGTAGATATCGTTAGATGGGTTGATGTGAGATGAAACATGTAGAAGTTCTTATCGCTTGTTTTCTTCTTTTTGATTTTTTTTAACATCTTAATTGGAGTATAATTGCTTTACAATGGTGTGTTAGTTTCTGCTGTATAACAAAGTGAATCTGCTATACGTATACATATATCCTCATATCTCCTCCCTCTTGCGTCTCCCTCCCACCCTCCCTATCCCACCCCACTAGGTGGTCACAAAGCACCGAGCTGATCTCCCTGTGCTATGTGGCTGCTTCCCACTAGCTATCTATTTTACACTTGGTAGTATATATATGTCAATGCCACTCTCTTTCAACAAGTAAAAGGGAAGGTCATAAGCTCTAAGTGAGCCTGGCAAAGCAGAGAGAAATAAAATATGTAATAGTCATTTGGGATAACTTTGTCATAGATCTATAGTGGGAAGAGTCATTCTGATTTTAAGCTTATTTTTCTAGTCACTTTTGGTAAGAACAAAAACTGGGAATGATGAGCGTTGTTTTTTCCAGTTTTTAGGTTTTATACAGTATGGTAAAGGAAGAAAGGGGCAAGTGAGAGTAGGATATTTGCAAGAGAGTGATTTTAATAATTAAGCATATAGTTTAAGCTGTGTAAGGGTAGGGGAAAGACAAAAAGGAGACAAAGGATAGTGAAATAAAATAGAGGTCTTTGCAGTGTCAAGAGATCGTTGGAGTCCACGTTCTACAGGAAGTAGTCTGAGAATAGAGGACGTGATCATCAATGAGAGTCACCTTTTGGAAGAAGAGATCACAATAAGCACTTACCACTTAACGGCAATTGAATTATATGCCTCCTTCATTTGTAGCTGCTGTGTTTAATGTGGCTTAATGAAGAGTTAGAAACATTTGAAGAGTTCATTCTATATTCAATAAAATT
This sequence comes from Delphinus delphis, assembly GCF_949987515.2. Lineage (NCBI taxonomy): Eukaryota > Metazoa > Chordata > Mammalia > Artiodactyla > Delphinidae > Delphinus > Delphinus delphis. Next base: position 57,557,375 of record NC_082684.1, on the reverse strand, counting down.
ATACTTTCTATGCTGCCTTAGAAATTACCACAAACTTAGTGACTTAAAAGAGCAGTTGTTTATTATGAAACAATTTCTGTACATCAGAAGTCTGGGGACTGCATCGATAAGTTCTGTACTCAAAGTCTATCTGAAATCATGGTACTGAAGACTAAAATCATGGTATTGGCCGGCTGCATTCTCAACTAGGCAAAAATCTACTCCCAGCCTCTCTCAGGTTGTTGACTGATGTCACTTCATTGTGGAAGATTTCTTGGCAGTTTTTTTTTTTTTTTTGGTTCATTTTTCAAAGCCAGCAATAGAGTCTCAGACTTCTATACCATCTTTTAAATGACTTACCTAATTAGATGACAGCCATGAGAATAATTCCCTTTAGATTAAACTCATTAGGGTATTTAACTGCATGCAAAATCTTTTACTTTTCCCATTTTCTGTTGATTAGAAGCAAATTACAGGTTCTGCTTGCACTCAAGGTGAGGAAATTGTAAAGGGTGTGATTCATGACTGAGGTGGTGGTGGTTACTTTAGGCTATATCCACCACAATAATGAATATGTTGAACTACACATTATCTAATTAAAGATGCTCTTTCAAGAGTTTTGCTTTCATCCATGGAGGATTAATTGCAATGAGAATCACCCTGCTACTATAAAAATACTAGAAAACCCAGGGGAGTGGAGGAAATAACTGTTTTCAGACATTGGATCAGGCAGCCCATGTCTGTGATTCATGAGAGAAGAGAAATAGCAATATGATCCTAGGATTTCCATCAGACTACCTAGGAAGATTCCGTCCATGACTCAGAAAAAAGCAAGGGGAACCCAAGCATAACCCAACTGAGTTGGGAAGACGTTGTTTGTAGAGACTACAATTTTCAGGGAGGAATACCAGAAAAGGAGGAGATTGATGATTGATAGGGCAGGACAGAAGAGGAGAAAAGAAAGGAGAGTATGCCATGGAGACCTGCAGAAGGATCCCCTCAAGTATCTGGCTAGGTATTGACCAACCTTCCAAGGAAGTCAGGGATGGGACTACTAGAAAGTGATACCAAAAAATTCATGGCGATCACATAGGGTTGAGAACTGGAATTCTCATCAGCTGGAATAAAAATACTTCTTAATACATAGGGCATCATGTAGTGTGGTCAAAACAGTCACCTGTTGGTTACTAGACTAATCTAATCCCAGAGTAAAATCTGCTCTGAAACTGTCCAAACTGAAATCAAGTAACTAAAGGAAGAAATTGAAAGAATGTAAGCTAATTGTGTGCTAGAACAAAGTTCAATTATCTTTATAAAAAATAATACAAGAAAATCCAGCATTCTACATAGTATGACTCACAATTACTAGCATACAGTCAAGATTACTAGGTATATAAATAAGTAGAAAAATATGAACCATTAACAGGAGACAAATCCATCATTAGAAACAGACAGAAAAATCAAAGATGGAATTAGTATACAAGAATATGAAAAGAGCACTTATAAATCTAATGAGTCCAAGGATTTAAAGTAAAACATGAACATGAAGGAATATGATCTTTCCTGTTCCCTTCCTTTACCCAACGACATTCTCCTACGAATCTTTCTTTACCTCTAGACCTAATTTATTTCAGTGGCAACAATTGATTCTAGTGTAGAGTTTTCCATAACACTCTTTGAAATATCATGACCTAGTTAGAGGCAATCATATCGGCCAGCCAAATGAGCTGATCCAATTATGGATCAAGTGGTATAATCACACTGAGACAAGTTTATTTCACATGACAGTCTACAGGACAATATTTTCTTCTTAAAAAAGTTAATAGCATGCAAAATAAAAATTGAAAGTTATAGAATAAAAAACTAGAGAGATAACTCAAAGAAGTGGTGGACAGTCCAACCGTAAAAAGGAAGTTGTGTGAAAATTAGGAAAATTTGAATATGGACTATGTATTGGATGATATTAAGAGATTAATTTAAAAACTTTATGTAGGGCTTCCCTGGTGGCGCAGTGGTTGAGAGTCTGCCTGCCGATGCAGGGAACATGGGTTCGTGCCCTGGTCCGGGAAGATCCCACGTGCCGCGGAGCGGCTGGGCCCGTGAGCCATGGCCGCTGAGCCTGCGCGTCCGGAGCCTGTGCTCCGCAACAGGAGAGGCCACAACAGTGAGAGGCCCGCGTACCGCAAAAAAAAAAAAATTATGTATTTATTTTACCTCTAAAATGTTTTTAATGTGTGCAATTTTTGACCTAGCAATTCCAGCTCTAAGAACTGATCCTACAAGTACTTGCACAAGTCAACATAGATATACACGTATGTACACATTTACATATACATTCACATAATCTTGGTACATCTGCTGCAATGAAATACTATTCAGCTATTAACGGATAACAAGGTAGATTTGCATGTACTAATGTAGAAATATATGTTAAGTGAAAAAAAGTAAATTGCAGACAGAATGTATAAGATGAAGATAATTTACTTTTTAAATATATGTTCATATTATATATTGGTTATATTATGTACAGGTCATTAAGCATAGAAATAAATTGAAGATTTGTGTGGTTTACATTAGAGAGAGAAAAAAAAGCCTTGTCAACAAGATACATACTTCACGTATTTACGGATGAAATGGCATGGCATCTTAGATTTGCTGAGATGATTTAGCCATAAAGTGACAAGAGTAAATGATACAAGAATAGTTATTAAATATTGAATCCAGTTAATAGGTACCTGGGGTTCATTGTATCACTTTCTACTTTGTGTATGTTTATAAATTTCCCAAATAAAACATTATAAAGGGGAATGTTGGGATAGCATATCCTTTTTTCCTAAAGTTTTAATTATTTCACATAATCTCTAATTTTTCTTGAAGCTGTGATTCAAAAGGGCCTTGTAGTTTAAACCCTCTTGATAGCATCCTATTATTAAATAAATAATAAGCTCACAAGTATTGTAAGCACACCTTACCGTCTTAGAGAAAACTTTGCAAACTAGTGATAACTGCTTTAGCCACTGTAGATAAGCCAGGCCAAAATCTCAGTAGCTAAACAGTGTAAGGTTTTTATTTTATTTTTTTAGAGTTGACTCAAATATTTTTAAAAAGAAAAAAATCTACATTATTGAAAGCCTTAATATTTTGCCCAAGTTTTTAAAATTTTCCCAATCTTATTTTGAAAGAAATATGCTGAGTGATAATAATTCCCTATTTCTAACAAGCAGGTCTTGTTCTTTTAGAATAGAAATTCTTCTGACTTTTTTATAAACACACAAAGTTTCATCCACTGTGTGAATCAACATCTAATGCAAGTTGGTGATGGTGATGGGAGACTCTACATAGTTATTAATATATTTAAACTCTTTTCCTTTCATCAGTCATGGAAGCACTGAGAGGCTGTGAAGGATCAGGGGGAAGTTTTAGAGGCCAGGTCTGCAAGTGGCATATATCACTTCTGCCCACATTCTATTCACTGCAAATCAGTCTTATGATCCCACTCAACTGAAAGGGAGGCTGGAAAATTTAATTTCCTGTTTGCTAGAATCAACTATGAGATTTATGGAACCCCAGATATTCTCTTTGCCACAAGAAATATTTGGTTTAATAAATACATTCGTATGTTTACACTTATAAACAATCCATTTAGCCTACTTTATCAAAAGATAAACTGTCATAACAGAAGTACAAATGGAAAGCTTAATTCATGAATTTGATTGGCAGTAAATGCTGTTGAGCCATAGGCCAGAATTAAAAGCCACCATTCATGTATTCATGAAAGAATTATTGAGTGCCTAACATAAGGTACTACACTAGGCACTGGCAATGCCAATCAGAGATCCTGGAACCTAGGATCACTTATTCTGCAAGGGAAAATAAGAAAGAATGCAGGTAATCACAATAGCGTGTGCTCTGAGAACAGATGGAAGGAACACCTACTTAAATATTGGTGGGTCAAGGCAAATTCCACAATAAAAAGTGAGGTGATATCTTTAAACTGAACCAGACTAACAAGAAATGAGGAGATAAAGGGGTTAGCCAGATGAAACTGGGGTTTTCATGTGTACCCCACCCCTAGGCTAAGGGAATGGCACATGTAAAGCCTTGAATGTTGGCAGAGTGTCTGAACATTTAATAAACTATAAGGGCTCAATGTTTCTGGAGTCTAGTACATTGGAGAAAAACAAAGAGATGAGGCTGGAGAGAAAGTAAAGCCAGCTGGTTAATTGTTTATTAGGAGAAGGACGTAAATGAAGTGCAAATCTAAGTTATGGATAACACTGGCTGTTTTCTAAAATTTTTATTCATTTTGTAGAATCTCTAATTTTGTTAAAACTGTGTCTTGAGGGTCTTATAATTTAAAATTTTTTGATAGTGTTCTATTAAATATCACCTTTTCCTTACATATCAGACCTTATTTTCTTAGAAAAAACATAGGATAGAGAGTTTACCTTTTTCCAACAAGTTTATAAAGATTAGAACTCTGTGCCTGTTCCTTACCAAAGGGAAATAAAATACAACATTTTTCAGTGAAAGTGATTCTACAAAAAATCATTTTAGCTTCTCTGAAACAAGTAAATTCTGGTCTTTTACTAGTATTTTTCATTCAATCTTTTCTGTTGAGATTAAGAATTTGAAATTAATTTGATACAAAGCAAACAATATAATTTTATAAGTAGTAATCTTTGTAATACTTTAGGTAATATAATGATTTTCTATTAGATTAAGAATTTTTTTATAAGCCTCTTGGACTTTTACATAGTCTTGTAATAATGGCATATCTACATTTACATTTCCTGTAATTTCTTACCTGAACTGAAATCACATAACACACACACACCCCACATCTATACATAAACATACATATATTGAGCTTTTTTATCTCAGATTTTAAAATATCACAGTATATTAAATATACTTTAAGTTGTTACTGATACTGCTTGATTTATAGATATTTGAGATTTACAAAGAGTAATGACAGTATAATTAGAAAATAGAAAATACCATTTATAATATATAGTAAAAATGTTTAATTTTGTTAATTTTTAATTTTACTTGAACATGATTATTACTGCTTATTGTCAAGTGCAAGCAGTCTTAAATACCCCCAAAAGGTTTTCAGAAATTTAGTATCATCATGTAGTGGAGACATAAGTAGGTTATCCATTGAATGATATTGAATATTTTTTTCTAATAGAGTTTTCAAGACATTTGAGAAGATGTGAATGTCAAAATATGCCAGTGTCAATTTAGATGATATGTTACTGATAACTTTTAGAGAATATTTTTTATAATGTATTATAATTATGAAAATCAGATAAGCCAAAATTATACCTGACTTATATCTCTTGAGACATTTACAATAAAATATCGGCATGTAATATGTACATATAATAAGTATAAATGCATATACAAACATATACTACATATATATATATATATTTTGGGGGGGCTATAGTTGCTTTTACAATGTTGTGTTAGTTTCTGCTGTACAGCTAAGTGAATCAGCTATATGTATACATATATCCCCTCGTTTTGGATTTCCTTCCCATTTAGGTCACCCCCGAGCATTAAGTAGAGATCCCTGTGCTATACAGCAGGTTCTCATTAGTTATCTATTTTATGCGTATTAGTGTATATATGTCAATCCCAATCTCCCAATTCATCCCACCCCACTTTTCCCCCTTTGGTGTCCATACGTTTGTTCTCTACGTCTGTGTCTCTATTTTTGCCTTGCACAGGTTCATCTGTACCATTTTTCTAGATTCCACATATATGCATTAATATACGATATTTATTCTTTTCTTTCTTACTTCACTCTGTATGACAGTCTCTAGGTCCATCCACATCTCTAGAAATGACCCAATTTTCTTCCGTTTTGTGGCTAATATTCCATTGTATATATGTACCACATCTTCCTTATCCATTCATCTGTTGATGGACATTTAGGTTGCTTCCATGACTGGCTATTGTAAATAAGGCTGCAATGAACACTGGGGTACATGTGTCTTTTGGAATTATGGTTTTCTCAGGGTACATGCCCAGAAGTGGGATTGCTGGGTCATAACGTAATTCTATTTTCAATTTTTTAAGGAATCTCCATACTTTTCTCCATAGTTGCTGTATCAATTCATATCCCCACCAAAAGTGCAAGAGGGTTCCCTTTTCTCCACAACCTCTCCAGCATTTATTGTTTCTAGATTTTTTGATGGACATTCTTACCAGTGTGTGGTGATACCTCATTGTAGTTTTGATTTGCATTTCCCTAATAATTAGTGATGTTGATCATCTTCTCATGTGCCTCTTGGCCATCTGTATGTCTTCTTTGGAGAAATGTCTATTTAGGTCTTCTGCCCACTTTTTGATTGGGTTGTTTGTTTTTTTGATATTGAGCTACATGAGCTGTTTGTATATTTTCCAGATTAATCCCTTTTCTGTTGCTTCATTTGCAAATATTTTCTCCCATCCTGAGGGTTGTCTTTTCATCTTGTTCATAGTTTCCTTTACTGTGCAAAAGCTTTTAAGTTTCATTAAGTTCCAATTTTTTATTTTTGTTTTTATTTTCATTACTCTAGGAGGTGGGTCAAAAAAGATCTTGCACTGAATTATGTCAAAGAGTGTTCTTCCTATCTTTTCTTCTAATAGATTTACGGGATCTGATCTTCCATTTAGTTCTTTAATCCATTTTGAGGTTTTATTTGTGTATGGTGTTGGGGTGTGTTCTAATTTCATTTCTTTACATGTTGCTGTTCAGTTTTCCCAGCACCAGTTATTAAAGCAACTGTCTTTTCTCCATTGTATATTCTTGCCTCCTTTGTCATAGATTAGGTAACCATAGGTACATGGGTTTATCTCTGGGCTTTCTATCTTGTTCCATTGATCTATATTTCTGTTTTTGTACCAGTACCATACTGTCTTGATTACTGTAGCTTTGTATATACTACATATAGTTTTAACAAAGAGTAAAATATACATTACTGTGTTGTTACCAGCATTTTAAAAACTTTAGTGGCATATCACAAAAATATTTTCATGACAATCAATATTAATCTATAACTTCATTTTATTGACCAAAAAGGTTTCTATTTTATGAGGACGACTCATCCTTTTACTGATGTTCATGTAATAACCAAGTGATGGTCAAGGCTTATTCTCTTTCTCCAACCTCCATTCCAAAATGAACACATGAACACATTCAAATACAAGTTTTCAGTAGTTTCCTATTGCTTACTAAATTTAATTCAGACTTGAGATCTTGCCATTTAACAACAGAAAGGGAGGTTTATGTTACCTTTGTCTTATTATTTATAACTTAATTTCCTGCATGCTTAGTATGTGTTGGAACAAATAATTTTGTGTACTTAATTTATTTTAATTCTCAAATCTATGGAAAATTTACTCTATGAAGTAACGTACCTGTAGTAAAACCTAGACTTTTTAAATTGGAATTTTGTGTAATTGATTAAACAAGAATACTTGGTGCAGACCTTTGAGACTGTATTCTGACAAAAGAAATATTCCACATCCACATGCATACTAAATATTGTACAAATTATATACCGTGGTTCAGATCTTAGTATCCAATTCCTTCTCACTTTGAGGAATTTCTAGCAATATTTTTATCAGTGAGATTAATAGAGTATTCTCTACACTTCCAAAATCCCTTTGTTGTGAGCCACAAAATCTGTGTTCAGATATCCACTTTCTACTTTGCCTTGATTACTGAACTCTTACTTACATCTGGAAATGGTTAAAATGATCTCAAAATACACATCCTATGTAGGCTCTATCTCCATCCAATATACTCTGGAATGTCTTAGTTTTATGTAACATTGCCTTGGCACATATAGTAAAAGTTGGCTTAGCCTAATTCTAAGGTATAGAGACAAAATTCACATCCTCCAAACACTCCTTGTGACTTTGACGTGAGAATGCATAAATAAAAGTAAAGGGAAATTTAATTGCTGATTATATGATTTGCGTACATTATGGGTTGTTTTTTCTCCTTCTAACCTGAATACATCCTGTCCTCATGAGTATCGTTCTGCCAATCCATTCTCTGCTACAGTTAGAGTTTTGTGTGATAGGACAATGAGAGTAGAATTTTAAACTCTCTCTTGAGGGGATGAATTATTTCTTGTTTGGAATCTGAGTAGAAATCAGATTGCTTGTTTTGTTGTGCCATCTCATTTCTTGGCATCGAACTTTCCTTTGGCAGCAATATATATCGGGGATATAAGTTTAAACCTCTTCCTGTCTAATTTAATGAAAAGCACAGTCATTAAAACCACTGTTTTGAAGATAAGTAAACTGATATTTACAACAATCAAATAATATTCTTTCTAAGGCAAAATGGCAAGTAAACAATAGATTGTAACCCAGGAATCCTATTCTAAGTCCAGTTCCTTTTCTGCTACAAAAAAATATGACCCTGTCTAGCATCCACTTTCCATCATTGAGCACTGGGGACAAAACAGATCCTCCTTCTTAAAGACTTAATGTCAACTTAATTTCAGGGATTAATGTTTCTCCTATTCAGAATAAATTAACTAGGCCCTTGGCTTTAGGCTCAGCGATTTTTTTCTGATTTGATTTCAAATATGATCCTCACCGTAGTGGTTAGACTAAGGACTCAGTTCTTGGGACCAAATCCCTGAGCCTTACCCCAGTTCTAGTAATAAAACTAGTATACTTATATTTATTAATCACCTTTTGCATTTAATACGCTGTGCTAGGATAATTATTATGCATCTAATTATAATATCTGACAAGACATAAAACAAAGGAGAAATAAAAATTGCTATTGATTTTAAATGCATAAACTGTCTCAATACTCTCTAGGTCTCCAAATTCCTTAATTCGAAACTGCTTTGCTGCTCTGCTCTTACCATTCATACATTCATTTGATGAGCATGAATGGAGTACTTGGAATTCTGGCATTGAAAGTCAGAACACATTACACAGGAGATGGAAAAGTATCTCAGACTTACACCCTTCAAATACCCATATTCTACCTACTCATAAAAATGTTACCCTAAAAGTGGCATTCCTCACTCTTGCCTGCCTGCCTTATATTTACTGGGACATAAGTGATTATCTAGTCTTGCTTCTCTGGAATGACATATTCTACAACTCTGAAACTTTGTCTCACTGCTAAATCTCTGCTTTTTAAAAAAGAGCCAGACTATCTTATGTAAGTCCAACCTTTATGAATTTGATTTTTTGGCATGTGTTCCAGTACATGACTGTGTCACACCAATTTACTAGTACCTTTAAACCCAGTTCAAGTAGCAGAGATCAAAGAGTTGTCACCATTTTATTGGGTGGACCAAAGAGTGCCTTTGGTTTTTTAAATAAAAATAAAAGACACAGTTTTCATTTTCAGCAAGAACTTTATTGAACAACGTATTCACCCATTTGTTCCACTACCTTCTGCCATTTTTCAGGCAACTTTGTAATTCCATCTTCCCAAAATTCTTTTATCTTTTTGAGCAAAGAACTGTTCCAGGTGCCTTTTACAGTCTTCCAGGGAATTGAAATTTTTTCCATTAAGAGAATTTTGTAAAGACCTAAATAAATGGAAATCCGAAGGTGCAATGTCTGGTGAATATGGCGGGTGAATCAGAAGTTCCCAGCCAAGCTGTAACAGTTTTTGCCTGGTCATCAAAGAAACATGTGGTCTTGCATTATCCTGACAGAAGATTATGCATTTTCTGTTGACTAATTCTGGACTCTTTTCGTTGAGTGCTGCTTTCAGTTGGTCTAATTGGGAGCAGTACTTGCTAGAATTAATTGTTTGGTTTTCTGGAAGGAGCTCTTAATAGAGGACTCCCTTCCAATCCTACCATATACACAATATCACCTTCTTTGGATGAAGACCTGCCTTTGGTGTGGTTGGTGGTGGTTCATTTCACTTGCCCCACAGTCTCCTCCATTCCACATTGTTGTACAGTATCCACTTTTCATCACCCATCACAATTTGTTTTAAAAACAGAACATTTTCATTATGTTTCAGTAGAGAATTGCATGTGGTAATATGGTCAAGAAGGTTTTTTTCACTTAACTTATGTGGAACCCAAACATCAAAGCGATTCACATAACCAAGCTGGTGCAAATGATTTTCAACCCTTGATTTAGATATTTTGAGGATGCCAGCTATCTCCCGCTTGGTATAACGTTGATTGTTCTCAATTATTGTTTCCATTTGATCACTATCAACTTCAACTGGTCAACCTGACCGTGGAGTGACGTCCAGTGAGAAATCTCAAGCACAAAACTTCGCAAACCACTTCTGACACTTTTGATCTGTCACAGCACCTTCCCAATACACTGCACAAATCTTTTTGTGTTTCAGTTGCAGTTTTAACTTTCTTGAAATAATAAAGCATAATATGCTGAAAATGTTGCTTTTTTCTTCCATCTTCAATATTAAAACGACTACACAAAAATTCACCAATTTTGATGTCTTTTTTTAAATGCATGCTGATATGACAGCTGTCACACACAATCTAACAAAATTGTTTTGAATGAAGTTAAAGACAACTAAGTGCTACTAGAGCCATCTTATGGAAAAAAACCAAACTAACCTTTTGGCCCACCCAATAATATCAAACAATTACCTACCATTTTAGTCAAAGGAAAATGTCCAATATTGTTCTAAGGTATTTGTAGCTCCCCCCAGAACCTATGGTGATTGGAAGCATCAACCTCTCTGATTAAGTTATATAAAATATTTTAGACTGAGGAAACCATAGAGATTAAAGCCTTTAAATTAGGGCATGGCACAGTCTTTTATCTCTACAGTTACATAATATTTCCTGAGGTTCATTAAAAGGAGTCTTAGGACTTTCTCTATCCATGATCTTCATGTATACAAGGAAAAGAAAGGAAACCTCACATGCACATTAATATATCCAGTGACCTCATTTCTATTCCCAGATTTTCTCCTGGTTCTCTGTGTCAAGTCTGTTAACCTCTTATGCCTCTTCTTCCATCTGTAAAATAGGACAATCACCACCTCCCACATCACAGAAAAGGCGGATTAATGAGATGTCTAAGAAATATTTTAGCCATTTAGAAAATGTGTCAGGAAAGGTACATTTTGTAAAAGCATTTTTAAAAAGTGGTATTTCCTATGGAATCATGGAAAGACTCCTTTGCTGAAAATACAAAGTTTTTGAGAAAATGCTTAAGGTAAAGCTACTTTTTATAAGACAATCTTAACATGTTTATATTTTATCTGAAATATGGTCATTGACATCGATAAGTTCAAAGTTTTAAAAACGGTTTCTGTTCTTTGAGTTTTAACAAAATCATTGAAAAGGAGACAATATTATCTGAATGAAGGCTTGAATGAATGAATGCGTGAATAAAGAATGATGAGACAGGGCTTCCCTGGTGGCGCAGTGGTTACAGGGCTTCCCTGGTGGCGCAGTGGTTGAGAGTCCGCCTGCCGATGCAGGGGACACGGGTTCGTGCCTCGGTCCGGGAAGATCCCACATGCCGCGGAGCGGCTGGGCCCGTGAGCCATGGCCGCTGAGCCTGCGCGTCCGGAGCCTGTGCTCCGCAACGGAATACTGTATATCTTATGATCCATGAAATGATATTTAAAAAGCAGGCAAAACCCTGCTATGATGATGAAAGTTAAGGTCAGGATGGTCATTACTTTGGGAATAAGAAAATGTACAGTGTTAGGGAAGGGTGTGACAAGGGCTTTTTTCTTTCTCTCTTTTTTTTTTTGGTGCCAACAATGTTCCATTCTTTATATGGGTAGTGATTGCACAGCTATTCTTACTTTCAAAAATATTTTTAAATATTCTAATAATACTAAGGTTTTAATGCATAGAAATTTGAAATTCATGAGTATTTATTGTAAGCACTTGAACGCTTAAAAGTACTTGACACATGAAGTGAAGAGGTACTCAAAAAACATTGGTTGAATTAGTGAAGGTAAACTATTGGCTACCAAAAAGGCTTTAAATGCTGACATCTCACTTAAAACTGTTGTATAGAACCTCACACAGAGAGCTCATTTTTAAAATTTATATAAGAATAATACTCTATTTCCAAAGAAAAGAGAGTCATTCAGGTCGCTTACATTAAAAAGTTTACTGTTAAATGCTAAATGAGTCTCTCTTTCTTTAGAAGAAAAAAAGAATTCATTTGTCTCCTCCCTTTTCATCCTTATTGTCAATCAATAAATTTGCATGTTTGGTTTATAGACCCTAGTGTGCTTAAACAGACTAAGTGAATTGAAACTGGAGCTGGAAGTTGGCTAGGATTCCATTCTCATCTGGGGATTAGCTACTCTCTTTTGCATAGTGCCTGGCACTTTGGGAATGCTCAAAAACTCTTAGTGGTTATTTTTGTTACTACTGGTAGTCATATGCCTTAGTTACATATTGTATATTGTCATTCCCACTGGGCCTCTTTTTCCTTGGAATGTCTAATCCATTAATTTTAAGCACATAACTTCTTCATCCTTTCTGCCTTTTCCATTTTAAATATAGGAGGTGGAAAACCTGACTGTCTTACTGAAGGAGCATCACCTCTAGCATCCCTAGTACACATAGTCTTTTGTAATTTGTTGCTTCTAGAATACTAACCATCCTGTCTGTTGATGGCTGCCCTAACTCTTCTGCAAACTGAAAGATTTATTCTTCACTGACAGATGAGTGCAAATAGGAGATTTGCAGTTAGAGAGGGAATTTAGTTTTTGATTGGAAGTGTAGCTAATATTTCTAAGACGATTCTCAAGTGAACCAGATACTTTCAGAAATTGAAAGCTCTTTCTCTCCCTATGATTAAACTCCACAGGAGCCCAAATATCAGCATGTCGATTTTTTCTTTTTTTTCTGACAAATGTATATATTAGAATTGCTATATGCCAGGCACTGTGTTAGGTGTTAAGGAGGTAAGAATCAAAAGACAATCTCTAATCACATAGCGCTTATGTTCAAGTAAAGAGGACAGATATTAATTTTAAATGCACACACACAATTACCTCTATAATAAATGTAGGACATTACAAAGTGTTAAAATCAGAGATTTAAGTAACTGGGGAAACCAAAGAAGGTATTCAGGAGGAGGTGAAGAAACTAAGAAAACCTAGTTAGCTAGGAGAGAGGGGAGTGGGTGGAATTATTTTAGGTAAAAGGAAAATAACATGTGCATAAGTCTTGTGGCAGAAGAGAGTTAGAGGAACTGAAAAAGGCCATGGTTGCTGATGTGCAGAGAGCAAAGGGAAGCATGGGTTGAAAGAAGGCAGCATGTTATGAATTTTGATTTGTGTACTAACAAAACTAAGCTTTTGAAGTCTTTGCAGTGTTTTAACTGTGGGAGGTGTGGTGAGGTAAATTTGAGAAAAACTATCTGGCAACAGTTCAGTTTCTTGGAGAGTGTGGAGCTAGAAAAAAGGAAATTAGGGAAATATTTCAAATTTTAATGACATCAAATTAAGTTTGGTATACACAGTTCCACAGCAGGAGGTGCTATCATCCAGATAATGGTCAGATGGGCTCATATGTGGAAGTTGTTATTTATTCTAAGTGTGCTTGGAAGTTACTGCTGTGTGTCAAGCCCAGGGGAGGTTTGATCACATTTGTATTTCCATATGATAATTACAGCTATAGAATGGAGTTCCAGAAACTTGGATGATTGCCTTTCCTACTTTTACTCTTGAAAGATCCTGTACTCCACTTATGATTGAATGAAATATTCTCCAGATTTATTATTGTATTCAGACATATCTCATGGACCTGGAAAATATTCTATTTCTCTAAAATTACTTTGCACATCACTAATATAGTCTATTTAAATATCAAAGAGAATCCTATATCTTGCTAATTAATTCAGTAATTTTTTCATTTACTAACAGAAATGTATTCTGTGCTTAGTTTACACCAAGTACTGCTTTAGGCACTATGGATATAACAATGAACAACACTGTGCCACCTGGGCTTACATGACATTTATGTTAAGAATGGTAAATAGATATCAAGCAGCTACATAGGGATTTATCTAAATATGTGCCATGAGAAAACACTGGATGTGAATCCAGCAAATAACAGGAAATAGTAAAACCAAGACTTGCTGTGGTCTGAGAGGGATGGGAAAAGGAAGACTTCTCTCAGAAAGTTGCATTTATGACCATACCTGAACAACTGGATTTATCCAGGGTAAGAAAGTTCCAAGCAGAAAGAATAAACATGTACAAAGAGTCTGAGGCAGGGAAAAGATGGAATAGTCATAAAGCAAACAAACAAATATGATTACTTATGACCGAATCTGAAGCAGGAAAAGAAAGTTGAGGCTGATGATGTGAGCAGAGGACCATGTGCCTTATAGGCAATATGGATTTAGGTGACATAATTAACGATGGAAAGGCAGTGAGGTATTATAGAATTTTCCTAAATTTCAGTTTTAGAGATCTTTGGTTCAGTTTCAGTCTTTGTCATTAATTGCTTGTGTAACCTTGAAATATTTATTAAACCTTCTAAGCCTCAGTTTCATCATCTCTGAAATCTAAATAATTAAAGAGTTGTTTGTATAGAATTATTAGGATTAGTTAGAAAATGCATTTAAGTATTTAACTCTAAAAATTTTAACATATATTAAAGTCATAGCTAAATTTTATTGAAAGGTTTTGTAGAGGGGTAGTATATAGATATGTTTGAAATTTTTATTATAATATCCGATGTTTTACTCAGAATGCTAACAACTGACAATCTATTTTTTAGCTCTAATCGATAAACATATATCCATTATGTGGATATGTCTACAAATCCACATTTGTAAAATTCATACAAAATCAGGTTTGGAGTATAAATTCGTTTTTTACTTGGGATTGTGGATGGCATTGGATTAAATTAGAAAAAAATACAAAATTATATTAATGCACATAAAAAGGGCAAGAACAGAATACTACTGGGGCAGTTACTATGGTAAATATTTCCCTAGTATGTTTTGTTTGGTCCTTAATTCTAAAACAATTTTTCTATATTAGAAATAAGTTGTAAACAATTTTGTCTATGTGACAAATCATTCCTGAAAAGTTAACCAGTTTCTTTCATTCTCTTAAAAGTTTTTCTGACCTTTACTTAAATAGCTCTTTAGTAAACCAAGCTATTTGTTTTTCCCAAATAATTGAACTTTTGTCATGTCTCTACTAGGAAAGGTATCATGCCAGATGTACTTGTGAATTGTGTTCTCATTTATCACTTTCTTATAATTGGAGAAAGGAATAAATTTTTGTTTTCTGTGACCAAATTGATGAAAAGCCTATAAAAAGAATTGACAAGGAATAAGGGTATTCAGTGGTCTGGAGACTATCTTGCCGTGTTTAGATAGGTCCTGTGTTTTATTCCACCCTGCATCCAAATAGGACTGTTGCCTGGACAAAATGCTGGAGGAATTCATTAGTTTTACTTTTTAAAACATGGATGCACTAAATGTTGTATGCACCTTTAATAGACAGAAATGTGTATGTGATATATCAGGATTATCACCAGCACTTCAAAATGCTCACATGGAATAAATGCTGTATGTTTGTATATGTGTGTGAGTATGAGGAGGGGGTTGTGGTAGAGGTTGCAGAAGTGGAAGTGAGATCCAGAAAAAAAATTCATATGACATATTGTACTCATTATCACATCAGGTCTAATGCTATGAACACTGTATTTTTAAAATCTTTTACTATAAAATTCAATATATATTTATGACTCAATCTTATATATATTTATGTATTGTATATATACAAATACATATTCATATATATAATATTGATAAGCCTATAGTTGTATACAGATATATTTGTATGAATTTGCTTGTATCTTTGGTTGTTCTTCCCAGTTGTTTTAGAGATTGAGAATTTGACTAACCTGTGTTAACCACATGTCCTAATGCCCAGCCTATGGGTCAGAGGTATACTTTCGGTTTGTCTCCTTGTGCTTTCTCTATTCAGCCAAATGATAAGGGGGAGATTCAATTCTTTCAAGGAAAGCTAATTAGGTATTTTTACCTAATTACCTAATTGCTTCCATTCTACAACCAAAAAAGCTAGAAAAACTGAAAATCAGTGACTTTTTTTAGACTCATAAAAGAACTGAGGTCACAGGGAAATCACCACCCAAAACCTGGAAAAACATTTCCACCCAGAGAGAGACAGATGAGACCTGTCTACCTAGAGCAGAAGACTCTGGAACCATAAACTAGTTGGAATGTTTAAATAGTCATTTTGATGAATTTCTGGAGGCTAAGTTTGGAGCAGCTTGAGTCAAACACTCCTGTGTTCCTAAGTTTTAGGGACCTCCTCATATCCATGAGCTTTACCTCCAGGAATCCCATCAGAATCTCACATTGAAAATACAAGAAATAACCCTTCCTGTCTCTGGCAGGAGAAGACAAGTAATCCTTGTGAAATACACTAAACCTTCTCCATATAAAAGGTCCACTCTCTAGTGTTGGAACATTATCCCAGCTGGGAGAAGGGAATACCCCCAGCTCAACCTCCTTTCCAGGCTTCTTGTCTCATCTCATGGAAAAAAAAAAAAAAAAAAAAAAACAACAACCAAAATCATAGTCAACCAATGACAGGGCTTCATGGAAACAGATTAAAGACACTATAGCCAGGGAAGGTAGTAGAGGACTAGGAAAAAAAAACAACAGCCAAGCCACTAAAAAAAAGTGTGTAAATTTGATATCCCCAAGATACAGGCCCTGAGAAACCATCTGACATTTTTAAAATTATAGAACATTTCTTTCTCCTCACACAATACCAACAGGCCTCCAGTATAAAAACAGTGGGTTACAGCTGAAAGAGCCACAAGACTCAGACTTTTTTTGAGGAGGAATAGTTAACACTCAAAGTTAAGGGACAAAAACAAGGACACTAGAAGAATTCAAGCCCCTGGCACCTATAGCTACAACAAGCTGTAAACATAGACCAGCTCCTAGCTAGATTACCATAAATCCTCAAACCAAATATCTGTCAACATCAGCTCTTATTACCTAATACAGCATGCTTGGGTTTCAACCAAAAAATAGCAAGGCATGCCAAAGACAAGGCAAAGAAAAATAGGAATAGATCATTAGAAACAGTCACAAATTGGAATTATCAGAGAGGAGATCTACCATAATCATGATTAAAGCATTTAGAGCTCCAAATGAAAAAGTAGATCAAATGTAAGAACTGATGAGTAATGTAGGCAGAGTGATAGAAACCCTAACAAAGTATCATAGGAAATGCTACAAATCAAAAACACTGTAACAGAAATAAAGAATGCCTTTGATTGGCTCTTTAGTAGATGGGTCACAACCAAGGAAAGAATCAGCAAATTTGCTAAAAGATAAGCAGAAACTTCTGAAGCTGCATGCCAAGAGAAAAAACTACAAAAATCAGAATACAACTTCCAAGCACTTGGGAATAATTTCAAAAGGGGCAACATACATGTAACTGGAATACTAGAAGGAGAAGAAAGAACAAAGCAGAAGAAATGTTCTGAACTTTCTAAAGCACTTTCAGGAAATTCTTTAATGAAGGAATCCTTCAAAAGATTCCTAGAGTTTCTTAGGGAAATTAGCAACTTATAGTTCAGTGATTTCCACCACCCCTTCTGATACCTTGTGCCTAAACACAGATTCACTGATTTTTTTTTTCCTTTTCCCCAGTTTTACTATTTGAAGTTATTCCAACAGAGTGACAATGTAGAATACAGTTATGCTCTATGTTTGATGAAGAAAGTAGCACTTTCCAGACTTTAAAAATCTGTTTAAAATATCATTTTGCTATTTAGTGTTTTTTTGACATTTAAAATTGTGTAGGAACATGTTATATAGAAAAATGCAATTAAATAAATGGTTTCCAAATATAGCTGACCGTACAAGCTAGTGTTAGTTGTAATGGCTGTGCTTCTAACTACAGAACTTAGTATGGCAAAATAAAGCAATATAGACACTACTTACTTATAAGTCCTTTATTTTATATTGAGGTATAGTTGATGTATATTATTATGATTCAAAAATTTTAAAGGTTATACTCTATTTATAATTATTGTAAAATATTGGTTATATTTCCTGAGTTGTACAATATATCCTTGTAGCTTATTTTATAGATGATAATTTGTACCTCTTAATTCCCTACCCCTATATTGCCCCTCCCCACCCATCTCTCCCCACTAGTAACCACTAATTTGTTATCTATATCTGTGAATCTGTTCTTTTTTGTTAGATTCATTAGTTTGTTGTAGTTTTTAGCTTACACATCTAAATGATATAATCTAGTATTTGTCTCTCTCTGTCTGACTTATTTTGCTTGGCATAACACCCTCCAAGTCCATCCATGTTATTACAAATGGCAAAATTTTGTTCTTTTTTTACATCTGAGTAATATTCCATTGTATATATACACCACCTTTTCGTTGTTCATTCGTATGTTTATTGACATTTAGGTTGCTTCCATATCTTGGCAATTGTAAATAATGCTGCTGTGAACATTGGGGTGCACGTATCTTTATGAACTAGTGTTTTTGTTTCTTTCAGACGTACACTCAGGAGTAGAATTGCTGAATCATATGGTAGTTCTATTTTTAATTTTTTTGGAAACCTTCATACTGTTTTCCACAGTGGCTGCACCAATTTATATTCCCACCAACAGTGTACAAGGGTTCCTTTTTCTCCACATCCTCACCAACATTTGTCATCTGTGTTCTTTTTGATGATAGCCATTTTGACACGTGTGGGGCAATATCTCATTGTGGTTTTGATTTGCATTTCCCTGATGATTTAGTGATGTCGAGTATCTTTTCACATGCCTGTCAGCCATTGTATGCTCTCTTTGGGAAATGTCTATTCACGTCTTCTGCCCATTATCTAATTGGTTTGTTTGTTTTTTGACATTTAGTTATATGAGTTGTCCATATATTTTGTATATTAACTCCTTATTTTTCATATCATTTAAAAATATTTTCTCCCTTTCAGTAAGTTGTCTTTTTGATTTGCTGATGGTTTCCTTTGCTGTGCACAAGCCTTGAAGTTTAATTAGTTCCCATTTGTTTATTTTTGCTTTTATTTCCTTTGCTTTAGGAGACAGAGCCAAAACTCATTGTTATGATTTAATTCAAAGAGTGTTGCACAAGTTTTATGGTGTCATGTCTTATATTTAGGTCTTTAATCCATTTTGAGTTTATTTTTGTATATGCTGTTAGACAATATTCTAATTTCATTATTTTACATGTATTTGTCCAGTTTTACCAATACCACATTGAAGTGATTTTCTTTTCTCCATTGTATATTCTTCCCTCCTATGTCATAAATTAATTAACCATAAGTACCTGGGTTAATTTCTGGCCTCTCTATTCTATTTCTTTGATCTCTATTTCTGTTTTCATGCCAGTACCATACAGTTTTGATTACCCTAGCTCTGTAGTCTGAAATCAAGGAACTTGATTCCTCCAGCTCTGTTCTTCTTTCTCAAGGTTATTTTGGCTATTTGAGGTTTTTTGTGTTTCCATATAAATTTTAAAATTATTTGTTCTAGTTCTGTGAAATATACCTTTGGTCTTTTGATAAGGATTGCTTTGAATCTGTAGATTACCTTGTGTAATATGGTCGTTTAAACACTATGAATTCTTCCAATCCAAGAGCACAGTATATCTTTCCATCTGTTTGTGTCTTCAATTTCTTTCATCAGGGTTTTATACTTTGTGAATTACAGGTCTTTTGCACCCTTAGGTAGGCTTATTCTTAGGTATTTTATTCTTTTTGATGCAATGGTAAATGGAACTGTTTCCTTAATTTCTCTTTCTGATAGTTTGTTGTTAGTGTATAGAAATGCAACAGATTTCTGTATATTAATTTTGTATCCTGCAAATTTACCAAATTCATTCATGAACTCTGGTAGTTTTCTGATGGTATCTTTAGGATTTTCTATGTATAGTATCATGTCATCTGTAAACAGTGACAGTTCTACTTCTTTCTTTCCAGTTTGGATTCTTTTATTTCTTTTTCTTCTCTGATTGCTGTGGCTAGGAGTTCCAAAACTGTGTTGAATAAAGGTGGTGAGAGTGGGCATCCTTGTCTTGTTGTTGATTTAGAGGAAATGCTTTTAGCTTTTCACTGTTGAGTATGATGTTAGCTGGGGGTGTGTCATACATGGCTTTATTATGTTGAGATATGTTCCCTCTATGCCCACTTTCTGGAGAGTTTTTATCATAAATGAATGTTGAATTTTGTCAAAAGCTATTTCCGAATCTATTGAGATGATCATATACTGATCACATGGTTTTCATTCAATTTGTTAATGTATCACATTGATTGATTTGCAGATATTGAAAAATCCTTGCATCCTTGGGATAAATCTCATTTGATCATGGTGTATGATCCTTTTAATGTATTGTGGATTCGTTTTACTAGTATTTGGTTGAGGATTTTTGCATCTATGTTCATCAGTAATATTGGCCTGTAATTTTCTCTTTTTATGATATCTTTGTCTGGTTTTGGGATCAGAGTGATGCTGGCCTCATAGAATGAGTTCAAAAACACTTCTTCCTTTGCAATTTTTTGGAATAGTTTCAGAAGGATAGGTATTAACTCTTCCCTAAATGTTTGGTAGAAGCAAACCTGTGAAGCCATCTGGTCCTGAATTTTTGTTGTTTTTGAGTTTTAAAATTACTGATTCAATTTCAGTACCGGTAATTTATCTGTTCATATTTCCTCTTTCTTCCTCGTTCAGTCTTGGGAGATTGTACATTACTAAGAATTTGTCCTTTTCTTTTAGATTGTCCATTTTATTGGAGTATAGTTGTTTGTAGTAGTCTCTATAATCTTTTGTATTTCTGTGGTATTGATTGTAACTTCTGCATTTTCATTTCTGATTTTATTGATTTGGACCCTCTCCCTATTTTCTTGATGAGTCTGGCTAAAGATTTATCCATTTTGTTTATCTTTTCAAAGAACCAGCTTTTACTTTCATTGATCTTTTTAATTTTTTTAGACTCTTTTTCATTTCTGCTCGTATCTTTGCGATTTCTTTCCTTCTACTAACTTTGGGTTTTGTTTGTTTCTCTTTCTCTAGTTCCTTTAGGTGTAAGTTTTGTTGTTTATTTGAGATTTTTCTTGTTTCCTCAGGTAAGCTCTTAGCACTCTAAACTTCCCTCTTAGAACTGCTTTTGCTGCATTGCATAGGTTTTGGATTATTGTGTTTTCATTTCTATTTGTCTTTATGTATTTTTAAAATTTCTTCTCTGATTTCTTCACTTATCCATTCTTTGTTTAGTTGCATATTGTTTAGCCTCCACTTGTTTGTTTTATGCAGTTTTTCTTGTAATTATTTTCTATTCTCATAGTGTTGTGTTTGCGAAAGACTGATATGATTTCAATTTTCTTAAATTTACTGAGGCTTGTTTTGTGGCCTAGAGTGTGATCTATCCTGAAGAAGGTTCCATGTGCACTTGAAAAGAACGTGTTCTTCTGCTTTTGGGTGGAATGCTCTATACATATCTATTAAGTCCATCTTGTCTAATATGTCATTTGAGGTCAATGTTTCTTTATTGATTTTCTGTCTGGATGATCTGTCCATTGATGTAAGTGGGGTGTGAAAGTCCCCTGATGTCACTGTTACTGTCGATTTCTCCCTTTGTGTTCATTAGTATTTAGTTGTTCTAGTATTGGGTGCACATATATTTTAGATTGTTATATCTTCTTCTTTGATTGATCCCTTGATAATTTTGTAGTGTCCTTCTTTGTCTCTTGTAACAGTCTTTAGTCTATTTTTTTCTTATATAAAAATATATATATTTACTCCAGCTTTCTTTTGATTTCCAATTTGCAGGGAATACCTTTTTCCATCCCCTCACTTTCAGTCTATATGTGTCTATGGATCTGAAGTGAGTCTCTTTTAGGCAGTATACATACAGATCTTGTTTTTGTATCCACTCAGCCATGTCTTTTTTTTTTTTTTTTTGCGGTACACAGGCCCCTCACTGCTGTGGCCTCTCCCGCCACGGACCACAGGCTCCAGACACGCAGGCCCAACGGCCATGGCCCACGGGCCCAGCCGCTCCGCGGCACGCGGGATCCTCCCGGACCGGGGCACGAACCCGCGTCCCCCGCATCCGCAGGCGGACTCTCAACCACTGCACCACCAGGGAAGCCCCAGCCATGTCTTTTGATTGTAACATTTAGTCCATTTACATTTAAGGTAGTTATTGATATGTATGTCCTTATTGCCATTTTGTTAATTGTTTGGGGGTTGTTACATAGGTCTTTTCTTCCTTCTTTGTTCACTTTTCTTGTGATTTGATGACTATCTTTAGTATTATATTTGGATTTCTTTTTTCTGTGTGTGTGTGTGTGTGTGTGTGTGCATGTCTATTGTAGGTTTTTGGTTTGTAGTTACCATGAAGTTTTTATATAGCAATCTATATACGTGATTGTTTTCAGTGGCTGCTTCTTTTAATTTCAAATGCATTTTAAAGGCCCTGCATTTGTACTCTTCTCCTCTCATGATTACTGGTATTGATATTATATTTTACCTTAATTGTTTTCTGTATCCTTTAATTGATTATTGTGCATATAGATGATTTTACTACTTTTGTCTTCTTACTAGTTTTGTACATGGATGATTTCCTACCATTACTTTATGTTTGTCTTTACCAGTGAGATTTCTCATTTGGTAATTTTCTTGTTTCTAGTTATGGCCTTTTCTTTTTTGCCTAGGGAAGTTCCTTTAACATTTCTTGTAAAGCTGGTTTGGTGTTGCTGAACTCTTTTAACTTTGCTTATCTGTAAAGCTTTTGATCTCTCCATCAAATCTGAATGAGAGATATAGACAGAATATCTCTGGACAGAATATTTTTGGTTGTAGGTTTTTCCCTTTCATCACTTTAAATATAGCATGTCACTCCCTTCTAGTCTGCCTGGAAGTTTCTGCTGAAAAACCAGCTGATAGCCTTATGAGACTTCCCTTGTGTGTTATTTCTTGCTTTTTTCTTGTTGCTTTTAATATTCTCTTTTTATCTTTAATTTTTATCATTTGGATTACAATGTGTCTCGGTGTGTTTCTCTTTAGGTTAATCCTGTATGGGACTCTCTGTGCTTTCTGGACTTGGGTGACTGTTTTCTTTTCCAGGTTAGGAAAGTTTTCAGCTATTAAGTCTTCAAATACATTCTCAGCCCCTCTCCTCCTGGGACCCCTATAGTGTGAATATTAGTGTACTTGATGTTGTCCCAGAGGTCTCTTAAACTGTTTTCATTTCTTTTCATTCTTTTTTCTATTCATCTTCAGTGATTTCCATTACTGTCTGCCATTTCACTAATCTGTTTCTCTGTGTCATTTAGTGTACTGTTGATTTATTCCAGTGTATTTTTTATTTCAGTTTTTGTATTCTTCACCTCTGTTTGGTGGTTCTTTATATTTTCTAACTCTTAGTTAAAAATCCTAACTTCTTGCTCTGCTCATCCATTCTTCTCCTGAGTTTTTGGTCATATTTAAGATCATTACCCTGAATTCTTTCTTTCTTTCTTGCCTATTTTCACTTTGCTTAGTTCTTCTTCTTGGTTTTTTCTTGTTCCTTTTCTGAAACATGTTCCTCTGCCACCTCATTTTGCCTAAGTTGTTCCTTGTATTTTTATGTATCTGGTAACTTAGTTATGTCTCCCAACCTTGGAAAAGTGACATTCTGCAGGAGACATCCTGTGCATTCCAGCAGCACACTGCTGCTGGAATGCACACTCCTGCCTCGTCACCCAAGCTATATGCTCTAGGGGTTCCCCCATGAGGGCTGTGTGGGTCCTTCTGTTGTGGCAGGCTGACTGTGTGCGTGGTCTTGTAAGCTTGGATGGCCCTAGTTCATTTGGTTGCCAGGATCCACTTTGCGTGGAGGCTGGCAGCTGCTGGTTGGTGGGTCCTGGTCATGAGGCAGCTGACTGCAGAACCCCAGGAGGCTCCAGAGCTAGTGCTGGCCATGTCCTGAAGTCTAGCTGCAAGGCCCAGGGATCCCAGAGTGGTGTCAGATCACTGGCTGGGGGCAGTTCCTGACACAGTTGGATACAGTTTCCAGGGTGTCCCAAAGCTTGTGTTGGTCTGCTAGTGGGCAAGGCTGGGGCCCAGCTGGCCCCAGGGCAGGATCTGACCTGCTGTAAGATTATGGTTTTCTTGAGTCTGAAGTCTTCCCTCTGGTTGGTGAGGCTGATCCAGAGGCAAGAATAGGCTTCCTGGAGAGCAAGGTTGGTGTCTGCTCACTGGTGGGTAGAGCTGGGTCCTGGCCCTCAGGTGAGCAAGGTTGTGTCTAGAGGGGTGTCTAGAGGTGGCTGTGGGCTCTGGAAGTCTTTAGGCATCCTGTCTGCAAGTTAGTTGCTTGGCCTGAGGCATCCCATCACTGGAGCCTACAGGCTGTTGGGTGGGGCCAGGTCTTGGCACTAATGAGCTATAGGGAGGTTTGCACAATGGCTCCCACCAACACCAGTGTTCACGTGGAAGAAGGATCTACCAGGAATGGCTGCTGCCATTGTCTATGTCCCCAGGGTTAGCTGCAGCCACCTCCTGCCTCTCCAGGGGACTCTTTCAGACCAGTAGGTAGGTCTGGCTTAGGCTCCTACCAAATTACTGCTTTTGCCCTGGTTCCTGGAGCATGTGAAGTTCTTTGTGCACCCTTTAAGAGGGAAGTCTTTATTTCCCCCAGTCCTGTGAGACTCCTGAAATTAAGCCCCACTGGTCTTCAACCTCCGGAGACTCATCTTTCCAGTGCAGCACCCCTGGGCTGGGGAGCCTGATGTGGGGCTCAGAACTCTCACTTCTGTCTGATTTGTGGGTCACCCACCTGGGGGTATGGAACTTGATTTATCATGACTCTGCCCCTTCTACCTATCTCATTATGGTTCCTTCTTTAGTTGTAGATCTTTTCTGGTAGGTTCTGGACTTTTTCACCAATAGTTGTTCTCCAAATAATTCTGATTTTTGTGTGCTCCTGAGAGGAGGTGAACTCAGACTCTTTTCACTCTGCCATCTTGGCCAATCTTTCAATCCTCTAAAATAAGGTTATTATAATATAAAGAAATCTAAATTTTATATATAAATTTTTTTTCACAGAATTTAATATCTTAAATGTATACATTTTATCCTGACATGAAACACAATATCGCTACATCAGAGATCAGACCAACTCTTTACTCTTAGTAACAATAGTGCCAGTCTCCCATGGCAAATGATGAAAACACATGTCTACTGTGGTTTTGCACCACAGTAGAGGAATCTGGAAGTATGAACACTGAAACTTCTATAGGGTAGTTTGCATAGCTACCCCAACATTTGCTCCCTAGTATAAAAAAATTATCTGGAGGGAGGAAGGGAACATTTGTACAACCATTTAGAATGTAAAGGAATGGGCCTGAGAGAATGAAATAAAGGCCTCTTAATACCTCCCCTGAGAGTTCTACCTTAGGGTTACCCTTCAGTCATCCTTTAACCCAGATCCCAACAACTTCTGCTCAGAAAGCCCTGACCATGCAGAAAAATAAAAATATTCACATTGGTCCCCAAAAAATTTAGTATAAAAATGTTTAAAATAAATAAATATATATATAGAGAGAGAGAAAGATGATAATAGGGGTATTATTTAACTATTAAAATACAGTTGAATGGTCAGTTTTACAGTTTCATAAAATTAATCTCTGCCTCATTATTTCTATATAATATCCCAGAAAGGCATCATGTAAAATAAAATATGTATCTTGTATATTAAAAGACAAATGAGAACATATAGGAGAAGGGCTTATGCTTGAGGATCAAGTACGTAGGCTTTTGAAGATATGAGAGAACTTGTCAACTTATAGCAAGAAATATACATTAAAATACTTGAATTTTTCTTAAATACATTTGTAAGCCTTGGCTTTTCCACAAAAGTCCTGAAATGTGTGCCTTAGGTACTAAACATAGTTATTAACAGAAGAATCATTTGTGTTAATTTCCTTGGATGACATTTGTAATCTAAAGTCTTTTCCATTGTGAATAAAACTGGGGTTAAAAGTAGTCTGTTTCATTGAGGTGTATGTGCGCAACATTGTTTTAAGACTTTTTATAAAAGCAAAGACTTTGAAATAAATGTGTTTATTATATTTCAGATATGCCTCAAAGAAAATAAGTAACTAGAAAAGGTCAGCTGTAGGAAACCAGCCTACAAACACCCCAGTGTAATGAATTATAACTTCTGCCTGCTGTAGATGCAGAGGATGACTCCTTCAATATCTGAAAACATGTGCCTTGAAGTTTTCAATTACTCTCAGGAAACCGAACATTTCTTCTGAAAAAGATTTAATAAGCCTGGCTGAATAATGTGATTCTGCAGAAGGAAATGCCATTGAATCACTGGAGTATATTTGGAAGAAAAGCAAAAAGCAGGGTCCTGGCTCCTCACAGATGAAAAAGTTAGTACTCATGGTATCAAGTCCCTGAAATTAAAACTCCTAAGCCCTTTATCCAGGCATCAAATGACATTTAATGCCAGAAAAAGAAAGCAAGGATCACTCTCTTAAATGAGAAATAAACACATTTTATAATTTATAACTTTCAATTTAAAAATATGATATATTTATGAATTTCTATATATAAAATTACATAATAACAGCTTTTAATAAGCAGAAGTTACAGAAGATACATGGAGTCATAGACAGAGACATAGCCAAATCAGGTGCAGAAGAAATTAGAAGAGAGATGTCCAATCAAAATTATCAATAACTTAGACCTGAAGTTCCTCAAATATCATTCCAAGACTGTCACTTGTACATTTTCTCAAAAGCCAACTACATCCACACCTTAACAGAATTTTTATCCCCATACAAAAACTCACAGTAACTTTATATAATATATAACTTAAATCTCATGCACTTCTGAGCAAGGGGAATCAGTGGAAACTTGAATAATCTTCTAATACAGGGAAATCTGGAGTTGTTCCCAAAGCTAGAATGCCATCCCATCTTCATTCAGTGAAAGTATATTCTACCCATTTTGAAAACACAGTGGAATATAGTCAGTTATGTAATACTTTTATATGGTGACAGTTGGTAACTAAACTTATCATGGTGATCATTTTGAAATGTATAGAAATATTGAACCACTATATTTTGCACAGGAACTAGCATAGTGCTGTAGGTCGATTATACTTCAAAAACAAACAAACTCATAGAAAACGAGATCAGATTTGTGGTTACCAGAGGAAGGGGGTGAGGAGATGGGGAATTGGATGAAAATAGTCATAAGGTACAAACTTCCAGTTAGAAATGGCACGATTTTTTAAAAAAGATAAATAGTTCTAGGGATAAAGTGTGCAACATGATTAGCATAATTGACACTGACATATGTTATATATGAAAGTTAA
Source organism: Delphinus delphis (assembly GCF_949987515.2). NCBI lineage: Eukaryota > Metazoa > Chordata > Mammalia > Artiodactyla > Delphinidae > Delphinus > Delphinus delphis. Next base: position 57,530,031 of record NC_082684.1, on the reverse strand, counting down.
GAGAGTGAATGCTTTTATCACAAATAAACAGATACATGATTTGTTGTTAGTTCTGTAATAGTTTCTTTCCTTATAAATGCAATTTTCTTTGAAACTTTGTTTTTCTTTTATTTGGAATATAATCTTCATAACTAAGACATTTGCTACACTAACTTTTCATTAATAAAAAAAAGAAAATACAGGTCAAAATACAAATGCATCCTTTTTTGTGCTAAAGAATGAAATAAATACCTTCTATTTCAGTTTCATCTTACCTTTTGGTTTTATTTCTTTTTACGAAGAATAAACAGTACTAATGATTTTTGTCCTAATGAAAAGATGTGTTTATCTTTTTATTACCTTTAAACAGGATGGTTTTGAATGAATATCTACTAAAACCTTCAAGTTTTTTTAAAACAAATGTTAAAGTATATGTTAATGACTGATTACATACTAACCAAGACTACCTAATAACATATTACTTAAAAGGAAGGAAAAAAAACTTAATCTAAAACAATTTTAAGTGTGTCTCTTTTCATCTTGGGGATACATCATAAATCTTATAGCCTTTCTACTGGTTTGTGTGTAGTAGGAAATTCAATGCCACTGAGCAACTAGGTCACAATTGGCTTATTGATATGGTTAAAAAAAATTCCCAAAGAGACTGCAGCGAAATACAGCATTGAACTAACTGTGGAACAATGAGCGGCATTTCAGTCATCCTCTTTTGTCCACGAGATGAGAAAACATCCTGTATTGTCACTACCTGTGACTGGGATAGAAAAAATAGGAAGATACTCATCAAAGAATACAAGTCTTCAGTTAAAAGATGAATAAGTTCTGGGGATCTAATGTAGAGCATAGTGACCAGAGTTGTTAATATAATATTGTATACTTAAAATTTGCTGAGAGTAAATCTTAATTATTTTCAACACACACACACACACAGAGTAATTATGTGAGGTGATCTATGTGTTATATTAACCTGATCATGGTAATCATTTCACAATGTATACATATGTTCAGTCATCATATGTATAATTTATTTATATATATGTGTGTGTATATATATATATATATATATATACACACACACACACACATAAATATAAATTTTATTTTTCACTTATAACTCAAAGCTTGGGAAATTTTTTGAGAAGAAACTGTATAGAAGTAAGTGATTATTTCCATCTTATATTAAATCTTTACCTAAAATGTTTATTTTTGCAGGTTAACATTATTAGAAATTACATAGGCTGTTTAATCACACAAGCACTATTTGCTAAGAATTATTAGGAATAATAAATGTGATTCCGTTGCTTTAATGCATTCATTATGCCAGGCATGATTTATATCATTCTAGCTTTTGAATCATTATTACTTAATATAACTACATAAAAATAGTGCATATAATACACCACTAGATATTCTTAACTATTGAAAAATCTATTTAGGAAATTATCACTGAAGTGAGGAAATAGATATCTTTTCTCTCCATTTAATATTAGTAGCCAGAATGAACATAAATGTTAATTCAGTGAAATATTATCTCCTTAACAAATATACTTTTTATTGCATCAAAGAAAGAATAAAGTGCCATCTTTTTCAGTTACAGTTGGCCAAACCAAATATAATTTTGTCTTCTTGACTTAAAAGCATATATAATTTTCAACTTGAAGAAGTAAAAAACACTTCAAATCTACCATTTTGCTTTATTTCTCAGGGTAACTGAAAATTCAAAAAGTGACCTACTTTTTCTGGAGGTTATAAAATTAAAATCATGCCTTTGCACATGTTAATGTGATTGCTGTGCATTAGAAAAACCAAGTTAAATTTTATACTCATGATTTAGTTGATTTCTTACCAGGCAAAGGAGATAAACTATAATCACTACCCTTGATGAAATGAAGCAAATAACAATGATGATGTGCTAATGAATACAGATGAACTGACGTAATAATTTCAGTAACATACTATAAGTGTGAAACATGCCAGTACATAGGAAATTCCTTTTCATTCATTCAAAACAAGTGAAATAATCCTCACTGTAGACTATCCAGATGAGATGATAGTACTGAAAGAAAAGTTAAACTATTTTGAGAACTTTATTAATTGCATTTAAATTGCATTAATTCATATCAGAATATCCAACTAAGCCTTGCTTGGTCCTGAAAAGACTACAAACACATAAATCACTTTTATATGCATCTCTTAAGATGATAGTTAAACTAGAACTGGGAATTGCTGGTGGTCCAGTGGTTAGGACTCTGCACTCCCACTGCTGGGGACCCATGTTCGATCCCAGGTGGTGGAAATAAGATCCTGCAAACCACACGACATGGCAAAAAAAAATATATATATATATATATGGCCAAAACAAAACAAACAAAAAAGTGGAACTGTTTTATTGAAGTTCATTGTAAAAGAATGATGCAAACTGTTTTTGTGACTAGAGTCTTTCAATATTATATTTGTAACATACATGTTCTTTTATATAGTTATAGTTGATTTCATTGGTAAGGATTTTTCCATCATACGAATATATGGTAACTTATTCTACTGTTGATCGATATTCAGGTTGTTGGCAGTTTGGTGCTATTATGGAAAATACTGTGGTAAACTAGCTTGTACATGTTTCTTGGTCACATGTGTATGCATTTCTGTTGGAAATATATCTAGAAGTGGAATTCCTGTTTCATTGGTTATACATAGATTCAATTTTAGAAGTTAACGGCAAACGATTTCCTGAAGTAGTTGCACCGATTTATGTTCCCAGCTGCCTCTAGTGTATGAGAACTTCTGTTGCTCTGCATCATCACTAACACTTGGTACTCTCAGTCATCTTAACTGTAGACATTCTGGACTAAATATTGCATAATGTGTAGTGGTTTCTTAATGGGGTTTTAATTATGGTTTACTCAAATTAAAATATATTCTTCACCTTTTCATGTATTTTTGGCTCTGGAAATCCCCTTCGTGAAGTACCTCTTCAAATCTGTTGTTTAGTTTTCTTTAGGGTTTCTGATCTTTATAATATGGGTCTGTAGTTCTTTATCTAGTTTAGATGTGAATATTTGTTGTTTAATACATTGTCAACTTCCACTTGGCAACTTTCTTTTCACCCTTTACTGGAGTCAATTGATTAATACAAGTTTGAAATTTTGATATAGTTCAATGTATCAGTCTTTCTTTTTTGGTTAATTTTGCCCCCAAATATACTTACCTAACTCAAGCTAGTTATGATATTCTCCTATATTATTTCATGGAAGATTTGTTGTTTCTCCTCTCAGAATTGTACCAACTGTAGACATGGAACTGATTTTTGTATGTGGTGTGAAGTTGATATTAATACAGCTTTCCTATATAGACATAATACAGTCCCAGAACTGGTATTGAAAAGACCATTCTTTCCCTCACTTCTCTGCAGCACTAATTTCTTTACAACTGAGATGCTCAAACATGAATTGGTAAGCATCTAGCCTCTCTATTCTGTCATGTGTCTCTTTGCTTATCATTGGACCAATAACACACTGTCAGTTACTGTAACTTAAAGCTGTTGGTACCTGTTCTTTTTCTTTCTTTTTTTTTTTTTCCAATATTTTCTTATCTATTCTTGGTCCTTTGCATTTCCATATAAATCTTAGAACTGGATTGACATTTTTAGAAAAATTATTCATAGCATCAAGTTTACACGTCAATCAGAATTTTCAGAGAATTGATATTAAACTCAATCCAAGAGAAAGTCATATCATTCTTTTTTATCTTCTTTAATTTCTTACAATGCTGTCTTTAAACATTATTATTTAAAGATATAACACATAGAAATCATGTACATCTTTCATTAGTTTTTATGGGCACTTTTAAGCTATTTTAAATGGTATCTTTTCAAGAAATGTTTGTTGCATGTGTATAAAAATACAATTGATTTTGTCTATAGGGCTTATACTATCTTGTCATCTGCCATGGCATCTCCTTACAATCCTTTCATTTTATTTTTTCTTATATCATTGGGTAAGACCTTCAATACAGTACATACTAAAAATAGTCATTGTGAGCATATCTTACTTGGCCCTTGACCCAGAGAAAAAGCTCTTAGTGTTTCATTATTATGTACGATTACTACAGGTTTTTGTTGCTATTGTTTTGTTTATCTATATATGAACTTTATCAGATTAGGTAATTTGCCTTTCCTTCCTACCTTAATATCTAATAAAGAAAACTAAATATAATTTACTAAGGCTTTAAAAAATTCATGGATGTTAGATTTCATCAAATTCTTTCTCTTCATATATTCAGATAATCATAATTTTTCTTATATTTATGTATTAAATTACACTAGTTGGTTTGGGACTATGAAATTATCTTTGCATTTCTGAGGTCATTGGCCTTGAGCCAAAGACCACCATGAAGACACCTGTGTTTGGACAATTGGGTTTATTGATTCTTCCAGCAAGGGAGAACAAAAAGAGTGGAGAACCACAGGATGCTGTAGTAAGGTGCTGTTAGAAAGAACATAAAGGATTTGGGTGGGTTAGGTGATTTTTCAGGAGTGTACCAGGAAGCCAGAACTTGTTATGTATTGGACGGTTTCAGGACATGGGGACAATTTTATGATTGGATATTTTAATAAGTCTAATTTATAAAGTGAAAGGAATGAAACAAGTCTAAAGCCGTCAAGCTGTCATCGTAATGGAATGGTAAATACTCATATTAACCAATCTAGAGGAATGTTTGGCTATTCTGTGTTATGAACAATTGTCATTTTTTAAACCACTTTATTGAGGCATGATTGACATACAAAGGCTGTATATATTTAATACATACAACTTGATGAGTTTGGAGATAATTATCTGTCAGACATGACAATGGAGTGGTTTTTTGGGGGGGGGTTTGGGGGGTGTTTTTGGTCTTGATTCACCATGATCACTGAGTGGCCTTTGTTTGATGTTGGTGTGCTGTGAAATTATTTATATTTAAAAAAAAAAATCTAGCTCTTAGCAATATCAAGTCTTAGATGACAATGCCAAGCCAGTCCCTGGATGGCTGAGGCTGCTTTTCTCTTTCTCACCAAAATTAATTGTGTAGTCCCGTTTAGAGAGTACTGAATTGGTTTGCTGATTTCATTTAGGGTGTTTGCGTCTGCATTCATGAATTGCATTAACCTGTATTTTATAGAATGTGCTTGTCAGATTTTGGTATTATGCTTATGTTGGTCCTTGAAAAATAAGTTTGTGACTTTTTTCCTTTTATTTTGTAGAAGAATCAGTGTAAGTATTTATTACATACCTTCTAGGTACATTTGTATATTACATCAAAATATAAAATTTTCTAGTAAACAGTAAGGATAATGTATTATAAATAACAAAGTGAGTTAATAACTATAAGTAAACATGAATCAGTTTAAAGCGATACATTAAAAATATCCTCTATGTTATTTTCCAGCAAGTAAATCCCATGTATTTCTCTCTGTGTCATACATTTGTTTGAATTGACTTTACATGCATTTTACTCTCAATTATAGCTGTCACACTGCAACTAGCAAAATCTGGAAATACTCTATTTGCAGAATAGCTACTTGTTTGTTGGTCATTTTGCTCAGTCTGACGGAAAATACGATTGCTCTCAAAATTTACTAATAGAAAAATCTGTAAGACTAGCTTTTACCAAACCTATCTTCTAACTATTCTGTGGTAGGATAGTTCTCCTAATCAGTTAACAGAATGACTGGAGGAACATAACTGGAGTTCTGCAAACTCCCTGGTGTGGTTGTCTTTCAGTGAGGATATTTTTCAGTTGATCAAGAATAACAACCCCATGCAACCTCAACACCAAGGCTTTAGTTTAGTTGCCAAAACATAATATATTGCATATTTCAGCTGTGAAATAATCACTCCAAAATTATTTCCTTTTGAAACCAAGAGTGAGGAACTGCTAAATGATACCTATTAATAAGCAATGCCATGTAACACACTGGTTATGACAGGCTAAAGTAAGATGACACACACAAATACATATATGCAAATGAGTGCATTGTTAACTGGTGAAATCCTTTTAAGGTTGATACATTGTATCAATGACAATGAAAGCTGTAGTTTAAAAATGACCTCTGAATCCAAGAGTTTTGACTCTGTTTTGTAGTTAATTTGAATAAGCATTTAGTGATATGACCCTTCAATATTCTGTTACTTTTCTCATCTTATCATTTGCAATGTTTACCTCAATTTAAAAAAATATATCAACTATCTATATGGTAATTGACATTAGCTGTTCAAAAGTTTGGTAGGAAAAGCAGGAACAAAAATGTTCTTGAGACCCCAAAATATATGACATAGAGCATATTATATATATAATGTGTGTGTGCACATGTGTGTATAACAATGTCTAATGCATTTTTGTTTAAGGGATGGAGTCACCACTTGAAACTTTCTCTTCTCTAGTATATTATTTTAACAAGTATAGGTTTTTTTTTTCAAAATTCACAGTATAATAGAAAGAGAAAAATAAATGTCATAGAAAGCAGGTTGAAAATAGTAAAATGTGAAAGCCAAGAGTGGGATAGCAAGAGCAGGGGAGGAAAAGTCAGAAAGGCAAAACTAAACAGCCTTTATTACAAAGGCAAGTAGTCATTAAAGGATGAATGAGAACATGAACACTTTACAATGTGGTAAAGTTATGCCCACACTGTTAATCTTACATTATTAAAAGTTTAAATCATGATTAACAACTATGTAAGAAGACAAGTAAAATCATCTTTTTTGTGTAATGCTTTTAATAATGACAAAAGTGTACAAAATATCTCAGTAATTTTTTAGTGCTTTTTCATTGTGTGCATATTATGTACCAGGAGGTTTCCATGTTTTTGGCCGTAACAACTTTTTACGGCAGAATATGCAGATATTCTCACTCATTTTGAAGAAAAAAAAAATTGAGAGAAGTTGTTCCACAAAATAACCCAGCTGAAAAGTTGAAACACTGGAAATTAAATTGTTTATAGATATAAATGTGTGTCAAATTAAAATTTTTAAATAGTTTTATTTTTCTTAAAGTACAATGCTTCTGCACTGATTGAGATCTCACACCTGCTTGTTTTGGTCTTAGTATTAGTGCTTAAAGCTTAAAAATTCAGTTTAGTAGAAATTTTTATTCCAGTTATTTCTTATGATTATGGTCTTTGCTTTTAGTAATTCAGCTGGAAACTATGTCTCAATTCATCTTGACTTTTTGTGTGTGATGAGAGCCCCCATGCCAAGACAGTGTTTTAGAAAAAGATTACCCATGTATGTAAGATTAGTACTAGATTACTGAGGAACTGGAAAACTGAAACAATTCAGTTTGAGTCTGAGGAACCATACTCAAAACTCCTGACAATCCAAGTCTCCAGTAGGTTTTATGTGGTCTAGGCAATACTATATACTCCATGATACAAAGCCAGACCAATGACTGGAACTTTGCCTCAAACTGTTACATTGTGAGCTTTTTAGAGACAGAAATATCTTTCCTCCTTGTTTATGGTTTCCTTTGCTGTGCAAAAGCTTTTAAGTTTCATCAGGTCCCATTTGTTTATTTTTGTTTTTATTTTCATTACTCTAGGAGGTGGGTCAAAAAAGATTTTGCTGTGATTTATGTCAAAGAGTGTTCTGCCTGTTTTCCTCTAAGAATTTTATAGTGTCTGGCCTTACATTTAGGTCTTTAATGCATTTTGAGTTCATTTTTGTGTATGGTGTTAGGAAGTGTTCTAATTTCATTCTTTTACATAGCTGTCCAGTTTTCACACTACTATGTATGAAGTAGATGGCTGGCGAGGGCCTATGTATAGCACAGGGAAAAAAAGAAAAAAGGAATGAGAAATATCATCTCTGGTGAGGTAAGAGAGGGATTAGTATTTCAAAAGCAAAGAGGAAAAGAGCAAAGCTTTCACCTAGTCTTGAATGAATGTAGCAAGAAAGAATTATAAGAACTGAAACACTTCCAGACTGATAATGGCATTCCTGCTGAGAGTGTCAGTTCCTGGAGTGTGCAAAGGAACAAGCAAGAGTGGTCTCTCAGACAAGAAGATTGATTCTGTAATTCTCCATGAACACTACAGGCTGTCAGCATGATTGCACTTGTTTCTCTCAAAGCATTAGCAAGGCAATTACCAATTATTTCACCACAGCATTTACATGTTTGTGTCCATCTATCCCTGGAGCCCAGGAAATTGATTATGCACTGCAGGACATTTTTGCCATCCTATGTAGGGTATCAGATACTCCAAGTAAGATCTGATGGCATGAGGGAAAATCAAGTGCTGTGAGCTTATAAATTATGTACACGATAAAGGAGAAATCCATGAAGTATGCTTGGCAAAGTTTAAGAAATCAGAGTAGGTTTTTCTTTGCTTAGAAGAGAACAGTGTTTTTGTCAAAAGGGAACAAAAGAATGTGCAGTTGCATATCTCATTCTTGTTAATGGACTAAACATTATAATCACGTGTATTATTTTTTCTACCTAATTTTTCATTCTTTATTCTTTTTTAAACTACCAATTGATTGCCCAGCTTTTTCATACTGATTTGTTAGAAATGTGTATATATTTAGTAGATAAACGTTTTAGCTATTTTTGTTGTTTTTTGCTTTAACTATTCATCATTAAATTTGACGTTAAAATTTAATGTGTATTTGTGACATCAAATCTATCAATATTTTCATTAATAATTTCTTTGATTTTATGCTTACGAAAGTATGCCCTGTGATATACATTGATAAATATTCACCTGTATTTTCTTGTTGTTTTAGTTTTAACTTTATGTTCAACACCTCAACATATCTGAAACCTTAAAACTTAGCTTATGCTATGAATAATCTAATTCTTTTCATATACGTTGTTAACAATGTGACCCAGTGCCATTTACTAGGGAGTCTATCATTTCACTAATTTGTCTTGTTCACCCACATTCGTCCATTATTGCTACTATTCGTCAGCTACTGAATCAAAACAGTAATGAAGTCCCCAGAACTGCTTTCAGATGATTAACCAACGCTCAGGGCTGAGGACTCACTCAGCACAAAGACTGGCAAATGGCCTGGAAGGAGCAGTGCCAGGCAACGAGCTGGCTTAGGCTTCCAAGGAGAAAAATAAAATAAATGTTAAAAATTAAATTACTCCTATTGCCTACAGATGGACCACAAACAGTCAATTCTATATAAGATAGAGGGGACTTACTTAGTTACCCCTGGCCAGTATGATGCTGAACATTGAGAAGTGACTGAATGGTGGCCCTATGTTGAAAGAGAATCACCCTGTCATCCACACTGACACCCAGAGTATCATAGAAGCAACAACTTGTCTGGAAGTAACAGTGCCCAGTTTTATAATGCCACATCATATCATTACTGGTTGGGGCCTTCCTAGGTTACATGATTAGATCAATGTAGATATAGAAATATGTAGATATAATTGATAATAATAAATTATTATGATTATGATAAATTATGATAAATAATTTCTACATATAGAAATATGTAGATATAATTGAAACTAGCATTCCTATTTCTTATACCTATTATTTCTAGTTTAACTGTTTTTAATTGGTTGTTACTTTTTAAAAAATTTATTCTGGAAAGGATGTCCAATTTTATCAAATTACTTTTTAGTATCAGTTACAATTGTATTTCTGAATTTATAGTAAATACTATTTAATTTACCAGCTCCTGTGTGCAATACAACTTGTACACTGAATCTTTTCTTCTTCCACATACTGAGAACTTCGCCCTTCCAAATGATCTCCCCTGACTTTATCATCTAGTTTTCTCTTAAAACTGTATGTAGAAGCTCTAGCTGACTAATACACTGTTATTTTTATCTTAACAACATCATGCTGTAATATCTTCCATCTTAAAATTAAAAAAAAAAAACCTTTGACACTATGTCTCTTCAGCTTCACATTTGTCTATCCTGTTTCACAAAGTTTTCAAAAAGTGTTTGTAATCATTTTATTTCATTTTCAATCTTTTTATATTTAAAAAAGAGTAACAATAAACATAGGTTAAACAGTTATGTTTTACTGCAAATCTTAAATTGAAAGCAGCTATCTCCTTGGTTATTATTCCCCACTCACGTCCCATTTTCAGTAGCCACAGTCTATTTCTGCTAGTAAGTTATCTCCATAATTGTGTATTTAAATAAACAGCTAAGCTTGTTTGATATGTTCCATATTCACACATAAACTCAAGATTACTGCCAAAATCTTTATGGAAAGAGTTTGTAAAATCAAAAAAGAACCTCAGCTTTCCCTAGGCTAATTAATACAGGTAAAATATCATTGACATAAATTCATTACAGGAAGGATTGAAGGTCCCTGGAGAGGTGGCGATGTCCTTGCTGTCTTAATATGTTCTTGTTCTCAAGATAAATATTGGTCAAATCCTCATGAAATAAATCCCAGAAGATTATTTTACATTTCATCATTTGATACTGTTGATCACTATATTGAGTTAATTGGAGTCATTAAGTCTTATCATTAACAGTTGGTGTTTATTTTTTTCTTGCACTTGCCTGAATGTTCTGCTAAAAGCTGTAGGCTAGAAATTAAGTCTTCAACAAAGTGATACAGTCTCAGAGGGACTGCATCAGGTATCCTTAACTATTGATAACTGAATAAATAAAGTCTTGGATACAGACCTTGGGGTTCAAAGTGGCACAATTTAAACAACTCTCAGGCTGTACCACAATACAGACTCAGAATTTCCAGGATTCTTGTTAGTTTAGAAATGAAAAACTTCATGCAAGCAGATTGCAAGCAGAATTAGTTACACAGGACTGAAGGGAATGATAAACTGATGAGATATTGCTAGTTGTGGCTATTTGCTTTGGAATATTTTTTGTCATATTTTTAAATACTGTATTTTCTGTATGGGGGAAGCCTGCTCTCATCCTCCTTCACCTATATTTACACCTCAACTCAGTAGGCTATGTTTACTCAAACTACAGTGGAACTTCCTTTAAATGATAAATGGTTACCACTGACCCCTTAATATTTTGGAACAAATACAGTAGCCCCTCATTATCCACAATTTCGCTTTCCATGTTTTCAGTTACCCATGGTCAAGTATGGTTCAAAATATTCAATGGAAAATTCCACAAATAAACAATTCATAAATTTTAAATTGCACACTGTTCTGAGAAGCATGATGAAATATCTTGCTGTCCCACTCTATCCCCGCTGGAATGTGAATATTCCCTTTGTCCAGTGTATCCCACCCATTAGTCACTGAGTGGCCATTTCAGTTATCTGATTGGCTGTCATGGTATGGCAGTGTTTGTGTGCAAGTAACCCTTATTTTATTTAATCATCTCAAAGTGCAAGAGTAGTGATGCAGTCAATTTGAATATGCCCAAGAGAAGCTGTATAGTGCTTCCTTTAAGTGAAAAGTTGAAAGTTCTGGACTTATATAAGGAAAGAAAAAAAAATTATATGCTGAGGTTGCTAAAATCTATGATAAGAACAAATCTGCTATCTGTGAAATTGTGAAGAAGGAAACATAAATTTGTGCTAGTTTTGCTAGCATAAAACTGTAAAAGCTACAGCCACTGTGTGTGATAAGTACAAGTTAAGATGAAAAAGGCCTTAAATTTGTACAAGATATTTTGAGACAGAGAGAACATAATCACATAACACTTATTAGTTGATTGGTATAATTGTTTTATTTTATTACTAATTATGTTGTTAATCTGTTACCATACCTAATTTATAAATTAACTTTATCATAGGTATACATGTAAAGGAAAAAACATAGTGTATATTGGGTTTGGTACTATCTGTGGTTTCAGGATTCCACTGAGGTTCTTGGAACATATCCCCCATGGATAAGGGGGGACTACTGTACTTTGAGTTCTATGTACTTTTTGTAGCAATGTGGTTTTTTGCACAAGTTCATTAAGAAACTCTCCTCTTTTAATACGCTAAGTATATATATGCACACACTCGTACATACATGTGTATGTATACACACACACTTGAAATTGAGAGTCTGATTTTATGTTTGTATATAAAATCAGCCTCTCAGTTTCTACTTTGAACCAATTTTATTCTGCTGATTTAAAAAATCTTTGATACATACTCCTAAAATTTTTGTGTAAGATTCATTTAAAAATTTTAGAAAAATATGCATATATTCTTTCTCTATATGTTTTCAAATTTCTTAATTCTGTTGATGTTGATGAATGTGTGAAGAGTGTATGATAGATATTGGCAATGTATGATGTTGGTGAAAAAAGTATATATATGTATATATTTTTTATTTATATATAATGTAAATAATATATATGTCATGTGAAGGGAACTATTTAATTTTTACTTGTGGACTCATTTCTCCTAGAACCTTTCTACCCTTTGTAAACTGGTTTGTCTCTGGGCCTGCAGCACAGCTGTCACTGTTCTAGGAATTTTCTTTTCCTCTCACTGGAGTTATATCCCTTGTTTCCTACATCCTGTATATTCATCTTTCATTTTGATGGAGCAAATCTAATTAATCTTTCAGAGCTTCCTGAGAACAGGTGAATGGAAAATATTGTTTCCTTGAGAAATTAATATAAAACATCTATCCAGATGCTTTATTTGTAGTTTGGCTTAGTATAGATCATATTCAATAATTTTTTACTCAAAATTTTAAATTACTTCTAGATATTTTAGTTATAGTGTCTAATGCTTCTGATCCTTAACCATAGAAAGTTTAATTATTTTTCTTTCTAGGAGCTTTTGTGTTCTCTTCTTTATCTTTGGTGTGTATTCTGAAATTTCATGATCTCTGTGCCTTGTGGTGTGTGTCTTTGTACATGTGTGTGTCTCTTTTAATTGTAAACTTGGTAGACCGTTTAAGTCTATTCTGTCATTCATACATGTAATCCTCCACACTTACCTCTACTTTTTCTACAGCATTTATCACCTTATAATATAATTTTTATTACACATATAATTTTTGTGTCTGTGTCACTCAGTGCTAGACAGTAAACACAACAAGATGAGGATATCTGTCATTTCCTCTACTATAATATTAGTTGGAAAAATAGTGGGTACTCAATAAATGTGTATTGATTGGCTGAGTAGTTTCTCAACTTGCCTCCCTAATTTTATAATTGCTCCCTTACAATGTATTGTACTCAAATTCATAGTAAATTAACTTACCATTTAAAAATACAGAGCAAGGATAGGTCATTATTATTTCCAAACTCCAATGAATCCCATAAATCTTAACACTATCCACCAAATACTATACATATAGTACTTTACTTGGAAGTTACCACTTGCCTTTGTTAGGATATAAGTTTCCCAAAGGCAATGATGTGTTTTGTTTTTTTAAACTTAGATATCACAAATACTTGGAAAAAAGGTCTGACATGTTGCAACTCCTCCATATTTTTTCTGGGAGAAAAGGAAAAGAAAGAATAATATATACAATTTAATACTTTAAGTAATTCCCTCCTTTTGGTCTTGTACTGGTCACAGTTTTAATTCTACAGAAGAGAATTTATTGACCTAAAAATGTTTCCTGCTATAATCCTGTGGAATAAGTGTGATTTTCTGTTTATTTTAAATATCTGAATACCATTTGTAGAATATTGGATCTCAGTTATCACTTGATCAATGAATGCAGAAAGTTACTAAGGACATTGAATGAATGCTTATGTAGATAATTTTATGGGAGCAATAACTGATACCTGATTTCTTTAAACAAACAAATGTTTTGCTTAACTAATTATGTATTTAAGTGCCTAGTTTAGGCTTTGTTACTGATCCTTATTCTTTAGGATTTGCTAAAAGACAGTTCATTGACCAGAGAAATAAAGTCCATGTCTGAGTTTTCCAGGTCTGTGAATGTGTCTCTGCCTTAGTTTGTGGACTTTGAGACAAAGACTTGAGTATAAATTGTTTGTTGGGAAGTGCTAGTAGGCGATTGGGACAGTGAGAAGGAATTGCAGGAAGCCAACATAGAATGTATCATCAGGCAAGTATCCACTGTGGGCACCCGGAGACTAGTCTCTCTGTGGAACTCTGTGGGTCTATCCTCATAGCATCAATTCCCAGTTAAATCTGACCTGTGGGCCAAGAGAGAACCCTAAGGCAAAGTCCCAGATACTGAAGTCAGAAGTGGACTGCATGTAGAGATATGTTATGCTGAGTAGACTTAGGCAGGGCATCTGCTGCTGCAATCCCCTGGAGTACTATCCACAGTTTAACATAATACTTCAGAATACTTTTGTTCTAGACATGCTATCTTAACTATTATCAGCTGGGGCCACAGAGCATAAAGAAGAATCTAATCAGTGCTATACCTTAAGTGGGTTCAAGTTGCACATTGGCAGGACACACAAGATAAGGCTCTCTCCTTCATAAGTAGGGGATGTTAGATCAGTCTTTTGAGCATAATGTTTTTGACCTTAATGTATGCCAATTTTCCTGAATTCATGTCATTGGCATATAAGCACTATTAAGTTTAATAGTTTAATCTTTGCCTTTACTATACTTCAGACAGCTTTATACTTTTAAACTGCTATACTATTAAACAACATCATTCTTCCAAATTCTTTATTGTACTACTTTTGTTTCTTTCTTTTTTCGGGGGGGGGGTGTGCCACATGGTATTCAGGATCTTCCCCCACCAGGAATCAAACCTGTGCCCCCTGCATTAGGAGCGCAAAGTCTTAAACACTGGACTGCCACAGAAGTCCTATTCTACTACTTTTTGTAAGCGTAGCATAATCAGAATAATAATTGTTTATAGAAAAACAGATGGTAAGTTCATTACAGGACTATTAATGTTAACATTTATTTGAAAGATCAGATGAATGTGCCTGTATTATTTTATTGGTTTAGGCATCCACACAGTTTGTACTAGTTCTCATTCAAAAAAAAAAAAATGTTGATGGTGGAGGAGTAAGACATGGAGACCACCTTCCTCCCCACAAATACAACAGAAATACAACTACGTGTGGAACAACTCCTACAGAACACCTACTAAACACTGGCAGAAGACCTCAGACTTCCCAAAAGGCAAGAAACTCCCCACGTACCTGGGTAGAGCAAAAAAAAAAAAGAAAAAGCAGAGACAAAAGAATAGGGATGGGACCTGCACCTCGGTGAGGGAACTGTAAAGGAAGAAAAATTTCCACACACTAGGAAGCCCCTTCACTGGCGGAGATGGGGGGTGGCAGGGAGGAAGATTCGGAGCCATGGAGGAGAGCACAGCAACATGGGTGCAGAGGGCAAAGCAGAGAGATTCCTGCACAGAGGATCAGTGCCAAACAGCACTCACCAGCCTGAGAGGTTTGTCTGCTCACCTGCTGGGACGGGTGGGAGCTGGGAGCTGAGACTTGGGCTTTGGAGGTCAAATCCCATGGAGAGCACTGGGTTTGGCTGTGTGAATACAGTGTGAAAGGGGCTAGTGTGCCACAGCTAGCCAGGAGGGAGTCCAGGAAAATGTCTAGACTTGCCTATGAGGCAAGAGACCATTGCTTCAGGGTGCGCGAGGAGAGGGGATTCAGAGCACCACCTAAACAAACTCCAGAGATGGGTGCAAGCCACAACTATCAGCTCGGACCCCAGAGACAGGCATGAAACACTAATGCTACTGTTGCAGCCACCAAGAATCCTGTGTGCAAGCACAGGTCACTATCCACACCCACCCACTACCACAGGAGCCTGTGCAGCCTGCTACTGCCAGGGTCCCAT
Organism: Delphinus delphis; assembly: GCF_949987515.2. Classification (NCBI taxonomy): domain Eukaryota; kingdom Metazoa; phylum Chordata; class Mammalia; order Artiodactyla; family Delphinidae; genus Delphinus; species Delphinus delphis. The sequence continues at coordinate 57,514,346 of NC_082684.1, read as the reverse complement.
AATATAAGGACAACTTCCCTGGGAAAACACACAGCATGCCCCAGGCTGTTGCAATGTCATGCTAGCCTTTGCCACCACAGGGTCACCCTGCATTCCAATTATAGCTACCGTATCCCTCCCTCACCCCAGCCTGAATGAGCAAGAGCCCCCTAATCATCTACTGCTTTAACCCCATCCTGTCTGGACGGGGAACAGATGCCTGAGGGTGACCTACATGCAGAGGTGGGGCAAAAACCAAAGCTGAACTCCAGGAGCTGTGCAAATAAAGAAGAGAAAGAGAAATTTCTCCATGCAACCTCAGAAGCAGCGGATTAAACCCCCACAATCTACTTAACATACCCTGCACCTGTGGAATACCTGAATAGATAACAAATCATCCCAATATTGTGGCAGTGGACTTTGGGAGCAACTGTAGCTTTGGGGTTTGCTATCTGCAACTGATTTGTTTCTGATTTTTATATTTCTCTTAGTTTAGTGTTTAGTGCTTGTTATCACTGGTGGATTTGTTTATTGGTTTGGTTGCTCTCTTCTTTTTCTCTTTTTTAATCATTATATATGTATTTTAATTTTTTTATTTTAATAATTGTTTTAGTTACTTCATTTATTTATTTTTTTTTCTTTTTTCTCCGTTTTGTTCTGAGCCATGTGACTGACAGGGTTTTGGTGTTCCGCCCTGGTGTCAGCCCTGAACCTCTAAGGTAGGAGAGCCAAGATCCAACCATTAGACCACCAGAGACCTCCCAGCCCCATATGATATCAACTGGCGAGAGATTTCCCAGAGATCTCTGTCTCAATGCTAAGACCCATATCCACCCAATGGCCAGCACACTCCAGTGCTGGATGCCGCATGCCAAACAACTAGCAAGACAGGAACACAACACAACCCATTAGCAGAGAGGCTGCCTGAAATCATAATGTCAGACACTCCAAAACACACGGCTGGATGCAGCCCTGCCAACCAGAAAGACAAGATCCAGCCCCACCCACAAGAATACAGGCACCAGTCCCCACCACCAGGAAGCCTACACAACCCACTGAAACAACATCACCCACTCAGGACAGACACCAAAAACAATGATAACTACAAACCAGCAGCCTGCAAAAAGAGGACCACAAACACAGTAAGTTAAACAAACTGAGGAGACAGAGAAGTATGCAGCAGATAAAGGAGCAAGGTAAAAAACCCACCAGACCAAACAAATGAAGAGGAAATAGGCAGTCTACCTGAAAAAAAATTCAGAGTAATGATAATAAAGATGATCCAAAATCTTGGAAATAGAATGAAGAAAATACAAGAAATGTTTAACAAGGACCTAGAAGAACTAAAGAGCAAACAAAAAAACAAACACAATAAATGAAATTTAAAATTCTCTAGAAGGAATCAATAGCAGAATAACTGAGGCAGAAGAATGGATAAGTGACCTGGAAGATAAAAAAAATGGAAATAACTACCCAGAGCAGAATAAAGATAAAAGAATGAAAAGAATTGAAGACTGTCTCAGAGACATCTTGGACAACATTAAATGCACCAACATTCAAATTATAGGGGTCCCAGAAGGAGAAGAGAAAAAGAAATGGTCTGAGAAAATATTTGAGGAGATTATAGTTGCAAACTTGAAAGGAAATAGTCAGTCAAGTCCAGGAAGCACAGAGAGTCTCATATAGGATAAATCCAAGGAGAAACACACCAAGACACATATTAATCACACTATCAAAAATTAAATACAAAGAAAATATATTAAAAGCTGCAAGGGAAAAGCAACAAATAACATACAAGGGAATCCCTATAAGGTTAACAGCTGATCTTTCAGTAGAATCTCTACAAGCCAGAAGGGTGTGGCAGGACATATTTAAAGTGCTGAAAGGGAAAAACCTACAACCAAAATTACTCTACACAGCAAGGATCTCATTCAGATTTCATGGGGAAATTACAAACTTTACAGACAAGCAAAAGCTGAGAGAATTCAGCACCACCGAAACAGCTTCACAACAAATGCTAAAGGAACTTCTAGAGGCAGGAAACACAAGAGAAGGAAAAGACCTACGATAACAAATAAAAAACAATTATGAAAATGGTAATAGGAACATACATATCGATAATTATCTTAAACATAAATGGATTCAATGCTCCAACCAAAAGATATAGACTGATGAATGGATACAAAAACAAGACCCATATATATGTTGTCCACAAGAGACGCACTTCAGACCTAGGAACACATACAGACTGAAAGTGAGAGGATGGGAAAAAGATATTTCATGCAAATGGAAAACAAAAGAAAGCTGGAGTAGCAATTCTCATAACAGACAACATAGACTTTAAAATAAAGACTATTACAAGAGACAAAGAAGGACACTATATAATGATCAAGGGATCAATCCAAGAAGAAGATATAACAATTGTAAATATTCATGCACCCAACATAGGAGCACCTCAATACATAAGGCAAATATTACCAGCCATAAAAGGGGAAATCAACAGTAACACCATAATAGTAGGGGATTTTAACACCACACTTTTACCAATGGACAGATCATCTTAAATGAAAATAATTAGGGAAACACAAACTTTAAATGATACATTAAACAGAATGGACTTAATTGATATTTGTAGGACATTCCATCCAAAAACAACAGAATACACATTCTTCTCAAGTGCTTATGGAACATTCTCCAGGATAGACCATACCTTGGGTAACAAATCAAGCCTTGGTTAATTTTAAAAAATTGGAATCATATCAAGTATCTTTTCTGACCACAAAGCTATGAGACTAGATATAAGTTACAGGTAAATAACTGTAAAAACACAAACACATGGAGGCTAAACAATACACTACTAAATAAACAAGAGATCACTGAAGAAATCAGAGAGGAATTCAAAAAATACCTAGAAACAAATGACAATGAAAACACAATGACCCAAAACCTCTGTGATGCAGCAAAAGCAGTTCTTAGAGGGAAGTTTCTAGCAATACAATCCTACCTCAAGAAATAAGAAACATCTCAAATAAACAACCTAACCTTACACCTAAAGCAATTAGAGAAAGAAGAAAACCCCGAAGTTAGCAGAAGGAAAGAAATCATAAAGATCAGATCAGAAATAAATGAAAAATAAATGAAGGAAACAATATCCAAGATCAATAAAACTAAAAGCCAGTTCTTTGAGAAGATAAACAAACTTGATAAACCATTAGCCAGACTCATCAACAAAAAAACAGAGAAGACTCAAATCAACAGAATTAGAAAAGAAAAAGGAGAAGTAACAACTGACACTGCAGAAATATGAAGGCTCGTGAGAGATTCCTACAAGCAACTCTATGCCAATAAAATGGACAACCTGGAAGAAATGGACAAATTCGTAGAAAAACATAACCTTCCGAGCGGAACCAGGATGAAATAGAAAATATAAACAGATCAATCACAAGCACTGAAATTGAAACTGTGATTATAAATCTTCCAATAAGCAAAAGCCCAGGACCAGAGGGCTTCAGAGGCGAAATCTATCAAACATTTAGAGAAGAGCTAACACCTATCCTTAACAAACTCTTCCAAAATGTAGCAGAGGGAGGAACACTCCCAAACTCATTCTACGAGGCCACCATCACCCTGATACCAAAACCAAACAAACATGTCACAAAGAAAGAAAACTACAGGCCAATATCACTGATGAACATAGATGCAAAAATCTTCAACAGAATACTAGCAAACAGAATCCAACAGCACATTGAAAGGATCATACACCATGATCAAGTGGGGTTTATCTGAAGAATGCAAGGATTCTTCAATATATGCAAATCAATCAATGTGATACACCATATTAACAAACTGAAGGATAAAAACCATATGATCATCTCAGTAGATGCAGAGAAATCTTTCAACAAAATTCAACACCGATTTATGATAAAAACCCTCCAGAAAGTAGGCATAGAGGGAACTCACCTCCACATAATAAAGGCCATATATGACAAACCCACAGCCACCATCGTTCTCAATGGTAAAAAATTGAAACCATTTCCTCTAAGATCAGGAAAAAGAAAACGTTGCCCACTCTAACCACTATTATTCAACATAGTTTTGGGAGTTTTAGCCACAGCAATCAGAGAAGAAAAAGTAATGGAAGTAATCCAAATTGGAAAAGAAGAAGTAAAACTGTCACTGTTTGCAGATGACGTGATACTATACACAGAGCATCCTAAAGATGCTACCAGAAAGCTACTAGAGCTAATCAATGAATTTGGTAAAGTAGCAGGATACAAAATTAATGCACACAAATCTCTGGCATTCCTATATACTAATGATGAAAAATCTTAAACAGAAATTAAGGAAACACTCCCATTTACCACCACAACAAAAAGAATAAAATACCTATGAATAAACCTACCTAAGGAGACAAAAGATCTGTTCACAGAAAACTATAAGACACTGATAAAAGAAATTAAAGATGATAAAAAGAGATGGAGAGGTATACCATGTTCTTGGATTGGAAGAATCAGCATTGTGAAAATGACTATACTACCCAAAGCAATCTAGAGATTCAATGCAATCCCTATGAAACTACCATTGGCATTTTTCACAGAACTAGAACAAAAAATTTCAAAATGTATATGGAAACACCAAAGACACCAAATAGCCAAAGCAAACTTGAGAAACAAAAACTGAGCTGGAGGAATCAGGCTCCCTGACTTCAGATTATACTATAAAGTTACAGTAATCAAGATATTATGGTACTGGCACAGAAACAGAAATATAGATCAATGGAACAGGATAGAAAGCCCTGAGAAAAACCCATGCACATATGGTCACCTTATCTTTGATAAAAGAGGCAAGAATATACAACTGAGAAAAGACGGCCTCTTCAACAAGTGGTGCTGGGAAAACTGGACAGCTACATGTAAAGAAAGAAATTAGAACACTTCCTAACACCATACACAAAAATAAACTCAAAATGGATTAAAGACCTAAATGTAAGGCCAGACACTGTAAAACTCTTAAAGGAAAACATAGGCAGAACACTCTATGACATAAATCACAGCAAGATTCTTTTTGACCCACCTCCTAGGGAAATGGAAATAAAAAAAAAATAAACAAATGGGACCTAATGAAACAAAACTTTTGCACAGCAAAGGAAACCATACACAAGACAAAAGACCACCCTTAGAATGGGAGAAAATATTTGCCAAGGAACCAACTGACAAAGGATTAATCTCCAAATTATACAAGCAGCTCATACAGCTCAATATCAAAAAAAAAAAAACAACCCAATCCAAAAATGGGCAGAAGGCCTAAACAGACATGTCTCCAAAGAAGATATACAGATTGCCAACAAACACATGAAAGGATGTTCAACATCACTAATCATTAGAGAAATGCAAATCAAAATTACAATGTGGTATCACCTCACACCAGTCAGAATGGCCATCATCAAAAAATCTACAAACAATAAATGGTAGAGAGGGTGTGGAGAAAAGGGAACCCTCTCGCACTGTTGGTGGGAATGTAAATTGATACAGCCACTATAGAGAACAGTATAGTGTTCCTTAAAAAACTACAAATAGAGCTACCATATGACCCAGCAATCCCACTTCTGGGCATATACCCTGAGAAAACCATAATTCAAAAAGAGTCATGTACCACATTGTTAATTGCAGCTCTATTTACAATAGCCAGGACATGGAAGCAACCTAAGTGTCCATCAAGAGATGAATCGGTAAAGAATAGGTGGCACATATATACAATGGAATATTACTCAGCCATAAAAAGAAATGAAATTGAGTTATTTGTAGTGAGGTGGATGGACCTAGAGTCTGTCCTACAGAGTGAAGTAAGTCAGAAAGAGAAAAACAAATACCGTATGCTAACACATATATATGGAATCTAAAAAAAAAAAAGGTTCTGAGGAACCTCGGGGCAGGACAGGAATGAAGACACAGGCATAGAGAATTGGGTTAAGGACACGGGGAGGGGGAAAGGTAGGCTGGGAGGAAGTGAGAGAGTAACATTGACATATATACACTACCAAATGTGAAATAGCTAGTGGGAAGCAGCCATAGCACAGTGAGATCAGCTCCATGCTTTGTGTCCACCTAGAGGAGTGGGATAGGGAGGGTGGGAGTGAGACACAAGAGGGAGAGGATATGGGGATATGTGTACACATATAGCTGACTCACTTTGTTATACAGCAGAAACTAACACAACACTGTAAAGCAATTATACTCCAATAAATATGATAAAAAAAAGAGTCCCTTTAACATTTGTGTCATTTACACTACACCACTTTGAATACAAAGTGACATAATAAGAATGCTTTATAGAAGCACTGTTTCCAAGGCATCTTCAGTATTCTCCTCAGAGACCCTCCTAATTTTTCCCAAATTAGTGTCATGAATCCTGAGAGAACATGTCATATATGCTCCAAAATCTCATTTTAGTTTTTTCTACATAGTGTCTCTGTGTTCCTCTCTGCAGTTCACTGGCTTATGTCTCTTTTCATCAACAATTCCAAGTGTCAGTTATGCTATTAATAGCCAAAGAGGGTTCCAGAACTGCCGCTCTTGTCTATATTGTCTTGTACTCTTGCTGATTGCCTATGTTGTGGGCTCTGCTATCTACCATCTCCTGTTGTTGGTACCATTGACTAAAGTTTAGAACCTGTTATGTCCAATATGGTAGCCACCAGCCAGCCCCAAGTGGATACTGAGTGCTTGAAATGAGGCTACTGTGACTGAAGCTCTGATTTTTATTTTGAAATTTTAAAACTGATCTTTGAGTGATTAGAAAACTCTTAAGTATGGAATAACTTGATTATATGAATTTATTTTTCACTTGTACATTAAAAAAATCTAAATACAATTATTTCCAAAGAAAATTTAACATTTGATTTGAGAAATGCTGTAAGTGTAAAATACAGACAAGATTTTCATTTCTTTTTTTCTTATTTTTTTGGCTACTATAAAGTTTAAAATTACATATGCGGCTAGTGTTACAATTCTATTGGATAGTGCTGATTTGCACTAAGACTTTCAATATCCTTTTTAGCTCACTTTAAAAATAATGTTCTGTTGGGGATATATAATTAAAAACAGCCTCTTGCCAACCTCTCCACAAATATAGAAGAGAAAGAAAAGTTCTATTTTTAAATAAGCATGAAATCAAAATACAATGTATTAATATATCATAGGCAATTGGCTAAAGATATTGCAAGATAGAAGTCTCATTAGTTTGCACCGTGGAGCATATGCAACCCATTCCACACATGTTCTCAAAGTAAATGATAACTAGTCCTTAAGTAGGGAACTTCATGGAAACACTTGTGATACACTGTCATTCTAAATTCATCTGCTAATTGGGATAGTCTCATGTGTTTGCTAATTACCTTTCTCTAAAAGAAAAACAAGTTTCTCATCTCTTAAAACAGTAGGAAGGTTTTCAACCTACAGCACAGCACAGGCTAAAGTTAGGCTCCTACCGTCCTAGGGGCAATGGGAGATACGGGTACAATCCTTTTTGATTACTTCTCAAAAAGATGTTTCCCAGGTCCTTGAGAAAAAGATTTCTGGCTTATAAAGCTAGCTGGGGATCTATTTAGCCTTTTAAAATATTTATATACACCTCAAAGGGGCAGAGAAAGCATTACAGTTACAGGTTATCTAAAGTAAATGTTCAAAGAAAAAGCCCAGGGAGGGAAGCATCTTTGCTGTCTTACACCAGAGAAGCTCAATATTTTTGTTTTTAGATTTGTATTTACACTTACAGTTCTTATTTCATGTGAGTTATAACAATAATATTAGTATATATATATTGTAAAACAACTTAAAATGGGAATATTTAATAATAATTTGCAATATTATTTTTCCCCTTATTCCTAATTCCTCATCTTCTGTTATAGTTAAATCACTTGCTTTCCCAGAGATTAATAATGTATTGTTTATTTTCCCCTTTTACGTATCACAGAGGATATTTCTTTCTTTTGGCCTGCCTACGCTTTTGGCATGTGCAATTCACTCACTCCATGTTTGGGTGGGGTTTTTTTGTTGTTTTTTTATTGTTTTTTAAATCAGTTGGCTCCATCTTTCTTCTCCAGAGATGGCACAAAACTCAAGCTGTAGTAGAGTTTGTTTGTTTGTTTCCCCTAGGATTAATATGAATTCTTGGAAGAAATTACACTTCATCTATGAGACTACAAACTCTAAGGACAAGTTAACCTATAATTGAGGGAACTGATTTTGCAGCTTCTTGGAGAGTTTACCTAAGAATGAATTTAACTCAGAGAAAGCAGAGCTGAGTTGAAGGGAGAAAAAGAGAGGTCCATGTGTTATGGCTGAGCTCCTGGATTCAGCAGTGCCTGTAGTCAGACCCCATTGTGCATTTCCTAGGTAAGAGCTTCACATACTTCACCTCTGCTTAAGCTGGCTGAGGTTGGATTTTTGTTTTTTCAAGCACAGATTTCCAGCCTATACACATATATGTGAGACTTTGTCTTAATTTAATCAGAATGCAATGTATTATATAAGACAAATGATCATTTTAGGGTGCTCCTTTAGGTCCAGTTTACATCCACAGTTTTTAATCGGTTTGACTGTCCAGACATAAATTTCTAGACTTTCCTTTAGACAATTTCAACATTCTATATAATTGTTATGGTCAGTACAGACTCTTTAAAAGGGGATCTTAAAAATAAGCTGTGGGTTTAATTGAATTAGTTTTATTATGATAATATTTAAAATATACCAAAAAAATAGTATATAAACTATTATTATAGTAACAGTTTAATACCACTTATAACAGTATTAAACCAAAACAAATTCTGATGCAAATACAAATTCTAAAAAGTCCAATAATACATAAATTATCTACATATATTACGTATGTTTCTGGGGTCGGAATCCCTAATCATAAGAAAAGTCCTCTACTTTGTTCCAGCATTTTCATAGATTTGTATCTGTGTGTTTTGGGTGATATCAGTAACTTAGGTTGATTTATCTGAGTTATATAAAGTAGAGATTCTTTTTTTTAATTAGACACCCAATTGTCCCCAAGGCATTTATTTACCAGCCTACTCTTCCCATTAATTTGAAATAGGCACCTTTATAAACTTTCAAATACAGCATTTCCCCCTTAGTAGTTGGAAAACATTTTGCCCTATTTTTCTTTCTAGACCAGCAAACTTATCAAAATCTTCATTATATACTTACTACTCTTTTTACTGCTAATAAAATATTCCAGTTTTGTTTGTATAGATCAGAATCTCTTCAACATACCTACCTTCAAGCTGAATTTATTACTTACTAGTATGACAGAAGTTTATGGAGTTTGGCATATCTGTGCTATTCTCGGCCAAGTGATAACTCAATTGGTATTATTCAGATTCATCTGACAGTAACTTGGTACCTCCTGTGCCAAACTTTTCTCTTTCTCTCTTCTCTCAATGGATAGAAAGATAGACAACATCTCTTTCTCTTTCTTGAGCTCACCTTTGACATTTTCTCTTTATCGTTATTTGTATTCTTCTATGAGATGGTCATTCAGGTGCAGCCACGAGATGAGACAGAGAGGCTCGGGAAAAGAAGTTTAAATACTCACAGGTCCTCAAGACAGCAGGCACTGCATGCCATGCAAGGCCACATGAAAAGCATCAGGGTGGTCAGGAGGCAGAATACAGAGGGAGGTGAAAGCATTAGGCCAGAGCCTTCACTGGGGTTTCCAAGGGAAAGGCCAAAAAGGGTGGGGTAACAGTTTATGATTGGCTAGTTTGAATGATTTTGGCAGGCTCTAAGCTATGGGGGGGTGGGGGTGGGGAGGTGCCTAGTTGCCTGTTCCCTGGCCCTGGAATGATTAAGGCAGAAGAATATTGGCTCTTGGGGTGCATGGGACAGATTGAGGAAGTATGGCTCTGGATTGGTTAGGCTGCACATCAAAGGCATACTCCAGAGGCCCTTTGCCCCTGGAAGGGCAGACCTCCCAAGCCAGAAAGGTTTTTTTTTTTTTTAATGTCAAAACACAATAATATATACCATTTTAAAAAAATACATTATTACCTCCAAATTTAATGAGGATATATTTCATACTATCCATTTTATTTTTTTGCAGCCTAGCTGGATGTTCTTTCTGGGAGAGTACATTTTTTGTTATTGTTACCTTAATGATGAATCTGCTTCTCTGTGTGTTTATGAGTATGTTTGGGTTGGGGAAGGTGGTCATACGGAAGGGGTTTTAAGCCCAGGGTAATTAACTCTTCTACACGGGATTTCAAATAGTCTGTATCTGTTGAGTTTTAATGGAATGTTCCTATCTGCTTTATATGTTACAGAAATTGTTCTAATATAGTTATATCACTGCTCTGAGCCATAACTACTTTCTGATACCCACACATATATATGTATATGTATATATCTGTATATGTATACATACATATGTACATGGCAAAATATATGTTCTATATTTAAACATATATAAGTATACCCTATAGTTGAGCATACATATATGGAAGTAAAGTATTTGTGTGTTTAAATACTTTTTACCAGAAATTCCAACATATTATGTTTGTTGTACTTAGATTTTTCAGGTCAAATTGAACCAGAAATTTTGTAGTGTTTCTTTACTTTAGAAAGTATTTGTCTTCTAAAGAAACCCTAGTGTTTCTGCCCATCATGCTCCAGACTTGCAGGAAGGTTTGAAATCTAGCAGTTCCATATTGTGGCTCAAAGTTGGATCACTGATATCCTCTTCATTACATAGAAGTTACAAAAATCGTTGAGCATTGTTTTTGAAGTTTAATAATATTTTGACTGATGCTTTTATACTTCTTGTCAAAAACATTCATCTGCTCTGTCAATATTCTGAAGAAAACTCAATTATTTTATTTTCATTTATTGATGTAATTTAAACAAACATTTTAGTAGGCACATATTTACAATAGATTGGTTTTGAACTTTCTACCTTGCTTTTGTATAGATTTTATGGAAGTGTGTATTCTAGGACACACATTCACAGGACATGCAAGGTGGTATTTGTTAGTCCAGGAAACATGGATTTTTATAAAAATTTAATAGCCAATAAATGTAATACCATGAAAATGTGGGAAGAGGATAAAATATTTATGTAACCTTTTGTGTGCCATGGAAATAATCCATTTCCAGGTTTCATATATCATGACATGACTTTTTTCCTCAGATCTTTCCTTAAGCATAGATTTTTTTTAATATGATGATTTGCCATCAATTATGTCTATGGTCTATAGTCATAATATAGTCAATATCATTAAGTATATAAGAACAGATAATATCTTACGTAATATTTTGCACTCATTTTAATAAATAAGTTTTATTGATTTATCCTTGAGTTAACCATTTTCCATATAGTTAAATATAGGATGACAGATAAGTAGTATAATGGATATGCATCACAAAAATGGATATCATACTTTAAAAGTTTATAATCTATAGGAATAGATTGAAGGATGGAAGAAAGAGTTTTTATAATTTCTAAAGAAATCACAATAAAGCAGCCTGATTTCAGATAGCATCGGGTGTGAAAGATAGTTTCAAAATGAAAATTAAAAGTATATGCAGTGGGGCTTCCCTGGTGGCGCAGTGGTTGAGAGCCCGCCTGCCGATGCAGGGGACACGGGTTCGTGCCCCGGTCCGGGAAGATTCCCACATGCTGCGGAGCGGCTAGGCCTGTGAGCCATGGCCGCTGAGCCTGTGCATCCGGAGCCTGTGCTCCACAGAGCAAGAGGCCACAACAGTGAGAGGCCCGCGTACCGCCAAAAAAAAAAAAAAAAAAAAAAAAAGTATATGCAGTGAAAATTCTATAGAAATAAGTTATAGATTAGTTAGAAATGTGTGAGAAAATAACTATACTCTTCATAAGAAAACATTGCAAATAGGAGGGGGTATTTAAACACATATTTCTGATTGACTGAGCTGATTTCAGGAGTAATGACTAAATTTACAGCTACTTTTTCATACCCATATTTGTTAGGTATGAACAGTATGGGCACTCAGAAATTACCTTATCATGGTTTCCATATGTACACTCTGTGCCAGTGAATAAAGAAATCATTTTTGTATCAATCTAAGGCAGTAAGTTCTGCAAAAATGTATCTAGTAGAGTTATACTTTTCTAGGATTAATATTTTTCTTTTCAGATAATTTTTATTTTTTATTAACTTACAGTTGATTTACAACATTAATTAGTCTCAGGTCTACAACATAATGATCAAATATTTTTATAGTTTATATTAAACTCCATTTACAGCTTTATAACATATTAACTGTACTCCCTGTGCTGTACAATATATACTTGTAGTTTATTTATTTTATATATAGTAGTTTGTACCTCTTAATCCCCTACCCCTATTGTGCCCCTCACCCTTCCTTCTCCCCACTTGTAACTAGTAGTTTGTTCTCTATATCTGTGAACCTGTTTCTGTTTTGTTATATTCATTCGTTTTATTTTTAGATTTCATATATGTGTTAACATACAGTATTTGTCTTCCCTCTGTCTGACCTATTTCACTAAGCATAATGCCCTCCAAGTCCATCCATGTTGTATAAATGGCAAAGTTTCATTCCTTTATGGCTTAGTAATATTCCATTTTTTTTGTGTGTGTGTGTGTATGTGTGCTTGTGCGTGTGTGTGTATGTGTGTGTGTGTGTGTGTGTATATATATATATATATATATATATATATATATATATATATGCCACATCTTCTTTATCCAGTCATCTGTTGATGGACACTAAGGTTGCCTCCACATCTTGGCTATTGTAAATAATGCTGCTATGAACATTGGAGTGTGTGTATCTTTTCAAATTAGTATTTTTGTTTTCTTTGGGTATATACACAGGAGTGGAATTGATGGATCATATGGTAGTTCTATTTTTAGTTTTGTCAGGAACTTCCATACCGTTTTTCCATAGTAGCTGCACCAATTTACATTCCCACCAACAGTGTAGGAAGGTTTCCTTTTCACCACATGCACTTCAGTGTTTCTTGTTTGTGGTCTTCTTAATGATTACCATTCTGACAGATGTGAGGTGATAGCTCATTGTGGTTTTGATTTGCATTTCTCTGATGATTAGCTATGTTGAGCATCTTTTCATGTGCCTGTTAGTCATCTGTATGTCCTCTTTGGCAAAATGTTTATTCAGGTCTTTTGCTCATTTTTTATTGGGTTTTTGGTTTTTTGTTGTTGAGTTGTATGAGCTGTTTATATATTTTAGATATTAACTCCTTAACAGTCATATCACTTGCAAATATTTTCTCTCATTCTATAGGTTGTCTTTTCATTTTGTGGAAGGTTTCCTTTGCTATGCAAAAGCTTTTAAGTTTAATTAGGTCCCATTTGTTTATTTTTGCTTCTGTTTTCTCTTGCCTTAGGAGACAGATACAAATAATATTATTGTGATTGATGTCAGAGTGTTCTGCCTGTGTTTTCTACCCTTTTCCCTCCAGGACCCCTATTATGTGAATGTTAGTATTCTTGATGTTGTCCCACAGGTCCTTTAAAATATTCTCATTTTTTAAAATTTGTTTTTCTTTTTGCTGTTTTGTTTGGGTGATTTCTATTCTATCTTCCAGAACACTTAGGCATTCTTCTGTATCACCTAGTCTGCTGTTAATTCCTTCTGGTGTGTTTTTCATTTTAGTTATTATATTCATCAGCTCTGACTGGTGGTTTGTATTTTCTGGTTCTCTGTTAAAATTCTCACTGTATTCATTTATCCTTTTTCCTAGTTCAATTAGCACTATTATACTAATGCTCTGAACCCTTTACCTGGTCATTTATTTATCTCTATTTTATTAGTTTTTTTTAAAGTTTTTTTCTTATTCTATTAATTGAAACAAATTCCCCTATCTTATGTTGCCTACCTTACTCTGTCTCTATGAAATTCAGTGAAACAGTTACCTGTCCTGGTTTTGAAAATATATTCTTGTGTGGGAGCTTCCCTCTGCAGTGTAATTGTGCCCACTGGCTTTGGTGGGAGCGCTAGATCTGAAATGAGCATAGGTCATATCTCCTTCCAGGGTTTGCTGACAGCTGTTACCTTCATGGGACATGGGGCTGGAGATAGAGGGGCTAGAGCTAGAACAAGGTGTGAGCCAAGTCTTCTCCTATGATCGTTGGCTGACAGTGTTCTATTGGGGGTAAGAGCAGGACCCAAGGTGCTGGAGCTGAAGAGGTGAGGGTTAAGTCTGAGCTGGTTCTGTTCCCTCTAAGTGTACACTCTATTTCCTCCCAGCCTCAGCACCTTCACTCCAGAGGGGATCAGTGCTAGAGCATAAGGGGTCTGAGCCAGCACCTGATGCCTGCTGGGGCACACACTGATGCAATCCCAGCACACCAGTCAGAATTCCAGACCACTCCCTGCCCACTGCCTCTGGGAGCACCAGTAATGGCCACTTTTGCCCAGTTCAGGTGCAGTGCCGGGTCCAAGCCAGATTTAGCTCCCACAACTACGCACTGTCCTCAGCAATGACAGCCTTCACCCTAGTGGGGAGCTGCACCAGAGCAAGAGGGGCTGGAGTGGGCATTTGGTGTCAGCTTGTGCACAGGCTGGGATAGTCCCAGCATACCAGTGAGAGCGTGAGACAGCTCCGGATCCACCGCCTCTGCAAGTGCCAGCAGCCACAGCCCCCACCCTGTTCAGACGCAGCGCCAGGTCCGAGCCTGCTCCATCCCCCTTGACTGCAAACTCTCCTCTGCAGTGTAGCCTTCACCCCAGAGGGAAGCCATGCCAAAGCTGGAGGAGCTGGGAAGTTGCAGGAAACTGGCCAGAGTCTTGAGCAGTCTCAATCTACTCCCTCCACCTTGTTCCTGGGTATAAGCAAGCAGGTTCTTAATAAGCAGTCTAGGTTTCGTACACTCCTCCTGTTAGTCCCAATGGTTTTCAAGCCAGCTAAGGGGATTCATCTTCCTGGTGTTGGATATCAGGGCTGGGGTGTCCAACATGTGGTTCAGACTACTCTCTCCCAGGGAGGATCTTTGAACCCATGCAATTCCCCTTCTTTTCTGTGTTCTCTCCTAGAGGTACAGGTCCTGAATTGATTGCTTGTCTTCCCTTCCTACCTGACTCCGTGTAGATCATTCTTTATAACTTTGTTTATGCCAGTCTCCAGTTTGTTTTCAGTGAGAATTGCTCCATATGTAGATTTTTTTTTTTTTTTTTTTTGCTGTACACGGGCCTCTCACTGTTGTGGCCTCTCCTGCCGCGGAGCACAGGCTCCGGACGCGCAGGCTCAGCGGTCATGGCTCACAGGCTCAGCCTCTCCGCGGCATGTGGGATCCTCCCGGACCAGGGCACGAACCCGCGTGCCCCTGCATCGGCAGGCGGACTCTCAACCACTGCGCCACCAGGGAAGCCCGTAGATGTATTTTTGATGTGTTCATGGGGGAAGGTGAGCCCAGGGTCCTCCTGCTCTGCCATCTTGATCTCCTCCTCCCAGATTATTTTTAAATCTAACTTAGGTTTCTGCTTATAACTATATTTAAACATATTTGGAAACATGCTGAACATCATTTCCTAAATCATTTTAGGCTCCCAGGAATTGATTCAGTGCTCATAAATAAGTGCTATTGTTAGAAGAGTATTCCAGTTCCATATTAGTAAAAATAAATTCAATGATCACCAAGCTAGTATTTCCCATTTGATCCTGATATTTGTGTATCTTCTAGTAAGCTGTTTGGAAATTAAATTATTCTATGTGAGACATTCTAGAAATTTAACCAGAAAAAGCATTCTTTATTTTTCTGAGTAACTAGAAAGCTATTTCAATTATCAAATTCTCATCAATTTCAGCTTTGTTCCAAGATGAATAGAGAAAGCTAGAACATCTCAAAACTGAAATTATAGTAAGCTACAATTTTATAATGAAAGTGAATTATCTAATATAAAATTCTGTATACTTCAGATTTTCAAATAATTTTCCCAAACTCCATCTTCTTCTCATGATATACTTTAAATGCATAGTTTAATTCTCCAGCATAAATTAATTAAATTGTAGCTTTTGAATGTCTAGGTCATTCAATACTTTATAAAAAGTAATGAAAGATGAGAAGAGCATGTTCAAAGACAATTAAAACATGTTGTTTGGCTTAAATGACTTTCCAAATTAATAACAAGAAAAATAACTACACAGGTAGTAAATAAATGCAAACGTAATATTGAAGGAGAATTGCCATCAATGTATCAAGTACTTTGAGAGTACTGAGGATAGAAAGATTTCTTCTGGTTCAAGGAGAAGGTGGAGGGTTTTTTTGAGGAAAAGGCATTTGACTCAGACAGCCCAATAAAGGTCCCACTAAAAATGGCATTTCTAGTGCCATTAAATAAGAGAAGGAATTGTTGCACAGAAGGAATGTTTTGAATCAAGAAAACAGGAGAGTTTAGAGGACATTGGGGCTATTACATTTTTCATTTTTGCTGCATAAGTGTTTCAGTTGTCATTTTGGGTCAGATAATTCTTTGTATGCTGTTCCATGCATTGTAGGATGTTTAGCAGCTTCCAAGATCTCTACCAGTAGCACTCATCCTCCAGCCTTGTCATCCATGAATGTTTGCAGTCATGCCAGGTACCTCCTAGGGAAAAATTTGTCTCCAGTTATGAACCACTGGGCCACAGTGCAAAATGCATGAGGGATTGTGCTAAAGTATAGGTTGCAATAACTTTTAATGAGTACCTTCTCTGGAAAGTCATTGGTTAATCATTTTGTGTTCATTATCTTATTTAATCTTCACCCTGACCTTATGCCATTATTACAGAAACTAAGAATGAGATGTCTAATGACTTCTAAAATCTCACATCTAATTAGTAGTAGATCTTGGCTTTAAACAGTTATTTGCCTCCGTAACTTCTACATTTGGATATAATGATATACTCTCAACAGATCATAAACCTTGACATTCCTCTCATCAAGAGATGGGGTTGGCTTCTCCAGTCTTTGAATTTGGGAGGGCTTTATGGCTGTTTTAACCAGTATAATATGGAGTAAATGAAGTTGTGCTAGTTTCTGGGCTTATGCCTTGATGGAATGGTTTTCATTTTTATTCTATAAACTCTGGATTTTTGTAAACAGTGGCATTATATAAATTATGGCTTTGTTTTAGTAAGAATTTTGGGTTCAGGAGCTTATATTTGAGAATTGAAATGGAATTGAATACAAGAAAACAAAATACAGTTGTAGTTATTATGAACAAAATTGATGACTGAAATAGGAAAGAGAGAATTTGGAAAAACTGTAATAATGCCATCATATCTTGAATAGATATATTGTAGGATTACAGGAGGAGCAAACTGATTCAAAGCCCCTATTAACTTTGAGTTCATGGAAACTTGACTCTGTGTGTTTCTGTTTCCATTTCCCTAGTGACACATCTCCAGCTATATCCCATAGCCATTCTCCTTCCCAGGAATACAGGCATTTGAGGAACAGAATACTAAATAACTGAGCAAGGGGAGAATATGCTTGTAGCAGGTCAGGAGGTCATTAATTGTACTGGAATCTCTGTTGTCTTTGGTCTCTTGGCTTTTCTCCTCAGCCCAGCCTGCTTTTCCAGTAATTTTCTCACTCGTGATGATTTTGATCAGGGGATATCATTTGTGCTTATCATCACTACCTGGTCAGCCTTGTCAGTATATATCTGATCCCTTCTTATGGACAATTTAAAAATTTTCTGTTTCCCACAGAGGTCCTAGGTTCTATGCAGAAATGACGACATATCAAAACAGCTGCTTTAAGTGTTCTTGAATTTTTGGTAATGGTAGTTTCTAAAATATTATATTACAATAAGAATCTTATCTCCTCAGAGATGGAGGAAACCTTTAGATGGAAATGTTGCTTTATTTCACACACATTTTATCCAAGGCATAACTCTGGCCTAATCAATATGTATTCTTAGATTGGAGATAATGGTATTAAAACTTAAGGGAAAAAAGATAGATATGAATTAGAAAATCTTATGAATATAAGTGATAGGAAATGTCACCATTTCCTGTGTTTTCAATGATGACCTCTCCATTCATTATACAGAGTGACATAAGTTCTAGTTTTCTCTGGACAATGTCAATTTATGCCTATTTCCTGATATAATCAATAGCTTTAATCTCAATAGAGGACCTTATTTGGATAATAAAGTATATGGAAACCATATAATAAATTATATTAACCAAAATTATATAAATGTGCAAGTGACTAAGGGGTCTCATATAGGGGTTGTCATAGATTCAACCCCCCCCCCCTTCTTTTGCTGTGCAGAAGATTTTCAGTTTGATGTAGACTCATTTGTTGATTTGTGCTTTTGTTGCTTGTACTTTTTGTGTTGTATCCAAAAAATCATTGCCAAGATTAGTGTCAAGGAGCTTCTTCCCTATGTTTTCTCCTAGGACTTTTATGGTATCAGGTCTTAAACTTTAAGCCTTTTATCCAATTTTGAGTTAATTTTTGTGAGTGGTGTAAGATAAGTGTCTAATTTTATTTTTCTGCAAGTGTTTATCTAGTGTTCCCATTACCACTTGCTGAAGAATCTATCCTTTCCTCATTGGGTTTTCTTGGCTTGCTTGTCAAATACTAGTTGACCATATATGTCAGGGGTTAATTTTGTGCTCTCTATTCTGTTCCATTGGTCTATTTTTTTATGCTAGTACCATACTATTTTAATTAATGTTTCTTTCTATTTCTGTGAAAAATGACATTGAAATTTTGATAGGAATTATGTTGGCTCTATAGATGGCTTAGAGTAGTGGAACTTTTTTAACAATATTAATTCTTCTTATCCATGAACATAGGATGTCTTTCCATTTGTTTGTGTCTTCCTGAATTTTTTCCAACAAAGTCATAGAGTTTTTGTTGTACAAATCCTGCATTCCCTTAGTTAAATTTATTCCTAGATATGTTATTATTTTTAGTGCCATTGTGAATAGGATTGTTAACTTTTCTTTTTCAGGTGTTTCCTTATAAGTGTATAGAAATGCAATTGATTTTGCTATGTTGATTTTATATTCTGCAACTTTGGTGAATTTGTTGATTGTTTGCAACTGTTTTTTGGTTGAATCTTTGGAACTTGCTTTAGACAAAATCATATCATCTGCAAATGAAGAAAATTTTACTTCTTCCCTTCTGATTTGGGTGACTTTTATATCTTTGTCTTACCTAATTGCTCTAGCAAGGACTTCCACTACTATATTGAATAGAAGTGGTGAGAGTGGGCATCCTTGTTTTTTTCCTGATCTTAGAGGAAAAACTTTCAGTTATTCTTCATTAGGTATAATGTTAGCTGTGGGTTTGTTGTATGTGGCCTTTATTATGTTGAGTTTCATTCTTTCTACACCCAATCTGTTGAGGATTTTTGCTGTTTTACCATAAGAAGATGTTTTGTTAAATGCTTTTTTGCATCTATTGTGATAATCATGTCATTTTTATCTTTCATTCTATTAATGTGATGTCTTATGTATATTAATTTGTGTATGTTGAATCATCATTGTATCTCAGGCATAAATCACACTTGGTCATGGTGCATAATCATTTTAATGTGTTCCTAATTCAGTTTGATAATACTTTGTAGAGAATTTTTGCATCTGTATTCCTCAGGGATATATTAGTCCATAGTTGTCATTTCTTGCAGTTTCCTTACATGGCTTTAATATTTTATCTGGCTTTAAGGTAATGCTAGTTTCATAGAATGAATTTGTAATTACTCCCTCTCTTTAAATTTTGGGAAGAGTTTGAGAAGAATTGTCATTAATTTCTCTTTAAATGTTTGTTGGAATTTTCCAGTGAAGCCATCTGGCCCTGGGATTTTCTGGTCTTGGGGTGGTTTTTGATCACTGAGTAAATTTTCTGACTCATTATTTGTCTGTTCAAACTTTCTATTTCTTCCTGATTCAGTCTTGGTAGGTTGTGTTTTAAGGATTTTATCCATTTTTTCTAGGTCATCAAATTTGCTAGCATATAATTACTCATAGTATTCTCTCATGATTCAATATACTTCTGTAATATCAGTTGTGATGATTTCTATTCTATTTTTTTCTGACTTTTTTCTTAGTCTAATTAAAAATTTTTCAGTTTTACTTATCTTTGAAAATCGAGCTCTTAGTTTTGTTTATAATTTCTATTGTTTTTCTGGTCTCTATTTCATTCATTTCCACTCTAATTTTTATTATTTCCTTTTTTTTCTGCTAACTTTGGGCTTAATTTTTTCTTTTTCTAGTTCCTGAGGTATAAAGTTAGGTTGTTTATTTGAGGTCTTTCTAATTTCTTAATATATGCATTTATCACTATAGGCTTTCCTTTAAAAACTGCTGTGGTATCATCCTATTGTATTTGGTATGTTTTCATTTTCATTTGTTTTGGCATATTTTTTATTTCTCTTTTGACTTCTTATTTGACCCATTAGTTGTTTAGAAGTATTGTTTAGTTTCCATGCATTTGTACATTTTTGACATCACTCATGTTGCTGACTTTTAGTTTCATACCATTATTGTCAGAAAAGATAGTTGGTATGATTTCCATCTTCTTAAATTTGCTAAGATATTTTTTGTGACTTACTATATAATCTATCCTTGAGAATGTTTCATGTATGTTCGAGCAGAATATGTATTCTGCTACTGTTGAATGAAATGTTCCATATATATGTCCATAAATTCCATTTGGTTTACAGTATGGTTTAATTCTGTTTTCTGGTTGATTATCTGTCTGGATGATCTATCTGTTGCTGAAAGTGGGGTATTAAAGCCCTCTACTAATATTGTATCATTTTCCATTACTCCCTTCAGATTTGTTGGTATTTGCTTAATGTATTTACATGCTCTGATATTGGTTATGTATATATTTACAGTCGTTATATCTTTTTGATGTACTGACACCTTCATCAATATATAATGACCTTCTCTGTCTCTTGTTGCCATTTTTGGCTTCAAGTCTATTTGTCTGATATAAAGATGGCTACCCTCATTCTTTTTTTAGTCTCCACTTACATGGTATATCTTCTTCCATCTTTTTACTTTGATCTTATGTGTGTCTTTAGAGCTGAAATGAGTCTCTTGGAGGCAGCATATAGTTGGGTGGTGGTGTTGTTGTTTTGATTCATCCAGCACTCTGTGCCTTTTGACTAGTGAATTTAATCTATTTACATTAAGAGTATTTATTGATAGGTAAAGACTTTCTACTGCCATCTTATTAATTCCTTTCTTGTTGTTTTGTGCTTCTGTGTTGCTTTTTCCCTCTGTTTATGCTTACCTTTTTAAGTTGGCTAGATATTTACTCTGGTTACCATGGGGCTTACATAAAGCATCTCACAGATAAAACAGTCTGTTTTGTGGTGATAACAACTTATCTTTGTTTTCCTATGAGGCTCCACCTTTACTCCTCCCCTTTTATAATTTTGACCACAATTTACATGTTTTTATGCTGTGTATCCTTTAACATATTATAGTAGCTAAATCATTCTAAATACTCTTTTTTTGTTAACCTTCACACTATAGTTAAGTGGTTAACATATCATTGTAATACAGAGTTACAGTTTTCTTATTCTGAATATCTATTCTTTACCATTGCCAGTGTGTTGTGTACTTTCATATGTTTGCATGTCACTAATTAGCATCTTTTTATTTCAGTTGAACTCCTTTAAGTATTTCTTGCAAGGCAGGTCTAGTGATGGTGAACTTCCTCAGCTTTTGTTTGGCAGGAAAAGGCTTTATTTCTCCTTTCTATCTGAATGATAACTTTGCCTGATAAATTATTCTTGGCTGACATTTTTATCTTTTAATACTTTGAATATGTCATTCTACCTCTCCTAACTAGTAAAGTTTCTGCTGAGAAATCTGCTGGTAGCTTAATGGGGTACCCTTGTTGGTTATTTTCTTTTTTCCCTGGACTGCCTTTAAGTTTCTTTCTTTATTGTTGATTCTTGACAGCTCTTTTATAATGTGTCATGGAGAAGGTATTTTTGCATTGAGATCCTACGGCCTCATGGACTTTTATGTGCAAGTTCTTTCCCAGATTTGGAAAGTTCTCAGCTACTATTTCTTTAAATAAACTATCTACTCCCTTCTCCCTCTTCTCCTTTGGAATTCCCTTTATTCTAATATTTGCTTTTCTGAATAGCACTCATGGGTTTTATTTACTTTTTAAAAAAACTTATTTCCTTTCTTCTAACTGTTTTCCTATATTCCTATTCTTGAAGTAATTTATTCATTCTTCTATCTGGTTTACCCTGCTACAGGTGCTCTCTACTGCATTCTTCATCTCCTTCATTAAATTTTTCAACTCCAGAAATTGTTTGGTTTTTTTTTTTTATAATTTCTATCTCTTTGGTTAAAAAACCCTCCTTCTGTCCACTCATTTTATTCTGGATTTTATTAAATTGTCTTTCTGAGGTTTCTTATACCTTGGTGAATTTCTTCATAACAATGATTTTGAATTCTTTATCATTCAGATTGCAATATTCTATGCCTTTGTTTTTGATTGTTGGAGAATTATCTATTCTGCAATATCATATTTCCTTGATTTTTCATATTTTGAGGTGCGTACTTGTGCTTTCACATTTGAAGTAGCAGATACCGCCTTAACTAAGCTTTTATGTTTTCTTTGATTCTTATAACTCATTAAGATGACTATTAGAAACGTTTTTTTGTATTCCAGAAGGTGGTGATATATAACTTTCAAATATAAACAGAGGCTACTCAGGTAAGAGAAACCAAAAATTTGTGTGAAAACACCACCAACAAGAAAACCAAAAAAAGGAATCTAACTCCTAACCTGACATTTAATATCAGATACACATGCAGAGGAACAAATACACAAACACATAAATAACCATAGTATACTATAAAAGGATAATGACAGTTCTCCAGAAACCAAACTTAAAGTCATGGGATATTGCAATCTAACTGATAGAGAATTCAAAATAGCTGTCATAAAGCAACTCATTGAGATTAAAAAAAAAAAAAAAAACCTCAGAAAAGGCAGTTTAATGAGCTCAGAAATAAAATTAATAAACATAAGGAATACTTTACCAAAGATATTGAAACTCTAATAAAGAACCAAACAAAAATTTTTGAGCTGAAGAAAACAATAAATAACATGAGCATGTTAGAAAGCATGGGAAATAGAGCAGACCATATGGAAGAGGGAATTAATGAGCTCAAAGACAGAAATCTAGAAATGATAAAATTAGAAGAGGAAAAAGAAATAAGATGTAAAAAAAGTGAGGAAATTATATGAGAGTTATCTGACTCTTTTAGGAAGGGTAATGTTAGTAAAATGGGTATCCTAGAAGAAAGAAAGAGGGAAAGGGAGCAGGGAAATTATTTAAAGAAATAATAACTGAGAACTTCCAAAACTCAGGCAAGTAACTAGATATACAATTCCATGAAGCTAAGAGAATACCTAATTACCTTAATTTTAAAAGTCTTTCTCTAAGATACATGATATTAAAATTGTCAAAAGACAATGACAAAGAATTTTAAAGGCAACCAGAGAAAAAAAGGATGATAACCCACAAAGAAACCCCCATTATTCTATAAGCATATTTCTCAGCAGAAAACATACAGGCCAGGAAGGACTGGAATGATATTCTCAAAAAACTGAAAGATAAAACTGTACACTGTCACCCAAGAATACTCTATCTAGGAAAATTATTATTCAGATACAAAAGAGAAATAAAGATTTTCCCAGACAAACAAAAGCTGAGGGAGTTCATCAACATTAGGCCTGATTTACAAGAGATTTGAAAGGAACCCTTTTACCAGAAACAAAATGGCTAAAATACACAAAACTTTGAGCAAGGTCAAAAACAGACAGAACCAGAAAATTGGAACTCTATCAGAATAGGTTTTTTAAACACTTTTATAAAGGTTAAAGGTAGGAAAAAGAAAGCAGAAAAATAACTATAGCTATCTCAGTTTGGTAAGAAATTCACAGCATAAAGAGGGATAATGTAAGACAAAAAAAAACAAAAGGGGAAGAGGAAAGGGGCAGAACTTGTATAGGTAAATAAGGATAAGATTCTATCAGCAGAAAAAGGACTACTTTATCTATGAAATATTTTATGCAAACTCCAGGGTAACCACAAAACATAAAGCAGAGACAGGAAGCATAAAAAAGAGGATACTGAGAAAAATATCCTAGAAAAACTACCAAACCAAAATGGCAGACAGAAACACAAGGAAAAAACCAATGGAGATATAGAAAACATAAGATAAAATGGCAGTACTAAGTCCTCATCTATCAATAATCACCCTAAATGTTAATGGATTAAATTCACCAATCAAAAGACCCAGAGTAGCTGGATGGATTAAAACAAAACCCAACTATATACTGCCTCCAGGTGACATACCTTAGCTCAAAAGACAACCATAGGCTAAAAGTGAAGGGATGGTTGATGACACTACAGCAAATAGCAATCAGAAGGAAGTGGGTGTAGCCGTACTCATATCAAACAAAATACACTTCAAGCTTCAACAGGTAAAAAGAGACAAAAATGAACAGTATACAATAATAAACAGGACAGTTAATTCATCAAGACATAACCATGACTAATTTATATGTCTAACATAGGAGCAACAAAATATATAAAACAATTAACAACAGATCTAAAGGGAGAAATTGAAAGCAAAACAATAATAGCAGGAGACTTTAACACCCCACTTACATCAATGGATAGATTATACAGAGTCAACAAGAAAAACAAGTCTTAAATGAAACATTAGACCAGATGGATTTGATAAATTTGTACTGAACACTCCATTCAAATGCAGCAGAACACACTTTCTTCTCAAGTACACATGGAACATTCTCAGAGACCGTACATTGGGACACAAAACAAGTCTCAGTAAATTTACAAAGACTGAAATCATATCAAGCATTTTCTCTGATCACAATGGAATGAAACTAGAAATCAACTACAAGATGAGAGTGAGAAAACTCCCAAATATGTGGACACTGAACAATATGCAACTGAACATCTATAAGTCAATGAAGAAATCAAAGGAGAAATCACTAATTACCTGAAGAAAAATGAAAATAAAAATATGATATACCAAAATCTATGGGATATAACAAAAGCAGTAATAAGAGCAGAAGTTTATAGCAATATAGGCTTACCTAAGTAAACAAGAAAAATCTCAAAGTTACACCTAAAGGAATGAGAAGAATAACAAAAAATAGTTCAAAATTAGTAGAAGGAAGAAAATAATAGAGATCAGAGCAGAAATAAATAACATAGAGACTAAAAGGACAGTAGAAAAGATCAGTGAAACTCAGAGCTGGTTCTTTGAAAAGGTAAACAAGATTGGCAAACTATTAACTAGACTAAGAGAAGGACCTGAAAAATAAAATCAGAAACAAAAGAGGAAAAATAACAATAGATACCACAGAAATACAAAAGATTGTAAGAGAATATTATGAACAGCTATACACCAACAAATTGGACAATGTAGAATAAATGGACAATTCTTAGAATCATACAACCATCCAAGACTGAATCAGGAAGAAATAGAAAATCTAAATTGACTGTTCATTAATACAGAGATTGAGTCAGTAATCAAAAAGCTCTTCCAGAACAAAAGTCCAGTACTAGATGGCTTCACAGGTAAATTCTACCACACATTCAAAGATGATTTAATACTTACCCTTCTCAAACTCTCCCAAAAAGTTGAAGAGAAGGGAATACTTCCAAACTCATTTTATGAGGCCCACATCACCTGGATATCAAAATGATGCAAAGACAACACACAAAAAAGAAAACTATAGGCCAATACCTGATGAACATAGATGTAAAAATCCTCAACAAAATATTAGCAAACTGAATTCAACAATACATCTAAAAGATACACCATGATCAAGTGAGATTAATTCCCAGGGCTGCAAAGATGGTTCAACATCCACAAATCGATCAACATGATATACCATATTATTAAAATAAAGGATAAAAACCATATGGTCATTTCAGTAGATGCAGAAAAAGCATTTGATAAGACTCAACACACATTTATGATAAAAGCTCTCAATAAATCATGTATAGAAGGGATATGCCTCAACATAATAAAAGCTGTATGACAAGCTTACAGCTAACATCATAGTCAATGGTGAACAATAGAAAGATATCCCTCTAAAATCAGGAGCAAGACAGAGATGCCCACTTTAACCACTTTGGTTTAACATAGTATTGGAAGTCCTAGCCACAGCAATCAGACAAGAGAAAGAAATAAAAGGCATCCAAATTGGAAGGGAAGAAGTACAAGTGTCACTACTTGCAGATGACATAATACTAAACATAGAAAACCCTAGAGTCTCCACCTAAAATCTTTTAGAAATAATAAATTAATGCAGTAAAGTTTCAGGCTATAAAATCAATATACAAAAATTTGTTGTGTTTATATATGCTAGCAATAAACTATCAGAAAAAAGAAATTAAGAAAACAATCCCATTAACCATTGCAAAAATAAGAATAAGATACCTAGGAATAAATTTAACCAAGAAGGTGGGATACCTGTACACTGAAAACCATAAGATACTGTTGAAGGAAATTGAAGAAGACACAAATAAAAGGATATTCTGTGCTCATGAGTTGAGAGAATTAACAGTTAAAATGTCATTATTACCTAAAGCAATCTACAGATTCAATGCAATCCTATCATGCCCTCAAGAACATTTTTCACAGAAATAGAACAAAAAATTCTAAAATTTATATGGAACCACTAAAGACCTCCAATGGCCAAAGCAATCCTGAGAAAAAAGAACAAAGCTGGAGGTATAACACTCCCTGATTTTAAACTATACCTACAAAACCATAATAATCAAAACAGCTTGTAACTAGCAGAAAAACAGATACATAGATCAATGGAAAAGAACTGAGAGCCCAGAATAAACCTACACACATATGACAATTAATTTATGACAAAGGAGAAAAGAACATACAATGGAGATAAGATAGTCTCTTCAATAAATAGTGCTGGGAAAACTGGACAGTCACATGCAAAACAAGAAACTAGACCACTGTCTCACACCATACACAAAGATGAACTCAAACTGGATTAAAGACTTGATTGTAAGACCTGAAATCATAAAATTGCTAGAAGAAAACATGGGCAGTATGCTCTTTCACCCCAGTCTTAGCAATATCTTTATAGATATGTCTCCTCAGGCAAAGGAAACAAAAGCAAAAATAAACAAATAGGATTACATCAAACTAAATTCTTCTACCCAGCAAAGGAAACATCAATAAAATGAAAAGACAACCTACTGAATGGGAGAAGATACTTCATATCTTATCCAATAAGGGATTAATATCCAAAATATATATAGAACTAAAACAACAAAAAATCAACCTGATTAAAAAATGGGAATAGGAGCTGAATAAGCATTTTTTCCAAAGAAGAAATACAGATGGCCAATAGGTACATGCAAAGATGTTCAACGTCACTAGTTATTAGGGAAATACAAATCAAAACCACAATATCACCTCCTACCTGTTAGAGTGGTGTTATCAAAAAGGCAAGAACAAATGTTGGTGAGGATGTGGAGGAAAGGAACACTTATACACTGTTGCTGGGAATGTAAATTGGTGCAGTCACTGTGGAAGACAGTATAAAGATTCCTCAAAAAATTAAGAGTAGAACTACTGTATGATCCAACTATTCCACATCTGGGTATTTATCCAAAGAATATGAAAACACTAATCTGAAAAGATATTCACACCCCCATGTTCATTACAGCATTATTTACAATAGCCAAGATATGGAAACAACCTAAGTGCCTATAAACCAATGAATGAATAAAGAAGATGTGGTATATGTATATAATTATATAATGGAATGCTACTCAGCCATGAAAAACATGAAACCTTCCCATTTGCAACAACATGGGTGAATCTTGATGGCATTAGGCTAAGTGATATAGACAGAGAAAGACAGATACCATATGAATTCCCTCATATGTGGAATATTAAAAAACTATTTTAAAAAATGAACAAACCAGACACACACTTAGATACAGAGAACAGATTAATGGTTACCAGAGGGGAAGAGGCAAGGGGGAAGGTGAAATGGGTAAAGGGATAGACTGTATGGTGATGGCACTTTGTAAGGTATACAAAAGTACAAATAAAATGAAACATATGTTATAAATCAATGTTACTCAATTAAAATAAATTAAATTTTTAAAAGAGCAAGGAACAAGGACCGAGTAGAGAGGAAAAAATTAAACATAGTGAAGAGAGAAAAAGAGCCATGGTAAAAAATGGGCACCGAATGAGTAGAAGCAGAAGTGGAACTGTTGAAGTTAAAATTCACTTTATAATACCCAACTTTATAAACATATGTGTATGTTAAAGAGCACATTAGGATCTCAAGTGTCATGCAAATAAAATACCGGCATTTATTAAAAATACTAAAAGTTACCTTTATTGCCCACTTATCAAGTATACATATAAATTATATGTAAACTGCTATTATTAGCAGTTTACATATAATTTACGTACATTATCTTGTTTAATCCACACTCAACTAATGTGGCAAGCATATGATAAACTATGGTCCACAGGGATTAATTATTTGTCAATAATTGTACAGCCAGAATTTGAATTCAGAGACAAAGTTCCAGCACCTGCACCCCAAACTGCTCCCTCTCCAGTCTCTCACAAAGGCAAGAGCTTGTGCAGAGACCAAGGGACAAGGAAACATACTCTGAAACTTACCAACTGCTTGATGTGAACTGGATCATGGAAAAAGAAATGAGAAATTGCCTAGAGATGAGAGAGTGCTCAGGAGATTAATTGTTAAATAAGGAAAGAGACAGTATTTTAAAATTTCTGATTGTGTACACTATATAATAGACTCCATATACAGTGTATTAATTTTCATGTTCATAAATGTGAGGTAGTTGCTATAACTCTTATTTTAAGAATAGAAAATTGAGACTAATAAAAGAGAAACCACTTGCCCAAGTTCCCAAATTTATATACCAGAGTTGAGATTTGAACCCAGGCCTCTCTGATTTTAGTAATTAAACCTTT
This sequence comes from Delphinus delphis, assembly GCF_949987515.2. Lineage (NCBI taxonomy): Eukaryota > Metazoa > Chordata > Mammalia > Artiodactyla > Delphinidae > Delphinus > Delphinus delphis. The sequence continues at coordinate 57,485,333 of NC_082684.1, read as the reverse complement.
TCCCTTTTCTTCACTTAAATATATGATTCTGTCATGTATTTTGGTATATGCATAAGTCTAAATGGTACTGAACAATAGCAACATATCAGTACTAACTCTTAAAATAAAAATTTGCCATTATTCCATCTATGGTCCCAAAAGCTTTTTCTAATTTTTATGTAATTCCATAATAATCCTCAATTTTGAATTCTTTTGTGAAATGTTTTAGTTCCTGATATATTGCATGTGTTTACTGTCTAAAATCACAAGCCAGATTTTGTTTATTATATTTCATGGATTCACTTTTGGACAATCTGGTTCCTGGAGTTACATAGCTACCTTACTGCCTCTTACACTGAATAAGTGCCCTGTAATATATGTGATAGCTAAATTCTCAATGATTTTTAGTATGTACAACTATAATGAAACCAAATTTTTCTTCCAAGAAGTCTCTGCTCAATTTCATTCAAGTTGAAATGGAAAGTATAAATCATTCAGTGTTGTCACTCTTGTCAGTTGACACTCATTTTTTGATAAACTCTGTAAATGTAAGTTTCTCAGAATATTTTGTGTTTACTGCAATTTTCTAATCTACAGTGGAAATAGCCCAGCAAATGACAAACTGGTTAAACTTCAACATTTTCTGAAAGACTGCTGAATTGGTATTCTTTCTTTTTCCACACACTTGGATATAAGACTATCTTTTACATATATTAAATAAAAGCAACAGTTACAAAACAGTATGTCAACATGTTCTAAAAAATATGTGGAACAGTTGATAAGTGGGTTGGCCTGGCTGAGGTTTAGAAAGCATTGTAGTAAACATGAAAAAGCAGAGTTTTGATATATTACAAATTTAATTTTTGCAACATCTGTGAATAATATAACACATTTATTTTGAGCTATAAATTACATACATTTATTTTGAGCTTGATACATATTAATAATGCTTTACAATTCACACTACCATATTAGAATTCCAAATTGAAAATCTTGGTAATAGAAAGTCTTAATTACTGAACTACTTAAAAATTATAATGGTCCAATACTAAGCTTAAAATAAATACATAAAAAATGGTCACCTTTATAACATATACTAGGGTGCAGGATTTCATAAACAAGATAGAAATAGACATCTCATTTCATGAACGTTTTCACTTGTTGGATGCCCTCCAAAATATTGTTTATTTTTTCTATTATATACATATATATATATATATATATATATATATATATATATATATACTGGGATAAAATTTTAATTCTAGTTGTAACATTCAGAAAATTGAGTTTAAGTCATCATAAACTAGAAATGAAAGTATTTGTCTCCCAGAGAACCCTATAAAACTATATTAGAGTAGCATTAAACAAAATAAACTTTTGTTTTCGTTAGCTTTTGGGAATATGACCTCCATTTCTGTATCTAATACTATGGGCATTTCATTCTAGCAGTGACTGACAAACATGAAAGGTTGAACATACCTTCTGATACTGTTATCTAACTAAGTAGAATATTATTTAATAGACTGAGTAAAATTTTTAAAGTGTTGCATAGGATCTTGGAAGATAGTGTAACATATTGATATGCCCAGTTCCAGCAATATTTTGAAAGCATCCATCTAACATCAATAGAAAAAAATGGAGGACTTGGAAACAGGTCATCATAATTAGTGAAATGTAATTATGATTTTGAGTTTATTGTTAGTTGAAAATAGACCTAAAATAAGGAATATGACCAGTGGAAACGACAGGGAAGATTTCCAAAATAATGTATCAAGTGGCATCAGAGATAAATATTAATTAATATCTACTGCTACAGAATAGAGAATGATTAAGGAGAGTTATGGAAATAAGGTCACAAAGAGGAAGTGAATTTTTTACCAAATTCTTGAAGGAGGTTATGGAGGTTATGTGACCATAACCATATGGAGGTTATGGTCACAAAGAGGAAGTGAATTTTTTACCAAATTCTTGAAGGAGGTTATATGCATTGAAGGAATATATAGAGAATCCTTTTCAAATGATATATACCATATCACCAAACTATGAACTGGCAAACATTGTGACCAGATGGACAGGTTTAGCAGATATGTAAGAGCCAGAATGAGAGCTTAGAAGAGCAATGAATGGAGATGTGTTTATGTAAATGGATCACTCACTTGACTTCATGCTTGGAATAATAATAACAACAACAACCATAATTTTGAAGAACAGTGATTTGGTATATAAAAATTAATAATTTCCAGTACTCGAGAATTGATCAAATGATATCTATTAGTTTTCATATTTAATAATAAAGTAGTTCTTGCCAGTCCACTATGAATACCTGGGAAGATTCTGTTTCCCCAGTCAAAATTACCTTTTACCATTAAATACAGGATAATAAAATCTTCTAAAAGATTGGTAGCACCCTTGGATGACAATTTCCTCAGAATATAATAACCAACTTGTCTGTAGTGTGTTGGCAGACAGATCTATCATTTTTCTGTTGTGCGGCCTAATATGTACAGAACAATAGATTATCCAAAGTACATTTCGATTATCCATAAAACCTAAAACAGTACAGCTTTTATTACAGGAAATAATTCTCTCATCAACAATGAAATATATTAATCATGAGGACAGAAAACCAGTTTCACTTTTATTTTTTTTATGCTATTTTTCCTTTTCATCTGGAGAGGTTTATTTCATCAACAGGTGAAATATGTTTGTTATCAGGAAGAAAAGTTTTATTTTTTATAAAATATCCCTTGAAAAACTTTGGTAAAACATAAAAATTTATCTCTTTGACATAAAGGATACATGATATCCTTTTTTTTTTTTTTAAATATGTTGACATTTTCCAATTATTTTTAGGGCAGAGTGGCAAAAACTGGCAAATTTAATAGTTGTATATCAGATTGTAAGTTTGGCCAAATCTGGATAAAAACATTTTTTTTAAACCTGTTTATTTCAAGACCAGTTGTTCAAAGAAATATGAAAGAAAGAATCACATATATAGCAAAAGTGTCTACAAATGATTAAGAAAAGATGAATGTGTTGTAACAAAATTAATGTTTTTAAATAAAGCATTGATTAGTTTGTATCTGCATGTCTGCTGTTCAGTTGTCACTTTTGATTTGAAAATATATATTCTTAGGCAAAGCATCCCAGGCCAATTACTATTCTTCTTTTGACACAGAATGAAGATAGGCTTTGTAATTTCTATTCCAGTTGTGTAAACTTTTTCAATCCTCTACTTGTTTATTAAACTTGAGGCTAATTCTCCATGTAGACTGCTATCTTCTCTTGTCAATTGTGACCATTTCTTGCTTACTAAAGTAGATAACTCTTATCTTTCTCAAGCCCATTTATTTTATCTTTATTACTATACAGCCAGGCTCTCAGGCTTTCTTACTTAACTTTATTACAGTTTTCTTATTACTGGATTTTTCTCACACTAGTGATGGATTGCCACTGGCCTTTTGTCTTTCAATTCTCTGTTATAATAAAAAGAAAATACCTCTAAAAGAGTCACATTAAAGAGTATACAGTAAGATTGACAGTTTATAATCTTGCACCTTTATTTCTGAGTAAAATACCACATAGTTTAATGTTTAGTAAAGTAAATTGGTGCAAATGGACTTCAAAAATCTTCAAATAAATTATAAAGACAAAAGACAATTATTTAACATGGTTTAAAATAAAGAGTTATTTAAAAAATTGTTACCAGTTTCTATACTGATACAGTTTCTTGTGATATTTACGATGAACTCAGAAACTATTCTGCACCCTACCATCATTTTAATTTTCCTCTTACTCAAATTCCTTTCTAAAATACAAAAATGTGAAATTATTAGTTAATTGAAAGTGAGAAGTTCAAATGCTAGAGTAACACTTTCTATGAGGTAGACAGGAAAGAAATGAGATGAGGCCAAGTGTTGGAGAATTAATGATAGCTTATCTATAACCCTAAATGTGATCAACGCTCTGCATCTGAGGAGGCTACTTCTTCCAATGTTTCTAATAAAGTTGTCTGACACTTCCACAAGTTACTACCCTCAGAGTCTACAGATATTTTCACAACAGATATAGTAAAAATGCTATTCATCATATACTACTGATGAAACATTTACTAAAAATGTTCTGAAAACATTTACTATATACAAGAACATGTGAAGGTATAAGTATATATACTATACACAGAAATGAGTGTGTGTGTGTATATTTGCATTAGTTTTCTATTATTGCCATTTAAAAATTACCACAAACTTAACCACTTAAAACTGCACAAATTTATTACCTCACATTTCTACAAATCTTACATAATTTTCCAAAGTCTAAAATCTAGGTGTTGGCTGGGCTGCATTCCTTTCTGGAGTCTCTAGGGGAGAATCTGTTTCCTTTAGGTTCAAGTTGTTTGCAGAAGTCAATGCTATGTGGTTGCAGGACTGAGGTCCTATTTCCTTCCTGGCTGTCAGTGTGAGGCCTGTGCTCAGCTTTCAAGACCACTCACATTCCTTGGCTCATGATTTCTTTCCTCCATCTTCAACATGAGAAGTGGTTCTAGTTCCTCTCCCACTTTTTTGCCTGCTACTTGCTCTATATTCACATATTTTCTGACTTCTGTTCTTCCATTTCTTAGAGGCCAAGTGGGTATATCGAGTTTACCTGAAAATCCAGGATAATCTCTCTATTTAAAATTAAAATCATAATTATATCTGCAAAGTCCCTCTTGCCATGTAAGGTAACGTATTCACTGACTCCAGGGGTTAGGGTGTATAGCCATTTCGTGGAATCATTATCCTGCTTATTGCAGTCCACCCTCTGGCCCCCAAATATTCATATTTACAGCACATGAAAAATATATTCACCCCAACCCAGAGGCCCCAAAATTCTTACTCTATTGCAGCATCAACTCAAAGTCCAAAACCTTAACTAAGTATTACCAGTTTTAAATTCCCAAGCTTTATTATCTAATCCTCTAAAGCAGGTATGAGTGAAGCTTTGGATATAATCCATTCTGATTATAATTCCATTCTATCTTTGGACCTGACCTGTGAAACTAAAGAAACAGATTATGTGTTTCCAAAATGCAGTGGGAGAGCAAGCATATGAAAACAGTTATAGACATTCTGGTTCAAAAAGGGAGAAAACTGAAGGAAAAATGCAGTCACTGTTCCCAAACATTTTGAAATCCAGTCTTGAAAACCCCATTAGGTTGTGAGGCCTAGGAATAATCCTCTATGGTTCTTGGTTCCACCCTGAGAGTACTCTGCTCCATCTTCTGAGTCATCCTTCCTTTTTCATGAAAGATAGAGGGGTTTTGTAGCAGAATAGTTTTATCATCCTATTTCCTTCAAGTAGAATTTCTGGAGTCCAAAGACCTTTCATTTTGTACTGTCTCTGTCCCTTTCAATCCAAGCCGGCAGTGTTTCTGTTGCTTTATAATTCTCAGTAACTTTGTGCATCTCCTGGTATGTGATGGGGATCCATGCCATTAAACAAAAAATCTTTCCTAGGTCATATTATCTCTATTTTGGCTTTTACTGAGGTGACTGAGGGATAATGACCCAAGTTTCCTAAGATCCCTGCTTAGATTGAGGAAACAGGAAAGCCTCAAACTAAACTTCCCAACAAGCCTTTTAAATAACTATATGCTCTGTACTTTTGATCTTTCTGAAGTACTTGCGAAAGGTAGTACAGCCACATCCTTGACTTTTTTCTAGAACATGCTTTTTTGACAGTGAATTTCTTAATATTAGTGTATTTTGTCATGTGATTGAATTTTCAAAATCATCACTTTTTACTTTTTGTTTAAAGTTTTTTTCCCTTCAATGTATCACTTTCCTCTTAATAAGGCACCACTTGCTTTGTCCACAAAAGGTAAATACGAGTCTCACTTTTAGATTGATACAATTAAAAAAATCCAGTAAGATTCTCCATGCTCTTATATTTTCATTGTAAAAGTTTGTGTTGAGAAGTTACTTTTACAAATGGGTGAAGCTTCCATCAACCTGGGACCCTACCAGCTTTGTGTGAGAATTAAACTATTGTTAATTTAATCTAATGAGTATTTGTGATTATTTGTTACTGCAACATAATGTTAGCCTATGCTGACTATCAGATAAGGAATTCTAGTGGATTTCTGTTGATTGATGATTGATTGATTGCAGTGGTTAAGTGAGTGGGAAGCTAAGAAAATATTGGTAGAATAAAATATTTTTTCCTTTTTTTAGAAGCATGGCTATAAGGAAAAGAAAATAAATTGAATGGGACTGTAAGTAGGCCAAGCAAAGGCTACTTAAATATGGGTGATTTTTGTTTTATACTAAGTATACCAGAGAAAAAATATTCTGTAATGGGACAAAATCCCTAGAGAGTTGAAAAAGTGTGTGAGGCAAAAGAGAAGAGTGATTGCCTTAAGTAGTAGAATAATCTAATTTTATAAATAGATTTTTAAAGACTGGCTTGTGCCAATTATGTAATGGCAAAGGAGTCTAGTCTTGATATTTTCATGGAGCCAAAGATGAGAACGGTAATATAACCACATTTATGGTTTTCACCTTCCTGCTCTGTCTCTTCTTGATCTTTTTTCTAAATAGAAGATAAGAACAACATTGACCAGAGAAGAAAAAAGAGTAAACATGGTATCGCATACTTGGTTTCCACATACAACATACTCCAAGTCAACATCAATTCAATATAAGTTGAAATAATATGTTTGATGGAATGAATTTGTGATACCATGTATCCTTTTCTTTAAATGACCTATTAAGTGTTCAATATAATACAGGCATTGTTAAAAGATATCTTTGGAAATATTGATACTTCACATTTAATATGTTGACTTTTAATTCATGAATGAAAAGGAATAATGACTATTAATTCCCAGCTCTGGAATTATGAAAGGTTACAGAAGGTATTGCTTTCTGTATTTGTTGGACAGCTGATTCAAAATCCATTTAAAAGTTTAGAATTGCTGATGGAAGGCTTTTCTTTTGACATTCAGTGATAGAAAACAACCAAAACAATAGTATCTGCTTAGTTTTTATTTCAAAGAAGTTCAATTTCTTCTCACCATTGAGACCTAATACATCTTTCTATTCCCATCTACTGAAAAAGAATCAGTTTTACACTTGTTTGCTAAGTTCTTTAACTCTGCAAGCCTTAGGGAAACCTAATTAAAAGTGTTGGCTGTTACAAAATAATTTCTCTTTATTTAACCTTGTAAGTTTCCCAGGCGTTTGAAAATGGAAGAATGTAGTAAAAGAACAATTATAATTCTGCAATTTGTTTTAGATTGAATTCCATCCTTCTTTATTGTCATACACTTAGAAATCAAGTTTCTCTTAAGATGTTTTTCCTATGTGCCTAATTGGGACAATACCAAACTATAAAATGGAATATTCTATATGAAGACTTTTTTTTATATATAAAAATAGGTAAGAGTTAAGATTTCTGGCTATCTCAGTTATCTAAGAGTAAGCTCAAAATCTTACAGGACTAAAATTTTTCCAGTCTAGCTCTTCATTTATAGAAACTGCATGGTAAAATTAAAAAAAAATAAAATTGTAGAATTTTGATAAGTATGTGTTAAAATGTACATTAAAAAGTGAGGACAAGTCTGTATAAAATGACTATCAGGGAATAGAATTGTTAAAATAGCTGTATGTTATAATTTTTTTAAAAAATTGCAAACATTCATTAAACTGTTACTGTGTGAAGCACTATATTAACACATTTACATTTAATTGCTCATGTTATCCTCACAATTCCGTAAAGCTGAGTTTACATAAGAGGAATTTGGGCTTTGGGTAGGTTAGATAAATTTCCCAAGATCACATGGTTAAGAATCAGCAGGATCCACATTTAAACCTAAATGTGCCTGACCCTAAAGCCTGTGCTCTAGCAAAGGCATAAACAGTTCTACAGAGCTGTGTCCTGCTTTCATGGGCATCAGAATCACTGGGAGCTTTCCAGTCAGTAGATCTGAAGTGGGGCCTAAGATTTAGCTTTTCAAAAATTTCCCAGTTCCTGATGCTGCTGGTCTGAGGATCACACTTGAGAACCACTGCTGTGTTAAAATTGTAGAAGTTACAGTTTTTATTCATTAGTATTTGTAGCCATGAAGAAATATTTAAATTATGTTCAGCATACTCTTTGTAAGAAAACAAGGAAACTTGTAATGCTTTTAAGAAAAACTTCCATCAAAATATATATTGTTCAAGAAATTAACCTCTAGTTATATGGAACAATTTTACAAGTGAAAACCTTGTTTACAAAATTCGTCCAAACTAATGTGTTTCTCAATTAAGAATTGATCTTATGAAATATACAGTATTCATTTGTGGGCAGTGTGATTATGTCAGGACATCCTTGAGCAAGGTCAGTGATGCATATAACTTCAACCACCAGTCTGAGACCCTAGAAAATAGAATCATGATTCTGTTGAGTCAGTCTGTATTCTTAAGTGAATGAGAATCAATGTTTCGAACTCCTGCTACTCTCACATACATCATCATGTCACTGTTTATTTGGCCTGAGTACATTCATGCTTTTGTAATGATAAAATTATTCTTAACCAAGAAGTGAATGATAAGTGATAATTCTATTTAAGTTAGTGGTAGCTGACTACTGAAAGCACAGGTTGTTTGACCCAAAGTCTACAGTCCAATGTAGATATGTCAAGCCATCCTTTCCTTCAGAAATAAATTGGTGAGTGTGTCACCAGCCTTCTTGAAAATATCTAAAGTGAAAGTCCTGTGTAGGGTCAAAATGATGGAAATGCTGCAGTAGAGTTGGATTTCCTTATCTCCCTGAGAATGGAATAAGGGAACAGTAGAAGCCAGGTAGACACAGTTTATATTCAGAGATGGGATGGGCACAGTTACCACAATAGTGATGATCAGAGTTTTTATATGCAAAAATCTGTGGTGATATTCACTTGATTAGAGATGGAATAGCTGGATTACCCTGTAAAGGTGTTTATTTGACATTTATAAGCAACATATTCCAGTTCTGATAGAAGAAACCTATCCTGAGATAATACACTGTAGTGGAAATTCACAGTGGTCAACCCAGGACAGTTGACAGGCACTGTGCTCTTCAATAATGGGGGATGGGGCTCTGGGACATCTACCTCTTTGAAATACAACACTGCCATTAATCCACAAGTATGTGCATGTAAATCTTCCCGTAATCCGCAGCCACTTGTTGGGATGAATGTGCCCTTAGGAAAGAAAAATTCTGACTTTTTGTGGATAATTGACTTTGGCTCTTAATCGATAATAATCCTTAGAGACATAATTCACCATTGTGGTCCAACTTCAAAATGAAGCTTAAAGGAGTTTAGGCAATGGATTCTTAAATCTAGTTGATCTCATATTGCTCTTTTTTTTTTAAGTAGAATATAGTTGATTTACAATGTTGTGTTAGTTTCAGGTGTATAGCAAAGTGAATCAGTTATATATACATATATATCCACTTACTTTTTTTTAGATTCTCTTCCCATGTAGGTCATTACAGAGTACTGAGTGGAGTTCCCTGTACTATACTGTAGGTCCTTGTTAGTTATCTATTTAATATATAGTAATGTGTATATGTCAATCCCAATCTCCCAATTTGTCCCTCCCCCTCCCTGTCCTCTGTGGTAACCATAGGTTTACTTTATACATCTGTGACTCTATTTCTCTTTTGTAAATAAGTTCATTTGTATCATGTTTTTAGATTCCACATATAAGTGATATTATATGATATTTGTCTTTGTCTGACTTACTTCACTCAGTATGACTAAGTCCATTCAAGCTGCTGTAAATGGCATTATTTCATTCTTTTTCATGGCCGAGTAATATTCCATTATACATATGTACCACATCTTTATCTGCTCATCTGTCAGTGAACATGTAGGTTGCTTCCATGTCCTGGCTATTGTAAATAATGCTGCAATGAACATTGGGGTGCATGTATCTTTTCAAATTATGGTTTCCTCTGGATATATGATCAGGAGTGAGATTCCTGGGTCATATGGTAGCTCTATTTGTAGTTTTTTAAGGAACCTCCATACTGTTCTCCATAATGGTTGTACCAGTTTACATTCCCACCAACAGTGTAGGAAGATTCCTTTTTCTCCACACTCTCTCCAGCATTTATTATTTGTAGATTTTTTGATGATGGCCATTCTGACTGGTGTGAGGTGATACCTCACTGTAGTTTTGATTTGCATTTCTCTAATAATTAGTTATGTTGAGCATCTTTTCATGTGCTTTTTGTCCATCTGTATGTCTTCTTTGGAGAAATGTCTATTTAGATCTCCCACCCAGTTTTTGATTGTTTTTTTGTTTGTTTGTTTTTTTACATTGAGCTGCATGAGTTGTTTGTATATCATGGAGATTAATCCCTTTATATTGTGGAGATTAATCCCTTGTTGGTCACTTCATTTGCAAATATTTTCTCCCATTCTGAGGGTTTTCCTTTTGTTTTGTTTATGGCTTCCTTTGCTGTGCAAAAGCTTTTAAGTTTCATTAGGTCCCATTTGTTTATTTTTGTTTTTATTTTCATTACTCTAGGAGGTGGGTCAAAAAAGATCTTGTTACTACTTATGTCAGAGAGTTTTCTGCCTATGTTTTCCTCTAAGAGTTTTATAGTATCCAGCCTCTCAGAGACCCCTAGATCTCATATTGTTCTGGTGAGACTACAGCTGAATTTTTGGTTCTTTGACCAGCATCAAAATACAGTGTGAAGAGAAATAATTGGTAACAAAGAGAATCCCCACAGGTGATTCCCTGACCTGTAGAAGAGATTTTACAAATCTTTTGAAAGGGCAAATAGGAGCCACTGGAACTTCCCCATTCTTCCAGTATGTAAACCAAAAGCAATTCTACATATTTGGTGGTATTGCAGAGATTTAGTGCTACCATCAAGTCTTGAAAGATGCAGGTGTGGTGACTGCTACCACAGCCCATATTACCTCACTTGTTTACCTGGGGTAACAACCAATGTAATCATAGAAAATGACAGTAGGTTATCTTAAACTTCATGAGATGCTGATGCTAATTACAGCTGTGATTCCAGATTTATATATTTAATGGTTGACCCCCAGTCTCTAGTACTGATATAAAGCTTTTGACCTGGAAAATGATTTTATATTTCCATCCTCAATCAGTAAAGAAAGTGATATAAAATCAGAAGTCTATTTATCCTTGATGTGACCACAGGGTAACTTTACTCCCTTTCATAACATAATCCAGACTCCTTGGTCAGCTTCAGGTACTGCACAATAACAAGCTGACCCATTACATATGCTAGCTGGACCTGGAAAGAAGGAAGTTGCAAATATTCCATCTGCCTATTAAGACGTGTGCCAGAATGTAAAAGATATGCCTCAAGGAGGTTTGACCAAAATCATCAATGAAGTTTTTAAGGTCTGAGATATGTTGGGATGTATCTTCTAAAATGAGACATGTTGCTGGGCCTCTGAATATTTTGGGCTACAAATAACATATTAGGGCAAGCTACTTCAATTATTTATCTGGCAACTTGTAAGACAACCCATTTTAAAGAAGCCCAGATCTGTGGTACATGTTGCCCAATAAATTGAACCTCTTTTTCTATCAGCTGCAATGATAGTAGAAGTGTCTGGGACAGACCAAGGTGATCTGTGGAGCCTTTACAACCTCAATAGAGAAATACTGTTCAGACCTTTCAATTTTGGAAAAAGGCCAAGTCCTCTGTTGTCTATTACCAATTTCTCTGGGAAAAACATCCCCCGGCTTGCTCCTGGGCCCTAGTAAATCTGAATGGCTGACCATGGCTATTAAGGGACTATGCAACCCCAAATGCCATCATGAGTGGGATTTATATAATTTATCAAACCTAAAATTAGATGTATGTAATTACATTTCATTATAAAAGGGAAAAGATACATAAATAGAAGGCTATAACTGGTTCTGAAGGCGCAAATTCGTAGTTCACTTACATGGTATCTAGTTCTACTGCTTTGCTATATCTCTGTCAACTAGACTCATGGCCTCTGATCAGTTAATGGAGGAGGAAAATAACAGCCCTAGTATAAAGAGGGATCTATTCCATATGCCATCTATAAGTGGAACTGTGTAGCTACTTCACTATGGCACCACTCATCAGTGGCCCTGAAAAATTGTGGTAAAGTGAAATTCTCCCATTGAGAAGAATTGCAGATGATACTACTAATTATTTTGTGTGAAAGGTAAAATAGGAGCAAGAATGGAAAATAGGTGACAAGTCTTTTAGAGAGTAGGCATGTGACTGGACCTCTTGTAATGAGCACATAGTGAGAAGGTATTCAACACATTTATGAGCTGCATCTATGAAATATACTGCCTAAACGAATCTTTCTTAAAATTTGAAAGAACTGTGTATAAATGAATATTTCTGGTTCCTCAGCCCTAAATCTTACTTATTTCTGTTTTGTCCAAAATTCCCTGGAGTTCTGTCTGAAAACTGTATATACAGACTACAATATATAATTATGACTGATTTGTTGAAAGAATATTTGGGAATATAATCAAAAGGCTTGCATCTAAATATGTATTAACATTCAGGGATTCCCATAATTTTGTACTTTTATTTAGCAAAATCATCAAGCGACAGGAGTTCAGGAAATAGTAACTGTTAAATGGGGAAAGCAGCAAGGCCATTTTAGACATTTGCAAGACAGTCATGAAGAAGGACCCCCCATATCCAGAGTGTCTCTGCCACCCAGAGAAAACCCTGACACTGGCCTCTGAGTGAGCCAAAAGAAGGCTAGAGTGAAACCCTCCATAGTGGCTACATCAGGGAGGATGTAACATTAGCCATACCAGAAATATTTTTCATTTCTTTAAGTGGCTTTTCAACACAGGTAGATGTTGCCAAAGTGAATTTATTGATAGAGTGTAAGAAAATGCTTTGCAGTATATAAATTACATTTTGGTTTGAGTAAAACACATGTCCTCTTGAAGAAAAAATTAATGAGGCTTATAATGCCTTGAGATTTAGAAACAACAAATAATCATGGATATAAGAATAAAGGCTAATTCTCATTCTTCTCTGGGGTTTAATGATAAAACTTACCATTCATTCTTATATTTAAAAATACCATTTCATTTTATCTTCTGTTTTTCAATGCATATATTTTACTATTTTTCTCACAGTACCATTGGTTGCATGATTTTAATCCAATGATTAATGAAAGAGTGTTAGCAAGAACTGCCTTTCAATTCAAATGTATTAACATAACTTTTATTTGAGTGAATTAAGGTAGAAATAAATCAAACAGATACTTCTGGCCCCATAGACGAGGAAAGGCCAGAGTAAATGTTATTTATTATCCATTTTAATCTTGTTTTGCACTTAATTAGGACAGCTTCATTCAAGAGCAGTGATCTTACATTAATCTTGTTTTCTGAATATAGATGAAATATGAGCTTAATAAAAATTTTGTAACTTATCATCTTTAATTCAAACAAGATTTCTTACCCCTTACAGTTTTAGATTTTCCCAGAAGTATGGTAATGTCAGTTATCATTTGTCTCTATAAAGAAATCTGAGAACATAAGGATCCTTTTTTTTTTTTGGCATAAAACTATATTTGAAAAGTTTCATCTATTTTCTGGCTTAGCCAGAAAGCTTCACATAAAGTGTTACATTTGAGAGGTTTAAATGTGTTATGTATGCATAAAGAAGGACATTGTGAAATTATTTTTATTTTTGCAGGTAAAGCAGATATACAATATGGAGAATAACATGATTTTGGACTTGAATTTTAGAAGTAATTTTTACTAAATTGATATTATTAATTATTTAGATATTTCCATATTTTGTATAGCTACCCAGAGTCGTCTGTCTGTGGAATTACCTGTTCCTGAACAGATGTTGGGTATAGTACTTTTACTACATTTGTGCAAATTCTATTTCTCAGAATAAAAATGACTAGTTAAATTAAGGGAAAGATGAGAATGAACTTTTTTCATTTACTCAGACCACAGAAGATTTATTTATTCAACATGAATATCTCATTGAATTTGTTACTAAAAATTAGATCATGTTTCTGTTTCAAATTAACAGAAATTGGAATCACTTTCATGCTATCTCTGTACTGTTTCTTGTTATCTACAACCGAAAATAACCCTTCACAATGTTTTAAATAAAGTTCTGGCTTATCAGAATGTCCTGAGATTGCTTTTGGAGTGTTTATCACTAGTAAAAGCACTTTCCTCCAGACTTCTACCAAAGCAAGTTTGCTACTTTTTTCTCCCTGTAAGAAACATTATAGAATTGACAGAGACTAGTATTTGCATATTCTTCCTCTAAATAAACATATTGACTTGTTCTATAAATATTCAACAGTTATGCTCAAATAAGGTCTACAATATCAGTTATAAGAATAAGATAGTGAACACTCTTCACAAAGAAGCACCCAAGTTTGTAATCAGAATTTAGCTTTTATGCTTAGTAAGCTTGAATCTTTTGTTTCATTAATGAAAACTGCAGGTTTAAAAAAATCTACTAGAGGTTTCATACATGATATAAACTGAAATATAATGTTTTACTAAAAGCTTCTCTAAAACTTCCTCCTTTATATCATTGTTCCTTCTCCTGAGTGGAATATTTTCCTCTGCTTTCCAACATACACAGATCTTAGACAACTTCTGTGATAATTTTAACTTGGTGTTTCTTTTATGTGCTTTGCAAGTAAACTCTGATCCAGCTGATTCTCGTCAGCTCAGGTGCAGCCTGACCTAGTTCTATCTTTTTCAAATACATTCTGACCAAACTGGTTCCGTGCTGTCACAAATGGTGCAAATAGCTTCTGACTGATTTATAACAACCTATGATACTTATATCAATAAAAAAATCTTACTTATTTTAAAAGAATATGATTAAAACTCTAAGCTTTTACCCAGAATGAAGGCTTTCTTAATTTTTTTCTGATTAAAAATTAATCCATACTTAAAATGTTCAAGCAAAACCAAAACTATCAATAGGAACAAAACTGCCTCAGATATCTCATCACTCAAAATTAAATTGACCTCTTTTAACACGTTGATAAGCAACCTTTTAAACACAGTGGGTTCATACACATGACAGGTTCACACATAGTATAGTATCATTAGTGTAGTACTGATTACTATCTTGAAATATACTGTTGCTTCTCCAATACTATACCACAAACCATTTTCTGTATTTGTGATTATAGATGTGCTTCATCCTTAAAGTTTTATTTAAAATCTGATATAATATACACAATATAGTTTATTTTGCCAATCTACTATTTATGGTATTAGGTTTACAATTTTGTTCTACAGCTTGAATTTCCTGTATCATGAGAGGTAACAGCTGATGTCCTTGACGTTGAACTTAACGTGTAAATGGCATACAATTTTGTTCCATTGCTCTAACGTGTAAATAGCATACAATTCTGTTCCATTGCTCTATTTGTCTATCCCATGCCACTATGACACAATCTTAAACATTATAGCCTTACTATTGGTGAATATGGTATTATAAGTCCTCCGACATTCTTAAAGTCTTTAAGATTGTTTTAGCCATTCTTGTCTACCACGTTTCCATAAATATCTATGGTGAGCTTGTCAGTTTCTACATTTCTACCTGATGCCTGGTGTTTCTATGGGTTTTGCATCAAAATAAGAAATTCGCCCACTATTAATATTATGATGTGTATCTTTCAAATCTTTCTCTTTCCAACTATACGTGTATGTTTGCCTGTGTACATATGTACATCTATGTATTTGTATATATGTGTATATGTGTGTGGTAGGCAAAATAATGCCCCCCCAAAGGTTTCTGCATCCTAATGTGGAAATATGTGTGCATGTATACATTTCCATTTGTATATATTTTTATTTATTTATATAAATGTGTGTATGTATATATATATATATACATGATGTATATATGTGTTTATATACATTAGGTGAATTCATTATATATACACAAATATGCCTCACATTTATACTATATATATGAAAACATATGTGTACAAATATCTCATTTACCTCTTTCCTGGAATTTTTAGTCTGTGGAGAATACACTATGCATATTTAATTTGTCCTGATCAATCTGCAAATATTATATTCCTTTATGAACAATGTAAGAAACAAGTGTAATTCCTTTACCCCACACACACTTTGTGAGATTGTTGTTGTTCCATATTTTACGTATCTTATAAACACATAATAGATTGTTTTTACTTTGAATAGTCAAATGATTTTAAACAAATGATAAGATATAATTTTAAATGCTTTTATATATAATCCTTTTGGTTCTCTATTTTTCTTGCCAGTCTGGGGTACAAGCAGATAATACCTTGCTTCAGCCCCAAAACTTATTTAAGCAATTTTATATTTCTGGTCTAATGGAGACGAATGCTTTAAAAAACAAAACAAGTATTTTTAAAAAAAACCAACACTTAAGATTGTTTTAAATTTGAGGCTAAATCTTCTGTCTACAGACACATAAACTGTATCTACATGTTTTATAAGTTAGTTGAATCATTTTAAGTCAGATTTACTTCTGTAGTTTCCCCCCCGAAAAAAAAAAGAAAAGAAAGAAAAAGAAAATAATGCTCAATCATCAGCCAAAAGCAAAAGAAACATATTAGATTACTAATCAGTTTTTTGGAAATTAAGCTTTGAGTCCTGAATCATTGACTGTAAACTTTGAAATGAGTATCTCCTGAAGTACCAGCCAATTACAAGGTAAACGGCATGAAGTTCTGAGTGAGTGAACAATTTCCCAGTTTGCTTTCCTTGCTTAAAGAATCAAAGAAAATCACTTATTCTTTGTCTTTCTGTTCTCAGGCCCATACAGAATGGGTAATGATCCAGTCATTCTCTTAGAGACTTTGTAAGGAAAGAGTATAAAATTTTAAGGCCATTAGAAAACTAAAATTTTAAATAATATTAATGAACCATTGACTAGGGTATGTGTGTGTGTTGATTTTATGCTAACAAATAATTGGAATCTCTTACATTTAGAATGGTAGTGGGATTATATGAAAGTAGACATAGTACTTCTATGTTTAATTGTTGGATCATTTAAGCAGAATTTGAGATGAATGGGATTATGTAATGCTTATGAATGCCTCTGTGCTTAAGAAGCTTTTATTCACACACACACACACACACACAAACGGAACAATTTTTATCTCCTCAAATGCATTTTATATAGTATAGTGCTCTTGACTAACAGAGACCTTACAAAAGTTCAATTCTGTTTTATTAGAGTATTACAACTGTTTCATGTGGATACAGTTCAGAATTAGTATATTGTGTTCAGGTTCAGCTCTAATTTGTATAAGAGTTTCAGAGACAATTTAATAACACCATCAATAGCCTCGGCAAATCTTGTTGAGATTTAATTAGATTGTAAAATGATTTAATATTTATTTTACTGTTATCCTACAGTGTGTTTGTTTTTAATCAAAGGAATTAATTTTGCAATCATTAGCGTTCACTCTTCTGGGTTCATTTTCCTTAGAATGCGTTACCTGGATGATTTCAGTCATGTAACACTGTTACATAAATGGATTTGTCAAAAGTTTGCTTCTTTTTGCTTAGTGGACTGTGCCTAGGAATTCTTTGCAAATTGATACCTATGGCGGTGGGGAGAGAAAAGAAAGAAGTGTGGGGGACTAATTGCCATGTTTAACCATATTAAGAATATTAAAAGGGCTTCCCTGGTGGAGCAGTGGTTGAGAGTCCGCCTGCCGATGCAGGCACAGGGGACACAGGTTTGTGCCCCGCATGCCGTGGAGCGGCTGGGCCCGTGAGCCATAGACACTGAGCCTGCGCGTCTGGAGCCTGTGCTCCGCAATGGGAGAGGCCACAACAGTCAGAGGCCCGCGTAGCGCAAAAAAAAAAAAAAAAGATTAAAGATTTTTGCTTCATAAAAAATGTGGCATTAACTAATGTACATTGGAGAAGACTTCCTATGGCGATATTCTTCATTTCCAAATGACCTGATTTCTCAGTTTTGTTACAGATCCACCTTAAATATAAATTCTTAAGGAATGAGCTTGCCCCATTTAAGGGTTACTACTACATGCTCTTAATATGCCTTAAGGATACTATTTATCATGCCTGGATATAGGGTGTGAGAGTGAGTGTTACGAGGATAAAAAGTGGTAACAATTGAGGTAAGAACTGACAGAAAGCATACTAAGAATAAAGGCATAAATATAATTCTCATGCTTTTCTGAAATGAAGTATACTTTAAAATATTAGATAATATATCCAGGCAAAAAAGCAGTTGTTCAAAGGAATCTTATACATTAAATTAATTCACTGGCCCTGTGAGAATTAGTTTATTCATATTGCTGTAATTATATAACATAAAATAAATTTCTGGAATATTCATTGCAGTACATATGAAATAGCCATTTTGTTGAATATACATTGTATTATGATTTTTATATAAAGTAACATATCCAATATCTTTCAGCAAATATTATTTCTGTGATAAATGAGATGACCAGTTAAAATAGTATTTTGTGGTTTAAAGGCATTTTAAAAATGCTGGGTAAAAGAAATTTTCAAAACTCCCCTTACTGAAAAGTTTATCAGAACTTAAATTATAAAGTTTATTTTAATTACTCAAAATGTATAAATAAGATACAATATTTTCTTTACATATTTAACAAAAAAATGTTTAAAAATGTATAAAAATGCATAACGAGGTTTGAATTAACTTGTCATTTATGGAAAATTTGTTAAATATATTTTCCTGTGTGTTTATAATAATATGCTGAAAAATAAATTACATGCCATATATTTACTTTATGAGCAGTACCCTATGTTTTAAAATTTCAATCGATAAGGCTATTTTAGTGTTATCCAGCTTAGTAAAAGAAGGCTCTCCACTGAAAAGTTGAGTATTAAAATTAATATGCTGGTTTTAGATATAATTATCCTGTTTTGCTTTTTACTATGTTATTAAAGTGAAGTTAGGATTAGGAACAGTGATTAGTATATACAATTTTATCAAAAGATTTCAGGACATATATTTTTAAGTATCCACTTTGTTGGATACTTAAACTCTTTGTTGGAAATGTACATAGACAAGAATAATATGAAGACCCAGATCTTAAAAGATTACATTCTTGTAAAGAAGCAGACCTGTACAGAAAAAATAAGTGAAGATAAACAAGCAAATAGAAAATTAATAGAGAAAACATGAAGTGTTATCTTGGTAAGGAGGAAGTCAGTCTCAAGTTTCCAAACTTGAGAAACTTGACATTTTTTGACATACAGTAGAGTCCTTAAATAAAATGATGGAAAAAAAAAAAAAAAAAGCAGTGAGTTTAGTGACATAAGGAAAAAGGTCAAGGATAAAACTTAAAAAAAAAAAAAAAATTTAGTAGGTGAAAGGGGTCAACAAAGGGTATAGAAGAAACAATAAGAAAGGAATAATGATAATGCCCAAGATAAAAGATCTAGAAAAGAGACTATTCAACAGCAATTTCTAGGGAGATTTTCAGGAAGATGAAGTATATGGGAAAAACCTTTGCATTTTTCATTTCAAGGAATGGTGATGCTTTAAAGAAAACTCTCAGTAAGTAGAGTGATGGGGTCAGTGGACGTTTTAAGTTGTTGAGCAAAATCTGGTGAGTGAGGAAGCTGAGTAGTGGTTACAGATTCTTTTTAGTAGAATTTTTCTGTTAAAATTTACAAAAGAATAGAAATATTGAAGGGATATTACTTTGGGAGAGCTGAGATTTTTGCCTAAGTAGAAGTTTAGAGAGAAAGGGTGAAGATATGGAAAAATCATTGATGACTTAAACTTCTGGAGAGTTTATGAAAGAATAGAGTCAATGTCCAGGTGAAAAAATTATCCTTGGAAGGGAAGAGTAGTTTTCCTCCTCTGAACGACAATGTGGCAATTGGTTAACTATGAAGAAAATGAGGTGTAGGCTATAGAGAAGTTTAGGAGATTTGCAATAAATAACATTTAACTATTTTATAAAACCAAGTAACTTTTCCTGTTAAAAACCAGGAATAGACAAATTGGATTTGGTACTTGACAAGAGTATAAGAATTCTAGTAAAACATATAAAAGAAGTGAATTAAGATACATTTAAAATTCAGTAAATCAGTTTTATGGATTGGATTTTGTCCCTTAAAAAATGTTGAACTTCTAAATTCCAGTACTTCAGAATGTGATTTACTTGGAAATAGGGTCATTGCTGATATAATTAGTTAAGATGAGGTCATATTAGAGTGGGCACCTAATCCAATGTAACTGGTGTCCTTATAAGAAGATGTTCATGTGAAGACAGAGATCCAGAGACAACATCATGTAAAGACGAAGGATTGGTGTGATGCCTCTATAAGCCAAAGAATGCCTGGAACTACCATATAAGAGAGGCACAGAATATATTATCCCTCAAAGCCCTTAGAAGAAACTAACCTGCCAGCTCACACCTTGATTTTGGACATCTGTCCTCTAGAACTGTGAGACAATAAATTTCTACTGTTTTAAGACACCCACTTTTGAGGTACCCTGCAGCCTTAGGATTAGAAATACATAAAAGAAATGAATTTATATAGATTTAATTGTCAGTAAATCAGCATTGATGTTTAGTATCTCTAACAGCTCTTTAGGAACAAAGCAGAGAGAGTAATTTACCCAAGGTTAGGGGTTGTAAATATGTGTATAATCTATGGTTAAAATGTCAGAATATTTGATTGACAGAAGAAAGTGCAAAGTATTAGCATCTTTTATGTTATTTGTTTTATGTTTGCTAGAACTAAGTTGTATGATTATTGATTATTCTTTCAAATCTGTGACATCATTGTCATGAAGTATGTCAATATTTGACATTGGTATGAAAAATAAAGGGAAAAGCTCTTAGTACTAGAGAAATTTGCATACCATTATGAATTACTTTGGCAATTTTAGTTAGTTTTTTGTAACCTGTTGTTAATGTCTACACCAAAAATATTTATGCAGTTAGAAAATAGAATATTTTACATTGTACAATTTTCTGAAATGGCATTTGGAGAGAAAAAAATTGAACTATTATTAGATTATCTTCAACATATTATTTCTCAGTCTAGAATATAATTATGGATAAAACAATACATTAAGGTTGAAGAATATTTCATTTTAAGTACTTGAAAAATACGAATCTATAAATGAGAGGAAACTGAAATGCAGTTATAAGAATAATTATCAACCTTCTAACTATGCAATATTATTGCATTAAGATTTAGGTGAGGCTCTGGGAACCTAATTTCCATCATGTGAAAATGTTTTTAAAGAATATTAACTTAAATAATAAAGACGTTAAGAAAACAACACATAGGTACTAAAAATGAGATTGCCAATATGTTGGAGATGAAGTAAGGTGGGAAAGGAGGGTGGAGATTCATAAGGAGGTCGGCATGCCTAGATGTTAACAGGAAAATTTCTGGTAGTAGTGATGGAAAGTAGTATGAAACTTGTATTTACTATAGGCAAAGCATTTGTTTGAAAATATATTGACTCCCAAAGGTAATTTGATTGTTCCCTGCCTGCAAATACTTAGAGATTATGGAAATCTAATGTATCTTGTATTTACAATACTCAAAACAAAATTTCAACTGTTACTGGATCTCAAGGAGGGAAAATAGCTGTTAGAATTTTCAGAATCATAAACAGGAAACAAATATTGTAGATTATTAAACTGGTTGTTCTCCTCAGTTTTAGTTTTTGTTGTTTATTTTTGTATCACTTATTGATAGTGGAGATGAGGTACCAATTAAAGAATGTAGGAGAAGAGTATTATTCTTCTCATCCCTTTTGAAAATGAATAACAACTTCAGAAAACTGAATTACCAATGAAAACTCCTAGCTACCTTTTCTTTGTCCTAAAGTTGTATAAAAGATCACAAGAAACATTCATGATAAGATGTTTTTAACTCTTTAGTTTACTTGCTGAGTTATTACCAAGACTTGAGAATATGAGTGAGATTGGGTGAAAGCAAATGTCAAGAAATATACTTAAATACTTATCTATGTAAAAATAGAAAATATTTAAAATTTATACTTTATCTGAGATATAATTTGGTGCATTTCCAGTAGTAGCTCTGGATTTTTTTTTTTTTTTTTTAGCATGTCTCTGACTGTGGTGGAATGTTGGTTGGTGGAAAACATTTATCTCATTTAAAACCCACTAACAGCATTTGGGAAACTAATAACTTAATGAGAACCTTCAAAGATTTAAGTAATAGGTAGAATGTAGCTGCATTTTTAACTTTTTTATCTTAGGCATACTACTTGAAGTCTGATTGCTAGTATATTCTAGACCATCCCAATCCTCATATTTAAATTGATTGTTAAGGAAATTCAGTCTTAAAATCATCTAGCTGGATCAGCTAAAGCTAATGTGATCAAGCAAATGATTTAAGCATGCTGTATGTATGTATGTGTGTATGTGTATGTATGTGTATATATATGTGTGTGTGTGTGTGTGTGTGTGTGTGTGTGTGTGTGTATATATATATATATATATATATATATATATATATATGAAGTCCACTCAAAACCATTCTTGTTATTCCCAAGATATTACCATAGGAAGTTTTCTGGTTCTTTCGAAATCTATACACATTATTAGTTTTTCCTTTCTCTGTTCACATAGGAAAATGTAAGGAAAAGAACTAATAACTGTCAACTTGATTTTTTTCATAGCATTTAGAATGTTTAATAGCAATTCAATGTATAAAAAAATAATATTCCTGGAAGCTCTTAGTACATTTCTCCCACTCTTAACTAATTTGCTTCTCATTCATGAGAAAATCATTCATGCATTCTTATTACCCAATGAATAATTTAAATGACCATCTAAGACTTATTACTAAATATAGAGGAATAAGAAGAGGAAAAAATACTTATGCAGGAAGATAAAGGGGAAACACATAAGAAATGTGAAATGGAAAACTTTAAAAGACTTGCTAGGATTGGTTTGTTTCCATTAGAGAAAGATACATTTCATTAAAAAGATGTTTTTTTCTAGAGAAGTGGAGAGAAAACAGGAAGAATTTGGGATATGAAAATTAAGTTATAGTGAAACTGTAAAATAACTGGAAGCACTTATATTTTATACTTTGGATTTGACTCATATATAATACAGTGACCTCTTTCAGCTATTTGATATTTTACAAATTCATAAATATAAGGGGGTGGAATCTTTTAAGGCTATATCAGAACATTGTTTGTAACATCTATTTGTTTTCAATATTTCATTGCTATGACCTGAGGAAAAAGAAAAATTACTTTAAAAATATAAACAAAAACATGGCCTTCAGGTGTTTTATAATCTTACCTAATCTACCTCTTTGTTTTCATTTGTTGCTCCCAAACTTCCATTACCCTGAATGTAAACTTCTCCCATTTTATTTCTTCAAAATTACACATCTTCTATGATTGTTCAGAAAATTCTCAAACTTTTCGTCCCAGCTCTAATGTCACCTTCTCCATAATCTAATAGTGTTTGGCCATTTTCTTATGATAGTATTTATAATTTTGAATTATAATTCTTCTTTACACATTTGTTTCCTTCATGAAGAGGGCAATATCACTAATCTTTGTATCATGAGTGCTTGTGTAGTGCCTGACAATACATGATCAGTAAATATCTTTTGGGTGAATAAGTTAAATAACACCACAATCTTCTTCATGTATCCCTTCAATTTTTCTGTGCTACTTTTGAGCATCATCTTGCAAATCAGAGATATAAGAAACTTCAAAAGCCCCTGTGTGTTATTGAAAGTTACAAAGATCTCTGTTCTACTACTCTACACTTTAATCTTTCTTGTCAATAAGTTCAAGCACAAACACCAACTGTATTGGTGTCTGGATACTCATCACTGTTTTAAAAATGTTACCTTTATGAAGTAGTGCTTGTTAAACATATAGTCTTTTTCGTCTTCCTTTTAGTTCTACAAGGTAATTGTATATCTCTTTTCTGCTTTTCCTTGTTCTTTTACATGAAGTACTTGTTCATCCTCTCAGGTTTTAGGTGATTATACAGCAAGATTAATTTTGTGCAAGGATTCCTACTTCCAGTTGCAGAAGTAATTGTATCTCTTTGCAGAGTACTTGACTTTTCTTTATGAGGCTATGACTGTGATATAGGTCAATCATTTGGGTTCATTACTGTTAGGAACTCATTTTGTCTTTATATAAAGAAGAAAGTTACTTAATAGCTGTGAACAGAATAATCTATGTGAGAAAAATATTCACTTAAAAATTTAAGAATATAAATGCTCTTCTCAAAGAAATGAAAGCACTTATTTTTCGCTTAATTCTATGAACAACATTTTAACTATTTCCTATTTTCATTTGTCCCTATCTTTCTTTCTCAAATTATTGAGCACCTACTCCTACCAAAACTAAACAGATGAAAAAAGTTAAAAAAAGAAAAAAACTTAGAAGAAGATTATTTTTTAAGGTTGAAAAGAAAACCATGTGCTGATTGAATTGGCAGTAGTTATTAGAGTTTCAAATTGGATGTTGACAAAGTTGAATTCCTAAATATAACCATTCATTCTTTTGACAGTAAGTGAAAATGTCCTCCTCTGTAAATTAGTGAACACTCATTCTGGTTATACATTTCAGTTTCTTTTGAGTTTGATGAATTAGTACCATAAATTAAGTCAATTTGGGAACTCACTAATATACGTATGTGTGTGCGTGCGTGTGTGTGTATAAAAGTTTTTCCTTAATAAGATTCTGACAAGAAACAAATGTTATGTTATAGTCAGAGGAGTAATTAAAGAGAATTTTAAGAAGTGATGAGGTATTGGTGGAGTTAAGAGAGCTAATAAGTTTTGATGATGCTCTCAGGATTTAGCAAGAGTAAAGCTATTACCACCACTATCCTGACAAAGCAAGAGAAGGCAGTTGTTACAGCAACCTCAGAGGGTACTGAAATCTTGGGGACATCTAAAAAGAGCTGTGGTGTTTTATACAGGTGAGACAACTACCTGTCCAATGTTTGTTGGCTGTGGCGGAGGTTTCTGAGGCAATAAATACCAAAACCTCTCTCTCTCTCCATCTTCTGCTCAAGCCTCCTACAGGCCAGAGTCTACTGGCAAATAGTCTATAGAGGTCAGCCTCCTGAGACACACAGCAGGGAGGGGAAGGATGGTGAGTTGAGCTAAAATATCCCATAGAAGTTTATAGGCATACACTCTTACCTTACAACAAAGAACACATTTCTCATGTTGAAAATGTTAATGATTTTCGGATTTAATTTCCATCTACTTGGCCAGTCCTTAAGTTGATACTTTTGTACACTGTAGGTCAGTGATAAAAGGTGAATAAGGACTGCTTTACCATAAATCCTGACATCAAATTTTAAATATGTCCCTTCACATTTGAAAGGTGTAGGCACCGAAGTTTGGCAAGGATAGGAATAAGTCTCCATCAGATAATCTTTAGATACAAATCTAACAAATTTAGAAAAAAATTTCTTCAGAGCTAGAATTGAATGGGGGATTTAAAAACCCCTAAAATGTGGAAGTTGATGGTCTCACATAAGGGAGGGTGGTGAGCTAAATTTATTTATTCCTATATACTCATACTCAGAAAAGTGCCTGGCATACACTAAGTCTACAGTATCTGTTACATTTAACATAATAAAATATTGGTTTTTTCAGTGCTCTCACTAGCTTTCTCTGTAGGCTTAGGCAAATCACCTTCTATTCAGCATCAATTTCTTTGTCTATCAAGTGGGATCAGTACCCATCATGTAAGGTTATCTCGAGAATTTCTAACGATTATAACTTGAATCACATGGTACTGCCATTTTTTAAGATCACAAATATCAGTGATTTCATGTGGTTCCATGTAATGTATTGTGAATTTCCTTTGTAAATTCTAATGTGGAAAGATAAAACTTAATAGATTTCATTTCATTTTTAATCTTTTCAAATAATCTTAGATATCAGAATTTTAGAAGTTAAAAAGCAAATCTTATTTCATTTTTTCATTCTTCTATTTATAAAAGCTATTAATCATTAACATTAATTGAATATTGTTTATGTGCTATGCCCATTGCTAGAGATATCAGTTTTTATTTTTTCATGATACAGGAAATTGAAGCTGTACAAGGATGTTTTCTTTATGAATCAATAGGGGATTTTACAGTTGAATAGAAAAATAAAAATCACAGCATCTAAACATTTTCTCCCTTACCTGATGCAGGTAAATGTTGCCCAGTATCCTCACTAACCATCCCCTTTCTGCTAGCATTTAGGTCTCCAAACCTGGTACATTTCAATTCATTGGAATTTTACTCACTAAATGTAATTGTCATAGTCACGCTTCCTTGAGATTACAGTTCAATTGGCATTTAGGTGTTTTTGAACTATTTAGCCGCAAATTTACAGAAAGATCTTAATTTAGTCTCATGGAAAGAAATTTATATTAACCATGACTAGACCAGTAAATTTATATATTTATTTTAATTTATTTATTTCTTTTTGGCTGCTTTGGGTCTTAGTTGCAGCACACGGGATCTTCGTTGTGGTATGTAGGATCTTTCGTTGCAGCACACAGCCTTCTCTCTAGTTGTGGCGTGTAGGTTTTCTCTTCTCTAGCTGTGGTACGTGGGCTCCAGAGTGCTTGGGCTCTCTAGTTTGCAGCACGTGGGCTCTCTAGTTGAGGTGCGTGAGCTCAGTAGTTGTGGCGCACGGACTTAGTTGCCCTGCGGCATGTGGGATCTTAGTTCTCCGACCAGGGATTGAACCTGCCTCTGAGGTGTTGGAAGGAAGATTCTTTACCACTGGACCACCAGGGAAATCCCTAAACCAGTAAATTTAGCTTTGAGACAGAATCTTTAGTTTTTAATTACTTTCAGTCACCTTTTCCGTGTCATCAACCTTCTGCAAGTGCCTGTGCAAAGTGCTATGAGAGCCAGATTGGTGGCAACAAATTTTTCTGGTTAAAGAAAGGATGTGATGTGACACTGTTTCTCAAAGTTTACTTTCTGCAGAAACGAAAGTGATCTCATCCTTGCTATTGGGATATTTTTAATAATATAGTTTCTAATTTGTAAAACAGAAGGACATTGTAAAATTTTCTTCATGCTCAGTTGCTTTTAGATTACTTAAAGCATAAGTTGCCTTTCTACAGCCCATAGGCCAGATATTGTCCACTGCCACCTGTTTTTGTAAACAGAATTTTACTGCAACATAGCCACATGCCTCTGTTTATTTATTATCTATAGCTGATTTCACACGACAATGGCAGAGTTTAGTACTTGTGACAACCAGACATGGTATGGCCCACAAAGCTTAAATTAGTTACTATTTGGCTGTTTACAAAAAAAGTCAAACTCTGTCTTGAAGTTGTGAGTTACAAAGATAAGAACAGGAGTAAGGCCTTTGACAGTTTAGAGCTATCTTAGGAGATTTCGTTCACACCCAGATCATATTCAGAATTCTGATTTAAATTTTGAACAGCAAAATTATTGTTGATCCACAAAAACCTGATGCATTTAGAGCTATTTTTAATTTTTATGAGTCCTATTAGGTCAAATAAAGTATCATTAAATAATTTAAGTCTAGCATGGTGCCTTACATATATTTACTAATGGTTCATTCTTGAGTCCGTATTTGAGTGCTTATATGTATAGGTACTGGGAATATATAAGGTGGAAAACACACCTCCATCCCTCAGTATTTTCACTGCCTTGGGAAGATGGACAAAAAAATAATTGAAAACTGTGGTTAAATACTGCACTAAAGATAATTACGAAGGGTTCTACAAGCCCATACAAAGTGAACCTAACTCAGTCTGCTTGGGGATGGTAAGGCCTGGTAGGACATGAGAGTCAGCAAAAGTGTTTGCGCCTGAGCCTTCAAAGAGGATGTATCCTAAATATATTTCAGACTTTCTTCACTACAGATAATATAATTTTTTAGACCATATATAATTTCTTAGCATAAAGCCACTGGTGAGCTCTCATGTTGGAAATGTCTCCTGTATCTATGGTCTGTTGAAATTCCAGTATCATGTCTTCCTTTTCCACCTTTGGCTTTTAAGCAGCATGATGGTTAATTTTATGTGTCAACTTGTCTGGGTCATGGGATACACAGACCTTTGGTCAAAAATTATTTTTAGATTTTCTATGGGTGGTTTTTTTTTGGATAAGATTAGCATTTAAATTGCTAGATTGAGCAATACTGATTGCTGTCCTTTATGTGGGTGGGCCTCATCCAATCAGTTGAAGGCCTGAAGAATAAAAACCTCCCTCCTTTGAGTATGAGAGAATACTTCTGCCTGATTGCCTTCAAATTTGGATGAAAACAAAGGTCTCCCTCCCTCCCTTTTCCTCTCTCTCTCTCACAGATATACAAAATACACATATAGAGTGAGATATGGCTCTATGTATCTCCTAGTGTTTCTGTTTCTCTGGAGAATCCTGACTACTACAGGCAATTATAACTTTCTTATTTGGTATTTGAATATGTTTTGAATATGTTGTATGCCATGAATCATGTTGTTTCAAGTTGTAAATGCTCTTTTTACTGAACTCAGATTTGGCTGCTCACTGCTCAAAAGCCAATAATTCGAGAGGCAAATGTCAGTAGAAACGACAGGTGCTTTAATCAGAAAAGCTGGCAATCTGGGGAGAGGGTAGACCAACTCTGAAGATTCTGCTCAGCCATGACAATTTTTAAAGGGAAAAATGGAGGGGGAAGAATTTCATTTGAGAAATGGAATACTGCCTGCCATATCAGTAAACAAAGGATGTCACAGTCATCAGTGATTACAGCCACTAGCTTATGTTGAGGTGGTGAGCCCTGAGAGAACTCAGGAAGAAAAAGAATACCTGCCATCTAGCAGCCTTCAGACTTCAGCCAGTCCCGACCTGAGCCCTGAAGAAAATCAGGATGTGAGAACACAGTATACTGGCCCTAGATAGCTGAGGTGCATATCAAAGGAATGATTTCAGGGAGCCCAGACCCTTGCACCTTCCCATACATAGAAAAGCACTAAATTCCTTAACTTGAGTTATCTAGTTTTATTAACAGTAATCTTTTTTTTCCTACTACCTGCCCTTTTTTGCAAAACTCGTATATATCCTGGTTCCCCACCTTGCCTCCTTGAAGCAGTTCTCTCAGGGTTACTTGAGATGCTGCCTCCTGGGCTTGAAGTCCTAAAAATTTCTCTGTTGAATAAAAAAGAACTCTCAACTTTTTGGTTGTGAATTTTTTTTTAGTCAACACAGTGAATCATCTAGGCAGGAAGCTGGGTTCCGCATCATTCTCCATTGCAGGCAGACAGGCTGACTCTCTCTTCAGATGTTATCTTGCCCACGTAATCTGCCTGCAGGATTCCTTAGGGGGCTGTTGAGGGTAGAGATCTTTAACTACTAAATTCTTCATTCTTGCTTCTTTTTATCGAGGAAAAGATCAACAGGTTAGATAAGGCATGGTGTGCATTCAGGAAAGCATAATTGAGGAGTTAGTTTAAATTGCCTAGTGATATCATCCCTATAATTAGGTTTTAAAGGTTAGAGGGGGACAGAAATAAGCAAACAGAGAAGGGACAAAAGAGTTGCTTTCACTCTGAGGAGAAGAAGAGAGGAAATTAAGACTAAAGTTTAAAGCTGTCCCTTTATAGGAAAAATATGCATTAGCAACATGGAGATAACATTGTGGTCTCCTTGACCAATGTGAAACACAAGTAGACAAAGCAATGGCCTGGTTGTAACTGACCGTGTCCCTAGTATTAGAGAATCTGTGCTGGAGTTAAGTTTGTAGGGGAGCAAAACTTGCCTCCCCAAAATGTCTCTTTGGCATGCAGATTATTTTGAGCTGAAAACAATCAAGGTCCTAAAGACTCAAGAGGAACCTTTGACCTTATCCCTAACTGCCTAAAAGAATGTAGATGGAGGGCCTGTTCCTGGAAGGGGGCTATCACCCTGGATAACTACAGTATGAACAAGGTGTGGCAGACGGGGGAACCTAGCAAATCCTGTTTGTTAAAATTCCTCTCTGTGTCCCATTGTCTCTGCATGGCTCAGCAAATACTCGTTTACCAAACATTTGCTTTTCTATTTCCTTGTCAATTGCCTACCTCCCCTTTGATGTCCCAAACCACTATGACAACATTCTCTTTTGTCTTCAGCTGAAGATGATTTTTAAGGTGAGGGTTCCAGCCATTCTGGCAAGTTACTCAGTTTCCGTGGGTCTCTCCTGTGTATACATGTTATTAAACTTTTGTTTGTTTTTCCCCTGTTAATCTGCCTAATGGCAATTTAATTCTTAGACTAACCAGAAGAACCTAGGAGGGTAGAGGAAAATTTCTTCCTCTCTGACAAGTTTATTCCTTAAGGATATTTAATCAAAATAGTTTACATTAAAAGATTTATATCCGGCTTCCCTGGTGGCGCAGTGGTTGGGAGTCCGCCTGCCGATGCAGGGGACGCGGGTTCGTGCCCCAGTCCGGGAGGATAGCACATGCCGCGGAGCTGCTGGGCCCGTGAGCCATGGCCGCTGGGCCTGCGCGTCTGGAGCCTGTGCTCCACAACGGGAGAGGCCACAACAGTGAGAGGCCCGCGTACCACAAAAAAAAAAAAAAAAATTCCATAACTTGCTTTAGTTCTTTTCAACATGTAAAAATAGACATATCACAAGATTATAGAAATCTAGTTTTTACAGCATGATTCCACATCTGGGCAATTTCTTTACATGGTAAGACTTTGTATAGCCAATATTTATTGGCTTTTATTGTAAGCCCTAAAATTATTGATAACAAGTTTAACACTGCAAGTGGCAAATGGGTGTGTTTGTGTGCTATTTTGTACTCTGTTTTGCTTTAGCAAATTATAACTTTGGATAACTTAATCCCTTCAAATTAAACAAATTCACTTGTTTAGATTTCTAGAACTAACATTGTGCTGGGAAAACTTGGTTTCTTCTCTCATCTTGCTCTTTTCCAATTCCATAGCGTTGCAAAAGCTGTAGTCTAAAATTTCTGGGCTCAGCTTCCTCATCTGTAAAATAAGGGAGTTGGATGAGGTGATCTCTAGAGCCTCTTTTAATCTAAAATTCTGCTGCTTTAATTTATTTTTATGCCTAATTTGTTCAACTTTGTCTTGCATTTATCAAATTTGTCAGACAATGGTAAAGTAGCATCCTTTTAAATGCATTTTTATGTACATATACTGATAATTCAGTACAGAGTGGTCTCAATCATCTGCAAGTTTCTTTGAAAATAATATATATTACTTTGCTGAATTAGGGTAACAGGTGCTTCATTTCTCAATTTTGCTTCAAGTAGCTACTTCTTAAAATTTATGTTCTGTTGATCCCTTATGTGTAGATTAACACACAACAAAATAAAATAATTGGTATTACCTTTGCTATACATAAGTCATCATTCTTTCCATTTTTAAGGTAACTGTAATTTATTTACTTGTAGTTGTACTCTTCACTGAAATATGTATGCTATGCCTCTTCAATTGTTTTTTATCATCCTGCTATTCAGTTATTTTCAAATTTCTTAGTATAAAAAGAAACTATGTGGATTTTTAATCTTGAAATTCCAGCAAAATAAAAAAAGCAAGAAGACTAGCATAAATGAAATAAACATCAAATTATTGAGGCAGAAAAATTTAACAACATGATCTAAACTGAGAACCGATTGTAAGTGTGATACAAAAAATAGTCACTTTTATACTTTTATGAATTCTTATTTCTCAGCACGCTATGAAAATTATTTCACTGGTAAATTCTGTCTAGCAACACCCCTCTCCACATATTCTCTATTATGCATAGATAAGGAGAATTAAATGGTAAGCTACCTTGATTGGCAAAATGATACCCACAAATATAATTACACATACACACATATTCATAAACTCCTTAATCCCCTTTATTCAGATTGAAGTTACTTATTTCAGTATCATGCAGATACAGACTATTTGAAGAAAATACTACAGAGGTGTAATGCTTCTTTTCAATACTTGCAAGAATTTCACTTTTTCAGGAAAACCTCATAATAGTCAATCTCATAGTGTCATGTACTTTGCAGTACATTCTAAAAATTGTAACTCCACATTCATTACTGCAATCATATTTGATTATCTGCCTTACCTCTAGCCTCCGAGTTCCACCTAAGCATGGAGTATTTCTGGTTTTGGTCATCATTGTATTCTCTTCATCAAACTTGTTGCCTGGATGATAAGCTCAATAATTATGTATCAGATGAGTAAAGGAATGGATGTTCCAAGGACAGGGTTCAGTAAAAATTGATGGAATTAAAAGGAAATCTAATATTCTATCGGTAAAAAAATATTTTTATAACACATAAATATTAGACAAAAGGTAATTCATTATTTCATTATCCTCCTATCTGTCAAACTTGAGGAATAGGTTCATGCAATGGGTGGGAGACTGGTCAAGATATCTTCTAAAATTGCTTCCAGATTAAGATTGTGTTCTATAAAAATGCATATTTAATAAGAGTTACTGGATCAAAATTATGTGAATGAGATACAATAATTTGTATATTTTAAGTATTAATAAAGACATTTTCATGTTTTCTCACAAATAAACTACTTTTATTTTGAATTCTTTTGGAAATATTGCAGGAAGAGTAAGCACATTTGTTTATGTTTGTCTCTAATGTGAACACCTGAAACCATTTCTCCCCAGTACATGAAAAAAATATTCAGAGCAACAAAACAGGATGTGAGTTCTTGTTAGACAAGGAATTCTTTCATAAGATACAAGTAATTCATTATAGAATATTACTAACTTAATACACAGAATTATCCATTAGATAATGCAGATATTTGTTACTGTTGTTTCTTAAGAAATTAAATGAATACAAATATGGATTCAGGAAAATATTAAGAGTATAAAATTTGACAAATATTCAGTTTCTGACTCTGCCATTCATATGAAGCCCTGAAAAAGGCTCAGTTTGTTTATTTATGAGACAAAGTTCATAATAGAATCAACCTACTGGTTACTGCAAAGATTAATTAAGAATATAAGAAAATGTATGTAAAGGTTTAAAAAAATTACTCTATAAATTTTAATTTTAATAAGAGGAGCATAATTTGTATAATCAAAAAGCACCACCTCACTAAAATATAAAACTCAAAGCACCTTAAAAGCCTTTCTCTTCTCCTGATGCAGGAGTAACACACATAGCAGTTTTCTCAGGAGAAAGAGGGGCAAGAGATTGGGTTTTTCATGATTTCCTAGCTCTCCATATTGATATCTTCACATATTAGCTGAATTTCTGGCCTCTGGAAGTGGAAGGAATGGTGAGGAACTTTTACTTGGTTGGTTCAGTAATGATCCTACATTGAAGTCTATGGTTATAGTAGACATACAATTACTGGTCATTCTCTCCTGAGATAAACCCTTCCTCAGAGATTCTCTGCTCTCTCCTTGAAGACGTCATATGCAGTTCTCTTTAATTTTTAAAACATTTATATGTTTATGTTCCCCTTTTTTAAGCCACACTGAGATATGATTGACAGACAAAAGCTGTGTACATTTAATGAATCCAACTTGATAAATTTGGAAATAAATATACACCTATGAAACAATCACCACGATCAATGCTAATAAACATATCCATCACTTCCAAAAGTTTCCTTGGGCCTTTATTTTTTTCTGTGATAAGTAGAGTTAATGTAAAATCTACACTCTTAGCAAATGCCTAAGTAAACAGCACAGTGTTGTTTAACTATAGATATTATGGTAGACAGTAGATCTCTGAAACTTATTCATCTTGCCTAACTGAAACTTTGTATCCTTTGAGTAATACCTACCTGTTTTCCCCTCCCCCTCCCCTTGCTAAGCACCATTCTACTTTGAATCCATGAGTTTGATTATTTTATATTCCTCATATAGTTTATTTTATATTCCCCATATAAGTAGGATTATGTAGTAGTTGTTCTGTGTCTGGCTAATTTTACTTAGCATAATGTCTTTCAGGTTCATCCATGTTGTCTCATATGGCAGAATTTCCTTTTTTATGGCTGAATAATATTCCATTGTATGTATTTTCTTTAGCCATTAGTCTTTCCTTGAATGTTTACATTGCTTCCATGTCTTAGCTATTGTGAATAATACTGAAATGAACACAAGAATGCAGGTGTATCTTTGAGACTCTGATTTCAGTTCCTTTGGATAAATACCCAAAAAGTGGGATTGCTGGATCATATGGTAGGTCTATTTTTCATTTTTTGAGGAATCTCCATATTGTTTTCCATAGTGGCTACACCAAATTATATTCCACCAAGACTGTACAAGTTTTCTTTTTTCTTCCATATTCTCACCAGCACTTGTTATCTTTTGTTTTTTATAACAGCCATCCTGAGAGGTGTGAGGCGATAACTCATTGTACTTTTAATTTGCATTTACCTGTTGACTAGTAATGTTGAAACATTTTCTTATAACTCTTGACCATTTGTGTACCTTCCTTGGAAAAATTTTCTGAGGTCCTTTGCTCATTTTTGACAGGGTTATTTGATTTTTTGCTATTGAGTTGTATGAATTAATTATAAATTTTGGATATTAACCCTTTATTAGTTATGGTTTTCAAATATTTTCTCCCAAACCATAGGTTACCTTTTCATTCTGTTGACTGTTTATTGCACTGTGCAGAAGCTTTTCAGTTTGAAGTAATTTCACACATCTATTTGTGCTTTTGTTTGCTGGTGCTTTTGGTGTTATATCCAAAAAATCATCACCAAAGTCAAGGCCAAGAAAAATTTTTTCCTATGTTTTCTTCCTGGAGTTTTAGAGTTTCAGGTCTTATATTCAAGTTTTTAATCCATTTTGAATTGAATTTTGTATATAGTGTAAGAAAAGGGCTCAATTTCATTCTTTTGCATGTGGATATCTAGTTTTTTCAACACCATTTGAGGAAACTATCCTTTCCCCATTGTGTATTCTTGGCCACTTGTTAAATATCAGTTGACTGTATATGCATAGATTTATTTCTGGGCTCTCTGTTTTCTTCCATTTGTCTGTATGTCTATTTTTATGCTAGTACCAAACAGTTTTGATTATTGCAGGTTGTAATATGTTTTGAAATGTGAAAGTGTGATGACTCTAGCTTTGTTCTTCTTACTCAAAATTGCTGTGACTATTTAGAGTATTTAATTTAGTGGTTCTATATGAATTTTAGGATTGTTTTACTGTGTAAAAATGTCACTATGATTTAGATAGGATTGCATCGAATCTGGGTACTATGAGCATTTAAAAAATATTAATTCTTCCAAATTAGGAATATGGGATGTCTTTCCATTTACTTGTGTCTTGTTAAATTTCTTTCATGAATGTTTTATGTGGTTATCAGTGTATCAGTTCTTCACCCATTTGGTTAAGCTTATTCTTAAGTATTTAATTTTTCATTGCTATTGTAAATGGAATTTGTTTTCTTGGTTATTTTTTTAGATAATCTATTGTTATTGTATTGAAAGAATGGTCCACCATATGCACCTCAATAAATATGATATACCACATTAGCAGAATGGAGGATAAAAATCACACATTCATATCAGTACATGAAGGTAAAGCATTTGATAAAATTCCACACACATCCACGGCAGAAACTATCAACAAATCAGTGCAGAAGAAATTTGTCTCAATATAATAAAGGCCATATGTGAAAATCCCACAACTCACATCATACTCACTGGTGAAAACTAAAAGATTTTCCTTTAAGATCAGAAAATAGGCAGATATGCTCATTTTCAACAATTCTATTCAGTAGAGTACTGGAAGTCCTAGGCAGATCATTTAGGCATCAAAAAGAAAAAGAGACAAAACACATCAAAATCAAAAAGGAAAAAGTAAAATGATCTCTTTTTGAAGACATGTTTATATCATATGTCTATTCATATTTTAAAGACTCCACAAAAATGCCATTAGAGCTAATAAGTGAATTCAGTAAAGTTTTAGGATATAGAATCAACATACCATAGTTCTCTTTTAAAGGCTCATATTGGTTGCTTTCCATTCCCTCATTTATCTCTTGGAATTTGTCAGGTCTCCATTTGGTTGCATTAATTCATTGTTACTAGGAATCCCTTTCTTTATTTTTAAGACTTTAATATTTTAGAGCAATTTTAGGTTTACAGCAAATTGAGAGGAAGGTACAGAGATTTCCCATATACCCCTTTTCCCCATGTGTACATAGCCTCATCCACTATGAACGTTAATCACCAAAGTGGTATAATTTTTACCAAGGATGAACCTACATTGACACGTTATTATCACCCAAAGTCCATAGTTTACATTTGGGTTCACTCTTGGTATTGTACATTTTATGGGTTTGAACAAATGTATAATGGCACGTATCCATCATTATAATGTCATACAGAGTATTTTCAATGTCCTAGATATCCTCTGCTCTCTGCCTACTCATCCCTCCTATACCTAGAAACTACTGACTTTTTAATGTCTTCACAGTTTTGCCTTTTCCAGAATGTCCTATCTTTGGAGTCATATAGTATGTAGCCTTCTGAGATTGGCTTCATCCATTTAGAAATATGCATTTAAGGTTCCTCCATGTCTTTTCATGGCTTGATAGTTCATTTCTTTTCAGTACTCTGTGCTATCCTGTTGTCTGGATATACCATAGTTTATTTATCCATTTACTTACTGAAAGACATCTTGGTTACTTCCAAGTTTTGGCAATTATGACTAAAGTTACTATAAACATCTATGTACAAGTTTTTGTAGAGAAATAAGTTTTCAGCTCCTTTGGGTAATACCAAAGAGTGTGATCACTGGATCACATGGTAAGAATATGTTTAGTTTTGTATGAACCATCAAACTGTTTTCCAAAGTGACTGTACTATTTTGCATTTTTACCTGCAGTGTATGAGAGTTCTTGTTGCCCTACATCTTCATCATTTGGTGCTGTCAGCATTCTGGATTTTGGACATTAAATAGGTATGTAGTGGTATATCATGGTTTTAATTTTTATTTCCCTGGTAACATATGATTTGGAACATATTTTCATGCATTAATTTATCATCTGTAATCTTCTTTGGTGAAATGTCTGTTAAGGTGTTTGGCCCATTTTTTAATTCAGGTTTTTTTTTATTGTTGAGTTTTAAGTGTTCTTTGTATATTCTGGATAATAGTGTTTTATCAGAAGTGTCTTGCAAATATTTTCTTCCAGTCTGTGACTTGTCTTCTAATACCCTTAATATTATCTTTTGCAGAACACAAATTTTTAATTTTAATCAACTCCAGCTTATCAATTATTTCTTTCATGTATTGTGTCTTTACTGTTGTACCTAAAAAGTCATCCCTATATCCAAGGTCATCAAGATCTTCTCCTATTTTATCTAATAGGAGCTTTATAGTTTTGCATTTTACATTTAGGCTTAAGGTCCATTTTAAGTTAACTTATGTGAAGAGTGTGAGGTCTGTGTCTAGATTAATTTTTTTGGCATGTGGATGTCCAGTTGTTCTAGAACCACTTTTTTTTTTCCTTTGCGGTACGCGGGCCTCCCACTGTTGTGGCCTCTCCCGTTGTGGAGCACAGGCTCTGGACGTGCAGGCTCAGTGGCCATGGCTCATGGGCCCAGCCGCTCCACGGCATGTGGGATCTTCCCGGACCGGGGCACGAACCCGTGTCCCCTGCATCGGCAGGTGGACTCTCAACCCCTGCGCCACCAGGGAAGCCCTCTAGCACCATTTGTACTAGAAACTGTCTTTGCCTCATTGTATTGCCTTTGCTCCTTCATCATAGGTCAGTTAACTACATATTTTAGGTCTATTTCAGGACTCTCTATTCTGTTCCATTGAACTATGTGTCAGTTCTTTTGCTAATAGCACACTCTTTTTTTTTTTTTTTTTTTTTGTGGTACACGGGCCTCTCACTGTTGTGGCCTCTGCCGTTGTGGAGCAACAGGCTCCGGACGCGCAGGCTCAGCAGCCATGGCTCACGGGCCCAGCCGCTCCGCGGCATGTGGGATCCTCCCGAACCGGGGCACGAACCCGTGTCCCCTGCATCGGCAGGCGGACTCTCAACCACTGCGCCGCCAGGGAAGCCCAATAGCACACTCTTGATTACTGTAGCTTTATAATAAGTCTTGAAGTTAAATAGGATCAGTCCTTCAACTTTGTTATTCATTTTCAACACTGTGTTGGTTATTATAGGTCTTTTTCCTCTCCATATATACTTTAGAAACACTCTTTCTGTATTGATAAAGTGACTTGATGGGATTTTGATCAGGATTGTATTAAATCTATAGATCAATTTGGGAAGAACTGACATCTTGACAATATCATCTTTCTATCCATGAACATGAATGTATCTCCATTTATTAGTTCTTCTTTGATTTTATTCATCACACTTTTATAATTTTATTCATCTAGATCTTGTAATATTTTGTTATACTTAAGTATTTCATTTGGGGTATAATATAATAATAATATAACATAGTAATTTATTATCATAACATGATAATATAAATGGTGGTGTTGTTGAGTTCAACTATGTCCTTATTGATTTCAGCCTCATATATAGTAGATTAATATATTACTCCTTGCATTTCTATCAGTTTTTGACTCAAGTAGTTTGATAATCTGTTTTTAAGTGCACACACATCAAGAAATGTCTTTTTGGAGAACTGGTCCCTTTGTCATTATGTAATGCCCTTTTTTATCCCAGATAATGTTTCTTACTTTAAAGTCTGGTCTGTCTGAAATTAACATAATTAACATTATTCTTTGTTTTGATTATTGTTAGCATAGAATATTTTTCTCCATCCACTTACATTGTCTTTATACATATACATATATATATACACACACACACACACATATATATATATACCCATATATATATATATATATATATATATATATATATACACACATGTCTTTATATATAAAGTGTATTTCAACTTATAGTTGGGGCATGTTTTCTGACCCACTCTAAGAATCTGTTTTTAATTTAGACTTAATTTAGACTATTGACATTCAAAGTGAATATTGATTTAGTTGGATTGATATCTACTATATCCATTATTATTGCCTGTGATCTTTGTTTCTATTTTTGTCTTCCACTCTTTTTCTGTTTTTTTATGGTTTAAATTAGGCATTTTATATTATTTTATTTTCTCCCCTTTCTTGGCTTATTAATTACACTTTTTTTTTTTTACTTTTTTAAATGTTTGCCCTAGAATTTGCAATATACATTTATAGCTAATCCAAGTCTCCAATAATACTAA
This sequence comes from Delphinus delphis, assembly GCF_949987515.2. Taxonomy (NCBI): domain Eukaryota; kingdom Metazoa; phylum Chordata; class Mammalia; order Artiodactyla; family Delphinidae; genus Delphinus; species Delphinus delphis. The sequence continues at coordinate 57,446,116 of NC_082684.1, read as the reverse complement.
ATCCCTAAATCCCTTCACAGGTAGTATGAATACCTTATAACAACCAAATAATCCTAGTTTGTGCCTTCTGTCCCTTGTATCATTTCTGGCATTTATTTCACTTATATATAAGCATATATGAGCATATATATATATATATATGTACACACACACACACACACACACGTAATTGAATGTGTTACTGCTGTTATTTTGGTGAACAAACTGTTATGTTATATCAATTAAGAAAAAGAAGAGGTTTTATTTTACCTTCACTTTTTCCTTCATGCGTGCTCTTCCTTTCTTTATGTAGATTGGATTTTCTGACCTATATTATTCTCCTTCTGTTTTAAGAATTTCTTTTAACATTTCTTGCAAGGCAGGTCTAGTGGCAACACATTCTCTCAATTTTTGAGAAAGCCTTTATTTTTCCTTCAGTTTTTAAAAATGAGGTATAATTGTCATATAACATTACATTAGTTTCAGGTGTACAACATGATTTGATATTTGTATATACTGCAAAAATAATCATCACAGTAAGTCTAGTTCATCCATCACAATGCATAGCTACATTTTATTTCTTGTAATAAGAACTTTTAAGATCTCCTTTCCTAGCAACTTTCAAATATTCAATACAGGATTATTATTTATACTTTCCATGCTGTGCATTACATCCCCAAGACTTACTTCTTTTATAATTGGAAGTTTGTACCTTTTGACCACTTTACCCATTTTTTCCATCCCCTATCCCCCACTGCTGGCAACAACTAATCTGTCTTCTGTTCTATGAGCTCTTTTTTTTTTTAGATTCCACATATAAGTGAGATCATACCACATTATTTGTCTTTCTCTGACCTATTTCACTTAGCTTAATGCCTACAGGGTTTATTCATGTTGTCACAGATGGTAGGATTGCCTCATTTCTTTTGTATGGCTGAATTTTATATGTCACAATTTTTTTATCCAGTAATCCATAGGTGGACACTTAGATTGTTTCTATGTTTTGGCTATTATAAATAATGCTGCTATGAATATGTGGGTGCATGTATCATTTTGAGTTAGTGGTTTCATTTACTTTGAATATATTCCCAGAAGTAAAATTGCTGGATCATATAGTAAGTAGTTCTATATTTAATTTTTTGAGGCTACTCCATTCTGTTTTCCATAGTGGCTGTACCAATTTATAATTCTACCAACAGTGTACAAGGGTTCTTTCTTTCCACATCCACACCAGCATTTGCTATCTCTGGTCTTTTTAGTGATGGCCATTCTAATGGGTGTGAATGATATCTCATTGTGGTTTTAGTTTGCATTTCCCTAATGATTAGTGATTGAGCATCTTTTCAGATACCTGTTAAGCTTTTGGGTATTCTTCTTTGGAGAAAAGACTATTCAGGTCCTTTGCCCAAGTTTTTTTTTAATTGGGTTACTGGTTTCTTTGCTATTGAGATGAAGGAATACTAAAGTATATATACATATAAAATATGTATATATAAGTATATAATAATATAAAATATTTTAATAGGTATATATAAATAAACAGTATAAATATCAAGTATATATAAATATATTTTGAGTAATTAACTCCTTTTCAGATATATGGTTGGAAATAGTTTTTCCCACTCCGTACATTGTGTTTTTCATTTTGTTGATGGTTTCTTTTCTGTTCAGAAACTTTAGTTTGTAGTCCCACTTGTTTGTTTTTGATTTAATTGCTTGTGCTTTAGGTGTCATACCCCCAAAAAATCACAATTAAGGCCCATGTCAAGGAGTTTATTCCCATGTTTTTCTTCTAGGAGTTTCATGATTTCAGGTCTTACATTTAAGTCTTTAATATATTTTGAGTTCAACTTTGTGAGTGATATGTTATGAGTCAATTTCATTCTTTTACATGCGAATATCCATTATCCCAACTCCATATATTGAAGAGACTGTGTTTTCTCCATTGAGTATTTTTGGCTCCCTTGTCAAATATGAGTTGACTGTATATGCATGGGTTTATTTCTGGACCCTTGATTCTGTTCCATTTGTCTACTTTCATGCCAGTACCACACTGTTTTGATGACTCTACCTTTATAGTGTAGCTAGAAATCAGGAAGTGTAATGACTTTACTCTGGGGGTCTTCAGCTCTGCTTGCCCACCTCTCAGCTTGAGTGCCAGTGGAACATTTTCTAGGAGTTATCTCCAGTCTTCTGGTCAGATGAGACTGGAAGACACTATCCACAGTGAGTGGGGCTGTGATTCAGCTCTTTGATAAGTCATAGGTAAACTGGGCTCTAGGGTTCACAAAATTCTTTGTTTGAGGATCTAAATCAGGCAGATCTGCACCCTGCTGAGTTCCCTGGTTGGAGTGTACCCCAATGCGGTTCTGCAGATGAGCAAAGCTGCTGGTTGAGATTACTGCTTGGGCACGGCACGTATGAATTCAATACACCAAGATCTGGGTGCTGGTTGTTACAAGCCACTCCCCTCTGCTTCATCACAGTCATATTCCCAGTGCTTGAGTCCCACAGATTCCCCTGCAATCCCTGCAGTGCCAGATCAGAGTACGGATTCCCACAAAGCCATTCACAATGCTGGGTTAGGGGGCTGGTTGTCCCCCTAGATTCTCTTTTCCCATTAGAAACTGGAGGCTCAGGGGAGACCTCTCTCTGTGGTACTGTGCTTGCCTGAGGGAAGGGCAATTAAGTTAATAAGAAGCCATATCTCTTACCCTTCTAATGCACTCTGTCTTGATCTCTGAAATGCTGGGGGTTGCATCGGACTTATCCCTGTGTCCTAGAATGTTCTCAGTGGTTTCTTGTTCTTGAATAGTTGTTAGTTGTTCTTGTGATGGGGAGGAAGTCAAGAAGAACTTAAGTTTTTATCTTATTTTTATCTTTATTTCTGATGTTACCCCCCTAGAAGTCCGTTTTTAAGTAAACCACAACCAACATCCTCACCTGTTGTAGGGAAAAGTGCAACTCTTTCCTAATGCAGCCCTCTCTCTCTTCTGTTAGTGCATGTAGGCAGCTTCAGCAAGCTTTAGGCATTTGGCTTCTAGTTTAAGGTGGATACAATTTCCTTTCTTCCTCACACTCCAGAAGATCTGTGGCAAGTTTTTGAAATAAACTTTTAGTGATACCTCCCCTTCACCCAGTTTTCCATGAAGGAAAATTGTCCCTCCCTTTTATAATTCTGAAGATATTTTCATCAACCATATTTATAAATTATGGTCTGTGATTATTTTAAGGTAAATCTTACTGTATGGACTTCAAGGACAATACAAAAGGAAGGGAGAAGGGGAAGTAGCTTAGAGCAACCTAGAAGATTTTTGTTACTTAAAGTGAAACTTGAGTAAAATTTGTAATTTTTCTAATACTACAAAACAAAACCTACAATTTAAATATACATCATTCACTTGGATGCAGACATGTAACAAAAGAAAGTACACTTTATTTTTGGACTCTAAGTAATTGCTTTTGGGCTAGTAGTGTTTAAGTAAATTAAATCATTGCCTAAAGTCACATGTGTCAGTTTGGTTGCATGATCTTATAGCTTTTATTCAAGCTTGGGCATGTTTCATGGTGAACAGAAACACAAACTGCATGTGAAGTCTAACAAGTGTAAAGTGGACTGTCCCTGACAAAGTAGCTATATGGTTACTCACATTAGGAAACTTAACCACAAGGAAACTTGAATCCAAACTGACTTAAACTCTAAAGAAGTATAATATTTAATAGATATCTCAACTCCAAAAAGAATTTTCCATATTCTGCTTTCTGTTGTTGGTCTAAAACTCTGAAAATCACATTTCTGATTTGCCAACTTGTTCCCTGTTAGTCTCTGCTAATAGTAAGAACTAGAGGGTGACAAGAAAGCTAAAGGAAAAAAAAGGGACTTGTTCCCTCTATTCTGAACAATGCTCTTACTCCTTTCCTGTTTCTGTCAGTAATACTTCACTCCAGCAGTGGCAGGTCATTGTAGTAACTGCAGTTAGTTTCAGTTTGCAGGTTTTCTAACACATGCAGAACTATATTCATCTGACTCCTCCTGAGACACTAGCACAAATGGAGTAGTAGACTCTCCTTCAAATTCTGAATCTTAGTACAGAGGGACCCCTCTTTCATGCTCAAAAACACAAGCAACCATTGTGGAGCAGCACTTTCTCAGATGTCTGGATTCCAGCTCCATGGGGCTTGTTATGGACTATGTGTCTCCTCAAAAGTCATATGTTGAATCCCTAACCCCCAGTGTGGCTGTACTGGGAGCTGGAGCCTCTAAAGAAGTAATGAAGGATAAATGAGATGATAAAGGGGAGGGGGTCCATGATCTGATAGAATTAGAGTCCTTGTAAGAAGAGACCCCAGGGAGATCAGTCCCTCTCTTTTTCCATGATCACATTCCGTGGAAAGACAATGTGAACATACTACAGAAGGCAGACATCTGCAAGACAAGGGGAAACTCTCACCAGAACCAATTAGGTAGGCACCCTGATCTCAGACTTTTAGCTTCTAGAACTATAAGAAAACAAATTCCTGGTGTTTAAGCCATGCAGTCTGTGGCATTTTGTTATGGTAGCCCATAGCCCAGACAGACTAATACAAGGCTCTTCCCCCAGCATGCTAAATTTTAATAATTTCAACCTGCTTCCTTTTGTAGCCTCAGCTCTACATGTGGCAACTGCCTCATCATGTATCATTTCTGTGATACCATAGAAATCATTTTTTTTCCTTCTGGTTTTTCACTGTCTAGCTGGGAGTTATTCATACTAAATTTTCTCTGATTAAGGGCTTCAGGTATGGTTTTGCCACCTGACTGGCCTCTTAGATCACTGCACTTAAAAATACATTCAGAATTTTATTATTTGGATCTGGATTTAAACAAACCAGTATAAAAAAAGAAACACACTCATGAGATTATTAGAAAACTTTGAGTGCTGACAATATTTGCTGACATTGATAAATATTAATTAGATGCGATAATGATATGTTAAAATTTAGAAGTATATTTTGAAGTATTTATAGATGAATGGTATGATGTACTTTGCTTTAAAATCATCCCATAGAGGCTAGGGATGTGGAATTGAAGAGGCAGAAATAAAACTGTATGTTGTTAATGACTGAAGCTGAGTGATGGGCTCATGGGAGTTCATCATTCTATTGTCCATACTCTTTTGTATTTTTAAAAATTTACATAATAAAAATTATGTTTTGTGAATGTAGTGTATATGTATGCATAATTACAATCTGAAGTACATGTATGCATCCAAACTCTAATGATTTCTAGCCTGCCGACTGATCTCCCACCTTCTCTTGCCTCCATAGAGTTTCTTTTCAACATGGCAGTTAGAATGATGATTTTTAAATAGAAAGCCAAATAGTTCCCTTCTATTGAAAATCCTGTGCATTGTATTGAGAGTAGAAATAAAAGATCTTACACTGTCTCCTGGTGTTCTACATGGTCTAATCCCAATTCCTCACTTTCCTCAAGTCTTTTCCCTTATCTCCTGCCTCTCTCCCCCAATTTCCTCCACTCCAGGCACATTAATCTCCTTTCTGTTTCTTGCACACACCTATACTACCCAATCTTCTTGGAAAACACTTCTCCAGATACCTGACTGGACTGCTTACCTCCTGCAGTTCTTGTGTGGCAAAAATATTGATATTAGACCACACAACTCTCTATCTCCTTTATTGATTTCTTTTTCCGTATTTTCCCATTATATTTAATAATACTATAATATGTTATAATAATGTGAATTCAAGTAGCGTGACTAGAGTTTGACAACTGACTTTTGTCTGTTTTCTCTTTTTTTTGGTTTTTAAAATTTTTACTTATTTATTTATAGTAGTAGTTGTGGCACACGGGTTCAGTAGTTGTGGCTTGTGAGCTCTAGAGCACAGGCTCAGTAGTTGTGGTACACAGGCTTAGTTGCTCCATGGCATGTGGAATCTTCCCAGACCAGAGCTCAAACCTATGTCCCCTGCATTGGCAGGCAGATTCTTAACCACTGTGACCACCAGGGAAGCTCCGTTTTCGAAGTAGAGGACAGATGAATAGGATAAACAGACCCACCTGGAAAATGACAGGCAACCTTTCCTTGGAAATCTGTTGAGTCCCCATAGCCCCCAAACTCCTCTGGCCTAATCTCCTGGGATAGGGCTTTCAAAATAGGTTTCCCATCTTGAAGAGATTTAGAGATTTCTGGAATCACACCAGCTATTCTAGATATACTAGTCAATCTCAGGAAAGAATTAGAGTGATGGTAGATTTGTATAGAGTCCTGGATTATGTTAGTTGTCTTGGTAAAAAATTATTAATAGTACCGCTTTTCATCCTTTCATTATAAAAATTTTTCATGCTTTAAGAATATATTATAAGGTAAACTCACTCAGAGTCTTCCCAATCAGTATTTAAACTGGAATGGACAACTGCCACCTGATGATGTAACACTATAGCCGGGACCCAGGTATATTTGAAGGATGCTGAAAACCTGCAGGACTATGTTTGTCAGAACTGCAGGTTACCTAAGCTCAAGCATTTTATTGTGTTACAATGATTTAACCACAAATGTTATCTGATTAAATACTATGTACTCTGTCCATTGAGTAAAGAAATAATTTATTGTGCTTAATATGTTTGGGGGAGCCATAATTTTAGTTAATTTTTGATTATTGTCTCTCTTCCTCCTCTATATAATAATCACTATGGAAAAAGAACTTCTGTTTTATTCACTGTTGTGTCCCCAAAACCTGATAGAGTGCCTGGCACATTGAATGTGCTGGGAATAAATATTTGTTGGAAGTAATGGAGGTTCTAGAATTCGTTCCATACTTGCCATTTCTATAATTGATCTTGTCATTCTTATGACACTGCTTACTAATACATATATTTTAAAATTTTATTCAGTTGAGATAAACAATAACCAAAAACCCAGTTTGCTCATTTCTCCCACCTCCCACTCTGCACTCTCCCTCTTGCATCCACCAATCTGTATCTATGACCTTTTTTTAAAATTTAGATTCCAGCTATAAGAGAGATCATAAGGTACTTGTCTATCTACTTGTCTTATTTCACTTAGCATAATGCTTTTTTTTCTAATATGCTTTTTTCCTCCCTGAAGACAGAAAAGTATTTTTCAAAAAGATAATGAAATTCTAGCAGAGGCTACTTCTTGTGAAATTTAGTTCATTACTTCTTGTTTGTGAAGCATTTAAGTTTCCTGAAATCTAAATAGTGTGATAGTTTATGTCTTTCTTCTATGATTGATTCACTTTTATAAGCTAAATAATAAGTACAAACTTGCAAAGAGAAACATATTAAAAGGGTACAGAGTATCAAGTTCGTGAAGTTTGGGAATTTTTTTGAAAGTGTATTTGGATGTTATACAAAAGCTAGAAATATTGATATAAGAATTCAAATTAAATTGTGTTTTCCAAAAATGAAATACTATCAACTGAAATACTTCAATTCTGATGTAAAACAAATGTGGATATTTTAAAGAAGTTTTTCAATTATTCTTATGTAATATATCCAAATATTTAGTTGTGTAATATAACCCCTATTTGTACAATATGTTATATTGAACTTGAAAGAGCAAAGTTAAGTAAGTAGGACCAATTATGAACCTGGAGGACTTTATGCTAAGTGAAATAAGCAAGTTACAGAAGGACAAATACTTCATAATTCCATTTATATGAAGTATCTAAAGTAGACTCAGAAGCAGAGGGGTTGAACTCAGGGGTTGGGGTAGGAATGAACAGGGAGTCATCGTTCAATGGGTGTTTCAGTTTCAGTTATTGTGATGAATAAATTCTAGACATCTGCTGTACAACATTTTGCATGTATTTAACAATACTGTATTATGTTCTTAAAGATCTATTAAGAGGGTTCTTACCATACACAATATAAGAGAGATACAGGGAACTTTTGGAAATGATTGCTAGGTCTATTACCTTGATTGTGATGATGATATCGTAGGAGTTTGCATATATCTAAACTCATCAAATTGTACACATTAAGTATATGCTGTACTTCTTTGTATATCAAGTATACCTCAATAAAACTATTTTTTTTAAAGTTTCTCCTCTTCTATAAGATGTACACAACTAGAGCAGAACAAATAAGAACCAGACCAGACCTTTTGATTCCTGGTGAAGACTGAATAAAAATGCCTTAACTCTATACATTTCCTCTCTTTCCATTTTAGAATTAAATATTGTAGTTTGGGAATGAACATAAGTGTGAGGCTCAAAAAACCTTAGACCTCAGACTTCATCTTTTACTTTTGTGCACCTGTAAAATTCACTCATCTCGACCCTTGTTTCTTCGTCTGTTTAATGAGAAGGCAGACTAAATTTCCTCTGTCACTTGCTGAACTAAAATCCAATGATTAAACCAATGATTAGGTGAAAAAATTTGGATTTAAGCTTATGAATTATTTATGTTGAATATAGTTGTTATTTTATTTCTATCTACTTTTAAGAAGATATATGTCAATACAAACAGTGAATTGATACAACTGAATGCACATCACTGGCTGATAATGTTACCTCTATGAGGGCAGCTAGAACAAAGATATTCTTTCATGAAAGTGTTCTTGCGTTCTCTTTTGATCTAAATTCCTGTAAAAATAAACCTTCAGTTTTTTCAATAGTTTGTGCTGTAATTTTCAGAACCCCTAAGCCACCTGCCTTTAGTTTATCTCAGCACTTGTAGTCTTAAAATGTTCTTCTGCATTTTTAGGCAAAATGTACAGAATAAAACTTACTGATGCATTGATTTTTGCAGTATAAAGCCTTTTCCACTGCACAGCCTACCCACAACCCTAATATGAATATCACCCATCATTTTTTTTCCTGCAAACTTAGAGTTACAGCTCATACTCTGAGATACATTAAGTAGTGACTGAAGTGGGAAGGGGGGAAAGCAAACAATCTGTACACTGTGGTACTTTATCAATCTGTCTTACTTTCAGCCTCACAAATCATTGAGGAAAAAAAAGCAACTAGATGGAAAATTATCTTCACACCATTAATTCCACAGTCTTAAATATATCTATTCTTATAATCTGCTTCTTTACTCTAGGTATTGAAATTTCTCTTCTGCTAACAACGGCCAGTTCTGCTGGTTCTCCCCACTGTCCTCTCTCTTCTTTAAGAACTTCACTGCTTTGTTTATCTCTCTCTCAGGGATCAGCAATCTGTCTTTCATAATCTAAATCTGCCCATTTTTCAGTTTCAAGTAATTGTACCTTTCTGTATCTATTGGTTCAAAATAAGAGTTTGAATTTTTTTCTCATGATTTTTCACATTGGTGGTCTGTTGTTCTCAACTAAACAAGTGAGACACAAAGGGAGGCTACGCATCTGCCATTCATGTTAGGATTATCTGTAAACTGAATCCTCATAGGGATGCTGGTTTGATAGCTTTTGCAGCTGAGGTTTAGAAAATATTACAACACACTTTAGTGTTTCCTGTCTCTGGAGCTGCTATAAAAAGATTAAATGCCTAATCTGAGTTGTGAATGCCTTTTCTCGAGAGTCGAGGGAATATATGCCAGGTAGTTGTTGTAGCCAGTGCTAATGATATTTGAATGTATTGCTTTGAGACTTGACAAAATAGTACAGTTTTTACTCCTCCCTTTAAGGTGGCTGCAGTAGTGTCTGAATCAAAGCCTACAGACTATTGACTGGCATATCAAACTTCTTCAGTACGTCTGTCAGACTACCCTAACTCTATACAAATATTGAGTATATCCAAAAAATAAACATGGAGTTAGTATGAAATACAGCCATAAGAATAAAAAGAATCCCTCAAGTGTAAGTTTTCCATTTGGAAAATTCTACCTAGGAAACTTTCCTGGTAGGCACAAATTTGAGATTATAATTTACCAAAATTTAGTTTTATTGTTGTTGATGTCATTTCTTCATATTTGTTTTGTTTGTAATTTATTATGATATATTTAAAATACATATAAAATTATAGAATGATAATGAACCTCCTTGTAAATAAGAGTTTTTAAATAAATAAAGTTTTTAAATAAATAAATAAGAAGATTCATCAATTACCAACTCTTGGCCAATCTTTTGTCCTCTCTAACCCCTCCCACTCCAACTCCTCAACTGAATTACTTTGGAAAATGCAAGCATCACATGATTTCAACCTGAATTATTTTAGTATGCTCTCCAAAAGTTAAAAAGAAACTTTAAAAGTACATAGTACACTTTTCACTCTTTAAAAATTAACATCTCTTTACTATATTTAAATTTAGTTATCAGTCTAGTTACCCTGATTATCTAATACATGTTTAATAGCTGATTTGTTCAAATTATGACCCAAATTCCACACACGACATTTATTTAATGTCTCTTAAGTTTTAATCTCCTTTTTCTTGATAAATGTATAATGAATTGTTACAAAGTAAACAACTATCACCCAACAAATAGAATATCAACTGGACACCAGAATAATCCTTTTAAATCTTCCTCTAAAAAGTAACAACTGTTTTGATTTCTACCACAGTAGATAAGTTGTGCACATGTAAACAATTTCTGTAAGGTATATTTCAAAAGGAGAACTGCTGGGTAATAGCATATGTATGTATTAAAGTTTAATATATATTGCCAAGCAATTTTTCCAAAGTGGTTGTAACAAATTGTACTGCCAGCAGCAGTATACAAAAAAATTATTTCTCCATAGTCTCAACAATACTTGGTTTTTACCACTCTTTAAATTTTTTTGCCATTCTAGTGGGTAAGTAGGGGTGTCTCACTATGGTTTAATTTATATTTCTCTAATCACTAATTATCACTGATAAAGTTAGCCATCTAGATATCCTCCTGGCCTGTTAGTCTTTTGCACATTTGTTTATGTTGAGGCTTTTGTTGGCCATGTGTATTGCAAAAGACTTATCCTGCACTGTGGCTTATCTTTTCAACCTTCTCGGGGTCTTTTTTGTTTTGTTTTGTTTTTTTTCGGTACGCGGGCCTCTCACTGTTGTGGCCTCTCCCTTTGCGGAGCACAGGCTCCGGACGCACAGGTTCAGCGGCCATGGCTCATGGGCTCAGCCGCTCCGCGGCATGTGGGATCTTCCTGGACCGGGGAACGAACCCGTGTCCCCTGCGTCGGTAGGCGGACTCTCAACCACTGCGCCACCAGGCAAGCCCTGTCGGGGTCTTCTTTAACTAACAGAGAACTTTATAATTCAAGTAGTCCAATTTATTGATTTTTCTTCTTATTGCAAATAACTTTTGCATCATGTTTAAATGATGTTTTCCCTCCTCAAGTTAATGAATGTATTCATCATTATATTCTGAAAGATTTTGTGTTATCTTTCATAGTTAAAACATCATCTGGAATTTATTTTTTTAATATGGCATAGGTAAGATTCAAGCTTCATTTTTATCCAGCTGGATATCCAATTAAATCAGAACTAATTAAAAAAAACTTTGTCCCACTGCTCTGTAGCATCAGCTTACATACAAATCAGTTGACTACATATTTGTGTGTTTATTTCAGGATTCTACAGTTTGTTGCATTGATCTTTCTGTACCTCCTTTTATTATTACAACACTGTTTTACTTACTGTAGTTTGATAATAGTACTAGATTTCTGATACGTGATTACTCCAACTTTGATTTTTCCATACTTGTCTTGGCTCTTCTTGGCTCTTTACATTTCCATATATATGTTAGAAGTATATTGTCAATTTTCACTAAAATAACCCAGAACGTTACAAACAACATCTTGGTGGGATCACACTGAATCTGTATATTCATACAGAGAGAAGTGACAGCTTTACAATAGTGTTTCTTTAAACCCATGAGCATGGCATATTCCCTACTTAGATTCAGATTTTCTTTAATCTCCACAATATCAAAAGTTTCTTTTTAGAGTTTCAGAACATGCTTCATCAATTATTATTTATTATTCTAGCAAAGTATTTCATGAAAATCATGATGTTGAGCATCCTTCTTTTATGATTTCACAAAGATAGCTTTCAAATATTTCAGAAATAAAAGATATTTGCTCTAAGGTCTTTGTAGATTATTTTAAAGGAGACTGAATAATTTCCCTTATATTCCTGGTCAGATTAAAGCTTTTAAAATCATAAATGGAAAGCGTTTATCAAATAACTCTTAAGTAATCAGAAATAAAATAATCATGGGATAATCTTGATTGTTCTCCTTTATTCTGTTAATTCTATATATTATTACAATGCATTTTAAAATATTAAATAAATTGAGCCTTCCTAGATGAAATGTAACTGAATCAAGATGTGTTATGCATTTGATGTATTGCTGGATTCAGTTTGCTTATATTGGGCTTAGATGCTTTTTATTTTTATTTATGATCAGGAGATAGGGAATCTTGTTACAGTCTTTGTTATATTGTTTTCCAATTGGCATTTTCAGGATTTAAGATCAAATTTATGCTGATCTAATAAATTAACTGGGAGTGTTCTATCATTTTCTATTCTCTATTCTTTGAAGAATTCACTAGTAAATTATGATTCACATAATAAGTCTTAATAAACCCCATACTTTTCTATACACTTTAATTACATAAATGGCCCTTCAGGTTTTAAATTTGTCTCATGTCAGTTTGGCAAGTAGAATTTTACCAAAGTTGTTAAATCAGCATAAAATTTTTTAAAAGATATTCTTCTTATCAATGTAATTTCTTTGGAATCTAGAATGATATCCCTTTTTTTAACTCATCACATGGCCATTTGTTCCTTTTTTTTATTAGTGATCAGTATTCACAAAGCTTATTATAATATTTTTAAAATATTTTTAAAGATTTAGTTGTAACTAAAATGATTTCTCTAAGAGACATTTGCTTTCAATTTTATTAATTTCTTTTATTCTTATTTTCTTTGTTCTAATTTCTATATTTATAATGTATTAAGAGTTGTTTACCAGCTTATTGAGGTGCACATTTATTCCACTGAGTTAAGCCTTCTTTTCTAATACACAGGTTTCCCCCACTATTAGAAAGTAGAGTGTTCCCATGAAATGTTTGGTAAGCTGAAAAGGCGTAAAGCGAAAAGTATCCCCTCTTTCTGAAAGTTTGCGTTATGCTCCTTGGCTATTAGGAAAGCTCCATATTAGTATCTGTTTTCATAGAAAGAAATTCAAACAGGATTGTCACTTTTATGAAAAAAGTTGTTACTAATGTAGGTATTACATAAAAGCTAAGTAGGTTAAGGCAGACTTTGGGAAAGCAAGGGATACCTCTATTTCTTTAATGCTATAAATATCCCTGTGTGTATAGCTTTACCTGTACCCCATAAGTTTGAAGCAGCACATTTGATATATCATTCACTTTAATGATTTTCTAATTTTAGTGTTGTCTTTTAATATTTAGGTTTTATAAACTATAATTCCATTTTCATTTGTATCAAAAATATTTGTGATTTTTCTTTTAATTTGCTTTTTCATCCATTGATGGTTTGGTAGAATGTTGTTTTATCTCCACATATCTGTGAATTTTCAGTTTTCCTTCTTGTAATTAATTTCTAGTTTCATACAGTTATGTTCAGAAAAGGTACTTGATATGATTTAAGTATTCTTAAATTATTAAACCTTGTTTGATGGCCTAAAAGATGAGCTCTCTTGGAGAATGATCGATTTGCACTTGAGAAGAATGTATATTCTGCTACTGTTGGATGGGGTATACATTAATGTCTATTAAGCCCATCTGGTCTAATGTACTATTGAAGTCCAATGTTTCCTTATTGATTTTCTGTTTGGGGACCTATACAGTACTGAACGTTTGGTATTGAAGTCTCCTACCACTACTGTATTCCTGTCTACTTCTTCCTTCAGGTTTGTTAATATTTGCTCTATATATTTGATTTTTCCAGTGTTGTGTACATACATATTTACAAATGTTATATTCTCTTGTTGGACTCACTACTTTATCATTATGTAATGCCCTTCTTTGTCTCTTATTATAGCCTTTGACTCTAAATCTATTTTGAATGATACAGGTATAGCTATCTCAGCTTTCTTTTGGTTTCCATTTGCTTGGAATATCTTTTCCATCCCTTCACTTTTAGTCCGGTGTGTCCTTAGAGCTGAAGTGAATCTTTTGTAGACAATATATAATTGGGTCTTCTTTTTATATCCATCAGCTACTCTATGTAATTTTTTTTACCATCTTTATTGGAGTATAATTGCTTTACAATGTTGTATTAGTTTCTGCTGTTTAACAAAGTGAATCAGCTATATGTATACATATATATCCCCATATCTCCTCTCCCTTGTGTCTCCCTCCCACCCTCCCTATCCCACCCCTCTAGGTGGTCACAAAGCACGGAGATGATTTCTCTGTGGTATGTGGCTGCTTCCCACTAGCTATATATTTTACATTTGGTAGTGTATATATGTCCATGACACTCTCTCACTTCGGCACAGCTTACTCTTCCCCATCCCCGTGTCCTCAAGTCCATTCTCTATGTCTGCATCTTTATTCCTGTCCTGCCCCTAGGTTCTTCAGAACCTTTTTTTTTTTTTTTTTTTAGATTCCATATATATGTGTCAGCATACGGTATTTGTTTTGCTCTTTCTGACTTACTTTCACTCTGTATGACAAATTCTAGGTCCATCCACCTCAATACAAATAACTCAAGTTCATTTCCTTTTATAGCTGAGTAATATTCCATTGTATATATGTGCCACATATTCTTTATCCATTCGTCTGTCGATGGACACTTAGGTTGTTTCTGTGTCCTGATTATTGTAAATAGTGCTGCAATGAATATTGTGGTACATGACTCTTTTTGAATTATGGTTTTCTCAGGGTATGTGCCTAGTAGTGGGATTGCTGGGTCGTATGATAGTTCCATTTTTAGTTTTTTAAGGAACCACCATACTGTTTTCCACAGTGGCTGTATCAATTTACATTCCCACCAACAGTGTAAGAGAGTTCCCTTTTCTCCACACCCTCTCCAACATTTATTGTTTGTAGATTTCTTGATGATGGCCTCTCTGACTGGTGTGAGGAGATATCTCATTGTAGTTTTGATTTGCAATTCTCTAATGATTAGTGATGTTGGGCATCCTTTCAGTTTTTATTGGCAATCAGTATATCTTCTTTGGAGACATGTCTATTTAGGTCTTCTGACCGTTTTTGGATTGAATTGTTTAGTTTTTGATATTGAGCTGCATGAGCTGCTTGTATTTTTTGACATTAATCCTTTGGCAGTTGCTTCATTTGCAAATATTTTCTCTCATTCTGAGGGCTGTCTTCTCATTTTGTTTTTGATTTTCTTTGTTTTGAAAAAGATTTTAAATTTCATTAGGTCCCATTTGTTTATTTTTGTTTTTATTTCCATTTCTCTAGGAGGTGGGTCAAAAAGATCTTGCTGTGATTTATGTCATAGAGTGTTTTCGTCTAAGAGTTTTATAGTATCTGGCCTTATATTAAGATCTTTAATCCATTTTGAATTTATTTTTGTGTATGCTGTTAGGAAGTGTTTTAATTTCATTCTTTTACAGGTAGCTGTCCAGTTTTCTCAGCACCATTTATTGAGGAGGCTGTCTTTTCTCCATTGGATATTCTTGCCTCCTTTATCAAAGATAAGGTCACCATATGTATGTGGGTTTATCTCTGGGCATTTTATCCTGTTCCATTGATCTATATTTCTTTTTTGTGCCAGTACTATACTGTCTTGATTACTGTAGCTTTGTAGTGTAGTCTGAAGTCAGAGAGCCTGATTCATTCAGGTGCGTTTTTCTTTCTCAAGATAGCTTTGGCTATTCGAGGTCTTTTGTCTTTCCGTACAAATTGTGAAATTTTTTGTCCTAGTTCTGTGAAAAATGACATTAGTAGTTTCATCGGGATTGCATTGAATCTGTAGATTGCTTTGGGTAGTATAGTCATTTTCACAATGTTTATTCTGCCCATCCAAGAACATGGTATGTCTCTCCATCTGTTTGTATCATCTTTATTTCTTTCATCAGTGTCTTATAATTTTCTACATACATGTATTTTATCTCCCTAGGTAGGTTTATTCCTACGTATTTTATTCTTTTTGTTGCAGTGGTAAATGGGAGTGTTTCCTTAATTGCTCTTTCAGATTTTTCATCATTAGTGTATAGAATTGCAAGAGATTTCTGTGCATTAACTTTGTATCCTGCTACTTTACCAAATTCAATGATTAGCTCTAGTAGTTTTCTTCTAGCATCTTTGGGATTCTCTGTGTATATATCATGTCATCTGCAAACAGATGAAGCTTTATTTCTTTTCCAATTTGTATTCCTTTTATTTCTTTTTTTCTCTGATTGTTGTGGCTAAAACTTCCAAAAATATGTTGAATAATAGTGGTGAGAGTGGGCAACCTTGTCTTGTTTCTGATCTTAGTGGTAATGGTTTCAATTTTTCACCATTGAGAATGATGTTGGCTGTGGGTTTGTCATACATGGCCATATATGGTAATAATACAATAATACCATACCATATATGGTATTATGTTGAGGTAAGTTCCCTCTATGCCTATTTTCTGGAGAGTTTTTATCATAAATGGGTGTTGAATTTTGTTCAGAGCTTTTTCTGCACATATTGACAGGATCACATGGTTTTTACCCTTCAGTTTGTTAATATGTTGTATCACATTGATCAGTGCGTATTTTGAAGACTGTTCCTTTCCTGGGATACCCCCACTTGATCGTGGTGTATGATTCTTTACTGTGCTGTTGGACTCTGTTTGCTAGTATTTTGTTGAAGATTTTGCATATATGTTCATTAATGATATTGGCCTGTAGTTTTCTTTTTTTGTGACATCTTTGTCTTGTTTTGGTATCATGGTGATAGTGGCCTCGTAGAATGAGTTGGGGAGTGTTCCCTCCTCTGCTATATTTTGGAAGAGTTTGAGATGGATAGGTGTTAGCTCTTCTCTAAATGTTTGATGGAATTCAACTGTGAAGCCATCTGGTCCAGGGCTTTTGTTCATTGGAAGATTTTTAATCACAGTCTCAATTTCAGTGCTTGTGATTGTTCTGTTCATATTTTTTATTTCTTCCTGGTTCAGCCCTGGAAGGTTGTGCTTGTCTACGAATTTGTCCATTTCTTCCAGGTTGTCCATTTTATTGACATATACATGCTTGTAGGAATCTCTCATAATCCTTTGTATTTCTGCCATGTCAGTTGTTACTTCTCCTTTTTCATTTCTAATTCTGTTGATTTGAGTCTTCTTCCTTTTTTTCTTGATGAGTCTGGCTAATGGTTTATCAATTTTGTTTATCTTCTCAAAGAACCAGCTTTTATTTTTATTGATATTTGCTACTGTTACCTTCATTTCTTTTTCATTTATTTCTGATTATATATTTATGATTTCTTTCCTTCTGCTAACTTTGGGATTTTTTTTTGTTTTTTTCTCTAATTGCTTTAGGTGTAATGTTAGGTTGTTTTTTTGAGATTTTTCTTGTACCTTGGGGTAGAATTTTATTTCTATAAACTTCCCTCTGAGAACTGCTTTGGCTGCATCCCATAGGTTTTGGGTTGTCATGTTTTCATCATCATTTTTTTCTAGGTATTTTTTGATTTCCTCTTTGATTTCTTCAATGATCTCTTGGTTATTTAGTAGTATATTATTTAGCCTCCATGTGTTTGTATTTTTTATAGATATTTTCCTGTAATTGATACTAGTCTCGTAACATTGTGGTCTGGAAAGATACTTGTTACAACTTCAATTTTCTTAAATTTACCAAGGCTTGCTTTGTGACCGAAGATATGATCTATCCTGGAGAATGTTTCATGAGTACTTGAGAAGTAAGTGTATTCAGTTGTTTTTGGATGGATTGTCCTATAAATATCAGTTAAGTCCATCTTGTTTAATGTGTCATTTAAAACTGGTGTTTCCTTATTTATTTTCATTTTGGATGATCTGTCCATTGGTGAATGTGGTGTGTTAAAGTCTCCTACCATTATTGTGTTATGGTCATTTCCCCTTTTATGGCTGTTAGCATTTGCCTTATATATTGAGGTGAAGTGCTCCTATGTTGGGTGCATAAATATTTACAACTGTTATACCTTCTTCTTGGATTGATCCCTTGATCATTAAGTACTGTCCTTTTTTGTCTCTTGTAATAGTCTTTATTTTAAAGTCTATTTTGTCTGATATGACAATTGCTACCTCAGCTTTCTTTTGTTTTCCATTTGCATGGAATATCTTTTTCCATCCCCTCACTTTCAGTCTGTATGTGTCCCTAGGTCTGAAATGGGTCTCTTGTAGACAGCCTATATATCCATTTGTATCCATTGAGCCCATCTATATCTTATGGTTGGAGCATTTAACCATTTACATTTAAGGTAATTATCAATATATATGTTCCTATTACCATTTTCTTAATTGTTTTGGGTTTGTTATTGTAGATCTTTTCTTCTCTTGTGTTTCCTGCCTAGAGAAGTTCCTTTAACATTTGTTGTAAAGCTGTTTTGGTGGTGCTGAATTCTCTTAGCTTTCGCTTGTCTGTAGAGGTTTTAATTGCTCCATTGAATTTGAATGAGATCCTTGCTGGGTACAGTAATCTTGGTTGTAGTTTTTTCCCTTTCATTACTTTAAATATGTCCTGCCACTCCCTTCCGGCTTGCAGAATTTCTGCTGAAGTATCAACTGTTAACCTTATGGGGATTCCCTTGTATATTATTTGTTGCTTTTCCCTTGATACTTTTAATAATTTTCTTTTTATTTAATTTTTGATAGTTTGATTAATATGTGTCTTGACAAGTGTTTCTCCCTGGATTTATCCTGTATGGGACTCTCTGCACATTCTGGACTTGATTGACTATTTCCTTTCCCTTATTAGGGAAGATTTCAACTATAATCTCTTCAGATATTTTCTAAGTCCCTTTCTTTTTCTACACTTTTTCTGGGACCCCTATAATTCAAATGTTGGTGCTTTTAATGTTGTCCCAGAGGTCTCTTAGACTGTCCTCAATTCTTTTCATTCTTTTTTCTTTATTCTTCTCTGCAGTAGTTATTTCCATTTTTTTTTTTTTATCTTCCAGGTCACTTATCTGTTCTTCTGCCTCAGTTATTCTGCTATTGATTCCTTCTAGATAATTTTTAATTTCATTTACTGTGTTGTTCATCATTGTTTCTTTGCTCTTTAGTTCTTCTAGGTCCTTGTTAAATGTTTCTTGTATTTTCTCCATTCTGTTTCCAAGATTTGGATCATCTTTACTATCATTACTCTGAATTCTTTTTCAGGTAGACTGCCTATTTCCTCTTCATTTGTTTGGTCTGGTGGGTTTTTACCTTGCTCATTCAACTGCTGTGTATTTCTCTGTCTTCTCATTTTGCCTAACTTACTGTGTTTGGGGTCTTCTTTTTGCAGGCTGCATGTTCATAGTTTCTATTGTCTTTGGTGTCTGCACCCGGTGGGTAAGTTTGCTTCAGTGGGTTGTGTAGGCTTGCTGGTGGAGGGAACTGGTGCCTGTGTTCTTGTGGATATTGTCTTTCTGGTCAGCAGTACTGCATCTGGTGGTTTGTTTGGGGGTGTCTGTGAACTGATTATGATTTTAGCCAGCCTCTCTGCTAATGGGTGAGGTTGTGTTGCTATCTTGCTAGTTGTTTGCCATGGGGTGTACAGCACTGTAGCCTTCTGGTCTTTGAGTTGATCTGGGTCTTAGTGTTGAGATAGAGACCTCTGGGAGCACTCTCACTGATTGATATTACATGGGGCTGGGAGGTCTCTGGTGGTCCAGTGTCCTGAACTCAGTTTTCCCACCTCAGAGTCGCAGGCCTGACACCTGGTTGGAGCACCAAGACCCTGGTTGTCCCACAGCTCAGAAGAAAAGGTAGAAAAGAAGAATGAAGAGAAAAATATTAATTAATTAAATAAAATAAAGTTATTAAAATAAAAAAATTATTAAAATGAAAAAAGTAATAAAAAACAAGAAGAGAGCTACTGAACCAATAACCAAATCCACAAATGATAACAAGGGCTGAAACTATACTAATATAAACATAAAAAATCAGAAACTAATCAGTTGTATAAGGCAAACCCCAAGTCTACAGTTGCTCGCAATGTCCACTGCCTCAATTTTGGGATGATTATTTGTCTATTCAGGTATTCCACAGGTGCATGGTACATCAAGTTGATTGTGGAGATTTACTTCACTTCTCCTGAAGCTGCATGGAGAAATGTTCCTTTCTCTTCTTTGTTTGCACAGCTCCTGGGATTCAGCTTTGGATTTTCCCTGGCCTTGGCATGTAGGTCGCCCTATGGCATCTGTTCACCCAGACAGGAGCAGGTTAAAGGAGTAGCTGATTAGGAGTCTCTGGCTCACTCAGGCCGGAGGGGTAGGAGGGGTATGGAATGCGGGGTGCTCCTGCGCCGGCAGAGGCCAGCATGACTTTGCCACAGCCTGAGGCACGCCATGTGTTCTCCCGGGGAAGTTGTCCCTGGATCACGGGACCCTGGCAGTGGTGGACTGCACAGGCTCCTGGGAAGAGAGGTGTTGATAGTTACCTGTGCTTGCACACAGGCTTCTTGGTGGCTGTAGCAGCAGCCTTAACATTTCATGCCCGTCTCTGGTGTCTGTGCTGATAGCCCCGGTACACACTCATCTCTGGAGCTCATTTAGGTGGTGCTCTGAATCTCCTCTACTTGTGCACCTCGAAAACAATGGTCTCTTGACTCTTAGGCAGTTCCAGACTTTTTCCTGGGCTCCCTCCAAGTTAGCTTGGCACACTAGCCCCCTTCAGTCTGTGTTCACGCAGCCAACCCCAGTCCTCTCCCTGGGATCTTACCTCCGAAGCCTGAGCATCAGCTCCCACCACCATTACAGAATTGAGGTATTCTGAATTTCACTATGTATTTACTTTATTAGTGAAATTTACACTTTCGTATGTTTTCTTGCTACTAATCCATGTCTTTTATTTCAGGTTGAATACCTCTCTTTAACATTTCTTGTAAGGCTGGCATCATGGCGATAACATCCTTCAACTATGATTAGGAAAATTCTTTACCTATGTTTTAATGCTGAAAGATAGGTTTACTGGGAAGAGTATTCTTGCTTGGCAGTGGTATTTTTGTTTGCTTGTTTGGTTGGTTGTTTGCATTTCAGTCCTTTAAATATATCATGACACTCCCTCTGGCCTGCAAAGTTTCTGTTGAAAAATTTGCTGATAGTCTTAATGGGGTTCCCTTGTATGTAACAAGTGTTTTTTTCTCTTGCTGCTTTTAAGATTCTCTCCTTGTCTTTATATTTTGGCAATATCATTGTAATGTGTCTTGGTGTGTATACCTTTAGATTCATCTTAATTGTAACTCTGGTTATCCTCGATCTGGATATCTCTTTCTCCAGGCTAGGGAAGTTTTCAGCCATTACTTATTTGAGTAATCTCTGCTCCCTTTTATCTCTCTTCTTCTCTTTTATCTGTAATGCATATATTGGCCTGTTTGTTGATATCTCAAAGTCCCTTACTTTATCTTTACACTTTTTTATTCATTTGTTTTTCTTTTCAGAGAAGATAAAGTCCACTGCCCTGTGTTTGGTGATCTTTTCTTCCACATAATTTATTATGTTGGACCCCTTTATTGAATTTTTTAGTTATTGTATTCTTCAACTATTAATATACTTTCTTATATATTCTGCTTCTTTGTTGAAATCTCACTTTGTTCATACAGTGTTCTCCTGATATCAGTGGGCATCTTTATGACCATTATTTTGAACTCTTTATCAGGTAAATTACTTATTTCTGTTTCATTGAAGTCTTTTTATAGAGTTTAATCTTATTTTATTTGTTAGGATCATTGTCCTCTATTTCTTCATTTTCCTTGATTCTCTGTATTGGTTTCTGGTCATTAGATAAAACAGCAACTCTCCTTTTTTTAACAGAGTGGCTTTTTATAGGAGATATACCTTACTGTTCAGCCTGACCTGATCTCTTGGTTGTCTCTCAAATCTATGTGATTGTCCAAGTCACTGCTTTGTTTTTAGTGACTGAGTAGTTGAGGGTGTGCTAAGACCTGTCAGTGTCCCAAAGGGGAGTTTCTCATCAGCCCCTTGTTACAGCTTCATTGGAAGCCAGACCCTTAAGCAGCAGCTTTTAAAGTATACAAAGAAATCTTTCAAGGGAAGACTGGGAGATGGGTCTTTCTGTCCCTTTTGCAATGAGCCCTTGCTTGTTCAGAATTTTTATTTGTTTGATAAAGTCTTGTTAGACAAGCTAATGCAGTCTCACTGCCATTAGAGCCAGGGGTTTTTCCCTTGGGTAGCATCTGCAAATGATAAGCAACAGACGCATACACAAACTCCTGTGGAAATGTAGGTGATTTGAAGAAGGCTACAAGGTGAGTGTGGAGAGAGTGTCTGCTTGCTTCCCGGGTAACCAAGGAAAATCATAGTCAGTCCCTAGATCTGTACTAAATTAGAAGCCAGGCCCTCAGGCAACAGGATTCAAAGTATGCAAATAGGTCTTTTTCAGGAAAAGACTGGAAGATGGAAGTTTCTGTCTGTTCCTTCTGTGCTGAACCATGGGGGAACAGCTAGTTAAGAACTGTTTGTTTTTACAGACTTGTGGTACCAGTGAACACAAGCCCCTCTGGCCAGCAAAGCCAGGTGATTGAGGAGTGCATTCTCTAGATGGCAGTCACAAAATCTGGGGTGCCAGAAGTGTGCACAGATTTCTTCTGGGGGACCCTGGTAACATTTATCAGACCAGAGGGAGAACATGGAGACAGCACCAGCTTCCCATCTCTGGAGAGGAAGGCAGTCAGAACCTAGGTGTATGAAAAATTGGAAGCATTTCCCTCATGCAGCTGCTTTTAATGTATGCAAGGAGGCCTCTTTTAGGAGAAAAAGACCAGGAGATGAGCATTTCTGACTGCTGCCTCTGCACTGAACCCTGAGGTGATAGCTGGTTTAGAACTTTCTTTTTTGCCACAATCCCATGGGACCAGCAAATGCAAGCCCTGTTGTCCACTAGAGCCAGATGATTAAGGGGTACATCCTATAGACAGGAGCCACAAATGTCAGGGTGCCAGACTTGGTGTGGACAGTCTCCTTCCAGGGTGATATCAGCACCTGGAGCAGACCAGAGGAAGAATGTGAAAAGTACATCCATAGGCCTTTCCAGTCTCTGAGGAAGATTGTAGTCAACCCCTAAATTTGTACAAAATAAGATGCCACACTCTCAGGTAATAGCTTTTAAAGTATAGAGATAGACCACTTTTAGGGAAAGACTGAAAGATGGGAGTTTTTTTTGTTTTTTCAATTAATTAATTTATTTTTATTTTTGGTTGCCTTGGGTCTTTGTTGATGTGCAGGCTTTTCTCTAGTTGCGGTGAGCAGGGGCTACTCTTTGTTGCAGTGAGCGGGCTTCTCATTGTAGTGGCTTCTCTTGTTGCAGAGCATGGGCTCTAGGTGTGCAGGCTTCAGTAGTTGTGGCACTCGGGCTCAGTAGTTGTGGCTCGTGGGCTCTAGAGCTCATGCTCAGTAGTTGTGGCACATGGGCTTCGTTGCTCTGCAGCATGTGGGATCTTCCCGGACCAGGGCTTGAACCCGTGTCCCCTGCATTGGCAGGCGGATTCTTAACCACTCTACCACCAGGGAAGCCCAGATGGGAGTTTTTGTCTTCTCCCTCTGTGCTGAGCCCTGGGTTGATAACTACAGTAAGTCCCTGATAGCCTGTTAGGAAGTATTTCACTGTTTTCTGTAGCCTTGTGGGCCTCTTGGACACAAGCCCCTTTGGTTGTCAGAGCTAGGTGTTTTAGGGGCCCATCTCTCAGGTAGAAATCTTAAAAGCTGTGGTTCTAGATTATGGATCTAAAACCTATGCTCCTCAGGGAGAAGCTTGGAGTTTTAAGTTCCCTCACAACTAGGTTAGGGGTGGGGTTCATTGGAAGAATGTGTCTCGCCCTTCCTACCCAACTGGATGTGGGTATTTCTTGTTTACCTGATGCACAGCAGTTGCTCAGGTAGTTTCTGGATTTCTTATAGAGATTGTTTATCCATGTGTGGCTGTATATTTGCTGTGTACATGGGACAAAGTGAGTTCAGGAGCCTCCAATGTTACCATCTTGGACTGGAACTCTAGGATGTCTTTCCATTTTTTTGTACCTTCTTTAAATTCTTTCATCTATATTTTGTAGTTTTCAGTGTACATCTTTCACTTCCTTTATAAAGTTTATTCCTATTTTATTCTTTTTCTTGCTACCGTAAATGGGATGATTTTCCCAATTTCTTTTTCAGATAGCTCATTGTTGGTATAGAAATGCAAACAATTTTTGTATGTTAATTTTTTTTTATCCTGCTACTTTACTGAATTTATTAGTTCTAACAGTTTTTTCTTTGGGGGGGGTGCTGGGGATTATTTAGGGTGTCTATATATAAGATCAAGTCACCTACAAACAAAGAAAATTTTATACTTTCCTTTCTGATTTGGATGCCTTTTTATATCTTTTTCTTGCCTAATTGCTCTGGCTGGTATTTCCCGTACTAAGTTGAATAGAAGTGATAGGAGTGGGTATCTTTGTTATGTTCTTAAAACTGGAGGAAATGCTTTCAGCTTTACATTGCTAAGCATGATGTTAGTTTTAGGCTTTTCATATACAGCTTTTATTATCTCAAGACAGTATTCCTTTATTCCAAGTTGTTGAGAGTTTTTATCATGAAATGTTGTTATATTTTTTCAAATGCTTTTTCTGCATCTATTGAGTTGATTATGTGATTTTTATCCTGTTTTCTATTAATGTATTACAAAATTGATTTGTGTGTGTTGAATCAACATTGTATCTCAGGGATAAATTCTACTTAAAAGGTATGTGACCCTTTTAATGTGCTGTTGAATTTAGTTTACTGGTATTTTGTTAAGGAATTTTTGATCTATATTCATTCAGAATATTGACCTATAGTTTTTATTTCCTTGTGGTGTCTTTATATGGCTTTTATATCAGGGTCATGTTGGCCTCATGAAATGAGTTTGGAAGTGTTCTTTTAAAATTTTTGGAAGATTTTAAAAAAGATAGTCATTATTTCCTTTTTAAATGTTTGATAGAATTTACCCACAAAGCCATCGGATCCTGGAATATTCTTTGTTGGAAGATTTAGGATTACTTACTAGTTGTAAGTCTTTCAGATTTTCTAGTTATTCATGATTTAATCTTGGTAGGTTGTATGTTTCTAAGAATTTATCTATTCTAGGAGGTTATACAGTTTGTTGGCATAGTTGTTCAGAGTAGTCTTCTATAATCCCTTCTATTTCTATGACATCAGTTTTTTAAAAATCTGATCTTATTTATTTGAGTCATCTCTTTTTTTTTCTTAGTTAATCTAGCTAAAGAATGCACAATGGGGAAAGAATATTCTCATCAACAGAGTGTGTTGGAAAACTGGATATTCATGTGCAAAAAAATCTTTTTTGGACCCTCATCTTACACCATACACAAAATCAACACAATGGATTAAATGCTTAAACATAAGGCCTGAAACAGTAAAACTCCTAGAAGAAAACGTAAGGGAACTATTTCATGACATTGCTCCTGGCAATGATTTCATGTCTATGACACCAAAAGCACAGGCAACTGAAGCAAAATATGTGTGATTGTATCAAGCTTAAAAATGCTTCTGCACAGAAAAATAAATCAGAATACAAAGCAAAGAGAGAAAATATTTGCAAAACATATATCTAATAAATGATTAATTTGCAAAATATATGATGTACTTGTACAACTCAATAGCAGAAAAAAATCTAATAACCCAATTTTAAAAATGGGCAAAGGAACTGAAAAGACATTTTTCCAAGGAAGACCTACAAAAGGCCAATAGGTATAATAAAAGATGGTCAATACAACTATTACTCAGGGAAATGCAGTCAGAACCACAATGTGATACGACTTCATCTGTTCATCTGTTAGGATGAATGTTGTCAAAAAAAAAAAAAAAGATAGTAAGAGTTGGTGAGGAATTGGAGATATTAGAACACTTGTAAACCTTTAATGGGAATACAAAATGATACAGCCACTGTGAAAAACACTATGTAGGTTCTCCAAAAATTTAAAAATAAAACTACCTTATGAAACAGCAATCCCAATTCAGGTTCTAAAGGAATTAATCAGGATCTCTCAGAGATATTAACAGCCCCATGTTCATTGCAGCACTACTCAAAATAGCCAAGTTGTGGAAACAGCCTATGTTTCCATCAGTGGATAAATGGATAAGGAAAATGTAAAATTATACACACACACACATATACTAAAATATTTTTTACCCTTAAAAAAGGAAATCCTGCAATATGTGGCAATATGCATGGACAAGGAAGATATTATGCTAAGCAAAATAAGCTAGTCACAGAAGAACAAACACTGTATGATTCCACTTATGTGAAGTATCTAAAATAGTCAAATTTATAAATACAGTGGTAATTGTCAAGGACTGGGGGAAATGGGACACGGGGTCTTGCTATTCATGGGCATAAAGTTTCAGTTATGCAACATGAATAAATTCTAGAGATCTCCTATGCAACATTTTGCATATAGTTAACAGATTTTTAAGTGCACAATACAGTATTGTTAAGATGGTACTTTCATGTTGTGTTTTTATACCACAATAAAAAATTTACATAGAGAATGTATATAGACACTGATACACATACACACATACACATGTACAACTGGTGAAATCAGACTAAGGTCATCGAATTGTATCACCATCAATTTCAGTTTTTAACTATTTAGGATAATTTTGCTCTATGGATCTAAATACTCTAATATCAGAATGTGTTCACCATAAATTTTAAAAATATACATATGTATATATCCACATATTCATATAAGTGTGTGTGTATGTGTGTGTGTAGGTGTATATCATGAAATTGTTCCTTCATATGGGCCATTTTACATATGCCACTTATAAGCTAGAAGCATGGTTCTGATTATGTCACTCTTAGATTTGTAAACATTTAATCTTTTACTAAAGTCCAATTTTAAAAATCTGTCTTTAGGGTAATTCTGTCTTAAGCTGACCTAACAAGACTCTTGCTGAGGGCAGGCAAGGTTGATAAGATACTGAGAGTGAGAGGATGACAAATTTGATCATATGTCTCAAGGTTGGGGGCTTTTAGCTACATTGACCTGGCAGAATTATAGCTAAATCTGGGTTAACAGGCCAAGGACAGAAGTCAAGGGTGAGGTCTAGTCAAAAAGAGGATTCTGACTAAAAGGTTAGTTAAGGAGAGAATTTTTGTCAACTCTGTGATGGATGTTTTTGTGCCAAGTTTATTAGGAAGAGCTTTTGTAATCGATCCCTGTGGATGAAGAGGAAGAAGCAGAATTGGGAAGAGAAAGAAGATACCATCACGTGAAGGACTCAGCTCTTCACCTGCAAAGATTTGAAGGCCTGCATATGATTTCAGAATTTTCCTGGATATGGAATGAGGGGGGCCAGGCCTTTACACCCTCACCTCTACTAATCTTGGATTCAGGCCGTTCCCATAATGGGTCACGATTTGAGTAAGGCAGCCCTTTTCTTCAGATCCCACACAGGGCTGCCAACCAGCAGGACTCTTAGTACCTGGGGAAAACCATCCTCAGCCCAGGGAGATTAGAAGATCACAGAATACCATCCACTTCAGCTAAAGCCCAAGGTGCTCCAGTTATTTCCTTCCTTAGGACTGAGAATTAAGGACAGTGCAACATAGAGAGAGCAGCCTCTCTGATGACTGGGCTATTAGTAGTTGAACTGAGGAGTTAGCCACATTTTCCACCTCATTGCTTAGGGGAAAAAAAACTTCCATTAACCAGAATAAAGAATTAAACAAATGTGAAGAGAGAAAAGAGTCAAGAGATAAAGTGAAGGTCTTGAATCTGTTCAGTTTTTTGGGAGGTGTAAGGGGAAGAAAATATCCATTGTTTTGTGATAAATCTTTATGTCCTAAAGATGAAATTTGCTGTTTATACCCTTTAGTTTACAGGAGATTCTGTTACCTTCATGTAAAAGACTTCTAATTAATACAGACAATTAAATTAGCTCTGTTACTTGTTAACTGTAGAGATGGGTATATTATTTAGATATTTTAAGCTTGAGTTTCTTATGTGTAAAATAATGATAACTACTTGAAGGGCAAATAAAATTAAATATAAGAGCTAAATTCTCCCTATTGAAAATAAGGCAGGGACTCCTGTTTTCCCTTTTCTTTTTTTTTTTTTTTTTCAGTATACGGGCCTTTCACTGTTGTGGCCTTTCCCGTTGCGGAGCACAGGCTCCGGATGCGCAGGCTCAGTGGCCATGGCTCACGGGCCCAGCTGCTCTGCGGAATGTAGGATTTTCCTGGATCCGGGCATGAACCCGTGACCTCTGCATCGGCAGGCGGACCCTCAACCACTGCGCCACCAGGGAAGCCCTGTTTTCCCTTTTCTTAAAAGCACATTTTTTTAAAAGCACTTAAAACAAAACTTGTAATTTAAGGTCTTTCTCTGGCTCTTTGAAATGTATGATAGTTTAAAAGCTTGATAAGCCTCTTGCCAGCTTTAAGACCCAGGAAGGCCTTTCAGAAGGACCTGGTTCCCATCTGTTCGAAATGTAATCATCAAGAAAGATAGTGCTCAAATAAATGAAATAGAAACAAAGAAAACAATAGCAAAGATCAATCAAATTAAAGCTGGTTCTTTGAGAAGATAAACAAAATTGATAACCCATTAGCCAGACTAATCAAGAAAAAAAAGAGAGATTATCAAATCAATAAAATTAGAAATGAAAAAGAAGTTACAACAGACATCCCAGAAATACAAAGCATCCTAAGAGACTACTGCAAGCAACTCTATGCAAATAAAATGAACAGCCTGGAAGAAATGGACAAATTCTTAGAAAGGTATAACCTTCTAAGACTGAACCAGAAAGAAATAGAAAATATGAACAGAACAATCATAAGTAATGAAATTGAAACTGTGATTAAAAATTTTCCAACAAACAAAAGTCCAAGACCAGATGGCTTCACAGGTGACTTCTATCAAACATTTAGAGAAGGGCTAACACTGATCCTTCTCAAGCTCTTCCAAAAAATTGCAAAGGAAGGAACACTCCCAAACTCATTCTATGAGGCCACTATCACCCTGATAACAAAACCAGACAAAGATACTACAAAAAAATAAAATTACAGACCAATATCAATGATGAATATAGATGCAAAAATCCTCAACAATATACTAGCAAACAGTATCCAACAACACATTAAAAGATCACACACCATGATCAAGTGGGATTTATACCAGGGATGCAAGGATTCTTCAATATACGCAAATCAATCAATGCGATACACCACATTAACAAACTGAAGAAGAAAAACCATATGATCCTCTCAATAGATGCAGAAAAAGCTTTCAACAAAATTCAACACCCATTTATGATAAAAACCCTCCAGAAAGTAGGCATTGAGGGAACTTACCTCAACAGAATAAAGGCCATATATGACAAACCCACAGCCACTATCATCCTCAATGTTAAAAAACTGAAACCATTTCCTCTAAGATCAGGAATAAGAAAAGTTTGCCCACTCTCACCACTATTATTCAACATAGTTTTGGGAGTGCTGGGAAAACAGTTTTAAATGGAGCTGGGAAAACTGGACAGCTGCATGTAAAAGAATGAAATTAGAACACTCCCTAACACCATACACAGAAATAAACTCAAAATGGATTAGAGACCTAAATGCAAGACTGGACACTATAAAACTCTTAGAGGAAAACATAGGAAGAACACTCTTTGACATAAATCACAGCAAGCTCTTTTTTCTTCCACCTCCTAGAGTAATGGAAATAAAAACAAAAATAAACAAATGGGACCTAATGAAATTAAAATCTTCTGCACAGCAAAGGAAACCATAAACAAGATGAAAAGACACCCCTCAGAATGGGAGAAAATAATTGCAAATGAATCAATGGACAAAGGATTAATCTCCAAAATATATAAACAGTTCATGCAGCTCAATATTAAAAAAACAAACAACCCAATACAAAAATAGTCAGAAGACCTAAATAGACATTTCTCTAAAGAAAACATACAGATGGGCAAGAAGCACATGAAAACCTGCTCAACATCACTAATTATTAGAGAAATGCAAATCAAAACTACAATGAGATATCACCTCACACCAGTTAGAATGGGCATCATAAGAAAATCTATAAACAACAAATGCTGGAGAGGGTGTGGAGAAAAGGGCACCCTCTTACACTGTTGGTGGGAATGTAAATTGATACAGCCACTATGGAGAACAGTATGGAGGTTCCTTAAAAAAACTAAAAATAGAATTACCATATGACCCAGCAATCCCACTACTCGCATATACCCAGAGAAAACCACAACTCAGAAAGACACATGCACCCCAATGTTCATTGCAGGACTATTTACAATAGCCAGGTCATGAAAGCAACCTAAATGCCCATTGACAGATGAATGGATAAAGAAGATGTGGTACATATATACAATGGAATATTACTCAGCCATAAAATGGAATGAAATTAGGTCATTTGTAGAGACATGGATGGATCTAGAGAGTGTCATACAGAGTGAAGTAAATCAGAAATAGAAAAACAAATATCGTATATTAACACATGTATGTGGAACCTAGAAAAATGGTACAGATGAACCAAATTGCAGGGCAGAAATTGAGACACAGATGTAGAGAACAAACGTATGGACACCAAGGAGGGAAAATGGTGGGGAGTGTGCGTGGTGGTGTGATGAATTGGGAGATTGGGATTGACATGTATACACTGAAGTGTATAAAACAGGTGACTAATAAGAACGTGCTGTATAAAAAAATTTTTTTAATTAAAAAGAAAGAAAGATAGTGTTCTTATCTTAGTCTATCTAAGAGGTTGAGATTTCATCCTATCTTTACAGTCTCTTAGCAGATTGCCTGTGATGCATATTACATTCTGGATTCATGCTTATTCAAAAATAAAATTGTTTTCCCTCCACCTTTGTTGGTAGGTTTTCGGGGTTTTGAGTTTTTTTTTTTTTTTTAATTCTATTTCTCCAACACTATACAACTCTCATAATATTTTTGTTTGTTGTAGATTATGTAAGTAATTATATCATTATTAATATTATTTCTCCTAAATCTCATTTTGAGAGAAATTTGAGTTTCTGACGTGTTTTTTAATTTCTAAGTATTCATTCTAGTGCTTATAACTGCTGCTTATGTATTTACTGAATGAATAAATACATATATTTCTTCTGAGAAGTTCAGAGCTGTAGCAGTATTGATCTTTGTTCTGTCTCTCTAGGTTAGAAAATAACAAGTGATAGTGAAATATCTAGTAAATTAATCACTGAAAATATAGTAAAATATTGGGCATTAAAACACATTGATGCTATGCACATAGGTATATATTTTATTCACCTTCGTATCAGCAAATCAGAAAGTTAAACTGGGTAAGTACATGTGAATTAAAGCTTATGTCAACTCATGTGAATCTTGATATGTTCTAAGTCCCCATAGGCTGGATTTATATATTCTTCAAAATATATGAAATGTACAAGTAAATTAATATCGCACAATCATTTAAACTAATATTTTCAAATATAGAACATTCTTTATCATTTATTTTAATGAGTCATAAGAACACAATATTTTCATATTTTTCCCCAGAGTCAGTAAATATATCAACTTCTTAATGTAGCTAAAAGCTAGAACTCACATGGGCTTTTTTTATATTTAAATTTTTAATTTAAAACTGTGGTATAATTTTTTATGCATTTTTATTATCTATTATATTTCTAAATAATGTTTTATTGAAGCATAGTAGATATATAGTAGTATATTTGTTTCAGGTGTATAACTTAGTGATTCAATATTTTTATAGATTATACTCCATTTAAAGTTATTAAAAAATAATGGCTATGTTTCCCTGTGCTGCACAGTATACCCTTGATGCTTATTTATTTTCTATATAGTAGTTTGTATCTCTTAATCCCATACCCCTATGTTTACCCTTCCCTCTTCCCTCTCCCCACTGTTAATCACTAGTTTGTTCCCTGTATCTATGACTCTGTTTTGTTATATACATTCATTTGTCTTATTTTTTAAATTCTAAATACAAGTGATAACACAGAGTTTTGTCTTTTTCTGACATTTCACTCAGCATAATATGCTCTAGGTCCATCCACATAGTTGCAAATGGCAGAATTTCATTCTTTTTATTTTGTGGCTGAGTAATATCTGATTTTGTGTGTGTGTGTGTGTGTGTGTGTATAACATCATCTTTTTCCATATCTGATGATGGACACTTAAGTTGCTTCCATTACTTGGCAATTGTAAATAATGCTGCTATGAACGTTGTGGTGCATGTGTCTTTTTGAATTAGTGTTTTTGTTTTCTTTGGGTGTATACCCAGCAGTGAAATTGCTGGATCATATGGTAGTTCTATTTTTAGTTTTGTCAGGGACTTTCCATAGTGGCTGCACCAATTTACATTCCCACCAACAGTGTATGAAGGTTTCCTTTTCACCACATGCACTTCAGTGTCTCTTGTTTGTGGTCTTCTTAATGATTACCATTCTGACAGATGTGAGGTGATAGCTCATTGTGGTTTTGATTTGCATTTCTCTGATAATTAGTGACGTTGAGCTTTTTTTCATGTGCCGTTGACCATCTATATATCTTCTTTGGAAACATGTCAAGCCTTCTGCCCATTTTTAAATTGGGTTGTTTGTTTTTTCAATACTGAATTGTATGAGCTGTTTATATATTTTGGATATTAACCCCTTATTGATCATATCATTTTCTCCCACTCAGTAGGTTGTCTTTTTATTTTGTCAATTGTTTCCTTTGCTGTGAAAAAAAAAAAAGTTTTAGGTCCCATTTGTTTATTTTTGCTTTTGTTTATTATTTGTTTTGCCTTAGGAGACAAATCTAAAAAATACTGCTGCAATTTATGTCAAAGAGTGTTCTGCTTATGTTCTCTCCTAGTTTTATAGGTTCATGTATTATATTTAGGCCTTTAATCCATTTTGAGTTTATTTTTGTATATGATGTGAGAAATTGTTCTAGTTTCTTTTATAAGTAGCTATCTTATAAGTAGCTGTCCAGTTTTCCCAGCACCACTTGTTGAAGAGACTGTCTTTTCTCCATTGTATATCCTTACCACCTTTGTTGTAAATTAATTGACCATAGGTATGTGGTTTCACTTGTGGGCTCTCTATTCTGTTCCATTAATCTATATGTCGTGTGTGTGTGTGTGTGTGTGTGTGTGTGTGTGTGTGTGTGTGTGTGCCAGTACCATGCTATTTTGATTATTTTAGTTTTGTGGAATAGTCTAAAGTTAGGGAGCATGATACCTCCAGCTTTTTTCTTTTTTCTCAAGACTGCTTTGGCAATTTGGGGTCTTTTGTGGTTCCATATAAATTTCAGTTGTCACTTTTCTGTGAAAAGTGTAATGGGTGTTTTGATAGGTATTGCATTAAATCTGTAGATTGCTTTGGGTACCATGGACATTTTGACAATATTAATTCTTCCAAACCAAGAATTCAAGATATCTTTCCATTTTTTGTATCATCTTCAATTTCCTTTGTCAATGTTTTATAGTTTTCAGAGTATAGGACTTTGCCTTCTTGGTTAAGTTTATTTCTACGTATTTTATTCTTTTTGATGTGATTTTAAATGGGATTGTTTTCTTTCTTTCTCTTTCTGATAGTTAATTAACAGTGTATAGAAAAGCAACAGATTTCTGCATATTAATCTTGTATCCTTCAAATTTATTGAATTCATTTAGTGTAATAGTATCTTGGTGGAGACTTTAGAGTTTTCTCTATATATAGTATCAAGTCATCTACAAACAGTGACAAGTTTACTTCTTCCCTTCCCATTTGGATTCCTTTTATTGCTTTAGCTTATCTGAGTGATGTGCATAGGACTTCCAATTTTATGTTAAGTGGAAGTAACAAGAGTGGACATTATTGTCTTGCTCTTGAATTAAGAGGAAAGTTTTTCAGCTTTCATTGTTGAGTATAATGTTAGCTGTGGGTTTGTCATAAATGGATTTTATTATGATGAGATATTTTCCATCTATACCCACTTTAATAAGGGTTTTTATCATGAATGGATGTTGAATATTTTTAATGCTTTTTCTGTTTCTACTGAGATGATGATGTGATTTTTATCCTTCCTTTTGTTAATGTGCTGTATTACATTGATTTGTGAGTATTGAACCATCCTTGCATCCCTGGAATCAATCCCACTTGATCATGGTGCATGATATTTTTATATATTGTTGAATTCAGTTTGGTAATATTTTGTTGAGGATTTTTGCATCCATATTCATCAGAAATATTGGCCTGTACTTTTCTTTCTTTGTGGTGTTCTTGTCTGGTTTTGGTATCAAGGTAATGGTGGCCTTATAGGATGAATTAAATTCCATCTTAAATTTGTTTGAATATTTTGAGAAGCATAGGTACAAGCTCTTCTTATATGTTTAGTAGAATTTCTCTGTGAAGCCATCAGGTCCTGGACTTTTGCTTACTGGGAGTTTTTTGATTACATATTCAATTTCACTATTAGTGGATTAGTCTATTCAAATTGTCTGTTTCTTCCTGATTCAGTCTTGTAAGATTGTATGTTTCTAGAATTTTTTCCTTTTCTTCTAGGTTATCCAATTTGTTGGCATATAATTGTTTGTAGTATTCTCTTATGACTTTTTTGTATCTCAGTGATATTGGTTGTTTCTCCTCTTTCAATTCTTATTTTGTTTATTTGGGTCCTTTCTCTTTTTATTTTGATAGCCTGGCTAAAGGCTTATCAATTTTGTTTATCTTTTCAAAAAATCAGGTCTTCATTTTATTGATCTTTTCTATTTTTTTTTATTTTTTCATTTCCATTTTATTTATTTCCTCTCTGATTTTTATTATTTCCTTCTTTTCGCCGACTTTGGGCTTTCTTTGTTCTTCTTTTTAAAATTTATTTAGATGGTAGTTTAGATTGTTTATTTGAGATTTTTCTTATTTCTTGGGGTAGACCTGTATTCCTATAAACTCATTCTTAGAACTGCTTTTACTCTGTTCCATAGATTTGGGAAAGTTGTGTTTACATTTTCATTTGTCTCAGTTTATTTTCTGGTTTCTTCATTGACCCTTTTTTTTTTTTTTTTTTGTAGCATGTTATTTAGTCTCCATGTGTTTGTGTTTTTCCCAATTTTTCTTCCCATAATTGATTTCTGGTTTCATACTGTTGTGGTCAAAAAATTGCTTGATGTAGTTTCTATCCTCTTAAATTTGTTGAGACTTGTTTTGTGGCCTAACATGTCATCTGTCCTGGAGAATGTTATATGTGCACTTGAAAAGAATGTTGCTGTTTTTGGTTGAAAGGTCCTATAGATTTCCGTTAAGGCCAACTGACCTAATGTGTCATTTAAGACCACTGTTTTCTTATTGATTTTCTGTCTGAATAATCTGTCTATTGATGTAAGTGGGGTGTTAAAGTTCCTTAATATTATTGTACTATTATCAATTTATCATTTTATGTCTGATAATATTTGCTTTATATATTTAGGTGCTCCTGTATTAGGTGCATATATGTTAATGAGTGTTATATCCTCTTTTTGTATTGATTCCTTTATCATTATATAATGCCATTCTTTTTCTTTTGTTATAGACTTTGTTTTAAAGTATATTTTGTCTGATATGAGTATTGCCACCCCCATTTTCTTGTCATTTCTACTTGCATGAAATATCTTTTTCCATCACTTAGGCATTGGTTTTCAACTTTGATAGGGCAAATTGTCTTTGTAATTTTCACTGGATACTTAGACTTGGCACTGAGAGTAGCGTACTGAATATATAGTAAAACTGATGCTTTTAACTAGACACACATCATCTCTGCCTTATACATTCCCAGAAAATATATTTTAAGGAGAGTAGTGAGGCACATTATTAAATATTTGCTTTTACTTCATTTATTGCAGTATACGACGTGAGGTATATTTAAGCATCTATACATATATTTCTGCTAATATTCATTTACTAAAGAACTGAGAAAATTGATACAAGTGTTTTTACCTAGAGCAAAGTACTCTGGAGAGCATCAGGGCCAATTCTTTCTTAATATTATATGTTATTGGAAATCATATAACAACATTAAAATATGACTACTCTTGCTTTTCATATGTATTATTATTTTAAATCTTCTCACCTTTTACTACTTTGGAGATCTAAAACAAAAATCTTTCAAGGTAAACCAACTTAGTAGTCATAGTTTTCTAAAAGTCTTAGGGTTTGCACCTACATAAATTATGGGCTTGGAATTATAATAATGTATCAATGTAAGTTTATCAGTTGTAAAAAGTATACAACTCTGGTAGGGGACCTTGACAATGGGGAGGCTATGCATGTGAGGGGGAATGGGTATATGGTAAGTTGCTGTACTTCACCTCAGTTTTGATGCAAACCTAACGCTGATCTAAAAAATAATTTATTAAAAAATAGGAGTGGGTATTTTAGTTATCACATTTGGAATCAGTTTATTTTCAATAACAGTAATAAAATCCTGAGGGCATAGCTGATTGTAAAGATAATAGGAAAAGTGCTAAAATACCTTTAAATACCTTGATGACTTTTGAAATGCTAATGACAACCCCTTCTGTTACCTTGGAATTAATTCTTACTAAATTTTACATTCAGCTATATAAAGCAACCATCTGGGAACACAAAATATGAAACCAAAATGATGCAAACTGTGAAAACAGCTTTATTCTCTATTCTGTGCTTCAACTTTTTTCTACATAGTGGGAGAAAAGGTAGATTCAATCTTACCCATCCTTACAAAAATAGCATATTATCATGTTAATAAACTTCACAGAAGGCTAGAGATACAATCCATTCTATTTCTTTACTATCTCTGTAAAATCTCAGAGAAAGAGTGTTATCTCTGGGGTTGCTAGTATCGACTCCAAGATATTTTTCACCTGAAGCTTGATATTGATTTATAGTAAGTTTTAAGTCTCTAAAGACCTGGAGTGATACTGACAAGTCTATAAATAGGGAAGTTAAAAATAGTCCTGATTTTATTATCTAATTGGGAAATTTTTATATGTTTGACCTAAAATAGAGCACCAGATATGTCATCAGCAAAGATGGGTTTATTCAGGATCAGCAGAGATTTGCAATTTGGGATCTGCTACCATTATGAGCCACATGCAAATCCCTGTGAGGCAAGGGAAGAAGAACTCTTATAGAGGGGAAAGGAAGTTGTGAGGGCTACAGTAAATAAAGTGTACATGACTTTTCATTGGCTGAGTCCTTGCCAAACAGAAGAGTCTTTCTTCTTCCTGTTGGGCTCTGCTGTTCACAGGGTGTGAGAGCTCCCCTTCTGGTCTTCCAGCTCTACTTAATTGCAGTTTTTTGCTCATTTTTTACATATCCAACATTATTGCTTTTATTATTATAAAAATTCTCTTTATTAGAAAAAAATTCTAAATAAATTTGGAAATATTGTTAAGATTTATTTTTAAGGTTCCATTTCTTATGTATATTTAAAAATTCTAGGCATTTAAGCATACCTTTGATAATATTTTGCAAGGCAGGATAGATGATATTGTAAGTTTTGAGTTGGGTCAATCTGATCTCAAATATTGTTCCAAAAATATTAGATTTTTACCCTTTTATCAGTTTTTTCAAAAATAAATTTTGGACCTTGTATTAGAGTTCTTCAGAGAACCTGAGAATCAATCAATCTATCTATCTATCTATCTATCATCTATCTATAACTCATAATGTCAAGTAGCATTATATAGAAAGATCACAGTTACTAAAATAAAATAAAGTTTGAAAAATACCAGTATTCTCACAGATTCAATAAATGTTTTTGACTTTTATAATGGTCTTTAGCTGTTTATATTTATATATTTATCTGTAATAGAGAGACATTAATAACGGATAGGAAATTTTGAATCCTTTAATTGTGCCAAAATTGTTTCAAAGTTGTGCAAAAAGTACACTTACTCATTTGATTCTCACAACAGCCTGCGAGGTATGTACTATGGTTTCCAGTTTTACGAATAAAGAAACTGAAGCACAGAGAGATTAAATATCTTGCCCAATGCCACACAGCTTTTAAGTGGCAAAACTAGGACTGGAACTAAAATACTCTGAAGGCAGTGCCCAAATATAAATTACTAAGCTTTATTGCTTCTCTGTAATATATGCTCTAGTACTTCCTTATAATTATATGACAATGTTGTATTGTGGTAACTGTACTCTTTTGTCTAGTAACATACGTTAAAAAATATAGAAATAAGTGAAAATGCAGTCTGTTTTTAAGGCATTTTAATACTAGTGGAAAAACACATATAAAATGGGATAATTATTATACAGTATACAGTGAAAACACACAAAAGGGACACACTCTCTGTGTCCAGGTGTCCAGCAGTCAAGCAGTTCCTAAGCAGCAACTTTGTGGAAGCCGCTGGCTTGCCACACTTGCATAGATTTGGCTTATAAGGGACAAGATGCCCAAATGGATTTATATAGTTTATTACTTATGGAACAGCAGGCAGCATGAGGTCTTTGTCTGCATTGTTTTCCAAGCCCCCAAGTTCCAATGGGACAATGTAGAGGCAGACTCAGATGGATTCTGTGCACACTATAGGTCTGTGTCACAACTGAGGATCACTGAGCTTAGGAAATCCCAAATCTCATAAGGGGTCTTCTGGGAAACTTTTGAACCCTCCCTTCTGGAAAGACATTATCTTCACTTTTCTAGATTATAAGCAAGCCTTCAGAGAGGGGAAGGGAGAGTTCTTTACCTTTACCAACCTTGAATATTTCTAAGAATGGAGTTGTTCTCTTTCTGGAATTTAGATAAGCCTGAGCAAATTGACTGTTAATTCCTAGTTGTACAGAAATGTGAGAGATTTGTAGAGAATTATATCTCAAAGTAGGACAATTCTGGACAGGCTTTACAGAAGAAATAAGAGCTAAAACTTGAGGCTTATGAAAGAAGATGAAAGGTACACGCATTCCATCAAAAACATAGAGACAGCAATAATTTTGATATGACTGGAATATAGATACAATGCCTTGGCAGATTATGTTGAAAAGACATCCAGCCATAGCATTTTAGGGCACACTAAAGAGACTAAATAGTTTAGAATTGATCTTGAGATTGATAGAGGGAATTTGAGTGTTTTTATAATACATAAAGACATAGGTAGAATTGCTTTAAAGAATGTAACTCTTTGGAACTATGACTTGCAGGAGGAAGTTCAGAGCTAATTTTGCCATTTCTACTTTGACCAAAACATAAGCAAACCTTATCCCAAAGTAAACCCTCAGGTCACATATTCTTTATTCTCATCCTTGTTTTCCCCTATTCTTACTTTTTTTTCTGATCCAAGTTACTACTTCCTTTATTCTCCTAAATTTTTATTCTATATGCTACAAGCTCTGTGTTTAATAAGAATTCAAATTTTCCATACCCCAGTCACTCCCAAGGGTCCTTTTCTGCACATGGCTCTCATTTCTCCCTCAATCTTCTCAGGGGTGACTATGATTTCTCACACAGGACCAGGAAATAGAGACTATATTCATCCAGTTCCCAGTGCTGTCTTCATATTACATATCTCATGTTCTTATAAAATTTTTTCTCATTCTTGGCATATGAAGCTTGATTATCTACTTTGACTGTTGCAATGTATAATTTTTTACATATATATGGAAATTTTTGATATATAGTAAAATTGTACTTCTGTATCTCAGGTTGTGATATTGTCCTTGTTGATTTGTGTGTCCTTACAGAAACTCCTGAAGCATTGGCAAATTCCATTTTTTTACTTCTTTAAATCCAAAACATTTCAGTTATACTTCATTCCAGCTACTCAAACTCACAGTCATATTATCCAACATAACAGTACCAGCAGTTACTTCATCTCCAGAGTAAGACTGTCTACAACCACTTTGTTAACAATCTATTTTAATTGTGCTTATTATTTCATCATCCTTCAACCACCACTTACTTGATGTCTTGATTTCCTATCAATGAAAAGTGCCCTCCTTATCTTCAACTTCTTCTCTATGTAGACTAAGCTTAAAGTACATAAATTCAATTTTGATGATGTAAATGCCCCAACTCTATTGTTCCCTTACCCTTTCTCACATCTGCTGAGAAAACACAATTATAAGTTTATCAACTGTTTGTCTTTTCCTATCCAGGTCTCTGAGTACTAAAGAAAATTATCCAAGCAAGTACATCAGGGACAACTTCAATTCATTGTGATAAATCTCATCTAGGTCCCAATCAGTAATTTACAGAAACATTGATATTTAATTAAAAAGCTCCATGGGATGTTATCTCTGAGGCCTTTGAACTAAGTCTAGCAAAATATCCATGAGATTCAGTGAATATCCTTTAATCCATTGAGTATTTGCAAATTGGAATAAGAGGGATTATCCCTTATGAAAAGCACAACTCAATACAATATAGTTCTTGAATACTTGCATATTTATAGAGATAGTAAGAGCTAATATTAATAATAATCATTAAAACAACTTGGGTGGTGGATGTTTAAACATCAAAACCAGATATTTCACAAAGTGCTACCAATACAAATTTTATTATTTCAAATAGATTTATCTTGTTCTTTAGTATCTCTGGACATGGAAATTCTCAGTCCAGTACTTAATATTTATTCCTTGATGCAAAATTTACTTATTTTAGATGTATTTTCTTTGAAGTACAATTCTCAAGTATGTTTTGTTTTCTTTGCGTGTGTGTGTGTTTCAGACCTGGTTTTATATTCATATACAATGGTATACAGATTTAATTTATTGTACTTATCACTAAGACCTTTAAGATTATCATCACATGCCAGAAATGGCCACATTTTTCTTTTGTTGAGTGTAAGATACTAGAGGGCAGGATATGTGTTGAAAATATTCTTTGATGGCCTTGCATTAACAGAAGACTATTTAATGACCTTTCAAAAATGGTGATAATTTAAATATATCTAAAAAAATTCTGACCTTGCTGTTATGCCCTTCTTAAACTCCTCTCACACATGAATACACAAACAAGCAATCTTTCTGTACAACAAAAATTCGTTAGTGTGCCAGCATAATACAATATTAGTGCTTAAACAAAACTAGGGAAAAAGAAAGTCTACTCTTTATTTTTTTTGGAGACTAGATTATTTGTTTCTGTCTTTCTAAGTTTCTGTTCCATTCTACTTTCTCTCTTTCATTGCTCTGACTTGCCAATGGTACCAGTGTAGACC
This sequence comes from Delphinus delphis, assembly GCF_949987515.2. Taxonomy (NCBI): domain Eukaryota; kingdom Metazoa; phylum Chordata; class Mammalia; order Artiodactyla; family Delphinidae; genus Delphinus; species Delphinus delphis. Next base: position 57,404,939 of record NC_082684.1, on the reverse strand, counting down.
TTAATGTTACATACTCTGACAAGTCCAGTGCCTAACTATTTAGTCAATTTAGCTTCATATTTCTCCTATTTCAAATTTACAAAAAGGAAAAGTATGCTTGTTTGACTTCCTTAATATATTGACCTTCACTAGACAAGTGTCTCCTTTTGGTCCAATAATACTCAGAAATCAGTTTTCATCTTAGCATTCTATATTTTCAAACTTTTCAAAAAACCTTTATTTTTTTGCCTTCTAATTAGTATGAATTAATGAGGTTCTTGCTGTAAAATTCATTCCAATTTTCTCCCTAATCAGAATTCACTCTTGCCTGCTATGATGGTGTGGTTTGGTTGATTGAATATTATGTTCTCTGTGGTTTCTCCACTCACAGGTCAATTAACTCCTTTGCTTCAACTCCTCTGTTTGGAAATGGCTCTCTTATTGCTTGTAATTCAGCTTTCTCACAGGAGTGCTATGAAGTATAATGAAGAAGGAACTAGCACGAACAAATTGAAGTTGAATGAACTGAGGATTCAAGGACCTATGATTTGCACCTGGTCTTGTTAGTTAAGAAACACTGTAAATTAAACAACTTTTCTACATCTAAATTGTTCTTGCTTAAAATATTGGAAGGAATTTTTCTGTTATTGTTGGAAAGACTAAAGTACCACCTGTGAGAAAATAAGTAAAAAAGGGAAATAATAGCCAAAAGCAAAAGTAAAGAATATTTAAATTGAGACACTGAAAGATGATGATTTTGGAAAGAAAAAGAAAAAGAGTGAAGTGGAGAAGTTGAGAAGGAACATCAGCAAATCCTCCTTTTCAAGAGGGAGAGATCTGGGACTCATTTCTCCTGAGGTAGTTGTAGGCACATTACAGTAAAATTTCAAACTAAGAAGTAAGGTATGGAAAGAGCTGGCAGTGTAAGTGTGTGAAAAGGTAGAATAGAATAAGTAGAAAGTTGATCTTTCTTGCAATAGCTTTGCTACCTGTGAATTTTCTTCTAACCAAAGAGGTGAAAAAGATGGGTTGAGAAATAAAAATACCCATACAGAGAAAACATACAAGTCACAAGAACATCTAAAGGCCACATTCAGAGGAAAATGTAATGAGTGGACCTTTGGGTCATTTGAAGGATATTAATAGTGCCTCTCACAGGTGCTTAGGTATGGGAGAACATGCTGAAAATTCTAGAAATGTATGGATATATTTAAAATACATATTGGAAGAAACATGATTGAATTCAAGAAATACAGGATTTTGTTTTTCTTTATATTCCAGACACTATCTGCATTGGCTTAATACCAATATTATCAAGCAGGGCAAGTGTAAAGTGTCTTAACCTATTTAGAATTTTGTCATTTCCTCAGATGACAACTTCCTATTTAAAGAGACCAACTTCATTGCTATTCATGAGATTTCCAATGTGATTGTTGGAATATGAAATAAGGTTGAATATAATAAGAAAGGTATTAATACCTCATTATTAATTATCTTTTATTTGGAGTAAAGAACACCTGTCACAAGTATATTTAGTGGCATGACATCAGCCATAAATACATAAAAAGTCAAATGAATGTGACTCATAGTTACCTATAGACCTGTGTCCAAGGAAGACTACACTAGAGATTTTTATATCAGCATATATTTGTAGCTGTAAAAAATAGAGAAAACTCCCGGGCTTCCCTGGTGGCACAGTGGTTGAGAGTCCGTCTGTCAATGCAGGGGACACGGGTTCGTTCCCTGGTCCGGGAAGATCCCACATGCTGCAGAGTGGCTGGGCCTGTGAGCCATGGCCACTGAGCCTGCACATCCGGAGCCTGTGCTCTGCAACAGGAGAGGCCACAACAGTGAGAGCCCTGCATACCACAAAAAAAAAAAAAATAGAGAAAACTTGACATATGATCACTAAATCTTAGGTCAATTTGAAAGTCATAGATTTGTATCAAAATTCATCAAAAGCACTACTCAAATATGAATAAATAAGAAATATTTTTATTCTTAAAAATCCACTCCTTAAAAAACCCTGAGGTTTGTTTCTGTTAAGTAGGGAGGAAATTAGCTTCAATTTAATGTTATTATTTGGTAATATTACCAGTACAGAAATTTTAAACTAATGTACTTATTAAAATTTCATTTGGCAACTACTCAGTGAAATGTATCCTTCTCTTATACTCTTATCTTTCACACTTCTAAGTGTTTTCTATTTTCCTGATTCCTCCTGACCCTTAACCCCCAAATGGATTCTTTCAATGAGGATAATAAAACAGTAAAAGAAACTTCTTAAGTACATGATGGCTCATGAGTAGAATAAGGATCTTGCATGGCTTTTCAAGGCCATTACTTTGCTTCTCCAACTGCTGGGGTGGTTACCTACCATTTCCATGCTGATGATAATGGCTACAGAGATACATATCTTATCTTCTCTGTATATACTTAACATTGCTTTCTCAGGTGACTGCCTGGCAAGCCCTAAAACTCTTCCTTCTTGGCTAATGTCTTGTTCCCTGCCATTGAACTACCAGGAATTGTTTCTAATTTCTCTCTCTGAGCCATGGGGGACCAGAATGGTGGTGTTCCTTCAAACTTAGCAAGCCTCTTACATTCTGAAATATCTATAGGAAGAATGAGCAAGTGCTTGTTCATTACTCCTAAATTCCAGGGATATTTCTGTGAATCACTATTCTTATCACCAGACAGAAAAACACATTCAAGGAGAAACTATTTAAAAAACCCCAAAACTCTAATACCCAGAAATTTTACTGTATCTATTGTGATGGATAGCTTCAGAGGTGGTTCCCAAAATTCCTACCTCCTGGTGTTCATGTTCTTGTGAAATTCCCTAACCTTGAGCATCAAGAGGACCTGTGAATGGCTTTTAATAGAATACAGCAAAGGAGAGGGAATGTATGTGATGATGTGTGCTTGATTACAGTACATGAAGTTGTCACCCATCTTACAAGGAAACTCCTTCTATCTCACCAGCTTTGAAGAAGCAAACTAACCTGCTGTCAGCATCCATATGGAGAAGGTCATATGGCAATAAACTGAGGGTAGCCTGTGACCAACAGCCAGGAAGAAAGAAAGATCTTTACCCAGCAAGGAGTGGCTCTTTCCAAAATCATACCTCAGATGAGACTCTAGCCCTGGTGGACATGTTGATTGCAAGTTTGTGAGATCTTGAGGCAAAGGACTGAGGTAAGCAGTGCCCAGAATCCTAAACCACAGAAACTGATATAATAAATGTGAGTGTTTTTAAGCACCTAAACTTGTGACAATATTGTTACAAAGCAGTAGATAACCAATATCTTGAGGAAAGATTAATCTCTTTTCTCTAGCAAGATTTCCTTTTTTATTTTCTGGTGAATGAGAAATATAAATGGGGAAAAACTAGTTCTCTTGGTTTGTATTGACCTTGTTTATCTCACAGTGACAAGTTCTGCCCTGAGCCTTACCAAGAGTGATGAAGGTGGGTGGGGAAAGGAAGTAGAAATGATCCTGAGGGATGGAGAGAAATAAAAGATGACTATGCTGCAGTTAGATGGAATAAAAGAGAGAGAAAGTTTCCATTTGAAACAGTAATATAGGAGGAAGTGTGGGAAAAAGGAAGAGAAAATGAAATGAAAAAATGCCTATTAACAGTGAAAGAATTAGTAAAATAAGAGTCATAAAAATAATTGTATGCTATAAAAAGTATGTCTTTTGTTGATCCATCAAAATAAATAATGAAGGAAAGAGCAAGAAAATGGGAAACCACAAGACATTAAATAAGATTTTTTAAATAGAGTTATGAGGAACAGAGGTTAGCCTGATGTTACTAGAGAAAAATTAAGGTCAGAAATTAATCAATTTTAGTTAGAAATAAGTTTCCTAAACATAGCTAAGCATTGAATGAGGAAAAATTTTTTTAAAGTTTACTCTTACAGTAAAACAAAGCAGATTCAAGGGAGCTTTGAAAGATAAGCATGTCAAAATCAGTCCAGAAATTGGCGAATCCCATTAAATGTGTGTTTCTTAATTCAATCAGTGAAAATGGGAGGAAGCAGAGAATTAAAGTATGGAGAATTTTGTGGACATGATATGACTTCCTCCTATGTTATAACACTCACAGTTCTGAAAGCAATAATAAATCCTCAGGAAATAGAGAATGTTTTAAAAAGTTCCAAGGAAGAGGGAACTCTTCATTAAATTTAATATTTTTCTAGCTGTTTATGGTAATCATTGGCAAGTGTTTACAGTGTGATTGGAGAAAGGGAAAATCAAAATATAGGTGGAAACATTTGACAACTCTAAGCCACATAAAAATGCAAAACATTATTTTAAAAAGAAAAAGAGAAGGTACAAAATTTGAAGCTTTAAAAAATTAAACCTCTCAATTATATTTCAATTAAAAAAACTAAACTCAGAATCTCAGATATTTGCAGGAATTTACTGGAGTTTTGTTATTTCTGACAGAGTAATATATTTGATCTAAAATAAAAAGTAAGAAAACATCACAGAATGCTTCATTAATTTATGAGAAATAACTGTGTTTGGAGACAGAAGAAAATAGAGTACTTATGTCTGATTTCAGAGCAGCTATCTGACAATATATCTGGTATTATGTTTCACAAAATATCGTGTTACTAGTTTTCATCAAATTTGGTATTGAGCTAGATATTAGCAAATGGAATAGAAAAGAGAAAAAATAAATTTGTAAATACATAAGAATTTGTCTGTTACCTAAAGATTTTGATTCAGCTTTTAACCCTGAATATATACAATGTATAAAGGAAAGGAAAGCAGCAGGTTGAACCCAGTGCTAGCCTACAAGGATATGCTTTTGTATGGTGGTAGTTGTGAAGAAAATACGTTATGATTTCCAAATTTTCAGTCTGTGCATGGTCAGAGACAGAGGATGATCAGGAAAAATAGATCATGAAGGCACTGTATATGCTGCTATCCTCTATTGTTGCATTTTAAAAAGTATGTGAAAGGCCAAAAGATAACAGGGAAAAATTAGTGAACAGCTTCCTTTGTAAGTGGAAGGTGGAGGGAATGATGCCTGGACTAGAATTTGGAGATAAACAAAAACCAATAGGTAGAGAAAAGAAGGGCATTCTAGAAAGCGAAACAACATATGCAAAGGAATGTTAATAGGAAATCGAAGTAGTTTCTTGTTGCTGATTTTGTCTGCTAATGAGAGGCAGGAAGAAGAATGATACAGTTTGGAGACTGAGACAAAACACAAATTAAAAAATGGTCTGAGCGATAGTTAAGTATCAAGAGAACTTGGTGACTAATTAAATATGGGTGTGAAAGAAAGAATGGAGTAGAGGATACTTAAACTTACAGATAAGGACAGCCAGGTAGATAATGGTGTCACCAACAGAGACAGCAGGTACAGGAAAGATCAGTTTTACAGTAGTGAGTGCAAATAGATGACAGAAATAACAAGAGAAGTTTAAGATAACTTGACTTTGGAGGATAGAAATGGGGATGCCATTTAAGTCACTTGATATAATGGTCTGAAATTAATTTATAATGTGAGTGATTTATAAATTTAAAAATGTTTTAAAATATCTTACATTTTTTATTAAAGTAAAACTACCTGCAGAACAGTGCACCAATCTTAAATATTTATTTAGCTCAGTGAATTATCATAAACACACACACATGTGTGAACATGCACACTCTTGTTAACGCCAGACAGATTGTGAAATGGAATAAAAAGACCACCTCAGAAGACCCCTTCATACTATTCCAAAGCACCATCCACTCTGCATCCTCAAAGTTCACCACTATGTGCATTTTTAATATCATGGGTTTGTTTTGCCTGGTTTTGAACTTTATATAATGGAATCATGAAGCATATTATTTTGTATATGACTTATTTTCCTCAACATTATGATTTTTAAATATCTTCACCTACACCTGCTATTGTCTAGCTTTTCACTGAGAAAGAGAATTTTTTAACTTATTTTTCTTTTCACTGCTTTTTCTCCTCTTGGTCACCTACATTACTGACTTAAACGACAACTTTTTTTTCACCCTTATAACTCTTTTATTTGTCGAAATCATTCTCTCTGCCCTCATCTAAATATGCAGCCACTATTTTCAGAATTTTATATATGCACATTTATTTAATTCTTATGACAATCTATTAGATAGATATTATTACTATTACCTGTATTATATATAAGTTACATGCATCATTATATTATTCCTATTATAACATATTTTATAATGTAATATTATAAAATAAGCTATGACTAATATAATATTATTGTACATAATAGTGGAATATGAGATGCAAAATGTTTAAATGACTTTCTTATTAACTAACTAATAAGTGGCATAGCCAGGATTTGAACTTATAAATGACTTGAATTTTTAAATTTTATTTAACATTAACATAATAGAAAAACCCACATGAGAGTTCTGTCCAGATACCTGAGAATCTAAAATTGTAGTCTCCAGAAAAGGAGCATCAGCATCAACTGGGAAATATTTAGGAAAGCACATTCTCAGGTTGTACCTAGATTCATTGAATCTGAAACTGTGGGCCTGGGGCTCCAATCTGTATTAACAAATATATCCTTATGCATGCTAAAAATTTCAGAACCACTGCTCCAAAATATTCTTTGCTGTAAACTTTGTGTGAGGCTGAACTAAAATGAACTGATTTTATTAAGGGCAAAAGCCCTTAATAAATTATTACTTGGGTTTCCCTGGTGGTGCAGTGGTTGAGAGTCTGTCTGCCGATGCAGGAGACACGGGTTCGTGCCCTGGTCTGGGAAGATCCCACATGCCGCAGAGAGGCTGGGCCCATGAGCCATGGCCACTGAGCTTGCACGTCCGGAGCCTGTGCTCCACAATGGGAGAGGCCCGCATACCACAAAAAATATATATATATATAACTTTATTAATATTTGTTAATGGCTAAGTAATTTAAAAATATCTTCAGGAATATTAATGCAATGTTGTGTAAGAATAGAATATATAGAGACGTGTTTAAAATATAAAAGGCTTCATTTAAATTTTAGTTAGTAAGGCAGGTAGAATAAAAATGATATTTCAGGGGATAGCTTCAAGATGGTGGAGGAGTAAGATGTGGAGATGACCTTCCTCCTCAAAAATACATCTATATGTGGAACAGCTCCTACAGAACACCTACTGAACGCTGGCAGAAGACCTCAGATTTCCCAAAAGGCAAGAAACTCCCCACATACCTGGGCAGGGCAAAAGAAAAAAGAAAAATGAAGAGACAAAAGGATAGAGATGAGACCTGCACCTCTGGGAGGGAGCTGTGAAGGAGGAAAGGTTTCCACACACTAGGAGCCCCTTTGCAGGAGGAGACTGAGGGTGGCAGAGGGGGGAAGCTTCAGAGCCACAGAGGAGACCACAGAAACAGGGGTGCAGAGGGCAAAGCGGAGAGATTCCCACAGAGAGGATCGGTGCCCACTGGCACTCACCAGCCCGAGAAGCTTGTCTGCTCACCTGCCGGGGCAGGTGGGGGCTGGGAGCTGATGCCCAGGCTTCGGAGGTAAGATCCCAGGGAGAGGACTGGGGTTGGCTGTGTGAACACAGACTGAAGGGGGCTAGTGTGCCAAGCAAACTTGGAGGGAGTCCAGGAAAAGGTCTGGAACTGCCTAAGAGTCAAGAGACCATTGTTTCGAAGTGCACAAGGAGAGGAGATTCAGAGCACCACCTAAATGAGCTTCAGAGATGAGCGTGTGCTGGAGCTGTCAGCACGGACACCAGAGACTGGCATGAAATGCTAAGGCTGCTGCTACAGCCACCAAGAAGCCTGTGTGCAAGCACAGGTAACTATCAACACCTCTCTTCCCAGGAGCCTGTGCAGTCCACCACTGCCAGGGTCCCGTGATCCAGGGACAACTTCCCTGGGAGAACACATGGCATGCCTCAGGCTGTGGCAAAGTCATGCTGGCCTCTGCCGGCGCAGGAGCACCCTGCATTCCATACCCCTCCCTCCTCCCGGCCTGAGTGAGCCAGAGATTCCTAATCAGCTACTCCTTTAACACACTCCTGTCTGGGCAAAGAACAGATGCCATAGGGCAACCTACATGCCGAGGCCAGGCCAAATCCAAAGTTGAACCCCAGGAGCTGTGCAAACAAAGAGGAGAAAGGAACATTTCTCCATGCAACTTCAGGAGAAGTGGAGTAAATCTCCACAATCAACTTGATGTACGCTGCACGTGTGGAATACCTGAATAAACAAAGAATAATCCCAAAACTGAGGCAGTGGACTTTGGCAGCAACTGTAAACTTTGGGGTTTACTTTCTGCATCTAATTTGTTTCTAGTTTTATGTTTATCTTAGTTTAGTATTTAGAGCATATTATCATTGTAGATTTGTTTATTGATTTGGTTGCTCTCTTTTAAAAATCTGTGTATATATGTTTTCCTTGTCCTTTTTTTGTGAGTGTGTATTTGTATGCTTCTTTGTGTGATTTTGTCTGTATAGGTTTGCTTTTGCCATTTGTCCTAGGGTTCTGTCTTTCCTTTTTTTTTCTTAGTATAGTTTTACTGCTTGTTATCACTGGTGAATTTGTTTATTGGTTTTGTTGCTCTCTTTTTTTTTTTGAATTACTTTATTTTTTTATTTTAATAACTTTATTTTACTATTATTTTCCTTCCTTTCTTTTTTGTTTTCTTTTCCTCTTCTTCTGAGCCATGTGGCTGACAAGGTCTTGGTGCACCATCCAGATGTCAGGCCTTGGCCTCTGAGGTGGCAGAGCTGAGTTCAGGACATTGGTCCACCAGAGACCTCCCAGCCCCTCATATTATCAGTCGGTGAGAGCTCCCCCAGAGATCTCTGTCTCAATGCTAAGACCCAGCTCCAGTGAATGACCAGCAACATCGAGTGCTGGACACCCCATGCCAAAGCACTAGCAAGACAGGAACACAACCCCGTCCATTTGCAGAGACACTGACTAACATAATAGTAAGTTCACAGACACCCCAAAACACACCACCAGACATGGTCCTACCCACCAGCAAGACAAGATCCAGCCTCATCCACCAGAACACAGGCACCTGTCCTCTCCAACAGGAAGCCTACACAACCCACTAAACCAACCTTAACCAAGGGTGGCAGACACCAAAAACCATAGGAACTACGAACCTGCAGCCTGTGAAAAAGAGACCCCAAACACAGTTAGTTAAGCAAAATGAAAAGACAGAAAAATACACAGCAGAAGAAGTAGCAAGGTAAAAACCCACCAGACTAAACAAATGAAGAGGAAATAGACAATCTACATGAAAGAGAATTCAGAGTAATGATAGTAAGGATGATTCAAAATCTTGGAAATAGAATGGAGAAAATACAAGAAACGTTTAACAAGGACCTAGAAGAACTAAAGAGTAAACAAACAATGCTGACCAACACAATAAATGAAGTTAAAAATTCTCTAGAAGGAATCAATAGCAGAATAACTGAGGCAGGAGAACAGATAAGTGACCTGGAAGATAAAATAGTGGAAATAACTACCACTGAGCAGAATAAAGCAAAAAGAATGAAAGGAATTGAGGACAGACTCAGAGACATCTGGGACAACATTAAACACACCAACATTCAACTTACAGTGGTCCCAGAAGAAGAAGAGAAAAATGAAAGGCATTGAGAAAATATTTGAAGAAATTATAGTTGAAAACTTCCCTAATATGGGAAAGGAAATAGTCAATCAACTCCAGGAAGCACAGAGAGTCACATACAGGATAAATCCAAGGAGAAAAATGCCAAGACACATATTAATCAAACTATCAAAAATTAAATAAAAAGAAAACTATTAAAAGCAGCAAGGGAAAAGCAACAAATAACATACAAGGGAATCCCCATAAGGTTAACAGCTGATCTTGCAGCTGAAACTCTGCAAGCCAGAAGATTGTAGCAGGACATTTATAAAGTGATGAAAGGGAAAAACCTACAACCAAGATTACTCTACCCAGCCAGATTTGATGAAGAAATTAAAACCTTTACAGACAAGAAAAACTAAGAAAATTCAGCAACACCAAATTAGCTTTACAACAAATGCTAAAGAAACTTCTCTACACAGGAAGCACAAGAGAAGGAAAAGACCTACAAAAACAAACCCAAAACAAATAAGAAAATGGTAATAAGAACAAACATATTGATAAGTACCTAAATGTAAATGGATTAAATGCTCCAACCAAAAGACATAGACTGGCTGAATGGATTCAAATACAAGACCCGTATATATATGCAGTCTACCTGAGAACAACTTCAAACCTAGGGACACACACAGACTGAAAGTGAGGGGATTATTCCATGCAAATGGAAATCAAAAGAAAGCTGTGTATCAGACAAAATAGACCTTAAAATGAAGACCATAACAAGAGACAAAGAAGGACACTACATAATGATCAAGGGATCAATCCAAGAAGAAGATATAACAATTGTAAATATTTATGCACCCAGCATAGGAGCACCTCAATATATAAGGCAAATGCTAACAGCCATAAAAGGGGAAATCGACAGTAACACAATCTTAATAGGGGACTTTAACACACCACTTTCACCAATGGACAGATCATCCAAAATGAAAATAAATAAGGAAACACAAGCTTTAAATGCCACATTAAACAAAATGGACTTAATTGATATTTATAGGACATTCCATCCAAAAACAACAGAATACACTTTCTTCTCAAGTGCTCATGGAACATTCTCCAGGCTAGGTCACATCTTGGGTCACAAATCAAGCCTGGTAAATTTAAGAAAACTGAAATTGTATCAGGTATCTTTTCCATCACAACTCTATAAGATCAATTACAGGAAAAGAACTGTAAAAAATACAAACACAAGAAGGCTAAACAATACACTACTAAATAACCAAGAGATCACTGAAGAAGTCAAAGAGGAAATCAAAAACTACCTAGAAACAAATGACAATGAAAACACGATGGCCCAAAACCTATGGGATGCAGCAAAAGCAGTTCTAAGAGGGAAGTTTATAGCAATACAATCCTACCTCAAGAAACAAGAAACATCTCAAATAAACAACCTAACCTTACACTTAAAGCAATTGGTGAAAGAAGATCAACAAAACCCCAAAGTTAGCAAAAGGAAAGAAATCATAAAGATCAGATTAGTAATAAATGAAAAAGAAATGAAGGAAACAATAGCAATGATCAGTAAAACTAAAAGCTGGTTCTTTGAAAAGATAAACATAATTGATAAACCATTAGCCAGATTCATCAAGAAAAAAAGGGAAAAGACTCAAATCAACAGAATTAGAAATGAAAAAGGAGAAGTAACAACTGACACTGCAGAAATACAAATGATCATGAGAGATTACTACAAGCAACTATATGACAAAAAAATGGACAACCTGGAAGAAATGGACAAATTCTTAGAAAAGCACAGCCTTCCTAGACTGAGCCAGGAAGAAATATAAACAGAGAAATCACAGTCACTGAAATTGAAAGTCTGATTTTAAATCTTCCAACAAACAAAGGCCCAGGACAAGATGGCTTCAGAGGCAAATTCTGTCAAACATTTAAAGAAGATCTAACACCTATCCTTCTCAAACTCTTCCAAAATACAGCAGAGGGAGGAACACTCCCAAACTCATTCTAGAACCAAAACCAGGCAAAGATGTCACAGAAAAAGCAAACCTCAACATAATAAAGGCCATATATGAGAAACCCACAGCCAACATCATTCTCAATGGTATAAAACGGAAACCACTTCCACTAAGATAAGGAAAAAGACAAGGTTGTCCACTCTCACCACTATTATTAAACATAGTTTTGGAAGTTTTAGCCACAGCAATCAGAGAAGAAAAAGAAATAAAAGGAATCCAAATCAGAAAAGAAGAAGTAAACTGTCACTGTTTGCAGATGACATGATACTATACATAGAGAACCCTAGATATGCTACCAGTAAAGTACTAGAGCTAATCAATGAATTTGGTAAAGTAGCAGGATACAAAATTACTGCACATGGCAGCTTCCCTGGTGGCACAGTGGTTGAGAGTCCGCCTGCCGATGCAGGGGACATGGGTTCATGCCCCAGTCCGGGAAGATCCCACATCCTGCAGAGCAGCTGGGCCCATGAGCCATGGCCACTGAGCCTGCGCATCTGGAGCCTGTGCTCCACAATGGGAGAGGCCACAACAGTGAGAGACCCGCGTACCAAAAAACAAAAAAAATTACTGCACAGAAATCTGTTGCATTCCAATACACTAATGATGAAAAATCTGAAAGAGAAAGTAAGGAAACACTCTCAAAAAGAATAAAATAACTAGGAATAAACCTACCTAAGGAGACAAAAGACCTGTATGCAGAAAACTATAAGACACTGATGAAAGAAATTAAAGTTGATACAAACAGATGGAGAGATATACCATCTTCTTTTATTGGAAGAATCAACATTGTGAAAATGACCATACTACCCAAAGCAATCTATAGATTCAGTGCAATCTCTATCAGTCTACCAATGGCATTTTTCACAGAACTAGAACAAAACATTTCACAATTTGTTTGGAAACACAAAAGACCCCGAATAGCCATAGCAATCTTGAGAAAGAAAAATGGAGCTGGAGGAATCAGACTCCCGGACTTCAGACTATACTACAAAGCTACAGTAATAAAGACAGTATGGTACTGGCCCCAAAACAGAAATATAGATCAATGGAACAGGATAGAAGCCCAGAGATAAATCCAAGCACATATGGTGACCTTATCTTTGATAAAGGAGGCAAGCATATACAATGGAGAAAAGACAGCCTCTTCAATAAGTCTGCTGGGAGAAACTGGACCGCTACATGTAGAAGAATGAAATTAAAACACTTCCTAACACAGTATACAAAAATAAACTCAAAATGGATTAAAGACCTAAATGTAAGGCTAGACATTATAAAAGTCTTATAGGAAAACATAGGCAGAACACTCTATGACATAAATCACAGCAAGATCCTTTTTTCCCTACCTCCTAGAAAAATGGAAATAAAAACAAAAATAAACAAATGGGACTTAAGGAAACTTCAAAGCTTTTGCACAGCAAAGGAAACCATAAGCAAGACCAAAAGAGAACCCTCAGAATGGGAGAAAATATTTGCAAATGAACCACCTGACAAAGGATTAATCTCCAATATATACAAGCAGCTCCTGCAGCTCAATATCAAAAAAACAAACAACCCAGTCCAAAAATGGGCAGAAGACCTAAATAGACCTTTCTCCAAAGAAGATATATGGATTGCCAACAAACACATAAAATGATGCTCAACATCATTAATCATTAGAGAAATGCAAATCAAAACTACATTGAGGCATCAGAATGGCCATCATCAAAAAATCTACAAACAATAATTGCTGGAGAGGGTGTGGAGAAAAGGAAACACTCTTGCACTTTTGTGGGAATGTAAATTGATACCGCCACTATGGGAACAGTATGGAGGTTCCTTAAAAAATTAAAAATAGAGTTACCATATGACCCAGCAATCCCACTACTGGACATATACCCTGGGAAAACCATAATTCAAAAAGAGTCATGTACCAAAATGTTCATTGCAGCATTATTTACAATAGCCAGGACATGGAAGCCACCTAAGTGTCCATTGATAGATGAATGGATAAAGAAGATGTGGCACATATATACAATGGGATATTACTCAGCCATAAAAAGAAACGAAACTGAGTTATTTGTAGTGAGGTGGATGGACCTAGAGTCTGTCATACAGAGTGAAGTAAGTCAGAAAGAGAAAAACAAATACCGTATGCTAACACATATATATGGAATCTAAAGAAAAATAAAAAAGTGGTTCTGAAGAACCTAGGGCAGGAGAGGAATAAAGTCGCAGACGTAGAGAATGGACTTAAGGATACGGGAGAGGGAATGGTAAGCTGAGACGAAGTGAGAGAGTGGCATGGACATATATACACTACAAAATGTAAAATAGATATCTAGATCTAGTGGGAAACAGCTGCATAGCACAGGGAGATCAGCTCCGTGCACTGTGACCACCCAGAGGAGTGGAATAGGGAGGGTGGGGGGGGGAGATATAAGAGGGAGGGGACATGGTATATATGTATACATATAGCTGGCTCACTTTTTTATACAGCAGAAACTAACACACCATTGTAAAGCAATTATACTCCAATAAAGATGTTAAAAAAAATCTGTCCATCATATTTAAAATGAGTATATGGGAATTCAGTCTTGCAGTGGCCAAAGGATTTTTTTTTTTTTGGATGAATTAATGTTTTGTTGTAATATTCTTTTTTCCAAGATTTATTTATTGTTGTCTGCGTCAGGTCTTAATTGCTGCACGTAGGATCATTGTTGAGGCATGCGGGATCTTTCATTGTGGCGTGCAGGTTTTCTCTTCTCTAGTTGTGGCGTGCAGTCTCCAGTGCGCATGGGCTCTGTAGTTTCCAGTACTTGCGCTCTAGATGAGGCACGCGATTTCGGTAATTGTGGCACTTGGGCTTAGCTGCCCCACAGCATGTGGGATCTTAATTCCCTGAACAGGGATCAAATCTGCATCCCCTGCATTGTAAGGCACATTCTTTACCACTGGACCACCAGGGAAGTCCCTCTTGGATTTCTTTGACAGTCCTCATCTCAAGCAAATAAATTACTGGCATTTATAGAATGGATATCATTCTAATAAAAATGATTTGAGATAGACAGGAGAAAAGATTGAGAAGAATAGAAGAGAAATACAAGAATTTATAGCACAGTCCCTTTCGCAGAACCTTCCTCCTCTTTTCTCTGCTGTCTCTGCTTCCTCTGCTTCTCCTGCATTTCTTTATCCCTTCCTGCGTCAGTCTGACTGCTGGGGAAGGGGAAGTGATCTTTTAGTTGGTGGTTCCCTTCATTCATGCATTTTCACATAAAGAGGGATGAGGACATAACTTCTTTAGCTGGTAATGAATTATGTGCTCCGTTTGAGGACACAGGCTTGTGTCCTGGTGGCTTAACCCTGAGTCCACTTCATATCTTAGTCCAGATTCCACCTCCAAGAGTCCCTTCTCATCCACACACCAGGTAGCTAGGAAAGCAGATATGGTAAAGAGACCTGATCAGGGACTAAGGAGAACTTAGATAAAGGACTATGTCCCTTATGAAGGCAACAGGATGGAGAGTTGTGACTCTACTTAGGCAATCAAACAAGGCATTAATCTGATAAATGTAAACACAGAGAGAATAGCGTGCCATATAATTTAATTATTCTTGTCACAAAGCAAGGAAAACCAGCCTTATTTGGATCACCAGGAAAACTATTGCCATTGAGAAGCTACCCAGGACTGAAGGTACCTCTACTTACTATCTATGTGAATTTAATTTAATTGAGCCTAATATGAAACATTGAAATAATAATATCTGCTTTAGCATTGTTGAGAGTTAATAATGTATGAAAATCTCCTGATATATTTTTGGCACTTAACAGACATTTATTTAATGATAGATCTTATTAGGGTTATAATTATCATAATCATAATTAGCCAATGAATCACTTATAATAGGAGCATCAGGCTCAACATTTAATAAGTGAGCTGCTTTAATATTCCAAGAAACATATACATCACTGCCATAAATAATTAAGTTATCTTTTATTGTGGAAATAAAATACTAATAAATCAAGTCTAAAATCCAGCTAAAATTAAAATATACCACAATGGTATTTTTCTTTATTTCAAGGATGCAAGTGGGGCAGGATAATTTATTGAGATATTAATTTGAGTTTTATTCTCCCTTGTACTCTCCTTCCCTCATTCAATTTGGTAGTTAGACTGTTGGTTTCCTTGCCCCAGAAGAGATTTGTGTTGCTAGGCTAAATATGAGAAGCATGTAAACAACTGTGTTCCTGGTGTTTTAATTCCAGATACTTGATATTCCTGAGTATTTTGCTATTAGAGAGGAGAAATAGGTGGATGGCTTTTAAACTTGTGAGAGAGGGAGGGGGGATTCCCTAAGACTCCAAATAGATGCCAATGTGAAAAGCATACCGTGACTGACATTCTTGAGACACACCAGGATGAAAGTGAATAAATACCTAGGGCAGTGTTTGAGTGTGGACCTTAAGGAAACTGGAGCTTGTATGCCATGGCTCCAACTCTTAGTAAAGATTTCCAGGCCCAAGTTTGACTCATGCAGAAGAACTGAAAAATTCAAGAGTCCTTATATTCTGGAAAATTAAATTACAGAAAATCATGATGAGATAAAGAAAAACTACACTTTCTGCCATTTCAAATCATTGCTTAAGACTCCTTGATTCTTCTGTAAAGAGCCTCGGTAATGATTGAGAGTGATTTTCCTAACAGGCTGTCAGCACAGGCTCTGAGCTATATTTAATCTGAGCATAAAAAAATAATATGGATTTTTCTGATGTGTTATCTCTTGCATGATAAGTGTTAGGTATAAAGTTCATATAAAAAGAGAATTTAATATTTTATTTTATATTTTTTCTGGCAATCCACTCTTTTTTAAATTTATTGAAGTATAGTTGATTTACACTGTTGTATTAATATCTACTGTACAGCAAAGTGATTCAGTTATACACACACACACATATTTATTTATTTTTCATATTCTTTTCCATTATGGTTTACCACAGGGTATTGAATATAGTTCCCTGTGCTATATAGTAGGACCTTGTTGTTTATCCATTCTCTGTATAATAGCTTGCATCTGACAATCCACTCTTTTTTTTTAACTTTTTATTTTATATTGGGGTATAGTTGATTAACAATGTTGTATTAGTTTCAGGTGTACAGAAGAGTGATTCAGTTATACATATACATGTATCTATTCTTTTTCAAATTCTTTTCCCATTTAGGTTGTTACATAATATTGAGCAGAGTACCCTGCTCTATACAGTAGGCCCTTGTTCGTTATCCATTTTAAATAGAGCAGTGTGAACATGTGAATCCCAAACTCCCTCCCCCCACCCTTCCCCCTGGTAGAGAGTTTAATATTTTAATATAACAATCTAGCATCTAAATATATCAAAGTACAAAAATAACCTAAAATGGTGCATAAAACAAATTTGACAATATTTGACATTTCTTCTTGCTACTCATGGTATTTCATCTATCTTAGTTGGAAAAATCATGGCACTTCATCTTAATCCTCTTGTTTTAACTGGACAGTAAGGATAAGGAGTCCGACAGCTCAGGCAGGTTCCAGGAAGAGCCCTCACTCTGTGCTACATGAGTCCATCTGGGCCTGTGATGGTAACTTTTCCTGAGTCCAAGATGGGGGATAACATGGACTTTGTCCTTTGATGCCACTCCCTTCTTTTCTACAACATCTATAAAAGCCTACTTTTAAAGTATTTGGTTTAAAAACTGATTCAATTGAATTAAACATCAAGGGGGAGAAAGAAGAAAGAAACTAGGTGAAGTATAAAATCCTCAAACTAACCTGAAATATATTCTGCAACAAAGATGTCATGGTGAAGGGCTGGTTGATTAGAGCAGACGTTTTGAATTCAGTGATCCAGCAGCCCTTAGGAGCGTTGGGAGAGAGCTGCCAATTTTGAGAAACACACTTTCTGTTTGGCTTTACTGATTATTTGAAACAGTATTGCCAAGGCCCTAATTTCAGCCCCATCTTTATTGTTGCTTTGCCTCTATGATGCTCATAAGGTGTGGCTCTTCCTAGTCTTCCCACTGATGCCTGGTGTCGTATGAGAAAGGAGCCACAGGAGTACCAGCTTTCTACTTGGTTTAGGCACTAAGAAAATCCTGGGGCTTCCAGCACAGCTGCTTCTCAAAGCTGTTTATTTGCACTATAAAAATTGATCCAAGTGGTTTGTCCTCTATCTATCCCATGGCTTGCTCTTGCCCCTTCAGTTAGGAGGTGTTAATGAGATCCTGCTTGTATCTCTTCTCTGGCTGTTTCTTCAGTAAGTGGAATTGTGTGTTGAAGGTATTGCCTCCAATCAGTCTAGCCCCTCTGCACTTGACTAGGGGAAAACATCATCATCAACAACAATAATAGTATAAATTTCTCATCTATACAATGTACTTATCCTTATTCCCTTATTTTTTTTTGTGCATAAGAAGGGTATGTATAGCTTTTTAGTAATTTCAGTGCACATATGGATGGAGCATAAAATGGATCCCTGAGCGATCCTTGCACAAAAGTAAATATGTATTATGTCTATTCCTATCAACATATATAATTGTTTAAAACAATATTTTAACAAGGTGATCCCTGATCACTTTAGTCAAGAGTATGTCATTCTTGGGGCTTCCCTGGTGGTGCAGTGGTTGAGAGTCCGCCTGCCGATGCAGGGGACACGGGTTCGTGCCCCAGTCCGGGAGGATCCCACATGCCGCGGAGCAGCTGGGCCTGTGATCCATGGCCGCTGAGCCTGCGCGTCCGCAACGGGAGAGGCCACAACAGTGAGAGGCCCGCGTAACGCAAAAAAAAAAAAAAAAAAAAAAAAAAAAGAGTATGTCATTCTTCCGATAAATATCAGCTCTGAAACAGTTTTTCAAAAAGGCTTATATTTCTATCTGTTTTCTATGGTTCACATTCATTCCATAAACAATGAATGTTGAATTGCTGAATGAATTGGTCAATTAATCAATTCACTAATAATGTATAGAGTGAGAAAATGATAAATAGGATGAAAAGATCTTGTGGAAAGGAAACCATTGTATTTTATGCCACCAGGAGGCTCATTTAAGTAATGAAGGAAATAAAATGTAGGGACAGGCAACAAAAATATTTTTGAAGTACCCTTGTGGCATAAACTAATTTTTCCATATAATAAATGGTCATGCCTCATATATCACTGATTTTATATTAAGTTACAGGTTTTAGGATATGAGGTGGAAAAACTGCATGAACAATATTCAAGATCAACTGTTTGCAACCCTAAAGTATTCCTGAAAGCATCTGGAAAGGATTAATTCTGGTGTCTATATATAACTGCATTCTAAGAAACAGTGGCTATTGTACTGTAGGTACAAACCTGAGTCAGCGTCTTCCAGTTCTGACTGATAATTTTTTTGTCCTGTCTGTGTTTATCTTCTCCCTTTAGAGCAGCCAAGGGATACATACATTTTCTATTAGGTAGAAAAGAAGTAATGGCTTTCTTAGTGTCTGAGCTCAGCAGCAAAGAAGTCTGCAATTACAGCAAAAAGAAAAAGAAGAAAAAGAAAAAAAAACCAAGAAGCTTGCCCCAGTTTTACTTAGAAGCCTGTGACTTATGTTCATTTTTCCATGAAAAGAGGCAGGTGAAGTGTATCCTCTACAGGCAGTCTCTTGAGAAGGAATGATAAATCTGGCAGATAAGACAGACCAGCAGAAAAGTCAGAGTTAGAGACTGGGAATTATGAGTACTTAGTTAATTATGAGTATCCACTAGTTGTTGTCATTAAACCAGGTTTTAATTTCATGGAACCTCTTTTAAAAGAAGTAAGCTATTATAGAATTATATCTCATCCAGCTTAATTTTTGTCCTTATTCATGAAATTTTTTGTTCTACAGAATAGTTGTCAGTGATACACAAAAACAAAGATACAAACACTGATACATATATTTTTCTTCTACTTAGAATGTTTGGCTTATAAAATAATGTGGCATGGCTATTCTCAAAAGATTGGATTTTAGCACAACTTTATCAGTAGAACTATGTATAGTAAACAGTGATGGTTTTACTTATTATATAACATTATTTTACTTAAATTTAGGAATGTAAAATATACAAAGCTCTGACTTATTAGATTATTTGCAAGTAATTTTTTTTTGCGGTACGCAGGCCTCTCACTGCTGTGGCCTCTCCTGTTGCGGAGCACAGGCTCCGGATGCGCAGGCTCAGCGGCCATGGCTCACAGGCCCAGCCGCTCCGTGGCATGTGGGATCCTCCTGAACCGGGGCGTGAACCTGTGTCCCCTGCATCGGCAGGCGGACTCTCAACCACTGCGCCACCAGGGAAGCCCGCAAGTAATTTTTTATAATAAAATTTGGCCTTGAGATTTTGGATTCAGCGAGTTCAACCCTGAGGTTCATTCTTATAATTTCTATCCACATGGTTTCTCAGATAGTGATTTCCACTGTCAGTCCTGGCGTGGTAGCCCAGCCTACAAGATGGCCTCTGGTAATTCTGCCTCCTGGTATTCACACCCTTCTATAGTCCCTCCAAATTTGCTAGGATGTTGGACTCAGTGAATAGTAGACTATGACGGAAAGGATGGATGCCACTTTAAAGAATAGGTTCTAAAAGAGAGTATGATACTGTTTTGCTTGTTCTCTCATGCACTTTCTCTGAGATCACTTGCTCTGGGGAAAGCCAATCTTGCCACCTCTTCAGACAGAAATATATATGCATATATATATGTATATATATATATTCTTTTTCAGATCCTTTTCCCTTATAGGTTATTACAAAATATTGAGTATAGGTCCCTGTGCACAGTAGGTCCTTGTTGGTTATCTAGCCTGCTGCCTGTTTCTGTAAATAAAATTTTATTTGAAAACAGCCCCATCCATTCATTTAGATCCTATGTATGGCTGCTTTTACTGTATAACAAAGACATTGGGTAATTGAGACCTCATGGTCTGCAGAGTCTAAATATTTAGTATCTAGCTCTTTTCAGAAGAGTAGTTTATAGATCCTTGTTCTAAGCCAAGTCTAATAAATCTGTAATGAATTTAGTTCTCTTCATGTTGAAATCATACAAATAAAACAATGTATAAGGAATTCCACTGAAAACTATTTTCATAAAATTAAAGTATGTGCTATGTTCTTTTTTCCTCCCACCTAAAATTCATTTCAAAGAGTAATAAAAATCATCATGACTCTAGGGATTCCAAACTATTAATTTTTTTTGTAACTTTGGTAAAATTTTATTCTTGTTTTTATTTTGTTTCATTTTGGAATACATGAAGGCCCAAGTTATAATAAAACTTTCTACAACACTGAAATGGCCCCAAAAGACATTATTTAAACAGTTGGCTATTTTCTCTCTGAAAAGTCATTCCTCCAAACATTTTAATGTTGCCTTCATAGGTAACTAGAATAAAGCTTGTTTAAATGTTTGATGTGTAGCATGAATAATAGATTAAAAAATATTTTTAGCAAAAAGTTAGGGTTTGAACCTTACAAATATCATCTTTCTGAGGCAAAACTCACATGTATATATTTATTCTATAAGAGTTAAATGGCATTACTTCTTGGAACTCTAGAACAGGTTGGATGAAGACACAAGTTTTATGAACTTGGGATATTTATATGGGGTGAGCATACTACATACCTAAAGTGATCATATATATATATATATACATATATATATATATATATATATGTATATATATGTCAGCCTCTAAATAACATAAATGTCTGACAAATAAGATGTTGGATTCTGAAATATTTAACTTTTTTTTTAGTATTTAATGCTGTTTCATTTTTAAAGTAGAAGTTAATTACATTTATTTTAGGTTGTTTATATTTCATACTTCGTTTCAGTGTTTTAATGAATATATACCCATAATATTGGTCTAGTATACTCTCAAATATTGCAATTCTACCCAATGTTTCAAAATTAATTATATTGATAATAAGCATATAAAGATTTTTTTTTTTTTTTTTTTTTTTTTTGCGGTACGCGGGCCTCTCACTGCTGTGTCCTTTCCCGTTGCGGAGCACAGGCTCCGGACGCACAGGCTCAGCGGCCATGGCTCACAGGCCCAGCCGCTCTGCGTGCGGCATGTGGGATCTTCAGTGAAATATAAGATTACAAAAGATTACAAAAAATATAAGATTACAAAACTGAGGCTGACATTTATAGTAATTGAGTATTCTAAAATATTTTTATTTATTTATTTACTTATTTAGTGATTTGATATTTTTATAGATTATACTCCATTTAAAGTTATTACAAAATAATGGCTATATTTCCCTGTGCTACAATATATACTTGTTGCTTATCTGTTATATACATAATGTGTTGTGTCTCTTAATCCCATACCCCTATCTTCCCCTCCCCTTCTTCCCACTTGTATCCACTAGTTTGTTCTCTATATCTGTGAATCTGTTTCTCTTTTGTTGTATACATTCGTTTCATTTTTAGATTCCATGTCTTTATCTGACTTATTTTGCTAAGCATAATACTCTCTACATCCATCCATATTGTTGCAAATGACAAAATTTAATTCTTTTTTTATGGCTGAGTAACATTCCATTGTATGTGTGTGTGTGTGTGTGTGTGTGTGTGTGTGTGTGTGTGTGTATGTATCTCACATCTTCTTTATCCATTCATCAGTTCATGGAAGCTTGGGTTGCTTCCATATCTTGCCTACTGTAAATAATGCTGCTATGAACATTGAGGTGCATGTATCTTTTCAAGTTAGTGTTTTCATTTTTTTCTGTATATACACCTGGAAGTGGAATTGCTAGATCATATGGTAGTTCTTTTTTTAGCTTTTTTGAGGAGCCTCCATACTGTTTTCCAGAGTGACTGCACCAATTTACATTCCTACCAACAGTGTACAAGGGCTCTCTTTCCTCCTTGTTCTCCTCAACATTTGTTATTTGTAGACTTTTTGATGATTGCCATCCCTACAGGTGTGAGGTGATGTCTCATTGTGGTTATGATTTGCATTTCTCTAATAATTAGCGATATTGAGTATTTTTTCATGTGCCTCCTGGCTATCTGTATGTCTTCTTTGAGAAAATGTCTATTTAGGTCTCCTGCTCATTTTCTAATCAGGGTTTGTTTTTTATTTTAATTGAGCTGTATGAGATGTTTATATATTTTGGATATTAATCCCTTATTGGTCATATCATTTGCAAACGTTTTACCCATTTAGTAGGTTGTCTTTTCATTTTAAGACATTATATTTTATAGTACTCCACACACTTTCCTTCAAGTTCGTTAATGGATTATAATATTGATACATAGAACACACATCATTCCTCAGTTCTTATTTTAGAAAGCAAATATCTTTTTTTTTTTTTTTTTTTTTTTTTTGTGGTACGTGGGCCTCTCACTGCTGTGTCCTCTCCCATTGCGGAGCACAGGCTCCGGACGCGCAGGCTCAGTGGCCATGGCTCACGGGCCCAGCCACTCCGCGGCATGTGGGATCTTCCCGGACCGGGGCACGAACCCGTGTCCCCTGCATCGGCAGGCGGACTCAACCACTGCGCCACCAGGGAAGCCCAAAAGCAAATATCTTTTTAAGTTAATACTTTTTCAAATTCTTGACTAAAAGAAAAAAGCTGGCTACATTTCTATTAAAATTTACTTAACTCTTAACTATGATTTTGTATAATAAATGTGTAATTTAAAGTCAGTTGAGAGAGGTTCAGTCCTGATTTATTTAAAACTATTCTTTCTGTTGATAAATGCATTTAATCAGTAATACTGTCTGTGCTGGTAGATAAAATAATGAATATTTCATTCAAATATAATGTTGAAATTTTCAGTGGCTTTCCAATAGCACCAAATTTTGGCTTAAAGCCCAGATATTTCTTAAGATTCTAGCCAATAAAATCTGTCTGAAATTGTGAGGAAGGATGGAGGGTAAGGGAGTAATCAAAATGCTTTGATATTATAAACTTTGTAATTTGGCTGATAAATACATTACCTGTAGTTATGTATAGTACTATAATGGCTTTCAAATTATTTAATTATGACTATGAATAATAAAAAATACATAATCTCTGAGGGAAAATAGTTTAAACCCAGGTTAGATGAAGTTGGTAAGAAAATAATTCGCTAAATCTTGAGTAAGTCCTTCATCCCAGAGTCTCATTAATAATCACAGAAAGGCCTTCAGTAAATAATAGATTCTTGAGATGTTGAGGCTCTTTACTTCAGGACAATAAGGCACCATTAGGGTTACTCTTCCAAGCCTTGTTTTGTATTTGGATTTAGTTATATCTAATAATTTAGAGTCTCCCTTGGGATCAGGAGCATAAGCTTAACAGATAGTGGATAAAACTCAGAGGCACAAATTATAGCTGTAGAATAGGGATAAGTGGTCCTAATAGGGATAGAACTACACAAAGGTTTTACTACACATTATACTATATATGTGGGCCCTGAAGCTTCTGCCTATGGCTGAGTAATGGGACTCAATAAAAGCATTTCCTTTTGCATTTTTATGCCCCTAAATTTCCCTACAAGTGTGTTCAAGGAAAAAGAGCATTATGTAAATAACTCTTAGGAAGTTATCATGAAATACAGAACATCATCAAAGGGTATAAAAGAAAACATAAGAAGGTTTACAAGGTGAATCAAAGCTACAAATAATAGAATCTTTCCTTCTGGCCCACCTATGTCACATTTCTCACTCTATATACCTCTTGTCTATCCTAGTAAAATAAGAGAATCTTAATATGAATTTACATGAAAATATGAGAATTAATGTTTTCTTTTAAACAAAGTTAAATAAGTCAAACTTGAGGTACAGTGTCATGGAAGTGTTAAAACGCATTCCCTTCCCTGTGAGAATGAAAGCTTCCATCAAAATGTGTGGACCAGATAAAATGAACTTCCTCCAGAAGTAATATGTGACTAATAGTTCACATAAATGACCTTTATGGATGGAATTGTTGAAAACAATTGAAAACAATTGTTGAAAACAATTCTTTTAAATTTTTTTCCAGAATTGAAGTCTATCAGGTTTTCTTCTCCACTAGTAAAGTGTAAGTCATTTGAGTCACTGTATTGATCAGGGTCAAGTCAGGAGACAGAAACCATGTCAGTTATTTTAACAGAGAGAATTTAAGATAAAGAATTATTAAAATATATGTTACAACAGGGATGAACCTTGAAGACATTATGCTACATGAAATAAGCCATATACAAAAGAACAAATATTGGATGACTCCACTCATATTTTGGATTTAGAATAGGCAAATTCATAGGCACAGAAAGTAAAATGGTGGTCTTAGGCACTGGAGGAGGAGGAAGACGGGGAAGCATTGTTTTTAGGAATACAGAGTTTCAGTTTGGGATGAAAAGTTTTGGAGATGGACAGTGGGCATGGTTGCACAACTGTGTATGTATTTAATGCAGCTTGAACTGTACATTTAAAATGATTAAATTAGTAACTCTTATGTATCTTTTGCCACAATAAAAAAGTAAATTTAAAAAAACCTGTTAACTAGGGAGTGAGGAAGGAAATAAAAAGTAAGGTATCATACAGATGATAATTGCAGGAAACACCAGTCAATCTGAGGGTGGAGGAATAAAGGAAAAAGTTTGGAAAAATGAAAACTTAGTATCTTAAAATAAGCGGCACATGGAACTGATATCAAGATCTCTGAGGAAGGATACTTCTCAGCTAGGACTGATCCTCAGGAATTTGGAGGAAGGATTTCATATAGCTGAGATCCAGGAATCTGGAAACTTTATTCCATAAAGCAGGTACTAATATCTCTGAGGGTACAAGATAATGCTGATTTTTAAGTTACTGGACAAACTACAATCTGAAACCTAATGTCGCTATTAGAACAAAATGCTATTGTTTGTATGAATGAACATTGTTGGGGTAACTCTAGTAAGAACAGTAGGAAAAGAGAAAAGATCCAGTTCCTTTCTGCTTGAGCCCAACAGGGAGCCATTTGGCCAAAGAGAAATACAGTTTGCAGAGTCTTGGCCCCAGTAATCAAAAAGAGTATACACAGGGATGCACAGGGACATGAGAGACCATACGTTAATAACTGTTGCAGTCATCTTTGAGTTACTATAGATTCTAGCACAGTATCATGGATATTAAATATTTGGTGAATAAATAAATACTTATTTTATGCTCTTACTCTTTTCATGGCCTTTTGTTAACACTATAGAAGAAACATTATGAGCCCTGAAGTCTGTGATCTTCAAGATCTTGTGATCATATGAGAAGTATAGACTTTAAAAGTTGCTTTTATTTATAAATTTTAAGTACCACATGATTTGTATAATTAAAAATATTTTCTAAAATACCGTACATAGTCTTAGAAAGTGAGCTATTCTTTCTACTTTATTTCTGACCATGAATATTCCAGCATCTCTAAATCCTGCACAAACACTGTCACCAGCTCATTATCATGACATTAAAGATACCTATGAGCAATTTGCAGAGTGTCTGGGCAACAAATGATCTTTTTAACTGGATACTCTTTAATGGAGAGTGTACTGCTGATTAAAACTACCTTTAAAACATCCTGCAAATTATAAGAAAAATTCACGGAAATGCAATGAAGCCAAAGTTAAAAGAGAACTAAGATTCTTTTCAATTATGTCAGTTCTGTGGTTAAAATGCATAAAACTAATGAGGCATTCATGCACTATGCGTTTATATCCTGTTCACTGATGCAGCTATTCTTAGTCTTCCAACGATATGCTATATTGAAAATAATTAAAAGATAGTTTTGGAGAAGAAAATAACAGCAAACAGGTAGCTTTTGTTATGTAGCCCAGAATCATAAGTGTGAGGAAAAACAGTCTACTTAGGAACCTGGGCATTCTCTTCTGTCTGGTTCCTGCTTTTATTCACCTGAACAATTATAAATACTACTATTATTTTTCATAAAGACTATTTATTTCTACATTTACAGTTTAGACAGTAATTGCTGTGTAGTTATCAGAATTGAACAAATACAAAATACCTCTAAAAGATATTAAAATACAAAAAATACATTAATACTGTTGAAAGATTCAAAACACAGACATAACTACATGTTGCAGAACACATATTAGACCCCACATCAGAGACTAAGATATCTGATCTTCAAATCCCAACTAAGTCCTCTGAGTCAGTAGCACAACTTAGTCAATGCCAGATTCCATAATTTCCTTCAATAACCTCTTTTAATTATCCTTACAGAAGCATTTATTTCTTCTGGGCACTCTTGTCTCCTTCCCATCAGGTTCCACTGATTGGTAACAAACTTATGCATCAGGAATTGCTGACTGCACATATGGATCAATCAAAGGTCAAATTCACAGGGCTAATTTTCTTAGTGTAACACTCCTCTAATAGCTTGGTTCCAGACTTGGATGGGTTCTATTCCTGTAACTACACCATTAGGTCCTTTGCAGTTCACCAGAATCATGGAGGCTGGCCAGAAATATATTATAACTTAAGTAAATTCAGGATCTGGGAGTTTGTAGCTTACTTAAGTTCACTGAATTTATTGCAATAATATAAGTAATAATGCTTTGCTGCTTGTATAAGCAGCAGGCAGTTATTAAGCCCTTAATATATCCAGGTGCTCAGATTCTATATGGAATATCTTATTTAATGTTTATAATGATCCAATGATGAAACTACATTATTCCCAGTTTAGATGAAAAACTAAAGGTTAAAGAGCCAAAGGGTGGAATATTATTCAGCCTTAAAAAAGAAGAAAATACCAGGGCTTCCCTGGTGGCTCAGTGGTTGAGAGTCCGCCTGCCGATGCAGGGGACACGGGTTCATGCCCCGGTCCAGGAAGATCCCACATGCTGCAGAGCGGCTAGGCCCATGAGCCATGGCTGCTGAGCCTGTGCGTCCGGAGCCTGTGCTCTGCAACGGGAGAGGCCACAACAGTGAGAAGCCCACGTACTGCAAAAAAAAAAAAAAAAAGAAGAAAATTCTGGATAAAGAAGATGTGGTACATATATACAATGGAATGCCACTCAGCCATAAAAAAGAACAAAATAATGCCATTTGCAGCAATATGGATGCAACTAGATATTATCATACCAAATGAAGTAAGTCAGAAACAGAAAGACAAATACCATATGATATAATTTATATGTGGAATCTATTAATAAATATGACACAAATGAACTTATCTACAAAACAGAAATAGACACATGGACATAGAGAACAGACTTGTGGTTGCCAAGGGAGAGGGGATTGAGGGAGGGATGGAGTGGGAAGTTGGGGTTAGCAGATACAAGCTATTAGACATAGAATGGGTAACCAACAAGGTCCTACTGTACAGGACAGGGAATTATCTTATGATAAACCATATTCAATATCAATAATTATTCAATATCTTATGATAAACCATAATGGAAAAGAATATTTTAAAAATGTGCATGTATGTATAACTCAATCACTTTGAGGTACAGCAGAAATTAACACAACATTGTAAATCAACTATACTTCAATAAAAAAATAAATTTTAAAAAAATCTAAAAAAATTCTGCCATATGCAGCAATATGGATAGCACTGGGATAGTGCTAAGTGAAATTAGCCAGTTATCTAGGGGTAAATATTTCATTATTACACTTATATGAAGTACACTCTAATCAAAAAGCAAAGATTGTCAAACTGGACAAAAAGTTAAAAATAACTTGAAACTTAAAAGATAGACAAAATATGTAAGTAGCACTCATAACTGAGCTGGAATAACTGTAGTAAAATCAAATAAAAATACTTAAAGAAAAAATTATGCTAGAAATAATATTGGATATTTTATAAAAATAAACATCAAATTTTCATGAAAATGTAACAATTATACATATATACACCCAAAACTAGAACCCCTATACACAAGAATCAAACACTAACAGAATTAAAGAGAGAAATAGATGACTTAAAAATAATAGTTGGAGACTTCAATACTCCAATCAATAATGTATAGAAAACTTAGGCAGGAAAATTGGCTATTATATAGAAGACATGAAGAAAGCTAAAAATTAACTGGATATAATAAAGAATCTATAGAACACTTTATCCCAAAACAGCAGAATACATATTTTTATCAGATGCACATGAAAAATCCTCCGTGATAGTATGTATGGTGGATGGTAAAACAAGCCTCAATAAACTTATTATTTGCTTTTTTTTTTTTTAGTGTTATGCAGGCCTCTCACTGTTGTGGCCTTTCCTGTTGTGGAGCACAGGCTTCGGACGCGCAGGGTCAGCGGCCATGGCTCATGGGCCTAGCCGCTCCGCAGCATGTGGGAGCACGAACCCATGTCTCCTGCATCAGCAGGCGGACTCTCAACCACTGAGCCACCAGGGAAGCCCGCCTCAATAAATTTAAAAGGAATGAACTCATACAAAGTATGTTGTCCAACTACAATGAATTAAATTCCAAATCAACAACAGAAGGAAATTTGGGAAATTCACAAATGTATAGCAATTAAAAATACACACCTAAATAACAAATAGATCAAGAAAGAAATCACAAGGGAAACTAGGAAATATTTTGTAATGAATTAAAATGAAAGCATACAGCAAAATTGAATGGCTTCAGCTAAAACAAGCTTAGAGGAAATTTAAGTTGTAAGGTCTATACAAGAAATTTAAGCTGTAAGGCCTATTTCAAGAAATGAAACATCTCAAAATAATAACTTTATCTTCTACCTAAAGGAAATAGAAAAATAACAAACTGCCAGCCAAGAATTGTATACCCAGCAAACTACATGTTAAAAATGAAATCCAAATATAGACATTCCTAGATTACGAAAGACTGAATTAAAAAAATAAATAAAGACTGATTTCTAAAATATACTAAAAAACTGCTTCAAGCTAAAAGGAAGTGACAGCAGATAATAACTTGAATCTTCTAAGACATATCAGAAAAAAGTTATGTAGGTAATTATTAGAGAAAATGTAATTTTTCTTATTCTTTTTTAAAAGTGATTTAGAAGACACTTTAAAAAACAACCAGTTTAATAACAATGTATTATGTGCTTGGATGTATATATCAATTTTATAAATTCTAACAATTTTCATTGCCATGTATTTGTGAATTTCACTCCCCCCCCAAAAAAATATATATATATGCATATATATATAATATTTATATATTATATATATATAATATATTATATATATATTTGCATATATATATAATATTTATATATATGCATATATATGCATATATATATAATATTTATATATATATATATAAAATATATATATATATAAGGAAGAGGGAGGGAATGGATATATATAGGAACAAGGAACTGACACCAGACACTGAAATCCAAAACAATATTTCCTATTCTATGAATCTGCGTTAATAAGAACCATCCAAAAGACATAATGACCATGTAATTTCACATATTTGTTGCAATATTAGGGTGCACGTCAAAATGACAAAGATGCTTTGAAATATGGAATGTGATTAGATATAATTTCCTCATTAGAAAATAAATATGAATGGTATATAACATTACACAAATGCTTATAAATTGTGACCTGTAAAAAAAAATACTACAAATTCAAATAAACACTGGAAAGTAAAATAAAAACATTACCACACTTCAGTTTGTTCAGGATGCAGTTGAGTGTGGTTATGTATGGTAAGGAGGGTCTATATTCAACTTCTGGTCCTGCCATTACTAAACATCTGCCATTTATGAAACTTACCTCTCAGTTTTCTCATCTGTAAAATGGACATAGTAATATCCCCAACCTCATAAAGATGTTGTAAGGATAAAATAGTTAATATATTTAAAATGCTTAGAGGATTACCTGAACTATTCTAAACACTAATATTTGATTTTCATTATTACTTAGAGTTATATCAATTTTTTTGAGTAATTAAAATAACTTTGAATATAATAAATACAATTTTATTGAATTTTATTTAAAAGAAAACTCCCAAACATGTCTTTCAGCTTTATGTATTGATCTCAGCTGCAAAAACAAATAATTCAAAGCGGTTCAGAGAGGAGAAACAAGACAGTTCTAGATGATGTTCTGTTACTCAGAGAGGTCACAAATAGTGCCCACATACAGGTATTGGGTTGGCCAAAAATTCGTTTGGGTTTTTCCATAACATCTTAATGGAAAAACCCGAATTAACTTTCTGGCTAACCCAATGTAAGCCTGTTCTTTTCTTGTGGAAACAACTTCGTCTCTTGTATACTGCCTTGCATTATACTAATTAGTATATATTTTCTCTGCTATTTATCATTTAAAATAACTTGGCTAGGGCTTCCCTGGTAGCACAGTGGTTAAGAATCTGCCTGCCAGTGCAGGGGACATGGGTTCGAGCCCTGGTCCGGGAAGATCCCACATGCCACAGAGCAACTAAGCCTGTGCACCACAACTACTGAGCCTGCGCTCTAGAGCCCACGTGCCACAGCTACTGAGCACATGCGCCACAACTACTGAAGCCCACATGCTTAGAGCCCATGTTCCACAACAAGAGAAGCCACTGCAATGATAAGCCCGTACACCGCAACCAAGAGTAGCCCCTGCTCACCACAACTAGAGAAAGCCCAGACACAGCAACGAAGACCCAACACAGCCAAAAATAAATAAATAAATAAATTTATTTTAAAAAAATAATAATAAAATAAAATAATGGCTATATATTACAGAGAAAAAGAACTAAGTAAAATGATTCAGCCTTCTTTCTCTGCCTTCTAGTAAAATTATTTTCATGTCCTTGCTTTTGTTTAAGACTTACAAATTATCTCTTTCTTTAAGATAATTAATTTTGAAGTTATATCAATCAGAAAATTTTAGGTTTAAACCACCTCTCTCTTCAGTGACATCACCAATAAGCTCTAACTTCATGCAGTTGTAGTTATTAGGGACCTAGAAAAAGGAGCACTTCTGTATTTGCTGGTCCTTTCTATCTCAGTTAGGAAGAACCACAAGCTTTGCCTACTCTCTTCAATTTATTTCTTGATTAGCACAATTAACTCCACCATCTATTGGTGATTTATGCTAAGATGGAAAATGCCCAGAAAGAACTACATATATTGGCATGACTAACTTCCATCCTTTCTAAGATATGCTTTTCATTGCCAATTCAGAAAAGGATTTATTGGATCTATATTTGTGTAGCACTCAGGTGATGTCTGTCTTCAGCTATCTGTTTACTTGTTCGGCAAGAAATCTTAAGTGATGAGATGCCCCTCTATTTCATAGATTCCAAGATGTACCTGGTAACACATTTTAACATTTGAAGAAAGGAGATGGTTCATAAACAATGGCATCTTATAAGTACCATCAGCAAGGTGGCCAGAGTAGATAGTTGTTACTGGCTGGGCAGCATCACCTTGGTCACAGGTGTTCATATAATTACATTTTCATTTAATCTATGTGCAGTTTAGTGCATTTTGTTACTAAGCATTTTGGGTTTGTTTGACTATTTAAATTGTCTTCAAAAGGATGGAACTAAAGTAATCAGGAGAAAAACAGTTAAATTCATTAGGAGATATTCTACAGGTTACTTGTTCATTATGCCTCAGAACTGTCAAGGTCATAAAGACCAAAGAAAGAGTAAAGCAGTGTCAGAGACCAGAGGATGCAGAGGAGCCATGACAACTAAATAAAATGTAGTACCATGATTGGATCTTGGAATACAAAGATGAAAGATGATATCAGAAAAACTGGTGAAATCTAAATAAAGGCCTGAGTTTAACTGATAGTAATGTAATGTATCAGTGTTTTCTTAGTTTTGACAAATGTTATGATGGTAATGTAAGTTAACAATAGGGGAAACTGGGTGACAGATATGTGGAAATCTCTGTACTATTTTTGCAACTTTAATCTAAATTTATTCAAAAATAAAATGTTTACTAAAAAGGTTACATTCTGATTGGTAATTGAAATGGAAATATTGAGTGCACAGAAAGGCACAAAAACAGAGAAGTGGAGCATGAATTTGATGCTATCAAGCAAGCACTCATTACTGGAGAAATTATGGCAATTCCCTATCTTCTTCCAAAGCAACAACTGTTATAATGAGACCTAAGAATGGCCAATGGGTAGATAAAGATATGTTAATGCTTTACTAGTGAGTTAAGTGCAGATGAAGTGCCTGTCTCTCAAAGTAATACAACAGAGGCTGAAAAATTGACCTTTCCCTCCCAATGGGCAAGAGGAATGTCAAAGCCCCAGCAGAGCTGGTGAACAAATTCATACTCTGCATGAACAGAATAATTGAATGTCTTTTTCTCTGAAGTTCATTGTTAAATTTTTGAGAATCTGCTTATATGCTAGAAACAATCAACAAAAGAAAGAAAGAAATTTTGCCAGATGAGAGAACTTCAACATTTTTAGAATGACTATCACATTTTGAATTTTAAGTAAAATCCTGAGTCACTAAAACTCTTTGAACACAAAGAAAAATGTTTTCAAACACATGGATATCAACGGTTCTGAGTAAAACATTATTCAGAACTGTAAATTTTTAAATTTATAGACATTTTAGGAATTTATTAAAAATTCCATTCACTATTTTATTTTTATGAATATATGGCAATGATATATGACTAAGTTTAAATAAGTAAAAATAAGCTCTTTCAATGAGTATAAAAAATTCTAACTAGTAAAAAAGCATTGTACAATAGCTTAATCAACACTGTATTAACTTTGTGGTATATAATGTCATAATTTATAATCTTTTTTATAGGCACAGTATGTATATATATACACATACATATATTCATATATGTACAAATATATACATATACACATAAGTTCATATATATCTATATACACACATAAATACAACATGAATGTTTTTTAAAGGAACAATATTTATGGATTCTTGGTTACCTATTAGAGCAGTTTCTACTTTTTTTTTCCTAGTATATAATATATAAATACACTTTAAAATTTTGTATTCAGAAATGTTACTACAATCTCTTATATATTAATTTTATAATTATTAATAGTAATATTTTAGATAAGTTATTAGATAATATTTTTCTAATAATTCTAATTTTTAAAATGACATAATTTTTTTCTTTGTAAGTTTTATACATTTTGTTTTTTATATTTTTACTTCAGTGACTGGTACCTGAAATAAAATGCTGAACAGAAAACTTTTAAACTTTCAGCAGTAAGTAATTATTTCAACAATCAATAGTTTATGATTTTTATCAAACATATTCTATATTACTATATAATTTTTTTCTATTTTAATTGTTAATATTCTGCATTAATTAATTGATTTTCTAATGTTAAATTAGTTTGCATTCCTCAAAACGCAAAACTCAGTCTGATCATGGTATACTATTCTAGTTATATGTTGCTGTCACTACCTTATTTAAGATTTACATTTTTAAATAATATTGACTTGCAATTTTCTTTTCTCATGATCTCCTTACTTGGTTTTTCTAGCTCCTTATTTGGTTGTGCATCATTTTATAGATGGCTTACATGAGGCCTAATTTGTATATTAGATTAAGCCTTTTATTTCTAGAAGTTATCTCTTTGTCTCTATGAATGTGTTTTACTATAAATGTTTTATTTTATATTAAGAAAGCAACCTCCATATTTCTTTTAATTAGTTATTGCATGGCATATTTTTCATTCTTTTTCTTTTACTTTTTTAAAAATTCTTGCATTTCATACGTCTTTTGTAAAGACCTTATTATTTGTTTGTTTATTTTATGCATTCTAAATATTTCTTCTTTATCTGGAGCATTCAGTCTATTTATATTTATCTTAGTTGCTCTTTTATTGGGTCATATTTATTTAAGTGCTTTCTACATTTGCAGCCTGTTCTTTGTTAATTTTCTCTTTCCTTTTTTCCTTTATTTGGAGGGATGAAGTGTGCTTTTTTTATCATCACCCTCATATAAGAGTCTGAAAGTTATTTTGTCTATTTCTGTTCTTTTAGTGTTTATTCCTTTCTTGTAGCCAATAGACATTTCAAAGCATGGCCAGAGACATATCAGATGGTATCTATTCTGTCAGATTGGGTTCTGAAGCAGGGCATGTAATTTAGAGCACCCAGCCTACTTACAATGATTGTATTGTGTGTGAGAAAAACTTGGTTATTATAAGCCACTAAGAATTTCGTTTATTGTTACTGCAATATAACTTAATATATCCTGTCTAATGCATAAATTATTATCAGTGGTAAATATCATACAAAAATTGAAGTTGTGTGTGTGTATGTGTATTCTGTAATTAAATTATTATAGTAGGCTGGAAAGATGATGATCCTATTTATATAGTGGCATATTATTTGGTCAACCTGTGTCTGTGGAAACATGGAAGCATATCAAGTATGTAATGCACTTGTAGCTCTAGGGGAAAAATTTGGAAGTAAAATGCTAGTACTATGACTTGATTTCTGGGGACATATTTAGTAAAGTAATACAAGGTAAGAAAAGAAATAAATATATCAGAAAAGAATTGGCTAGTTTGAAAACAAAACTGAAAAAGACTAGAAAAAGCCCACAAATTTGGCAATTTGCAGGTTTGGAATTGCCATTGCTTCTAATTCCAAAAAGTAAAAGTCAGATTTGAGAAATACTTTCAGCAATAATTGCCAGTTAAACTCAGTGTTGTATCAAGGATCAAGTGAAGTATACAATGGTCACACCCAATAGTCATAATCACTAAACCTATAAAAATTTCTCAGACTTAGCGTCCAATTAATGATGTGTCATGAAATAAAATTACTCCACTTAGAACAAAGGACTTAATGGAAAGGAATGTCTTTCCTACTAAAGCCTGATAATCATATTTAATCTAAGAGATAGTCATATGGGAAGATTCATGGAAATATGAAAAAATATAACTATATTTGACACTTACTTAAGTATACTTAATTATAAAATTCTAAGGAAAAAAAAGCAGGGTCTTTGGTTATGCAACATTTACTTGCATATGATACCAATAGCGCAAGTAACAAAAACAAAACAACATAATACTTATGAGTTTTAAAAATTAAAATTTCTTACACTTCAAAGCATACCATTCAGTAAAAAAGATTGTTAATAGACTGGAAGAAAATAGTGGCAAATAATATATCTGATAAAGGTCTTATGTCCAAAACATATAAAGAATTTTTACTACTCAATAACAAAAAGACAAATGACCCACCTAAAACAATGGATAAAAGATTAGGGTAGGCATATCTGCAAAGAAGATATAGGATTGAACAATAAGCATATCAAAAGATGCACAGCATCATTGGTGATTAGGCAAATGTAAATCAAAACCACAACGAGATATCACTTCCCACACACTAGCATGGCTATCGTCAAAAGATAATACAGAGTGATGTTGACAAGAATGTGGAAGAATTTAAAACCTCACATATTGTGACTGGGAATGTAAAATGGTGCAGTCACTTTGGATAAGTTTTTGTGCACAATAATCAAAAAGTAGAAACAGTCCAAATGTCCATCAGTTGGTGAATCAGTAATAAACGTGGTTATACATACAGTGAAATATTACTTGGCCATAAGAAAAAATAAATTGATGGTACATGCTACTACATGGATGAACCTCAAAAACATGTTAAGTAAAAGAAGCCAGACACAAAAGAATTCATTTTATGATCCCATTTATATAAAATATCCAGAAAAGGCAAATATCTGGAGGCAAATGTAGGTTTGTGGTTGCATAGTACTGGGAGTGGGGATAGAGAATGATTGTAAATAGGCATAAGGTTTCTCTTTGAGGTGATAGAGACGTTCTAAGTTTATATTGTGATAGTTGAACATTTTTATTAATATGCTAAAAATTATTGATAAGCTTAACACCAATGTTTATTGAGATACATACATATTAATTTAATGAAACAAAGTATACTGATAGTAACTCTGGGTGCAGCTATGAGTACATGTACCTAGATCAAACAGACACAAAACTAGATATTTTAGATTTATACTGACAAAATAATAATCAGCTTGGACTAAAAGATATTGTGATTGTGGCTTAAAACTTTTGAGAGGCAATTTTCCATAGGTTTGTCATCTTTCTTCATGTTTTGTGAAGTGTGGTTCCAATTGCCCTTGTTTCAGAATATCTTTTCAAGGATTTCTGTATGGAAAATAGCTTTGAAAAACACAATGACTCGCTCTGTACCAAAGGGGAAGATAGTGATAGTGTCTCCTTACAGAGCAAACGGTGAGCATGCTTACTTACCTTTTAAGAGAGATGGAGCGCACTAAACTTAGGAGTTCTCATCTGAACCACAATATGATTAATATGCAATGTCACCTGGCCTTTGCCATGTCACCATGTGAGAATTGGGGCTCAGTCAACTGGAACAAAACAGGCTGAAACTCTATTGCTAATGCTATAGATAATAAACTATCCTTCATCTCTGACTCAGGCATCTCATGTCTTCTACCGGCAACCATGATGTTTCTTGCATGTAAGATAAAATCTCACTTTTCATATTTCATGACAAAAACAGCCCTTACACATGAAATAGATTGAGAAAACTCCCACCAATCAGGTACCTAGTATCATGGGGACCAAAATGTTATTAAAGAACAAACCATTATACCCACCAAATTTTGTATAAGAATATAAGAAATACCCTGGAAGATGTCTCTGTTATGGAGTAGGAACAAAATACACAAGAAAACCACCTTGAGCAATGGAGTGGAAAATGCATATTCCAGTTGTTCAGTTCTTTCACAAGAAACTTTGTTTGACTCAGAGATTACACAGCCCAGCAGAGGAGAGCATTAAATGATAGAATATCAGGAACAATGGGGAATGTATAATATTTTGCTTCAAATGATAAAGTTTTCAGAAAGTAGTGTTGCAATGAGTAACATTGGCTTTGAAATTCAATCATTCATTTATCTAACAAAGTCTGAGGCAGGTCCGTCTATAAATGTTTTGTAATCTCCATCTGTGGATGTTTCGTAAATAATGATTTAGAATATAACTTGTGGGAGAAAGGTTTACTATGACCAGCTACTCAGTCTTTGGGAAGAACTCACCACCTACATTCATAAATACATGTCAGTGTATATACACACAGATGCACAGATTCACAGTTGATTAAATTTATCAGATAAACAAGAATTGGACTGAAAATAAAATAATTTAATCTGGCAATTTTGTAGAATCATGGATAAAATAAATGATTGCTTTTTTAAATACAATGTTGATATGCTACACTTTTTATTCTTTTTTATCACTTAAGTATATAATAGTGATTTTTGTCAAGTGACAAAGTATGTAATTGAAGTGAATAAGAAACCCTTTTACTTCTAGTTAAAAGGAAATATTTTATGTAACATAAACACTTATTTTTAATGACTCATATTTGCATTGAATGAACAGTGTTCAATCTCATATCTGAGAGTGGTATTTGGTAAAGCTTATTTGGACAAAACAGAATTATGATGCTGAGTGATATATAGTACTGGTGATTTTTCTGGCTTGTGAATCATTTTCCAGGGTTTAGAATGGCAGATTTTTTTCTAACAATGTTATGAATTCAACCCAATGCCAATTATCTACCATATTCTTCTCTATGAATTGCTTTTATGCACCCAAAGGACATTCAAACAGGACAAACATTGTATATTAATAATTCAGATTTGTAAGTTTATTTGAGCATTTTATAGGACACAAAAGTTCTAATCTGATTTTCATATGCTTTCTTTAATCTGAAGTATTGCTTAGCTTCATTCAGCAGCTTAATATATTAAGCTGTGATATAACTCAGAGTAATAAATTTCATAATTATGATTAATGATGAAATTTTTAAGCCCATGCACAATATAAAAAATTCTATGTACAAGTTCTGAATTAATAAAATACAATATTACAAAATGAATCAGTGATTACTTCTTTAAAATATCTGTGGGTGTGGGAACTCAAATACATAAATTCCTTTCTGTAAGAAACAAAAGCAGAGGAATTGAGAAAAATATGGGTCGCAGTTCCACAGAATTTTTAGTTTTGCAATGTTATGCCCTTTGATATCATTTTATGATATTACAGAAAACATCTTAATATTACAATTTAGCTAAGTATGACTTCAGATCATATCAATATAGGGTCTATTCAGAGTGCTTATGTATCTATCTAGAACTTCCACTTCTTTTGGTATTTGCTTTATGTCCATCTAGAGTATTATAATATTTATTATTTTCATGATATAGTGTATGAAATAATGTTACTTATATATGCCATAAGTAGACAGTAGACAATATATATGTCATGAATATAAAGGATATCCAATATATATTGTAATTCATTTAAATAAAGACACTAAATGATGATTTCTTTTTCTAAGAATTACAAATGTCACAAAGTTATAATTGTATTAGAAACACATTTTTTGAAAATTTAGAAGGAAAAACCTATTTGAGTTAATATATAAAAATATCTAGGCTAGAACTAGGCTAGCCTAGTCTAGGCTACTCATTCTGCAGGAAGAAATGTTGTATATAATACAAATATTCATATAATTTTAATATCTACTACAAGAGAGTGAGCATTCTAAATATAACTAATTTTTGGATTTTGCTTTATTTTCATAGCTATAATTAAAAATGGAAATATTATATAAATTATATTTTAAATATATATTTCATATTCTATTATATCCTATAATAGACACATCAACTTATTCTAATTAAAACCTTTTGGAGAAAATACATCCTAGCCTTAGAGCAATTTGTGATACCTGATTCTCTATATTATTTTTTAAATTGTTGAATTTTCAAAACACTGTTCATGTCTTCCATTATTTAAAATAAGTGTGTAGTTTCCAATTATTTCTATTTTTTTACAATGAGAATGCATATAATTGCTTTACTAAATTCCAAAAGCTTGAAATTTGTGAAACGTACATTTACTTATTATCTTTTACAAACACTGCAGAAATGACAAAAAGTAATTTTTTAAAAAAATTATAAGTACTAAAATAGAAAAGTAAAGAAAAAGGAAGCATGTCTTTAATGGACATAATTTGGCTGAATTTCTCAAGGAGAGAAAACAAAATGAATACAATGATTAGAAGGGAATGCTTTAGAGATTGAGGTCTTTATAGGGCTGCCCCAACCTCAGAGGTCCAAGAAACAATAAGTAGGAAAGCATGCTAGGGTATTATGTAAGTGATTAATTCATGTACCAGATTTGAAGAAATGGGGATATGTAATGGACACAGGAAACATATATACCATTGAGTACAAATATTGAGGCAAAAAGAAATTCAGTACCTCCAGGTAGACATGGAGCCCAAAAGTAGTGTTTACCTACCAGGAAAACAAGTTATTGGAATAACATATTGGTATTATGAATTGTTCCTCCCAACCAAAGCTTCTGAGGCAGACCATAGTACACAAAAGTAGCTTACATAATCTAGGGCTTGTCTTTCAACTTTTTTAATCTGGTGAATTTTCTAAACAAATATTTTCATCTTGTGTTTTAAAATATATTACTCCTTTCCTTAAGAGTTTCTGGGTGCTGAGTCATAATTAAGAAAATCTTTATCTCCCCTTGAACTACTGAAACAAATATAGTACTTGTGCTACTAAATAACCAAGAGATTACTGAAGAAATCAAAGAAAAAATTAAAAAAATACGTAGAAACAAATGACAATGAAAACACGATGATCCAAAACCTATTGGATGCAGCAAAAGCAGTTCTAAGAGGGAAGTTAATAACAATTCAATGTCACCTCAAGAAACAAGAAAAATCTCAAATAAACAATCTAACCCTACATTTAAAACAACTAGAGAAAGAAGAACAGAGACAACGCAAAGTCAGTAGAAAAAAGAACTCATAAAGATCAGCGCAAATGAAATAGAAACGAAGAAAACAATAGCAAAGATCAATAAAACTAAAAGCTGGTTCTTTGAGAAGATAAACAAAATTGATAAACCCTTAGGCAGATTCACCAAGAAAAAAAGGGAGAGGATGCAAATCAATAAAATTGGAAATGAAAAAGGAGAAATCACAACTCACGCTGCAGAAATACAAAGGATTATAAGAGGCTACTACAAAAAAAACTGTATGCCAATAAAATGGACAACCACGAAGAAATGGACACATTCTTGGAAAGGTACAATTTTCCAAGCCTGAACCAGGAAGAATTAGAAAATATAAACAGACCTATCACAAGTAATGAAATTGAAACTGTAGTTAAAAACCTTCCAACAAACAAAAGTCCAGGATCAGATGGCTTCACAGGTGAATTCTATCAAACATTTAGAGAAGAGCTAACACCAATCCTTCTCAAACTCTTCCAAAAATGGGCAGAGGGAGAAACACTCCCAAATTCATTCTACAAAGCCACCATCACCCTGATACCAAAACCAGACAAAGATGTCACAAAAAAAGAAAATTATAGACAGTATCACAGATGAACATTGATGCAAAAATCCTGAACAAAATACTAGCAAACAGATTCCAACAACACATTAAAAGGATCATACACCATGATCAAGTGGGATTTATCCCAGGAATGCAAAGATTCTTCAATATACACAAATCAATCAATGTGATACACCACATTATCAAATTAAGGAATAAAAACTATATGATCATCTCAATAGATGCAGAAAAAGCTTTTGATAAAATTCAACACCAATTTATGATAAAAATTCTCCAGAAAATGGGCATAGAGGGAACCTACCTCAACATAATAAAGGCCATATATGACAAACCCACAGCAAACATCATACTCAATGGTGAAAAACTGAAAACATTTCCTCTAAGATCAGGAACAAAACAAGGATATCCACTCTCACCACTATTATTCAACATACTTTTGGAAGTCCTAGTCACAGCAATCAGTGTAGAAAAAGAAATAAAAGGAATACAAATTGGAAAAGAAGAAGTAAAACTGTCACTGTTTGCAAATGACATGATACTATACATAGAGAATCCTAAAGATGCCACCAGAAAGCTACTAGAGCTAATCATTGAATTTGGTAAAGTAGCAGGATACAAAATTAATGCACAGAAATCTCTTGCATTCCTGTACACTAATGATGAAAAATCTGAAAGAGAAGTTAAGGAAACACTTCCATTTACCATTGCAACAGAAAGAATAAAATACCTAGGAATAAATCTGCCTAAGGACGTGAAAGACTTGTACTCAGAAAAGTATAAAACACTGATGAAAGAAATCAAAGATGACATAAACAGATGGAGAGATATACCATGTTCTTGGAGTGGAAGAATCAACATTGTGAAAATGACTATACTACCAAAAGTAATCTACAGATTCAATGCAATCCCTATCAAACTACCAATGGCATTCTTCACAGAATAAGAATAAAAAACCTTACAGCTCCTATGGAAACATAAAAGACCCTGAGTAGCCAAAGCAATCTTGAGAAAGAAAAATAGAGTTGGATGAATCAGGCTCTCTGACTTCAAACTATACCACAAATCTACAGAAATCAAGACAGTATGGTACCGGCACAAAAACAGAAACATAGATCAACGATACAGGATAGAATGCCCAGAGATAAACCCATGCACATATGGTCACCTAACTTATGACAAAGGAGGCGAGGACATACAATGAAGAAAAGACAGCCTTTTCAATAACTGGTGCTGGGAACACTGGACAGCTACATGTAAAAGAATGAAATTAGAACACTCCCTAATACCATATACAAAAATAAACTCCAAATGGATTACAGACCTAAATGTAAAACCAGACACTATAAAACTCTTAGAGGAAAACATAGGAAAAACAATCTTTGACATAAACCACAGCAATATCTTTTTTAACCCATCTCCTAGAGTAACGTAAATAAAAACAAAAATAAACAAATGAGACTTAATGAAACTTAAAAGCTTTTGCACGGCAAAGGAAACCATAAACAAGACAAAAAGACAACCCACAGAATGGGAAGTAAATAATTGCAAATAAAACAGAGAAAGGATTAATCTCCAAAATATACAAACAGCTCATGGAGCGCAATATCAGAAAAACAAACAATCCAAATAAAAAATGGGCAGAAGACCTAAATAGACATTTCACCAAGGAAGACATACAGATTGCCTAGAGGCACATGAAAAGATGCTCAACATCACTAATTATTAGAGAAATGCAAATCAAAACTACAATGAGGTGTTACTTCATGCCAGTCAGAATGGCCATTATCATAAAATATAGAAACAGTAAATGCTAGAAAGGGTGTGGTGAAAAGGGAACCCTTTTGCACTGTTGGTGGGAATGTAAACTGATACAGCCACTATGGAAACAGTATGGGAGTTCCTTAAAAAACTACAAATAGAACTACCATACGACCCAGCAATCCCACTACTGGGCATATACCCTGAGAAAACCATAATTCAAAAAGAGACATGTACCACAATGTTCACTGCAGCACTATTTACAATAGCCAGGACATGGAACCAACCTATTGACTTTTTAAACATTTTGTTTTCAGCAGTTACAGTGTGAACTTTTCAAGGACATGATTACAACTTAATCTTCTTCATATTCTCAAGGTTTATAATAGGGACAGCCACACAGTAGATGTTAGACTAAAATGTGTTGATTTTCCTATTGCAATAATTTAAATAACAAGTTTTACTGCTTCAATTAGAGTACTTTGTAATAAACTTTAGAAGAATTATCTACATATTTGTGTTAGTCTCGTTTATCCAGTAATTACTTCTTATAATATTTTTATTTTATTTGTAAATCTCTATATTAATATACCCCAAAATTAATTTTTGTAAAGTTGTACCATTGTGAAACCATAAGATAGACTCAAGCTTCACAAAATTCAAAATATATAATTAGTGTAATTGTATTGTTTTCTTTCATACGTTTCATTTCTTTAGTATTTGCTTTTCTGTCACTAGAAAAAAATCAAATTGATCTTTGAAATGGGTGCATCCCTGAAATATGTTTAATTATCACCTCCATAGGTAACTGTGCCTACAATGTAGTTTATTGCTACTAAATGCATATTATACTCAGATAAGTATACCAAAGTGATAAAATCTATAGTGATAAATAATAGAGTGAAAGCAGAGGTGTTAATTTGTATAGAAAAGATGTCTCCTGATAAATATGTAACAATTTTTATGGAGTGGCTAGTATGTGCCAATCAGCATAAGAAAATAGCTTATGTGATTTTAGCTTCATAAAATGAATATGGAATAATGAAAAAATGACAAAATTGAGAACTTAAATTCAACTTA
Organism: Delphinus delphis; assembly: GCF_949987515.2. Taxonomy (NCBI): domain Eukaryota; kingdom Metazoa; phylum Chordata; class Mammalia; order Artiodactyla; family Delphinidae; genus Delphinus; species Delphinus delphis. The sequence continues at coordinate 57,361,182 of NC_082684.1, read as the reverse complement.
ATGAAAAATTTAACTAAATGTTTAAGCTTAAATATAACTTAATGTTAAAAAAATAGATATTACTTAAAGGAATTATAATCTCTCAGCGATAGAGATGTTCAAACTTTAGATACTAGCATTCCAAGGCTTTGATTCATGAAAGAGGCCATCTAAGAAAAGGTAGCATGATGACCCTAATTTTTTTTTTACTGCTATTTTGTGAATGTAAGAGCTGTACTTAAAGATTATGTTAATTATATTAAATGCCAGAAAATGCTCTGTTAAAAAAAAAAGAGAAAAATACAAATAGGGGTCTGTACATCTTAAGAGATATAGACTTTTTAGTTAAGTGATGTGGGTGATGAAAAAAGAATGTGGATAAACTGTAATGCCCCATCAACTACATTCATACATAGATAATTAGGCAAAGGTAGTGGGGAAAAGTTGCAATGCCATATATATTGAGGCGTACAATTTTCTGACAGAAACCACAAACTGGAAATGACATGGTAGAACTTTAGATGTAGAATTGAGGCAGAACTGAACCAAAAGAAATTTAACTAACTTGTCTATTAACAAAATAAGTCTAGAAATGATGTAGTTTGTTTCAGATTGAAGAATGGGGGAAAATAACTTAGGTAAAATATTTTGTAGTAAAAAGGAAAATTAAGAACATCCTGGAGATTTAAGAGATAATATTTCTTAAAATTAGGTACTATGGGATTCTAGTGTCATAAAACTGGAATATTTAGCATATATTCTTTAAAAAAAGCAATGACACAAAGCCAAAAGTATTATAAAGAGAGGAAACACATACAAAATGAAAGCTAGACATATGAGCTATAGAAAGGAATGCAAGAAAATTATCATAAGAAAAATTTTCATCAGAATTATTAAAATATTAAAGTGATGGCACAGAAAATGGGTTCAATGAAATAAAGAATGTCAAGACAGAAGAAGACAAAAATGTAAATAAGGTAAGAAATTAGAAAGCATTCTGCTAAATGTTGTTTTCCAAGGAATATAATTTTTAAAATGTGAAAATCAATAAGCTATAACACAGTAGGAGAAAATATTTATGTGTCAAGTAGAGAATTTTGTGTGTGAATTCTATAGAATTCAGGTTTCTATAGAAAGTGAATGAAAATATAACCACAACAACCTAAATATAGTGTGGGGTTTAAATATAAATAAAAATATTTATGGTAGATTTACTTTTAGTTTTTTAAGGAACCTCCATACTGTTCTCCATAGTGGCTGCACCAATTTACATTCCCATGCCTCCCTTTTCTCCACACCCTCTCCATCATTTATTGTTTGTGGATTTTTTGATGATGGCCATTCTGACAGGTTTGAGGTGATATCTCATTGTAGTTTTGCTTTGCATTTCTCTAATATTTAGTGATGTTGAACATCTTTTCATGTGCCTCTTGGCCATCTGTATGATGTCTTCTTTGGAGAAATGTCTATTTAGGTCTTCTGCCCATTTTTTGATTGCATTGTTTGTTTTGATGATATTAAGCTGCATGAGCTGTTTGTAAATTTTGGAGACTAATCCCTTGTTGGTCACATCATTTGCAAATATTTTCTCCCATTCTGTGGGTTGTTGTTTTGTTTTGTTTACGGTTTCCTTTGTTGTGCAAAAGCTTTTGAGTTTTATTAGGTCCCATTTGTTTATTTTTGTTTTTATTTCCATTATTCTGGGAGATGAATCAAAAAAGATATTGCTGCAATTTATGTCAGAGTGTGTTCTGCCTATGTTTTCCTCTAAGAGTTTTATAGTGTCTGGCCTTACATTTAAGTCTTTAATCCATTTTGCATTTATTTTTGTGTAGGGGTTAAAAAATGTTCTAATTTCATTTTTTTACATGTAGCTGCCTGGTGTTCCCAGCACCATTTGTTTAAAAGACTGTCTTATCTCCATTGCATAATCTTGCCTCCTTTGTCATAGATTAATTGACCATAGGTACCTGGGTTTATTTCTGGGCTTTCTATTCTGTTCCATTGATCTATATTTCTATTTTTGTGCCAGTACCATACTGTTTTGATGACTGTAGCTTTGTAGTATAGTCTGAAGTCAGGGAGCCTGATTCCTCCAGCTCCGTTTTTCTTTCTCAAGTTTGCTTTGGTTATTTGGGGTCTTTTGTATCTGCATACAAATTTTAAGATTTTTTTTTGTTCTAGTTCTGTGAAAAATGCCATTGGTAATTTGATAGGGATTACATTGAATCTGTAGAGTGCCTTGGGTATAGTCATTTTGACAATAGTGATTGTTCCAATCCAAGAACATGGTATATCTCTCCATCTGTTTGTGTCATCTTTGATTTCTTTCATCAGCATCTTATAGTTCCCGGAGTACAGGTCTTTTGTCTCCTTATGTAGGTTTATTCCTAGATATTTTATTCTTTTTGATGAAATGGTAAATGGGATCAGTTCTTCAATTTCTATTTCTGATCTTTTGTTGTTAGTGTATAGAAATGCAATAGATTTCTGTGTATTAAGTTTTTATCCTGTAACTCTATTGAATTCATTGATGAGCTCTAGCAGTTTTCAGGTAGCATCTTTAGGATTTTCTATGTATAATATCATGCCATCTGCAAACAGTGATAGTTTAACTTCTTTTCCAATTTGGATTCCTTTTGTTTCTTTTTATTTCACCTTCTTATTAAATTTATTTTTGAGTAGCTTTGTTGTTCATGTACCATAATGTGCAATATTTATCTGAGAGTCAGAAAAATTATGTTGTCAGAGAAGTGCACCTCAGATAGCTTAAGCCCAGGTAAATCTTAGCCTGGATTCTGTAAGTGAAACCCAGGTGTCAATAGAACATAATGTTTCTGACATTTTTCCACTAGGTTTTCTATTTTATCTTTCTTCCAATTGTGTGTTTTCATTTTGTTCCTCCTTTGTTTACAATCAATGTTTTTCCCCACTAGTGGCAAAGATGACTGGGTATTTAGTTTTGTGGTCTGACCATTTGATGATCTCTGTAGATTAATAGTAAATGTCTCTTCTCTTTTTGTAGAAAATCTGGTTTGTTAGTCTTTTTCTGTTGATTTATTTGTCTATATTTTTAGCTTATATCAATTAAGAATGTATGCTCCCAGTGAAGGAGAATCACTTTCTGATATCTAAAAATGTGAATTTTTGTTTTTTTCTTTACTCTTTACCTGTGTCTGAAGTTACAGATATGAAGTCATAAGTACTCTGTGTCTATAATTCAGAAAACCTTTACCTCTCATTTGGTAAATCTGTAATGTTTTTCTATCTTTAGAGAGTATCAGTATATTATAAACTTTCCAAAATAGATGTTGTCTGATGGCTTGAAGATATGAATAAGCACACATATGTTTATCAGTATTAAGTATTATACAAGCATACATTTATTCTACTTTTTTTTTTCCTTTCCTGAGCTTATACAGGACGACTAGTCAAATAAGTTAACATTATTTCTGAGTAATTTTAAAGATTATTTTAGCAGTACACATATTTTGTAGTATGCCTGCTTGATGTTAATTTCCAGGATATTCAGGTAACTTAAAATCTTGGATTGATATAAAAAATTGATTTTAGGGGCTTCCCTGGTGGCGCAGTGGTTGAGAGTCCGCCTGCTGATGCAGGGGACACGGGTTTGTGCCCTGGTCCGGGAAGATCCTACATGCTGCAGAGCGGCTGGGCCCATGGGCCATGACCGCTGAGCCTGCTCGTCCGGAGCCTGTGCTCCACAGCAGGAGAGGCCACAACAGTGAGAGGCCCACGTACCACAAAAAAAAAAAAAAAAATTGATTTTAATTAATGTATAATCACTAGATTTCTAAATAATTTCTAATGGGGAAAGAATTCTGAAACATTCATTATAAAGCATAAATTTAAGCTTATATACTTTTACTTCTTATTTTTATGTTATATATATATATATAGATTATGTCTTTTGGTAATATTACTGATTTTGTGTGTTCCTGCTACTTTAAGAAGATGAATAAGGGATGTGTGACTGTAGAGTTTTTTACCTTTGCTCACAGTTTTGATAGTCTGCCAAATGCAAGAGTATACCAGACAGTTTTCAATTGTTCATTCCTAGTCCCCAGTTGTCTCTGTGAAATAGAAGTTAGTTAACTGGCTAAAGTTAATTAATATGAGTAGTTGAATCTATACTCGGAGCAGTAGTGACAGGAATACAGTTATGCAGATGCTTTTGTTTTACAAGGAAATAAGCAGCTTGATCTACAGCACTGAATCTCAGACTGTTTTGGTTTCCAGCCCTCTTTATACTTTTGGGCTTACTGAAGTCTCTGAGGAGCTTTTGTTTATGTGGGTTATAACCATCAATGTTTACCATGTTGAAAATGTGAAGCTTAAAAGTCATTAAGTACATATTTTCAATTCATCTGAAGATAGCAATGATGAACATAGTGCATTTTAACAAAAATAAGGTCTTGGTATATTGTGAAAATAGCTTTGACTTCATAAATCCCCTGAGGGAGAACTGCTGACATAAAGTATTAGTTTTTCTCAGAACATGAAATAATAATGGATAAAACTTGTAAAGTGAATTTCATTTGCTTTGTTTAGAAAAACTGAGTTTGTAAAAAAAATACAATAAAATGTGTTAAAATCAAGAAAATTTCACTCAAACTTGATGGGTTTGCTTCTTTGGTTTATTGATGAATAATTTGGCTGCAATATGATAGATTTTTTTATCTTACATATAATCTGTCTTGTTAGAAATGATTTTATTTCTTAGAGTAATTTTTTGTGCTTTTTGTTGAATCTATTTCTCTTTCATATTAAAATCTTGGTACCCCACAACAAACTAGTAAACTAAAGTTGTGTAAACTAAAAGTGTTTTAAGTCATATTTTATTCTTACTGACTTCCAAATATTAAGAAATTTACTAGATTTCTTCCTTTTCATGGAAATGCACTGATTTGCAGATGTTCAGTAAGCGTTCATCCACATATTGCTAGGATATATTTAGGGTTTATTTAGTCAAATCAATTGTGTAACTGAGATCTTACCTTGAGAATGTTGTTTATTTAATCAGATAGAAGAGACCACATTTAAGAAATAAATGTTGGCTATATTTGTAGAGCTAGTACATACAGAACCTCCTCAGAGACGGTGAAATTCCCAGTTTTATAATGAGGGCTATTGTTATGATGGTGGATACTGTTGGATTAAAATTTTTTGTGATTGTCATTGACTGGAATATATTACACTAATAATAACACTATTATAAGAAATATTGATGTAATGTTTTGTGTTAAAAATATTTAGTGGATGCTTCTATGGCTCCTGGGTTAAATATGTTAAGACAGGCATAATAGCTAGTCTATTTATTTTGAAGCTGATTTTAATTATTAATCAGTGTGAGCTTATTACTATAATTATTGTTCCTGAAATGATGGTTACTAGGATGGTAGTAAAAATAAGGGGAATTATTAGTATGGAAAGGATATAAATCAACATTTTCAGGATATAGCCTGGCTGGTGTATGGGTTACAGGGTTCCATCTTGACAGGTAGTAAGGGAGAACATGTCTTGGTAGGCCAGGAACCTTAATAAACTTTAGGCATATTGAAAATAGAAGAAGTCACCTAATTTTATAGATATTGAAGGAGAAACCTGGTAGAGTGTCTTAAGATTAGTTTCCTAGCAAATTCTAAATGCTTTTAAAAGTTCAATCCAACTTTCCTTATGAAATCTTTTAGTTAATAGTTTAGTAGTGACATTTACGGCGTTAGGGGTTGGTTATTCAATAGTACGTGGCTCTAGATTTGCAAAGCAAATTAGAAAAACAAATGTATGCTTAATTGACATTCTCCTTGCACTTATATAAATAATCAGAACAACATAATGGTGGCAGGTTTTTGCGATTTGTTTTTGCATCAAGAATAATCTTGCTTTGTGATCATTATGATCACAGGTGAGGAGTACTAGGAAAAATGGTACAGTATTGAAATGGGCAAAAACAATTACTGGATGTCCTCTAGAGCACACTTTGGGGTTATCTCCTGAGCTATTTAAAACTAGGTACATTGTTAAAAAATTGAATCATGTGGATGATAATATACATGATTTTTGTCCATAGGAATCCAAATGAACTTTATGAGATACTTCTGATTATTGTACTGTGAATACTGACAAGTTTTACTTCTATTTGGAAATTTATTTCAGTATTCCTTTTTGCCTAATTGTAATATCTTAATGGTACCGTCATTGACTAATTACATACATTTTTGACGTGTATTTTTTTTACCAAAAATAGTTGGCATTAGATTTTTCCTCTGATACATTAAATATCAAAATATACTAATCATATCATCATTGTTTTAAGATAATAAGAGAGTGACCTATCAAAGAAACTTATTCATCTGTATAAGGAGCAAAAACACATGCTCAGATTTTCAAGAAATGAGAAAATGTATTCCCAGTGAACACTTCAAAAATTAGTTTTGTTTGATACAATATTACTCTCAGGGAACAAGAAATTACATAAAATACTGGAAAATCTAAATAATACTTCTAAATCCAAAAAGTGATAATAATTTCCAAAATCTAAGATGTTATATATAATAATGAGAATTTAATAATATTAATATATCCTAAGATTATAGCCATAGTTAACAAATATTAGAAGAGGGATAATAAAAATATATTGTGATTTATAGAGGATCAAATGACATTATGGGTTTTGACAATAAAAGTGAACTAATATATTAATAATCTTAATGGGAATATTAAGTTGATCAGAAATTTGTATGTATACATTACTATTAATACTGTATAATACAAGAAAATAAAACATCCAAATAACTAAAAACAGAAAGTTTTACACAAAGCCTAAAAACCAAAAGGATAGAATAAAATTGTTGCATAAGGTAAGGGTCTTTATAATTAGTGAGTAAAGTCTTCATTTTGCAATAAATATTATTTAGAGCACTAGCTAAAGATTTTGGGAACAATAAATATGGTCTCCACTTTGAATTTCCTTGAGAACACTCTTAAAATTGTTTTTTGGCATCTCCTTGGAAGTTGAAACTTGTGCAGTCTGCACAACTGTAGGAGGCAATCCTGAGTACCTACCATAACCTTATTCCAAAAGGATAGGTTAAGCATTGAAAATTAAAGCTCCAACCACAGAAGAATTGGAAAATGTGAAAGAATATAGACTTTCACAAGTTTGAAGGCAAATGAATGAATGGAGAATTTTCAATTATATGATAAAAGTTGTAATCCTTAATATACAAGTGTACCTCTGAATAGTGTCAATATACAATTAAAACTTATTTGTGTATATTTTTTAATTGCTCTCCCAATACTGTAAATTTTATATAGGAGATCTTAGTAAGTTTGTTTAATTTTACAGTACACAAATAGAAAAATACATACCTCAGTAGAAAAACAGGTGAAGTATATTAACATCTATTTTACAAAGAATAATTTAAAAATGCCAATAAACAAGTATTACTAGTGATCTAGGAAATGCAGAGTAATAGAGTTTTTTTCCTTTACCCAGCTTGCAATGATTACAGATTAAAATTCACATGCCACTTAGATTTTATGTTGATAGTTATAGTGTACAGATGTTAAAAGAGAACATGAAGTTTCTGAAATACAAAGTTGTAATAGGCACCAGATTAAACAAAACACGGTATCAATGACCCAGGAATTACATCACCAATAAATTATGTTAAAATGCCATAAGTTGGGCTTCCCTGGTGGCGCAGTGGTTGAGAGTCAGCCTGCCGATGCAGGGGACACGGGTTCGTGTCCCAGTCCGGGAAGATGCCACATGCCGCGGAGCGGCTGGACCCGTGAGCCATGGCCGCTGAGCCTGCGCGTCCGGAGCCTGTGCTCCGCAACAGGAGAGGCCACGACAGTGAGAGGCCCGCGTACCGCAAAAAAAAAAAAAAAAAAAAAAAGTGCAATAAGTGTGCAAATTTATATATGTAAGTATATTCTAGACAGTAACACAATATTGTAAACCACAGAACTGACTGTAAATATAGGTATATTTAAATCTATTATAACATATCTGCACAATGGAATTGTATTTGGTTTTAAAAGAAAAATATAAATGTGTATATAAAAATAAAAATATTATAATGATGTAGTAATAAATGAAAATACTAAGATTAGTAAGACAGTGTATGTACATAGATAATTATAAAATAAAAAAGATTGTGTTATTAAAATTTTTCTAAACACACCCATAGGATTAAGAATAGTAAACAATCTTTTCAACAAGAATGTGAAAAAGGGGAAATAAACCTATTGATTGGATATTCTTTTCAGAGAAGTATATGACATCTGTCTTTCCACTGACTCCCTTTGTTCCATAACGAGATACTTTCATGGCCTAGGCATTTTTCTTTTTGGAATAGATGTAGGTGATGGCAACTAAATTGTCATTAGCTCCTTCTGAGTCCTAAGTCTATTCTCTTATCTTTCCCTCAAGTGCCTGTTTGGAGTGGGAAAAGGTTTCACTGAGCATTCTTAAAACACATTAACTGCAATAATTTACAGTGTTCCTAGAGCCTACTCCCTATTTTCAAGCAGGGCTGACCTGTTCAGCTATTTCCCTAAAGGAAAATTTTCTACTCTTCAAGTAGAACCATATCTTTCAGTAATGTGTATTGAATCTCATCAGGTGCTTTTATCTGAATGTATTGAGTTCCTCACAAGGTTTTCTTCCTCTCATCTTTTAGAATTGTGAATTATTTAAATAGATATTTCTAATATTAACCAACTTTAAATCCCAAATAAATCTTTCTACGTCATTATGATCTATTTTTACTTTTTTTTTTTTTTTTTTTTTTTTTGCGGTACGCGGGCCTCTCACAGTTGTGGCCTCTCCCGTTGCGGAGCACAGGCTCCGGACGCACAGGTTCAGCGGCCATGGCTCACGGGCCCAGCCGCTCCGCAGCATGTGGGATCGTCCCGGACCGGGGCACGAACCCGTATCCCCTGCATCGGCAGGCGGATTCTCAACCACTGCGCCACCAGGGAAGCCCTATTTTTACTTTTTACACACTGATGGATTCAATTTGTTAATATTAAATTAAGAATTTGCAGTATATAAAAGTGAGAATTGCCTAAATGTTTCTTCTCTTGTACTGATTTTGTGTAGTTTGGGTATTAAGTTGAAACATCCTTCATTAACTGATTGAATGGGATTTCTACATTTTCTTGTTAGATTTTTATACTCTGACCTAGTCAGGATAGGGAGGAATGAGGCTCCAACTACCTTCTTACTAAGAATGACAGTTTTCACTAATCAAGTGTTCTTCTGATCTGATCTCAAAGAGTTATATACAGTTACTTTAGATTCAGACTGCATTTTAAAACAAAATATGATCAGTGTTTGAACTATAATCTGTGTTTTTTTACCCCCCTCCTTCTCAAGGGCTGATGACATATTAACAAATCCCACTTTTCCCTATACTCTAATTGTTATAATTTTTTGAAAATATGTCTTTTTAAAACAATGTATGTTAATATTTGTCCTAATACTTTCTCCAAGTACTTTGCCTTTAAAAGGGTAGTATCATCAACAAAAATTTGAAAGGTATTTTATATTTTCATATTTAATTCTTCCATCTACTAACAGCATATGTATTTTGAAAGATATGTACTTCACATTTAATAAGAGTAAACAGAGGCAGTCACATCTTAATATTATGTATTTTTCATATCACAAAATGTAATCTGCCTATTTAAATGTGTAATATTCTAGAAATCCAAATGATATGAAAATTATCTATGAGGTGATTTTAATACAAAAAACTATAATACCTTGGTATAAATATCACATGGACTGATTGTTCATTTTCTCTCTTGCCCAAAGGGATTCATGAAAATACATTGCCAAAAAGCCAAAGGATACTTAATTTTTACAATGCCTGTGTGATTTTTATATTTTTGTAGCAACATGTAGAGTTGGAAAGACAACTCAAATTATTACAGAATCAAATAAAAATTATAGCATATGAAAATATTTGTTTTGCATACAATTCCTAACTGAACCTTATGCACAAATGCAGATGACAGTTACTTTTTTTTTGTTTTTAAAGACTGAGGGATTTTAGTAGCAAGCATACCTTGATATTTATTTTCCCCAAAGGTGAAAAATCATGGAAAAAATTACCTAGCATATAATTTAAGTTTAAATCTCAGTTGGTGAAATACATTACATTGTCTCCCTCACATAAAAAGTATGTGTTTTATTTGACAAAAGCTTTCAAAAATATGCTTTTAGGTGTTTTTATTTTTTTTTTAATTTGGTGTTTTTAAATAAATTTCCAAAGTAGCTAATTTTTAAATATTCATGTCTATTTTATGTTGCTTATTGTCATATACACATTAAGTATTTGATTTATAAAATCAATTTTATTATAATAAAGGTAGAAATCATAAATAGAATGACTAACTTGATTCAATTATTTTCATTTGGTCTGATATTCTAATTATATTTTGATGAATAATTTTGAATTTCTCTAAATTATAATTATCTCTGGTCTTTCTAAAGCATTATTCATTTTAAAGCTCTCTGACTAATGAATTAAGTGGCTAATTAAGAAAAAAGGAAATTGAACTTAATCATACTGCTTTCTGGAAAGAGTGGAAAGTTACTACATGTTTCGTTTGATAGAAATGATTTACTATAAACCTTGATTATATTAGGCCTATTATCAATGAAAGGAATGTGATAGCATTTCTTTTTTTAGTATTTTGCTTAAGGTAAATATAGATATATTATAAATATTCAGGGGATTCATTCTTTTTTTCAAAATTATGTACTGATTACCTATACTTTTCCAGGAACTCAAAAAATATTTGAATATTTGCAAAATGGTGACACACAGGGGTGACAAAACAGACAAGAGCCCTGTCAAATAAAGGGCCAATTGGGGAAATGCTGGCGATAAGACAAATAAATAAATGATAAAATTGTGGGAAAATAAAACAAAATAGAGCATGACTTGGTGGTGGGGAGAGGATAGTATTTAGATAGTATCATCTGGGAAGCTCTCTGAGGAAGCGACATGTGACCAGCAGTCCTAATTACAAAGACAAGCCAGCCATGTGACAGTCTGGTGGAAGAGTGTTACTGGCTATAAGAAGAGAAGGTATAACAGTCTTGAGTTTGAATGATCCTGTTATTTTCTAGGGACAGTCAGATTCTTTATCTGGAGTGAAGGAAGATTTGTAGAGGAAGTCCACAAGACAGGGAGGAGCCAGATGATGTGTGACCAAATGAGACATATTAAGTGTTTGGATATTATTATATATACAATGGAAAACCATTGGAATGATTTAAAGCAATAGAATAATATAACCAGCCTTTTTTTTTTTTAAATACAAGCAACCTGATTAGTATAGGAGGTATAATCCTCTTTGTCAGAGACAAAAATCAAAACAGTAAGATTCTTATGTAAACCAGAGAGAGTTTGATTAGTAGATGGTGTTGGAGAAAGTGAAAAATGGATAGATTTGGTATATACTTTGGAGTCAGAACTTGCTGATGGATTGGCTGATGGAGGAAGGAAAATATTACAAAATGAGATCAAAGTTAATTTTATTTGAGCTGTTATAAAGACTGTCATCAATCTTATCAGAGTAAAATATTCTACTCAGAGCAAATAGTCTTACGGTGAAAACATTTCCACAAAAAGGAGCCCTGACCATTTAAGAAACTGTAAAGTGCCCAAGTATATCTGTAGTGCTGGTGGAGAAACAAAAGAGGAGAAAAATTCAGAGACAGATAAAGGCTAAATTTACAGAGTTGTAATTCACGTTTATAGTGTAGACATAGCAAAAACAACAGAAAGGTCTTGGCTTAAGACTTTATTAAAATGTCCTAAGGTCAGAAGGGCTCAAGATCACTTGTTGGGGTGAGAGGGCAAGAAGAAAGATTTAATGGGTGTATTGCAGGAGGCAAGTCAAAGTTCAGCTCTGTTCCAAGAATTATCTGTTCAAATTCTCAGAAAGATTGAGAAAACTGAGGTTTTGTTAATCATGAGACAACCCTTTGTTTACTCTTTATATAGCCAAAATTGCTAGAAAATTTTTTTTCCAGTACTTAAACATGCCAGCATGTTCCTCCTTCTTGTAAATCTTAAGACAATGCAGAAGGAAAGTGAAAGTAATGTATGATGTTCTTGGTGAGAGGGAATAAGTAGCTTCTTTTTTACTTTTTAATTTATATAATTATAGATTATTAGAACAGAAAGAATTTTTTGATAATGTCTAATAAATAGCACTAATTTACAGATGAAAAATAAGGTTTGGAGAATATATTATATGTGAACTTAGTGACAAGCTAGATGTAGAATTTAGAATTAAACATCTGAATTCTAGGTGGTGAGTGTTCCTGAAGGCTTGAAAATTTAGTGATAATCTCATTTCAATTTTTAAGGAATGGTAAGAGAAAATAATGTGATAGTCTGTTCTTTCCAACAATGATCTTTTATTTTATAAGTGACATACAAGTATTCCTAATTCCACTCATACTACACTAAGAATAATTATCCCTATTTCAGAGCATCTGAGTTGGAACTCGAATAATATTTTATTTTATTTTATTTATTTATTTATTTATTTTTTGCGGTATGCAGGCCTCTCACTGTTGTGGCCTCTCCTGTTGCAGAGCACAGGCTCAGCGGCCATGGCTCACAGGCCCAGCCGCTCCACGGCATGTGGGATCTTCCCGGACCAGGGCACGATCCCGTGTCCCCTGCATCGGCAGGCGGACTCTCAACCACTGCGCGACCAGGGAAGCCCTCAAATAGCATTTTATGACTCAATCCTGTAATTGAGTCAAAACCTTTCAATATATTGTAAAATAATACACATATGCTCTGGATCAAATAAAAATCTCTCATGGAAGTTAGTGTAAATGACATATATATATTTTTATAGAGAAATGATAATGAATTTTTTCAAACATATTTTTAATGGAAGAAAATGGTAGCTTTTACATTAAATTTATCTATTTCCATGGGGAATGATGTTCTAAGATGTGCAGTGGTATAGGAACCAGTACAATAGAAGGACCTAAGGGAAAATTAATGTTTTAGCAAGATAATGGTGAAGAACATGTAAATGCACCCATTTATTTGCACATTTTTATGTTGATTCTGATGATATAAAAATACATTAAAGTAAATTTTACATTCCTTTTAGCTATGGAACTTTAGCTATATAATTGGCAAAAGTTTAAGGAATTTTATTAACAATGATTTGGCATCTGTAAAGTAAAACATAACTTATTGTATAAAAATTTATTAATAATTATCAAAAGCTGTGACACTGTTAATACATGTTGAACTAAATATGCATCTTATAACAACTGAAACAAAAAAAATAAGTGTACACAGTTAGAGGTATGAATTCATCAAAACAATAAGAAATCCCCTTTAGTCGATTAACACTTACTATGTCACAGGCATTTTCCTAAATGCGTTAACATTTCTGATTATTATTTGACTGAATAAACAGATAGAATTGACCTGATTTTGTAATATTCTGTGCCATATTATAGTTTTCCTTCTCATACTACTTCACCTAATTAAAAACCTATGGCTAGGAATCTTTCCTGGGGATGATGGGTAAGCACCATTGAATGACTGAAATATACACAAAATCTGTGTGTACATGCAAATGGAATCTACTCACAGAGATTTGTGACTCCAAGATTTAAAATTCTCACATTATTTAAATTAGCAATACTTTGTGTTAAGAGTAATCAAAAATGTAATTATTTTGTATTCCCTCCAATAGGTAATATATCGTTAGACTAATTTTAAAACAACTGTTATCACTGGTAAAACACCTCATGAAAAATGTCAAGAATTCTCAGTAATAAGGGGGGATTTTCTGGGCAGCATTTCAGCCTCAGAGGACAGATAATAATACATAATTTTTCCCAATAAATAAGATTTTATTAAACATCTCTGAGGACATGCCATATAGAATTCATGGAATACATTCACAGATATTTTATTAAAAAAACATTTGCATGATCAGGAAAACATGGTTTCAGCATTTCACAAATATTTAAATCACAAAGAAATACAGTTCAGGGAATTTTTTATTATCATTGAATTTTGGACAATAAGGAATGAGACCCAGCTACCTAGCTACAATAAAGCATGGGTCTGATAGATGTCAGCAATGAACCAACTGATGAATATAAATCAAAATAGGATGCAGAATTGGATCAGGGTATGACACAATCCAAAGAGTAAAAAAGAAAAGAAAAACAGGTCATGGAAAAAATATGTGTGTTTATATTCTATCCAAGAACATGAGATATCTTTCCATTTATTTTTGTCTCCTTCAGGTTCTTTCATCAATGTCATAGTTTTCAGTACAGGTCTTTCATCTCCTTGGTTAAATTTATTATTATTAAGTATTTTATTGTTTTGGATGTTATTGTAAATGGAATTGCTTTCTTAATTTTCCTTATAGAGAATATCTTGTTAGTGTATAGAAATACAACTGATTTTTGTGTGATTTTCTATCCTGCAATTTAATTAATTCATTTATTCTAACAATTTTTTTTGTGAAATCTTTAGGGATATGTGTGTGTGTGTATGTGTGTCTGTGTGTTTGTGTATACATATATATGTTTGTGTGTGTGTATATATATATATATATATATATATTCACAATATTTGCAAACAGAGACAAATTTACTTCTTCCTTTCCGATTTGGATGCCTTTTGTTTCACTTTCTTAACTAATTGCTATGGCTAGGACTTCCATTACTATGTTGATTAGAAATTATGAAAGTGGGGCTCCTTGTCTTCTTCCTGTTCATAGGGGAAAAGCTTTCAGCTTTTCACTGTTGAGTGTGATGTTAGCTTTGGGCTTCTCATACATGGCCTTTATTATGCTGAGGTAGAGTCCTATACCAAACTTGTTGAGAGTTTTTATCATGAAAGGATGTTGAAATTTTTCAAATTCTATGTCTATTGAAATGATTATGTAATTTTTATCCTTTGTTTTGTTAATATGGTGTATCACATTTATTGATTTGGGTATGTTGAATCCTCCTTGTGTCCAGAGATGAATCCCTCTTGATCGTGGTGTATGATTCTTCTAATGCATTCTTGAATTTGATTTGCTAGTATTTTGTTGGGGATTTTTGAATTGATGTTCATCAATGACATTGACCTGTAATTTTCTTTTCTTGTAGTAGTGTCCTTATCTGACAACAATATCAGAACAATGCTGGATTTACAAAATCAGTTTGATAGTGAAACTTCTTGTTCAATTTTTTGGAAGAGTTTGAGAAGGATTGGTATTCATTCTTCTTTAAATGTTTGGTATAATTATCTGTGAAGCATCTAGTCCTGGGCTTATCTTTCTTAGGAGATTTTCTATTACTGATTCAATCTCATTGCTTGTTATTGGTCTGTTCATATTTTCTGTTGGTTCATGATTTAGTCTTAGTAAGTTGTATGTTTCTAGGAATTTATGCATTTCTTCTAAGTCACCTAATTTTTTGACATATAATTGTTCATAGTAGTCTCATGATCTTTTGCATTTCTGCAATATCACTTGTAATATCTCCTCTTTCATTGACAAATTTATTAATGAGTCATTTCTTTTTTCTAATTAGTTAGTCTAGCAAAAGGTTTGTCAATTTTGTTAACTTTTAGAATAACCAGCTCTTAGTTTTGGTTGCTCTTTCTATTTCCTTTCTAATCTCTATTTTGTTTATTTTTGCTTATATTTATTATTTCCTTTTCTCTGTTAACTTTGGGTTTAGTTATTACTTTTCTAGTTCCTTAAGTTGTAAGGTTAGTTTGTCATGTTATTTATTTACCTATCCACAGAATCTGAAACCAATAAACGAAAAGAAAGACCAAAATGCATCAACCATTTACAGTTCAACCTGCTATTGATTTTGTAATTGTGGATACAAATGACAAAACTTAACTATCCACTAATCATATTACTAATATGAATTAGTAAAACTCAGGTTGGTATTTTATTGTAAATTCAATCACAATATTATTATAAATTGATATCCATGGTTCTTTAAATGCCTCTTGAAGGAGTAATCTGAGTATGAATTTATTATTTTCAATAGAGAATTTTCTGAGAGATTTTGAAAAATTATTTTGTTCACTAAAATAATGCCACTTCTTGTGAAACTGAGTCATCAGGTGCAAAGAAAATTATGCATTTTCCCATTTTCTTTGGGTGTATTTTCTCCATTACTCAAGTCATGATGTGTATAACTTTAATATTAAATAAGAAGCTTTCGATTAATTTTTGGATACACTAAGTCAAGAAAACATTGTCTGATATTTTAACTAAAAGATTCACCATTGGAGGCTTCACTGGTGGCACAGTCGTTGAGAATCTGCCTGCGAATGCAGGGGACACGGGTTCAAGCCCTGGTCTGGGAAGATCCCACATGCCACAGAGCAACTGGGCCAGTGAGCCAAAATTGCTGAGCCTGCGCGTCTGGAGCCTGTGCTCCGCAACAAGCGAGGCCGCGATAGTGAGAGGCCCGTGCACCGCGATGAAGAGTGGCCCCTGCTTGCCACAACTAGAGAAAGCCCTCGCACAGAAACGAAGACCCAACACAGCCATAAATAAATTAATTAATTAATTAAAAAAAAAAGATTCACCATTGAGTTTTATATTACTCTCCAGTATTTTGTATGTGATAGAAACATATGTCAGTACAAGGATTTTCACATATTTCCATCTATAACTGAATCTTTCTAATGGATGTTTTGTATTTCTGAATCACATTCAAAATATTTTTGGCTCAATTTGAGCCCTATAAAACTTTTTGTAAACTAAATTCAATCAATAGTTCTTTTGGATATGTTAGTATTGATACTACTAAATTCCATTTCAATAGCTAATTATTTCATTTGATTTGAAAAATACATAAATTGAAAATTATCTGAGACATTCTATCCTGGATAATAACCTAAACTCTTGTGAGAAGAGTCAAAAATTTCTGCTTTTTTCCCCCATTACATAATAATTGGACCGTATGATAAAGGAGATTGTATAGAGCAGAAAGTCACATTGAATTTATTTATTAGTACCTTTTAAGCATACTGTTGGAGGAAAATTACCTGCAAATATGATGGCTAACAATTCCTTTCATCCCTGTCTGGGTATGCCTCTCCTTTCTTCAAAAGGTGGAGGCCATTTCCTTATCTTTTGAATCTTGACTGGGTTTTTGATATGCTTTTTCCAATAGAAAGTGACAGAAGTGACTTGCCTAGATTTCTGAGCTTATCTATGTTTTAAGAAAACTTTCAGGTCACATTTTCATCCTCTTAGAACCCTGTGCCACTATGTAAAAATTCTGACCTCTCTGCTGCATAGAGTTCCAGCTGGCTCTCAGAATTTCCAGGTATCCCAGATGAGGCTCCAGAGAGAAAAATAAAGTCATCTTGAATATATAAGCCCCAGCCCATCTCCCAACTAAATTTAGGCACATAAATAACCTCAAATGACACCATGTAGAGCAAAATAGCTGTATACTTGAGCCTGGTCATGCAGTAAAGGATTAACCTTACCCAAGAAATGTTTTGTATTTTCCCAGCTTCCTGAGAGGTAACCCCTAGACCTTTGGAATCTGCCTGATAATAATATTTACTTTCCAGGGGGACTTTGATCATGCTAAATAGTCTATTTTAACAATGTGATTTATTATGGGGGCCATGGGGTACCAGGTCAGCTTCTGGAGGGGCTGGAGACTAAGGCCATGTCTACACAACACTCCCCAATAAAATCTCTAGACACCAAGGGTCAGGAAAGCTTCCCTGGTTGTCAGTGCTCCATTTATATTGTCACACATTTTTTCTTGGGAAAATTAGACATTGTGGAGAGCACAACTGGAAGTTCTGTGCTTGAAAGTCTCCTAGACCCTGCCTTGTGTGCTTCTTCCCTTGGATGGCTCAAATCTGCATCCTTTCATTATAATAAATCACAACCGTGAGAATAACATTTGTACTGATTTTGGTGGGTCCTTTTAATGAAACATTGAAACTGAGGATGGTCTTGCCCACCCCCCACCCCACAATTGCATTTATGTCAGAAGCAAGAGTGATATTGGAGACCACTGAACTTGCAGTTGGTGTCAAAAGTGAGGGTGGACTTGGAGACTCCTGAAATTTGCACAAGCCAACCCACAGGTTTGTGAGAAATAATAAGGTGAAGTTGCTTTAAGACATTCAGTTTTGTTGCAACTTGTTATATACCAATATATAAGATGGGCGTTACCAAAACAACAAACCAAAATATAATAAATTATGAATTTTTAATTTCATATAATTCAAAAGAAAATGGTATCTGCTTATAGATGGAAGATAAATTTATTTTGGAGACTGAGAAGGAAATTGTGTTTATCAGTAACAACATATTTAGTAAATGTACTGTCTACAATAACTTGAAAAGCAAATCAAGTGACTACTTAGCCTGTAGCTCCAGGAGATAAGATTGCAAAAAGTTGGTACATTATTAATACTGACTGTTGCTTGTTGTGTTTAGCAAGATATAAGAAAGAGATTAGCTCAGGCAATAATTACCCAGTTTTTAAGCAGACATGAAAGTAAGTTATATCTATAAATGTAAGACTTTCAGAGTGAGAGAAACAAACTACTTCTGGATCTAAACAACAGGAAATATAATGAAAAAGTTTATGAACAATGAAGATCCATTAGAAGTTCTCTGTAAACAAGGGGTCTTGGCCTTGAGGCAAAGCTCTGATTAAGTATGTTGACCTCCCACATAGGCTATTATTTTCACCTGGCTCTAAGTTTTCTATTAAATTAAGAAAGATGACAATAAAGCAAAGAATAAATAAGGAAAAAAGAAAGCAAAGAATGAAAGTTGACTTGATACCCTAAGTCTCAGAAAAAAAATGTTATTTTTATTAACAATACATTAAATCGAAGGCAAAAATAACAAAAACATGATGTTATTTTACTTCTAAAATATTTCACTTTGAAATAATTTAGATTTATAGGAGAATTGTAAAGATAGTTTGGACAGCTTCTCTTTATTCTTCAAATAGCTTATCCTAATGTCAACACCTAATATACCATGGTACATTTATCAAAAAAAATTAATATTGGTACAACACTTTGAACTATAGATTTTATTTGACTTTATCTAGTTTTCTTTATACTAATTTCCTTTTTCCTGTTCCAAGATCCAATCAGGATAACAATTTTTCAGTTTTTCGTTGTCTTCCATTATTTTTACATTTGAAAACTACTGGTCAGGTATTTTTAGACTGTCCGTCCTTGTGGGATGGTCTGACATTTTCTCATGATTAGATTGGGGTTATGGCTATGTGGGAAAGTATCACACAGGTGAATGTCCTTCTCTTGGTATCATACAAGTGGGAACACAATAGCAACATGAATTATCACTGGTGATATGAACCTTCCCTTGGAGTGAAGGTGGCATCTGCCAAGTTTCTCTACTCTAAAGGCACTCCTCTTTTTCATACTCTAATTATCAGAAGAAAGTGATTTAGTCCAGGCTACTCTCCAGGAAAGAGAACTTAAGGTTCATCTCCTGGAGGGAAGATTATCAAATAATTTGTGGGCGTATGTTAGAGCTATCATGGTAATTAATGAATATTTTGGAAGAGGCAATGTGAGGTATGCAAATATCCTGTTCCCCAAAGTCTCACAGATTAATTTTGCCATTCATCAGTGGATCTTGCCTAAGAAGAATGATTGCTCTCATGTTCTAATACCGATTTTCCATTTCCTTCATTCTTTCTTACTGATATGATTTGGACTTTTTTAAGAAGGAAGATTTGTTCCTTCCTCCCACTTATTTTACATATCCAATCACGTATTTATACTAGTATGGATTCATATGTATATATTATTCTTTGAGTTCTTGTACAATACTATAGATATTTATTTACTCAAATTGTGGCAGTTTGTCCATTGAGAGGTCTTTCACTTAGCTCCTGTGTCTTTCTCATGTGTCCCATCCTTTTGTTGCTGTTGTTGTTGTTTTTAGCATCACAAGGTACTTCAGGCTTATCTTGTATTTATGCTGTCCTAGCTTTAGAATCAGTCATTTCTCAAGGGAGGCCTATTTCCTTTTACAGGAGAAAAGTATTTAAAATCTAAGATGTCAGCATTTAGTATGGTTATTGCTACTGGTTGTCACCACTTTTGACCCTTTCAGTGAATGGTGTTAGAAAGTATATGTATGTAATATATGTACAGTTTCAGAGTATCTAGCTATCTAGCTATCCATCTATCATCTATTTATCTATCATCTATGTATCTATCTCTTAAAATGAGTTCATTCTGATATCTCCAACTCTAATTCAGTTACACAGGGTTCATTCTAGCCTTACCCTTGGCCTATTGTAACTTTTTTGACATGAGAAACCTGACTCCCAATATCTATATATCTATATAATTTTAAAACTATTTGTTCAACCTAGTATACACCTAGATTCAGAATCGCTAATTGATATCATTCTGAGCAACAAGTTTAACTAGAGTACAGTTTTGATGTACAGTTCTATTTTGACTTTATATTTAGAGTATCCATTAAAAATATGGCTCTTCAAAATTACTTATACAGCTCCTTTTTCTGCCTACCCTTTTCAGTGAGGTTATAGCATACATTTGTAATATAGTTAGATTCATTTCTGACAGTCTCTATTCCATCCCTGCATCCCCCGACACCCTAGTTGGTTGTTTTTTTTAAGTGCATACAGTAAAAATCTCTTTTTGATGTATACTTCCATGGTTTCTGACAGATGCAGACAGATGCACCAACACAATGCTGTACAGAACAATTCCACCACCCAAACAATAGACTTGTGCTGTCCCCATCTCATCAACCACTCTGCTCTCCCTCAAATCCTGACAAGCATTAATCCATTTTCTTTTCCTGTAGTTTTGCATTTTCCAGAATGAAATAAATGAAATTATGCAAAACGTAGTCTTTTGAGTCGGACTTCTTTTACTTAGCAAAATACATGTGTCATCCATGTTTTAAAAGGATCTATAGCTAATATTTTTAAATGGTTGAGCAATATTTCACTCTATGTATGTACCAGAGTTTGTTTATTCATTCACCTGTTGAAATACAACTTGTTTTATTTCCAGTTTTTGGTGATTGTAATAAAAGTTGTTATAAACCTTCACAGGCAGCTTTATGTGAACATAACATTGTAGTGCACTTGGGAAAATACCTAGAAGAAGGCTGTCATGTGGTAAGTGTATTTTTTTTTTTTTTTTTTTTTGCGGTACGCGGGCCTCTCACTGTTGTGGCCTCTCCCGTTGCGGAGCACAGGCTCCGAATGCGCAGGCTCAGCGGCCATGGCTCACTGGCCCAAACGCTCCGCGGCGTGTGGGATCTTCCCAGACCGGGGCACCAACCCGTTTCTCCTGCATCGGCAGGCGGACTCCCAACCACTGCGCCACCAGGGAAGCCCGGTAAGTGTATTTTTAAATTTATAAGAAGTCACCAAACTTTTCAAAAGTGGCTGTGCCGTTTTACATTCCCACCAGCAATGTGTGAGTGTTTCAGTTCCTCTACATCCCAATCTAAACTTAATATTGTCTCCCTATTTGATTACAGCCCTTTAGTGAGTGTGAACTGGTATCTCATGGTATTATTTGCATTTCCCTAATGAGTAGTGATATTGAGTATATTTCATGTGCTTATTTGCTATCCATTTATATTCTGTGGTGAAAGTTCTCAGATATTTTTCCCATTTTTCAAATATTTTTAAACTTTATTTTGAACTAATTCCAGGTAACCGGAAGTTGCAAAGATAGTACATAGAGTTCTCATGTACCCTTCATCAAACGTTACCAGTGGTTACATCTGTTACAAGTATAGTATCAAAACCAAAGAATTAACACTGGGAAAATGTGAGTGTATGATTCTATGTCATTTTATGAGATGTAGATATTTGTGGAGTCTACCACTGCAATTAAGATACAGAACAATTCTATCACCACAAAGATCTCTCAGGCTACTCATTTATAGTTTCCCCCAAACACCCTGCTCCTCACTATTTCTAGCCCCATCTACCCACTCATCTATTCTCCTTTTTTATAATTTTGTCATTTTAAGACTTTTTTATAAAAGGAATTACACAATACGGGACCTTTAGAGATTGGCGTTTTCACTTACCATAATGGACTTAGGATACATCCAAGTTGTTGCATGTATCAAGAATCCATTCCTTTTAATTGTTTAATTTAATTTTCATTGTTAAGCAGTATTCTATGATATAGATATATCAGTTTGTTTAACCATTCACTCACTGAAAGGCATTTGGATTGTTTCCAGTTGCTGACTATTAGAAACAAAGCTGCTATGAATAGTTGAGTGTGAATTTGAAACCGTGCGTAATCATTAGTCAAATCCATTTCACCTGCCTTCACTAATCAAGGTAGTTTTAAGACTTGTGTGTCCTCCAAGCAGCACGTAGCTTAAACAGTAAGATGTTTGCTGGAGTTGTTTTTCAGCAACTTGGAGTCAGCTGTGTCTAGTTATAGTTGAAGTTGGAGTCAGCTGTGTCTAGTAAGACTGGATAGGACCAGAGACCCTCCTATTTGGCCTGAAGGAGTGTCCGCCCAGTGACCTTTTGACATCAGAAGACCCAAAACTCCACCTTCAGAACATGCTAATCACCTCCATTTTTAAACGTGCAGAGGCCTGCAGCTTAATTACACCTGAGAAGATTACTGCACCTTTTTCCAATCACCTTTCCCCACCCTCCCCAAGCTCCCCATACCTCAGAATGCCCTGCTTCTTTATTCTTTATCCCACAAACCTCCTAAGGTCCTTGCCCTCGAGGTGGAGGTTCGGAGATTTGTTTTCCCTTCTCATTTGGTTGCATTGGGAATAAATCCTCTCTGCTGCACACCTCAGCTTCTCAGCGGTTTGGCTTGCTGTGCATCAGGTAAAAGGAACGGGGTTTGCTAACAATTTTTTCTTTGTTTTTTGTTTGTGCCTGTATGTGCATGTTAATATAACTTTTAAATTTCTCTGGAATAAATGCCCCAAAGTACAATTGCTGGGTTATATGGTAAGTAAATGTTTAGTTTTGTAAAAAGACTGTTGTAGTCTTTTCAGTGTGGCTGTATCATTCTAGATGCCCACCTGCAATGTATGAGTAATCTAGTTCTCTCCATCCTTGTCAGCATATAGTATTATCAGTATTGTGCATTTTAGTCATTCTGACAGAGAGAAGTGGTATCTCATTGTGGTTTTAATTTGCATTTCTCTAAAGGCTAATGATGTTGGACATGTTTTCATGCTTATTGATAGGTCCTCTTAGGTGAAATATATTTTCATGCGGTACACGGGCCTCTCACTGTTGTGGCCTCTCCCTTTGCGGAGCACAGGCTCCGGACGCACAGGCTCAGCGACCATGGCTCACGGGCCCAGCCGCTCCGCGGCGTGTGGGATCTTCCCGGACCGGGGCACGAATCCGTGTCCCCTAGCATCGGCAGGCGGACTCTCAACCACTGTGCCACCAGGGAAGCCCCCCTGAGAGTTCTTTACGTCTTCTAGATACAAAGCTTTTGTAGGATATATAGTTTGCAAATATGTTCTCCCAGTCTGCAGCTAGTTTTTTATGCTCTTGACTGAGTCATTTGCAGAGAAAAGTTTTTAATAACATCCATTTTTTATAAAGGTTTCCTTTTGTGGGTTGTGCTCTTGGTTTGAGTCTAAAAATTATTTACCAACCCTTAAGTCCTGAGTTTTTCTTCTATTTTTTCCTAAAAGCTTAGATTTTTCTGAGTTTTTTTTCCTAGAAGTTCTCCAAAAGTGATTCATTTTAGTTAATTTTTGTATAAAGTTTGAAATTTAGTTCAAAGTTCCTTTTTTTCCCTACAAATGTCCGATTGTTCCACATTGTTTGTTTAATAGGCTATTCTTCCTCCACTGAATTGCTTTTGTATTTATCAATTAGGCATATTGGTGTGGATCTATTTATGAGTTTCCATTCTATTACATTAATCTGTGTGTCTATTCTCCACTAATACCCCACTGCCTTGATTACTATGAGTATAAAGTAGCTGTTAATGTCAATTGGGTGA
The DNA here is from genome assembly GCF_949987515.2 of Delphinus delphis. Classification (NCBI taxonomy): domain Eukaryota; kingdom Metazoa; phylum Chordata; class Mammalia; order Artiodactyla; family Delphinidae; genus Delphinus; species Delphinus delphis. The sequence goes on along the minus strand of NC_082684.1, from coordinate 57,337,108 downwards.
TTCCTTCTACTTTATTCTTCTTTTACAAAATTGTTTTAGCTATTCTAAGTCCACTGTCATTCCATGCAAGTTTTAGTATGTCTGTCTATATATGCAAAAAAGAAAATCTTTCTGGAATTTTTGTAAGAATTGTGTTAAACTACACATATATTTGGGAAGATATCTTTAGTATGTCAAGTCTTTCACTCCATGGACTCAGTATACCTTTACTTGTTTAGATATTTTTTGAATATTTATCATTAATTTTAAAAAGTACTCAGCTTAAAAGTCCAGTACAAGTTTTGTTAGATTAATGCAAAAGTGTTTCATTTTTATGAATTATTGGAAACAGTACTATTATATTTAACTTTGGTTTCTACATGCTATTATGTAGAAATGTGATTGATTTTCCTGTTGTTGACCTTGTATGCTGTGAACTTTCTGAACGAAAAAGTCTATTCACAGAGACTTTTGGAGATTAATTGAGATTTTCTATGTAGACCATAATGTCACCTGCAAAAAAAAAAAAAAAATTCAGTCTGCAGGCCTTTAATTTCTTTGTCTTGCCTTATTGTGCTGGCTAAAACATACACTATATGTTCTCGTGTTCTTTTTGTTCTAATGGCTGGAACATCACTACTGTTTAGAGTGGTGACAATGGATATGCTTTCTTTGTTCTCAAAATTAGAAGGCAGGCTTTCGGTCTTACATCATTAAGTACAATGTTAGTTGTAGGTTTATTTTTTTTTACTAGGTGATCTTACCAAGTTGATAAAAAATATCCTCTACAATGTCCTGATAGTTTTTTTTAATCATAAATTGATGTTGGATTTTGTCAGATGCTCTTTCTGAATTAACTGATGTGATCACATGCTTTTTCTTCCTTAGCCTGTTGATATGGTGGATTATTTTGGTTGGTTTTCAAATATTAAATCAACTTTGTATACTTAGAATGAATTCTATTTAGTCATGGTATACAATTTCCATACAACTCTAGATTATTCAGTTTGCTAATATTTTCTTGAAGACATTTACATATAATTTTATGATAGAGAAACTTCTTTAATTGTTATGCTTTGTTCTGATTTTGTTACCAGAGTAATGCTGGCCTCAAACATTGATTTGAGAAATGTTTCATCCTCTTCTATATGCTGGAAGAGATTTGCTAAATTAGTATTACTTCTTCTTTACATATTTGGAAGATTTTTCCAGTGAAGTTTTCTGAGATTTGTTTTACAAAAAAATTTTAATTAAAAATTTATTTAATATGATTACAGTACTATTCAGTTTATCTATTTCATTTTGATTTATTTTTGCTAGCTTGTAGTTTTGAAGGAGTTGATCCATTTCTTCTAAATTATTGCATTTATGAGTAAATAGTTGTTCATACTATTACCTTGATGTCCTTTTAATAGCTACAGTGTCTGTAGTTCTGTACAAATGATGCTCTGTCATTTCTAACATTCATGATTTATTTCTTTTTATTTTTGCTAGAGGTTTATCAATTTAATGATTTCTCTTTCACTTTTGAAACATTCTTGCAAGGTAAGAATTCTGTTTGAACATTTTTCTTTCAGCAGCTTGCAGATATCACTTTATTTATGGGTGAGTTATTTACTTAAACCATTTATTTATGCTTTATGATGGGAAGTCTGGTATAATTCTCCCCCTTTTTCTTTTAGAGGTAGTGTGCTCTTTTTCTCTATCTGCCTTCAAGATTTTGCTTTGCTTTTCATATGAATTCTGCTTGGTGCTCTCTGAGCTTGATAGGTCTGTTTTAGTGTCTGTCACTGTTTTGGAAAATTCTTATACATTATTTCTTCAAATATCTTCAACCTCTATTTTCTCATTCTAGGCTTCTAATTACATATGTTAGACCATTTGGTATTGTCCCAGAGCTCTTGGATATTCTATTCTGTTTTTTATTCAATATTTGTTTCTCTTTCCATTTTAGTCAGGTAGTTCTGATTATACAAGTTCTTCTTCAAGCTTATTGATTCTTTCCTTGGCAGTGTCTAATCTGATGAATCTGTCAAAGATAGTCAATCTCTGTCACTATAGTTTTATTTCTAGCATTTCTGCTTGCTTCTTTCCTCTACGTTTTATTATCTTTGAGGGAATTATTTATCTAATATTTATGTTTTATAACTTTTCAATTATAGCCTTTATCATATTCATCATAATTATTTTAAATTTACTGTTTGATAGTTCCAACATCTGTGTCATATCTGATTCTTATCTCAATATTTGCTTTGTCTCTTTAGACTGTGTTCCTTCTTGTCTTTTGGTGTGCCACATTACTTTTTGTTAAAATCTAGGTGTGCTATATAGCACAATAATATTGATATAAACATTTTTTTCTGTTTGGAGATGAGTACACCTTTTTTTCTGGCTAGGCTTTTAGAGTGTAGGTCCCTGTTATTCTAATCTGACGTTGAGCCCAGTTTAAACTTTTCTCTATGCATGGTAAGACTTTTTAAAAAATTATTTATTTTTGCTGCTCTCCAGAAAGAATCTTTCTCTTGCAGTTCTTTTGGCTGTTCCTATTATTTTCATTTGATGCTTGTTTGCTTGGTGGTAGGGGCTGGGAAATGGGGTGTTTTCTGATTATTGTGACAAAGATTCAGTCTTAAGTAGATACTCTGAACCCTTTTCTTGGTGGTGTGACTTTCAGAAGGGATCTTGTGAAATCTACTATAGCTGCTATCTACTATAGCAGCTATAGGAAGTTACCACAAAATCAGTGGCTTAAAACACCACAAAGTAAAATCATTATCGTATCATCCTGAAGGTCAAAAATCTATAATCAAGGCATTGTCAGGGCTGTGTTCCTTTGGGAGGATTCAGGGGAGAATCTGTTTTATTGACTTTTCCAGTTTCTAGGGGAATTCTTTGGCCGAGGGCTGCTTCTTCCATCCTCAATGACCATTGCTCTAACCTCCGGTTTTTTCATCACATCTCATTCTAACTTTTGCAGTTGAAGAATTCGATTAAAAATGCATAGCAATAGCAGTTGTATGGTATGGCAGATTTACTAGAGGAATTGTTCACAAAATTTGATTTTGGCAATAAATGGTTGATAATTCTGTATTTGTTTCCTATTGCTACTGTAACAAATTGCCATAAATTTAATGGCTTAAAACAACATAAATTTATGATGGTACAGTTTTGCAGATCATACTTCCAAAATGTGTCTTGTGGGCTAAAAATCGCGGTGTCAGCAGAGCTATGTTACTTTGGAAGCTTACAGGGGAGAATCTTTGCCATTAGAGGCTTCCTGCATTCCTTAGCTTGTGGACCCTTCCTCCATCTTTATAACACAGTATTTTATCCTTTTTTTCTCCCCCCAGGAGTGGTTTATATTTATTTCTTTTAAAAATCATTTTAAAATTTTATATTCAAATAATGAATGGACATGATTTTATTTATTTATTTATTTTAAGATCTTTATTGAAGTATAATTGCTTTACAATGGTGTGTTAGTTTCTGTATAGAACCAACTATACATATACATATATCCCCATATTTCCTCCCTCTTGCATCTCCCTCCCACCCTCCCTGTCCCACCCCTCTAGGTGGTCACAAAGCACCGAGCTGATCTCCCTGTGCTATGCGGCTGCTTCCCACTAACTATCTATTTCAGTAGTATATATAAGTCCATGCCACTCTCTCACTTCGTCCCAGCTTACCCTTTCTCCTCCCCGTGTCCTCAAGTCTATTCTCTACATCTGTATCTTTATTCCTGTCTTGCCCCCTAGGTTCTTCATAACCCTTTTTTTCCCCTTTAGATTCCATATATATGTGTTAGCATACAGGATTTGTTTTTCTCTTTCTGACTGACTTCACTCTTTATGACAGACTCTAGGTCCATCTACCTCACTACAAATAACTCAATTTCATTTCTTTTTATGGCTGAGTAATATTCCTTGTGTATATGTGCCACATCTTCTTTATCCATTCATCTGTCGATGGACACTTAGGTTGCTTCCCTGTCCTGGCTATTGTAAATAGAGCGGCAATGAACATTGTGGCACATGACTCTTTTTGAATTATGGTTTTCTCAGGGTATGTGTCCAGTAGTGGGATTGCTGGGTCGTATGGTAGTTCTATTTTTAGTTTTTTAAGGAACATCCATACTGTTCCCATAGTGGCTGTATCAATTTACATTCCCACCAACAGTGCAAGAAGGTTCCCTTTTCTCCACACCCTCTCCAGCATTTATTGTTTGAAGTCTTTTTTTTTTTTTTGCGGTATGCGGGCCTCTCACTGTTGCGGCCTCTCCCGTTGCGGAGCACAGGCTCCGGACGCGCAGGCTCAGCGGCCATGGCTCACGGGCCCAGCTGCTCCGCAGCATGTGGGATCTTCCCGGACCGGGGCATGAACCCGTGTCCGCTGCATCAGCAGGCGGACTCTCAACCACTGCGCCACCAGGGAAGCCCTGTTTGAAGATTTTTTGATGATGCTATTCTGACTGGTGTGAGGTGATACCTCATTGTAGTTTTGATTTGCATTTGTCTAATGATTAATGATGTTGAGCATCCTTTTATGTGTCTGTTGGCAATCTGTATATCTTCTTTGGAGAGATGTCTATTTAGGTCTTCTGCCTATTTTTCAGTTGGGTTGTTTTTTTGATATTGAGCTGCATGAGCTGCTGGTAAATTTTGGAGATTAATCCTCTGTCAGTTGCTTCATTTGCAAATATTTTCTCCCATTCTGAGGGTTGTCTTTTTGTCTTGTTTATGCTTTCCTCTTTTATCCTTTAGTTACGTCATTATGTCAGCTTTATCTGACTCTCATCCTCCTGCTTTCCTCTTAAAAGGACCCTTGTTATTACATCTGGCCCACCAGAGAGTCCAGGATAATCTCATCACTGAAAGACTCTTCATCATGTTCTCAAATTCCCTTATATAATGTAAGCTAACAACATATCACAGGTTCTGGGACTAGGATGTGAACAGTTTTGGGGGGTTGTTATTCAGCCTACTGTGTTGCTCTTCCTCCAGATACAATGCCAGAACTAGTACACATTCCTGCTCTTCCACAGGCTAAAGCTGTTTTTTTCCCATTCCCTTCTGACAGCTGCAGTGGATTTCCAACAGTGTATTCAGACTATAATTCCATTGCTCCTATGTATATTAAGGATTTGTTATTTAGGGGAGATAGGTGACATAAATTTGGGTGAAGTTTTGGTTGTTGTGGCTCTGCCCCAAGCTGCTGTAGATAATCTCTTATACCCTCTGGAAACCATTTCCACTTCCTTTTCCCTCTGGAGACTTAAGTTTTGATTCTATAAATGGTATAGGGGGTGCTGTTTGGGATGGAATATCATCAATAGCTGCTATTCTCTTCCCTCAGCCAATATCATGGGGACTATTTCTCAAAATTCTCCTCAACCTTCACTGTGAGCACTCACTAGTGTTCCTTGATGGAAAAGCCTGGAATAAGGTACAAATCCCCCTATGTTCATGCTGCATAGGGGTTTCCCACTTTCACTTTAGTCCTCATCAATTTATTAAAATTGTCTAGCTAAGTCTTCTCATGGGGTTATACAGTGTCCTACAATGCTTGGCTCAGGTAAGCAAGTGATTCAATTCTAGTATGTGCCTGTCTCCCTTCAGTTTTCATTTGTTTGCCCCATGACTGCAGTTCTCCATTGGCTTCAAAAAAATCCTTAATTTGAAATTTTTCTAGGCTTTATATGTTAGTTTATTTCAAGAGTGGAAATAATGCCCTTTCAGGTCTGTACCACTCTGAGTTCAATACAGAATAACCTATTCTGACTTACTAACTTTTTTTTCAAAAAAAAGAAAAGAAAATGAATATCACAATAAAAAAATTTCTAAAGCAACACTTGAGGCCCTCAAACTTGCCGAGCAAAAAGTGAGCTGTGAAATCTGCTCATCTCTATAGCCCCCAGACATAAGCCCTAAAGATCATTTTCTGTCAATGAAAGTTCATGGACAAGAAAGTTTCATCCAGAAATAGATTCATTTTAAAAACAGGAGTATCTTCCACTATAATACAAGGGCTTCTCATAATTGTTTAACATTATTTCATCATTGCTGTAGATTTCTCACTCTTTACTGGATGGAATTTTTCTTGCACCTTTTCTGTCACTGTTCCTCATCATCATTTGCATGGAGGTCATATGGGTCACCCACTATGGGGATATGTGCCCTGAATTGACAGAGAAAGCTTTGCATATTACTAAAGAATTTGAAAGTCTTGACTATGTATTTATTACAAACTTTTCTCTCTAGTGGGGCTGTACTCGAATATCTTGTGGCTCTGTGTAGCCTCTGAAATCTCTGTGGAGAACTCTAGGCAACAGTTTTCTGCTGAGACATCTGGGTCATACCTTGAGTATGCAGAACTTAGGAGTTTGGCCAGCAACCAAGGGAAGTTCCATGCATATTTTTAGAACCCCTTTTCTGTACCCCCATTCTATTACCTACTCCCTCAAATACCCTTGTCAACACCAATGTTTGATTTCTGCATTTTCTCCTCCAAGTCCCATCGTTCTCTATTTGGACTCTACTTCCCTGATCTCAGGTTCTGACAGTGCCCTGCAGGAGTGAGCTGAGTTGAATGTGGAGCTCACTTCCTGAGCTTATCCTTCTTTCAAAGATAGTAGAATGATTTTAGTTTATGTGGAATGTCTCAAAAGAGACTTTGTATATAATTTTTTAAGCTTTTTTTTTAGCTTTTACTGTATTGAGCTACTCTATCATGACTGGAAAAATACATAAAACATTTTTAAAAGAAAGATAATATATTTGAATAATGCATAATTAACAGATCATTCAATAAATGAGATAACTGTGGGAATTTATGGAAACAATATGACAGATCCTCATCACCTATAAATTCTAGTTAAAGTATATCATTAAATGTAAAAACAGAGAACCGGAAATAACCAGTGGTAAATATTTTCCTTATCTTGTCTGGGGAGTGTCTTTCTAAGCATATAAACAACAAAAGAAATGAAAAAAATAAATTTCACTAGACCTAAGCAAATAAGCATTTAAAATTGATATACATCAAATTTTATATACATGCAATAACAACACCATAGTGTGGGCAAAGCATGAATAATTCAATAATAATAATTCAAAATATTTTAATATTCCAGAAAATTAATAAAACGTAATATTTTCCATGATAATCTTGGTAGACAAGTCAAATATTAGGAAGTAAAATGGTGTAAAAATGATTAACAATGAAATATGATTAAGAAATATGATAAAGAAATATGATTAAGAAGAATAATTAAACACTTAGAAATAGTTAAAAAACTTTAATATTCAACATTTATTATGGTGAGTTGAAAGAGTCACTCTAATTAAATGCTAGTGTGAGCATGAAATGACTTTTCTGGAAATAAAAATTTGTCAGTATTCTTTATGTCAACAAAATTCCAAATTCTAAATATCTAATAGCTAATATGTAAGCTAAGCAGTAATTACATGTAAATAAAGTGTTCAAACATAGATAATACTTATATAACTTATTCTTACTTTACATGAGAAAATATCATTAGACAATCTTGTAAACAATTCCCATGCCATACTATAATGATAAAAAGGATAGCATGATTCAAGAATTTATGTAGAAAATGAATCCCACAACATAAGTGAATTTATGATGTCTGAGTTTGTACATCTAAGATGGGAGGCACAGGAAGAAAGGAAATAAAAATTCTAACAAAACCTAAAGTTCTAACAAAACCTATCATTAGGCAATAGAAATACAGGCTTTGTTTTCTTTCCTGTATTTTTCTCAGGATTTTTAAAGTTTCTCAAGAAACACATTATGAAATATGAAAAATAATTTTGACTATGTGGTCCACTTTAGATGGTATTTACTATAATTGCACATTTTCAACTTTTCAATTAATAACAAAAAGTAAATATGTGAAATGAAATAGATGTAAACTGAGGCTGAGAAGAAAATTTGTCAAACTTGTTTACATCTTATTTACCATACATATGTATATAGAGAGAGCACAAGAGCAAGAAAGGCAGTATATATAGTATAATTATTATACAATACATAGGTAAATGACTATGTATAAAGTATGTATAAAGTTGAGACAAAAATGTTCATTAGAGCATAAAAGTTAGAGGGAAGGGATACTGAACAGCATGAAAAATGAAAAAAGGATACAGCATGCAAATTGAGTTTTTTGTTCAACTAAAGTACATTAACATCAAATCCATCTATAGAGAATGACTTTAGCACATGATATACTTTATGACAAAATAACATTCTCAGATGCTTGTACCAAATGGGTAACATCAAGCTTGGAAAAGTGGCCCAACATAATTTGAGCCTTAACACTTGTTCCAGAATTGCTACTGGGTCCATCAGCCACCTGGCCAGTGATTTCATCAACTGGTTGTGTCATAATAGAGATGCAGCTGTTTCTTTTCTTACTCCCTTAAGCATTAAAACCATGTGAAAACCAAGCAGCAAAATTTCAGACTTATAATACATCAGTCATAAAGTTTAGATATAAACTCTCATATGTTCATAATCGTTTATTGAGCACCCACAATGTCTATAGCTGTATACTAAGTGTCATAAGAAAAATAAACAAAAAGGATGAATTGATTTCCTATACTTCAAAACAGAAAGTATGCACTTGAAAGTTTGAGATAATTTCTGTGAGATCAGGGAGAATATGTTTTGCTAAACTATAGCTATCAGAGTGTTTTAATCATAACTCAAAGCTGCCCTTAGCATGAGGAAAACAAGTATATTCAGAGGTTAAAACATATTTCAAATCTTTAAAAAATACATATTCATTGGTGAATTTTTACTGTCACAGAAATGATGAAATTTGATGACTAATTCTATGAAAGTAAACTGGATACATCTGCTCTTTGCTTCTGCCACAAAAGGGAGTGAATGTATACATAGCAGAGCCTAAGAAGGAATATGTGCGCAACCACATCCTGGCAGCTTTGGGAAGATAGGATCTGCCCAAACTCAAATAACACTGGAATTGGGAGTAAAGAACTATAAAACTTAATATTTTAGTAGCCTGTAATCCACTATTCTTGAACTAAAGTACAAGGTCATTAACTTTTGTAAAAAACCTTGAGCTAAGGAAATTACACTAGCCTCATTCTTTGTAATTTGCTGTTTTTACCTTAATAAAAGTAGCTTTTAAAAGTCAAAAAAAAAAGTTTGAGATCAGTTATATAGAGCATATATTAGTAATGAATAGTACAAATACATGAATTTGAGCTTTGTAGCTTTGTATTTCAACAGCAAAAATTCATGAATGGAAGGAGAAACCATTTTAAATAGCTTTCATTATTCCAGTGTTTGAATTCTTCAAAAAAATAAATTTCAGAAAGTAATGGAGACTGCTGGCTTTCCAGAAGTCAAATCTCAGCCCAACAAAATTCACTTCATTGATAGGTGGATTGACAACCAGTGTTTGAGGAAGTATTGAGGAAGACATGGTTTAAGTGTTAATTGACTCGATAGCCCATTTTGGAAAATGCAAACTGCTAAAACAACTAATCTTCTCTACATTTTAAAATCCTTTATTTCTTTACATTTTTATCCCTCTCCTTTTCAAAAACGTAACTTTGAATAAATCTACCAGTGACAGACATGAACCACCACTGCTGAAACTAAAATAGTTGTGGCTTTGGAGTAATGGCAGATCCCTGCAGCAACAGAGCTTTAAAATAATAAACAAAAACAAAAACGTTGCTTTGAAATTTAAAATGCATCCAAGTTTGGGATGAGAATTATCCCTTGGAGAACCTTAACTCATGTCTGGGGCTTTCCCAGTCTGGCTTACCAAGTAATTACCTCATCTGGAGAGGTTTGATGTATCCCGTGGCCCTAAAGTGTTCTCTTGCCTAGTGTGCCTACATTTTGAGAAAGTCACTCAATTTTTTTCACTTGTCTTTTTTTGATTCCTAAAAAACGATATAAGTGTGTGGTTAGTGAACCACTAACACTGACATTACTTGGCAGCTTGTTGAAAACAAAACATCAGGCTTCACACCAGACCTACTAAATCAGAATCCCCATTTTCTTAAGGTTCCCAGATGAGTCATATGCATAATGTTTGAAAAACACTGGACTACCTAATTACATGTTCTCTATTGGCTCAATATTTTTCCTCCTTCAAATGAGAGCAGTGACTACTTTTAATGGTAGCATACAGTGGCCCTTATCATAAATTTCCCTTTTGTTTCTCAAATAGCAAAGTAGCTGTTAGGTTTGTGAACATAGGATGTTAATATTTTGGTAGAGTTTTGAAAATTTGCAAAACCTTTGTATTAAAAAGAAAGGCATTGTTCTTGGTTTTGAGAAATTGATGGTATTATATACATTTAGCTTCTTAGCAATTTATAATTTCTGTGTCTTTAGGGCAGACATTTTTTGAATAAGCAGGATTCATTTAAAAGAATGGATATTTTGGTGAAGATTCTGAGCATGTCTAATCTTTTTTTCAATTTACATATAAAAAACAACCTTTTTCAGTAAAATATATATAGCTTAAGAAATTGGAAAATGATCTTTAACCTAGTCCATATATTTTGTCTTTCCTCTGTGATGAGTCAAGTTCTTTCCTTCTGCTCAGTCATCATTTTTCTGAATTCCATTGCCTCAGGTTAGTTTTGGCAGATATTATGTTGAGGATAATAATCATGAAAGTATATTTGAGAATAGTCTTTTAAAGATACATGTAATATTCCAATTATATGTTTAAAATAAATACTATAACTTCATTTTTGGAGTTCCTTTTCAAGTCTTCTCCACGTATTATTCACACAGCAGGTATCTCTCTTGCTGATTTTCAGTTATTTATCTTAAGTAGGAAGTAGGTCAAAAAAACACCATGGATTTTTTCCTTCTGCCAGCCAGCACATTTAAAGTACTCATTTGGGGATCCATGATCAAAAATATAGTTGAGAATATCAACACTAAGTATTGGTCTTAATGCATATATAATTTCCTTCAAAATTTAATAGTTCCACAGTGATGAGCAATATTGTCTCAGCTATTAATAGCAAACCAACATTGTGGATTTGCTTGTAATAAAACAAACTGAAGGTAACAGTAGGTTTGGCCATACCAAAATCTTTGCTTGTTCTCAAGTTTTCCAGACTCCAAAATATTTTGTCAAGTTATTTTCCATCAAGCAGATTGAAAACGGCATGTAACCAAAGAGCAAATTGCAAAAGAACCAGGATATGGCAGTTTCTGGATCTTCCCACACCTGTGGATACAAAATTTTCACTGAAGTACTTAAATCAATTAATTAATATAGAACTTATTCAAGTAATTAAAGTATAGAAAATGTATTTACTACAGTAAAAGTTACTTTCATAAATTATTTTCTTATTTTCCTTATAATTTTACCACTTATGTATCAATCTCTAAACCGATGGCTAAATTTTAAATGTTTTTGCATGTATGGAATTATATCAGAGTTATGAGTCCCCCAAAATAGAGTGTGTCACTGTTACCGAGTCAAATCTCATATTGCTTGCCTCTTGACAGGCCAACAAATCAAGAGACAAGGTATTAGGGCAAGGAATAGTGACTTCATTAGGAAAGCCAGCAGACCAATAAAATGGTGGACTAGTGTTCCAAAGAACCATCTTACTCGAGTTAAATTTAGTCTTCTTTTATACTAGCAGGAGAGTGTGTAGCTGGTTGTTGCAAACTTCTTGTTGCTGGAATCCTTTGTTCTTGCAGCTATCCACATAGGGTCTGGTCACAATGTTCCTATAAATCTCCAGCAAGACAAATGCTATTATCTGTTCCATACCTTTTTTCTCTATATGAATGAAAAATGATATACCTTTAAAGGTCAAGCCTGGGAGTCAGAGCCTTTGAGAATGGGCTATCATGTACATTTCAGACAATAGGCAACATTTTTTTACAAAAGTACAGAGCCAGCATAACTAAGCACATGCAACAGAGCACAAAGGTTAGATCTAAAGGAATAGATCAGATATGGAGTCAGGTTTGTTCTTCTCTGTTACATCACAGCTTGCTGAACAGATTATAGCACAGCCTGTTGGTTTGGGTCCCATTCAATGAATGCTGATTTGGAGTTTCACTGATATAAGGGACTAGGTAGAATGTCCAAGTGAAGCACATACTGTCTCAGGTGTCCTTCAAGGTCCTTTTTAGGTGTGTGTGGGGGGGTCTCAACAGGCAGCAATTATTTTTCCTTCCCTAACTGCCAAAAGGATTGACAGTGTGATCTGCCCACATAGTCCCAGTAAACTTTATGTGGTGACCCCTGAATTCTGTCTGGTATTTCCAGCTAGCTCTGCAGATGGAAGTGAGATAGCGCCGTCAGTGCTGTTGATACGGATGCTTCTGACTTGCCAACCAATAAGGCATCCTTTTTTTGATGAAAGTTTTTGACATATGACAGTAGAGGTACTTGCACTAAATCCTGTCCTAGGTTCTGGAGGCAAAAGGCAAGGAAGTTTAAGTACTCCTGAGAGAGTTCTGCAAATGTATATTGGAGGCCTTGCCATACAAATGTAAATTGATCATGTTTTTATGTGACAGGAGGGCAGAAAAGAAGGAGCTGGAAATGTCCATGATAGCATATCAAAAATCATCAGCTTTTGCAATGGATTCAGTTATCACCTTGATATCTGGAAAAACCAGGACTGCCAGATCAAAATTAAAATTAGTTGGTGATAATCCTGTGTAAACTTCCACCTCCATTTGTCTTTTCACCAACTGTAGACCATATGGGGCTTTTATATTGAGATATCACATTACTTTACTACATCTGTAGAGTTTTAAGTTCTAAATCAAGGCTGTGATTTCCATTTCCCCTACTGAAATTCTATGTTGTTTTTCTTGGACCGCCTGAGACTGAACTGGGAAACAAATTTGGAGCTATCCATGTGTCCCACTGGCACTTCTATACATGAATTCTTCCTGATCAAAATAATCCTTTCTATAATTTAATATTTTCAGAGAACAAGCAAAATAATAACATTATGCATTCAGAAGTGGCTAAAACTATAAATTGAGTTGGCACAAAGGGCACCACGCACAAGGTCACGTTAGCTTCCCTTCCCCATTGGAACCTCATTTACACTTTGCCAGTTAAATCTGGGTTCCCCCTTCCTTCCACAAAACTGAACAGGTTGATCATTTAGACACCTGAATCCAACAGATTGATAAAAGCTTGAGTCCGTCCCCTTTCTGGAGTTTCCCACATACTACAATGGGTGAGTTCATAGCACTTTTGGTCCCTCTTGGCGACAGCGAAAACTTGACCACATCTCTCTCCACCCTTCTCTCCTACCTTCCCCTAAAGAATTTAAGTTCATTAGTAAGGAGGGAAAGATTAGAGGACATAGGAGAGATTGAATCCATTCCATTAAACAAGATGCATTTACATTTGGTTTCCAATATTGTAGCAACTGCTTCTATTTCAACTAAATGAACTTCTGTTGGTTTTTGTCTACCCAAAGCTTTGAATCATATGGTATGGTTGTGACTACTAACACCATTTATTTAGCTTTGGGAACCCGTTTACTAAGCAGCCATAGACCCATGCTTTTGGACTAGGGCTGTGAGATTTGCACCATTTGGCTCGCTTCTGCTTGATGCATGGGGTGGCAACGATTTTTAAGGAGCCTTCCTTAATATGGGGCAACTGCTGCTCCATTTCCAAGAACATATCTTTCAAACTTTCACCCATTTTCTTTTTTTGAATGTTTGAATTTTATTTATTTTTTATACAGCAGGTTCTTATTAGTTATCCATTTTATACATATTAGTGTCTATATGTCAATCCCAATCTCCCAATTCATCACACCACCACCACCTTCCCCTGCTACTTTCCCCCCTTGGTGTCCATACATTTGTTCTCTACATCTGTGTCTCTATTTCTGCCCTGCAAACTGGTTCATCTGTACCATTTTTCTAGGTTCCACATATATGCGTTAATATACGATATTTGTTTTTCTCTTTCTGACTTACTTCACTCTGTATGACAGTCTCTAGATCCATCCACGTCTCTACAAATGACCCAGTTTCATTCCTTTTTATGGCTGAGTAATATTCCATTGTATATATGTACCACATCTTCTTTATCCATTCGTCTGTCGATGGGCATTTAGATTGCTTCCATGACCTGGCTATTGTAAACAGTGCTGCAATGAACATTGGGGTACATATGTGTGGTTTTTTTTTTTTTTTTTTTTTTGCGGTATGTGGGCCTCTTACTGTTGCGGCCTCTCCCATTGCGGAGCACAGGCTCCAGACGCGCAGGCTCAGCATCCATGGCTCATGGGCCTAGCCGCTCCGCGGCATGTGGGATCCTTCCGGACCGGGGCATGAACCCGCGTCCCCTGCATCAGCAGGCGGACTCTCAACCACTGCACCACCAGGGAAGCCCAACATGTGTGTTTTTGAGTTATGGTTTTCTCTGGGTATATGCCCAGTAGTGGGATTGCTGGGTCACATGGTAATTCTATTTTTAGTTTTTTAAGGAACCTCTCTCTATAGTGGCTGTATCAATTTACATTCCCACCAACAGTGCAAGAGGGTTCCGTTTTCTCCACACCCTCTCCAGCATTTGTTGTTTGTAGATTTTCTAATGATGCCCATTCTAACTGGTGTGAGGTGATACCTCATTGTAGTTTTGATTTCCATTTCACCCATTTTCAATATAAGGGACAATGGAATTTAGATTTCTTTATATCATTTTCTCATTCTCTGGTAAGTCACCTTTATTAACATTGTAAACCCAATCCAGAGCAATAAGAACTTGAATTCTAGCCAGTCCTTCTGTTTTTCTGGGCTAGTTTGTTTGTCTCAAGGGTAACTCCCATAGAGGGCAAAAGATCCCTTATGCCAACTAGGATGAGACCTTGCCTTGCCATCTCCAAATTGATCAAAATTTGGCATGATAAATGCAGCATAAGTAGGGTCATAAGACAATACAGCTGTTGCCATTGTTTCTTAGAAAGCATTACATATCTTTACCTCTTATCTAAGTGGACCAGCCACAGTTCTAACCATTTACTTGATTCACATCCACAATGCTTGTAAGTTTCCTTCTTTACCTGCTCACTGGTACTGTGTTTCTGTAACTGTTGTCTGAAAGGAGTCACAATCTTATTCCTATCCAAGATGTATCTTAGTGCTATTTTAGTTATTATAAAGGGGCAAGCTGGAGGTTGATAGATTGGTGAGGAAGCTTTCCCACATGGAGGAGAGTCAGCAACATTCATGGCACTGTTCAGGCAACAGTAATTTAACTTATTTCCTGGTATCCAGAAATGGGCAATAAATAGACGTGATTTATTGCCTAGGTGACCTAGAGTTTGGTCAGTAGGTTGACTGCTGAATTCCATGAGCTTTCCACATTTTCTGTTAAGCAGTTGTGAGGCCTTCATTCTTCATTTTTGGAAAATCATGTTTCTTTTTTTTAATTGAAGTATATGCAATTTTCAATATTTTCAGGTGAAGAATATGGTGATTCAATATTTTTATAAATTATAATTCATTTAAAGTTATAAAATATTGACTGTATTCCCTGCGCTTTACAATATATCCTTGTTGCTTATTTATTTTATACATAATAGTGTCTCTTAATCCCACATCCTTATCTTGTCCCTCCCCCCTCCCTCCTCCCCACTGGTAACCATTAGTTTGTTTTCTATATTTATGAGTCTTTTTCTATTTTGTTTTAGACATTTATTTGTCTCAATTTTTAGATTCTACAAATTAGTGATGACATAGAGTATTTGTCTTTATCTGACTTATTTCACTCTATACTCTCTAGGTCCATCCATGTTGTTGCGCATGGCAGAATTTCAGTTTTTTTTTTATGGCTGAGTAACATACCATTGTGTGTGTGTGTGTGTGTGTATAATACCACATCTTCTTTATGCATTCATTTGTTGATGAGCACTTAGGTCACTTCCATATCTTGGCTATTGTAAGTAATGCTGCTATGAACACTAGGGTACATGTATCTTTTCAAAATAGTGTTTTTGTTTGCTTTGGATATATACTCATATGGTAGTTCTATTTTTAGTTTTTTGAGGACCCTCCATAATGTTTTCCACAGTGGCTGCACAAAAGTACAAAACACCCACAGTGTACAAGGTTTCCCTTTTATCCACATCCTCTCCAACATTTGTTATTTGTAGACTTTTTGATGATAGCCATTTTGACAGATGTGAGATGATAGCTCATTTTGGTTTTGATTTGCATATCTCTGATTAGTGATGCTGAGCATTTTTTCCATGTGCCTCCTGCCTATCTGTATGTCTTTTTTCAGAAAAATGTCTATTAAGGTCTTCTGCCTATTTTTTAATCTTTTTTTATATTGAGTTGTATGAGCTGTTTATATATTTTGGATATTAGCCCCTTATTTGTCATATATTTGCAAATATTTTCTCCCATTCAGTAGGTTGTCTTGTCTTTTTGTGGATGGTTTTCTTTGCTATGCAAAAGTTTATAAGTTTAAATAGGTTCCATTTGTTTATTTTTGCTTTTCTTTTGCCTTGGGAGACAGATCCAAGAATTATTGCTACAATTTTTATCAAACGGTGTTCTGCCTATGTTCTCTTCTAGGAGTTTTATGGTTTCTGGTCTTACATTTAGGTCTTTAATACATTTTGATATTTTTATATATGATGTAAGAAAATTTTCTCATCTCATTTTTTTTACATATAGCTCTCCAGTTTTTCCAGCACCACTGATTAAAGAGACTGTCTTTTCTCCATGGTATATTCTTGTCTCCTTTGTTGTAAATTAATTGACCATAAGAGTGTGTGTTTATATCTGGGCTCTCTATTCTGTTCCATTGCCCTATGTGTCAGTTTTTGTTCTAGTGCCATGCCGTTTTGATTACTGTAGCTTTGTATTGGGTTTGCCAAAATGTTCATTTGGGTTTTTCCACAAGATCTTATAGAAAAACCCAAACGAAGTTTTTGGCCAACCCAATAGTATAGTCTGAAGTCAGAGAGCATGATAACTCCAACTTTGTTCTTTTTTCTTAAGATTGCTTTGGCAATTATGGGTCTCTTGTGATTCCATATATATTTTAAGATTATTTGTTCTAGTTCTGTGAAAAATGTCCTGGGTATTTTGATAGGGAATGAATTACATCTGTAGACTGCTTTGAAGTATAGATACTTTAACAATATTAATTCTTCCAATTCAAGTATAAGGGATATCTTTATATTTCTTTTTATCATTTTCAAATTCTTTCATCAATATTTTATAGTTTTTAATATATAGGTCTTTAACCTCCTTGGTTAAGTTTATTCCTAGGTTTTCTTTTTGATGCCATTATAAATGGGATTTTTTTCCTTAATTTCTCTTTCTGATAGTTCATTGTTAGTACATAGAAAAGCAACAAATTTCTGTATATTAATCTTGTACTTGCAACTTTACTGAATTCATTCATTAGTTCTAATAGTTTATTGGGAGAGGCTTTAGGGTTCTTTCTATATAGCATCATGATGTCTGCAAATAGTGACAGTTTCACTTCTTCTTTTCCAATTTGGATCCCTTTTATTTCTTTTTCTTTTCTGACTGATGTGGCTAGGACTTCCAATACTATATTAAATAGAAGTGGTGAGAATGGGCATCCTTGTCTTGATTCTGATTTTAGAGGAAAAACTTTCAGCTTTTCACCCTTGAGTGTGATGTTAACTGTGGGTTTGTTATAAATGGACTTTACTATGTTGAGATGGATTCACTCTATACCAACTTTGATGAGAATTTTTTGTCATAAATAGATTTCAGTTTTTTTCAAAAACTTTGTATATTTGAGGTTGTCATGTGATTTTATCTTTTCTTTTGTTAATATGGTGTATCACATTTATTGATTTGAGAGTACTGAACCATACTCGCATCCCTGAAATAAATCCCACTTGATCATGGTGTATGATCCTTTTTACATATTGTTGAATTCAATTTGATGATACTTTGAGGATTTTTACATCTATATTTATTGGAGGTATTGCCATGTAATTTTCTAATTTTTAGTGTGCTGTTCTGGTTTTGGTATCAAGGTAATGGTAGCCTTGTAGAATGAATTTGGGTGCAGTCCATCCTTTTCAAATTTTTGAAATAGTTTAAGAAGGATAAGTATTAGCTCTTTATATGTTTGTAGAATTCCCCTGTGAAGCCATCTGGTCATGCACTTTTGTTTGCTGGGAGTTTTTTTAAATTACATATTCAATTTAAACTAATGATCAGTCTGAGAAGATTGCCTATTATTTCCTGATTCAGTTTTGGAAGGTTATATATTTCTAGAAATTTGTCCATTTCTTCTAGGTTGTCCAATGTGTTAGCATATAACTCTTTGCAGTACTCTATTATGATTTTTGTATTTCAGTGGTATTGATTGCTATTTCTCCTCTTTCATTTCTTATTTTGTTTATTTGGGCCCTCTATCTCTTCTTCTTGATGAGCCTGGCTAAAGGTTTATGAATATTTATGTTTTCAAAAAGGAGATATTGGTTTTATCTTTTCTATTTTTTGTTTTTATTTTATTTCCTGTCTGATCTTTATTATTTCTTTCCTTCTGCTGACTTTGGGCTTTGTTTGTTCTTCTTTTTCTAATTCCTTAGATGGAAGTTTAGGTTGCTTATTTAAGATTTTTCTTGTCTCTGAAGGTAGGCCTGTATTGCTATGAACTTCCCTTCTAGAACTGCTTTTGCTGCATCCCATTGATTTTGGAAAGTTGTGCTTTCATTTTCATTTGTCTTGAGGTATTTTCTGATTTTCTCTTTGATTTCTTCTTGACCCATTGCTTTTTTTTAGTAGCATGATGTTTGGTCTCCATGGGTTTGTTCTTTTCCCATTTTTCTTTCTGTAGTTCTTTTCTAGTTACATACCATAGTGTTCAGAAAAGATGCTTGATATAATTTCTATCCTCTTAAATTTGTTGAGACTTGTTTTGTGGTCTAGTATATGATCTATCCTGGAGAATGTTCCATGTGCCCTTGAAAAGAATGTGTATTCTACTGTTTGGGGATGGAATGTCCTGTAGATATCTATTAAGTCCAACAGCTCTATTTTGTCATTTAAGACAACTGTTGCTTATTGATTTTCTTTCTGGATAATCTGTCAATTGATGTAAGTGTGGTGTTAAAGTTCCCTACTGTTATTATATTGTTGTCAATTTCTCCCTTGATGTCTGTTGATATTTGCTTTATATATTTAGGTGCTCCTGTATTGAGTGGATATATGTTAATGAGTGTGGTATCATCCTCTTATATTGATCCCTTTATCATTATATAATGCTCTTTTTTCATCTTTTGTTACAGCATTTGATTTAAAGTCTATTTTGTCTGATATGAGTATTGCTACCCCTGCTTTCTTTTCATTTCAATTTGCATCAAATATCTTTTTTCCATCCCTTCAATTTCAGTCTTTGTGTCTTTAGCTCTGAAGTGAGTCTCTTGTAAACAGCATACAGATGAGTCTTGTTTTTTCATCCAATCGGCCACCCTATGGCTTTTGATTGGAGCATTTAGTCCATTAATATTTAAAGTAATTATTAATATGTTTTTACTTATTGCCATTTTATTACTTCTTTGCTGGTTGTTTTTTGTAGTTTTTCCCTGTTCTTGTCTTCTTTTAGTGTCTTTGCTTGTGGCTTGATTTTTCTTCAGTGTGTGCTATGTTCCTTTCTCTCTTGTTTTTGTGTGTCTATTGTAGGTTTTTGATTTGTATTACCATGTGGTTCATAAATGTTGACTGATAACTATATCTATTTGTTTTAAACAGGTCGTCCTTTAAGCTCAAACACTTTATAGAAGATCTACATTTTCCAATCCCCTCTCCCACATTTTGTGTTTTGATGGATGTCATATTTTGCATCCATGTTTATCCCTTTACTGATTATTGTAGTTGTGCTTGATTTTACAATTTTTGTCTTTTAATCTTTGTACTAGCTTATTTAAGTGGTTGATTCTCAGCCTTTACTATGTATTTGCCTTTACTAGTAGGATTTTTCCTTTCCTATAGATGCTTACTCTTATTATAGCTTTTTCTTTTCCATTTAGAGAAGACATTTTAGCATTTCTTTCAGGGTAGGTTTAGTATTGATGAACTCTTAGTTTTTGCTTCTCTGAGAAGTTCTTTCTCTCTCTGATTCTAAATGATAATTTTGTTGGTTACAGTATCCTAGGTTGAAGGTTTTTCACTTTCAGCACTTTAAATATGTGTCACTCCCTTCTGGCCTGCAATGTTTCTGCTGAAAAATCAGCTTTTAACCTTATGGAGGTTCCCTTGTATATGACTTTTGCTTTTCTCTAGCTGCCTTTAGAATTCTCCCTTTAACTGTTGCTGTTTTAATTATGATATGTCTTGGTGTGGATCTCTTTGGGTTCATCTTGTTTGGGACCTTTTGCTTCTCCTATACCAGGATGTCTGTTTCCTTCTTCAGGTTTGGGAAGTTTTCAGTCATAATTACATTAAATACATTTTCAACTCCCTTCTATCTCACATTTTGGGATCCATATAATGTGAATGTTGGTATGCCTCTTGTTATTTCAGAGATTCCTTAAAATGTTCTAATTTTTTTTAAATTTGCTTTTCTTTTTGCTGTTCTGATTGGGTGATTTCCATTATTCTATCTTACAGCTCACTTATGCATTCCTCTGTATCACCTAATCTGCTGTTTATTCTGTCTAGTGTGTTTTTCTTTTCAGTTATTGTTTTCTTCAGTTTTGACTGGTTCTTTTTTTTTTTTTTTTTTTTTTTTTTGCGGTATGCGGGCCTCTCACTGCTGTGGCCTCTCCCGTTGCGGAGCACAGGCTCCAGACACGCAGGCTCAGCGGCCATGGCCCACGGGCCCAGCCGCTCCACGGCATGTGGGATCCTACCGGACCAGGGCATGAACCCGTGTCCCCTGCATCGGCAGGTGGACTCCCAACCACTGCGCCACCAGGGAGGCCCTTGACTGGTTCTTTTTATATTTTCTAGGTCCTTGTTAAAATTCTCAGTGTATTCATCTGTTCTTTTCTCCAATTCAGTTAACATTCTTATTACTAATTCTTTGAATTCTTTATCTGGTAAATTGTTTATTTCTCTTTCATTAGTTGTTCTTTCAGGTGTTTTTTCCTTGCTCTTTCAATTGAGATAAATTATTCTGTCTTCTCATTGTGCTTAACTTTCTCTGTCTCTATGAAATTAGGTGAAACATTTGCCTGTTGTGGTCTTTAAGTGGTGTCCTTGGGTGGGAGCATCCCTATATTGTCTGTGGCCAGTGGTTTTGGTGTGAGATCTGGATTTAAGGTGGACATAAGTCACGTCTTTCCTTGGGGTGAGCTGGCAGCTATCACTGGTAGGAAGTGAGGCTGGAGACGGAGGGGCTAGGGCCAGAACCAAGAATGAGCCAGATCTTTTCCTATGTTCAGTGGCCATTACTGCTCCATAGGAGGCAGGGGTAGGTCCCAAGTTGCTAGAGCAGAAGCCCTGAACTTCTGGTCCAAGCTGGCTTAGTTCCCTTCAAGTGTGTGCTGTCACTCCTTCCAGCAGTGTCACCCTCATTGGCATGGTACTCAGGGAGGCCTGGGGTGCAGGCTGTGGTACTCTGGCTGCCATAAGATATCTGAACTGCCTCTGATGCACCACCTGTGTAAACACTGGCAATGGCTGCCCCTTCTCTGCTTAGATACCATTTTACTGCCTCAGTGTCTCACACCAAAGTGTTTCTGTGGTCATAGCAGCTCTCATTCCAGTGTGGAGCTACAATGTGAGGCAAGCAGGGCTGGAGAACTTGCTTGGCTCATGCATGCACAGGGATGGATGTGGGAAATCAGTTAACAATGCATGTTCTCAATCCACTCTCTCTTCCCTGCTTTGGGAGTAAGCAAACCTTTGCCTGCTCTTCACAAGTGCAGTCCAGGCTTTCCACAGCTCTCCTTTTAGTCCCAACAGCCCTCCAAATAGCCAAGGGGGCTTGTCTTCCTTTTGTCGGACCCCAAGGCTGGGGCACCCTCCACTCACTCCCCATGGAGGATCTCTGCCCCTGTAATCTCCCTTTTCTTTTGAGTCCCCTCCTAGGGGCACAGGTCCCAAACTGATTGCTTCTCTTCCCTTGCTACTTAATTTCATGTGGATTTTTCTTACAATGTTGGTTGTACAGGCGTCTTTCTGCCAGTCTCCAGTTAGTTTTCAGTGAGAATTGTTCCACATGTAGATGTATTTTGATGTGTTTTTAAGGGGAGGTGAGTTCCACATCCTTCTACTTTGCCATCTTCATCTGAGTTTTTAGGAATCTCACCATTTCTGTAAGTCAAAAGTCCAGTACCACATGACTGGGATATCTGCTCAGGGTAAAACAGAGCTGACACCAAGGAATTGCCCAGGTTGATCTCTTATCTAGGGGCTCGGGAAGAAAGTCCACTTCCAAGTTAAATTCCAGAGCAGTTAAGTTCAAAGCAAAATTCAGTTTTTTGCAGTTTTAGGACTGAGGTCACTGTTTCCTTTCTGATTGACTGTCAGCTTGGGCCTACTCATAGTTCCTACATTCTACCAGCATCATTTGCCCCAAGGTGTCCCCTTCATTTTCAAGCCAGAAAGGGTACATAAATTGTCTGATTTCTCATGTCTCTGGCCTAGATCCACATTTAAAGATTTTGTGATTAGGTCAGGCACACCTGAAAGTCATGTTTCTTTCATTATTCTACCCTCATAATCAAAAGAGTAACATATGGTGAAGAGCATGAGATTTTAACCAACATGCAACCGAACAGATTTGTCATCCATTATTCATCATACTGTGGTAGACTAAAAGCACAGGATGGACTTCAGGGTCAAAGGACAATTTATTACTCTCAGCATTAGCAATAACCACAATATCATTATTTTGGCATCACTTCTTGCTATATACTGAATGTTTGTGTCCCCTCAAAATTTATATGTTGAAACTTAATCCCCACTGTGAAGGTATCTGGAGCTGGGATTTTGGGGAAGTGACTAGGTCAGGAGGATGGAGCCCTCATGAATGGGACTAGTACTCTTATAAAAAAAAAAAAAAGACTCCAGAAAGCTTCCTCCCCTTTTCTACCATGTAAAGACAGAGTGACAAAAAGGCTATCTATGAACCAGGAAGTGGATCCTCACCAGCCACTAAATCTGCTGGTGCCTTCATGTTGAACTTTCCAGGCATCAGAAATGTGATACATTTCTGTTGTTTATAAGCCACTTAGTATATGGTATTATAGCAGCCCAAACAAACTAAGACAGTTCTTCCAGCCCCAGTTCCCAAAGGCCAATGGAAAGAAGACAGGTGGCACTGGCCATGCAGTAAGTTGTGGTACAAGAGAGGACACATGAGCCTACGGAATCCAAATCTTTAATACTAAACAATATGATTGTTAGACTGCAGTTCTAGAGGGAAACACTATCTTTATCTTCCAAGCAAATATGTCCTTTTCTCTGGGAAGGAAACATTGTATCTTTCAAAGATGTTTTCTGTACAAATATTCTTGAATAAAAGTCCAGAAAATAGTACCTTTGCTCACAAGATATTCAGAAATGCAAGAGATCCATGAAGAATGGTCTTCTAAAAATATATTCTTACTGTATTTGTCTTTTTGCCCTCACATGTCCTGAGAGGTGTTTGTTGAAATCTCTCATTATATCATTGGTCATTTGCATATTTTATTGTTTAGTTCTAACAATTTATCATGACCCCACCCTAGTTCTGCAATTACAGTTTTACATTAGATAAAACAGTCCTTATACCTGTGCTACTAGCTTACTTATAACCACCTTCCCCCAAGGAAGAAACAAAGGAGGACTGAAATTTTAAAAGATTATATTTTTGTAGTATATGCTTCTAGAGTGTACTATGCTTTATGTATCCTCTATCACTCAAGTCACAGAATGATCTATATGTCAAGTTTTATTTTCCTTGGAGATGAACAGCCTGACATTCAGAAAGATAAAATAATATACATATGTTATTCCACAGCACAATTTGGTTTTAATTCGGGCCTATTAATCTAAAAATTTTCTGTGTAATGTCATATCTTCAGGCAGAAATTCTTTGCTTGCTTTTCATTGATAACCTTGCTTTTATGGCTTATTTTTCTCTTTTTTTAATATCAAAATTTATTTAGTGCTGATCTTGACTATAGCAATACATTGTTATGGTCTTTTTATAACAAGTTTTGGAGTTAGAAAATTTCATCATCTAATAGAAGAGCTTATTAAAAAAGACAAATTATTGAACAATACTAAGCCTCAGTTTCCTCAGATGTAATATGAGACTATACCCTAATTCCCAATATTTTTTGTAAATATTAATAAAGCAATACATAAATGCCATACATGGTTCAGTATGTGGGGCATGGTATACCTTCAGCAAATAGAACTTACAAATGTCACATCAAAAAAAATGTATAGATTCCAATATCTACATTATAAAAGTGCTATCTACAGCTGATTAACTGAGAGCTTTATTATCCAGAATAGGAAATAAGTTTAAGAGGATTTGTTTGAGGCTAATAATGTGTGTGAAAACTGAATTATATTTACATACCAGGATTTCTAACAAGCCTATGTTGGTACCATTAAGTATAATGGCAGAAAAATATTTTGCCTTCCTATAGTGGGGGTGTGGGTGCAAGTGATACCTTGAAATACATACTATGCAAACACTACATGATACAAAAAACTAATGGACCCCCCCCCCCAAATCATGTTATTCATTATTTTAACATAAGTATCTGTATTTTTTTAAGTTATCAATTCACTTGTTTAAGAAATTGCTAAATAAATTTGTTCCATCCCACTCTCTTAGCACATAGAAAAATGGCAAAATCGATTAATGTTGCCTTTATTTCCTTATTCATAATATGCATTTTAAGTACTCAGTTGTAAAAATGCAATAAAATGTTTCCTTCCAAGTAATTTTTATAAGTGCTTCTGTTCATTTCAATTATTTTCATGGGCATGCCAGTAACAATGTGTTTTAAAGTTGGCATAACATATAGAAATGAAGAACAGGGCTTACTCTGCTAGACAAGATATTTGTCTGCATTTTATTCTCAGATTACCATCCATAAAGGGTTCATCTGCAGCAATATCTGAAATATTCTGCATAAGTGCCAGTTAAGTGCATTTGTTTCCTAAATCTACCCAGCATAATATTAGACATTATATTTTTGGACCACATAAGTGAATGTTTCCACCAAGCAATTTCAATCAGTTGTAACTATTTTGCAATTTTTCCTCTACTGCCAGTTGAAAATGTATATGCTCTGCCATCTCCATTAAATTCTTATATCCATTAAAACATGAGATTAACATGGAAGCCAAGCATTTTAACATCATAATTTTCATTTGCATGAATTTTTTTGTGTTTAAAGCACGTTAAAAATCTCAAATTTTTACATTATACCTTATAGCAAGGTTTTAGTAATTTTAATAATCGATCACCTAATCGTTGGAATGACAGAAAAGTAGGGTACCTATGAAAACTTTGAAATAAGAATGATACAGAAATAAAAGGTGATTGTAATGGGTCTTTGCTTAGCTCAGAATAATGGTCTATATTTGAAAATATGGAAGAAAAAAAATTAGAGATTGAAGTTAGTTACCAGAAATATTTTTAGTAATATTTTTCATGTAACTTAATTTCCTTTATTCTGAGAAATAATTGAATTAAGGCAGCTAACCCACTATGCTTTTGCTATATTTTTTATATTTAATTTAATTTATACCTTAAAAAAATCACCAACAGACTATTTTAAGGCATATGAAAGCTAGAGTTTTTATTCTGGTTGTCAAAGTATTCTAATTCAATAAAAAGTAATCAACAGAAGATTTGCTAAACAGGTTAAGACATTATAGTTCATAAATAATAGGGAATATGGAAGCATTTGGTTTATTCCAATCAACTGGAGAAACTTAAAGAGAAAATATCTGTAGATTATGAAATTTTAAAAGAAGTGGACAGTTTTCTTCATTTTGTATAGCATGTGGTATATAACATGATGCTTGGCTCATTGATTTATCATTGGATATTATAGACACAAATTCAAAATTAGACCAATAATACATTTAATTTATAAATATGCTCTATAAAATAAACTGAATTTAAGTGCTTTTTGGCTGGTGCAGTACCCCTGGGAAGTAATGTTCATTGTTTTAAAAGACTATTAACATGCCTGGTTAGAACACATTTTTAATTTTTGTAGAGTTACAGTCCTAGGACAAACATTTGGAACTTTTTGACACTGTGATGTTTTACTGAAAATGCCTTATTGAGCTAGATAATATAATATAGTAATATGGACCTTTTGTAATCTGGATCTACAGGGTGTATTATCGCTAATGATAGTACATAGAGTCAAACTAGGCTTTTTTTTTTTTTTTTTTTCCTGCCAGATGGCAATACAAAGGGTTGGAATGTGAATCAAGGTTAAGTCTGATTACTCCTACTACATGTGTTCTTTTTGGGTTTATCGTCAGTCACTGCCCACCTGAGGTCCTGAGAGTTGTTATGATTTGTCATGGACTAATTCTGTAATTAGTCAGCTGAAGGAATAAATTAGTATCGATAAGATTTAGAACCAGAAAATGGAGAGGAAGATGAGTTTTATGTGCTAATAGATGGGAATTTACTACTGGACCAAGCAGGATGATCATCAGCCATCCAATTAAACAATCGGTATAGTTTATTTGGACTATTTCTAAGTGTTCTAGTACATAGGTCACTCTCTAAGCTTAAGGGTGTAACCATTTTGAGGTGATCCAGAAGAGCAGCTTGGGAGGCTACCCCCTGATATTTGCTCCAAATAACTTTACTCAGCTGAAAAATTTGATTAGCCCTGGACATTCAAAGCCTTTTAAGTTCCATTTTTTACTTTTGGGGGAAAATAATCTCTTTCAAAATATGCAAGATCCTAAATTTCTGGATCTTTTTTTATTGCCTTTCATTTGTTTTTAATTGAGGTGTAATTTACATGTAACATTGGTTTCAGGTGTACAACATAATGATTCGATATTTGTATATATTGCAAAATGATCACCACCATAAGTCCAGTTAACATCCATCACTATACAGTTATATATCTTTTTCTTGTGATGAGAATTTTTATGATCCACTCTCCACAACTTTGATATATTCAGTATAATATTACTAACTATAATCACCATGCTGTACATTACAACTTCCTGATTTATTTTATAACTGGATGTTTGTACTTTTTGGTCCTATATAATATAGTAATATGGGCCTTTTGTAATCTGAATCTCCAAAGATGTATCATGTCTAATAATTGTATATAGAGTCAAAATACACTTTTCAACATGAATTTATATGAAAATTTTAGAAGATGATGAATATTACCATAAAGTTAATTTAGGTACATTTTCACATATGGTCAATCAAGCTGTGTGTTTTCTATCTATTTAAATCTCAGTGCTATAGTTGGATATTTGTGTCCTCCAAGTTATATGTTATAATCTTAATCCCCAAAAGTGATGGTATTAGTATGTGGGGGCCTTTCAGAGGTGTTTAAGTTATGAGGGTAGAATCTTGAATGGTTGGAATTGGTGCCTTATAAAAGAGATCCCATAGAGCTCCCTGGACCCTTCTACCACGTGAAAATAGTCTAAGTATTTAAGTAAGAAGTCTATGACCAAGAAGAGGGCCCTCATCCAACTGTGTTGGCACCCTGATCTTGGGCTTTCAGCCTCCAGAACGATGAGCAATAAATTTCTGCTGTTCATAAGCCACCCAGTTGAGGCATTTTTTTTTCCTAGCAGCCAGAATAGACTAAGAGACTCAGAAAGATCAGTCAGAAGTGTCTTACTCAGTCCTCTACTCACAAAATATTCCATACCAAGCATCAAGTATTACATGTCCTGTGAGGTAAGCAGTATTATTACTATATTGAGTGAGAAAAATAGGGTGAACAGGGGGAGTTTAATGTAAAGAATTATTAACTAATAATGAGAGATTAACTACTAATGGCTAAAGATAATTCTAAAGGATATAAGGAGAGCAGATACAGGGATCAGCCACTACCTCCAGGGCTGAGGCAGAGGACCCAAGGCAGAAACAAATTTGGAAGAGCTTCCTCACTTCCCACTAAGGCTGAGGTTCAGACCATAGTGAAGATAGTGTTGGCATGGCACACTGGAGAGTGGAAAACTTCACTGAGGTGCTGTGAACGGGGACTGACTGGGGTGCCAAATAAGCTCACCTCTAGCAAGCTACTTGCTGGGGTGCTGATGATATTTGTGGGAAGTTGCCCAAACACTATGAGAAGCTGCCCTCTGGGTTACTAGTGGAATTTCCTGGGAAGCTGCCTGTACGAATGCCACTGAAAACTCTGGGAGTGCTCAAATTCACTGAGGGGTGAGTACCTTTGCGTGTTCTGCATACCATTGGCCACTGTGTGCTGCAGGGCCAGAAATGAAACTCATTAGGAAGAGGAACCCCTCTGCCCTGCCGTGTACCTCTAGCACATTCTATCGACAAATCCTAACACTACACCATCCGGCAAAAGCAGAAATGTTTACCGGGTTTATTGCCGGAACAGCAAAGCAGGGCAAAGAAGGCTGGATTTGGAGCAGAGAGGAAATACATTTATAATTGGCATACTTTTGTATTTGTAATTCCTCTTAAATGTTAGCAACATTGTAAGCTCCTTGGGGGCAAGGGCAATGTCACCCTTCTTCCCCCACCCCCATGGGTATATGGCAAAAACATGAGGAAAATCATGCTAAGAGAGGATATATTACATATTCAAATCATTTAGCTTCTTTCAGTGTATTGTTTCTTCAGAGGACTGTGGCCTAGTATTTCCTCTTTTGAAGAAGCAAAAGTGGTGAATAAGGGATAATTAGTGAAAATCAAGATAAATAGCTTGATTAATTTCACTCAACTCTTTGAAGCATATACATTAAATAATTTTTATTTCTTTATCCAATGCCACCTCTATGCCCTTGCAACTTATCCCCACCCCCACTATTCCACCTGAGTCTCGGGCTCCCTCAATGATATCTCAGTAGAAACCTTTAAATTTTCAGTTGATTTTGGTTGTTAAATTCTCTTGTGGCTTTCAAAATTTAGAGTAATTCAGTTTAAAGCATATGTTTTATATTGGATTCAAAGCTGTTCTCTCACTAATGTAGGCTGTATGTGTGTCTCCAGTGGTCTGAGAGGAGAGGTCAGGGGCCTGTGAAGCTCTTTCAAAGTCACCTCTCTTGCCCACCAATTTATTTTCCTTGGTGAAAAAGGCTAAGAAGAACGGGAAAATGTTCAATAAAATATATTTCTTTGAATGAGTATTTGAGTGTGTGTCAACTGGCCATCTTTTCTGTCATAACAAATCATACAAAGGTAGGAGAGATGAAGTTGCTGTCCTTTCCACTCTTCTTTTTGGTCATAACTGATCTTTCTTCTTTTGGTCATAACTGACCTTCCCACTCTTTTTTTTGGTCATAACTGATCATTGTCTTTAGTCTTACAGTGGCAAAGTGGACACTTAGAAGTGTCGACTTACTCAATTTGATACCTAGGAGGGAGGCCTAGTGGCATGTGCCTAATATGCCTGAAACTCTGAATCACACTCTGGCAGTCCCAGCAAAATATTGCCAGGTAAATGTGTAATCTGTCCTCCAAACCTCTAATCATGAGCCTGTTCTTATAGGCAAGGGTAAAGTCCATTTTCTGTATCTCTTGGGAAACGTACATTTAAGGGTTTTCCTTACCTAATCTTGGCCTGGCCACAGCATTTCTCCTCAGTCCTCCTTGCCTTTGTTAATTCAGTATCACATGCGAAAGCCATTAAGGCCAATGGCTAAGCAGATATCCTATTTGGGATGTAAATAATTAAGCCTGCCTTACAAGCAATTCTCCAATGACTGCTACATGCCAGGGTGGTAATGAAAATCGGTCAACATCCCCTCCTAGAGAATAACTTCTTTTCATCATCTGTCCTCCCTCAAAAGACCACCTTTGTCCCTGTATCTCAACAGTTCTCTTAAATAGGGAAAGGCAAGTGGGAGAGGATCTTAATGACAGTTTTCCTGAAACTGTGCCTTTCTTTGGGCTCTGGTCTCACAGCTTGCTGTTCTCTAGACTCAGAATGTAGGATACTGATAGGTTGGTTTTTCTCAGTTGTTGGCTATACTAGTCAATTCTATGAAAACTAGTCAGTTTCTCCAGCTTGACAATTTAATCTACCATGTTCCAAAAACAATGCATTCTGTCATTAGAATTATAAGGAATTGTAAAGATAAACATTTCATCTGCTTCATGAGTCAGAACTAGACTGGGAGAAGGGCCTGAGAATTAAATAAGAAATATCATACTTGCCCTTTTTATTTTTGCACATTCTTTGACGTTCATGGAGTAATAATCTCTCTCACCATATTTTAAACTTTGCTTTATGTTTTCTACAGAGCAATCTATCTTGTGAAGAATTAAGTTATTTTAAGGAAATCTGGGAAGGAATTTTCAGAGTTTTCTTAAGCTTTAGTGTTTAAAGAGTGCTCCCTTATGCTGTAATGCTTGTTAAAAAGGGATACAAGAGTGCCATGCAGTGATCTGATACAGAGAGACTAAGGGAATACAGGGAGACCAAGGGGGGGAGAATAAGGTGGGAACAAGGATCCATATTTTAAAAGCAACTTAAATATTTCTAATGAAGAGTAATAGACTATAATGTAATAAACAAGGTTTTGATGTGTTTTTAATAAATTTTAGCATATTTTATAGGATATTGAAACTTTCACTCTCAGTAAATTTAATGGTCTTTCTAGAATGATATTCACAATATTCCTGCTGTTTTATCTTATGTACACATTGTAGAAAAAACTTGAAAAGTGTTAGTGAAAAAAATTATAAACACTTCCATAAGGATAAAACATAACTCCATGTAAATAAAAATAGCAATTAAGAATGCTGCTTTCCCTAAAAATTACTGGCAAATTGCAATACTGAAAATACTATAATTCAAGAATTAAAAGTAATAAATTTAAGGACACGAAAAATGATATTCAATATGAGTCAGTGACTTGATGATATGAAATCTGAAAATTTCCCAAAGTCGAGAAGAGCTTCTTGGCATAAATGATACCTATTACAATATTTTAAGTAACTTTCATGCATGTTGTACCCTTTAGGAAACAGTGCAGTGGAGGGCATTTGTTCTTGTTTTTTCCCCTGGGAGTAGTTCTCTACATGAGTTTTGAAAAATTCATAGGTAATAAAGTTAATGGTCTATGAAATAAATACTTTTAAGTAGTTTGAAACATTTTAAAATTAATTAGATTTTAATTAGTTTCAAAAAACTGATGTATAGTTGTATAATATTAGTTTCAGGTATACAATACTGATGCAAAATTTTCATAGATTATACTCCATTTAAAGTTATTATAAAATATTGGCTATATTCCATGTGCTGTATAATGTATCCTGTAGCTTATTTATTTTATACATAGTCATTTGTACCTCTTAATCCTCTACCCCTATCTTGCCCCTTCACTCGGCTCTCTCCCCACTGATAACCACTAGTTTGTGTTCTTCATCTGTGAGTCTGTTTGTATTTTGTCATATTCACTCCTTATTTTTATATGTTGTAAGTGATAACATAGAGTATTTGTCCTTCTTTCTCTGACTTATTTCACTAAGCATAATGCCCTCTAGTTCCATGTACCTTGTTACAAATGGCAGAATTTTGTTCATTTTCATGGCTGAATAAAATTCCATTGTAATGTATATACGACATCTTTATCCATTCACTGTTCATGGGCACTTAGGTGGCTTCCATATCTTGGCTATTGTAAATAATGCTGCTATGAACATGTTTAAATAGTTTGAAACAGCATTTTTCTTTTCAACATTTTGACTATTAAAAAATTTTTTAGTCTATATTTCCTTATTACTCACTTGATCTAAGTTTCTGTAGAATTAGTTCTAGTTTTATTTATTTTTTTCTGTTGGTGGTGGTGGTATTTGGTTTTGTTTTTATGTGTAGAATAGATTGAGATATCATCATAGATTAAAGAGAGAATTAGGAAGTATAAGAACTAATTTCTGGACCTGCTTTTTCAGGCTTATACTATATAATGCTGTGTAATAAATTAAAAAAAAACTTGTTTATCTAATTTTTCAGTTTATAAATCCACTTTACATACATTGTCTAATTTTATCATCACAGCACACCATAAGAGATGAGGCAGGTATAACTGGTGTTATTTTCCTGAAAAGAAAAATGAAGTTGGAGAGAGAGATTGGTTTTTGTTTCCTGGTCAAAAATATGAGTATTGTTTTATTAATATTACCTCTTATGTCTCTGTCCTTATGATTCCACATATTTATAGGTCAAAAATGATTTTTTTCCTCAATTTTTCTGATATATTACTCTGCACAACAGAGCATTTAAATGCTTAACAGCATGTAATCAATAAATTTATCATAATAGTCCTTAATGGGCAGTAAACTGGAGACCATCCACAAAGTGCAAATGTTATAATAATCTGACTAGAATTTCCAGAATAGATAAAAAGATACAGACCTCTAATTGAAATAAAATTGCAGCTACTTTTTAGTTTTCAGTGAGTGTTAAATTGTGGAGCCGAGCTCCATGTTCTAGGAACCACAAAAGGTGGCATAGCAATTTCAGTAAAATGTTTCTCTCCTTGAAGGTTGATATTCATTTTGTTTATTTTCTCTAAGATAATTCACATGGAGATGGGGAACAGAAAATAAGCCTCACTTTGCTCCTTAGGTCACAGGAAATTGCACGAGTCAGAATAATCAAGCTAGAGGCAAGATATTAAGTCAGGAAGATGGAATATTAAGTTAGGAAAATGGTATAATATGCCAACTACATCACAACGGTGGTACCTTTGTATTTCTCAAAACCTTATCTTTATAGAGATTTTCTTAAATATGTGAATTATTTGTAATAGCTCCTATCAGGACTTACTGAAAGGATAATTCTCTGTGGTCTTTTTTTTTGTCCTTCCAGTTGGATAAATCAAATATCTTTCTGAACACGTTTCAACCATTCTACTCTAGTATACAAAATGTGAAACCTCTGTTTTTGACCTTTTGATCCCCCAGTTCTGGAAGGATGGATATTGTTATTTCTTCATCTGATGAGGCATTTAGTTTAAGGGAAAGATTTTGATCTTGTCTTATTTCTCACCAAGGATTTATTGGGTTTAAATCAGTGACAGCTGTAAAGTTCACCTTTGCCCAGTGCAAGCTGAAGAGTCAGGTGATTCTTATCTGAGACCAATTAGCTTGCAAAAAATACAAATGGACAGGGCATTCCATGTACAAGTGAGTACAGGAAGAAAAATTACCTGAGATAGTGAAAAACATTTTATTTTTAATTTTTTAGGAACTGACAAAAGAAATCTCCAACATAATACTATCAATGAGTTCCATAGGTAAATTGAGCAAAACTCCCACAAAACACTACTGTCAGAAAAATAGGATAAATAAATTCACAATATGGAGTTGTCACATCTTGGTGAAAGAAATGAGCTCTAAAGCATTGTTGTTCAAAATGTGATTCATGGATCTGAAGCACTGGTATCACTCAGGAGCATGGTAGAAATGCAGATTCTATGCCCCACTCCAAACTTACAGAATCAGAATCTTCATTTTATGAATGCAGATTCACAGTTTTCAGCATACTAGTCTTTTATCTTTTTTAAGTTTATTATTAAGTATTTTATTTCATTTTTGATGCAATTTTAAATGGGATTATTTACTTTCTCTTTCTGATATTTCATTATTAGTGTATAGAAATGCAACAGACTTCTGTATATTCATCTCATATCCTGCAACCTTGCTGAATTCATTTATTCTAATAGTTTTGTGTGAAGACCTTAGGATTCTCTATATAGAGTATCATATCATCTGCAAATAGTGACAGTTTTACCTCTTCTCTTCTGATTTGATATCTTTTATTTCTTTTTCTTGTCTGATTGCTGTGTCTAGGACTTCCAATATTACGTTAAATAGATGTGGTGAGAGTGGGCATCCTTGTCTTGCTCCTGAATTTAACAGGAAGGCTTTCAGTTTTTCAGTGTTGAGCATTATGTTGCCTATGGATTTAACATAAATGTTGAGAGAAGTTCTTTCTGTACCCACTTGGCTGAAAGTTTTATCATGAATGGATGTTGAAATTTGTCAAATGATTTTTCTGCAGTTTTTGTGATGATCATTTGGTCTTTGGTTTTTCTTTTGTTAATGTGGTGTGTCACATTGATTGACTTGTGTATGTTAAACCATCCTTGTGACAGAGGAATAAATCCCACTTGATCATGGTGTATGATCCTTTTTATATATTGTTGAATTTGGTTTGATAATAGTTTCTTGAGGATTTTTATATCTATATTTATCAGATATATTGCCCTGTAATTTTCTTTTTTTGCTGTGTCCTTGTTGGGTTTTGTATCAGGGTAATGATGGCCTCATAGAATGAATTGGGGAGCATTCCCTCCTCTTCAAATTTTGGAGGAGTTTGAGAAGGATAGGTATATAATTTCTTTATATATTTGGTAGAATTTCCCTGTGAAGCCATCCAGTTCTAGACTTTAGTTTGTAGGGTTTTTAATTTTTATTATAGATTCTGTTTCACTTCTAGTGATGGTCTGCTCATATTGTCTGTTTCTTCTTGACTCAGTCTTGGCAAGTTGTATGTTTCTAGAAATTTGTCTATTTAAGTTGTCCAATTTGTTGGCATATAACTGCATCTTGCATTCCATTGACATTTAAGGTAATTATTGATAGTTATATACTTACTGCCATTTTATTCCTTGTTTTCTAGTTGTTTTTATAGTTCTTTGTTGATTTCTTTCTGTTTTTCTTTTTGTTTGGTTTCCTTTTGTAGTATACTTGAGTTCCTTTCTTTTTGGTGTTTGTATATCTATTGTATTTTTTTGATTTGCAGTTACCATGGAGTTTATGTGTGTTGACCCATAACTATATCTACTTGCTTTAAACTGTGATAGTCATTTAAGTTCAAACACATTCTAAGAGGTCTATGTCCCTCCCACCCCCACCACATTTTGTGATTTTGATATCCTATTGTACTTTACATCTTCAAGCTTATCCTTTTACTGTTTATTTTAGTTATATATATTTTTTTGATTTTTAAAATCTATGTACTGGTTTAAGTGATCTTCAGTCATTTTTTTTTTTTTTTTTTTTTTTTTTTTTTTTTTTTTTTTTTTTTTTGGTGGTACGCGGGCCTCTCCCGTTGCGGGACGCGCAGGCTCAGCGGCCATGGCTCACGGGCCTAGTCGCTCCGCGGCATGTGGGATCTTCCCGGACCGAGGCACGAACCCGTGTCTCCTGCATCGGCAGGCGGACTCTCAACCACTGCGCCATCAGGGAAGCCCTTCAGTCATTTTTTATACTTGCCTTTCCTATTGCCATTTTTCCATTTCCTGTAGACTGTAGATTCTTTTCCATTTAGAGAAGACCTTTAAATATTTCTTTTAGGGTAGGTTTAGTATTGCTGAATTCTTTTAGTTGTTTTTGTTTGTTTGTTTGCTTTTTGTCTGAGAAATCCTTTATTTCTCCTTCTATTCTAAATGATATTCTTGTTGGGTAGAGTCTCCTAGATTGCAGGTTTTTCCTTTTCAGGGCTTTGAATATATTATGCCACTCCCTTCTGGCCTGCAAAGTTTCTGCAGAGAAACCAGTTAGTCTTACTTGTGTTCCCTTGTAACTGACTCTATTTTTCTCTTGCTGCCTTTAGAATCCTCTATTTAACTTTTGCCATTTTAATTATGATATGTGTGAATTCATTATGATATGTGTTTGAATTCATCTTGTTTGGGGCCCTCTGTGCTTCCTATACCTGGATATCTGTTTACTTCAAGTCTGGGAAATTTTCAGCTCCAATTGCCTCATATATATTTTTGATCCCCTTCTCTCTCTCTCTCTTATTCTGGAACCCCTATAAATAGGTTTGCATGTTTTATAATATTCCATACATCTTATTTGTTGCCTTTTTTTTGTCTTTTTGTCTACTGTTCTGATTGAGTGCTTTCCATCATTCTATCATTTGGATCACTTATTTGTTCTTCTGTGTCATTTAGTCAGTTAGTCATTGCTTCTAGATTGCTTTTTATCTCAGAAATTGAATTATCTATTTTTGATTGGGTCTTCTTTATAATTGTTAGTTCCTTGCTACAGTGATCTGTGTTTATATCAATAATCTTTTTTAATTCAGTTAGAATTTTTATTACCATCTTTTTGAACTCGGGCTGGTTGACTGGTGATCTATGTTTCACTATTTATTCTTTCAGGTTATTTCTCTTGCTCTTTTAACTGGGAATCGTTCCTCTTTTCATTTTACTTACTGTCTCTGGTTCTATGAATCCAGGAGTAACAGCTAGCTATGGTGGTCTTGAAGGGTTTTTTTTTTTATTATTTTGTGGGAGCATCTCTGTGTAGACTGTCCAATGTCTTTGGTGCTTGGGCTGGTTTTGATGGAGATGCCAGCCATGTCTTTTCTCAGGGTGTTCTGGCCCCTATCACTTTTATAGGAGGTGTAGTTAGTGTTGGGGGAGCTAAAATCTGTTCAGGGTGTGAGGCGGGACATCCTCTCTGCTCTGTGGCTGTTCCCACCCTGTTAGGGTCCATGTTTGCTCCTCAGTTGTTGGAGTAGAGGCCCTGAGGATTGGATTCAATCAGGCTCCATTCCCTTTGAGTGCATGCCCTATCCAAAGGAAGGGGAGTCCTGTAGCAAGTGAGGTCTGTCTGTTCATAGAGGTCCAACTTGCTACCTCTGTAGCCATCCACAACTCAGCTTAGATGCAACACAAGGTTGTGTCCCTTTCCCTGTTGTGGTCATCCTAGATCTAGGGAAAGGTTATGACATGGAATGAGCTGGGCTGGAGGCTTTGCTAGGATGGAGCTGTGGATTGGAGCATTGTGGTTACAGAAATTGATGGAGCTACACTGACACCAGAGATCTGGACTGCCTCTACAGTATTCTTCTCTCAGAACCTGTCCGCTCCAGATCCAGCACAAAGCTGTGGTATGGAGTGGGCCAGTGCACTTGCTCAGCTGGGAGATGGACTGCCACCTGCTGATCACGGTGTTTCCCAAGGGGCTGCCTGAATAAGTGCTGAGATGGCTACTGCCCCACCCAGACCACATCACAGGCCCCTGGGCCACCTCTGCATCCCTAGATCAGTCTTTCCTCCAGGCCTTGTATGCTTCAGATCTAGCCCCAAGCTGTGGTGTGGAGTGAGTGGGGCAAGGGTGTTTCCCCACTTGGATTGGGGAGTGCAGTGAGGTGGTATCTACCAGTGCAGAGCTCTCTCAGCCCTGTTTGTTGCAAGCCAGCACTTGTGCAATCATCATGAGTAGAATGTAAGCTTCTCTAGCCCTTCTATCTATCCCAGAAGTTCTCCCAGCAGCCAGGGAGGCTTGTCTCCTCTGCATAGGATCCCAGGACTGGGATGACCAGTCTGTGGCTCAACCCACTCCCTCCTCAGGACAAGAGTCTGCTTGTGTGGACATTCTCTTCCTTTTGGATCCCTCCCAGGGGTGGACATTCCAACCCTATGCCTTTTTCCTTCCTATTCTGTTACATGGAAATCTTTCATGTAGCTTTTTTTATATAGGTGTTCTGACAGTTTCCAGTTAATTTTCCATGAGAATTATTCCACATATAGATGTATTATGGTTGTGTTTGTTGGAGGGGGTGGGGAGGTAAGCTCCATGTCTTCTTACTCTGACATCTTAATCTGATCCATAGATATTTGAGGTTATTGACATCATTTATCATTTGTTTAATTTTTATTGGCAGTCTCAAATTACAATTATTGTTTTATCAATATATTTCCTTTAGTAACAATGTTAAATTTGCTAATCCTAATTTTTTCAATAAATTTGCTTGAATTTTCTATACATATAATCATATCACCTATAAATAAAAATGTTTTCTATTCTTTACTAATTCAATTATTTTGCTAAATATATGAGGGAGATTGGGCTATAATTTCTTTGTCTTATGAAAAGAACTTTTACTACCATTGCAATTCTGGTCTCAAAATACAATTTGCGAAATATACTTGTTTTTCACTTCTGTAAGAGATAATTATAAGATTGATATTTTTGTTTAATCTTTTAAAGAGTTGACTTTGAAGATATTGAGATTTCTGACACAAGGACTTTAATAATGATTTACTTTATTTAAATATATGACCATTCAAATTTCTTATTTCTTCTTGCAGAAATTTTGGTTTTATATAATGGATTATGTATGTATAACATATATATTCCATTATATAAAATATATATATTTAGTAAATATACTATATGTGATATATATATCCATTTAGTTAACATGATTAACCAACTATGATAAAAATGTTGTCTACTCTTGGGACCTCTACAAATTTGCTTAAAAATGGAAAACTATGGGACTTTGGACTAAGTGTGTACAGATGAAATAGAAATATGGAGTTTTCTATACAGCAGCTGTATTTGTGTAAGAGTCTCAGTTTCAACTTTTTGCCTTCTGAGGATAATGTATTCATCTCCTATCCTTGCATGTGTTTTAAAAATTTTGGATTAACTCCCTCCTCTCACATCCTCAGAGTTGCTGCAGCATTAGCTTACATGCTCAGGATTCTGGTATTCAATGCTTTCTTTATTACTGACGCTAAGTCTTCTGTTTCTCTTGTAAGCCCAGAACATTATTTTCTAAATTTCTTTTTTTTATTGAAATAGAGTCTTTTACAATGTTGTGTTAGTTTCAGATGTACAACAAAGTGATTGCTATACGTATATATATAAGCATATATATTATTTTTTTATATTCTCTTCCATTATGGGTTATTACAAGATATTGAATATAGTTCCCTGTGCTATACAGTAGGTCCTTGTTGGTCATCTATTGTATATATAGCAGTGTGTATATTTTAATTCCAAATTCCTAATTTACCCCCCCCCCCGCCTTTCAGCTTTGCTAACCATAAGTTTGTTTTCTATGTCTGAGTCTGTTTCTGTTTTGTAAATAGTTCATTTGTATCTTTTTTTGAGATTCCGCATATAAGTGATATCATATGATATTTATCTTTCTCTGTCTACCTTACCACATTTAGTATGATCATCTCTAGGTCCATCCATGTGGCTGCAAATAGCATTATGTCATTCTTTTTCTGGCTGAGTAATATTCCACTGTGTACACATACCACATGTTCTTTATCCATTCATCTGTCGATAGACACATAGATTGTTTCCATGTCTTCGCTATTGTAAAAAGTGCTACTATAAACACTGGAGTGCATGTATCTTTTCAAATTATGGTTTTCTCCAAGTATGTGCTCAGGATGGGGATTGCAGGATCATACAGTAGCTCTATTTTTATTTTTTTAAAGAAACTCCATAGTGGCTTTACCAATTTACATTCTCACCTACAGTGTAGGAGGGTTCCCTTTTCTCCACACCCTCTCCAACATTGATTATTTGCAGAATTTTTGATGTAAATTACCTCACTTTAGTAATGATTTGCATTTCTCTAATAATTAGCAGTGTTGAGCCTCTTAATGTGCCTTTTGGCCATCTGTATCTCTTCTTTGAAGAAATGTCTATTTAGACTTTCTGCCCATTTTTTGATTAGGATTTTTGGGTTTTTTTGACATTGAGCTGCATGAGCTTTTGGTATATTTTGGAGTTTAATCCCTCATCAGTTGCATCATTTGCAAATATTTTCTCCCATTCTGTAAGTTGTCTTTCTATTTTGTTTATGATTTCCTTTGCTGTGCAAAAGCTTTTAAGTTTAATTAGGTCACGTTTATTTTTGTTTTTATTTCCATTACTCTATGAGACAGATACAAAAAATATTGCTACTATTTATGTCAAAGAGTGTTCTGCCTGTGTTTTCCTCTAAGACTTTTATAGTATCTGGTTTTATATTTAGGTCTTTAATCTATTTTGAGTTTATTTTTGTGTCTGGTGTTAGAGAATGTTCTAATTTCATTCTTTTACACGTAGCTTTGCAGTTTTCCTAGCATCACTTTTTGAAGAGACTGTCTTTTCTCAATTGTATAGACTTGCCTCCTTTGTCATAGATTAATTGACCATAGGTGCATGGGTTTATTTCTGGCCTTTCTATCCTGTTCCATTGATCTATAGTTCTGTTTTTGTGCCAGTACCATACTGTTTTAATTACTGTAGCTTTGTAGTATAGCTTGAAGCCATATAGCCTGATTCATCCAGCTCCATTTTTCTTTTTCAAGATTATTTTGGCTGTATGGGGTCTTTTGTTTTTCCATACAAGTTAAAACAATTTTATTCTGTTTAAAATGCTGTTAGTAACTTGATAGGAACTGCAATGAATATGTAGATTGCCTTGGGTAGTGTGGTCATTTTAACAATACTGAATCTTCCAATCTAAGAATCTAGTATATCTTTCCACCTGTTTGTGTCAACAGCAATTTCTTTCATCAGTGTCTCATAGTTTTCTGAGTCCAGGTCTTTTGCCTCCTTAGGTAGGTTTATTCCTAGGTATTTTACTCTTTTTGATGCAATGTTAAATGGAAATGTTCCCTTAATTTCTCTTTCTGATAGTTTGTTGTTAGTGTATAGAAATCCAACAGATTTCTGTATACTAATTTTGTGTCCTGCAACTTTACCAGATTCATTGATGACCTCTAGTCATTTTCTGGTAGCATCTTTAGGATTTTCTATGTACAGTATCATGTCACCTACAGACAGTAATGGTTTTACTTCTCCATTTCCAATTCTATTCCTTTTA